>NC_057345.1:115482565-116732565 GCF_016509475.1 Prionailurus bengalensis
GTAGTAAATGGCACAGAATCTGAAAAGTCAGGCAGAAAGTGTTTACTCAGAGGGTAAGGGGCTAAGCAGAGATTTGGGCAGTCTGAAGGTGCTGGGGTCTGGGTGGGGGTGGGGTGGGGAGTAAGGGGTCACAAATTGTTACTGAAACTCTTCTAAGGAAGACTGGTCTTGCTAAACTACTCAGACTTTGGGTTTAGAGTCCTGCAGGGTGAGTGTTTCTAAAACAGCAGCCGAAGCAGGAGTAATGAATACACTTTTAAAATTTACTTTGCGATGATGCTATTCTGGATGAATTTTTCATTTGAGGGCATTTGAATTATTTCAGGCTTTGGACATAAAGGACACCCTGACTTTTTTATGACACCATTTAAAATCCTTAAAACTGAAATTGTCATAGCATATGACCTCACTTACTGACTTGAGTTCTATTTTCTTAGCTCTTACGAAGTTCCAACATCTGTGCCAGATAATGCACGAGTTAACTGGGATATCATTCATTTTCTCTAGGAGTTTAAGTCTAGCAGGGAGACATCCACAAAACAAATTCTAGACTAGAGGTTATGTGCTATGATAGAAGAAATCATGGGGAGGCTTTAAGACGCATGAGAAACTCTCTCTCTGATGGTAGATGTGTGGAGTCATTGCTACTTTATTCCCATCACTAAGGAAAAAAGTAACCTTGACCATCAGGTTCCTTTAAGGACTAGATGAACAAATAATTAGCCCTTATATTTAATGTTTTTTGATATATATAGAAATAGATGCTAAAGATAGATATCTGTATATGTATATATAGGGTCTGTATAAACAGTTTTTATCTATACTATATATAGGTAATTATATCTATGTGTATATATAGACACATATGTGTACATGTATACATATATACATATCTTTTTTAAAGTTTATGTATTTATTTTTAGAGAGAGCACAAACAGGGAAAGGATAGAGAGAGAGAGAGAGTGAGAGAGAGATAATCTCAGGCAGGCTCTGTCTATCAGCACGGAGACAGAGGCAGGGAGGGTTCAAACTCACCAACCATGAGATCATGACCTGAGCTGAAATTGAGAGTCACAACTTAACCAACTCAGCCACCCAGGTGCCACCTATGTATATATCTAATACATCTATCTTGTATCTATATATACAGTAAAACCTTGGATTGCAAGTGACTTGTTCTGTGAGGGTTCCACAAGACGAGCAAACATTTCTAATAAATTTTAACTTGATAAACAAGCAATGTCTTGCAGTATTAGTAGTACGTGATGCCGAATGTCACATGATTGCAAGCGAGCTGATGGTTCTCTCTCTCTCTCTCTCTCTCTCTCTCTCTCTCTGCAGGATTATGGGTGATCGTCTCCCATGCTAGGATGCCTGCTCTCAGGCTGTTTTGAAGAAAAAAGTGATTTTTCAGAATGTTGGAAGATACCCACTTCTGGCACTAATGTATTGTTTTAATGTTTATTTATTTTTGAGAGAGAGAGAGCGAGAGAGAGCACACAAGCCAGGGAGGGGCAAACAGAGAGAGGGAGACACAGAATCTGAAGCAGGTTCCAGGCTCTGAGTTGTCATCACAGAGCCCGATGGCAGGCTAGAACTCATGTACTGCAAGATCATGACCTGAGCCTAAGTGAGACGCTTGACCAACTGAGCCACCCAGGCACCCCCACTAATGTACTTTTTGTCACTTCAAAGCATCTATGGACAGTCCTTTGTTTTTCCATACAAGAGTAAGCTTAGGAACGCTTTGCTTCAGTCTAGGTCAGGCTGCCTGCACATAGAGACCCTTTCCTCTGCTGCCTTCTTGCCAGTTACATTAAATACAGCATGTGACAAGAGTGTATTAATACTGTAGTGTAGTCAACATCTGTGTGAGTGTATTCAATGGCTCCCATGCAGAAAAAGATTCCATTGAGCCAAAAGCTGGCAGTGATTCCATTAGTGATTGTGAATGTTGTCCTGCACAATCACCCTCTTCTCCCTTGTCTCCCTCACACCAGCCACAAAGGGTTCCAAATGTTAATTTGTTTATTTTTCTTTATATTTTGCATTTTCTTTATTATCTTGCATTATATTACTGTATTGTAATCATTTTTATGTGAATATTTTTGGGTTGTGGAATGAATTATCTGAGTTTTTATCATTTCTTATGGGGAAATTTTCTTTGATACACAAGTGCTTTGGATTGCAAGCATGTCCCAGAATGAGTTATGCTCCCAAACCACGGTTTCACTGTATCTATGTTGCATAGAATATTGTCCCCATTTTACAGATTAGAAATCTGACATTTACAAACCTAGGGAACTTGACAAGAGTACAAAGCTTATACGTGAATGAGGTAGAACTCGAAACCAGGTTCTTACCTACACAAAGACACTCCGCGGTTCAAGTACCCAAAATAAGAATAGAAGAAAAAAGACGTGCAAGATGGCGATGGAGGCAGATCTTGAGCTCAGTTCCTCCCGTGCACACAGGAAATCCACAGCTTCTTACAAATCATTTCCCTTAGAAACAAGACCTAGAAACTAGATGAACCGCTCTCCACAACAGAGAACAAAAGGACCGCATCAAGATGGGTAGGAGAGGCAGAGAGACTATTTGACTAAAACTCCACACATGACAAAAAAGAAAAAGAAAGAAAGAAAGAGATCGCACTGGACAGGTGCTTCTCCCAGAGGAGCAAAGAGCTGATGCCCAATACTGGGCATCCTCGCCCCTGGGATCTGCACCAGATATACGCACCCCTAGAATAGCTAGCTTGGAAAACCGAGAGGACTGACATCCAGGAGTCCCAAAATGCTACAGGAAACTGAGATTTCCCTCTCGGAAGGCTTGCATGCAGCTTTGCTCACCCCAAGACCTGTAGGGGCTTAGCTCCTTGGCATAGGTCATAGTGATGAATTTTTGGCTGTGGCTCCAAAGACAAGAAAAACAAAACCAAAATAGAAGAATGGAGCCACACCAAACGAAAAAGTTTCTGGACAGCAAAAGAAACCAAAGCAAACCAAACAAACCGAAACGAAATCAGACTCATAGATACAGAGAACAGATGGGTGGTTGCCAGAGGGGAGAGGGGTTTGGGGTGGGTGGCAGAAAGGGTAAAGGGGATCCAGAAGTACAAACTCCCAGTTATAAAATAAATAAGTCATGGGGATGTCATGTAGAGCTCGGAGATTATAATTGTAATATTGTACTAATATTTTAAGGTGACAGGTGGTAACTATTCCTATTGTGGCACCATCTTGCAAAATATTACAGATGTTGAATCACTGTGCCGTCCACTTGTCAGTTATACCTCAGTGAATGGAAAAGAAAAGTGTAAGGAGAAATTAGGGGACTAAGCCCTTGATTTCATTTGTATCTCTCAACAATCAGGTCAATCTTTAGTTGTTTAAATCATCCATGTTTCTTTCACTCACACTAACCTATGGTATAAAATTAAACTGCAACAGTGCTAATGAACTATAAGCACTCTGGTTTGGTTCTCAGTTATGAAATGGTAGAACATTCAGCCAGCTTCATATTCCAGTTCCCTGAATGTCACAGTTGGGGCTCAGGTGTTTCTAAGCACCACAAAAATCTTCTCTGCTGCCATCTCTAGACATGTCTCTTGGTTCTCTGTTCTGAAGTTTCTCACCCCTGATATTTAGGCATATGGCTCCATATACAACCTTCTGTGGGTATTTTGGGCCCCTGCCATGGACTGTATATCCTCTGTGTCTCTCATACTCGGAGGTGGTCTGTTACTTTTTTGAGGAAAGAAAAGTTCCATCCATCCTGCTTTGGTTATTAAATAGCAAATGCTCTCAGTCTCTCATGTACGCATGTTAGCAGTTGCTTGTTTAGTGTTTTTGTTTTTGTTTTTATGTCTTTAGCTAAACCTCTTTTAGAGGTACTTGGATAATGGCCATAGAGATTGATTTTGAAAACCCGCTGAATGACTTAGCAGACTCTAGCTGAAACTTCACCCGACACCCCACCCGAAGATAGCTCAGGTTTGAAGCTGTGTCACCTGCTCCGCTTAGGGAGAATTTCTTCTCTACATTTCTTAAAAATCACGGACTCCCCTCTTCCTGGGAACCCTTCAAACGTGTTTCACTCAAGAAACGCATTGGTCGTACGGCCAATGTCACCTGTTACATTTATTTTTACTGAATGGTTGATGGAAAGGATAGCTCAGGATAAGTTGCAACAGATCTCCTTGGCCCTATCTTCCCCAGGGCAATTCATTCTGCAGTGTGGCTCCTTCTATAAGGGTAAGGTAGTGTTAGGATGATGTAGCTTTGTAATCAGAGTTGAATGTCTTCATTGAATTGGACATTGTAATAACATCTCTGGAACAGCCTGGATTCTACTGGTGGAGACCACAGATACATCCATTTAGATCTCTGTAAGCAAGTGCTTTCCAGTTTCTTTTTCATGTAGATGGACCAAACTCTGTAACCTTGCCACTTTGACTGCACTTACGACCTCCAGACAGAAATATGGTCTCTGACTGTGAGTGAACAAGAATGACCAGTGCCCAATGCCCACAGGCTGCTATAATATTTTCATTTTATTCCCTTCCATTGCCATGCATCCACAGAAAAGTGTTGGATGAGGTTGTGAGAAAACCCTTCAACTGGATGCCACATTTTTCCTGTCTCTTTGAGCCATGGTAGGCAGGAGGGGGCAGTAAAAAAGCTGGAACATTATGCTAAGTGAAAGAAGCCAGATGAAGACAAATAATGCATGGTAAGACTCATAGGAATCTAAAAAGAAAGAAAAAAGAAAGAAAAAAAAATCAAAGTCCTAGAAATAGAGAGTAGAAAAGTGGTTGTCAGGGTCTAGGGGGTAGAGGAAACAAGGAAAGGGTGGTAAAAAGATACAGTGTTCACCTATAAGGTGAATGAGATCTGAAAATCTAGGGTAAAATTGGTGACAACAGTCAATAACTTTTAGGGTGGTCTGTGACGCAGGCAACAAAGAATTGCACACAGTGGAGCCCCAAGCAGGAAAGAGTCGAAAGGTTTGAAGGATGTGAGTTGCAACTGTGCCCATGGTGGGAGGGGGTCTACTCTTGGCCAGGTAGAGCAAGAGGTGTGGGTTGTGGTCAGGCTAGAGTTTTGTGTTTTGTAGTTGGGGTCCACTTTCCAAGAAGGTAGGGCACCGTGACCCTAGAAAAACAGAGTTAGGGCCAAGAGCAGACACCTGTGAGTTTTGTCTGCAGGAGTGGCTGACAGGGGAGGGGGGCGGTGCCGAGGTGGGGGACTTTAAATAGGTTCCTTTCAATAACATTGTGTTGCATGATTAAACTTTGCTAAAAGAGCCGAACTAAAATGAAGGCAATTATTTGACAATTGTATATGTGTATCAGAGGCCACAATGTACACCTGAAACATCTTATAATTTTATATGTCAATTACACCTCACTAAAGCTGAAATTTACAAAGGAAACTTGCTTATAAGAAGGTGCCATTTCTGTAGTGTTAGACAAAACAAAAGGGGTAAAATCCACAATTGATCTGTAATCTGTGGGCAGCCTCCAGCCATTATGACCTGAGTTGACCTTTAAACAGTGTGAAGGAATGTCCATCCACAATGGAAGCAGAGGACATGAAAGGAATGTCTCATGCATGTGCCCTCAGGGAAACAAAACTTAGGTGCTGAGAAAACCTATCTCCCTTAAATGTCAGATGTACAGAAAACAGATGATGTTGGAATTTTCTTAAATGATAGGGAGTTGGTCGGGGTTGCCTCAGGTCAACATTAGGAAATTTTTGCTTAAAGTTTCTAGAGAGATAAGCAGGAGATGATCCAGGTCAAGTTGATCTGGCAAAATAGGTGGGATTGAACTTTATTTGTGCGGCCGGACAGGTTTTGTCTGCTGGGGGAATTTTCAGGGCTGGTATCTGTTTGTTTTTTTGTTTAAAGAAACTGTAACTAAACTCTCTCCTACGTCATTCCTTACCCATGAAAATGGCCTGTTCCAACAGCCTCTCCCGTAGACTGCTGTAGTTTCTGTGTCCCCAATTGAAATTCCTGTTATTCCTGAATAAACTCATCTCTTTGACAATTCTGAACTTGCCTTGGTTTACTTCCATTTTTTTTTTTTTTTTTTTAGGTCAACAGGGATACCCAAATCCTTCAGAAAAGGGGAAAACATCTAGTGAAGGGTACGTAGCAACTTAACTTTACAATGATTATTTTTACTCACTGAACCATTTTCCTCCTTACTTGATGTCATGGGTTAGCAAACTGCCTAGCCCTACCTGTTGGGAGAAATCAGATGGCAGGAGGCAAAGAAGAAATTTGTTACTGACATATAAAACTGGCAAAGAGAGGGTGTATTTTTTTTCCCATCGTCAGTGGCAATTGATAGAATATGGAAATTTAAAGAAGAAAGAATCAGGCCTCATGAAATTAAATCGTGATCATAATTATAAAATATGTGTTTGCTAATTGTTTTTTTTTTTTTCTTTCAACTTATTCCAGATAGATGCTAAGAGAGAAGCTGACTGATCCCTATGCATGGGGAGGAATTGTAAGAATCTACATTACATGTGTGCATGCCTCCATGTTTTTAGTGTATTTAGTTCAGTGTTGCTTGAATGAAATATGGTTGAGAGTGAGTGACCTCAGAGTTTAATTCTACTTCTTATGAGTTAAAAGAATTATTTAAAATACCATGAAAGATGGGGCGCCTGGGTGGCTCAGTCGGTTGAGCATCTGACTTCAGCTCAGGTCATGATCTCGCAGTCTGTGGGTTTGAGCCCCGCGTCGGGGTCTGTGCTGACAGCTCAGAGCCTGGAGCCTGTTTCAGGTTCTGTGTCTCCCTCTTTCTCTGACCCTCCCCTGTTCATGCCCTCTCTCTGTCTCAAAAATAAATAAATGTTAAAAAAATTTAAAAAAAATTAAATAAAAAATAAAATACCATGAAAGAGTTATTTTAAACGCAGCTAATGAGTGTGCACTGTTGCTCTAGATGGTGGGGAGTCACATCTCCTATTTGTAATAACAGCAGTGAGAATAATGCAATTCATCAGAGATGTTTCATGAGACAGGAAAAAGTGCTGACAGCAGCCAAATGGAACCAGGAGATAAAGGACACAAGCGTAGCATGGGAACGGATTCCTGAGAAAATTAATGTGTCCCCAAAGGGCTATCTGCTACTTAATAATAAACATGCTTTGAGGGAAAAAGTGAGAGCAAATGAATGTGAATAAGGGCAAAGAGCTCATCAAAAACAATTCTACTATGGGGCACCTGGGTGGCTCAGTCGGTTAAGGGTCGGACCTTGGTTCAGGTCATGATCTCATGATACATGGGTTCCAGTCGAGTCAGACTCTGTGCTGACAGCTCAGAGCCTGAAGCCTGCTTCAGATTCCGTGTCTCCCTGTCTCTCGGCCCCTCCCATGCTCCTGCTCTGTCTCTCTCTGTCTCTCAAAAATGAATAAATATTAAAAATAATTTAAAAAAATGAAAACAAAAGCAAAACAATTCTACTAAATGGCAAAAGACATCAACCAAAGACACCAAGGAAATAGGTGGAATCAAAACGTGGGGATCACAAACGAAGGAATTAAGTCCCCGCAAGGGAATTACCCTCAAGACATGTGCAAATCTCACCCTGTTATGCCCAGAATTCATGATCCCCAAAGACCACCAGGGAGCCGAGTCCGATGCAAAAGCAAAGAGCCTTTATTCGAGCTAGCTCGAGCTCAATCCCCTACCTGCACGGACGCAGCGGTGAGATGCCTGGGAAAGAGAGCGAGTTTCAAAAGGACAAAGGTTTTATTGGGCCTAGGGGCAGTTGGTAAGGTAATGGCTGTGGCCTCAGCCGATTGGCTGGGGAAGGGTCGGAGTCCTGTTCCGCAGGTCGCCGGGTGTGTTTTGATTGGGAAGTTTGAATGGGTGAGCAGGAGGTTACTCAAGGGGAGTAGGCGTGGTCAAGGTGAAGGACACAGAACAAAATGGAGTGGGCTGGCATTGGCCCGCCCTTTCAACCCCATCCTCAAAGCCATTCTGAAGCCTTACTTCTTCCAGGAAGCCTTTCCAGGAAATCCACACTGCCTTAGCTCAGCCTGTGTTGCCTGGGGTCACTTCTGTGGCAATAAATGCTGTGGCTGCTGTCTTCTCCCACCCCCGCCCCCGCCCCTGCCTTGTCTGTGTATATTAAGGATGGAGCCGGATTGTCGGGGAAGAAGGGAGAAGCAGATCATATTTATGACTTCACGGAGCCCCTTGTCTCCTCCTTTGTAAATGGCATCTGCATTCTTCACTCCCTTGCTCTCGGAGGATAAAAGTTGAAGTCACCTTTGGATTTACTTTTTAGAGTGTTCTATAGTTACAAAAAAACAAACCAAACCAATGGAACAACAACAACAACAAAAAACTGTGAAGACAGTGCAGAGGGTTCCCAAATGCCCTGTACAGAGTTCCCCTGTTATTAACATGGTACGTTAGTAGGTACATTTGTAACAATTGATGAACCAATACTGATACATTTTTACTAACTGAAGCCAGTCCTTCCTTCAGTATTCCTCAGCTTTTACCTACTGTCCTTTTTCTGTCACAGGATCTCATCTAGAAAACCACAGTATGGTTACTTCTGACTTCTTGGACTCTTCTTGACTGTGCCTGTTTCTTACGCTTGCCTTGTGTTTGATGACTTTGACAGTGTGGAGGAGGTATTTTGTAGGATGTCTGTGTTTTAGAAGTTATCAGATGTTTTTCTCCTGATTAGACTGGTGTTCTTATGTTTGGAGGAGGAAGGCACAGAGGTAATGTACTATTTTTATCACATGATATCCTTGACTCTTCCTTCCATCTCACAGTGCTCAGCCAATCTATTAACAAATCCCATTGGCTTTTCCACTGGCATATTTCCAGAATCAAATCAATTAGGAACACTCCACAACCACCACCCTAATCTGTGTTATCATCATCTTTCCTTTGGATGATGTTAGTAGCTTCTTAATTGGTCTTCCTTCTTTCACCTCTCACCCCACAGAGAAGCCAGAGCAAGTTTCTAAAAATGTAAGTGAATTCACTTCACTCCCCAATTCAAAGCCTTCAGCGAATCCCTGTCTTACTCATAGTAAAGGTTCTTAAACTCTACAACCTTCAGAGTCCCTTGTGATCTACCCCTTGTCATGTCCTGGTCCAGGTATAAGAGCTCACACTCAAAATTCACCCTTCTTTTCTCATCCACTTACATGAAGGTGCTTTTGGTTCACAGTTAAAAGACATCTCTTCTGGAAATTTCCCGAGGGGGCAGTGGAGTCCCCGTGAGATGCTAAACTCTGGCTTCATCACTCCTTATGTTTGATACATGCTTGACTTGAGACAGTTCATCAGTCGAGGGTAGAAGTGAGTGATATACCAGAACTGGAAACTCCTAAACTAACCAGAGTTTAAACTTGGTTTGAGTCTCATATACCATAAAACAATGTTGTAATCTATCCTTACCTACCTATCCTTGCTTATCAAGATCCCTTGAAAACAATCCACTAAAAAAAAAGCTTTCATGCCAACCTTACTCCCTAGGATAAATGAAAGAGTAACAGTCATCATTTTTGACACTAACCATGAGCCAGACGCAGTCCTAACCTTGTTATGTGTGTCATATTTACTCTAAGATGTGCTGACGGATTTCCATCTTGCGTGTTATTAAATGCACACTCCTTACGCTGGTGGACACAATCCACACAAGCCCTCCCCTCTTCCCGTCTGCCACCTCACCTCCTTTCTTTCTTCTCCCTGTTCCCTGTGTTGCAGCCACACTGTCCTTTTTATCACCATCTTGCCACATTGGCCACACTCTGCCTGGAAAGCTCTTCCAGGCAGACATAATTTATGTTTCTACTCAAAGCCATCTTCTCAGAGAAGCTCCCTTTGTTTCTTAGATCACCCGGTAATAAACCGTAGGTGGTAGAGCCGGAATTTTATCTGAGTCTCTTAACCTCAAACTCTTTCGCATGACATCACCAAGACCTACCTGTCTTATCATGTCAATGTCCATTGCTCCCACCGTATGATTGCTCCTGCCCTTGGAGTACCTTTAGAAGACCTGCTTTTGGGATGCCTGGGTGGCTCAGTTGGTTAAGCATCTGAGTCTTGATTTTGGCTCAGGTCATGATCTCATAGTTCACGGGAATCGAGCCCCACATCAGGCTCTAGGCTGACAGTGCAGAGCCTGCTTGGGATTTTCTCTCTCTCTCCCTTTCTCTCTCTCTCTCAAAATAAATATACTTAAAAAAGAAAGAAGGCCTATTTTCTCCATCAGCATAAATTGCTTGTTTCAAATGTGAATTCATATGAAAAGATTCTTGTTTCATATGAAAAGATTCTTCTTAGTGTGTATAGTTACCTTGTGGAGTTTATAAAAACTATCTTAGGAGGTATTTCTATTCATAGTCACTATGTTTCTTACTACATTAAATGTTTATTGATGAAAAAGAACATGGTTTATATACATTTGTAACTTTCTCTGCACAGAAATAGTTCGGAAGACAGTAGTGATTCAATCATATTGCTTGAATCTGAAGCTGTATGTAATGATGGGAAAATTCTTCAAAATATGTATCTTAAGTGGAAATAAAAAGCAAATGATACAGAATGATAAGCATAGCATGTTTACAACTGTGCGAAAGAGAAGTTAAACATATATTAGTATTTACTTCTAAATGCATAAAATCTCCATATCAACACACATGGATATAAGCATGTGGTTTTGCATTTGGGATGGAGAAGGTCTGGTCACATAGGGACAGGTGTGGAAGAGATTTTTTTTTCATACATTTTTTTCTGGATCTTTATGATAATATATTACTTATTTGAACAAATAAAAGTAGCTAAGGATATAAATATATAAGAAAATATCTGGAATAAATTACTATGACTTACTCTATAAGTTGAGAGTGTAGATAACAGAAAAATGTTGACTTTAAACTTGCACCCTTCTCTATTGTCAGATCTTCTCCAAGGCACGTAATACTTTTATCATTAAATGACAATTAAAAAAAAGTATAAGTCTGACATTTACAAGTGACTGGACAAAAAGTTTGAACATGAACAGTTTTGAACAATGTATGGCTTCAAGTGAAACAATCAATGGTTGACATTTTTTTGAGGGTCTGTATATATATATATACATATATATACACACACACACATATATATACACAATATGTATATTAATATATAGTATAATAAACTTAATTATATACAATAATTAATTTTGTTATAGTTGTAATAAATTACATTGTATATCTCATATGGCAATTCTTTCATATCCAAATATGCATTTAGTGTCTTCTTTCTTCGGTTCAATGTACTAACTGCCTATCCTTGCCTTGAAAACTTACCACAAACTTATTGACTAAATTTATTTATTATCTTGACCCATTTATTATCCTGCTGTTGTGTGATCCCGAGTCTACACACAGCCGGGCTTGGCTGCTTCTTCCACGGAGAGGCTCCCAGGCTGAAATACTGCTGTAAGAAGAGTTCTGTTCTTTGCCAGAGACTCTGGGAGAGAATCCACTTCCAGGTTTATTCAGGTTGCTGACGGAGTTTAGTTTCCTTTTTACAAGCTTGCTGTCGCCTGAGGATCATAATCAACTTCCAGAGGCAACTCGTATTCTTCGGCTTGGGGCCCCAGCCACAGTGAAGGGAATACTTTCCCACCCCTTTTCGTCTGCACTTGTCCGACTGCAGTCTGAGAAACTTCTTTGCTTCTAAGGACCCATATGATTTTGTTGGATCCACCTGAATAATCTAGGACAATCTTCTCATCTTAAAGTCTGTAATCTTCATTACATCTGCAAAACCTCTGTTACTGTGTAGTTTAACATATTCACAGGTTCTGGGGATTAGGATGTGGGCATCTTTGTGTGTGGGGAGGCATTATTCTGCCAACTGAATTCATTTGGTTCTTTTGTGATCACCAGGAAACTCATTGTATCCTACCAATCCAAGAAAAGAGACTTTATCTGAAACGCTAAATGTACTGTACTAGGTATAGTGCTATGTGTGAAAAGCAATAAAAATATGGGGTGAGAATTACTATAAATATTGAGCCTTTGGTTTGTCTAAGTTGTTCCCTCTGGATACATTGTTATGTGTAATAATGCTAGACATTAATTAAGTAATCAATATTTTAGTAAAACCCTCTGCCACTGAATAGATATCTCTTAAACTTCCTGAGCCACCGTTGCTTTCATCTCTATTTGTTCTAGAAAAAAAATTAAACAGTGTGATGATCCATTAAAATATCAGACAAAGAATTCATACATGTTCTTTTTTTCAATTTTTTAATGTTTATTTTTGAGAGAGAGAGAGAGAGAGAGAGTCAGAGCAAAAGTGGGGGAGGGGTAGAGAGAGGGAGACACAGAATCCGAAGCAGGCTTCAGGCTCTAAGCTGTCAGCACAGAGTCTGACACAAGGCTCGAACTCACAAACCATGAGATCATGACCTGAGCCGAAGTCAGATGCTTAACCAACTGAGCCACCCAGGCACCCCCATACTTGTTCTTCTAAGGGTCTCACCTTGGGCATATGCACTACATAATGTTTAATATACCCAGTCTGTCAGAAATGTATTTCCTTGCAAATATGAAAGTTGAATCATTTTTTAAAAATTTTATCTAATCACATAAATCCCTTTTAAATGTTAGACTCAGAATAGCATGTCCAATATTCCTCAATTTATTATCATCAACAAATTACTATCTTTATTGTTTGCTTCCACTTTGAGACCATTAACTGAGATGTTTTTGGTGCCTGAACATCTCCCCACCCCAACACACCTCATTAAGAACCTCCTGGTACCAGAATTGTTGGGACATTTATCAGTTCCAGTTGGACTCAGTCTGCCAGTCCCTTTTGCCACATATGAGAGCCTCATCAAATCTGATGCAAACACAGTCACAGACCAGACCTTCAGATACTGTTAGACCACTGCAGATATTCCGGGAAACCCAGTAAAATCAGCACCCTCTGAATGAAGGTTAGATTCACTGAAAGCCTTGAGTCAGGCTTTTGCCTAGAGCTCTATAGCCCACAGAAGAGTAAGTCTGAGGCAGGAATGGGGATGAATGATGGCATTCTCTTACAGAATACAGAGAAAGAAGTAGTTCTTGTGTGTGTGTATAGCAGGGGAGTGTGACTAGTGAGTTGTGACAAGTGGATTTTTATAAAATATGCTAGATATGTCTCTGGAAAATCTAGATAGTGATGTCACATAGTTGTTGTTGTTGTTGTTGTTTTCATGTGTGGCTCTAATTCAGGAGTGTGGATACGATACATAGCAATTCACACTGTACAGGGAGATAACCTCCATCAGGAAGAAGTTGTGTTGAGTCAAAAAAGAACTATGTGTTGGGAACAAGTGACTGGAGACAGTGACTGTAGCCAGGGGTACAGACGTACACACTTACGAAACCAGGTAACAATAATTTCAAAGTGATGAGGGCATTCATCACCAGTAAATAATGCCAACCAATCTGGAGCCTAATGCCTTATGCCATTGTTAGAGTCGTCTTTGTAACTTTCAGTCAACTTTGTGTGTAGACAAGTCACAGCACAGAGAGTGCTGGCTCTGAAACTACGGTATGCCTGGGATGGATGCACAGCTCTGTCCTTTCGAGAGTGGCATTGAGAAAGGTATGTCAGTTTTCTAAGCCTCAGTATATTCCCATGGCCTACCCAGAGGGCAATACCCTCTCTACAGTAGGAAAAGGTTTGCTCATATCTTTCAGGCAGCAAATATTGCCCCCATGCATTTCACATTAAGTAGGATGGGGGCCAGACTTTGGTCACTTCTGTTCATTGCTATATTCCTAGTTTCCATAATAACACTTTTAATGTGTCCTATAAACCTTATTTAGTTGATAAATAGTAAATGCTTTCTTCATGATCACTAACATTATCTGACCTGTACAATTTATCGTTATGATAGATTTTAGTAACCAGTATAGTGCCCATTGAAATGTTTGGAGAAATAAATGGGATTTCCAGAATTTAATCTTTGAGTGGAAGAAGATTGATAATTTAGTTACTGGGTGATTTATGGAGAATTTTTAGCAACTGAAAACTGTCCCTTATAGACATAGATATGTTTCAATTCAAGTTATTTGAACCTGGTTTATTAAGGGACTCATGTATTTATGGAAATGTGCCAGATGTTTCCCGGGATGCAAGGAAAAACATGAGAGACACTGCTACCTAGTAATCTGCAATTTATTGCAATAAAAATAAAATGGCTTGTTGCTCCCAAAACTTAGGAAAAGGGAAAACGGAAGTTTGACATGCGGAACAAAGACCGCAACCAACCCCTCATACTCATTTTTTCCAGGCTAACTCTGCCCAAGGCAGAGGGACTGATTAGCCACTGAGAAAGGGAAATGTAACACCCCTAGTCAGCACAACACCAACCCCTTGTAAAGCATTTTCCATTTGACGCAATCTTTTTCACATCTTTTCACTTAAGCTCTGCAATCATCCTGAAAAGCAAAGTATTTTCAACTAATGCATGGGTGAATTTAGCAGCCTCTCTACAATTGCTCTGCTCACCCTGCACCTTGATTCTGGTAACTGGTCTTAGAATTCATACACATTCTAGAAAGAGAAGTTTGAGAACTCACATGAGATTTCCTCATTTTAATAGATAAAGGAAAAAATAGATGAAGGATGAAGAAATTAAATCTTAATAACATTAGATGTCTCCATATGCATTGTTTTCAGGTTTTGTAAACTGTTTTCCTCATTATAAAATATATGCTTCCTGTAGAAATTTTAAAAGTAAAGAAAAACTAACTAAGGACAAGGAAAAACACTATAAAATATTTTAGAAAAATTTATCGGGTGAAAATAGATAAGTCTCCAATCCTGAAGGGCTAACAAAACAGAAGCCTATATATATATATTTTTTTCTTTTTTTCTTTTTTTCTTCTTAACAAAATCTCAAAATGATATTTCTAATTGAGCTTTCTTCTAAGGGTTGATTCAGGGACCCAAATGAGTCTGTCTTGCACTGTGATTTCAAGGAAGTGAAACAAAGACAAAAGAACATGGATGAACATGCCTGAGAGCTTTCATGAGCCAAGCTTGTAAGTGGTACTTTGTTTTAGTTCATGTTCTGTTATTGATTGGAACTAAGAACTTGTTTATCCTCCTGTCTAACCCCCAACCACCATGAGCACGGTCAGGGTAGTTTGCCTGCAGAAAACCAACACATGGATACTCATTCTTTCCAGGAAATAATCAGCCACAGAGAACTGTTTGCCTCCTAAAACATTTTCTTCTTTTTAAATCCCACCCCAAAGTATTTGCTAAGGCTTTGCAACCAAGCATAACGTACAGACTTGTGGAATCCCTATGTTGTATACCTGGAACTAATGTAACATTGTGTGGCAACTATATTTCAATTAAAAGAAAGGAAGAAAGAAAGAAAGAAAGAAAGAAAGAAAGAAAGAAAGAAAGAAAGAAAGAAAGAAAGGGAGGAAAGAAAGAAAGAAAGAAAGAGAAAGAAAGAAAAGTACCAACAAGAGATAGAGAGACCAGAGGGCTTGCTTCCTCTTCCTCTCTCCAAGAGCACACATTGAGGAGAGACCATGCAAGCACAGAATAAGAAGGCTACTGCTTACAAACCCAAAAGTGGGCCATCACCAGCCATCAGATCTGCCAGCACTTTGATTTTGGATTTCCCGTCCTCTAGAACTGTGAGTGATACATGTCTGTTGTTTCAACAACTCAGTCCATAGTATTTTATTATAGCAGCCTAAGCTAAGGCATGCTATAAGCTTCACTCTCAATATCTTCAAAATTCTATTGAAACTAGCTACGGCAGATGGATTCTTACACCACAAGCACATGCATAAGTGGCCTTTGCTAATTTCATCGGAGACTTGGCTTTATTTTTGTCTTGAATGTGTCTTCTAGCTATGTCCAAAATGTAGAGAAAACCAAATCAGTCCGAAGCTAGACAGCTCTGGCACACAAGTCGGATGTTCTCTTAAGAGATAAGGTACGTGTATTATAGCAACATTTATAACATGGAAACTTGAGAATAAGCCCAATGCCCAATGTAACAGCAATCCTGCCCTTGCTGAGTCCTTCAGCAGTATTTGAAACTTTCAACCTTTCCTTTTTCCTTGAAACACTCCCTTCTTTTGACATGATACTGTCCTATTTTCCTGGTTTTCAAGTCCTTGGCAGGCTCCTTTTCCTGTGCCTACCCATCAGATGTTGGATTCTGGCCTCAGCATTCTTTTTCTCATAGAAACCATTCTCCCTGGGTAGTCTGATCAACTCCTTTAATTTCAATTCTTGTCCAAATTCTGATGATTTCCAAACGTTCCTCAACTCAGACATACCTCCTGAGTTGTAGATGTGCATCTCCAATTCCCTAGAGGACAGATTTGGGGAGTTCCACGGGCAGACACATTTTTCAGAATGAAGAAATAAAGGTCATCTCCTTTCTATGCCATGAAGTGGCCTCTATTCCTGAGGTTGTTTCATCTTTCTTGTCTTTTTTTTTTCTCCAAGAGAGAAACTTGAACACAACCTTGACTCTTCTCCTCTTTCATTCTTAGCTAATCAATCTCAAGCCCTGTCAGTCTGACCTGGTCTGGTTCCCTTTGAATTATATGCCTCTTTCCACCCCTAGTGCTACTGGTTTAATCCTGTTTAATTCACCATCATTTTTATTAAGACCATTGAAAAGTTTCCTTATCTGGTCTCCCTCCTGGCCTATCCACCTCTCTGTTTTAACCCTTACACTGCAATCAGAATAATATAACTAAAAAAAATGACTTCCCTTCTTGTGATGTAAGATTTATTATCAAATGGCTTCTTGAACCACTGAAGCTTCAGTATGTTCTGAAATCCAGGAAAAATGAAAGAAGTCAAGGGGGAAGGGAGAATATTTAATCCCACCCTGAGACAAATTGTAATTTAGTTAGTTATAAAAACTTTCTGAGCATTTGAACATTCACCTGAGATAATTTAAAAATGAGTTCACACAATCTTTTATTCTCAAATTTTCAGTTTTGGGAATTAGGGTCATTCTCCCTAGGTGTTTTGGGTGTATTACTTGTTTTAATTGATTCTATTTTGACTTTTGCAATTTTTTTAAGTTATTAATAGACACAGTTACCTTATAAATAGGAAGTATTTCATTCGTGTCCTAGTTGTAAGCATCATGAAAGGACCTCCTAAAGCAGTATTCATCATTACGCTGTGGCATTTGAAGAAGCTTGCTTTAAATGCGGGTACATGGGGGCACCTGGGTGGCTCAGTTAGTTAAGCATCCTACTCTTGATTTCCTCTCAGGTCATGATCTCACAGTATGAGATCGAGCTCCATGTCAGGCTCCACGCTCAGTGCTTAAAATTCTCTCTCTCCCTCTCTCTTTGCCCCTGTCCCACTTGAGCTTGCACGCCCTCTGTCTCTCAAAATAAATAAATGGGGGCATGCAACTACAGGAAGCAAAACAAAGCAGCAATGGGGCAACTCCGAAGTAGAGAAAAGGCCTATAATCCTGACTTTTAGGATCTTTGAAGACAGTGTTGTTCTTCACAGTTTCATCACGCTCAAGATTTTTTTTAAATATATTTTTATGTTTTTTTCTAAATTTATTTTTGAAAGAAAGAGAGAGAGAGAGAGACAGTGTGTGTGTGTGGGGGGGGGGGGGCAGAGAGAGAGACACACACAGAATCCAAAACAGGCTCCAGGCTCTGAGCTGTCAGCACAGAGCCCGACACGGGGCTGAAACTCAAAAACTGTGAGATCATAACCTGAGCTGAAGTTGGATGCTTAACCCACTGAGCCACCCAGGTACACCCATCATACTCAACATTTAAAGCTTCTATTATCAGATATGTTGAGTTGTAAGCAAATAACCAGGTAGAAAAAGTTAAAAAAAAATTAAGACTAAGTTTCTCATTTTTTTAGACGAGAAGAGCTAAGAGAAGAACATGTTCAAAATACTATAAGTAAAATAAATATAGAGCTTTTCATCTGGGCGATGTATCCAATCATTGCATTATTATCTTTTTTATATACATATTAATTTTATATCCCAGTTCTCTTAGGTCATGAGTCTGGCACAGCTTACCTGAATCACCTACACAGGGTCTCAACGAAGGTTGAGAGTAACATGGCAGTTGGGGGTGTGGTCTCAACTGAAGCTTAGGGTCCTCTTCCAATATCACACAGTTATTGGCAGATTCATTTCCTTGCAATTGTAGAAATCACTGGGACTAACTTTTCCCAGGACAGCTGGAGATCCTCTCAAGTTTCTAGACCCTTCAGTTTAGGGTTTATCTGATCAGGTCAGACCTACCTGGGATATTCTTCCTCCAAAGTTGATGGATTAGAGATCTTAATTGCGTTTGCACACTGTCTCCTTTACAGTATCACAGCTACCCCAAGAGAGTGATATTCTATCATATGACATGATTTTATATCTCCTCTGGATAGTTTAGTAGCATAATTAGGCAAAGAAATACTTAAGAATAGATGTTTTGAATTGACATCCTGACTGCAGAGACTAAATATTCCTGCAGCTTACTTAGTCCCTAGCTAAGCTTTAAATCTTTGTTTTCTCCTTTGCAAAATTAAGATAAAATAAATTTATGTGCTAGATGCCTTTTTGAATTATATGTCCAGAATAGAAACCAGAAGCTATTTCTTGCCATTTGATCAAGTTCACTATCTCCCGGATGATTTATTTAAAATCAGTGCTGCTTTTTTTCATTGTGTAATGCATAATATCGTTGTTAATCTTTTTTTTCTTGGACCCAAAAACTTGAATTTCTTTTGACCTAAAATTCAAAACTTTTGAAGACTTCACTTTTTTCATTTGTTTCTTTTACATGGAGAAGATTAGGAAGCCAACATGAATTTCAAAGTTTGGCATCTGCTAGAGAATGAATATTAACAAAATGGTGCCATAATCCTTCACCAAATTTTCTTGCCTCTAAAATATATTTTGAAAAAAAAAGGGAACAAAATGGCAACCATTAAAATTTGATGTGAGACCAAAAATGAGGCTGTTTTTCACTTCTGGGTTTAAATTAAAAGTCTACTGACATTTGTGGGAGCCGGGCAAAAATCAAGTCTTACAAAACAGCTCTTGATTGGCAATTAGCAATTAGAAAATTTCAGAACGTTCAGGAGGTAATTTTGGATAAGTATCTAAACCCATGGCTGCATGTCTGAGCCTTTGCCAAAGTTTTCACATATCATAGTTGCAAAGCTGAGAGGAAAATCTCCCAGGTACAGGCTGCCTCCAGGGATGTTTCGAAAGTTTGCTTCATTTGAAGACAAAAAGGATTTCATAATTTTTTTCAAGCTGTGATCCATTTGAAGCAAGAGCATGAAAATAAGTGAAAGGCAAATAAGGAATAATAACAACTCATTTGCTACTTACTCTGTTCCTGCTATCTTTCTCAACCCCAGAAAGAAATAATTATTACTTTAATTTTCCAGATGCTTAGAGATGCTACGTGACTTACCCAAAGTTGTGTCTAAACAGCATCAGTTATATCTGGCCAGATGGTTCACAATAAGAAAAGGCTGTACAAGGAGGTGGGGACCATTCTTTCCTATGGACACTCTCTCAGAAGGGAAATGAGCCAATCAATTTTTAAAATGGGAATATTTGGTGAAACGGCCCTTTCTTAAGTTGTGCTACTATACAGGTAGTCTCTAGGAATCATTCATGTATGTATGCATTCATTTAAAACCATTTATTAAGCACCTATTATGTGCCTGGTCCTGTACTAGGTCTTTAAGATGCACCCATGAATAAAACAAACAAAATCTTTGGTCCTTTGCTTTTACATGGCTCAACAGACTGTAAGCAGTATACATGAAGAATTCTATGGAATGTTAATATATGGGAAAAGTTAAACATAGTGGATCAGGAGTGAAATTTGAAACAGAGTGATCATAATAGAATACATTGGGAAGAAAACCGCTGATCGAAAAATGAAGACTGATTGGATATGCGGGCATTGACAGGGAATACACCAGAGGAAGATGGACCAAAAATCAAGTTGGTTGCGACTCTAAGCTATTTTACCCATGTACAATAATCCACCCCAAATCTAGCCTTTGTTTCAATTCCACTGGATGTTCCAACCGTCATCTTTCTCTTTCATTTCTCCCTTCTGTTGCCTCTGACAATTTCTAATTCTCTTTTCAATTTGTCCTTATTTTTCTTCATTCTCCTCACTGTTACAACTCATCTTTAAGATTTTTTTCATAATGCATGGTTTCATTTCCCTTCTTATAATTCTTTATGTCCCCTACCCCCAAAAACTTCCATGGGCAACACTGCACAGAGAAGGACATGTGAGCAACTTTTCTCCCCCCTTTCAAACTCTAAGCTATACCTTAGTTTCACTTAAGGATCTTTTAGGCCTTAGTGTTTTATATTCTCCATTTCACTCCAAAGATTCACTTGTTTCCTTGTTTGGTGTCCAGGCAGTTGTCCTTTATGGCATATATCGCCTAGCTGCCTTGCCATCTCATTTCCAGTTGGTTCCATCGAGATCATAGTACAGAAAGGAGTGATCATCCTTGCCTTCCTCCCTCTGGGCACAGGTTTTCAGGGGTCTCTCAATGTCACAACTCCTGTTGCATAGTCCTCTCCTCTAGCTGCTGTTCTTAGCGGTAGCCACGTGCTTCCTGGCTTCTTCCGACAGAGGTTAACAATGACTCTATGCAGGCAAGAGCTGCTTCTCCTTCTCTTGTGGGTTTCCTTACTGCTGTGCACATCTTTGTAAATAGGCTTTTTATTAAAACTTCTTCAAATTTCCCTTTTAGGTGGACCACCTCTTTCTACCTGGGACCCTACCTATAGGATCTTCAACTCTCTCATCCACTTATTCCACGGCAGGGTCAAATTCCATCAAAAGTAAGTAGAGGAGGTACGGCTTGATGCCGATAGCATATTTCCAACCTGATTATCAAATGCACTTGGATATTTTAGATTATCATCTGTTTTGTACCCACTGTGTACCAGATACTAGATTAAGGTCTTTATGTACATTGTCTCATTTGATCCAGACAACAGCCCTGTGAATGGGGATATTCTCCGTTTCATAGATGAGGAAACCGAGGTATGAAGAGACCATATTATTTGTCCACAGTAAAGGAGATAATTATTTATTTATTTATTTATTTATTTATTTTTTTGGTGAGAGAGAGAGTGGGGATAGGGGAGAGAGGGAGGGGGAGGGGAGAGAGAATCTTAAGCAGGCTCCATGCCTAGTCCGCAGCCCACACAGGGCTTGATCTCACAACCCTGAGATCATGACCTGAGTCGAAATCAAGATTTGAGGAGCACCTGGGTGGCTCAGTCGGTTAAGTGTCCGACTTCGGCTCAGGTCATGATCTCACAGTTGGTGGTTCAAGCCCTGCATCGGGCTCTGTGCTGACAGCTCAGAGCCTGGAGCCTGTTTCAGATTCTGTGTCTCCCTCTCTCTCTGCCCCTCCCATGCTCATGCTCTGTCTCTCTCTGTCTCAAAAATAAATAAAAACATTAAAAAATTTTAAAAAAATCAAGATTTGAATGATCAACAAACTGAGCCACTGAGGCACCCTGAGTAATTGTTTAAAATAGAGTGTTAACCCAGATATCTGTGCCCTCAATGTCTACATTCCATCTATATAAATTTCTGGAGAAAACGTCTTCATCCAGCATATTTAATTTAAAATAAGTAGATCTCCCAAATGAGCCTTAGTGTCCTCAAGAAATTTGTTGAGGAATTAGCTGATCTTAAGAAATCCCAAAGAACAAGGACAAAACAAAAGTCTGACAGAGGGTAAAAATTAGGAGGCACACTGAAAAACCTTTTCTTTGAGAGTCATTCTGCATCAAATCATTTAAAATTACAAATCAGCTTAGATGCTAAAGATGAGCTGACAGTGTTTACATCCTAATTCCTTCAGGACCTGGAAATGTAGAACCATGCCATGTGAGGAACTCTTTAGAGCTCTTAAGTCCTGCTTGTTTACTCACAAAGACACTGATGAGTCAGGATAGATGGCAAGTGGACTGTAGTTAAAAATTTTAAGAGAACTGAAATCAAAACCAAGTTCTGCCAACTTTACTAGCTATTTGCTCTTGGGCAAGTCTCTTGACCCGCCTGAGTCTCTCTTCCCTGATGTGGGAAATGGATATAACAATGACCACCTGATAGGGAGTTTTGTATATTAACTAAAACCAAATGAAAACAAAACAAAACAAAAATAAAGTGAAAATGTTGTCAACATTCTCTAATGTCATAAGGCATATAAAATAATTATGATGTAGACAATATCCATCATGGAAAGGGCTGAGAGGAAAGTGTGGATAGAGAGATTACCACCTTTGTAGAATTCTAAAAACCTACCTCCACTCTTAGAATGTTTCATTCTTTCTTTTACTGATGCTATTTCACTTTTTAGGAACTTCATCTCTGAAGCACTAATGCACAGCTGGGAACCTGACTTGTTTGTGACCAAACAATGAGTTTTTCTCTCTTAGTTTTCTGGCTGACATGGCTCGATTTCCTGCATTTTAAAAAATGTATTTATTTGTTTGTTTGTTTGTTTGTTTGTTTGTTTATTTGGTGGGCAGGGATACAAAGAAAGTGAAATTCAATCATGGGAGGATATATATGGAATAATATTAAGTATACACCATTTTCTATTTCACTACTTCTCTATTTCCTAATGTTCTGACTCATTACCAATCGAATTTGACTTATAATAAAAGGTGTGTATAACATATATTTTAAGGGGCACCTGGGGGATTCAGTCGGTTGAGCATCTGATGCTTGATTTTGGCTCAGGTCATGTTCTCAGGGTTGTGGGATCAAGCCCTGCATCAGGCTCTGTGCTGAGTGTAGAGCCTGCTTAAGATTCTCTCTCTCTCTCCTTCTGCCTCTCTCCCCCACTCATTCTGTCTCTCTCTCAAAGAAAATAATATATATGTTAGTTAAGGTGATTGAATTAATGTTAAATATCAAAAAGATATAATAAAATTTTAAAGACACCAAATTTTAAAAAAGAAGAAACAAAACATGAGGACTAAAATAACCTTTTTTAATTGAAAATGACAATTGCCTCTGAGTGTCTTGTCATCCTGAACAAACGAGAAAGTTATGACTCATAATATGAGTGGAAAAAGGGTGAAAAAAAAATCTTCCAGATAAGCACGTAACACATTTGTAGAGGCTTAGGAAAATTGCTTTCTTTTTCCTAATTAGAAAAACAATTATAATTATTGATAATTTACTGCTTAATAATTGTAAAAGCATTTTCATCTCCAAAACATACAATAATCGAATATTATTAAAAAGACAATAAAAACACTCAAAATATCAAAACCCAGAGATACTAAGTATTAATATGGGGTATGTGTTGTAACTTCAAAATTATCTCTATGCATACATTTTTATAAAGACTGAATGTAATTATATTTACAGTGTCTTGTAAGTATGTTTTGCTCATAACAATACGTCATGAATATTTTGTAGTATCAGTACATAAAAGCATCCAATTATCATTTTAGTGATGGCATGACATTTTCTATAGATATTAGTTGACTAGGCAATAGTGCATATGTGTGTGTGCACACAAGGAGAGACAGATAGAATTTCCCCCCCTTTTTTTTTTTAAAAGTGGTCCATCAAGCAACCATATATATAGGCATATATGGCTTCTCTTTTCCTTCTAGAATTTTCTGAGAATACTCTACCAGAGATAAATTACTGGGAAAAGACATACAGTTTAATCCTTCATAAAGAAAGAAGCACATGAAAGTTTTCTCCATTACTTTCATAAATACCAGTTATTATAAGCTATCTATCTATCTACTCTAATAGCAAAACTAGGCATCATGGTATTTGCATTTCTTTGCTTCACTTATGCCTTTTGTATTTCACTTTTGTGATTATTCTGTTAATACTCTCAGCCAATTTTTATTACTGTAAGTTGTTTTCTTACTGATTTTATTACAATGTTCTAAATATTAGAGACACTAATAATTTACTGTCATAGTTAAGTCAATTATATATTAATTAGATAGCTCACATTTTGGCCTTTATTTTTATTCCATGTTTATCATTAAGAAAGGCCACTTTTGTAGATATCTATATCTATTAGTCTTTTTTCCCCCTTTTGTGCTTTTTCTTTTACTCTGATTTTAAAAGAAACTTCTCTGATACCATGAACTTGTATGTATGTATGTTCATGTATTTCCACTCTAAATTTTACCCTAGTATATTTGGAACATTGTATAATATTATGAAACGTGTAGTCTATATACAGTTTATCTTGATGAAAATTATCTGACAGCTATAGAACTCTTATTTTTTAAAAAATATTTACCTAAATATTTTTAAATAACATACCTGTTTCCTACTAACTTAAAATGGTATCTTTATCAAATTCTAAATTCTTTTTTAGTTGAATCTGATTCTCAATTTTATAATCTGTCCTTTCCCTATGTCACTAACACACTGATGTAATGAACATATCTGTAACATAACAGAATTGTCTAGTGTAAACACTGCCTAGTTATTTTTCTTTTAAAATTATTGTTTCTACTTTACTGAATTTGTTCTTCCTGGTGAATTTTAGGATGATTTTATCAAAATATCAAGCAACATCAAAATTTCTCAGAGAATGGGACCTAAAACCTTTTATGTAATTATATATCCCATCATGACTGAACCCAAATAGCAGTTTTATTGCATATTAAATTCCCATTTGCAGGAGTTCTGCTTACATGTTTTGATTAATTTAGGAAAAAATTCAAGAACATAGAATGTTGCTCTATTTTTTCCTAATGTTCTTTATGTCCATGAGTAAAGTTTAATATTTTCTGCATGCTGGTCTCTACAGTATTGTTTTGTTTTCCATATTAAGTGGATCTTGTTATTGCAATTGGCACTTTCCTTTTCTCTGCATTTCAAATTATTTACTCTGATGCACACACAACCCTTATCTGTTTATGTAGTTCGATTTAGCTACCTTGCCTCCTTCGATCATATGTGCACGTTTGCACACTCTAGCAATTATTTACTTATTTTTACTACTTGCGTGTCTCTTTGATTTGTCAGGGACACAATCACATACACTGCCGTTAAGGCTTACTCCTCTTCCACCCCATTATTTATGCTGATATAGCCATAAACTTCCAACAATAAACAATAGTGGTGAGAACAGCTTTTTTTCCTTCTCACTTGGTGGCAATGGATTCTACCATTTCACCTTTAAGAAGGATATGTGCTGTTCTCCAAGATAATTGTAACTATTTATGCTTTATTAAGACTTTAAGAAGAAAAAGAAGGAAAAAAAGAACAGATTTTAGATCTTATCAAAGTTTGCTGCCTTCTGTCTACACTTGTTACTCAACCAGACACAGTAGCAGTGTCCCACAATTCTCATTTGAGCATGGTGTGAAAGGGGACAGTCAGTATTTTTGGTTGCTCTAATAACTGGAAAATGCTACTGGCATTTACTGGGGAGAAGCCAGAAATGGGAAAGGTTCTGTGGTGCATAGTAACATCCTGCTCAACTACAAATGGTGTCCCTGTTGAGAAACACTGATCTGGCTTTTTTTTTTCTTTTTTAATATATTAACATTATGAGTTACATTAATAAATTTCATGTTTTTCAGAAGGAAATTACATTCCCATATGACACTGTAATTGATCATGACATGCTGTATTAGATTTGGTGATATTTTATTTCAGAATTTTACATCAACATTCATAAAAGAGATTGAGCTAGATTTTTTACAAGATCATATATATAAAGATATATATATCATATGAAATGAAAAACTCATATGTTAGTGTTATTTTTTGCTGTATTTTTCTGTTCTCTGTTTATTGCATTTCCTTGCAATTTTTTCTTTCTGCCTCTATCAATCATGTCTCCCTTCACCCCCTTATTTATTTGAAAGATATAAACCCTATGTTTATTTTGCTATGATTTCATTATATATTTGAATCTAAATTTCTGTATTGAAGTCAAAACAAAAAAAAATCTCATGGAATGAAAATAATTCGGAATTTTTTCCTTCTTACACACAAATTTAACTCAGAAAATGGGAGTGGAGGGGAGAAAAGGAAGACCGTGTGGATGGAGAGAGAAATGGGAAGAGACCGAGGAGCAGTTCTCACATGTTTGGGGAATGGTGATTGTTAGGTAAATAAGCTTCCAGTTCTTTCTCTATCTTCGTCTCTGCCACTTCCTGATAAATGACTTTGAGGAGATGGTTTGTTGCCAGCAGTGGTAGAAAGGTTTCTCTCTTACGTGGATTAGACCATTTCAACAGGACACTTGAGGACAAAAGCAGGCACAAGCATAAGGTTTTGTTCCCAGGTATTATCTCATGAAGATTCTGGAAGAGATTGATCACTTGGTTCCTAGTAAGGAGGGCATACGGTAAAACAATGGACAGGGCTGTAAGTCCTGAAATATGAATCCTTATCTTTTTTGATGTTTGTTTTTAAAACTAATTCTGATGCAGGAGTATAGTTTTTAACAAATGGTAGTAAAAGTCGTGATAAATAAGCATCTCTCTGTACTTGAACCCATGCATCTCATTTCCTGGATTATTAACACTTTCTTATATAAACTTATGGATAAAAAAATTACACACAAGGCAGACACAGACACACGAATATTTGAATTACAGGATAACAATATACAGTTCATTATTTTCTTTCTGTAATAAAATCTGCCTAATTCTTGTGATTCTCTATAGAATATTCTGGCTTCATAGTTGTAGCATAAGGTAATTAAGGCATCCACTACTGTGAACAAACATGAAACTAATTTTATTTTTTTATGTTATAAATAGTGCAGTACCGGACATCTTTCTGTAATTATCTGGAGATAATTTAGTTAAATACTATTGGTGGAGCTACTGTGTTGAAGAATATGTTTCTTAACCCTTCTCAAAAAGTTTGCTCAAAGATTTTATTATTCATGGGGTGCCTGGGTGGCTCAGTCAGTTAAATGTCCAACTCTTGGCTTCCACTCAGGTCATGATCCCAGGGTTCGTGAGAGGGAGCCTTGCATCAGGCTCTGAGCTGACAGCACGGAGCTGCATGGGATTCTCTCTCTCCCTCTCATGCTCTTTCTCTCTCTCAAAATAAATAAATAAACTTTAAAAGAATGTTTAAAAAGATTTTGTTTGTTCACTTTGTAGCCCTAGTTTTTTTTAACATAATTGTTGAAACACAGTAGTCATAGTTGAATGAATAAAGTATTGTATGCCTATCCTTACCAATAATGTTGATAGATTCCGTGTTGCCATACTCTACCCAAATTTACAATATTACCCAGCCTTTAAAATTCTCATATGGCTTTCTTGAAGTGATCCTCATTAAGACCAAAGATATAACATGGTGGATTCAATTCTACCACCAGGTTTCCAAGTTATCACTGTAAGAGCATAAACGAAAATTAGTTTAACACTAAATTTAATATATATATTAACACATACACACATACATATTTGAATGCACACACACACACACACACGAGCACAAACATATATATTTGACCACTTAATAACACTGAAATAATCTTTTCACTATATTTCTATTTTTTCCCAAATAAAGTTTACCACACCTACATATGCTGGGGCTTTTCTTTGTCAAACTAGAACATTTATATTCTTCTATCATTTGGCTTCTAGAAAACTCCATCTCCATCTTTTTTTTAAGTGTACTTATTTTGATTGAGAGAGAGAGAGAGAGAGAACAAGCTGGGGAGACGCAGAGAGAAGTAAAGATATAATCCCAAGCAAGCTCCCCACCATCAGCACAGAGCCTGATGTGGGGCTTGAACTCACAAACTGTGATCACGACCTGAGCTGAGATCAAGAGTCAGACACTTAACCGACTGAGCCACCCAGGCGCCCCTCTGTCTCCACATTTTGAGCCTAAGTTCTATGTGTTCTTTCTCATTGTCATCCACTGAATCGATTCCTGTGCCAAACAATGAAAGATTTCCCCACCAGAGCTCTGCTTGTAGCTTGTGAGGTGTGTATCATCCTCATGGTGTAAGTAAGGAAAATACTCCTACAGGGACCAAGAGACACAACTGAGATTCCATTTTGGCCCCTAACCAGCTCCTTTCTATGAGGCCACACAACTTGTTTGATAATCTCCTTATTTCTGCCAATGTGTTGTTTCTAGAATTACCCGGTAATTCATTCAGCAATAGAAACACTGCTGTGAGAATTTGGTCTCATTACCTTCACCAATGACATTAGGGAATAGAAAGATTAGCTCCCAAATTTCACTATCATAATCATTCACTGTCTGTTTTACTCCTCAGCATCAGAGAACACTGAATTCTGTGTTCTGTCAGCTTACTTTATCAAAACAAAGTCTTTAGGAATATGCCTTTATATCTTTTTTGAGGGCTGTACAATTATGCTTCAGTATATCAGAGCATGTGTTGGTAGATGAATGAATGCCATTAAACTTGGTTGTCATATTTTTTATCATCATGGAGTTATTTAATTCTCAAGGGAAAAAATGAGTTTTGGTATTGATGCAAAATGGTGCTTTCCTCTCTCTGGAAATACAAAGACTTGCTGGAAAAAAAGTTGAAACATACATTTTCAAAATGGCTCTAGATCTTTCCTTTGTTGAAGGTCTGTTTCCTTCCATCAGTTAAAGAAGTTTTCAGCCATTATTCCTTTATTTATTTATTTATTTATTTATTTTTGAGAGACAGGGCATGAGCAGAGGAAGGGCAGAGAGAGAGGAAGACACAGAATCCAAAGCAGGCTCTAGGCTCCCAGCTCTCAGCACAGCACCCATTGTGGGGCTCCAACTCACAAACCGCAAGATCATGACCTGAGCTGAATTCGGACCAACCGAGTCACCCAGGTGCCCCAGCCATTATTCCTCCAAATAAACTTCCTCCTCTTTTTGTTCTTTCTTCTCCTTATGGAGCCCTTATAAGCGAATGTTAGTAAGCTGGATGTTGTCCCAGAGGTGACTTATGCTATCTTCATTTTTTCAAAATATTTGTTCCTTTTCACCTCCCTGTTTGGGTAAGTTCCATTGTTGTGGTGATTCAAGTTCCCTGATCTGTTCTTCTGCTTCATCTTGTCTGCTGTTGAATCCTTCAAGTGTCTTTTTCAGTTTAGGTTTTACATTCAGCTCTGTGACTTCTCTTTGTTACTTCATATATTTTCTAGCTCTTTTTTTAAATCCTTACTGTGCTCATCCATTCTCCTAAGTTCAGGGAGCATCTTTATGACTATTATGTTGAATTATTTATCAGGTAGATTACTTATCTCTGTTTCATTAAGGTCTTTTTCTGAGGTTTTCTCTTGTTCTTGCATTTGGAACATATTTCTCTGTTTCCTCAATTGTTTGACTCGTGTGTGTGTGTGTGTGTGTGTGTGTTTTCTAGGTACTAGGCAAAACAACTACCTCAGTCAGTTGAAGGAGAGGGTTTGTATAGGTGATAATCCTTGTTTGATCTTGAACTAGCCCTTGGGTGTCTCTCAAAGTTTTGTGATTGCCTAAACTGATTTATTCTTGATATGCCTCATTTTTGAGGGTGTGCCAAGACCTGCCAGTGATCCAAGGGAGGAATCTTATTTAGTCCCTAGTTTCAGGTTTATTGGAAGCCAGAACCTCAGGCAGCAGTTTTTAAAGTATGCAAATATATAGTGTGTGGGGCTGCAATTGTAATTGGCTTCTAGACCGGGAGTTCTGCAGATGGCCTTTTGGGCTACAGGTGCAAAAATCTGGGCTCCAATCAAGTATATAAGCTCTATCATGGAAAGTCTCATTGAGCTGTAGCCGGGTCAAAGGGCTGCACAAAGATTGTGTCTCACTGCTTATGTTCCTTGGGAGCACTTCCTCAGCCTCTAGATGTGTGGGAAACCTAAAACCTGTCCCTTAGGCTGAAACTCCAGGCTAAGTAAATAGTTTTTTTTTTTTTTTTCACAAGAAGGGTGGGGTTTTGTGTCAGTCTGTTGTCTGCACTGTGCCCTATGGATGATGGCTTGCCAATGACTGCCTTTCCAGTTGTTACAGTCCCATGGAGTTCTAGCACTTGAGCCCTCCTGGAAACCAGGGCCACGCAACCAAGCAGTATTCCTGGTGTGAATTACACACATGCTTCAGCAATGCAACAGGAGAGTGCTTTGTGAGAGTGTGTGCACTGGTCTTTGGCTGGTGGAGGGAAAATGCTGTGACTTTCATACTCACCAGTCCCAGCCAGCGGTTAGGCAAAGGTTGCAACTGCCATAACTCACAGACTTTAGCTGAGGGTGTGAGAACTCTGTTACCACTGGTTCATGCCCTCCAGCCCTTGCCAAGGACTCGAGGAATGCTGTAATCACCCTTCCCTTCTGGCCTCAGGAAGTGCCTGGCCCACTCACTCTCGTGAGTACCGGCAAAGTGGGGAGAGGTTGACACGTCTGAGCTCACCCATCTGTGCTAACAGGCTAGGGCAATGCGACCATGGCATCTACCATGGTAGACCATGGCATCTACCAGTGTCTCAACGACCTGCTCCTCCAGCTGTTTGCCTGAAATCAGCAAATAAATCTCCCTCACAGATAGTTTGGGTGCTTTTCAAACTGATGTCTTCTCTGGGTCTTGGGATGAGACCATATGCAAGCCGTCCAGGAGGAGAATCTGTTTCCTATTGCGCTTTGGGACCATTCCCCAGACATCAGCCTCATTGGTTGCCTAAGCCAGGCATTCTGGTGCTCATCTCTCTAGTATAGATCACAGGGACTGGGGTGCCCAAAGTGGGGCACCTTCCTTTCAACCTCCAGGAGGAGCACCTATCTGGTGACATTCCTCCATATCGTGTGTCACTGCATAGGAGGTATGGCTTTTGCAAGACCTTTCCTCTGCCTCTCTTACCTGTCCCAATGTGAACCTTTTATCTTTTATAGTGGAGAGTAGTTAGTCTCATTTTCACATCTTTTCCAGAAGAAAATAATCCATATTTGGTGTTTAGATTTGGTGTATCCATGGCAGGGGATTAGTTCAGCATATTCTTTTGCCACCATCGTGGATCACCCTGTACTTAGCTAAGTTTTTTTTCTTTGAATTATCTCTGATTAAAATAATGTTAAGTGAAAACACATTTGCAAATGTTCTTAATGGTTCAATGGATCTTAGATGTCTTACATTTAGGTGGAGTTGGTTGACACATTCACATCTGTCCATTATCATAGGGCTGATGAGTGGTACCTAGAGTTTCAACCAGGTTATTCATCTTCAGAGTCCAGAGAAGCTTTAAAATGTAAATTCATTGTTTCACTACCATGTCCTTCACTATTCTGTTAAATGTCAGGAGAGATGAGGAAGAGCATACTAAGGCTGTGTCTGCTTGATATAGAACATCCTGATTTGGGAACAACAATACTCCCTCCCCTGAAAAAAAAAAGACTCAACTTGTTGCTGAGAACTTCTGTAGAAGATAAGCAGAAAGCAGAAGGTTCTTATTTATTTAATGTAAGCCATGTAACCAGAGCTTGAATGTATTACCTATTAATCCTAGTACAAAATAAGAATCATTATCCTTCCAGATGAAGAACTTTAGGCTACAGAGATGATGTAACTTGCTCAACGTCAGTGTGTTCAGAAATCAAGGAGGCAAGGTTGATTATGAGTCAGTTCTGCATACCTTATGACCACTCTGAATTATATCATTGTCCTTGCTGTCATCATACTACCTGCAGAGGAGGTATAAAAGCTGGACTTTAGTGTCTTCCGTCTCTGTATTTTTTATCCTGGTCTACATGATATCCTACCCTTCCAATCAATGTTCTCTTACAACCAGAGACCAGGATTCTCTCATATTTATCTGACTGAAGCTTGAGCTCAGAATAGGATTTAACACCATCACATCTGAATGTGTTGTGCTGGATAATCCTTCAGCTATTCTCCTGTAACTTTTTCCTTTATTTTCACAAAGAACACTTCACTTCTGACACTTCTGTTCACCAAATATGCAGTGAGGGGGAGGTCAGGGGGGCTCCGATGATGAACGATTCTACGACACAATTCTATAATTTAACTCAATTCTGACACTATCTACCTAGAGATATCATTCAATGCCACAGGTTAATGGCTCAGTCCCATAAGAGTCCCATAAGACTCTCTCCCCCCACACACTTCTGATGCCAAGTGCAAGTGGTAGGTCCTCAGGTTATCTATGACTTCTGTCCAACATGGCTACAAATAAAAGGTACCCATGACATCCTTCCCCTTGGATTTGATTATTTGCTGGAACAGCTCGAACAATTCAGGGAAACACTTAACTTACATTTAGCAATTTATTAAAGGATGTGATAAAGGTATGAATAGCCAGATAAAGAGATATATAAGGCAAATCTGGTAGAGTCCTGAGTGCAAGAATTTTTGTCCCCATGAAATTAAGGTGCATCACCCTCCTAGTATAAGGATGTGTTCACAGGCTGGAATGTCCTTGAATCCCATACTATTGGATGTTTTATGGAAGCTTACTCAAGTAGGCATAATCAATTGTTGGTAACATTTTCCTCCCCTCTCTGGACTCTGGAGGATAATTTTAACTCTTAATCATGGCTTGGACTTTCAAGTTACTAACCTCCATTCAGGAGCCTTACAGAAGTTCACCTAGAGTTACCTTAATGGACAAAAGATGTTCCTACTGTTCTTATCACATAGGAATTTCTAAGGGTTTTCAAAGTCCTGTGTCAGGAACTGGAGTCAGACACCAGTATATATTTCTTATGATTTCATACATGTATTTGTTAGAATCCCAAGCAGGCTGTGCACTGTCAACGTGGTGCTTAATGCCAGGCTTAATCTCACAAATTGTGAGATCATGACCCGAGCTGAAATCAAGAGTTGGACCCTTAACCAACTGAGACACTCAGGCTCCCCTGATTTGAATATTTTAAAACTTAAATGTTCTACTATAGGTCATACTGAGAATTTTTTAAGATTACATAATTGAGAGATCTATATTGTTTCAGAAATCTCTGATCACCTACATTTTATCATTGATCCATGCACTTTTTGGTCTTAGAATCCATAATGTTATTACAATTTAGAGAAATCATTCTTTTTTTTTTCTTAAACATTTATTTATTATTAAGAGACAGAGAGAGACAGAGCATGAGCATGGGAGGGGCAGAGAGAGGAGGAGACACAGAATCTGAAACAGGCTCCAGGCTCTGAGCTGTCAGCACAGACCCCGATACGGGGCTCGAACTTACAAACCAAGAGATCATGACCTGAGCCGAAGTTGGACGCTTAACCAACTGAGCCACCCAGGCGCCCCCTGTTTTTTTTTTTTTTAGAGAAATCATTCTTACATCGAATTGCAACTTTGAATAACCAATGAACATTTGGAAATATTGGATCATGCTAAATGTAATTTAATAACCAATCAGAAATGTGTACTATTTAATTTATAATGGGTTAATACAAATAATTAACTTTTTAGAAAATACACATATTTTAGTCATGAACAACATCTTCTAGCTATTCTGAATTGATTAACACATTTATATTACTTAATATCTTTGAGTATCTCTTGTGATTTTCCGTTTGGACAGAAAAATTTGGACTGGATTATCTTTTAAATGTTTTTCAATTCTTAAGGATATTTTTGGGTTATCACTTTCTTTTGAAAATAGCTTGTTAATGGAGGAACTTGTTGACAACTACATTTATTTACTCATAAATATATTTCATTTCAGCACCTGCCCTATACCAGACATTGTTGAGGGTAATTGGGAAACAGCTTGAATAAAACAAAGTCATATTTTTGCCATACATATTTTCCAGCCCTGGTGGGCTTATAAATAAATAGTTACAATGTCAATAACTACTATACAGACAAATGGAAAGTAAGGGAAAAGGGAGGGCCACGGGAGTGCAGGGATTAATATTTACTTTTTAATGGGGTGACATGTGGAAAGAGATTGCCTACCAGGGGAAGAACACCTAGGCGGGAATAAGAGCATGCATAAAGAACTAAAAATAAAAACCAGGAATAAGGGATACTTGAGCAAGAGCAGGGAGGCCACGGGGGAAATGTGGCAGGAGACAATAAGATAAAAAACAAGACGCAAGTCATGACAGGGCCATAGACCATTGTAAAAGTCTTTTACTTGACATGAGATGAGGCATCTGTGAAGACATGTGGCTTATGCTTTATAATTACTCTGGCTGCTCAATGGAGAATTGACTATGAAAGATGAAATGGAAATATGTAGGTAGTTGGGGCACTGGGCTGGCTCAGTCAATGCAGAATGTGGCTCTTGATCTCAGGTTTATGGGTTCAAGCCTTATGCTGGGTGTAGAGACTACTTAAAAATAAAATCTTGGGGCGCCCGAGTTGCGCAGTCGGTTAAGCGTCCGACTTCAGCCAGGTCACCATCTCGCGGTCCGTGAGTTCGAGCCCTGCGTTGGGCTCTGGGCTGATGGCTCAGAGCCTGGAGCCTGTTTCGGATTCTGTGTCTCCCTCTCTCTCTGCCCCTCCCCCGTTCATGCTCTGTCTCTCTCTGTCCCAAAAATAAATAAACGTTGAAAAAAAAATAAAAAAATAATAAAAAAATAAAATCTTAAGGGGCGTCTGGGTGGCTCAGTTGGTTGGGCATCTGGCTCTTGGCTTAGCTGAGGTCATGATCTCATGGTTCATGAGATCAAGCCCCACATCAGGCTTCATGCTGATGGTACAAAGCCCGCTTGGAATTGTCTCCCTCCCTCTCTCTCTGCCCCTCACCCACTCACACACACACTCTCTCTCTCTCTCTCAAAATAAATAAATAAATAATTTAAAATAGAATAAAATAAGAATAAAATCTTAAAGAAATAGGTCAGCAATTAAAAACCAGGCAAGAAACAAATGGCATCTTAGACCAAGTGGTTGCACTTATCTATGTAAATGGATATATATTTTATATACAATTTATACATACATATTTTACCATTTATATGCATATATATTATCATGTGGTTTTTAAAGAGAAACTTCAAGAAAAAAAAGGGAAGCTTCAGCATTTGCTGATAATTTGGAAATACAGCACAGAGCATAATAAGCATTAAGGATGTTGTCAAGATTGTGTTTTAGCATGGACGATCAAACAGAAAAATAAATTTGCCACATACATGGCAGAGGACTAGGGGATGTTAGTTTGTGGGAGGCAAGAAGAAGTGTGGTTTTGGCTATGTTACATTCAAGATTATTTTGAAAAACTGCTGAACAGAGTACAAATTGGTGTCACCCTGGAAAACTGTGTTGTAGTGTCTACCGAGGTAACGTGAAGAATTCCACTCGAGATGTATACCAGATAGAGCCATGTACAAATTACACCAAAATTTATGTGCAAGAAATTTCACACAAGCACTATCGTAACACCCCAAAACTAGAAGCAAACTACTTGTCGACAACAATTTATGATGTATTTATACTGAAACATCATGAAGGCATCCCACAAATGTTAGGAAGAAATAGATGCAGAGGTGTATACATTATATGGTTCCATTTATAAAAAGTATAAAACACAAAACTAGCCTATAGTATTAGAAATTAGGATATTGGTAATTTGGGTGTTGACAATTACTGTCAAAGGACAAAAGAGCAGCGTTTATGGTGCTGGTAAATGCTGTGTTGTCTTTTTAGAAATTCACTGAACTGTACAATTATATTTTAGATACTCTTAATTGTTTTAATCTAATAAAAATTTTAAAATCATTTTTGAGGTACCTAGTTTACCTTTGAATGGCAATGATGATTAGGCAGTTGCATGCATGAACCTAGGGTTTTAGGGAAAGTCTGGGCTGTATATAAAACTGGTAAATTGTTTTCCTCCGACAGACTGATTTTGTTTAGCATTATACTCCCTAGTGTCATCCATGTCCTTACAAATGGTAAGTTTTCTTTCATTTTTATGGCTAAGTAGTATTCCAGTGTACATATTTACCACATTTCCCCTATCCATCCATCAGTTGATGGACACTTGGGTTGCTTCTATAATTTGACTATTGTAGATAATACTGCTATAAACACAGGGGTGCTTGTATCCCTTTGAATTAGTGTTCTTGTATTCTTTGGGTAAATAATTACCCAGTAGTGCCATTGCTGGATCATAAAGTAGTTCTATTTTTAATTTTTGAGTCGCCTCCATACTGTTTTCCCTAGTGGCTGTACCACTTTGCCTTCGTACCAATAGTGTAGTGCATGAGGGTTTCTTTTTCTCCACATCCTCACCAACACCCGTTGTTTCTTGTGTTGTTGAGTTCGGCTATTCTGACAGGTATGAGGTGATATCTCTTTGTGTTTTTGATTTGCATTTCCCTGATGAGGAGTAATGTTGAGCATGTTTTCATGTGGTTATTGGTCATCTGGATGTCTTCTTTGGAAAAATGTTTGTTCATGTCTTCTACCCATTTTTAAATTGGAGCATTTGTTTTTGGAGTGTTAAGTTATATAAGTTCTTCGTATATTTTGGATACTAGTCATTTATTAGATAAGTCAGTCAGAGAAAGACACATACCATGTGATTTCACTCCTATGTGAAGTTTAAGAAACAAAACAAATGAATAAGGGGGAAAGAAAGAGAGAGGAAGAGAGACAGGTAAACCAAGAAACACTCTGAACTTAAAGAATAAACTGATGGTTACCAGAGGCGAGGTGGGTGGGGGGATGGGTGAAATAGGCAATGTGGATTAAGGAATGAGTGCACTTGTGATGAGCACCGGGTCATGTATGGAATTGTTGAATCACTCTATTGTACACCTGAAACTAACATAACACTGTACGTTGACTATCTTGAGTTACAATAAAAATTTAAACTGAGTTAGGCTCAGGGAGGCACATGCATGGGAATGGGAACAAAGGCAGAATATGTGTCAGTTGGCTGATGTAGGATGGATGAAGCGGATGTTCTCTTAGGATGGCTCATAGTATATCAGTGAAGGAGGAAGGTCATCACCAAAAAGTGAATAAAGGTTTGAAAGAGGAGCAGGTATCAAAAATCTCCTATGAGAGCATGATTTTGATGAACGCAATGATTGTAATAGGATTGCTGTAGGGCACCAAAAGGCCTGCTCCTTGATGGAGTCCACACATTTAAAGTAAGCACCTGTTTAATTTAACATAAAGTAAACATGTATTGTAAACATGGGTATCTTCCATTTGCACAAAAATAAAGGTACCGAAAGATTAACATCTCAGTTGGAGGAACTGTTCATGAGTAATTGTCCTATTATCCCCAAGGGGATGGTAGCTAAATAGAGATTAATCTGACAAAGATTTACTAAAATATTGAATGAAGGTGGTTTTCTACTCATGATACCTTTCCTTCTATTGTGTTTTCCCTCCTTTTATCAAAAATAAATAAATGATTAAATGAATAATTGAAACAGATATCAAAAAGCTAAGGGGATATCAAGATAAAACCAACTCCTGGGTAAACTTTCATCTAAAGGAGAGTTTTTAAAAAGAGAGCAAATGTTCTCTGGTTTCAGGGAATTCAAAATAGGGTGATGTGTGTTTACATGTATGTATGTTTTCCTGCCTGTGTTTTCACACCACCAAGTTTAATTGTTTGTTTCCTTGACTGTAAAGATATAAGAGGTAATGAGGTCTTCATTGTTCACTAATTGTGTACTTAGGAGAAGTCTCAGGCAGCAATTGTAAATTGCTGCTTTACTCCAATGTTTGGGTTTTCAGTGCAAATAATCACGCATACATCTGTTCTCACATAAAGCAAACTGCCTCTGCTATGAAAATAAACAGATGCGGTGAGCATTAAAAATCATCATGGTGAATTTGGTTGATTAGAATTTGGTTGCTCCTGCTTTTGATGCAAAATACCTTTAAAAATGTATATCTATATATCAATATGCTTATATGCATTTGTTTACAAAATAATTATATATATATATATACATGTACACATATGATATGTATACACATATGTATGCCTACATTGAAATCTTAAACCACATTTTTCAGAGGTTTTTTTAAGAATGATTTAAAAATAATTTAGAGAGTGACATCAGAAAAATGATGCCATAGGTAACTTCCAATACCCATTCTTCCACAGAAACATAAAAAAAAAAAAAGCAAAATTGATAGAACCAGCTGTTAAAACTCCAGAAAACAGCCAAAACTACAACAAACAGCAAATCAAGGAACAGCAACTTATAAAATAATTGAAAAAACTTTGTGGCATTTTTACTTGCCCTTGCCCCACCCCTCCTTACTTTCAATAATGGGTACAACGTCTACACTGAGATTCAGTTAAAGAAGAGTGGATTTAAACAACAGTATACACCAAGACATAGAACACTCTACCCAACAACAATAGTATGTTCCACCCTAGTGCACAGGAAATTCTTCAGGATAGACCAAATGTTAGGTAACAAAACAAGTTTCAATAAATTTAAGAACAGTAAAATCATCTAAAGTAACTTTTCTGACCACAGTGTAATAAACCTATGGAAAGAATGGAAAATTCCCAAATTATAGAATGTAAACAATATTTTTTTAACTAATAGGTCAAATAAGATACAAGGGAAATTAGATAATACTTAGAAATAAATGAAAATGCAAACATAATGTATTAGAACTTATGATCTGCAGTGAAGTCAGTACTCAGAGGGAAATTTAGGACAGTAAACACCTATACTTAAAAAAGAAAGAGAGCAATCTCAAATCAATAACCTGACTTTAAACCTTAGGAACTAGAAAAAGAAGAGTAAACTAAACCCAAAGTTTATAAAAGGAAAAGAATAATAAAGGTTAGAACAGACATGAATGAAATTGAAATTGAAAATCCAAAAGAGAATAAATAAGTTGACTCTGAAAAGATCAACAAATTTGGTTAAGTGTTTAATTAGACTACCAAACAAAAAGAGAGAGAGAGAGAGAGAGAGAGAGAGAAGACACATATAATTAAAATCAGAAATAAAAGTGAAGACATTACTATTGACTTTACAAAAAAAGAAAAAAGAAAAGAAAAAAGATTCTAGGAAAATACTATGAACAACTGTATGTTAACTAATCAAATAAACTAGATGGAATGGAAAATTCTTAGAAACACGCAAATTACAAAAATTAAATCAATAAGAAACAGAAAATCTTATACCTATAACAAGTGAAGTGATATAATTAGAAAAAATAAAACAACAACAACAACAAAGTGTCAAAAAAGTAAAGGTCAGGTCCAGATGTCTTCACTGGTGAATTCTACTAATAATTTAAGGATGAGTCAACTCCCATCCTTTTCAAAATCTTCTAAAAATTGGGAGAGGAGAGAACACTTCCTACCTCATTCAATGAAGTCAGCATTATCTTTATATTAATCCCAGATAAAGATATCACAGGACAAAAAAAAATACAAATGCAGAAGTTCTCAACAAAATAGTATAAAATAAAAAAAACAGCAGCTATTTATATGACTATACAAATTTGATTTAATATGAGAATGTCAATGTAATATACTACTACATTAGTCAAATAAACATCAACAACAAAAAGACATGTGAGCGTTTCAATAGATCCAGATAAAGTATTTGAAAAAAATCAACACCCTTTTTGCTAAAAAAAAAAACCACTAAGTTAGTACTAGAAGGAAACTTTACCAACATGAGTGCATTTATGAAAAATCCACAGCTAACATTGTACTCTGGGGTGAAAAACAAATATTTCCCTCTAAGATTAGGAACAACACAGGAATGTCTGCTTCCACGCTGATATTCATCATTGTACTGGCAGTTTTAACCATAGCAATTAGACATGAAAAATTTTAAAAAAGGCATTTAAAATGGAAATGAAGATGTAAAACTATTCTATTCTAGATTTCTATTTATATGAAATATCCAAAATAGATAAATCTCAAGAGACAGAATGCAAATTAGTGATTGCCAGAGCTTAGGGAAAGAAGTGATAGGCAGAAACTGCTTAAGGGTAAGGAGTGTTACTTTCAAGTGATGGAAATATTTTGGAGTTAGCTATATGTGACAGTTGTACAATATCGAGAATGTCCTAAAATGCATGGAAGTGTCCACTTTATTTAAAAAAATTTTTTTTAACATTTATTTATTTTTGAGACAGAGAGAGACAGAGAATGAATGGGGGAGGGTCAGAGAGAGAAGGAGACACAGAATCTGAAACAGGCTCCAGGCTCTGAGTGGTCAGCACAGAGCCTGACGTGGGGCTTGAACTCACGGACCACGAGATCATGACCTGAGCCGAAGTTGGCCGCTTAACTGACTGAGCCACCCAGGTGCCCCGGAAATGTCCACTTTAAAATGTTGAATTTTATGCCATGTGAATTTCACCCCCCCATATTATTTTAAAGTGAAAAAAATAGTAAGCTGGACATATGACAATACATTTATGAATTGTGGTATATTAAAATAGGCATGGAAAGCTGAGACTTCATTCAAGTACATGTTATAAATAAAAGTATAATGGTAGAAGAGTTGACATTTAGAATTTAATTTCTGTACTTGTATGTGTAAATTATTCTTCATTGTATACTCTTTTCTAAGGATTCATGGTTTTTAGGGGCCTTATTTAAATTAACTCAATAGAAGGGCACCTGGGTGGCTCAGTCGGTTCAGTGTCCTACTTCAGCTCATCATGATCCCACCGTTTCTGGGTTCAAGCCCCTCATCTGACTCTGTGCTGACAGGTCAGAGCCTGGAGCCTGCTTTGGATTCTGTGTCTCCCTCTCTCTCTACCCCTTCCCCATTCATGCTTTGTCTCTCTCTCTCAAAAATAAATGTTAAAAAAATTGTTTTTTAAATAATAAATTAGCTAGGGTGCCTGGGTGGCTCAGTTGGTTAAGCCTCTGACTTAGAGAAAGGATTCCAGTCCAAAGGACCAAAGAACCAGCAAAGGGCAAGGCCTTGCTGACATGTTCTGCAACAAGCAAGGAGGACAGTGTGGCTATAGCTGAGTGAAAGCACAGGGAGAATAGAGTAGATGAAATTGGAGAGGAAGCCAGAATGCACAGAACCCGTCTGGGCATACTGATGCCATGTTACTCTAAATGGTATTAGAGGTGTTTGAGCAAGGAAAAAAAAAAAAAAGGACTGAGTTCCATTTATATGTCGATGATAGTACTCTGGATGTTATGTTGAGGACAGTTTGAAGGTGGGCAAAAATGGAACAGAAAGACCAATTAAGAGGCTTTTGCAGGGCGCCTGGGTGGCTTGGTTGGTTAAGTATCTGACCATGTCGGGCTCTGTGCTGACAGCTCAGAGCCTGGAGCCTGCTTCAGATTCTGTGTCTCCCTCTCTCTCGGCCCCTCCCCCACCTGCACTCTGTCACTCAAAAATAACAAATAAACATTATTTTTTTAAGGAGGCTTTTGCAACAATCCAAGACAGAGATGATATACCAGGAAGGTAGCTGACATAGCATTTGTTGGACAGAAAGCAGTGATACAGGTTTTGTCGAAGAGTTATTTAATGAGGATTGTGAAAAGAGAAAAGAAGTTTGATATGATTCTAAACATTTTGACCTAGGTAGTGCAAGGTTGAAGTGACCATTAAGGGAATAGAGAATGTGGATAGAATATAGCCTCATTTATTTACTCACCTAGCTTAGGAGGAGTGGTGAGTTTTAAATGGTGAAAATAGGGGCGCCTGGGTGGCGCAGTCGGTTAAGCGTCCGACTTCAGCCAGGTCACGATCTCGCGGTCCGGGAGTTCGAGCCCCACGTCAGGCTCTGGGCTGATGGCTCAGAGCCTGGAGCTTGTTTCCGATTCTGTGTCTCCCTCTCTCTCTGCTCCTCCCCCGTTCATACTCTGTCTCTCTCTGTCCCAAAAATAAATAAACGTTGAAAAAAAAAATTTTTTTTAAAAATAAAAAAAATAAATGGTGAAAATATATGTCAGATTATTTGAAATATCTATGTGTCTATCTATTATCTATCTATCTATCTATCTATCTATCTATCTATTTATCATCTATAGTTCATCTATTATCTATCCATCTATGTATCTATGTATCTATGTATCTATGTAGCTATGTATCTATCTATCTATGTATTATGTATGTATGTATATATCTATCTATCTATCTACCCATCTTCTATCTGTAGGGGGGCGTGTGTGTGTGTGTGTGTGTGTGTGTACACACATACATGCCATATGTATATAACCTATATACCACAGATAAAAAGATAAATATCTGTGATATTTCACATTAGCATGACAGAGGCTATATACTGTAGATTGTATCCAGATTTGTCACAGAGATCTGGAGCCAGACAGCCAAGTCCCAGGTCTTCCATTTACCAGCTTTGTGACCTTCGTCAATTCATTTAAAGGCTCACTGCATGAGTTTCCTAAGTACTGTGAGGGTTAAGTAAATTAACCCGGAGTTCAAAAAATAGTTCTTTGCACCTAGTGAGGGGCTATGTTTGTGATATATGTACAAAACTGAACCATTATATGAATATGAGAGCCTCGCCGTAGCAGTGACTCTATCAAAATATACAAAGGATGCAGGACACCTAGAAAGTGCACTGACAAACAAAATTCCATACACACACCGAAATGATTTTATGGTTTAGTACAAAAATCCTTACTATGCTTATAGGCTATTTCTTTCAAACATTATTCACTTTAGCTTCTTAAATATTCAGCACAAGGGAACTTACACTGATATTTTGGGTTAAGCAATTAAAATAAGTTATAGCGTATTTAATACACTGGTAACTAATAATACATTAACAACTTTCATATGTAAATTTTATGTAAATATGAAGGCATTACAGCTGTTATTATCAGTCGGTAGATTTCCAGTAACGGAAACAAAGCTTCAGCACATTACATATTTGGGACACCAATATAAATTTATATTCCTATAATCTGAGGCTCCATTTTGAGTGTAAGGTGGGTTGTATTCTGTGAACTCAAATCCTTATTCTCAGAATTTTTTTTTGGTGGGGGAGATGCCTGGGTGGCTCAGTCATTTAAGCATCCAACTTTGGCTCAGGTCATGATCTCACAGTTCATGAGTTCAAGCCCCATGTTTAGCTCTGTGCTAACAGCTCAGAGCCTTGAGCCTGTTTGGGATTCTTCAGCTCCCTCTCTTTCTGCTCCTCCCCCATTCATGTTCTGTCTCTCTCTCAAAAATGAAAATTAAGAGAATGTAAATAAAAAAAAATAAAATGAAATGAAATAAAATAATATAAAATAAAGTAAAAAAATAAAATAGAAGTAAATAATTATTTTATTTCAAAATGTGGAATATTACATACCAACAGCGATAAGAATTCCTATAAGATATTAAAATGTCAGATGGTGGGATTATGAGTACTGTGTTTCCTCTTTGTGTATTTTAAAAATTTTCTGTAGTGAGTCTGTATTCATTTTATGCTCAGAAACAGATAAATATGCTTTGTAACTAAACAACATAAAAGAAAGTTTGTAACTAAAAAGCAAGCTGTAACATATTGGAAAAGAATAATTAAATCAGCTAAAAAAATCTTTATGTAATTTTGTTCTGCTTTACTAAACTTAAGTGTATTTTGGTTCAATGAGAAGATCTGTGTTACTTGCATCTTATTTTTAAAGATACTATATAGGAAAATCTATGTGAGGGAAAACATACAGTTTATAACCAGAGTAAAGATTTTTGTACCAACCTATCATAGACACCAAACAAAGATTTATTTGGAGTATACATTTACCTCTGATGCACTGAGTAAAATTATAAAATACATGACAGAAAGAACTAAATTATATAAAAGGTTTTGCTACATAATACATATCCTTGAGCAGGCAACTTCTCTGTGTCTCAATTTTATCACCTAGATAATGAAATGAATGTTTTGGATCATCTCTGATTATCTAAACCGTTGAGTTCAATGGGATTCTTGTACTTTATCAAGTATAATCTTCAACTAAATTCAACTTAACATTTTCCCCTGCTTGTGTAGATGTATATTAGAAATCAAGTGGGCAAATTGTGCAAAGAATTATTTAGATCTGTCAAGAACACACACGCACATACATATACACATCACTTTCTGAGCAATCTAGCCTAAATTTATTTAGGTTTACAGATTTAAGATGACTACAGAATGAGAATAGAAAGGAGGTTCAGCTAGGAATGAATTACTAAGTAATACATCAACCTGAGCCAGGAAAATCAAATGCAATTCTTTTTTTCCATTCACTGTATTTGCATACAGTGCAATTTATAGGGAGGAAAAAAAGTCATTCTTTCACTTCAGACAAGTTTCTACTGCTTCCTTCTCAGGTAGGTTATTCTGGATAAAAATGCTTATGTACCAAAATGTGCTCATACTTGTGATGTTTTAGATTTTTTTTTTATGTATACACAAATGCAAAGGCTTTTTATCTGGTACCACTCAAGTTCCATTTCTCAGTTTATAGGAACCTGACAATTATTTTTTGGATGAAGTCGTGCTATTCTATTTGAAAGGAAGAATGGACAGAATGCTTTTGAGCTTATTAGAGTTTGTGTTTTAGGCATAAGCTATGATGCCTTCAAGGGCTGGCAACGCACATTTGTAGGGGCTGTTCTCAACAGCAACCTATCCTTCTGCCTGACTTGGAATTTTAGATATTAGAGTTGTATATCTGGGTTAGGCAACAAAGGTGTTTTGTTTTGTTCCATAATATCCTTGAAGTTACGTGCAAGAACAATTTTTTATGAAGGGTAAGTGGCAGTTGGAGTAAAAGAGGAGCTAAGACAGTCAAAACAAAGAATAAAAATAAACACAAAAAACCATAGAGTTCAAGGAAGGAGAGGAAATAAAAGGAGTATTAAGTGAGAAAATCACAAAGAAAAGAGGAACTTTTGAAAAGAGTGGAGAAAAGAGAAATTATAGAGAAGAATTAAAAAGTCAAAAGTGGCCATATATTAGGTCTGTTCCACATTCGCTCTAATTTCCAACTGATTTTTTCCTTTACTGTCTCTTTTCATAACTTCTTCGTTCTTACTTTCTTTTCTTTTAAAATTTTCCTGTTTTTTTTTTACTTTTACAAATGTCCCCTATAATGAGAATGCATTTTAAACATTTTGATAATTAACTGTGTTTTTTGCCCAACTCATCTGTTAATTAATTAATTCATTTGCATATGTTATTTGTTGGTTGGTTGGTCATAAAGACAGACTACGTTTTCCAGCTTTCTTTATAGTCAATGTGGATGTATTACTGAATTTTGGCCTATGTAATGTGGGTGAAATAATGTGTGTCACTTCTAGGCTGAAGTAGTTAGAGGTGAATGTAATTTCTCTACTTATTCTTTTAAAAACCACACATAAAACGGGAGACTCTGAAACCATAAGACCATAAGGCATACAGGCCACAAAACAGAAGGAAAATGGGTTCCTGAAATACTACAAGACCAGGAGTATATATGAGATCTATTCTTATGTGAATAAGAAGTAAAATCCAATGTCTATTGACATTTGGGTGTTTATGCTACAGTGAGAATTCCCCCAAAATACTATGGAAGCAAACAAGTCAAAAGCTCTTCCTTTACATTGCTAATGGTCCTCTTTCTCCCCTCTTTCTCATTAATTAATTAATTTATTTATTTTAATGTTCATTTATTTCTGAGAGAGAAAGAGAGAGAGACAGAGCACAAGTTGGGTAGAGGCTGAGAGAGAGGAACATACAAAATCTGAAGCAGGCTCTAGGCTCTGAGCTGTCAGCACAGAGCCCTATGTGGGGCTAAGGGCTGGAACTCAGGAACCCTGAGATCATGACCTGAGCCAAAGTCGGGTGCTCAACCAACTGAGCCATGCACCGCACCATTTCCCCTGTCTTTCGCATTTAGAAGAAATGTCTTTGTTTACTCTTAGCACATAGGAAACCTTAGGGGATGAGGGGGAGAAATTAGCTTAACAGTCTTCAGCAGGCTAGGTTTTTGATGTTTTCCCAACTGCCTCCTGAGCATCATGTGTGTACCAGTAGACTTCAGTTTGAGATTTCCAATTTTTTTAACACACACACACACACACACACATATCAATGAATTAATCCGTCAATCAACAGTCAATATACTATGGATTAGCTGATTTGACTTCTTTCATTTTAGTTGAATCATATAGTTGATTAATTTGTCCAGATTACTATTTATTCATGTGCCATAGAAACCCAAACATTTGTTTTTTACTTTACTTTATGTTCATTTCATTGGATTTTTACATTTTGATGAAAAGAAATTCAATTTTAAAAAATTACATTGTGTACCTTTTACCCATTTCAGAAAAAAAAATTGATGTGAAATAAATTTTTCAGAAGTTCAGTAGAAAAGCTCTCCTTTTATGCACTTTCACTGTAAACTGGAAATAATAGTGTATCTGGATTAAAAGAAATTAAAGGAACTTAGTTCTAGCTTTTTATAAGACTGGAGCCATAAGGACTTCATCCATTTAATATTCCATTTATGGGGGCACCTGGGTGGCTCAGTTGGTTAAGCATATGACTCTCAGTCTTGGCTCAGGTCATGCTGTCATGGTTTGTGAGTTCAAGCGCTGTGTCAGGCTCCATGCTGTCAGTGCAGAGCCTGCTTAGAATTTTCTCTTTCTCTGTCTCTGTCTCTCTGTCTCTCTCTCTCTCTCTCTACTGCTTGTACTTTATCTCTGTCTCAAAACAAATAAGTAAATAAACTTAAAAAAATATTCCATTCAGAGGCACCTGGGTGGCTCAGTCCATTGAGCATCCGGCTTCGGCTCAGGTCATGATCTCACAGTCTGTGAGTTGGAGCCCCGAGTTGGGCTCTGTGCTGACAGCTCAGAGCCTGGAGCCTGCTTTGGATTCTGTGTCTCCCTCTCTCTCTGCCCCTCTCCCCACTCATGCTCTGTCTCTCTCTGTCTCAGAAATAAATAAACATTAAATTTTTTCAAAAAAATACTCCATTAATGTTATTTATTGGTATGTAATAAGACCTATTAAAAATCAACCTGTCTCACCTTGGAATCATTGCATAACAAAATTATCTTAAATGACTTAGTGTTTTGGGACATTTTATAAAAATGTACTTAATAAGAAAAAATAAAATAATAAATACATATAATTAAGTTTACTCCAACAAACATAGTGAGTGATTATTATAGGCCAATATTGAGGATTAGAGTTTCAGTTTACAGAAAATAATATTTTTTTTTGTGAAAAAAGAGTTTGTCACCCTATGGAGAGCAAAAGGCAGGTGAATAGGTAATATCTGTATAATATAAATGTAAAGAAGAAATTAAACTATCAGATTTACCAGAAATTTGTTCACATATACACAAAAATGTAGTAAAATTTTCCTTTACTGTTTCAGCCCTCAGACTCATACCTGCCCAGGGTCTGATTTCCAAACAGGGAGAACATTAGTGAGAGATGCTTTACTGATAGTCTAAGTGATATAAAAAAAATAGCTGACATCATGTAAAGTTAATCTATAAAGAGAAAATATTTTATCTTTTTAAAAAAAAGTTTATTTATTTTGAGAGAGAGAGACAGAGAGAGAGAGAGAGAGAGAGAGAGCATGAATGGGGGAGAGGCAGAGATAGAGAAAGAGAGAGAGAGAATCCCAAGCAGACTCCACAGTGTCAGACTCCACTGCCCCAATGCGGGGCTTGAACCCATGAAACCATGAGACCATGACCTGAGCCAAAACCAAAAATCAGACATGTAACTGATGGAGCCACATAGGCGCCCTGAGATAATATTTTCTAAGGGACACATCACAGTGCTGGGTCATATGCTTTGTCTTCCTAATGCTTTGTTATTATGTCAATGACAAATTACTATGAAAATAAGATCTTTGTTCTTTTAGAGATAATTTTCTCCCGCTGCCCCATCCAGTTCTCAATGCATAACCTTCCATTCGTGCCATCACTGCAGTCACTGAGGAAGGGATTTTGATGTTGCAAGTACAAGATGGGGAATTCAGAGGAGTGTAAAAAAAAATCAGCAACCTTTGAGGATAAACACTATAATCAAAAAGTCATTTGGGCATGGAAAGTTCTCCATTAAAAATTGTGAGGCTCTCTTATAGACTGACTCAAAGTCATTTCAGGGTAGGGTTGTTTACAGACTTTTTGGCTAAGCTATTTTCTTGAGGCTGATCAAGAGGTAGCATGATATTGATATGAATAATGTGTCAGAATCAGAAACATTTGGGTTCCAGTTCTATAACATTTTTACTTGAATTACCTAAATTCTAAGTCCCAGCTACATCACCTGAATAATGGGATTACTAAAGTCTTTACAATCTGATTGAGATGCTTATGTAAGTAAAGTATCCTAATAAATGGTGACTTTTATGAGCAGGAGTCATTCCTTCTATGGATATGTTAGTAAAATAGCTGTATTTTTTTTCTCTCTCTCAGTTTTAAGCAAAGGAAAAATGATCACAAGTCATAACCTAATACTGTTCTTTTTAGTTAGTGATTTTGTTGCTATGCTCAACAACTGTCTAGCAATAAACATTATAAAGCCATCATGGCCAGATATTCTTAAAAAAAAGGAAAGAAAAACAAAGTAATAACATCACCACAGTCCTGCTAAAAAGTCATAACCCCAGTTTTCTGTCCATTAGGGAAAGTCAAGCAGAGTATAATCTGCTTTTTCCTGGCATTTTCATTTCTTGTCTAATGGTGCTAAATTAAATAAATGTTGGAGTCAAATCTATAAAGTAAGAGTCTTACTTCATCTGAACTATGTAATCAATCAGCAAGTATCTGTTCATCTCTGGCTGGGTGTGAGGCATAGTGATAGCTGCCAGAGGGGATAATAAAAAAATATTTACTGCCAGAAAATGTCCCTGTATTATAGCTTAGGATATTTCCCATAATAAAAGTAGGTATCATCATCCCCATATGACAAGCATACATATGTAGTCCCTGTAACATGACCAAGGAATGTCTTGTACAGAATGAAAGGCTGCTCTTGAATTCAAATCTGAAATTATCTGACTCCAAAATTAGCCCTCTCATTCCAACTGCCCACACTTCAGCCATCGAGCAAAATATCTGCCCTAAAGAAGCTTATCAGCTAGTAGGTTAGATGCACTATGTGCACAAAAGCGTTAATTAACATTGCTAGGCTCCAAAGGAATGGCATGGACGCTGGGACATTTCAAAGTTTTGAAAAAGAAACAGTGATGATCTGAACCTTGGCTGTTTAGATAAGGCTTTATAGAGCCTTGAAGGCTCAACTATAGGATTTTTTTTTATTGTCAGAAGATGTGAGGTATGGAAGAGTGGTTGGAGAAATGAGGCCTAGGAAAGCACAAGGCATGTTTTGCTAGACTGTGAATATGGCAATCTGATTACAACAGCTGTTTAACTTGAGCAACTAGTAAAAAATAATAATAATAATAAGGCCAGAAACAGAAGGCATGACCGCCATGTTCCTATTTTAGGCCTTTTGGGATTATTCTCTGGCTTAATCATTACTGTCTGAGTCTTCAAAGAGCCTATGTTTTATATCAAAATTCAAATATTACTACAAGTGACATCAATACAGAGCAGCTCATGACAATTTGTTCTTGGGAGGACAGGATTTGCTCCTTGGTATGGCTGCCTCTAAATCCATTGCATATGGTGGTCATGTCATATGACTGAGGCCAAGCTAATCATAAAGCGTGTGCTTTCTAATAGATGCTTATCCTGGATTGGCTGTGGAAAATAAGCAAATCTAATAAAAGGACTTCCCTGGAACTCTACGTAGAAAGGAAATTCTCTACGCACTCAGACTGTTATTGGTCTAAGAAAGCATAATTACAGGAGAAGAGGAATGAGGCCAATAAGAGGGAAGGGGGAAGCAGAGTCAAAAGATAACACTGTGACAGGGAGATAGACACACATGCAAAGAGGCAGAGAGAAATACCTGTTTTTAGGATCCCTGAGCCCAGCAGTTTTGATAACCAAAAAATTCAAATACTTGCATAAACATTAATTTTCATTTTTCCCCTTGATATGGTTTGAGTTGGGTTTCTGTCCTTTATTTTATAGCTAGAAAACTCCTATTTCATTAAAACATTTACATTTTAATTGTGTGATTCAAGTACTTATTTTAAGACACTTTAAGAGAAGAAAGTGGTCTGGGAATCCCTAGGAAGACAGGAGAGTGAGCATCACACAGTCCTACACAGCTCTACACCATACACAGGATGGGAGGAAAATATTTTAAAATATCCTTTACAGAATACATAACCATGATTAACAGGAAAAAGAAAACACACGGGGAGGGTGAATTTCTTCTCTTTAGCCATGAAGAAATAAGATGTTCTAAAATTATCCTTGCACTATCCAACTAAGCAACGGGGAAAATATAGGAAATGCCTATTTCCAGAGACTCTACCACTTGCATCAGAGTGCTGTAATTCACATGCAAAAAAAGGAAAACAAACTGAATGAGTAACATTACTGCCTAGATAGTGTGGCTCGAAGTAATTCCCATACTACAGCACAAGGCAGGAGGAACTCAAATTACATTTGGAAATCTCATTGACTTGGGGAAACAGAGTTTAGAATTCGCAAAGGCCAACACGACTAGAAGGTGCTCAGAGAGGTAAAAAGAACTAGAGAAATAAAGCTCCAGAAATTTACATGGAGGCCCAGGAGTCTTTCCCTGAGTATAGTATACACACGCATAACATAAAATCCCATTAGACAGAAAAAAATAAATTCTAAGGAAAGAGTAATTATACAAAAGGATAAGAAACAATTCTCAAAGGTCACTCAGGGCCAGGAATTGTTTGTGTTTCCTTCAGCCAGAGTGTATAGAATATAGTGGGCCTTTGGCCTTAAACATGACTCTAAATTAACTCTAGAATATGGTCTATTCCAGTTCTACCCAAAGCAAGTTTAAAAAATAAACCTCAAGAGGATTAAACTAATAGAAAATTAATTTGACTTCCAGCCAGAGAAAATGCCACATTCTTTGACTCTTTAGAGGAACACACACACAAAAAATAAGGATTCAAAAACTAGAATATTTCCAACTTCCAACATTCAATCCAAAGTATTAGACTAAAGAATAATAAAATATCACACAAAACCAGGAGAAACATTTATTAATAGAAACTGGCTTGGAAATCACAGAGATGATAGAATTAGCAGAAAAGAACATTAACATAGTATTATGAAACTCATTCATATCCTCAATGATATAAAGAAAAAGGAACATGAGAAGAACAATGGATGGCATAAAAAATAACTCAATGAGACTTTAGAGATGAAAGTACAATATCTGAAAAAAAAACACCGGAAGTGATTAGTAGCAGTTTAGATGCTTTAGAAGAAAAGAATAGTGAACTTTGAGGTTTGTTTTTTTTTTTTTGTAGCCTCATCTGTTATCTCATATGGTAATAATACAAAGTAATCACATGAAGGCCAGAGAGAAACAAATATGGGGGTGGGGGTGGGGGGGGGAGAAGAACAACAAGAAGAAGGAGAAGAAGAAGAAGGACAAGGAGAAGAAGAAAGAGGAGGAAGAGAAGTAGAAGGCAGAATTACTGACTGACCTTTGGATATGAGCAAGTAATCCAGGTGCTACAGATTAAATGTTTGTGACCCTCCCAAAATTCACCTGTGAAAGTCTAAATCCCTGTTGTGATTTATGATTTGGAGATGGTACCTAAGGAAGGTAATAGCTCCTGAAAGTGTATATTAGAGAGAGAAAGAGTGTGAGTGGGGAAGAGGGGCAGAGAGAAAGAGAGAGAATCCTAAGCAGACTCCACGCTCAGCACAGAGCCCATCATAGGACTTGATCCCACAACCTTGATATCATTACCTGAGCCAAAATCAAGAGTCAGACACTCAACCAACTGAGCCACCCAAGTGCCCCTGAACTTTTCCAAATTTGATGAAAACTCTAGTACCATAGATCAGAGAAAGTTCAAGCATGCACATGCACACACACATGCACACACACACAGACACACACACACACACACACATACACATACACATACACACATGCGCACACATTAAAGTTAGAAAACCCATACGCACCCCCCAAGTAAGAAAAAAAAAACACACCAAGGTGCATGTCATAATCACATTTCTAAAAAAAAAATGTGATAAGGAAAATCTCTAGAAAACATTAATTACTTTTATAAAACATAACTATTAAGTGGAAAATTCAGATATATTTAGAACATTTTACCCTGAAACAGCAGAATACACATTCTTCTCAAGTGCACATGGAACATTCTCTAGAAGAGATCACGTACTTGGTCACAAATCAGCCCTGAAGAAGTACAAAAAGATCCAGATCATACCATGCATATTTTCAGATCACAACACTGTGAAACTTGAAGTCAACCACAAGGACAAATTTGAAAAGCCCTCAAATACATGGAAGTTAAAGAACATCCTACTAAAGAATGAATGGGTTAACCAGTAAATTAAAGAAGAAATAAAAAAAATGTAAAAAAAAAAAAAGAAAATGAAAACACAACAGTTCAACCCTTTTGATGCAGAAAAGGCAGTCCTAAGAGGAAAATACATTGCAATTCAGGCCTATCTTAAGAAGCAAGAAACGTCCCAAATACACAATATAACCTTATACGGAAAGCTAGAAAAGGAACAGAGAATGAAGCCTAAATCCAGCAGAAGAAGAGAAATAATACAGATCAGAGCAGAAATAAATGATATAGAAATGAACAAACAAAACCCACAATAGAACAGATTAACAAAACTAAGAACTGGTTCTTTGAAAAAGTTAACCAAATTTATAAAACCCTCACCATACTTACCGAAAAGAAGAGAAAGGACCCAAATAGATAAAATCATGAATGAAAGAGAAGAGATCACAACCAACATCACAGAAACACCAACAATTATGAGATAATACTATGAAAAATTGTATGCCAACAAACTGGGCAATCAGAAAGAAACGGGCAAATTCCTAGAAACATACAAGCTACCAAAACTGAAACAGGAAGAAATAGAAAACTTAGGCCCAAAACCAGCCAAAAAAAAATTGAATCAGTAATCAAAAATCTACCAACAAACAAAAATCCTGGGCCACATGGTTTTCCAGGGGAATTCTACCAGACATTTAAAGAAGATTTAATACCTATTCTTTTCAAACTGTTCCAAAAAAATAGAAATGGAAGGAATGCTTCCAAACTTAGTCTATGAAGCCAGCATTCCCTTCATTCCAAAATCAGACAAAGACCCCACGAAAAAGGAGAATTAGAGGCCAATATTCCTGATGAACCTGGATGCAAAAATCCTCAATAAGGTACTAGCAAATCGAATTCAACAGTACATTAAAAGAATTATTCACCATGATCAAGTGGGATGGCTGTGCTACAGGGTTATTCACCATGATCAAGTGGGATGGCTGTGCTACAGGGCTGGTTCAATAATCACAAATCAATTGGTGTGATACACCACATTAATTAAAGAAAGTGTAAGAGCCATACAATCCTCTCACTGGATGCAGAAAAAGCATTTGACAAAATAAAGCATCCTTTCTTGATAAAAACCCTCAAGAAATTAGAGGTATAAGGAACATAACTCAACATCATAAAAGCCATATACAAAAGACCCACAGCTAATATCATCTTCAATGGGGAAAAACTGATTGCTCTCCCCTCAGGTCCAAATCAGGACAGGGATGTCCACTCTGACCATTGTTGTTCAACGTATTACTTAAAGTCCTAGCCTCAGCAGGTGGTCTGTAATGGTTCCTGCAGGGAGCTGGTTTCAGTATAGGCAGATAGGAAGAAAAAGTTGAATCTTCTTAAAAGCAGAAGTCTATGGGATTAATTGTTCAAGAAGTTGCCAGCCATCCAGCTTGGCCAGTGATGAGAGTGTGCAGGGGAAGTAGGAAGTTATTGCCCTTAAAAGCACTGGAGAATGTGCTGCCGACATCACCCTGCAGATTGGATCACTTTTTTTTTTTCCTACTAATACAGTAGAATTTTAAATTAAATATCCACTCTAACACTTACCCCACTTCATTTGAGTAATTTCGTCCTGTACCTCCATTTCCTGCTTGATGGCGAACTTCTGTGGGGGCATAAACATTATTTGACATTATATATGTCCTCTGTGCCTAGTACAAAGTGTGGTATATCCAAGGTGCTCCATAAATATTGTGCAAACACCCAATGTAGAATTTAACTTCAAGTGTCCTTTTAAGGTCACCTGGGTGGCTCAGCCGGTTAAGTGTCTGACTCTTGATTTCGGCTCAGGTGATGATCTCAAGGTTGGTGGCATTGAGCTCTGAATCAAGCTCTGCATTGACAGCTTGGAACCTGCTTGGAATTCTTTCTCTCCCTCTTTTTCTCTGCCCCCCCCCCCCACTTGTATGCATGTTCTCTCTCTCAAAGTAAATAAACTTAAAAAAAAATTACAAAATGTCCTTCTAAGTAAAACTATGCCAATTAACATAAATGGAAATTATTTTAATGGTATTTACACATAAGATACCCAACAGTGTAACTTCAATGGTGTGGGTTAGATAGGGAAAAGGCTAAGAAAGACATAAATTTGGCTTTAAATCTCACTTTGGACCACTTGCTTTGGGGTATTAGTCAAGCTGTTTAATTTTGGAATCTCAAAGATGTGATCCACGAAATTCAGATTAATCATATCTATATTTTAGTGTTAATAAGATTATATGAAATAAACTATATAGCACTGGATGTCTAGTAAATAAAGACAACAAAAAATGTGAGATAACTCATGGCAGATGTCTACTAATGTTTAGTGAAAGTTGAAGAATTCTCTTTAATAAGTTGAAGAATTCCTTATTGTAGAAAAAAACAATAGTTGAAATGCATAATATGTATTTAAAAGTCAGTTTGGAAGCATATCTTATCAAAATAGAGATTTTTATGAAGGAGAATGTAGAAGATACAATGAAAAGAATAAATGCTTACCCATTTATTAGCCTTGTGACCAGGAGAAAATTTATAATCTTGTACGAGCTTCCTCACAAGTAAAATGATGTTAACAATGTTGCCTGTTATTTAAGGATTAAATGAGATAGCATATGTCACACACCTAGGTACCTTCCAGACTTTGGGATCAATCATTATTACCAGACCCAATTTAGGCAGGAGCAAAGGAACACTGTTAATTAATTGGCTTGTCTGTGTTGTGGTTTTATTTATGTTATCACTTATTTGGTTTTGTTTTCCTGCTAAGGAGCCGTTCTGTTTAAGGTTGTCTTTCAATGTCTCTTGAGAAAACCTTTCATGAAACACATCTCTCTACAGTCTGATGCTGTTAAGAAGGCAATGTCTGTTTTTCGTGAGTCACGGGTGCCTGTGGGATAAATGACATCCTGTTCTCTAATTAATTAAACAAGCTCCGTGCACTGTCTGTAATTTCCAGTAGCCATGAAGGTAACCAAAAATGCCTGCCATGTTTGGTTACCATGTTGACTGAACCCACAGCAGATGCTGCGGGCTGGCTGCTGCAGTCAGATGCCCTGGGGAGAAGGGCAATTATTTTGCCAGCAGAGTTGAACTTGGGCCTTGTTTATTCCTGGCAAAGTGTTACTTACCTCCCCTGTGAAGAAATGAGTTAAAGCTTATTAGGAAAGGTCAAAGAGATTCTCCAACATCTGATAACCTTTAAGCAGGTTTTCTAAGAAGGAGATAGATTAATCCAATTTCTATGGTATCAAATAGAAACAAATGGCTGAGAATACCTGGGCTTATACGCAGTCTAATTGTTTTCTAAAAGGAAAAATACGGGTGAAAAATAAGGAGTGAATATTGAGAAAGGTAAAGTTATTTCAGGAGATGTTATGGGAGTGAACAGCAGAAGGTGGCCTGTATAGTTATCAAAAGGTTGAGAAAATGTGCTATTGAAGTGATTGAATCACAATTCATTGTTTTGCAGGCATTGGGAAAATGAAGAGATGCTAGAATGAGTTATCAAGCCACAAAAGCCATGCAGGAATCTTAAATGCACATTTCTAAGTAAAAGAAGCCAATCTGAAAGGGCTACATACTATATGACATTCTGGAAAAGGAAAAATTATGGAGACAGTAAAACAATCAATCAGGGCTTCCCAGGAGTGTCAGAGGAGGAAGAGAGGCTTAAACAGGTTGAGCATAGGGGATCTTTAAGGTAGTGCAATTATTTTGTATCATACTGTAACAGTAGAAACATGTCACTACGCATTTGTCAAATCTCATAGAATACACAAATCTCATAGGACACACAATACAGGATGAACCCTAATGTGAACCAGTGACTTTCGTTAATAAAAATGTATCAATATAGATCTTCAATTGTAGCAACTATATTGCTAAAGTAAGTTGTTAAAAATAGGGGAAATCAGGGGTGTGGAGGATCCAGGAAATCTGTACTTCCTACTCAGTTCTTCTGTAAACCTGACACTTCTCCGAAAAAGTCAATGTTTTAAGAATGATGCTGGAGGGGGGCACCTGGGTGGCTCAGCCGGTTGAGTGTCTCACTTTGGCTCAGGTCATGATGTTACAGCTCGTGAATTGGAGCCCGGTGTTGGGCTCTGTGCTGACAGCTCAGAGCCTGGAGCCTGCTTCGGATTCTGTGTCTCTCTCTGCCCCTAACCCACTCGCATTCTGTCTCCTTCTGTCTCAAAAATAAATAAACATTAAAAAAAGTTTTTTAAATGATGCTGGAGGGATACAGATCAGCAAAGGTGACGATGACAGTGATAGTGATGAATTGTAAAACAATTTGCAAATGTGGACCTGTACACTAGATTTGAGGAAAAAACAAATGAAGTTGGGGGATTTCAAATAGCAAGTTTAGCAACTATCAAAATCCAGAAGAGAACCGATAGGAGAAACAAGGTATCAAAGAGAACATATGGGCGCCCAGAAGTTGCAGCAATCACCAGCACACCTGAGGCCAATGAAGATTAATTGAAACAGGAAGCAGTGGATCCTTTGGCTGAGTCTACTCACCTGATGAACTTGAAAAAAAAGGTCATACATACAATATCATTCAGTTTTCCAGAACTTGACAAAAAATTTTTATGACAAATTTTTTCAAATCCAGAATTGGCTGGATTAATTACCAGCAGCGGCAACAGTTAATGGATTATAGTGACGTTTTGAGCGATAAATGACAACTGCCTGACTTCACTTCTGTCATTCATGAAAGGAACGAGGGAATGGCATTAATGTATAAATGCACATATTGCACGAAATGCACGAAATGCATTAAGCGTATTGCACGAAATGCATGAATCTAAATAGATGCTAAAAAGTTGGTATAAGGAGGCAAATCTAATAAAATAATATTCATCAGGGAAAAAATAGAAAGAACATACCTGCACCAAAATCAGCTTTATTAGCAAAAAAAAAAAAAAAAAAAAAAAGGAGAGGGGGCTCCTTGGGAGCTCGATTTAAAGTATGTGTGTGTTTGGGGTGGGGAGGGAGGCACCTGGATGGCTCCATCAGTTAAGCCTTTGACTCCAGCTTAGGTCATGATCTCCCATCTGCTGGGTCAGAATGCCACACTGGGCTGTCTGCTGTCAGCGTGGAGCCTGCTTTGGAACTTCTGTCTCCCTCTCTCTGCCCCTCTGTTGTATGCATGTGCACATTCTCTCTAAAAAATAAATAAAGATTAAAGTTAAAAAAAAATAGAGTGTGTGTGTGCACAATATATACCAATACTTTATATGTCATTAATATGTAAAATAGATGCAAACATATAAATATGTAAGTATGTAAAATATGTCAATAATATGTAAAATATGTAAAATGGTATCATATGTATACCCAAAAACAAATGTAATTTTAGTTCATATTGTTATATATATATTACTAGAAGCAGACTCTAGGAGAGAGAGAATCCAGAGAAACCTAATTTCATTAAAATACTTAGGAGTATCAAACAATATTTTTTAAATACAGTAAGTATAATATGTCCACTATAGTTATTATGATTTCAGTTCATATGCATGGACATATTTTTAGAGCATGAGAGAAAAGCCTGCCTCAAATGAGTTATCTGCCCACCTTAAAAGAAATGTAGTTATATTGGAATATATTCAGGAAATAGTAAATATGATCATGGAAGTGTTCATAATATGTCTGAACAAGAAAGGTTAAAGGAATTGGAAATGTTTACCCTTGTAGAGAAAGTTTCTGGGGAAAATTAATGTCTTCAAATATCAGCAGTTTTCACTTGGAATAGTGATAAAATCTTTGATTCAAAATATGCAAAGAAAAAAGAAATTTTAACTTTTACTACAAGTATAAGCATCTCACATTATACAGTATAGAATTATTCATAAATAAGCAAATGTGAATTTTCAGAGGATTCACCTCCTAACATCACCAAACATGCCATTTTTTTCAGTGTCCACCATGAACATTTCAAAGCCCTTTATTATCCTCCTGGATCAAAATGTACTAATTCGGTTAAAAATTACGTATACTTCTGGGCACCTGGGTGTCTCAGTCAGTTAAGCATGCAGCTCCTGATTTTGGCTCTGGTCATAATCTTACAAACCATGAGTTCAAGCCCTGAGTTGGGCTCCACCCTGACCTGCTTGGATTTCTGTCTCTGCCTCTCTCTGTGCCCCTCCCCTGTTCACACTCTCTTTCTCTCTCTCAAAATAAATAAATAAACGTTTTAAAAAATTACATATACTCCTCATGCTATTGAAGAAAATAATTAAGAGTTCCTTCACAGTCAGGGCACCTGGGTGGCTCAGTTGGTTGAGTGTCTGACTTCAGCTCAGGTCATGGTCTCACGGTCTGTGAGTTCGAGCCTCGCGTCGGGCTCTGTGCTGACAGCTCAGAGCCCAGAACCTGTTTCAGATTCTGTGTCTCCCTCTCTCTCTGTCCCTCCCCCACTCATGCTCTGTCTCTCTCTCTCTCTCTCTCTCTCTCTGTTAAAAATAAATAAACATTTTAAAAAATTTAAAAAAGAGTTCCTTGACAGTCAAGAAATACACTAGGCCCAGGAATAGATAATGTGGAAGCCTCTAAAATTTATCATTAAGTTGTAAGAGGTGGAGAATGAATGCATGAGTGAAACCAGTTAAAGATTTTCCAACTCTCTGATACATTTTAAGATGTATTGATAGAAGAAAGAATATTGCAAAAGCTATCTGGACTTCAATAGTTATACAAAATTGAGCATCAGGTTTTCTTATGGTTCCTTTTAGGCCCTGGAAGTTTAACATTCATTAACATTCTCAAACCATTCACTTTAATTTAAACCCACGGGGTCCTCTGCTCTTTAATCTGACTTCTAATGATGCCTTTCATTGGTTCTGACATGGACCTACTTTCATCCTATGCATCAACCCAAAAGATAATGAAGGAGAGCTTTCTCAAGGTCACTAACCTTACTAATATCTTTAACGTGCCCCATCTCGGCACTCCATTGCTGGAGGTAAACCATAGTGAAATGAGGGGTTGCACAGGTCACTGTATTTTGTCACTGTGTCAGAATTTTGTCAATCAAACCTTAGTGCAATTATCCCAAAATTCTCACCAACAAGCTCACATCTCACTGTGTTCTTCCAATTACTGGTTTCACCTAGGGTTTTGAACATTACATCTATAGAGAATTTGCAAGGAGCTTAGCATCTGCTAATTAATTAATTAATTAATTAATTTTAATGTTTATTTATTTTTGAGAGAGAGAGAGAGAAAGTACAAGTAGGGAAGGGGCAGAGAGAGGGAGACACTGAGTCAGAAGCAGGCTCCAGGTTCTGAGTTCTCAGCACAGAGCTTGATGTGGGGCTTGAACTCACAAACCGTGGGACCATGACCTGAGCTGAAGTCAGACACTTAACTGACTGAGCCACCCAGGTGTCCCAATAATTTTAAATGACTGATATAAGATCACTCTCCTCTCCCCACAAAAAATCAACTTTAGCAATAAGTTGCAGCCGTGTTGCAATTTTATGGATGGGACTCATGAATCGAAGAAAGTACTAGTGAATGTATGTGTATGTGTGTGCATCAAAATTTTCCATGGATCTAAATCTAAAATGAAATAGAACTGGTAATAATGATCATCTATTGTAGGGATTTAAATAAATGTGATTTGTGTTTTATTTTACACAATTTTCTTTATCGCATAAATATTTTGCAATGAACATTCATTATTTATATAATGGAAGGAAACAGCCAACCCTGTTCAATGCAAAAACATAGATATGTATATGTCTATGCATATCTATATCTTTATGACATAATGTGTCCAAATCACTAAGAGCAACAATTTTAAGAAGTTGGAATTTGGGATTTTAGGAAATCCCAAAAAGGGATTTTAAACTTGGAAAAGGGATTTTAAACTCATGCGTAACTTTGCTAATATGTGACTGTATTGCTAATGTAATCTTTAAAAAAACGTACATTCAGGCAGCTGGGTGGCTCAGTCTGTTAAAGGTCCGACTCTTGATTTTGGCTCAGGTCGTGATCCCAGACTCCACATTGAGTATGGAACCTGCTTAAGATTCCCTCTCTCTTCCTCTGCCCCTCTGCCCCTCTCTCTCTCCAAAATCAAAAAACAAAAAACAACAACAACAAAAAGGAAAATACATTCAACAAAGACCAATGAGCAATTGTAGGCCAATTTAACAAATGTAGATTATTTACAAAACTCTGGCTATTGCTTCAGTGTGACTCCCCCATTGGGACATACATTCTCGCATATGTTTTGGCTCTTCTTGAAGAATCATTGTCGAACAACTTAGAGCCAAGACAAATAACTCATCTTTGGCACAATGAATGAGAGACTAAAGTTATAGGTACAAAAGTATAACATAGCTATATACACCTATATTTAGCATACTTACTTTAGCTTATATTTAGCACCTGCTTTGTGTTAAAAACTGTATGCCAGGCATACACAGAAGGGGACCTTCTCCTCCTGATGGTAAGAAAGTCAGATAACCTAATAGTACAAAGCCACGAAGCTGGTACTCTATATGCTCAAAGAGCTGTCTCAGCTCAGGGGGACCGACACCAATTTACCAGGAATATTTAAATTAACAAGGTGCTATTTGGACAGGGTCTTGATGGGTATCTATGAATATACCAACGACATAAGAAAATGGTGCCTCTATCAGGATGGGGAACACTATGTACAAAATACATGAACATTAATTTTATTGATCTTTTCAAGATTATATATATATATATATATATATGTACAGTGTTGCATGTATATAATGTGTATATCTATCTATCCATCATCTATCTATCTATCTATCTATCTTTTTCTAATTTACAGAAGTGGATCTAAGACATCTAACTTTCTCTCATGATAAAAGAACATTTCTATGGACAGACAGAACATGAAAAAAAAAAGATAAAAGTTCACACTAAAATTGCCTTCTGTTACTCACCAGAAAATGTAGAAGTAATGAAGGAATAGCATTAAGGTTTTCAGATACTCGCCTATTCCAGGAAGGGTTTGGTAGTGTTGAAGGTAGATAAAGGGATTATTCAGAAATCTGAAACTTTTCTCCTTCTGGCCAAAGTTGGGCCAGCACTTCCATTAAGTGATCCCAAGAGGACATAATAGCAACGACTGCTTGTCCATTTATCTAAGCCTTGACCAGAAAATCACACATGGGGTTTTTTACTGGAGTGACCAAGCAGACAGCTGAATCACAGTGAGTATGTCAGGTGTCCAAGGAAGGTTTGCTGAGCCTCATAAGGAGAGTCAGCCAGTGGGACTGCCTCCGTTTCATTGCTACAAATAGTTTGTATTACCCAACAATAAAACTAAAGCCTTTAGTTTCTAACTGCTTTAGGAAAGATTCTTGGCCAAAGAAAGGAAATCTTCTTATAAAGTATGTATTACTTCCAAAGATCTGGGCCCTAGGAAGAGATTTATCTCAGCAATTCTCAACAAAATAGTAAAAGGGTACACAGAGTATTGGGCATACAAGTACAATTAATAGATGGATAGACTTTCTTTAAAAAAATGAGTGAGAGAGATATGTTATAAATAGTTCTATCAATCTCTTCAGAGATATAAAATATAAGTTTGTCCACCAAGATGTGTCGTAGGGTAGTAGGGGCCACATGATTATATTCTGGATTATCTAGAGGTAGTCTTGAGTTCAAATGGTATCCTTATATAAGACCATAGCTCAGTTGAAGTTCAAAAAATAACACAAATCTACAATGTTCATCTAAGAATCAATAAAAAGTTTAATTTTAGCAATAAATGGCACATGTAAAGCACTCATAAAAAGTCTCACAAAGTTTTCATTTATTTTATTTAGCAAGACCAAGGTCAAATTTGTTGTGAAAATATAGAGAAAGAAACAATGTTATTTTTTATGTGTTATTTAATTTTGAGATAGAGAAAGAGAGAGTGAGAAAGAGAGAGTGGGAAGGAGCAGAGAGAGAAGGAGAAAGAGAGTCTGAAGCAGTTTGGGCGCTAACAGCACAGAGCCCAACGCGGGGTTCAAACCCACAAATCTTGAGATCATGACCCAAGCTAAAGTAGGATGCTTAACCGACTGAGCCACCCAGGCGTCCCAACAAAGAAACAATTTTAAGTGAAACAAAGCACACTACTACTTAATTCCTTGTGGTGGGGGGGAGTATATGATTCTGCTAAAATAAGATGTGATTGTTTAAGTCCTATCAATGTATCCTCCCTTAAGGTTTCAGTATTTGATGAATACACTTCAAAACCACGGGAGAGGATGAACATTAAATGCAGGCAAACACAAATAAATAAAAGAATGAAAGTATTATGCATCTCTGCTACGCACAGCAGATAGAAGCCATTTTGGAAACTTGATAAGTATACCAAATAAAAAAAATAGGTGTTTTATTTTTTTGATATAATGCGCCAATACTAAGAGAAAACATGGTGGGGTTCTTTTGTTGTTCTTTCCTTTTTTTTTTTCTTTAACAGAAATCATTACTTTCAAGAATCAACCTGGGTAAAAAGGAGTACTTTCTAACACTTTAGTCCCCCAAATACAAGTGTTGCCAAGGGCTCGTCAAGATCTCACAGCAGCCATCTTTTATTCACAAAGAACTTTTGTTTCCAGGGAGGAGAGAAACATAAATATTCAACATATCTCTATGATACCTTAACCTCAATGGCTTTCAAAAAGGGTGTGGGCCTGCAAAGCTAACCCCTTCTGGAAGAGAAAGAAGATGGTGTTATCAGGAAAGAAAAATCAAGACAAAAGGGAGCAGGTGAAGATTATGCTCTGATTCTGCTGACTTCATTGTCCCTTCCACAGTGACAGCAATCATTTCTCATTGCTGCTGAAACAACTCACCACTCATTTATTGGCTTGAACCAATGCAAGTATACTGTCTTCCAGTTCCGAATATCAGAAGTCCAACCCCAGACTCACTGGACTAAAACTGAAATGCCTCTCGTGCACCATGTTCTTTGTCAAGATGCCAGGGAGAATCTATTTACTCCTCTATTCTAGGTTCTAGAGGCTGCCTGTACTCTTGCCTTATGGACTTTTTCTTTCATTTTCAAAACCTTCTCATGACATCATTTATATGCCCCTGCTCTGGTTGTCACATCTCTAATTTTGACAACAATCAAGAACACTTCTCCACTTTTAAGGATTCGTGCTTCTACACTGGGCCTCCCCGGTTAACCAGAGATGATCTTGCTATCTCAAGGTTCTTAACTTTAAATCACATCTGCAAAGCCCCTTTTGCTATGTTAGATAATATAATCACAAGATCCAAGGATTAGGACCCAGACACCTTTGGGGACCATTATTCTGCCCACCGCAGTGACATTAACACCATATTCTTTTATTTGGCATCACATTGACTTTATAACCTCCATTTATTATCATTTCTATTGCCTATTTTTTTTTTTATTTTAAATTTTTTTTTTTTTTTTAACGTTTATTTATTTTTGGGACAGAGAGAGACAGAGCATGAACGGGGGAGGGGCAGAGAGAGAGGGAGACACAGAATCGGAAACAGGCTCCAGGCTCTGAGCCATCAGCCCAGAGCCTGACGCGGGGCTTGAACTCACAGACCGTGAGATCGTGACCTGGCTGAAGTCGGACGCTTAACCGACTGCGCCACCCAGGCGCCCCTCTATTGCCTATTAAGACTTAAAGGATAATCTGTTTACCTCATTCAGAGACATATTCGCTTATTTAGATATTTAATAAGTGACATGTTGCAAACTCCCCATATAGGCTCTGATTGCACTCAGCAATGTTCATTAATTTATACATTTATTCAATTAATATCTGTCTCCTCCACTAGGATCGGGAGAGTAAAAACCTTGTTTCTTTCATTGAATATGCTATCCTCTGATGGCTAAAACAATATCAAGCACAAAATGGAGCTCAATATATATTCATAAAAAATGGATAGTTAAACAAATATTTATTGTGAAACTACTATTTGCCAGGACTCACTGCTCATACATATGAAGGCAGACAGCTGGACAGATCATCAAAAGGACAGAAAATGCGAGTCTCAGATGCTGTTGCTACAGAAATTATATACAGAAAGTCAGCAGGGTCTATTATCCTTGCCCAGTCACCCCATCACCACTGGCCAAAAATGACCATGTAGAATGCCTTATTATACTTTTAATAATGGAGAAGGCAAAATTAACTGCTGGAGCTGGGAGGTGAAACAAACAAACAAACACCCAAACAAACTTCAACCAGAAGTTAGCAAATGTCAAGTTCTAGTTTGAACTCTGCCACTTTCCAATTTTGGCTATGGCTTAGAGGCTAACCACTCTATAAAGGGATGCAGTCTGTAGCCACAGAATTGGAAACATCTAAGTGATTCCTGACCTTTACTCCTTGGGGAAGATTGATTCCATGACACTGGACTCAGGGATGCAGCTCTCTGAACAGCCCTGACTGTGTCTCCTGGCAGAATGCAGAAGGGATGCCATTCTACTTGAAGGTCAGAAAGGCATAAATTGCCATGGCAAGACCCAAGCCAGAGAGGAAAGGTAAAGAATATAAGCTTGGGCAGATGATAAAAGACCCTCTGGGGCATAATGTTTCTCTGAATTGTGCATCTGTCTCTGCACATAATATACATGTGTACCTGCATCCTGTGGATAATAAAACTTTATTTTGTATGACATCTCTTATACTGCACTCCTAAATATTTAATAGAGTTAAATAATGCAGTTACTAAGGAGACTAATAAGAGGTAGCAGGGGAAAATTAAAAGGCAGTGACAAACAGAGTTATGTTTTGGGAAGAATCTAAGAATGATCTTTCTTACACTGACTTCCCAGAAAGCAGCCCTAAAACCAGGACAAATCAAAGGTAGAAATACTCCAAGAATATAAAAAGCATTTCCCCAGGGGTTAGCTCTGTCTCTAACAGCCCATAAGACCTTGGGTGGGATGAATAAGCATTCTGAGCCTCAGTACCTCCATTTGGAAAATGGAACAATATGTCTATGGCAGTTGTGAGGATAAATTTGCTAAGACATAAAATGGATTTGAAATTTGCATTATGCTAAGCAAGTTCCTTTGGTGGTAAAGGAGATCAGGTGAGGAGATCGGAACAAGATATATGCATAAGATGTGACGAGTCTAGAGATTAGCAAAATATGGATTAATATCATTTCACAAGAAAGCACACCAGGGTATAATTTCTGAAGAGTTTAGAGTCATTTGGTGAAATATGTGGCTGGAAGACAGGCCACCACATGTGCTCTGGTAAATGAAGGATAAAATCCGCATTCTCCCCCTAGCTTTTATTTTCTACTAATGCCCAATAGTACATTGATATAAGAACAGTATCTCATTATCCCCATGAGTCTTTTCATCATCCTAGTAATTTACACCCTCTCAACTCTTATCATGCAGTTTTTAACGGGCTTGCAATCCTCTTGTAACCTACAATTTCTTTAAAAATATCCCGCTTCTGTTGCTTCATTATTGATGTATAGGAAAGTGACCAATTTCTGTACATTGATTTTATATCCTAAGACTTTGCTAAATTCTTGTATCAGTTCTAGCAGTTTTTTGGTGGAGTCTTTCGGGTTTTCCATATAGAGTATCATGTCTGTTTCATATCCGTGAAGAGTGAAAGTTTGACTTCTTTGCCAATTTGGATGCCTTTAGTGTTGTTTTGTTGTCCGATTGCTGCTGCTAGGACTTCCTACACTATGTTAAAAAACAGTGGTGAGATTGGACATCCCTTTCATGTTCCTGATCTCAGGGGGAAAGCTCTCAGTTTGTCCCCAATGAGGATGATATTAGCTGTGGCCTTTCAGGATGTGGAGAAAGGGGAACCCACTTGCACTGTTGGTGGGAATGCAAACTGGTACATTCTGGAAAACAGTGTGGAAAACAGTGTGGAGGTTCCTCAAAAAATTAAAAATAGAATTACCCTAGGACCCAGAAATTGCACTACTAGGTATTTATCCAACGGATACAAAATCACTGATTCAAAGGTGCACATGCACTTTGTTTATAGCACTGTCAACAATAGCCAAAGTATGAAAAGAACCCAAATGTCCATCAACTGATGAATGGGTTAAGAATACACACACACACACACACACACACACACACACACAAGGGAATACTACTTGGTGATGAAAAGGAATGAAATCTTGCCATTTGCAACAACAACGTGGATGGAACCAGAGTGTATTATGCTAAGAGAAATAAGTCAGTCAGAGAAAGACAGATATCCCATGATTTCAGTCACAGGTGGAATTTGAGAAACATAACAGATGATAATCTGTTCATGAAGGAAAAATAAGATAAAAACAGAGAGGGAGGCAAACCATAAGAGATTCTTAAATACAGAGAACAAACTGAGGAGTGATAGGAGTGGGGAAAATGGGTGACCGGCATTAAGGAGGACACTCTTCGGGATGAGCACTGATTGTCACATGTAAATGATGAATCACTGGGCTCTATTTCTGAAGCTAAGACTACACTGTATGCTATTTAACTTGAGATTTTATAGTATAGTATAGTATATTAATTATATTAATTACATTATATGTAAATATATTTTATATAATGTATATTATATATTTCTCTATTTTTTCTGTATAATATTTCTAAATAAAAATTAATTATAAAAAAAGATCCTCTTTAATTGTGTGCTCAAAACTTACCTCTCCAAAGCCTCCTGCAGGTGGCAGGACCTCTGGGAAACTTCTCAGACCTCATATAAAGACACTTTTTGTCTCTAATCATAGAATAGTCAGTTCTCAAAGGGTGGTGTCCCCACCCCTAGCTGCATTAGCATTCCACCAGGATTTATTAGAATGTAAATACTAAATGCACTCTCAGACCAATGCCACATAATGGAATCCTTATCTTCCAGGATGGAACACAAAAGATGCTGACCCACTAGAGGGAGGCACTGAATCCTGTGGCCTTGACTGTTTTTTCACAAGAATGTTCTTTCCCTTTAAGCGCTGATTCACAAACCTTTGGGTGTAGCAGAGTCTCCTTGAGGGCTTAGGGTTAAAGCAGATGGTTTTAAAGAGGCTCCCAGAGTTTCTGACACTTTGGGTCTGAGTAAGATTGAGAATTTGTACCTCTAACAAGCTCCCAGGTGATACCGATCTTTTAGTTCTGGAAACACACTTTGAAAATAGAGCCCTTGGGGATCTTCCCCTCACATGGTCCATCTTCCAACATTCATTCAGGCTTCAGTGGACATGCTAGCCTGGCCCAAGCAAGGATAAAAAACTTTCTCTATTTCCCTTTGGCATAGCTGAGAATAGACTGGAATCATTAAAAGTCTAGGTGGAAAGAAAGAAAGAAAGAAAGAAAGAAAGAAAGAAAGAAAGAAAGAAAGAAAAAGAAAAAGAGAAAGGAAGGAAGGAAGGAAGGAAGGAAAGAAAAGGGAGGGAGGAAAGGAAGGAAGGAAGGTGAGCAGGTGGGAGGGAAGGAAGGAAGGAAGGAAAGAAGGAAGGAAGGAAATGGAGAAGCGCATCTAGCTCAATAATTTGGCTTTCCCATTTTCAGTTCCTTTTCCTTACAGTTTAGTTACTGGCCTTTACTCTGTAACAAACAGACCCTGTCTTCCCTGTAAGCTGGGGGCAACTCCAAGTCTACTCCTTACCTCCACGCCTCTTGTATGTCTGCTGACGTGTATGACTTGTATGACTGAGTGCCTCTTGTATGTCTGCTTCAGCTCGCTGTCCTTACCTTCTTAGTACATCTCACGCTGTATTTTTTTTTCTTTGTTTTTGGTCAGTGAGATGCAACTAACAAACTAAATTGCACAGACCTTAAATGTTTTATATTTAGACTCTAGAAAATTGTGTAACATTCTGTAGACACTATCAGAAATAGTAAATAGAACATTTTCATCCCCCTTGAAAGTTTTGCCACACTCCTGTCCGGTCAATAGTAATGCTCTTTCTTCCACAACTATCTAATTTTTATTACCATAGATTAGTTTTGCTTGTAGTTGTATTTAACATGAGTGATATTGATGTGCTTTTGGACTGGCAGGTGGCCTGGATGGATCTGGAGCCCATGGCCAAGAAAGAAGTCTTGAGATGTCTTTGGTGCAAAAGGGTGCTTTTATTAACACACTGGGATAGGAGCTGTGGGCAAATAAATCCTCACTGAGGTCGTGAAGAGTGACTGATAATATAGTATGGAGTTGGGGGACATAAAGGCAAAAGTGAGGTTTCTAAATGGACTTTCATATGCTAGAGAGGACTCATAAGATACTGGAGGCCTTGTTACTATTGAGCTATAGTTATTTTCCCTCTAGTAAGGCATTAGCACTAAGACAGTAGGGAGTCCCGGAGGAAGGTTTTACTCTGCCTATCTCAAATATTTGTCAATGGGTGGCAAGTTATAAAGAAATTTAATTTTATTTATATTTTTGTCTTGCCTTTGTTCCCCAGATCACTATGGAAGGAAATGTGGTGATGTTAGGGCTCCAGGAAATTGAGTCTATGGGTTTCTGAAGATTAGGCTACTGATAAGATTGGCTCTTTCTTGTAATTTACTAAGACATTTGTAAACTGATGGAGACTCATGTCCTGCATGACTGTGATCTCTATCAGTTAACCAATGGCTTTTCACTTTCCTTTGTTCCGGGACAGCCAGGAATCCCTGAGGAATATCATACATACCTGACATGTGTGTGAGGGATGGGGGCAGAGGCGGCAGGGAGGGCGGTGTTTGCTTGTACTTTGCCCTCAGCTTGCCTTTGGTTCCCTCATCAATATCATATATGTATTCTATTGTGCTGAACAGGCTACTTTCACTTAGTATAATATTTTCATATTCATCTATGTGATGAGCTCACTTGGTAAATTTTTAAAAATTGTTATGAAGTCTTCAGTTGTATGGATATAACACTATTGACCCATTCACAAGCAGTTTTTTTTTTTCCACTTTTAGTCTGTTATGATTAAACTTGCGGTGAACATTATCAGACCAATCGTTTTGTGAATATATGTTTTTACTTTTGTTGAGACCATAACTGAGAGTAAAATCACTACCTCACAAGGTAGATTCATGCTTAGCTTCATAAGAATATTCCACATAGTTCTTCCAAATGAATCAACTGCTTTGACTCTATCAGCAAAGCATCGGTTTCAGTTATTCCATATCTGTAGAAATAGTTGTTATTAGCTTTCAAAACAAAACAAAACAAAATAAAACCAAACAAAACAACAATAATGAAAAAAATAACCTATTCTTCCGGTGGGTGTGAAATGGAATATCATTGTGACTATCATTTGCATCCTCCTGATTACTAGTGAGGTTGAGTATCTTCATGTGCTTATTGACCTCTCATATATCTTTTTCTGCTGAAACATCTGTATAAGTATTTTGCCAGTTAATTTTTGTATGGTTAGTTACTTATTATTTATTTGTAAGAATTCTTTATTTAATCTAGGTAAAAGTCCTTTTTCATATATAGCTGCAAATATTTTTCCCACATTGTAGATTTCCTAGTATCTTTTGATAGGCAGAATTTTTTTTCATTCTGATAAAATCCAATGTAACATTTTTCTTCTTTTATGGTTTGTCTTTTTTGTGTCCTGTCTATGAAATCTTTACTTAATTTAAAATTACAATTCTACTTCAATATCTAGAAGCCTTATGACTTTGGGTTTTATCTTTAGGTAATCTTTTATCCTTCAGGAGACAAAGTGTCAATCTTCATACAAAAACACAAACCCAATTTTTCTAGCAATATTTATAAAAAATTTTTCATTTTCCCCTTGGAATTATCCCAGTATAATGATTGAAAACGAATTGCCCATGTATGTATGAATCTATTTCAGGGCCTTTTATTCTCTTACAATGATTTATTTGTCTATCACACCAATGTCAAATTGATTTGATTATTACAGCTTGTAAAGTTACTGTAAGTAAGCTTTGAAATCAAATAGTATAAATATTCCAACTTGGTTCTTTGTGTTGAAGATTGTTTCTGCTAGTTGATATCTTAGGCTTTCCAAATGCATTTTAGAATTTATTAAAAAATAAAGGCCTGTTAGAATTTTAACAGGGATTCAGGGAAGCCTATAGGCCAATTTCGAGTGTGAACTCGTAACAATTTGAGTATTCCAGTTCCTGAGCATATGGTATCTCAGTATTTATGCAATTTCTCTCAACAAAGTTTTAGAGTTGTCTGGTCTTATATATCTTTTGTTAGATTTATCTAGAAGCATTTCATGGTTTTTGATGCTATGTATTTCTGTAAAAAAAAAGCTTTTTTTGTGTACAATCCTGAGAATTTCGACAAAATACACAACCGCTTAAAAACAAGCCTTCTCAAGATGTAGAACATATCTTCCTCAATTTCTTGTGTGTTCCTTTGTGGTCTATCTTTCCTCCAACCCCTATCTCCCAGTAATCACTGATAGTTTTACTTATACAGGAATTCTATGTAAAAAGACTGAAATCTGTATAGCCTTTTGAATCTGACTTCTTCTTACCAGAATGATGCATTTGAGACCTTTCAATGTTTCTGTGTGTACCACTATTTTTTCTTATTATTGCTGAGTATAATTCGTTGTATGGACATATCATAATTTGTTTACCATTTACCGATTGAAGAAAATTATTATTATTTCCAGGTGTAGATGATTCTGAGTAAAGCCCTTATTCATGTACCGGGTTTCTTCACTAAAGTAAATAACCAGGAGTGACATTGCTGGAACATATAGTAAATATTCATTTAACTTTGCTAGGAAATTGTCTATCTCATTTCAAAAATGACTGCAGCTTTTTGCAGTCACATCAGCAATGCATAACAATCCCAATTGTTGTGAGTCCTCACCAGGACTTGATACTTGATATTGCCAATTATTTGAATGTTTCTACTGTTGACTTTTAAAAATTCTTTCATATTATGTAGTTCTGAATATCATACAGATGGTAGTACTGTGTCATATACAGGTTTGAAAATATTTTTCTCATGCTCTGTAGTTTGTCTTTTTATCTACTTTGCATGGGCTTTTACACAGCAAAAGCTTTTAATTTTGATGAAATCCAATTGATCAATTTTTAAATTTACACATCATGCTTTGCTGTCAAATCTAAGAAACTCTATATCTGGTCTTAAATTCTGAAGATTTTCTTCTTTTCCTTTTTTGCTTCTATGCTTTTCCCTACAAGTATTATAGTTTTATGTTCTATACTTAAGTCCATTTTGACTTAATTTTTGTGTAAGATGTGAGATTTAAGCCAAGGGTTCTTTTCCCCTCTTTCAATGAAATTCCAATGGCTCAAATGCTGTTTGTTGAAGTTAAATTGCTTTTGCTCCTTTCTCAGAGATCAGTTGATCACATACGTGTGGGTTTGTTTCTGAGTCTGTTATTATAACCCATTGATCTAAGATTCTATTCCTTCTATCAGTGTTGCATCTTTGCTACATTGTCTTTGAATCCAAGATGGTAGTATGTCTTTCAATTATTTAGGTCTTTGATTCCTTTCATCAGCATTTTAAAATGTCCAACATATTGATCTTGATTGCATGTTTGTTAACAGTAGACCCAAGAATTTTACTGTCTTTGAAACATTTGTAAATGATGTTGTAAATGAGTGTTTTAGTTTCAGTGTCCACGTGTGCATTTTTGGTACATAAAAATGTGATTGATTTTGGTGTATTGATCTTGTATCCATGACAATCAATGTCATGCCATCTGCAAATAGAGATTTTATTTTTCTTTTTAAATCTGTATCCCTTATATTTTCTTTTTATTGCCTTATTATAGTGACTTGGAACTTCCATAATATGCTTAATAGAAGTGGTGAGTAAGCCTCTGTGTTTGGTCTTTTGTTGTTGTTGTTGTTGTTGTTGTTGTTTTAGAAAAATGTTCATTCTTTTTACCAGTGAGTATTATATTAACTGCTGATTTAAAAAAAAATTGTAAATGTTCTTTATCAAGGTGAGGTAATTCCCCTCTAGTTTTATGAAGCTCTGTCATTTATCAAATGATTTTTCTGTCAATTGATATATGATCTTTTTCTTTAGCTTTTTATATGGTGGATTATGTTGATTGATTTTCAAATGCTAAACCAGTCTTACATATCTAGAAGAAAAGGAACTTGCAAATAACACAGTAGAGCCAAGGTTTTTTGTTTTGTTTTGTTTTGTTTTTGTTTTTGTTTTTTAATCTTTTAATCCAATCTATCAATCACTGTTTTTGATAGGTACATTTAGAGTATTTATGTTTAAGGTAATTATTGATATGTGAGTATTTAAATCTGCCACTTTATTATTTTTGTTTCATATAAAAATAATAGTTCTTATTCATCCAATTTATTTTCTTATCTGTCTGTAGATTATATGAACATTTAAAAGAATTCCATCTGGATACATTTATAAAGTGCTTCCCACATAGTTTTATGTGTTGTAGTTTCTCTTTCTTTCTTTCTTTTTTTTTTTTTTTAATATTTATTCACTTTTTGAGAGACAGAGATAGGGTGTGAGTAGGGCAGGGGCAGAGAGAGAGGGAGACACAGACTCCGAAGCAGGCTCAAGGCACTGAGTTGTCAGCACAGAGCCCAATGTGGGGCTTGAACTCACGAAGCGTGAGATCATGACCTGAGCCAAAGTTGGACACTTAACCGATTGAGCCACTCAGGCACCCCTATGTGTTGTATTTTCAATGTTCATTGAGTTGTGCATATTTTTTGTTTCCTTTGAGAATTCCTGATCATTTAAAAGCATGTTGTTTAATTTCTATGTATTCAGAGATTGTCCTCCTGTCTTTCTGCTATTGATTTCTAGTTTCTAGATTCTATTATTATCTTAAAGCATACTTTATATAATTTTAGTTCTTTTACATGGATCAAGAATTGTTCTATGGCTCAGGATATGGTATTACATCTTGATTCAAGCATATCATACATTGATTTTTCAGTGTTGAATTAGCTTTAGATTTCTGGAAAAATCCCATAGGGTCATGATCTAGTATCCATTTTTATATATAATTAGATAAAATTTGCTAATATTTTGTGATGGATTATGCATCGTTTCTCATAAGGACTTACCATAATCATCTACTTTTAGTATAAGAGTATTGCTGACCTCAACTTTATTCTAGAAAAGGTTGTCTATATTGTGTATTGTATGTTGTGTATTATTTCATCCTTAGACATTTGGTAAAATTGCCCAATGAAATAATCTAGGTCTAGAAATTTTCTTGTTGCTATGTTACCTGTGTTAAACTCTGACTCTCCTTTTAATGTCTGTAATATTGTACTGATGATGTCCCTTTTTCATTTTTGATATTCATATTCCATGTCTTCTCTTTTTTACTGTTAGGTCGGGCTAGAGTTATCAATTTTATTGACCTCCTCCAAGTACTAGCTTTTGCTAAATCAGTGATATTACACATTCCTTTTTTATTCTCAATTTAATTGATTTCCAATACTACGTTTTGCTAGCTTTGAGTTTTATTTGCTCTTCCTTTTTACGTTTCATCAGTCTAAGTCTTAATTTGAAACTACTTTTTTTACAAAAATATGGTATAAACTTAATGATATAAATTTCCCTACTTGTGTTCTCATGGCTGCATCTCATAAATATTGATATGATGTGTCATATTTTCTTCAATTCAGAAAGCTTTTAATGCCTCTTGATACTTCCTTTTTAACCCATGTGTTATCTAGAGTCGTGTTGTTTAATTAAGTACTTTGAGATTTCACTCCTTCTATATTTGTAAGTTTTGCTTCTTGGTCTAGAATATGGTATATCTCAATGAATGTTCCATGTCCACTTACGGACAATACAGTTTCTGCTATATCTGGGAAAGTGTCTGTATTAGTTTGCTAACCAAGTACCACAGGAGAGAAAACTCATTTCTCATGGTTCTCTGTAACCTGAAAGTCCCAGATCAAGCTGTTGTCAGGTGTAGCTCCATCTGAGGCCTCTCTCTTTCACTTGTCCATGACTGCTTTCCCCTCTGTCTCTATATGCATCCAAATTTCCTTTTCTTATAAAAATGCAAGTCTGTTGGATTAGGATCCTACCCTTATTATCTTTTACTTTAGTTAATTAAAGGTCCAAACTCTAAATACAGTCATATTGGAGTTTAGGGCTTCAACATGTGAAATAGTGGTGGTGGGGGGGGGTAGGGAACACCATTCTGTCCACAGTAGTGTTCTAGAAATATCAACTAGGAAAGGTAGATTGATATTTTCCATGCCTCTCGTATTCTCTCTGGATTTCCTTCTAGGTGTTCTCTCAATTACTGAAAGAGGAGTCTTAAGCCTCCAGGTTTAACAGTGGATTGGCTTATATATCTCCTTTTATTTTTATTAGATTTTGCTTCAATCGCTTTGTTAGGGTGTACACATTTTTTTTTAATTTTTTTTCAACGTTTTTTATTTTATTTTTGGGACAGAGAGAGACAGAGCATGAACGGGGGAGGGGCAGAGAGAGAGGGAGACACAGAATCGGAAACAGGCTCCAGGCTCCGAGCCATCAGCCCAGAGCCCGACGCGGGGCTCGAACTCACGGACCGCGAGATCGTGACCTGGCTGAAGTCGGACGCTTAACCGACTGCGCCACCCAGGCGCCCCAAGAGGTGTACACATTTAAAAAATATCTTCCTTTGAGGAGGGCACCTGTTGGGATGAGCACTGGGTGTTGTATAGAAACCAGCTTGACAATACATTTCATATTAAAAAAATATCTTCCTTATGAATTGATTTTTTCATCAATATTAATCAATCTTTCTTTCTACTACTATTTTCTGGCCTCAAGGTGAATTGGTCTGATATTAACACAACATATTTTGCTCATCTTTAGTGCTTTCACAGTACACCTCTTCACCTTTTTAATTTCAATCTGTGCCTGTGTTTACAATTAAACTGCATTTCTTATAAAGAGCATATAGTCAGATTTGCATTTTTTAAAAAATCTAGTATGACAATATCTGTCTTTTTAGTGGAATGTGTAGTCAATTGATATTTAATGTATGTATAGCTATGATTAAACTTATTTTGCCCATCTTGTATGCTTTTTATATTTATTCTATGGGTTTTGGTTCTTATTCTTCCTTCTCTTTCTTCTGCCAGGTGAATTGATTATGCATCTTATATTTCATTATTATTCTTTTAAGATGTGTTTATTTATTTTAAGAGGGATAGAGAGTGTGAGTGGGGGAGGGGCAGAGAGCGAGGGAGATTGAGAATCCCAAGCAGGCTCCACAATGGCAGAATGGAGCCAGATGTGGAGCTCAATCTCACCAATCATGAGATCATGACCTGAGCTGAAATCAAGAGTCAGAAGCTTACCTGACTGAGCCACCCAGGTACCCCTTTACTGGTTTGTTTCAGTTGCAATCTCTAATACTGTAGTCACTAACCACATGTGATTACATAAAATTAAATTAATTAAAATTAAATAAGATTAAATTTTAACTTCTCAGTCATGCTGGACAGAATTTTTCCATCATCATAGAAAGTTCCATTAAATAGAATTGCTGTAGGGTTAAGATATGAATTTTAATTCATTCCACTCTCCTTTCAAAAAATAAGAAGCTATTTTCTGAACACAGTGAAAGTCTTAGAGGAGTACAACTCCATCTATTCTTTGTTGTGTCAGTCTCAACCCTAATCTTGAAAAAGAAGGACAAAACTGGAGGTATCACAATCTCTGACATCAGGTATATTACAAAGCTGTAGTTATCAAAACAGTATGGTACTGGCACAAAATTAGACAGAAAAGTCAAGGGAACAGAAGAGACAGCCCAGAAATAAATCCATGATTATATGGTGAATTAATCAACAAAGGAAACAAGAATATGTAATTGGAAAAAGACAAGTGTCTTCAACAAATGGTGTTGGGAAAACTGGACAGCTACACACAAGAGAATGAAATTTTACCACTTTCTCACACCATACACAAAAATAAACTCAAAATGACCTAAATGTAAGAACTAAAACCATAAAAATAATAGAACAGAGCACAGGCAGTCATTTCCTTGACACTGACCACAGAAGCAGTTTTCTAAATGTGCCTCCTGAGGCAAGGGAAACAAAACCAAGAGTAAAATATTGGGACTATATCAAAATAAAAAGCTTCTGTACAGCAAAGGGAAGAATCAACAAAGCCAAAAGTCAACCTACTGAATGGGAGAAGGTATTTGCAAATGACATATCCAAAAAGGTTATGTAACCTAAAAGGGTTAATATCCAAAAAATATAAGAACTTATACAACATTCTAAATTCACATAATCCAATTTCAAAAAAAAATGGGCAGGAGACTGAATAGACATTTCTCCCAAGAAGACATACACATGGCCAATTGACACATGAAAAGATGCTCAACATCACTTATCACCAAAGAAATGCAAATCAACACCACAATGAGATACCACCTCACACCTGTCAGAATGGCTAAAATCAAAACCACAAGAAATGAGTATTGTCAAGGATGTAGAGAAAAAGAATCCTCTTTCACTGTTGGTGGAAATGCAAACTAGCACAACCACTGTGGAAAACAGTATGAAGGTTCCTCAGAAAGTTAAAAATGGAACTACCATATGATCCAACAATTCCAGTATTGGGTATTTACCCAAAGAATATGGAAACACTAATTCAAAAGATATATGCACCCCTATTTTTACTGCAGCATTATTTACAATAGTCAAATTAAGGAAGCAGACAAAGAGTCTATCAATAGGTGAATATATAAAGAAAATGTGGTTTTTACAATGAGATATTACTCATCTATAAAAAAATAATGAAATCTTGCCATTTACCACAACATGGATGAATCTACAGGGTATAATGCTAAGCGAAATAAGTCAGTCACAGAAAGACAAAATACCATACGCTTTCACTTACATGTGGACTTTAAGAAACAAAATAAATTAACTAAGAAAGAAAAGAGACAAACCAAAAAAACAGACTCTTAACTGTAGAAAACAAATTGATGGTTACCAGAGTGGAGGTTGGTGGGGGATGGGTGAAATAAGGGATGGGGATTAAGTGCACGTTGAATCACGATATTGTACACCTGAAACTAACTTGTATTTTAAACATATACCATCAATTCCACAGTATATTCTCATTGTACCCTAAAAGTGAATAGACTTTTAACAAAACTTAGTAAATGATCATGTGTGTGTGTATATATGCATCTAAGAATTTATATACATGATAAAGGATTTTAATATGCCTTTTCTATTTATAGACACATAGTACACTTCTAGTGGTCTTGTGGGTTTGTTTTTCCTGATAATATGAATTTTCATCTGATAACATATTTCACTTTAACGTGCTACTTTTAATCTTTTAGGTGTTACACATGTACTAACAACAAACTCCAGTCTCTGCCTGTCTGAGGATATCTTTATTTCACCTTCACTTTTAAAATGTGTTTCACTGGTTTTAAAATTAAAGGTTAATTCTTTTGTGTGTGTGTTGTTTTTTTTCATTAAGTGCTTTAAAAGACAAACAATTTTTCTACTTCCAGTAAATGTCAGCTATTACTTACATTATTTTCCTTTTGCATTTAAAGTCCCTGTTTTCTTCTAGTTGCTTTTAAACATTTTCTGTTTCTCTTTAGTTTTCAGCAAAAATGATTCTTGGTATTCTGTGTTTAACCCACATAAGATTTGCTGAGATTCTTGCCTGTATTGATGGAGACTGATGTTGTTTAACACTTGGATATTTCTTTACCATTACCTGTTGAAATATTTCCTCCACACCATTCTCTCTTTCTTGTTTTTCCTTAATTCTAACAATACATATAGAATACTATTTGATATTTTCCTATAGACCTGAGATGATGCTCTGTCATATTGTTTCATATCCTTTTCTTTGTGTTTTATTACAATATTTTCATTTGTTCTGTTTCTTTATTGATTTTTTTCTTTGTTGTGTCCATTTTGTTATCCATCTTATGTAGTATCTGGGGTGTTTTTTTTGCATTTTTATTTAATTTCATTTCCATTAAGTCTACGTGTCTTCCAATATTTGCCACGTTCTCTTCATCTTTTGATTTTTATTACATATTGGGCATTTTCTGTTAAGCAATAGAAGAAAAATATTAAATACATATTATTTATCTCAGGAAATAATACACTCTTTCTCATATGATGCTGCTCAAGTGGAAACAGTTCAAGAACCTGATCTGTAGTTTGGCTAGGTCTGGGGTTGATACATTGTCAATTTGATGTATTTCACATTAGCTTCAAAGATTTTAAAGGCGAGGTCAAGATGTTCTCTTTAACAAAGACAGGCAACTGAACACTGTCAATATTTCTGAGATATTCTTGAACCTCAAAGTTGAACCACCGACTCTTTGAACCATAAAATATGTCTCTCAGGTTTACAGCTCATCTTTTTAATTTTGAATCCTTGGCACTTGGCACCTCTCTTTGTTCTCAGATTCTATTCCCAGGCTTATGAGCCTTGGAAGAATTCTTTCAGCCCTCACACTTTGGGCCTGGCCTCTGAGAGAGACCCCACTCCTCTTCGGAAAAGCCCTAAATTAGTTAGAGAAGTTTCTGTCCCTCAAGTCTGCCCCTTTCCAGAAATGGATCTAAAAACCACATTAGGGTGGTTTTTTCAGCTCCTCACTCTTCCTTTTTTCCTTCCTTCCTTCCTTCCTTCCTTCCTTCCTTCCTCCCTTCCTCCCTTCCTCCCTCCCTCTCTTCCTTCTTTTCTTTCTTTCTTTCTTTTTTTTCTTCTTCTTCTTCTTCTTCATGAATAATTTGTCTTGTCCTCTTCCAGTGATCCTTCAGTTACAATGTAGAAGAGGTGGTGGGTGGGTACAGACATGATCAGTATTTTGGGGCTCCTTAGGATATTAATCTGTCATGCCAGTGTTCACATGGCTGCTTAAAGTTATTTAAAATTGTATTGGTTTCTCCTTAATTTTTTTTTTTTACAGAAATTTCCTTGTCAGGCATCTCTACATGAGTAAGAGCAGTAGTAACTCACTTCTCTAAATAAAGATACTACTTGTCGGGACTTTGGTCGTGAGAGTTTCTTTGTATCCTTAGCGATATAATAAGATTTTTATGACTTTTTTTTTAAAGTTTGCTTCTTTATTTATTTCAGAAGAGAGTGAAAGAATGGATGGGAGGGGCAGAAATAGAAGGAGAGAGAGAAAATCCCAAGCAGGTTCTGCCCTGCAGTGCAGAGCCAGATGCAGGGCTCGAACTCACGAACCATGAGATCATGACCTGAGCCAAAGCCAGACACCTGACCGACTGAGCCACCCAGACGCCCCTATAATAGAACTCTTAGAAATCAGTTTTGTAATATCCATCTTAGTTGAATGGTTAGAATTGTTTTTGGGTCCCTCTGTTCTTGTCCCAGATGCATCTAACAAATGGATACCTGAGACCAGAATGGGGAGGTTAGAGTTTATGGCGTTGATAGGTACAGTACACTTTCAAGAGTGAAAGTGGGCCACTGCTACAGCAACAGGGGCAATGGTTCTGAGAAGCTCTGGCTGCATTCTTTTAAGCCTGCTTCGTGTGCATGTAAATTTGGCATTGACGGACATTTTTGACTGGCAGCTGGGGTCGTATAACATTTTGGCCTCTGCGCGTGTGCCTACCCGTGAGGTACTCAGTTATAATTGTATTTATTTACATGTGGCATATTTATGGGCTTTTAATGGGCTTTGTTGTGACTGGAAGGTAACCTAAGGACAAGTTGCACCTTGTGTGAACTTGCTCAGCTCTTAGAAGTCCCTTTGTGGCTTTTGAGCCAGCTCTGTGGCTAAGCTCTTCCTTTTCTAACGACGAGCAAGTTGTTGGAGGTGGTTCTGAAGGTGTGGCTGTTAAGGCTCAAGGGTGGTTCTGAGGTTGTGGCTAGCACCTGCCTGACCCCTCCTAGCTCAGGCCTAACTAACTGCCTAACAGAATGAGCAGGTTATTCTTTGAAAATGTCTGCATTCAAAGGTCATATGGACCATCACACTGTGGGGATTACTTGTTTATGAACCAGTTGCAAAAGGCTCTGAAAACCTTGAGGTCAGGGACTGTGATGGTGTGTGTGTGTGTGTGTGTGTGTGTGTGTCCTCAGCAAGCAGCAGAGGCAGAGTATTGAGAAGGCAATGAATATATTCACAGAAGTGTGAAAGACATGAACCACACTTTTACACGAACTCCTACAGACAAAAGCCTTAGAAAGCTTTTGCTTCAAGTCCGTGAAGAATGCTTCAACAGAACTGATGCCAGCAGCATGGTAGCATAAGACATCCTTCGTTTGTCCCCCACCTTTGAAAACTAAAATTCTGCATCTGTCCATAAACAAATGTGCTTCTCTGAGAGTTATGGGGTTCGGCATAGTATACAAAAAGACCCAGGAGGAATTTCACCCACTTTTGCATCAGGCAATAGGCAGACCAACCTCAACATAGGCTATGGGACTGGCAGGAGCCTGTGAACTGGCTCCAGCCTCTCTTCACCCTGGTTTGGTGGCATCTCGAGAGTGTTGATTGGGATGGACACCACAGACAAGGGAGGCTTTGTAGAGTTTCAGGTTTCCAGAGAAGTTTAGGGCTCTGCTGAAGCAAAACAAACAAACAAACAAACAAACAACAAAAAAAAACACTACAGGTTTGGACATATTGAAGTGGGTAGGAGGAACTCGGCCAGCATCAGTCCTCACCCCAAAAGGACACACCTTAGAGCAGAGGACGTTGGCCGTCTCTCCATTGGGGGAAGGAAGAGAAGCACGCAACTGCCTAGCTTCCCCAGCCGTGCAGGATGCTGCTAAAGAAGCACATTTTTGTCCATCAGAACTCAGAGTACTAAAGTAGGACTTCCATGACTGGGGAGGAGAAGAGCGGGAGACAAGTGGATAGACTATCAGAGGGCATTAAAGAGATGTGGTTCCTGATGACAGCAGGAAAGCCACCCATAGCTTCTGGGAAAGCATTACCTGAGGACCCACCCACTGGCACATCCCCTAACACCCCCAATGTCAAATCCACGCATCTCCTTACTCTGTGGTTGGCTCTTTGTGTATGCTCAGGTCAATAGGAAATATGCAGAGAAAACAGGTCAGGGCCTATAGGCAAATGAGAAATCAGGATTTTGACTTGTAGTATCACTTTCAGGAAACAAAAAAGAGGTTTCCAGCAGATGGTCTGGTGCATTGTAGGATGGAGAAAAGAAATAAAAGCTTAAGAATTCTGCCAAGAAAGGAAGAAAGAAGTGTGAAGTAGGTGTATTCATGCAAAGCTAGAGAAATCCTCAGACTATAAAGCAAAAATGATAAAAAAAAATAGATCACACCTGAAGGTGGCTGGTAAATCCTGAGGGAAGTAATTGCTACTTTAAATACAAAACATAGCAATGCAGAAATCCAAGAAACATGGAGAATTAAGGAAACATGACATCACCAAAAGGTCATAGTAGCTATTCAATAATCATACCCAAAACATGGAGATCTGTGATTCACCCCATAAAGAATTCAAAATAGTTGCTTTGATGAGGAAATTCCATAATATATTAAAAAAACACAGAAAGATAATTCAACGAAAATAGGAAAAAAATATGCAAAATAAATGAGAAATTTAACAAAGCAAGAGAAATCATTAAAAAATAAAATAAAATAAAGTAAAATAAAATAAAAGGTGAAATAAAATAAAATAAAAAGAACCAAACAGAAATTCTGGAGCTGAAAAATTCAGTGAATAAAGAATGTAATAGACAGAAACAGCAGCATAATAGACCAAACTGAAGATAGAATCAATGATCTAGAGAATAGGAACTTTGAAACAACTTAGTCAAAAGAAAACAAAATAAAAAAGAATGAAAAAGAATTTTAAAAAAGACTATGTGATCTATGGGACAATGTCAAAAGACTCAATGTCAAAATTATTGCTGATCCTGGAGAAGAGAGAGGCAAGGCAGTTTATTTAAAGAAATAATAGCTGAAAACTATGTGAACCTAAAAAGAGACATGAAGTCAATAGATCATCTCATTATTTTAATCCAAATGATCTTCTCCAAACACGTTATAATTAATTTGTCAAAAAGTAAAGATAAAGAGATTCCCAAAAGCAAGTGAAAAAAAAAAGCCCGTAATCTACAAGGAAACCCTATTAGGCTATTGGTGGGTTTTCTCAGCAGAAACCCTACAGGCCACCAGGGAGTGGGACTATTTATTCAAGGTGCTAAAAGAAAAGCAAAAGAAAAGCCAGCCAAGAATACTCTATCCTGCAAAGTCATCCTTCTGAAATTAAGGAGAAATCAACATTTTTACCAGATAAACAAAAGCTGAGGCAATTCATCACCCCAAATCTGCCTTAGAAGAGATACAAAAAGGAGCTCTTCAAGCTGAAAAGATGTCAATTAGTCAAATGAAAACAGGAAAATACACAACACATGGGTGAAGGGAAGTATGTAGTCTTATTCACAAAACTCTGATTCTGTAATATAATGGTGTCTTAACCTCTTAACTATAGTAAAAAGATTAAAAGAAAAGTACTAAAAATAGCTAAAGCTACTGGGGGGAGCCTGGGTGGCTCAGTCTGTTAAATATCTGACTTCGGCTCAGGTCATGATCTCACAGTTCATGAATTCGAGTCCTGCATTGTGCTCTCTGCTGTCAGCACACAGCCTGCTTTGGATCTCCTGTCCCCTTCTCTCTCTGCCCCTCATGCAAGGGTGCGCGCCCTCTCTCTCTATCTCTTTAAAATAAATAAAAATTTTTAAGGGTGCCTGGGTAGCTCAGTTGGTTAAGCATCCGACTTCGGCTCAGGCCATGATCTCATGGTTGGTGGGTTCGAGCCCCACACGGTTTGTGGGTTCAAGCCCTGCATCGAGCTCTGTGCTAACAGCTCAGAGCCTGGAGCCTGCTTCAGATTCTGTGCCCCTCCCGCCGCCCCTCTCCCACTTGCTCTCTGTCTCTCAAAAATAAATAAACATTAAAAAGCTAAATTAAAATAAATAAAAATATAAAAAAAAACTATAGTTACTATTTGTTAATGACTATACACCAGAAAAAGAGGTAAATTGTGACATTAAAAACAAAAGGAAGAAGTGAAAAGGAAGAGATTTTGTATAAGATTGATGTTAAGTTGCTTTTAGCATAACATAGGCTGTTATACCTATAAAATGTTTTATGCATGCCTCATGATAACTGCAAAGCAAAAACCTATAATCAATTCACAAAAGATAAAAAGAAGGCAATCAGAAGATGTCACCAAGGGAAAAAAAAGTAAGCCAAAGGAGAGGAAATCCTTCCAATCAAAGGGATGGAATTTGTATGGAACCATGAAAGACCTTTAATAACCAAAGCAATCCTGACCAAGATAAATAAAGCTGGAGATATCACATTCCCTGAGTTCAAATGGTACTACCAAGCTATTGTAGTTCAAACAATATGGCGCTGGTGTAAAGCTAGACACATAGAGCAATAGAATTGTCAGCCCAGAAATAAACCACCACACATATGGTCATCTGATGTCTGAAAATGGAGCCCCAAATGCTCAATGTAGGGAGGATAGTCTCTTTAGTAAATGATGTTGGGAAAACTGCATAACAACATGCAGAAAAAAAAAAATGAAATTGGACCCCTACCTTACACGGCTCACAGCAGCTAACTCAAAAAGCTTTAGAGGCTTAAACATCAGGGGCGCCTGGGTGGCACTGTCGGTTAAGCATCTGACTTTGGCTCAGGTCATGATCTCACGGTTTGTGAGTTTGAGCCCTACGTCGGGCTCTGTGCTGACAGCTCAGAGACTGGAGCCTGCTTTGGATTCTGTGTTTCCTTCTCTCTCTGCCTGCCCCCGCCCCCCCCCCCAACTTGTGCTCTGTCTCTCTATGTCTCTCAAAAAATAAATAAACGTAAAGGCTTAAACATCAGATCTGAAACCATCAAATCCCCCGGGGGAAAAAAAAAACAGGGGAAAAGCTCCTCATGTTGGTCTTGGCAGCAATATTTTGGACTTGACAACTAAATCACAAGCAACAACAGCGAAAGATCAACAGGTGAGGCTACATCAAACTAAAATGTTTCTGTACATCTAAAAAGCAACCAACAAAATGAAAAGGCAAACTATGGAATGGTTTGCAAACCATGTATCTCAGATGAAGTTAATAGCCAGAATATATAAAGAGCTCATACAACTCAATAACAAAAGCCCCAAAATAATCTGTTTAAAAAATGCACAGAGGAAATCAAGAGTCATTTTTCTCAACAAGACATACAAATGGCACAGGCACATAGAAATACGCTCAACATCACCAATCATCAGAAAAACACAAACCCAAAGCATAATCAGATATGACCTCATACCTGTAAGAATGGCTGTGATCAAAATGGTAAGAGATAAGCTTTGGCAAGGATGTGGAGAAAAGGGAACCCCTGTGTACTGTTGTTAGGAATGCAAATTCATTTGTGACTATGGAAAACAGTACGGAGATTTCTCAAAAGAAAAATAGAAAAATAAATAAAAACAGAACTATCATGTGATCCACATAGCCTACTTCTGGGTATATATACAAAGGAAATGAAACAGGATATTAAAAAGATATCTGTACTCCCATGTTTAATGTAGCACGATTTACAATAGCCATGATATGTGAATAATCTAAATGTCAAAAGATGGATGGGTAAAGGGGATGTGGTATATGTAGAAAAGTGAATATTATTGAGCCTTGGAAAAGAAGAAAATCCTGCCATGTGCAACAACATGGATGGATGTTGAGGGCATTATGTTAAATGAGATAAGTTAGAGAGAGAGGAATAAGATATAATATCACTTATTGCAGAATCAAGAAAAAAACTTCACTTGCAGAAACAGAGAGTGAAATGATGATTACTAGGGTGTGGGGTTGGGTAATTGGGGAGATGTCAGTAAAAGTGAACAAATTTGCAGGCAAAAAATGAATAAGTTCAGGGGATCCAAGGCACAGCATTGTGATTGTAGTTAACAATACCGTATTATGTACTTGAAAATTGCTGAAAAACTAGATCGTAAATCCTCCCACCACAAAAAATAAATGATAATCATCTGAATTCATGGAGGTGTTAGTTGGTACTACAGTGGTAATATTACTATATATATTACTATATATATATAGAGAGAGACAGAGAGACAGAGAGATTAAATTAACACAGTGTACATGTTAAACTTACACTATAGAAGATATTAATTTTATCTCAATAAAAGGAAGAGTTCTTTGTCAAATTTCTAAATCTTTTGAGAACATACAAAGTCACAAAATGTCTAATTTAAAGGGATACATCTGTTACAGTTTCATAGCTGATACTCACAAGTCTTTATCTACATCATTCAGAGTAAAAACACATTTTTAAAAATAAATAATTTGCTAAAAATCACTTTTCTTAATAATCTACACTATCCCAATGCCTACTACCATTTTCTATATGATTTTTCCTCCTTGGTAAGATAATATAATTTCTTTCTGTAATTTCCTCAAAGAGGAGGCAGAATATTAATACCCCATAGGTGTTTCCCCTTTATACATGAAATAGATGTGAGAGTCTTCAAGACAGATAAATGTTTGAAATGGGGGCGCCTGGGTGGCGCAGTCGGTTAAGCGTCCGACTTCAGCCAGGTCACGATCTCGCGGTCCGTGAGTTCTAGCCCCTCGTAGGGCTCTGGGCTGATGGCTCAGAGCCTGGAGCCTGTTTCCGATTCTGTGTCTCCCTCTCTCTCTGCCCCTCCCCCGTTCATGCTCTGTCTCTCTCTGTCCCAAAAATAAATAAAAACGTTGAAAAAAAAATTAAAAAAAAAATGTTTGAAATGAAGGCATTTTTTAAGGGAGCTGAGACTATCTTGGTAATTATATCCCTTCTTAGAACTGAGAAATCACTACTGTCAGATGAATTGAGTAATTCTAACTAGGTACATAAAGAAGAGAATGATACTGGAAAATTTTTTGTTTGTTCTTCATTCTGTAAAAAAAAAATGAATCAATCAGACAAAAACTATACATTATTTGTTTTTATTCTTACACAATTTCTTACCTGAAACAGATTTCCAAGGCTTGGGTCCAGCAAGCAAAAGGCAAACCATTTTTTTTTTTAATATATAACCTTTACCATTGCCACTTGATCTGAAAAAATTCCAAAATTAATTTTTCCACTGACAGTGATGCCCAGGAATGGTAACTAAAGACTATGGTGGAAAAAAAAAAAAAACCTGTTTGAGATACAAATACGCTCAGCTTCAGTTCTTATCCTAGTTGATAAGAAAAGCCCTTTTGTGAGAAAATAACGCTGATCTCCAGGTGTCAAATTATGCTCAAACCCATTTCCTTATAGGATTTAGTAGCCAGGTTCACCTGCCACTCTCAAGTCATACACATTACCTGGACTTTAATCAATTACACCCAATAGTAGTGACAGTGTGATTCCACTCACCAAAATGAGCCAGCTGTCCCGCCAAAACAGTCTGGACTGAGCAAGCCAGGGAGAGTTCCGAGCAAGTCCTTTAGGAGAGTTGACTATTGCAAATGAGGATACCGAGACCAAAAACAAACCACACGGAGGACCACGGTCAAGAGAAAAATGTCCAAAATAAAAATCTCTAAAAAGGGCAGCAACCATAATGCATGCCCCCTCTTCTATTTTGGATGAAATTCAAACTTCTCAGAGACAAACAAGCCCTTTAATACCTGCTTTCCTCTTCACCTTTAACTCTTACCAAAAATCCGGAAATTGATTCTGAACATACTCACATGGCCGTGGTTGCAGCCTGATGCTCTATTTAACTCTCATCATAGTCTGGATTTTCTAATTCTTAAACATCTTTCAAAACTCAGCTCAAGTGTTACCCATTCTAGGAAATTCTGCCTAATTTCCTCATCTGGATACTTCTTGTCTATATCACCCCCTGATTTGTTGTTGTTTTAGCAATTATCCTATGATATGACAATTTGATTACACATATTAAACAAACAAATGGAGAGATCACCTTGGACACAGCATCAGAGGCCCTTCTCTTTAATATTTTGCCGGGGCCATCCTGAATCCAATTCTGATCTTGACTGGATCTAAGAAATCACTTTTCTTTTTACTGACTTCAGTAGTCTGAAACTCACTGGGCATGCTTTTCTCATAGTTAAGAGGGTACCTCTGCTTAAATGCATCATCAACTTGTAGGAGAGAGAACAAAATCTTGGAATCAAACACAAAACCAAAATATACATAGGTTTCATTTGCCAGAAACCAGTTATGAATTAACTACCCAGAGATACCATACAAAAACAAACAAAAACCCACCACATGGCTCATCCATTCTCACAACCATTTGCAAGTATCTATTTTTGTGGATCATATTTAGTTTTTTTTTTTTAAAGAGTTTTAAGGGTAGATTGCATTCTCCCAGAGAGCATATAAATTTACAAACAACAGTGGGGATATGTGTGAGGTGCCCCAAACCTTTGCTGTTCTTTATTTCAAGGGAAATTCAATTGAACTATTGAAGGCTTAGTTTACCAGGGTAGATTACTATATAACAATAATTGCTGAACGCTAAGTTGAAATTTGAATCAATGCAAATAATTTTTAGCATTTTTTTCTTAAAGAAGAAAGTTTAAGGGGCGCCTGGGTGGCGCAGTCGGTTAGGCGTCCGACTTCAGCCAGGTCACGATCTCGCGGTCCGTGAGTTCCAGCCCCGCGTCCAGCTCTGGGCTGATGGCTCGGAGCCTGGAGCCTGTTTCCGATTCTGTGTCTCCCTCTCTCTCTGCCCCTCCCCCGTTCATGCTCTGTCTCTCTCTGTCCCAAAAATAAATAAACGTTGAAAAAAAAAATTAAAAAAAAAAAAAAAGAAGAAAGTTTAAAATACACACACACACACACACACACACACACACACACACACGTACATCCTATTTGTTCTGTTTTTCTGGAGAATCCTGACTAATACAGGCATCATACCTGTCTGGGATAATGTCAGAAGGCTTCTTAAAGGAGGCATCAAATACCTATTATAAGTCTCTCTTACAAGGAAATTCTTAAAATAAATATATTATTGATACATTTGGATTTTTTATCAGAATCATTTGCCTTTTGGGTTTGGTTACAACAATAACAACAACAACAACAAATCACTTTGAGGCATCGTGATGGTATAGATATCTGCCATATTGTAGCCACTCATTGAGTAAACTGCACATGCCCATTTCATCAATGTGGCTGCAGTAGTGAGCCCTGTAGTTGCTACAGTTTCCTATGGTTCACATTCAGTGATCATGGAAAAAAAAAAGTTAATCTTTCATCATTAACTCTTATACACAAGGCTTACCATGTTTTTTTTTTTTCTAATGCAACCGCTTTGTTCATGAAGATGATGCTAACACCTACCCCCTCACTAATAACTTGATTAATGTTGATGAATGTAGACACTGGGATCATAAAAATATAAAAATAAATCATCTTTAGGAAATTCTCCAAGATGTTTCCATAATTACTATACATAGAACAATGCAATCTGCCTCTTGCCAAAATTAAATAATCTCTCTTCCCATATTTTCTTTCTGTCTTGTGATTATTCATCTAATAGCAAAGAAAGTGGAGAGTCAAAAAAAACCAGACATAAGACTGGTTTTGGGGATCAGTTTGCATTTATATTATGATCTTTATTTAAATGTAGCATGAAAGTTTTATAAATACTTGTATAGAAAATGTTCCCTGATAGCTTTATATTTTTGAAATTCATAGTAGACATATTGTAGAAGTTAGGGTTCATCAAATCTAGAATAAAATTTCAACTCTGATGATTCTTGGTTGTGTAAACAGGTGATTTAGGTTTGAGTGTTTGTCTAATACTGATTATATCAGTATTTCAGGAATTTGAGATTATCAGATGAGATAACATAACAGAAAACACCCAATGACAATTTTGCATGGCTTCCAAGAAGCAGATGCCAAGAATACATTAGACATCTGAGAGACTTGGTTGCGGTGGGGAGAGGGGTGGCCAAGGTGGTGAGAACCATCACGCCTAGATGCAGGTATGAAATCTACATGCAGGTGTGAGTAGGAGAGGTAAGAGGATTGTGTCTGAAGAATCTAGAACTGAGGCTCAGTTCCAAGAAAGGTACAGTCAAGTCAATGGGGAATCCTTGAAACAGAGACTGAAGCTGGATGAACTCTGTGTCTCCTCGTGATCAGTCTGCATTCGTAGCCACCTCTGTTCCATCCCTGCATAGGAGTAGCCTGTGGGAAGTGTGGGCTCCGCATGAACCTCACGGTGGACACTTAGGGGCAACGGTTGGGGTTGTCAGGTAATCATGCTCCCCACTACAGGGGATCCAAGCAGCTCATTTTGGTTTCTCAAGAATGGAAAGTAAAATCATTGCCATTTTCCTGAGGAGCTGCCATGATTCTGCAGATGTATTTTACCTCTTTCTATTGTCCTTCACTACCTACTTGGGCTGAAATCAAGAGGTGGACGCTAAACAGACTGAGCCACCCAGGCTGGCCAAACATACTGCCTTTTCATCCATATGGAAGCAATGTAACATTTTTCATCCTGTTGAGACCCAGTAGATGGAGTTTCATCGCTCAAAATGGACACTTTGGACATACCATACTATTTGGTTTATCCAAACGGCTTGCCGTTTTCATTCCAGTGGCTCTTAAGTTTACATTTGTATTATTCTTCCTTGCATCATCCCTCACGGACCTTACCGCTTCCTGCCTTCCTCTTCACTCATAGGCATTACTGACCACTATTTGGCGTTTGTCAGCTGGGGTAGAGGTAATACCTTCATCAGGACACAACCTTTGTTTCTATTTCCTTTGTTGCCTGCTTCTTTGTTTGTTTGTTTTCCTATATCCATGGTACCACAGCTTCAGGTAAAACATAGTACCCTCTGTCCTTCCCTCAGTCTTTACTTCACAGTATTTTGTCTATCCCGCTGAGACTGCTTGGAATGATCAATTAGGCAGGTTCTTTTAAACCCTCTTGGGGGGGGTGTGGCATCAATAAGATGTTCATAAGACATAAGAGGGAGGGTGTGTGGCAAAGTAGGGAAAAGCATAGATTTTCAATCAGATGGGCCATAGTTTTTTTTTTTACTTCTTTATTTTTTATTCTCAGGTTAGTTAACACGCAATGCAGTCTTGACTTCGGGAGTAGAACGCAGTGATTCGTCTCTTATGTATGATACCCAGTGTTCATCCTGAAGAGTGCCCTCCTTAATGCCCATCTCCCATTTAATCCACCCCCCACCTCTGCGCCCCCATCACCCCTCAGTGTGTTCTTTGTATTTAAGAGTCTCTTATGCATGGTCTCCCTCTCTGTTTTTATTTTACCTTTTCTTCCCTTCCCCTAGGCTCATCTGTTACGTTTTTCACAGAACATAGCTTAAATATTGGATTTGGGGGTGCTCGGGTAGCTCAGGTGGTTGAAAGGCTTACTCTTAATTTCAGCTCAGATCACAATCCCAGGTTCTTGGGATGGAGCCCCGTGATGAGGTCCACACTGAGTATGGAACCTGCTTAAGATTCTCTTTCTCTGCCTCTAATCCTCTCCCTCACTCACATGTTCTGTTTCCCTAAAAATAAATAAATAAATAAATAAATAAATAAATAAATATTGACTCTGTTACTGATTTGATATGTAAACTCAGGGGATGTCTTACTGTATTTGGAACACTCTGGCAAAATGGTAAAATAAAGTGCCTAACTCAGAGGTCTGCTGTGAGGATGAGATGGAGAGATGTATTTAATAAAGGGTCAGCACATAACATGTAGTAAATTATAGCTACTCTTTTCAATAGCAAATATCCTTGGCAACTGTTTATTGATTTGCAATTTGAAATATAGGAGAATATAATTGATCTAATTGCCAGTGATGATCTGGTTACTCTCTATAACTTTTCTGGCTTTATATAACACACATTCTTTTTGGGGAGAAAGAATTTTGGCTTTTAGAAGCTTCTTTGCACACTGAATATAGTAGAGAGAAATACATGTTTTCATTATGAACTTCAGATACAGAAAGTCTGTGCTGAATTGCGCAGTGAATAAAATATGTGTGCCAAAAAGCTGATTATAATGTAATGAAAGGAAAACATACAAAAAAATAAAAACCATTTAAACGGCACAAGAGAGCAATGATTGGTCCTTAACAAATAAGTAATGAGATCAAAGCTAGTGAATTTACTGTAAAAGATCATGGTCAAAGAAGTCTTCCTGAAGCTATGGTACATTAGATCTAGTTTGTTAAATTTGCAGGAATTTGGGGGGCTAGACCTTAAAGGTAACCATAATTAAAAATTAAATTGTACAATTATAAATATACTAAGTTATTTTAAAAAATGCTATTCGGAGCTCATCACTTCCCAATTATTTTACTACATTTTACAATTCTCTCTACTTTTGAGGTTGTTTTCATCTGTTGTGTCTGTGCTGGATGTACCATATGGCGCTGTGTTACTGCACATCTGTGCCCAACCCCAGACTCCGCGACACTGCCATGGCAGCCAGAGATCAGCCAAGGTGGGAGCATTTACACTGCAGAAATCGGCAAATGGTGCCAATCAGGGCTCAATTTGTTGTTTTCTTGATTGTCTAGACGTCAATAGATGGGGAAGCTGTTAATGAAAAATAACGTAAGGTTCCTGTGTCTAGCCCTGACACTGAAAGAGGCTTCAGTTTAACAAATAGTATACAGTTTAATGAGAAATACTATAGCAGTAGGTCACAATATCAGATCTGACATCAATAAATTTCTTGGGAATAGTTAGCGGACTGGGATGCATTTCTATTTGTCAAATCAGGATTGAAAAGCAGCCACAAGTTGGCTACAGATAATGAAAGGGGTTCAGCAAAAATCAATGGAAGCATTTTGTGAGAAGGATCAATAGGCTGTATGAAATTTACAATAGACAACATTACAGGGCATATTATTATCTGTATACAGTGTGTTATATACCTCCTGTGTCAGTAAACTTTAGAACAAACATATGGATGCACGTATACACTTTTCACCCCCAGACTGTCGATTGTCAATCATATGTGTGCACACCATTAACAGAAGGTTAAACAAAAAGGAGAGAATTTGTAATGTTGACTTCTCTCTCTCTCTCTCTCTCTCTCTCTCTCTTGTTTTTTCATTTCAATCCTTTAGGGTGGATTTGTTTTTCCTTTTTTTTTTTTTTTTTTAGTAATCTCTATAATCAACATTGGGGCTCAAATTCACCACCCTGATGAGGAACCTGGGTGGCTCAAGTCAGTTAAGTGTGTGACTCTTGATCTTTGCTCAGGTCATGCTCTCACAGTTCATGACTTTGAACCCCGTGTGGGGCATTGGGCTGACAGTGCAGAGCCTGCTTGGGATTCTCTCTCTCCCTCTCTCTCTCTATGCACCCCCCCTCTCAAAATAAATAAATAAACTTAAAAAAAATCTCACAACCTGGAGATCCATAGTTTCATGCTCCATCAACTGAGCCAGCCGGGCACCCCAATTTACTTTTATTTCTTACCTAATCTGTTCTGGAGTGTCTTAAAAGATTATCAGGATTTTAAAACATAAAGCAATAAAAGAAAATACAGATCGCATCTCTCTTAGCATTCCCCACTTTTATTTTCATGGGGCTGTCATAGGAATCCAGCACTGTTGTTTGAAGAGGCTGTCTCTCCACAGTCTACCACTGTGAAAACTGTACGTGCATCAGATGCTCGCGTCCTTTCTAAACTCTTGACCCTGTTCCGCTCTTCCAAATTTCCGTGTTCGGTTGTACCAATACCACACTGTGTGATTACTATGGAGTTATGATAATTATTGATATCTGATAGAGAAAGAGCTCTCACAATGTTTTATAAGAATGAATTGGATAATCATGACATTTTGCATTTTGTATTAATTTTTGAATAAGCGTGCTAAATTAGTTGTTTTCATCTGCTGGAACTTCAATGAATCCATGAATTCGTTCAGGGAGAAGTAATCTCCTTAGAGGAATGAGTCATCCAATTTGTTTACATAGTACATCCCTTCATTTATGTATGTTTTTCTCAATTGTTTTCAATGATTGTTGGAAGGTTTTAGTGAAGAGGTCTTACATACTTTGGTTAAATCTATTTTTTTTTAAATCTATTTGAAGTTTTATGCTATTGTATTTAATGGAATTGTACCTTTATGTACGTATTTTATTCATTCATTTATTCATTTCATTTATTCATCCATTCATTCACTTATGGAATTGTACCAATATTTAAATTTTATTTCATATTTGCTTATTAGTATTATGTATACTTTGTGCTTGGAGTCTTACTAAGTTACTTACCAATTCTATTGGTTCTCCTTTATTTTAAATTTCCTGTATATACATTATTGCCATCTGCAAATAAATGGAAGTTTTATGGAAGCATTTCCAGTTATTATAAGTTTCCTTTCCATTTTTGTTTCTTACCTTGTTGTGATATCTAGGACCAAGTATAGGGAAGCAGCTGGAACATGTGGCTGGCTTTCAATTTCAGCAGGAAATTTTCAATATATCACCATTCAGTATGGTATAGGCTATAAATAGTGCATAGTCTTTAACACATTTCCTTTTATTGTTAGTTTATTAACAATCTTATCATGAATGTTTTCTAAGCGTTATCAAATGCTCTTTCTGCATTGATCAAGCTGTACTAAATGTTTTTTTCTGTATTCTCCTTTCAATGAAGTAAATTACCTTGACTGATTTTGAAATTCTAATCCAAGCTTGCATTATTGGTATATAGCCTAAGTGAATATGATCTATAACCTTTATTTTTATATGTCGCAGTCTTTGGCTTGCTAATCTTTTATTTAGGAATTTTACATCTAGGTTTATAAGAGAACTTGTTCTGACAGATTATCTTTCTTGTAATATCATTGTTAGATTTTGGTACTGGAGTTGTGTTGGCCTTATAAAAAGATTTAAGAAGTACTTCCTCTCTACATATTTACTGATGAGTTTGTTGAAAATCAGTGTCAACTCTTTCTTAACTACTTGAAAGCTTATTTGTTAGTTATCTGGGCCTATTGTATTATGTATGTTTATACTGATATTTGAGACATTTTTAAAATGTGTTAATCTAGCAAGTTATGCATATGTCTATATCTTACATTTTGTAGTTTTATCTACCAATTTCTTAAGAGAAATAATTTGATTTTATTCTATCAATTTCTTTAGTTAAAGTTATGGATGTGGGATTTGTTTAAATTATTACTTTATTATAAATTTTGGCTATGGGGCGCCTGGGTGGCTCGGTCAGTTGAGCATCTGACTCTTGGTTTCCACTCAGGTCATGATCTTGCGGTTTCATGAGGTTGAGCCCTGTATTGGGTCCTGTGCTGGCAGTGTGGGCCCGCTTGGGATTCTTGCTCTCTTTCTCTCTCACTCTCTCTTTTTTCTGCCCCTCACCTGCTCACTCTCTCAAAATAAATAAATAAACTTAGAAATTGTCTTTAAAAACTATAAATTTTGGCTATAAGATCTATAACAATACCATTTTATGCATTTCTAATATTGATAATTGATTTTTTAAAAATTTTCTCTCAGGATTTATCAACTTCTTAAATATGTGCCAAAGAACCCACTTTAGCTTTGTTATTTCATTTTCTATTATCTGTTTTCCATTTCATTGATTTCTGCACCTTGTAAAACACTCATATATCTCTACATTTTTTAGTTTGTTTTATGTTCTTTTTTACCTTTATGAGACAGATACCTAAATCATAGACTTCCAGCTTTGTTTTTGTCTAACGCATGCATTTAAGACTATAAATCAAATTATAAAACTGCTTAAGATTTCTCCCACAAGTATTAAAATAGCATAACTTAATTATCATTGGTAAGTTGATTCTCTTTGGATTTTTTTTTGCCATTATAAATAATGGTAGAGGGATATTTTTAAACATCTCCCTATAAGTGTGCATGAATTTCTTAGTACATAGATCTAAGAGTGGAATTATATTTAGAATGTGTCGGACTTCAAAGTTTTTCTTAAAATGTCTTTCCTCACTTCTTACCAAAAAATATGTTACAATATCTGTTACTTAACCTCCTAAAAAATACACGATTGTGTCAGGATTTGTTGTTGTTGTTGTTGTTGTTTAACTTAACTTATTTATTATGGTCATCTAATGAGTGAATAATAGTATATAGTTGCAGTTTTAATTTACATTTCTAATTTTTGTGTGTGGATATAATTTATATATGTGGACATCTTATAAAAATGTTTTCAGACATTATAAACACTTTCTTCAAGATTTTATTTTTAAAAGTTTAATAATTTCACCTTTCATGTTTATAATTTAACTCAGATAAAATTGATTTTGTCCGGTAGGATACAGGCATCTGACATTTTTTTCCATGTGGATAACTATATCAGTAAAATTTATTGAATGATGCTTACTTTCTGTTTGTACTACATCACCATATCTTCTAAATATCAAGTTTTTATTTCATATATTCCTATACCATTAATTTATGGAACTATTATTTTAGCAATAATCTTAACATGGTTTATTATCATTTGAGGCCAAGTTCTTCTTACTTAACTTTATGTTAACTAATATTGTCCCATATCTCTTTTGGGTATTAGGATTAGCTAGTCAATTTTCAAAGTTGTTTTAGGAAATTCATTAATTTGTTTCCAAGGGATATATTATTTTTGGAATAATTAACAGTTTTATAAAATTGAGTTTTCTTAACCATGAATATGTATATCTCTTTAGTTATTTAGATTGTCTTTAATGTTTTTGGTAATATTTTATATTTTCATTAAGCTTTGTGATATAGATTCCAAAATTTGTTTGTAGATATTTTATGTTTGTAGTCATAATGTAGACTGAATATTGTGTAGAGGACAATCGCCTCCAAATGGAACTGTTGATTTACCATAATTCATTTAAGTGCCAGCTTGCTTTCTGGCAGGTATTGACAAGCAGATCTTAACTTCCCATGGAAATTCAAAGGACTCAGAATAGTCAAAACAGTTTTGAGAAGAACAAAGCTGGAAGACTCACATTATTTCAAAACTTTCTACAGTGTAATCATAATAAAGCCACTGTGATACTGATATCCAATGGAATGGAACTGACTGCTCAGAACTGTTCAGAAATAAAATCATGTTTATATTGTCAACTAATTTTTGACAAGGGTCAAGTTCATTCAACATGGAAAGACAGTCCTTTTAATAATCGATGTTGGAAAACTGTAACTGTAAAGTAGTTGCAAGTAACTACTTGCAAATTGGTACAGGGTTTATTTTTAAATTAATGAAAATGTTCTAAATTTGATTGTGGTGAAGGTTGCATATATCTGTGAATATACTAAAAAATCTTTGAGTTATACACTTTAACTGGGCAGTTGTATGGTATGTGGGTTATATTTCCATAACGTTGTTTGAAAAATCAATAGTAAAAGTTATACTATTAGAGTGAAATATTGTTAGCATTCTCTTCAAAATCAGGAATGAGGCAAGATTGTCACTCTCACTGTTTTTGTTACCAATTAAATCAAGCAATAGGAAAGGAATATATGTTAAATAGATCAAGGAAGTGTTGAGATTGTTTTTCTCATTTCTTCTCCAGATAGTCTGTAGTTAGTATATAGAAACACAACTGATTTTGTATGTTGATTTTGTATCCCACAAGTTACTGAATTTATTTGTTTTAATGTTTTTTTAATGGAATCTGTCAATTTTTCTATATATAAGATTATGTCATCAGCAAAAAGGAACAGATTTACTTTATCCTGGTCAGTTTGGATGCTTTTATTTCTTTCTTTTGTCTAATTGTTCTGACTAGGAATTTAACTACTAAAGAAGTGGTGAGAATAGGCATCCTTGCCTTGTTCCTAATTAAATGAAAACAAGAAAATATTTCCATCTTTTAGCATTGAATATGATGTTCAACAACAGACTTTTGAAAAAATGGTCCTTACTATGTTGTGGTATATTCCTCCTATTGCTAGTTTGTTGAAAGTTTTTATCATGCAAATATGCTGAATTTTGTTGAATGCATTCTCTGCATGTATTGAGACAATCTTATGGTCTTTTTAAAATTTTTTATTCTGTCAATATGGTGAATCACATCAATTCATTTCTGCATGTTAAACCATCCTTGCATCCCCCGGATAAATCCTACTTGGTCATAACATATGATCCAATGTGCTATTGGATTCAGTTTGATTGTATTTTATTGAGGATTGTTTCACTATATTTTTCAGATTTTGACCTCTGGGTTTCTTTTCTTTTGAGCTCTTTGACTGGCATTGGTATTGGGGTAATCCTTGTAAAATACATTTGGAAGTGGATCCGCCTTTTCAATTTTTTTGCAAGTTTCAAAAGGATTGACGTTATTTCTTTTTCAATGTTTAGTAGAATTCTCCCATGAAGCCATCTGGCTTTTCTTTGTTGGGAGTTTTTGATTATTTATTCACAATCCCATTTATAATGTTTTAGATTTTATATGTACATATACATGCATATACATATAAATACATGTATATAATCTAAAATATTTGTTTGTAGTGGCATCTGGGTGGCTCAGTAGGTTAAGTATCTGACTTTTGGTTTTGGCTCAGGTCATGATCTTGTAGTTTCATGGGTTCAGGTCCCACATCAAGCTCTGCATTGGCAGCATGGAGCCTGCTTGGGATTCTCTCTCTCCCTCTTCCTACGTTCCTCTCCAATTAGTGATATCTCTGTCTCTCAAATAAAATTAAAAAAATAATAAAATATTTGTGTATATATATATATATACACACACACAAATAACTGTATATAAAGCAATATATATATATATATACATATATATTTACATTTATAAACAAAAACATATGTAAACAAACTATGGAGATGAAAAAAATATATATATATATACTGGAAACTACAACATATTGATAAAGGAAATTCAACAAGACACAAACACATGAAAGTATCTTATGAACATAGACTTAATATTGTTAAAAATGTCTGTACTATCTAAAAAGATCTATAAACTCAATGCAATCTCTGTGAAAATTCCAAATATATTTTTTACTGATATAAAAAAAAATCAATCGTAGAATTCATACTGAGCCACAAAAGATTGTGAAGAACCAAAACAGTCGTGAGAAAGTACAAAGATGTAGGCACCAAACTTCCTGATTTCAAAATATATTATGAAGCTCCAGTAATGAAAACACAGACATAAACATAGATGCAGAGACTAATGGAACAGAATGAAGAGCTCAGAAATACATATGCACATATATGGTTAATTGATTTTCCAAAAGAGTGCCAAGAATACACAATGGAGAAAGACTAGTCTCTTCAACAAATAGTGTTGGGAAAAGTGGATATTAATATGAAAAAAAATAATGAAATTGGACCCTACCTTACACCAAACCCAAAAATCAAGTCAAAATGGACTAATAAATTAAATTTCAGACATAAAACTCTGAAAATCCAAGAAGAAAACACAGGACAAAAGCTTGATGACATTGCTTTTGGCATTGATTTTGTGGATATGACACCAACGGCAGAGTCAACAAAGCAAAGAATAAACAAATGGGACTACATCAAACTAGAATGAGTCTACACAGCAAAGGAATCCATCAACAGAGTGAAATGCCAACCTATCAAATGGGAGGAATATTTGTAAACTATGAATCCAACAAAAGGTTAATCTCCGAAATATATAAAGAACTCCTACAACTCAATAACAAAAATCCAAATAGCTAGATTTAAAAAATGTGCTAAGGACTTGAATAGATAATTATCCAGAGAGGACATTCAAATGACCAAGAAGTATATGAAAAATTGTTCATTATCACTAAATCAGTGATCACAGGTGATATTTGAATCGAAACCACAATGAGATGTCACTGCACATTTCTCAAAATGGCTATTCACACACACACACACATACACACACACACACACACACGAAACAAGTGTTGGCAAAGATGTGGAGAAATTGATATCCTTGCACATTGCTGGTGAGCATGTAAAACAGTGCAGCCTATGGCAAATAGTAAGTAGGTTTCTCAAAATATTAAAAATAAAACTACCATATTATCCATCAATCCTACATCCAGGTATATACCCAAAATAATTAAAATCAGGATCTTGAAGAAATATTATGACTCTCATGTTCATTGCAGCACTATTCATGTCCATCAATGTGTGGAAACAACCTAAATGTCCAGCAACAAGTGAAAGAATAAAGTAGATGAGGTATATACATACAATGGAACACAATTCAACCTTAAAAAAGAGGACATACATACAATGGAACACAATTCAACCTTAAAAAAAGAGGACAGTTCTGCAATATGTGACAACATGGGTGGACTTTTAGGACATTATGCTAAGTGAAATAGGCCAGATACAGAAAGATAAGTACTATGTATTTTCATCTCTTTGCTCCTCTCCATCTCTCTTTTCTAACAGCTTTACTGAGGTATAATTCATATATTACCACATCATTCACCTACTTAAAGTATATAATTAATGTTTTTTTAACCTACTTAAAGAGTTGTGTGACCATCGCCAGAATCAATTATAGAGCATTTTCATTAATCCACAAAAAAAGCTGATATTCTGGCAGTCACTGCCTCTGTTTCTCTCTAACCACACCAACCCTAGGCAATCACTAGTCTATTTTATGTCTCTATAGATCTTAATATACTGGACATTTCATATAAAATAATAAAATATACAGGGCTATTTTTTGCCATTTAGTTTAATATAGTTTCCACCATTTAGTATAAATAGTTTCCACCATTTAGTATAATATTCTCCAGGTTAATCCATGTGGTAGCATGAGTCAGTACTGTTGTGTGAATATAACACATTTATTTATCTATCAATTGATAGACAGCAGGACTGTTTCCATTTGGGAGTTATTATGAATAATGCTGCTTTGAAAATGTGTGTATAGGCCTTTTGGCTATATGTTTTCATTGTTTTGGATATATAAGGTATAGGCATTACTGGGTACTTTGCAAACTCTTTGTTTAGCGTTTTTGAAGAGCTATTTCCAAAATAGCTACACCATGTTCCATCTCCATCATCAATGTACGGAGGTTGCAAATTCTCCACATCCTTGTCACCTATCTAGAAAACTTAATTACAGTCATCTTAGTGGGTCTAAAGTAGTATGCATTATGATTTGATTGCAAATATTTGATTACTAATGATGCTGAGAAAATTTCAAGTGCTTATTGAGATTCATACATATTCTTTGATGCAATTTCTATTCAGATATTTTGACCATTTTGAATTGGGTTGTTATTTCCATGGTTCTCTCTGATAAACTAACTGGGCAACAGTTTAGCTTTTGGCTTTCCTTTAGTGAATAGCCTCCTGTTAATTGCTTACCACCATAATGACCATAGTCTCGAGAGTGCCCTTAGGCTTGAACTTCTTCACACTCTGCTTCAAATTAAGTAATTTCCTATAGGAGAACTTCAGAGCTTTCTGTTCTTACAGTATGCTGCCTTCTGTGGACAAAGTGTCTGAGGCACAGTGCTGGAACTGGGGATAGGAACATTAGCCTCCTTCTCCTGGAATGACATCCATAGCGCACTGTGTATTTTCAAATTGCTCCTCTTCATATGGGACTTTTGTCCTTCAAGCAGATTGGTGCAGGAGTAACCAGGGTCCAAGTAGCCTCATAATGTTGTACAAGAAGGAGAGCCTCCATTTTATTAATGGGGTCCAGGTGGAGACATCAACCTCTTAGTCACACTCACCTGGAATTTAGACTCTACAACACATAGCTGGAGGAAATGGGAAATGCTGGCCCCCTTCTCCTTGAGTAGAAATACAATAGTCCTCAACAAGAGCAGGAGGGAGAAGGGGTTCCATCTTATTGGCTATTAAACAAGGAGGGGTTGGGGACAGGGAATGTTGTGGTTTAAATGCAACAGAGTCTGTCTGGCCATACCTAGTTTTAATATCTTTTCTTGAGTAAATATTTATTCATTTGCTAGATGTGACTAGGACAGTGTCAAAGACTTTATTTTTCAAGACATTCCCCAGTTATAATTATTCATTGGAGAGCAGGTCTGTGGATGTCATCCTGCCCTCATATTGGTTATGTCAACACTTTGTTCCTCTTTTAAAAAAAATTATCTATGTGTGCTTTATTTTATTTTTTTTTTCATCTTACTTAACCGAAACTTTATGCCTGCTGATTTGTAACTCTGAACTTCTCCCCTCAAATCCTGGTAGCCACAATTTCAGTCTCTGAATTTACGAATTTGACATTTTCAGATACCTCATACAAGTGAGATGTGAAGTGTTTGTCTATCTTACCTCTTCACTTAGCTGTTTTCACAGAAGATATAGATAGATAGATAGATAGATAGATAGATGATAGATGATAAGCAGATGTTTGGAAGAATAGTATTTCAAAATATTAATCCCCATGCTATCTCACTCATTAAATCTCTCCCCATGTTCTCCTTTTTACCATCCCCAAATGCTAGACATGAATTAACCACTAATTTTGAAAGAAAGGGGTCGTAACGGGATAAGGAAATGAATAAGGCATACTTCAACATAAGTTTTAAAAGCATGATCTAAGTAATGACCAAAATTTGGATGCATAATTGGTAAGTAATTATTTATTTATTTATTTATTACCATCCTCTGATGCAATATAAGCTGGTAGAAAGGGGAAATGAGGACTCCACAATATATATATGTGGGGGATTCCACTGGTGGTGCCAGTGAGCTATTCTGTCTGGATGCTGTTGGGTGAGGACACTAGGCCACAGCACCCAGTTGATCTACTGGGAACTTTATAGAAGGGAATGAGGCTTCTCTGTTAACCAGGCTCACCCACAATGGACTAGCTTCCTCCTTAACAGCCAGAGACACCTTTAGCTTCCATATAAGAGAGGTCAAGGTCTGAACACCTGGAAATTCAAGTGGTAAAAGAAAAGAAAGGGTCTGACCAAAGTGGGATGAAACCAACTTCTGGGTATCTTAGCCAGGATAGTGGTGGATTGATTAACCCATCACATGGAAGAATAATGGATGAGGATCATAGATCCAAGGTTCAAGGTTCTCTATTTCCATGTATTAACTGTAACTGTCTGGTTTCTTCTTCTTCTTCTTCTTCTTCTTCTTCTTCTTCTTCTTTTCTTCTTCTTTTTAAGTTTACTTATTTGAGAGAGAGAGTGGGGATGAGGGGCAGAGAGAGAGAGAGAGAGAATCCCAAGCAGACTCCATACCATTAGTTCAGAGCCTGATGCGAGGCTTGAACTCACTAGCCATGAGATCACGACCTAGGCTGAAGTGGGACGCTTAACTGACTGAGCCACCCAGGTACCCCATTAACTGTCTACTTTCAACCAAAAGGATTGTCATCACTAAACTTCCATTTCTTAAGTTTTTTTTATTATTATTATTTTTATTTTTTATCTTATGAGTGCCTCATAGAATTAATAAAGTATAAAGAAACACTTAAAATGTTACCAGGATGTCTGTTCTGGTTGTGCCAAGGAGATGCTTCTAGAGGTGTGTGCTGAGATGAGGTGTCCCAGACATGGGGTTTGGAAAGACCCCACTCTCTTCACCCTGTACTTCAGCACCTCTGCTTTCATTACCCATATTGACATTCCAAATAAGATTATATGTAAAAAATTTCAAATCTAACCAATTGTGAAAACCATGGGAATGATACATCTGAAATTATTAATTAGACAACACTGTGTAAAACGTGAGAACATTTTCTTTGGATCTCTGTAAAGTGGAAATAATAATAGTCCCAGAAATTATCAAGAGGGAATTTTACGAATGAAATAAAGTAATGTGTTCAAAAGGGTTTTGAAAAAGTAAAATTCCCATGTGAATTTAAGAGCTTATTTACTGAATTTTCTCGGCCTACCTCCTGGTCACTAAGTACAGTGAAGTGACTTGAGATCATGTACGTTAATGATTTCAAAGTGCTGAAAGTTTTAGTTTTATTTTGCAACGGGCAGATACTAGAGGCACGTTTCCAAATGTCTAGTTTTTATGTGATATAAGTTAATTAAAGTCCCATAGCTAAGTCTTTTTGCAGAGAAGTGAAAGTTATATACATGTGTGTGCGTATGCGCTTGTGTGTGTCTTTCTCAAATCCTAAGCATGCATTCCCACGCTAACAGGAGCTTTGAACTTTGAAGACATGCCCTTCATAGATGCAAAGTAATATGATTAATCCATCTGGAGCAGTTACCTCCGTTGATCAGATTAGGTGTCTAATGAGGTCAAGGTCAAGTGTTTGCTCCTCTAGAGATTTGTTTGCCTCAAACGCCTGTATTTATAGACTTGGTCTTATCTAAAACTGCATTCAGCTGTCCCTAAACAATAATCAGTGAGCCGGAACCCACGGAGAGACGAGGTGAGAGATTATGGCTTTCCATATAATCGATTCCATTTGGCAAAGATTTTTAAAACTACATGGCCTTCAGTGTCTCTGCAGCGCCCCTCTTCACATAAAATAAACATATTAAGGGGCGCCTGGGTGGCTCAGTCGGTTCAGCGTCTGACTTCTGCTCAGGTCATGATCTCGCAGTCAGCGAGTTCGAGTCCCGCCTCGGTTCCGTGCTGACCACTCAGAGCCTGGAGCCTGTTTCAGATTCTGTGTCTCCCTCTCTCTCTGGCCCTCCCCCATTCATTCTCTGTCTCTCTCTGTCTCAAAAATAAATAAACGTTAAAAAAATTTAAAAAAATAAACATATTAAAATATAAAAAAGTCCCAGAGCACTCTATGTTCGTAAAAAGGGAGGGGTCTACTTTACTTGGCAAATTGTAATATTTAAGCCATTTCCTAGTGCACCTTTGTATTACAAAGCCAGAGTTGAAATATTTATTAAATTGTACATTTTATACATATAAACACATTGATAATTTAATACTTATTTAATTCATTTTGAGGCTACTTGTCAATATTCAGTATTATAAACTTATAATGGTAACCAGGGTATCTTTTTAAAGAATTGGTTGTGCTACTCCAGTATCTGAATATATTTTCCAAATGTGGATGTTCAAGCACTACGCACAACATATCTCTAGAGTTCTGTATAATTCATCACTTGAACTGGTTTACTGTTGATATACTTTGGGAGCAAAGAAAAATAAACGAATAAGCAAGTAAATAAATAAAGTAAATGAATAAAAGTGTTCCGTTTTCTTCTCACTGATAGCCATCTGCTACTCCTTTAGCTTTTCTCCCTACCTGAGAATTTTGTAATGGAGAGGCCTAAAAGCTCAGATATCAATGAAGACACATTTTGATGATTGATATGCGGCATATGATGGGTTGTCAATATTCCTCAACAAGAAGCATGTATTTGAAAGAAATCCATTGTGGCAGTCTCCTAGTTTTCCCCCACGGACCTTCCACCAGTAGACCTCTCACTCCTCTCATTTAGTCTCAGTGTCTGCTGCTTCTAGGTCCTGGAAATGACATATTCCTAAAAAAGGGTGAAGAGTTCAGACTTGTAATCAACAAGTCATTTTATTCATTGCTGGGTAACCAGGATGTGACCTAATGTTTGAAAAAAAATAATAGCAGATACTTACTAAGCACTGACTTATATATGTCATGTGTTGTTTTTCTGTGGATGTTTCAAGCGTTTTTTTTTTTTCTTTTGTCTTTTGTCTTTGGTTTTTACCACATTGGTTATCACGTGTTGTGGGTGGTTGTCTTTGATTTTATTTAATTATTTTTTCTGAGTCTTGCATCTGTACATTTATAGCTTTTCTCCAAATTTGAGAAACTTTCAGACATTATTTATGCTAATATCTATTTTCTGCATCTGTCTGTTTCTCTCTCATTTTTTGGACCCAACTCACAGGAATGTGAGACTTCTGACACTGCCCACCTGTCCTTGAGGCTATTTTTTTCCCTCAATCTATTATCTTCATTCTTCACACTGGGTGAATTTTGTTAATCAATATTCAAATTCATTGATTCATTCTTCTGTCACCTCCATTCAGCTATTAAGCACATGCAGTGATTTATTGTATTTCAGCTATTATATTTTTCAGATATAAAATTTCCATTTGGTTTGGTTCTATATTTTCTATTTCCCTGCTGAGAACTTCTACTTTTTCTTAATTTTCGAGTTTAGTTTACTTCTTGGAGGTAATAATAATCCTGGAAACTTGAGATATTACTTATTATATAGTATAAATATATCATATATCATATCATATTATGTTATGTTAAGTTATATGCTATAATATCACATTTTATGAAATTTTTAATGTTTATTTTTGAGAGAGAGACAGAGACAGAGCACAAGCAGGACAGGGGCAGAGAGAGAAGGAGACACAGAATCTGAAACAGGCTCCAATTTCCGAGCTATCAGTAGAGAGACTGACATAGGGCTCAAATTCGTGAACCACGAGATCATGACTTGAGCCAAAGCCAGACACTTAACCAACTGAGCGATCCAGGTGCCCCAATATCACACTACATTAATTGCATATTGTGTAATATTGGGCACATGAGAGACAGAGAGAGAGAAATTGATACAGGGGGAGAGATTGTGGTCAAGTATATGAGTGCATGTTATTACCAATGAAGTGCCATAAATTGCAATAGAATATAATATCATAGTTCATGAGGCTAGTGGTCATCTTCTGATAATAATGCATCTTCTAGACAAATAAATGGTCTATGACTTTGGGTATGTTATTTCCTTGGAACTTCAAGGCTACCATCACATTGGCTCTTGTTTGCATTTTCTTTTGTCAGACTATTTGGTATGATGCATTCCCTTCTAGCCAGCATGTGAGAATATCCATAATGAAATCATGTTTTGGTGGTAGGGAGAGGGCTAGCTCACAATGGATTTATCTGTTATTGCTGCTGTCCTGGTTGGTATAAATGAACATAGGAAGTAAAAGAGAACTGATCTCAGCTCAGGTCTTGATCTCAGGGTCATGAGTTCAAAGCCCTGCGTTGGGCTCCACACTAGGCTTGAAGCCTACTTAAAATTAATTTAAAAAGTTAAATCAATATGTCATTTCATCTAGGTTTCATTTCTTTTTAAATTTTTTTTTTTACCATTTTAATTTATTTTTGGGACCATGCGAGAGAATGCAATCAGCAGCGAAGGAACAGACAGAGGGAGACACAGAATCTGAAGTGGGCTCCAGGCTCTAAGGTGTCAGCCCAGAGCCCTAGGCGGGGCTCGAACTCACAAACCCTTGAGATCATGACCTGAACCGAAGTTGGACGCTCAACCGACTAAACCACTCAGGTGCCCCTAGGTTTCATTTCTTAAACTGCACATATTTACCTGTTAAATCACATACGTCAACATGTCATATATTCAAGTTCATTATATACTGATACATTTGTTATTATTTTTCTATATCATGGTTTTCTGAAATACCTTCATGAGATAGATGATTAAGGGAAATGATGACACTCATGGGGGAAATGAGAGAGGTAAGTGCGTATAAGAGACAAAACGGGTTAACGACCATGGAGAGTTGATGGATGGATACTCTATCAAAGAAACCCAAAGAAAACTAACAATAAAAATAAAAACAAAATTGTAATGAGAAAATCATTCAGCTAAACAAAATACATCTGTGGACTCTATGAGGCTTTTATGCCTCTCATTTGTGATCCCTTTTAGGGCAGTAATACAATGTCAGAGATTGGTAATTTTTTTTCTATCAAAACCCAAAAATAAATATTTTAAGCTTCGTGGGCCATATGGTCTCTGTTACAACCATTCAGCTGTACATTTACTAATATGTAAATGATGGGCGTGGACATGTTCCAATAAAACTATATTTATAGAAACAGTGATATGCAGTTTGGCCTGTGGGCAGTCAAAAAGACTAGAGGAGTATACTAGAAGGTATTGATTAGAGTTCTAGTTCCAATTGTTTCTCGTACCCAGAATGTTCTGATCACTTATTACTTCGGTCATGTGACAAGATTTATTTGTAAGTCATTTCTGCTCAGTTTGTACTCCTTTTGAAATATGCTCTCACTGGTCCACAGGGAGAGCTGCTATTGTTTTAAATATTAATGGTCCAAATGGATTCTTTCCAAGAAAATTATCTTTTACATTGTGGTTGGGTTATATAAAAACATCTACAAAGCAAGATGTAGGACTCAGCTCTATTATTAGAGCATGATCAATAATGTGTATGTGTCTTCTGGGGCCTTCCATGTTTAAATGTGAAAAGTCAATATTAGACACCCAAATAGAGGAACATGCAAGCAAAAGCATATCCTGGGATCTGGTAAATAAATCTACTGTCAGCTGGGTTAAAAGGTTAGTGATAACAGTGGGGGTAAATTAAGTCATGCCTACCTATAGGAATGGAATTAAAACATATTTCCTTTAAAATAGAAACATAACTTACCTTTATTCTTGAGGAACCTGCTCCGTGATGCTGTTTGTCCCTTGTGTGTTCTTTTGTATTTTGTTTTGTTTGTTTTCATTTTTGCTTTTAGGACTTCACTGCCATAGCAGGTAGATGTTTGGTTGTAGGAAAGACTTGCCTGTGAAATTTTTGATTGGCCCATGAAGACATTCATTTAAACAAAGGACCACTACATTCTTGCTTAGCACTTCCTTTTATTCCTGCTAAAAAACAAAAACAAACACAAAAATACCTGTATTTTCTATGAATTGGAATGAAGTGATCTTTGGTTGGTTTGGATTTATATCTTCCAAACTAAAGAAGATATCAGGAAGGAAAAATTCTTTGTCCTTCAAGGCCTTCCAGCTGAATTAATAATTCATTTTAAGTGAGACACATTAACAGGAAAGAAAAGCTAAGTTTTATTTTGTGCTCACAGAGGCCCAATAATGAAATTGAGACGCCCCGCCCCAAATGACCAAGGTAGGAAGATTTTATACAAGGTAGAGAGGGAGACAGCATATTTGTGAGGAATTTATAGCATAAGGAAAATAGATGTTTGGAAGCTTTAATTAGTAAACAATTCTAAGCGAATTTGGGTTGAGGAACTAGATTAGCAACAAAGTAACAAGGTTTGTTTCTACAGTTTTCTCAACTTTAAAGTTCCTATCTCTGGTGATAGGGATATCTTTTTACTTCTTAGTAAAGGGAGGGTACCTTTCATAAGGGAGATTTCAAGGGGACAGAGGAGGGTCTGAGTATCCTTGTACTGAATATTGCTCAGGTACCTTCAATTCAAAATAATCAATATGCCATTAAGGTGCGTTTTGGTGCAGCCTGCCGTGGATCGCTACAAAGACATTATCTGGATCTCTATTACATCAGCACTGGGTGAATGTCCAGGACCATTTGTCTGAGAAGATAAAAATATCTGTTTTCTAATCTAGCAGGTTAGTTGTTGAGTAACTTAGTTGTTGGACTTGTTTTACTTATTTTTTTTAATAAGAAAGAAATTGACTGCTTCTCCTTTTTCTTTTCACAAGACAACAAATGTGTTCTTGGGCAGAAAGAATACTCTCTATTTCAGCAATTTTTGAAGAAGCGCTCCGACACATTTTAAGCAATTAGTTAGTCCAGGGAACAGTTAAACTAATGTGAGGAAGATCTTATTTTCATTGCCTTTAGTTACCGCAATAAGAAAAATACTGCAGAGGAGGCTGAGAATGTTTAGCAAGAGCAAATATCTTGAAAATGAGTTATTTCATTATATGGGGGAAAAAACAACCTCTTAGCTTTAGTAGACCTGGATACTTAAATAATTGTGAACCTTAAATTTGAAATATATCCTACTCTTGGTAATTTCCTTCCAAGTGTATTTGAAATGGCTGGGCTGTTATCTGTTTCTGCCACATTCCTTCTCATTCCCTAGCACTCCATCCCTCAGCAAAGGAGTTTTATACCCATCTTGCCTTCCTTTCTAGTTTATTACATTGTTCACAGCCTTGAATAATGTAGCTAGTATTACAATACTGTTTCTCTTGTAACTTCTTTGGGTTTGATCCTTTTCATATGTGTTTTCTACAAAAATTATATTGTATGTGTGTTACAGAACAACATTTGGCAAATGCATCAAGTCATGAGGAAATCAAAGACCAAACATGGGTGTACGGGTTCATCACTGCAGCTAAACAGAGCCCTTCAGGATGTAGAAACTTCAAAATGGACTAAATTAACAGTCCAACGGAACACTGTACTCGTCCCTAGGGTGCATGCCTTTTGATTATGTTTACTGTATGGAATTGTTCAAAACTGAATTCAATGCTAATACCATGGGAACATTTGCAGTATTCATGTGATCTTAAAAGCTAATATAATCTAGAAACTATACTGGATTGTTAGATGGCCTTTCTCCAAGATTATGAAATATCTGTTATGAAAAATTAGAAAACTCCTTAAAATACATACATCAATATTTGAACCATAGCTCTCTCTGTGTGAGTGACAGCAATGTGAGAACTTTCTTCTTACTAATTTTTTGATTTCTAGCAGAAAATACATCTTATTTTATAATGTAAAGCAATGTGGTTTTTACACATTCAGTCCCTGTTGAAAGAATAATCTCAAGTGGTCTTCTGTATCATTTTACTCCACTATTTAATATCCCATAAAGCTTTTTTATAGGTTTTCAAATGGAGTCTAAATTGCTAGTATTGTTCAGAAGTCCTTCCGATCTGACTTATCCAGCCTTTTTGTCACAATCTTCCTTGTATTTGTTTCCCCAAGATATCTACCTTGGGACCAGCGAGCTCCAATGTCCAAATGACTTCCACGTACCTCCTCCCCAATCAAGCATAATTAAATTAAATAAATTTCTCTGCATTTTTAATGAAGAGTTTCACTTGCCTAAAAGATTATGTCATTTTGTTTCATCTGTATTTGTTTGCAAAAAATGTAGCTCACATTAATGTTTTAAAATATTTTTCTCTGAATTCTTCTAATTATTAATTAAAAATGATGTGATGCAATTTTGCAAGGCATTCGTTTAATCAATTCATGTTACTTTATTTAATGCTAATAAGTTTTAGGTATTATACTGCTTTATGCTAAAGGAATTTACATTGAACTTATGAAAACATGACGGAAGGAAGGAGGTGAAGGAGGGAAGGAGAGAAGGAAGGGAAGAAGGAAGGAAGGGAAGAAAGTTCTATAATCACTGAACTCTGTGCTTTGGGGAAATTTCTGACTACAGTGGAGAGCTAGAGTCTGCATTTTATGACATTATTGAGGAGATGAGAATGAAGAAATTTGAGCCCAGGGAAGCTAAAGTAGCCATCAGATGATGGATCTGAGCAGAGAAAGGCCTCAGAAGTTCATGGCTGAGCCATTGTAAGTTCATAGCTGAGGCTTTTCGAGCAGAATGAGACTAAACATCAGCCACCATGGAGTGGAGAATAGTAATGAGAAAACAGAGATCAAGCATTCTTAGAGAAAGAAAAAGACACACTTGTATAGACTCATCCACCAGAGAAAGATCATTTTATTTTATTTTATTTATTTTTTTTTCTGAAATTTATTGACAAATTGGTTTCCATACAACACCCAGTGCTCATCCCAAAAGGTGCCCTCCTCAATACCCATCACCCACCCTCTCCTCCCTCCCACCCCCCACCAACCCTCAGTTTGTTCTCAGTTTTTAACAGTCTCTTATGCTTTGGCTCTCTCCCATTCTAACCTCTTTTTTTTTTTTTCCTTCCCCTCCCCCATGGGTTCCTGTTAAGTTTCTCAGGATCCACATAAGAGTGAAACCATATGGTATCTGTCTTTCTCTGTATGGCTTATTTCACTTAGCATCACACTCTCCAGTTCCATCCACGTTGCTACAAAAGGCCATATTTCATTTTTTCTCATTACCACGTAATATTCCATTGTGTATATAAACCACAATTTCTTTATCCATTCATCAGTTGATGGACATTTAGGCTCTTTCCATAATTTGGTTATTGTTGAGAGTGCTGCTATGAACATTGGGGTACAAGTGGCCCTATGCATCAGTGCTCCTGTATCCCTTGGATAAATTCCTAGCAGTGCTATTGCTGGGTCATAGGGTAGGTCTATTTTTAATTTTCTGAGGAACCTCCACACTGCTTTCCAGAGTGGCTGCACCAATTTGCATTCCCACCAACAGTGCAAGAGGGTTCCCGTTTCTCCACATCCTCGCCAGCATCTATAGTCTCCTGATTTGTTCATTTTGGCCACTCTGACTGGCGTGAGGTGATACCTGAGTGTGGTTTTGATTTGTATTTCCCTGATAAGGAGCGACGCTGAACATCTTTTCATGTGCCTGTTGGCCATCCGGATGTCTTCTTTAGAGAAGTGTCTATTCATGTTTTCTGCCCATTTCTTCACTGGGTTATTTGTTTTTCAGGTGTGGAGTTTGGTGAGCTCTTTATAGATTTTGGATACTAGCCCTTTGTCCGATATGTCATTTGCGAATATCTTTTCCCATTCCGTTGGTTGCCTTTTAGTTTTGTTGGTTGTTTCCTTTGCTGTGCAGAAGCTTTTTATCTTCATAAGGTCCCAGTAATTCACTTTTGCTTTTAATTCCCTTGCCTTTGGGGATGTGTCGAGTAAGAGATTGCTACGGCTGAGGTCAGAGAGGTCTTTTCCTGCTTTCTCCTCTAAGGTTTTGATGGTTTCCTGTCTCACATTTAGGTCCTTTATCCATTTGAGAAAGATCATTTTAATACTTCATTAACATCCTCAGTATGCAGCTAAGACAAGGCAAAGGCCTGAACCTTAAAAGCAAGAACCATGCCTTGAAGTAAAATCTACAAACTAACTTGTAACCAGAGAAACAAAGTTTGGAGTTTGAGTAGTGCCAAGTTAGAGAAACTTGTCAGATATATTGGAATTTCCCACACATCTAGGCTAAAAGGCTCCCTCTACCCTTCTGAGTTCTTGGTTGAGACTCCCTATAATAAAAAACAGATTAACAAGAGAAACACATAGGGAAGCTTATTAACAGATATAACTCATATATGTATGGGAAGGACCCAGGGAAAGTAAGTAATTCCTTGATGTGGCCCAAGCCATCAGCTTAAATACCAGTTTAAACTAGAGTGAAAAGAAAGATTTGGGGTTGGGGGAGAAAGGAAGGGGATGAATTCACTAGAAGCTGAGAGGAGGAAATGTTTGGTAAGCAAAGGTCTCCAAGCCTTTCAACGTCTCTTAGGTGAAAAGGTTATCTCTGGGAAAGCTCTCTTCCTGGTACAGACCCCTACCTAATATGAATTGCCTTATATAAAGGTAGGTTTCCTTTACAAAAGGGTAACTTATACTCTGTTTTCAGAGCTTCTCCTGTGTCTGCTGTTTCTCAAAATAACCATCTCAAATAATCCTCATGCCAAAGAGTTGTATTTTGAGGTGGCATATTCTGCTACCCTTCAAATGAATCCAAGAAAAATTGTTGTTCAGTCCAAGATCATGTCAGAGCTGAAACTGATGTCTTATAAATTATTTTTTGACTTTCATTTTCCAATTGATTGTTACTCATATAGAAATGTGGTTGATGTCTTTTAAAAATTGACCTTATATTCTGCAACCTTGCTAAATTAGTTCTAATGTTATTATTTGTTGAATTTCCTGCATTTTCTTTCTTTTTCTTTTTTTTTATTTTAATGTTTGCTTATTTTTGAGAGAAGACACAGAGTGTGAGCAGGGGCAGGGGCAGAGAGAGACTGAGACACAGAATCCAAAGCAGGTTCCAGGCTCCAAGCTGTCAGCACAGAGCCTGATGAGGGGCTCGAACTCAGGAAAGTGATATGACCTGAGCCGAAGTTGGACGCCCAACCGACTGAGCCACCCAGGTGCCCCTCCCTGCATTTTCTCTGTATGCAAATATGTGTCTGAAAGCAATGAGAGGTTCACTTTTTCTTTATATCTACTACTTACATATTCTAAAGTTGATGCTTGGAGAATGAGAAGCTGGGAAGAAACCAGAGATGGAGATGCTGGAATTAAAACAACTTTTACGGGAGACAAAACTGGAGAACAGATTCTCTCAGGCTTTGAGGTCTCACGGGAAAGATTCAGACCAGCTTCCTTAAAGATAGCACTCTATTCTCAAGCTCAGATTGTGGTATGATTATCCATCTCCATCTTAACTGGCTGCTACAAGCACAAGTCATTTCTAGACCATTCGGTTTCTTTCTTTCTTTCTTTCTTTCTTTTTTAAGTTTATTCATTTTGAGAGAGAGAGAGAGGGAGCGCACGAGCAGTGGAGGGACAAAGGGAGAGAGAGAGGGACAGAGAGAATCCCAAGCAGGCTCAGCACTGTTAGTACAGACTGATGTGGGGCTCAAACTCACAAACTGTGAGATCGTGACCTGAGCCGAAATCAAGAATCAGAGGCTTAACCAACTAAGCCGCTCAGGTGCCCCTAGACCTTTCATTTTCTTAATTATCCACACAACACGTCATTCCCAATGATAGGTGATTTAACAATCACCAGTGTCAAATGACAAAAATAAGGCAGTTTAGTAACAGGTTTGGTGTGCTTTACTGAAGAAACAACAATCCAGGCATGGGGCACGCGGTGACTCACAAGATATAGCACATGCTCCTTTCTTCCCAAGGGACTTTGGGTAAGAGGGAGTGTTAGAGTATTAGGAGCAGCAATGTGTGGACAGTGCATGACACTGGCTGAGGATGCATATCTGACCTCATTTAGAAAGTTCAAAACACAAGGAAGTAAATATGAAAGTGAGAGCTGGGTTGGCATCGGGGCATTGAACAACTGGGTAAGGTAATTGTCTTGTCATGCAACACATTTACGGAAAGGTGAAAGTTTGGTTAGCTGATGTGCTGTCCGGGGCAAGAGCAGCTCCATCTTGCACCTGGAAATAAATTTCAACTCCAGGAAGGTAAAAGATAAAGCCTAAGGCAAAAAGTCTAAAAAAAATGATAATAGGGATGCCTGGGTGCCTCAATTGGTTGAGCATCTGACTTGGGCTCAGGTCGTGATCTCATGGTTCATGAGTTCGAGCCCCACATTGGGCTCTGTGCTGACAGCTCAGAGCCTGGAGCCTGCTTCAGATTCTGTGTCTCCCTCCCTCTCTGCCCCTCCCCCACTCAACACTCTGTCTCTCTCAAAAATGAATAAATGTTAAAAATTTTTTTTTAAATGATAATGGGCATAGACTATAGAAAAGTCACATATTAGACTTAACAAGAAATAAACTTTCAATTTTTTTAGTCTTTATTTATTTTTGAGAGAGAGAGAGAGAGAGAAAGAGAGAGAGAGAGAGAGAGAGTGTGATTGGAGGAGGGGCAGGGAGTGAGGGAGTTACAGAATCTGAAGCAGGCTCCAGGCTCCAAGCTGTCAGCACAGAGCCAGATACAGGGCTCCAACCCGCAAACTATGAGATCATGACCTGAGCTAAAGTCAGACACTTAACTGACTGAGCCACCCAGGTTCCCCAACAAGAAATGAACTTTAAAAAAATATGTGATTAATTTGCCACTAAATTAGATGACAAGATGGGTGATCATATCAGAGAACTAGGTATTTTACAAAAATTCATACATACATTTAAGAACCACAAAAATACAATAACTTAAGTAACATCTCAATTGGTGGTTTAGACAGCCAATTGGACATTTGAAAAACAGGAGTGGGTAGCTAGTAGGTAAGTCAGAAAAATTATCTACAGATGGAAACAGGATAGAAAATAAAAGGGTAAAAATACAGAAAGAAGAACAAATGTTGAAGACAGGAGAGCTCTAGAGTATCTAACTGATGTGTGTACCATGTCCAAAAACTCTTCATCCTCCTTATGAAATTAGTCAATTATAGCTTCTTCTGGAACTATAACTTAAGGTCATACAAGTGTACATTTTTCAAAACTGGAACCAGACATCAAAGCAAAGAAATAAGAAATTCTATAGACATAGTATAGTAAACTTACGGAAAACTTAAAAACAAAAAGCTCCCCCAAACTTAAAGATCTGATCACAAAAACCTAAACAACATTGTTTTCAAAAAAGCAGCAATACACTTGTGGTTGACTTTTCAACAACAACAACAAAGTGGAAGACATAGACAAGGAAACTGAATTACTGTTTTTTTCTAAGTAATTTATGGGATAACGAAAACAATAGAAAGAAAACTCTATTTTTAATGGAATAATAATAAATATACAATAATTCAAAGTATATTTTGAATGATGCACTTAAAATCATGTTCAGAAAAAAAATGTGTAGTGTTAAACACATACTTTAGAAACAAAAAAATTTACAATATTGGTGATCCAGGTATCTATTCTAGCAACATAGAAACTTAACAGGAAGATAATTTTTAAGATAATGAGTCAATGTTAATAAATGTAAGGGAAGAAATCAGTAAAATAGAAAAATAGATAAATACAACATAACACAAAGTTGATTCTTTGGGTAAAAGGAAAAATTAAAAAACTTCCACATAACTGAACAAGAAAAAAAAAGTGATCTGGCAAAAATACCCAAAGTAGGCAATAAATAAAAAATAGAATGAAGTGCAAACTCTGTAGCTATTCAAAAGATAGAAGGGTATTATGAACAGGATTATGGTAATGAAAATGGAAACAAAAAGGTGAATCCATAATAAAACCAAAATTTACTAACAATGATGTTAGGAGATGGAGAAAGCTTGAACAGTCACAGCTATAAAAGAAATCAAATCCATGATTAATAAGCTTCAAAAAAGTGATTACAGGCACAACTACATCCCTGGTAAACTTACACAAGTAGTAATGTGTACATGGCACAGTAACTTCTGGAGAACAGAGACAAAGTACCATCTCATACTAAACATTTCTCTCTGCACATTTAAAACCCATAACGAGAGGGGTACCTGGGTGGCTCAGTGGGTTAAGTGTCTGACTTTGGCTCAGGTCATGATCTCACGGTTCCTGGGTTCGAGCCCCACGTCGGGCTCTGTGCTGACAGCTTGCTCAGAGCCTGGGGCCTGATTCAGATTCTGTGTTTCCTTCTCTCTCTGCCCCTCCTCTGCTCGCACTCTGTCTCACTCTGTTTCTCAAAAATAAATAAATGTAAATATATATATATATATATATATATATATATATATATATAAATCTATAAGGAGACAGACAGCACAATGTATAAAGGACCAAATTCTTCTATGTTTTCAAAAAGACCTAAGTACCATAAGACCATACACACACACACACACACACACACACACACACACACATGTATATGAAGCTGCTTCACCTTTATTTGTTATCAGAGATAGGAATTCATCATGAGAACCCCAACTGTATGTACCAGTATAGCTAAATCAAGTAAATAATTATAGAAAATTTTGACCAATACGTGGAGAGAGTGGAATTCTTATGCAATATTGAGAGTAAATATTTGTACAACCACTCTGGAAAATTCTTTGATGGTATTTACTAAAGTAAACATATGCCAAACACCCTTTCAGTTTCATTAATTAGTATATAAATAGCAGAAATATATGCACATATGCCTTCCCCTGAAAATCTACAAGTGTGTCTGGAGTAGCACCATTTATGAAAGACAAAATTTGAATGTTAACAACAGATATATTGTGTTGTGCATTAAGGTACTATACAATAACAGTAATGAGTAAACATTGTGACATTCGGTAACATGAATGAATTTCATAAACATAATGTTTAAGAAAAGAAGTCACACACACCTACCCTCCCCAAAAGCTCATACTTCGTGATTGCATTTACATAAAAGTGAAAAATGGGCAAAACATACTTATGAAGTTAGAAGTAAGGAAACTGGTTACGTTTGTGAATTAATTAGGGTCAAAAAAGGACTTTTCATATGTAAGCAATATTTAGTATCTTTAATTGGGTGCTATTTATGAAGGAACGCCTAATTTTAGGAAAATAAAACACTTCTTATAGGGATATACACACACACATATACACACGTATACATACATACATGCATATTTATATATATTTGATTTGAATGTTTATAAATTACAACAATATGCAAAGTTGATCTTTGAGAGTAATTTTCTCCCAAAATTTCCCACAAATTTAAATACAGATACAAACCAAAAGGTCTTGTTAATAAATACCTGTTGTTAAATTAAAGGCTTTACATGTATCCTCGAAAATTAATTTTGAGAGGGAAGAAGTTTAAATGAAATAGGAAGTATTGTCCAGTGGAGCAGAAGGATTAAATGTTTATTTATTTGATGGGGGGGAGGGGAGCACAAGCATGAGTGGAGGAGGGGCAGAGAGAGAGGGAGTGAGAGCTCCACAGTGTCAGTGCAGAGCCTGACACGGGGATCGAAATCACAAAATGCAATATCATGACCTGAGCCAAAATCAAGAATTCAACGCTTAACCCACTGAGCCATCCAGGTGCCCCTGTGAGTCTTTTCTGACAGGCACAGATCAAGATAAAGGTTTTAGATTTGGCAATTTTGGAGCTACTGTCTACTTTTCCAGATCAGTTTAAGCTGAGTGAGTGGTAAATGTAGAAGCAAGTAGAATCTGTTAGAGCTTTTAGACTCAAAAGAATGTTGGAATCTTAACTTCAAGTTAAGCTCTCCCATTTATTGTGAGCTGTCAGTGAGGCCAGTATGGAAGAACCTTGCGTGTGGACTTTTTGAAAGTGGTTGACATTAAATCCATTCGGGTGAGATCATTAACTTTAATGCTAGTGGACTCAGGCATAAATCAAAACACCAACTCTTTGTTTTGAGCAAGTGATTTGTATCCAGAGAATATGAGGATAGGATAACCTAATGAAATTAATTTAATTCACAGAAATTATTTCAAACATATAATACAGAAACACAACACTTAGTCTATGTCAAGAAACACAACTGGCACAACTTTATTAATGAATATGATTAAAACCATAATCTCTAGGTGAAAACTCCTTCCATGTATTTTATTTTATTACTTTTTAGTTTTCAACATGAGAATTTGAAGACTTAAATCTTGCTTTCTAACTGCTACTTAAAATATTCAAACGTTATAAAGTTATGTCTATTTGTTTGCTTATGTAGATATTTACATCAAAGCAGAAAGTATACGACAAACCTGGTCGAGTCCTTACATAATGAATCTTTAATAAACAGCCTATGACAACAGCATACTGATGACCATGTAATTCACATTTCCAGAGTCTGATAGCTTCTGTCTCTTTTTAAGATAGAGACTGCTTTCCTAACCCAGCCTGCTGGAACACATTTATGTCTCCATAAGGAGACACTGATGCTGTTCCTGGATTGGTTACCACAACCTGGTCCTGGGTTAGATGTAGAATTTTTACTCAAAAATTTTTAAAAAACACCAAAATATCAAGAAAAGACATTAATGTATTTGGACTTACCTGGTCTAAGATTCAAACCAAGAATGACACTTACTTATTTTTTCATTATAATGCTGCTTTGAAAAATATGCATCTGATTCTGTGTACATGCCTTACTCTTCTGATATATCAATTATATCATTTAGCATCCCTGGAAGAGCCCGTGGTTTACTGGCCATATTAACAGGCTCACAAAACTCATAGCATTTTTTGATTATTATGTTTCTGATAGCCAAGATAAACATAGGTTTGTTAAGCTGATGAGTATAAAATATTCCTCTCAAAATGTATATAACTTGAGGGATGGAATTTAGAAAATTTAAGGTAAGTGATTCAAGAAGCAAGACACAAAGACAATCATTCTATTTATATGAAATACCTTGGAAACGCGAAGTCTTAGAAACAGAATGTGCATTAGTGGTTATCAGAGATTAGAGAAAAGAGGATGACTACTATGGGTAAAGATTTTATTTTTGGGGTGAAAAGAATTTTCTGGAATTAGAACATTAGAAAGCTCTAAAATTCACACTTCTGTGAATATAGTAAACACTGAATTTTACACAAGTATGTTTTACACATTTACACAGGTATGTTTTATGGTATATGAATTACACCTGCATAAAAAAATAAGGAAATAAAAACCATATGATCCCATCAATAGATGCATAAAAGCATCCAGGAAAACTGGTCACCACCCATTCATGATCAACTCTAAGGAAACCAGTAACGGAAGGTAATTTTTTTCAATGTGATAAAGGGTATTTATGAGAAAATGTTAGCTAATATACTTAATGGTGTGAGACTGAATACTTACTTTTTTGAATGTTTATTTATTTTTGATAGAGAGAGAGAGAGTGAGAGTGAGAGAGAGCATTCAAGTGGGGGAGGGGCAGAGAGAAAGACACAGAAACCAAAGCAGGCTCCAGGCTCTGAGCTGTCAGCACAGAACCTGATTCAGGGCTCAAACCCATGGACCATTACATCATGACCTGAGCTGAAGTCAGATGCTCAACCACCAAGCCACCCAGGCCTCCCGAGACTGAACACATTCTAAGGTAGGCAACAAAACAAGGGTACCCTCTTTTAACACTCACATTCTACATTTAGGTACTGTAAATAGAAGACTAATCAGATGAAAGTTAGAGATTAGAAAAAAAGAAGAAAATATTTATTTGCAAATGGTATAGAACATAGATCTAGAAGATCTTAAAACATCTATTTTTTTTATTATTATTTTTAAGGGGTTTTTTGGGGGGGGAGGGAGAGAGAGAGAAGGGAGGAAGAGAGAGTGAGAGAGAGAATCTCAAGCAGGCTCAATGCAGGGCTCGAACCCACGAACTGTAGGATCATGACCTGAGCCAAAACCAAGAGTTGGGTGTTTAACCAACTGAGCCACCAAGGCACCCCAAAACATCTATTTTTTTAAGTAAACAAACAAGTCCTGGAACTAATAAGTGAATGTAGCAGAATCTTAGGATACAAGTTCAGTATGCATAAGTGAAGTGCTTTCTTATATGTCAGCAATAAACAAATGGAATGTGATTTTTTTTTAAAGTAGTTAAAATAGTTCTGCATGATAAAATACTTAAACATAAGTCTAATAAAATATGTGCCAGAAATATATGTAGAGAAAGGCAAAACACTAATGGAAGAAGTCAGAGAAGATCTAAATAAATAGAACAATATTCCATGTTCATGGATTCAAAAGCAATTTTATTAAAATGCCCATTCTTCCTAATTTTACCTAAAGATTCAACAATCTTTCTCAAAATACCAGCAATCTTTTTTTTTTTTGTAGATATCAACAGTTATTCAAAAATTGATAGGGAAAGAAATGGGACCTAGAATAGCCAACATAGTTCTGAAATGGTAGGCCAAAGTTAGAGTACTCATATTACTTGATTTTAGGACTTATTATAAAGTCTCCATAAGCAAACTACATAGGTAGATAGATGTATAGACAAATTAATAAATGTAGAAGAATGGAGGTTCCAGAAATCAACCCGCAAAAATATAACCAACTGATTTTTGATAAAAACACGAAGGCAATTAGAGTGTCTGTAGTCTTTTCTAAAAATAGTGCTAGAGGGGCTCCTGGGTGGCTCAGTCGGTGAAGCGACCAACTTCAGCTCAGGTCATGATCTCATGGTTCGTGGGTTCGAGCCCTGCGTTAGGCTCTGTGCTTACAGCTCAGAGCCTGGAGCCTGCTCCAGATTCTATGTCTCCCTCTCTCTCTGTTCCTCCCCTACTTGCACTCTGTCTCTCCCTCTCTCAAAAATAAATAAACATTAAAAACAAATTTAAATAGTGCTAGAGAATGTGGATGTTCATATGCACACACACACAAAAAGAAATAAAAAGAAATAAAGAAAAAAGAAAAAAAAGGATAAAAGGGGAAAGAAAAGAAAGAAACTAGACACAGATCTCACAACTTATACACACAAAAAGTATAGCTAAAAATGGGACCACCTGGCTGGTTCAACTGACACAGCATGCAACTCTTTTTCTTTTAATTTTTAAAAATATTTTAATTATTTTTGAGAGTGAGAAACAGAGTGTGAGTGGGGAGGGGCAGAGAGAGAGGGAGGCACAGAATCGGAAGCAGGCTCCAAGCTATCAGCACAGAGCCAGATGCAGGGCTTGAACCCATGAACTGTGAGATTATGACCTGAGCCAAAGTCTGACACTTAACCAAGGAGCCACACAGGCACCCCATATAGCCTGCAACTCTTAATCTAGGGATTGTGAGCTCAATACATACATTGGACGTGGAGCCTACTTAAAATTTTTAAAATAATTTAAAGGAAAAGTTAGAAAATTCATGTGACAGTTTCTAATAAACTTTCAATTTTAATACCGGAAGAAAATCTATGGGAGGGAAATTAGACAAGATGCCTTTACTAAAATTAAATTTTTGTTAAACAAAAATGCCTTTAGGAGAATGAAAAGACAACCCATTCACTGGGAAAAAAATATTTGCAAATTGCATATCTGCTAAAGGACTTGTAAACAGAACATACACAGGACTCCTGAAACTCAACCATAAGAAAACTACCTGATTAAAAATGGGCAAATGATCTGAAAGGGTGCCTCATCAAAGAAATATACTAATGATAAGTAAGCATATGAAAAGATGCTCAACCTGTTTTGTTATTAGGGACATGCAAATTAAATCAGCTATCAGCTAGTATTTAACACCCACCAGGATGATCAACAAACACACAAACAAATGCAGAAAATAAAGTAAACAAACAAACAGTTTTCAACCTGATAATACTGGAGCGGATGTAGAAAAAACATAACTCTCAGTATGGCGGTGGAAATGGAAAAGAGCATGGCCACTTTTGAAAACACATTTACGGTGTTTTCATAACACTAAATATTGGATTGTCAAACAATTCAGCAATCGTACTTGTAGATATTTATCCAAATGACTGCATAATATATGTCCACACAAAAGTCTTCACATGAATGTTTACGGCTGAGGACATTCAAAAGCTGAGGACAATCAAGTTCTCCAGTAGGTGAATAGACAAATTAACTGAAGTACTCCCATACGGTGGAGTACTGTTCGTAGTTAAAAAGGAATGAGCTATCAATTATGCAACATGGATGAATCATAAATGCACATTGCTACATAAAAGGAGCCAAGCTGTAAAGGCTATATATTGTACGAATCTCTTATATGAAGAATAGAAAGGCAAAATTATACAGAAGAAAAAGAGATCAGTGGCTGCCAGGGGCATGGGGATGATTAAATAGGTGAAGCACAGGGGAATTTTTTAGAGCTGTGAAACAATTTCTCATGATATTATAGTAGCAGATACATAACACTAAGGATTTGTCAAAACAAAGGAGAAAAAGGAGTGGACCATAAAGTACGAAAGTGTAAAAAGTCAGAAGATTGGAGGTTCCTAGGATGGAATTCAGACTGGGACAAAATCTAACTCTATTTCAAACGTGTGACATCTTTACTAAAGGGGGTGAGGGAAAAGGGGCCGCTACCCTAAGTAACTTTGGAAAGAAGTGGAAACTGTAAGATTAAAGATAAGAGGAACCATATATAAGCCCTAGAGTTGTGTTGGTAAAGTTATTCCCCATGGGGATACACATTAACATTTTTTTTAAATTTTTTTTTCAAAGTTTATTTATTTTTTGGGACAGAGAGAGACAGAGCATGAACGGGGGAGGGGCAGAGAGAGAGGGAGACACAGAATCGGAAACAGGCTCCAGGCTCTGAGCCATCAGCCCAGAGCCTGACGCGGGGCTCGAACTCACGGACCGCGAGATCGTGACCTGGCTGAAGTCGGACGCTTAACCGACTGTGCCACCCAGGCGCCCCTAACATTTTTTTTTAAGTGGGCTTCATGCCCAGTTCAGAGCCCGGTGTGGGGCTTGAACTCGTGACCCTGAGATCAAGACCTGAAATGAGATCAAGAGGCTGACACTTAACTGACTGAGCCGAACAGGTGTCTTGGTTAATAGTTCTGAAATTAGTGTTTGCGCATACTGGGATTGAACACATGAGTAAATAGAGGGTAGATGGTGGGAACCAGGTTTCTCTCTGTTGGGATGGGAGGTTGGCAGAAGCCATGAGGTAAGCCTAGAATGAGCCATCCTTACTAAGTGAAGTTGCCGACATCTGTATGAGCTCAGGTTTAGCTTAATAGGTGCATGTCCGTGATGTAATGTGATAAGGATGGCACTTCTGTAGTCTTCCTCCCAATACTCCCAAATCCCAGCAATCATGAAAAAAGAAAACAAAAACAAACAAACAAAAAAACATCGGAGAAACGCAACTCAAAGTTACTGTTCAAAATGCCTGATCAGTACTCCTCAAACCTGCAAAGGTCATCAAAACTAAGGAAAATGTGAGAAAATGTTGCAAGTATAGACAAACCTAAGGAATCCAATTATATAAACTTACAGACCGGATGTTGGAACAGACAACGTAAGATAAAACTTGAGGAGATATAAAAGAAGGCTGAGCTTTAGTTAATGTATCAGTATTGATTTATTAGTTACGACAAGTGCACTAAGGTATGCTAACAAAGGGAAAGTGGTGTGAGGTTTATAGGAATTCTGTAGTGTCATTTTTTTGTAAATCTAAAACTCTTCTAAAATACAACAATTATTGTTTAACTACAATGGTTGTTTACTGGCCTAGTGACTCTTGGGAAGTTGCTTCTTTTAATATCTCCGATGTTTTTAACCTGAAAAAAAATAGAGGTAATTTTATAAAATTTATTGGGATTACAATGGAGAACAAGTGGAAAATATTTATGAAATGCCTTTTAAATTATATGGTGAAGGTGAATGTTATTGGTACTCAAAGAAAAAGGAAAAAAAAGTGCATGCCCTACTAAGTAGGATACTTGCCTCTAAGAGCCCCTACATATGTTACTCAAAAAGTGTTCGTGTGAGAATACTCCAAGTGGAATGTGTATATCTCTGAGCGTGTCTGTGTTTGTGTGCCATGTATGTATTTACAGAGCAAAATTATATCCTCCAAAATATATGGTAAATATATTCCAGTCCAAAATATCTTCCAGTCTTATGATGGACAGATTTATTCAGAACAATAATGAGTGATATAATAACTAAATGCAGATGTTATAAAAATAAAATTCTTAAGTTGTTGGACAAATCATGAAGATATCCTGTTGCAAAATATATAAAGCAATTTGCTCTTTGAAATACTGTAACAATCGGATATGGTCAAATGTATCCTGAGTTTTACAGAAACCACAGAATGACTTAGCAATCCATAAATCCACACATGACAGTACTTAAGCAGGTTTCATAAATGATTTGCAATGGAAGGAGGATTTTACTATAATTGTTCTCCATGGCCGTAAAAAGCATTATGGAGTAGGAAAAAAAAATGACAAGGCTATGTTAAAGAAAAATGTTTTCTTAGCAACACTTTTTTTTTCGAAGTATGGAAGAGAAAAGCTTTTAATGAGCTAAAATAAATATATTATCATTTGTCTAAGGGGAGAATCAGGTCTCCCCAATTATCTAAAACCTACCTAAAACTTATCTCCTAATTTTCTGAGCAGCTGAGTCCAGCTTCTTCTTGATTAAATCACAAAATTAGTGGATTCTAAAGCTTTGGGGGTATAGAAATGTCTCTTGGGGTGTCTGTTAAAATATTCTTTAACCCCTATCATTCAGAGTTTCCAACTGAGTAGGACTGTTAGACTTAGGAATCTGCATTTTAATTAAATATCCCCAGCAGATTCCCATGGTTTGTATTCTGATATTCAACCATAAAAATATATGCATATGCACATATATTAACAGACTGTGCAGTAAAGCAGGGGAAGAGCAACAAATTCGCTCTGGGTATGAGTGGCTAAAACTTTTCAGTATTTACACATATAGATTCTGACTATTCCCAGACTTGTATCTTTCTTGATAACCAACAAACTGTCAAGCCTGTGAAAAATAAATTCACACACACACACACACACACACACACACACACACACACACAACAGTGGTAGAGAACGCGTTCTGAGAATTGCTTTCTATGAATGAAGAATCAAGAATTTCAGTTGTGGAGACCTTGCTGTATCAACTGCAACGCACCATTGCTAGTTGGCCACCCTGCAGTTATTTTCTTCATTCCCCTCTTAGTTCAATTCAGAATTAGGTTGGTTATCCACTCTCCTCCTGTGTACTTGGGGCAATCTAGCTCTATTCAAATCTCCTCCCCAAAAGGCACAAAACTGGGATATGTTTCTGGTTACATTTAGGAGTGAACAGTGGGCTGAAACCAGAGCATTCTAGGTAAATTGTCATTCTCCTGCTTAGAAAGTTGTTTAGAAGCACTCCCTCTACTCTGGATGTGAATGGGGAAAACTGTCATATTTTCGGTGGTTTGATATCATGACCAATAGGTCAGGTGATTTTAGGCTGAAGTTAACTGAGCAAACACATACAGAAGAAAAATCAACAAAAGGAGACCCTAAAGGACATTGATGAAGCTCTATAATTTATTCGGAAGCTTATCTTACCTCTAAACTTTCTGTCAATACTATATGATGCATTCACTTTTATTCTTCTTCAAGACATTATGACTTTTATTTTCCTAATAGATAAAGTGAGAGGGCTTACTTTAAAAGATAAATAGTTTTCCTTTAATAATCCGATTAATTAGTTAATTCTAGGAGCATATAGAGAAATAAAGCTGTGGTGTATTAATGCATTAAGGACTCAAAATTTTACCTTTCTCTGTATTCACTCTTTGTAATCTGACTTTGAAGCTCCTCTCACCAAAAGATGGTTTTTTTTCTTTGTTTGTTTGTTTTTTATCTATTTCTTGGGCCTGAATTCAGTCATATGACTGTCTTTGGCCACGGGATGTGGACAGTTGTGATGTTATAGAGAATTGAGTTCAAGGTTTTTCCCTTGTTCCTCTGTCTTCCACCATGAAACCCTAAGTAGGCTGGCCTACTGGAGGCTAAAACACAGGGAGCAGAGCCAAGTCATGTCATTTGTCTCAACAGAAGCCATTCTAGATCATCCAACAGTCTGCTGACTTCTAAGTATGTGAGAGAGGCCAGCCATGAGTAGCAGAGGTGCCTAAAGAATTTCAGCTGAACCCAGATGCCTATCAGAAGCCAGCTAGGACTAAAGACAACCATCAGTTGTACAATCAAATATCTAAGCTTGTGAATGAAAAGAACCTGCAGGCTTAACCTAGGTCTTACTTACTTGCTTAGCTCTTAGGCACCGAGTTTTGTGCTAGTTGGTGAGCAGAAACATTGTGGCAATGGATAATGAACAAGTTGATAATAGAAGTGAGATGTCATTATGGAAACCTACAATAAGTGGCATTAGGTCTGGGACCTCGTGGTGAGTGAACTGTTACAGTGGTTGAAGACTTGTGAGGAAACTCTAGGGGGCTGGAAGAGTAACAACCCATTTATGTGGTGGAGAAATATTTGGTAGCCCTTCACCTGCTGACAACTTGGGAAATCAAAGCGTAGCCATAGATGTCCTGAAGTTTTTTCCAGGGCATTCCCAAGCAGTATGCTCAAACTGCATCCATCTTTTACTAGCTATGTATGAGATACAGTACTGCAAGCAGATGAAAGCAGGAGATAAACTGACATTTCAAAAATCAGAATTAGATGAAATATACAGAAGTCAGAACTTCCTGTCATGGAAAACAAAACTTCTTCATTTCCAGTGTCTTTGCTGGCAAAAGGGTCTCAAAGTTGGATGTCTCCAGGGAACAGAGGCAAAATCAAGGTGTGACTGTTGGCTCCTTGTTAAGATCGCTGATGGCAAGGTGGCACTTAGGGCTCTCAGAGTTGGCAGTAAGGGCTTCTGGTAATTGAAAAGCATTGTTCTACAGAAGCTTTGCATACCTAAAATAGTGATAAATAAGCCAATAAACAGACTAAAAGTACTCAAAACATCAAAAAGCCCTGGGATCTCAGGTACTCACAAAAGGTAATGGACGAATGAAAATGTTCCAAAGTAGAGCCAACAAACACAGCAAGCAAAGGGCTATAGCCACTCACAGTGAGCAGATCAAGAGAAGCATGTCCCAGAATGGAGCACTCGGCTACATTTACTCAGCCGGGTTTCAGAATTATGTGCTTCCCTTTCTTCCTCTTTTGGGAACAAGAATATGTGTTGAAATGATCCTATTTCTGTTTGCCTATTGTTTTAGAACGTATTTGAGTAGGTATGTATGTGTGTTTGATGGGGGTGGTGAAGTGGAAATAATTTGGCTTTTGATCATAGGTCTTCAAATCAAGAGGAACTCCATCTGGACCTAATGTGGATCAGGGGATCCTGGACTTAGAGCCTGGTGATGTGCATGGATGAGAACTTTTGGGGTTCTGGAAGAAGAGTTTGCATATGAGAGAAATGGAAATAATCATGATCGGGAGACAGATGTCATATGTAGATTACACTAATGGCTCTGACTTTTCACCCTTCCCTGTTACCCATATGCTTGCAGCGTGACTTTGTGATTTCACCCTTGAAAGAGTAGTCTATGATCATGTCCCTTGTTATTGAGTTCAGCCATGTCCCTCGCTTTGGGCAATGAGATTTCAGCAGCTGTGACTACGGAAAGAATGGAAAAAGTGTTGACGTGTTTCTGTTTTTTGTTTTGTTTTTTTCTTTCCTGCCTTTGCCATGAGATGTCTGGACTCGTCTTCTATAGGATAAGACATATGGGCAGAGCCAAGTTTCCCCAGTTTCCCCAACACAAGCATGCTAAAATACCTTATAGACATTAGAATGAGCCCCAGTAAAATTTGCAGAGCTATCTCACCATCTGCAGTTGACTCCAGAAAAAAAGAGTGAACCCTGCTGAGTGTAACCAATTTACACATGAATGAACAAAATAAATGCTTCTGCTTCTTCTTCTTCTTCTTCTTCTTCTTCTTCTTCTTCCTTCTCCTCCTCCTCCTCTTCTTCTTCTAAGCCTAGGTGATTTGGAGTGGTTTGTTATATAGCATTATTGTGGCCAAAGGTAACAGATACAAAGACCTTAAGAATTAGGTTAAAAGTGTATACTGGAAAGGTTTGTGTGAAATTAGTTTTGGTGTTAAAATAGCCTCCAGTTGAGTGTCTGTTGACTATTCTAATTTCCCTGGCTATGACTTGAATGATGCTTTTGTGTGTCATCTTATACATATACGTCTACATATTCTTTTCTTGTTAACCTCAAGAATTCTTTTATGGCTTTCTTAATCTCTTCAAGCACACGTAGTGTTCCTTCTGCCATGTTCTCTCTCTGTTTAGTACATATCATTCTGATAGGCTGATAATGGATGGGAAAGACACGTTCAGAATCTAATCCCAAGAACCTTCCCATCTTACCTTATTTCAAGAAAGGGTCTTTGCAGATGCAATTTTATTAAAGATATTGAGATAAGTAAAAATATTCAGATATTTTGCAATACATAAATGGATCCTGAATGCTATTATAAATGTCATTATAAAAGAGACGCAAAGAGAGATTACAGGACAGAAGAGGAAGCAATGTGAAGACAGAGGCAGAGATTCAAACAATGCAGGCACAAACCAGGGAATGCCAACATGGGCCAGCAGCTACCAGAAGCTGGAAGAAACTAGAAATGGATTTTGGATTTTCACCCCAGACTCTGTGCGCAAGTAGCACAGCCTTGCCAATACCTTGACTTCAAACTTTTGGCTTCCAGAAATGTGAGAAAATAGATTTCTGTTTTTTTTAAGCCACTAAGTTTGTGGTAATTTTTCATAACAGCCACAGGAAACTAATATATCACTATTAAAACAAGTATTTCATTGTAACTGGTTATTTGCATCCCTTTCTCATAGTACACAAGACTTGAAGGCAAGAAGAGAATTCTTTCATTATTTTATCCCTAGCATTTTAACAGACCCTCGCTTAAAAAAGTAGCAAAGGAAAATCTGTTCAAGTAATGACCTATTTTAATGTAACGATTGCTCCCACACTTTCCTGTAAAAATGCTCTATTTTCTCCTGCTAAAATTTCTATTTTTCCAAACAATGAGTGCATAGAGCTGTTTTAGAGAATAAGAAATCAGATAATGACTCATGATCCAGATGTATATATTGCCTATTTTAAGTTTATCTGGATTTGGAAGAATGTCTCTCATTTTCACTTAGGTTCTACTCTTATTTTATTTTATTTGTTAACATTTTATTTATTTTTGACAGAGACAGAGACAGAGCATGAGCAGAGAAGGGGCAGAGAGAGAGGGAGACACAAAATAAAAGCAGGCTCCAAGCTCTGAGCTGATAGCACAGAGCCTGATGCAGGGCTCGAACCCATGAACCATGAGATCATGACCTGAGCTGAAGTCAGACACTTAACCAAGTGAGCCACTCAGATGCCCCTATTTTATTTTATTAAGTTTATTTATTTATTTTGAGAGAGAGAGAGAGAGAGAGAGAGAGAGAGAGAGAGAGAGAGAGACAGCTTGAGTCCAGGAAGAGCAGAGAGGTAGAGAGAGAATCCCCTGTAGGCTTTGCACTGTCAGCACAGACAGTGATGCCGGGCGTGAACTCACAAACTATAAGATCATGAGCTGAGCTGAAGTCAGATGCTTAACCAACTGAGTCACCCAGGGGCCCCTCCTCTAATTTTAAAGATATGTCATTGCAGGTTGACTCAGTTCACCAAAACCACTTATGGGTTAGCATTAATTTACATATCCATCTGTATAATTTTTGATTCAGCAAATATCCTGATGAAATCAAACATGCACACATGAATGACATAGATGTATTGCCATCAAGGAGCATAGAGTCTAGCAGAGGAAACCAAAGTAAACAGCTAAAATAGGTTACATTTATAATATAAATGTTATTATAATGATAAGCCCGAGATGCCATAGAGACAAAAAGAAAAGAGGGACCTCATTCTGATTGGAAGCCATAAAATAGGGTTCAAAGATACCTCTCCAAATGCTGTAAAACCCCACTTTCAATTTTAAAGGATTAATGATATTTGGGGACAGGTTTTGGGAGGATAAACCATGTAGAAGAGTATTCTAGGCAAAACAACATATGCAGAGCTTCGAACACGAGGAAGCATGGAACATTCTGAAAAAGCAACTAGAACATGAAGTAAAAAGAAAATAAGGTCAGGGAAGAATGAGATGTTTGTACTTTGCTGGAGTTACCACACAAACGCTTTTCTTTGTTTTTTGTAGGAGTTTTCTTTTTCAGGAAACTAGACCAGCTGTAAGAAATATTTTGATTACACGGAAGAACTCTTTGGATCTTTGTCTCTGGAGAACGTAATTCCAAATAATCATTATGAATAATCATTATGTAAAGAGATAATTGTATCTTCCTCTTATCTCTTAGTGTGAAAATATACCAGTAAACACTGATGTCAGTGAAAATTTCATTGAGTTATAGATTATGTCACTTATCAAACAGAGCATCTCCCAGCAACTGCCACTTATTAGAATATCATTCACATGGATTCATAGAAGAGATTAAATAACGTGATGGGTAGAACAGATCCATTTTAGAAGCTAAATGGTCAGATTTCTTGGAAAAAGCCATCCTGAAATAAATTATTATTTCGGGAAATTATAGCTCACATTACAAGAAGAATCAAAGGCAATGGAAAAGGGCCAAATAAATGCATATGTGTTAATAACTTAATATTACTAATTGATTTTTCATCGAGAATTGGGATAAAAACAGTATGTTGAAAAAGTTGTTAAAATCGGAAGTATACCCTAACCTCACAGAAGCCCAAGTACATGGTTATAGTAATTATATTAAGGGATGGAACTAGAAGGAGAAAGAAGAAATGTTTTGTCTTGAAAATGTAGATATTTTCCAATTTTTGAATGTGTGCATCACATTTGTTTACCAAATAAAATGAAACTAATTCACACTAGATTTGTAATGATAGTGTCCAAAGCATTAGCTGCCAGGACCAGCTTTTTACCTTAGTGGGATAAATGGCCATACGGGCAGCATGAGCATAAAGGGTGGAAGCCTTCCAAGTGCTGATAAGTTATTTTCCAGATGGTTCCAGAAAACCATTATGATTAGAAATGCAGTATTTGCCATTGGTTTACATACTGCTACTCTCTGGTTCCTCTTTTAAACTACATTTTTCTGGGGCTCCTAGGTGGCTTAGTTGGGTAACCATCTGACTCTTGGTTTTGACTCCAGTCATGATCTCCCGGTCCATGGGTTCAAGCCCCACATCAGGCTCTGTGCTGATAGCATGGGACTGCTTGGGATTCTGTCTCCCTCTCTCTCTGCCCCTCCCCTGCTCTCTCTCTCTCTCTCTCTCTCTCTCTCTCTCTCTCTCAAAAATAAATTAAAAAAAACATTAATAAAGTAAAACAAAATAAATTACATTTTTCTGAGAGCCAGGATATATATTAAGCTTTAACTCAACACTTTGTTAAATAATGTATATCCTGCAGCACAAGAGGCAGAGAACTGTAACATCAATTTATTGTTCATGGTTCTGGAGGCTGCGAAATCCAAGATCAAGGTCATGTTTTCTACGGAAGGCTCTTTTCTTTGTTCACAGCTGGCCCCTTCTTTACTTGTTACAAGAGGTTGGGGCTCTCTCAAGTTTTCTTTCTTTCTTTCTTTCTTTCTTTCTTTCTTTCTTTCTTTCTTCTTTCTTTCTTTCTTTCTTTCTTTCATTCTTCTTTCTTTCTTTCATTTTTGAGAGACACAGAGTGCAAACAGGGGAGGAGCAGAGAGAGAGGGAGACCCAGAACCCAAAGTGAGCTCCAGGCTCCGAGCTGTCAGCACAGAACCCAAAGCAGGACTCAAACCCAAGAACCATGAGATCACGACCTGAACCGAAATTAGATGCTTACCCAACTGAGCCACCCAGACACCCTTCTGGAGCCTCTTTATAAGGACACTGATTTCATTCATGAGAAATCCACCTTCATGACCTAATTGCCCCTCTAAGGCCCTACTACCCATCATCTGTGGGTGTTAGGACTCCATATATGAATTTTTCAGGACTCAAACATTGAGACCATAGCAATTGGGGAATACAAAATTCAAATAATGGCACAGTGACAAATCTACTAGTGGAGAATTATTGGGAACTTTTCAACTTCTAAAGGTTAGCTTTTTGAGAAACACATAGGCTCAGATACTCTGATCTAGCCAAATATGTAAAAGTTATTATAAACTTTTATATAAAATAATTGCAAAGCTACCACATAACTTGCAATATTTTATCAGCCGACCTTACAGAAAATTTTAAGAATTGCAATTAAAAATTAAAATATTCTATACTGCTGAATTGAAGTATATTGGCCTCTATAGACACATATCCTCAAATTAAAAAAAAAATTGCCGGACTGCTGTATTTTGAAAGCAAGGTGGTTTATAGAAAACTAGAGATACTGCACAATTCTGTTTATGCCTTCAGAGACATTCAAAGTCCTAGTAAATATTTTACTGACCATTTTATGTTTTTTAGTAAATGAAGTGCATAAAGCACCAGAGAAACCAGAAAAAAAATTGTTATTCTATTTCAATTTTATAACCCCCCTCACATTAGTGGTATATGAGTTTATCTATAATATGTAATGATACAGTACATCGATTCTAATAGTGTATATTACAATATTCAGAATTCTCAAAGCACGGAGTAATAAAAATGCCTTCCATTACACCTATAATTTGAAACTTCAAAATATAAACAGGATTATATACGTAATAGAAATAAACCTTTTAAAATACTCATATCTGGTGCTTTGACAAGCAAGAAAACTTTTATATTAGCAGTAGTTTTGGAATGTATAATTAAGTTTTAATATTAAAACTGAAGCACTTTGTTGATACAACAGCTGAATCAATATGACTACAAAATAATTCAGGTAAAATACTATCCTAGAGCATGACTGCAATTTCTTTGCATAAACCCAAAAGCTAGCACAGAACTCAAACAACAGCGGATAATCATTTGTGAAATAGTTGTCTCTTTTATCATCGGATTTCTTGAACCAGGCATTGGAAAGTTATAAATGTTAATATCTCAACAGTAAGGTTCCTGACCACCGATGTTATAATTTTCAATAAATATCTTCTACATAGTGCTGTGAAATGATAATATTGTTTCTAAAGGAAAATATAATAATGAAAATGTCAGGGAAGAATAAATAGAGAAGAAAGTGTCCCATAATGCAGAAAGAAAAAAAAGAAAAATATTCAGGCAAAGAGAAAAAGAAATGTGATGCTCTTAGCACTGAAGTTCACAGTTATAGGCTTTTTTTTTTTAAATTTATTGTTTGGATCTAAAAATCTAATACAAAAGCAGCAAAGTTGAAGGAAAGTGACTGTCAACATTTTGTTGCAAAATCCATGCCTACCACGTTTTCTGTTTCCTTTTTTGTTTTTCTCTCAGTCAGACCTGGTGGTCTGGTTTTAGATCTGTGGAAAATCATGACTTAACCATCAACTCACTACACAAATGAGTTCAGGCCAGATAATTAATTCTAAAAAAATACATATTACACCCTAGTACTTTAACTGTTCATCTACCAAATTTCCTGCCTACTTTCCAACTTTGGCAAGGGTGAGCCTTGAGATACATCTCTCTTTAATGATTTCATTCATGTTAATATCGGGCAAAGAAGGCAAACTTTATCAACTGTAGTCACTGGCTGTGGACTTTGTGCAATTATTTAACCAAGCAGCTTCTCTATGCCTCAGTGCTGTCCTCTCAAAAAAGGGAGAAATACCACTTCAGAGGGTTTTGTGAGAATTAAATGCAATAATGCGTATAAACACATTGTCCAGGGGCACCTGGGTGGCTCGGTCAGTTAAGCATCTGATTTCAGCTCAGGTCATGATCTCACAGTCTGTGAGTTCAAGCCCCGTGTCAGGCTCTGTGTTAACAGCTCGGAGTCTGGAACCTGCTTTGGATTCTGTGTCTCCCTCTCTGTCTGCCCTTCCCCTGCTCATGCTCTGTTTCTGTCTCAAAAACAAATAAGAACATTAAAAGAAATTAAAAAAAAAAAACCCACATTGTCCAGACCTTTGTACGTGATGAGCGGAGACTCAATGTTTTTTTGTTTTTGTTTTTGTTTTAGTGGAAATGTTGAATTATGTGATAAGGTAAGAATTTGACTTCCTCTTTTCACAGTAATCTACTACGTAAAAAAGAATGTTGTGGAGAGTAGGTAGGGGGCTTGCAACACAGTGAAGGGCAAGTGTATGACCAATTTGGTTTTGAGTGACAGAAACTGGCTTGTAGTGTGAGGCTGGAAAGATATTTTGAAAACACACGAGAGAGAGAGGGAATGCTGTGTTGTTTACAGTATGTGATCAGATACTCATTGAAACTTTGTCATGGATATTGTGTACAAGCTTTGCAACAATACCAGGCAGATTTCTTTTTGAACAGTCTTCTCTCCAAGGCTCAACATGGCTGTCACAATGCCCCAACGTGGCTATGGAAGACACTGAAAATGACCTAAGCAAGTTACTGAGATTTCTCAATACTATGACCCCCACAATTAGACAATGGGAGACATGCAAGTTTTCTTCCTTCCCTGAAGAATACAGCAATCAGTAATATTCCATTATGAATGTGTGTGTGCACGTGTGTGCAAGTGTGTGTCTGTGTATCACTTCTTCTTGATCCATTTTTCTGTCAGAGGACGCTTGTGCTCCTTCCCCATCTTGGCTATTGTAAATAACACTGCAATAAACACAGAGGTGAACATATCTTTTTAAAACAATGCTTTGTTTTTGTTTTGTTTGGGTGAATATTTGGTAGTGGAATTACTGGTTTCTATGGCATTGCTTTTCTTCTTTTTTGAAGAAAACTCTGTACTGTTTTCCACAACGGTTTCTCCAATTTGCATTCCAACAGACAGTGCAAGAGGGTTCTTTCTCCACATCCTCACCAACACTTGTTATTTCTTGTCTTTTTGACACTAGCCATTCTGACTGGTGTTAGGTGATATCTCATTGTGATTTTCATTTTCATTTCCCTGATGATTAGTGATGTTGAACATTTTTTCATGTGTCTATTCACTCTCTGTATATATTCATTAAAATATGTCTTTTTGGGTCCTCTGCCCAATGGTTTAACTGAACTTTTTTTTTTTTTTTGGTGTTTAGTCATTTAAGGTTTTTATATACTTTGGATATTAACCCTTTATTGAATATATCATTTGCAAATATCTTCTCCCATTCAGTAGGTTGTGTTTTCATATTGTTGATGGTTTCTTTTTCTGTATGAAAGCTTTTTATTTTGATGTAGTCCCAATAGTTTATTTTTACTTTTGTTTCCCTTGCCTAAGGAGACATATACATAAATATATTTCTAAGGCCAATGTCCAAGAGATTATTATTTTTTGGGGGGAGGGGAGGGGTGTTTTACAGCTTCAGGTCTCACATTTAGTTGTCTAATCCATTTTGAGTTTACTTTTGTGCATAGTGTAAGAAAGTTATCCAATTTCATTCTTTTGCATGTAGCTTTCCAGTTTTCCCAAGACCATTTGTTGAAGAGACCGCCTTTCCCCCACTATGTATTCTTGCCTCATTTGTTTTAGATTAATTGAGATACAAATATGGGTTTTATTTCTGGGCTTTCTATCTTATTTTATTGATGTATGTGTCTATTTTTGTGCAAGTACCATAGTGTTGGATTATTGCAGCTTTGTAGTATATCTTGAAATCTGTGTTTGTGGTATATCCATCTTTTTTTTTAATGTTTATTTATTTTTAAGAGAGAGAGAGAGAGCAAAGGAGGGGAAGAGAGAGGTGGAAATACAGAATCTGAAGCAGGCTCCAGGCTGTCAGGACAGAGCCCAATGTGGGACTTGAACCCACAAGCCGTGAGATCATGACCTGAGCCAAAATTGGATGTTTAACCGACTGAGCCACCCAGGTACCCCAGTGATAGATACATGTTTGTTCTTCTGTCTCGAGATCACTTTGGCTGTTCAGGGTCTTTTGTGGTTCCATACAAATTTTAGGATTATCTGTTCTACTTCTGTGAAAAATGATATTGGCCTTTTGATAGGAATTACATTGAATCTGTATATTGTTTTAGGTAGTCTGGACATTTTAACAATATCAATCCTTCCAGTCCATGAGCATGGTATAGCTCTCCTTTTGTTTGTGCTCAATATCTTTTCATCAATGTCTTACAGTTTTTAGAGTATAGGTCTTTCAGTTCCTTATATAAAACTATTTATTTTTGGTGCAATTGTAAATGGGATTGCTTTCTTGATTAAATAAAATTTGTTTTCCGAAGCACCCTCTCCAGATTGCCATATCCAAACAAAGTAGAATTGAGAAGGCTCTCCTAGAAACTCTGTCATGTACTGAAATACATTTCTATCCTAGTTCTTCTACTACAGCATTGCATATCTATTTCTGTCTTCCTCATCAGTTAAACTTTAATGCCTTTTTTTTTTTTTTTTTGGTAATTCCAAGACTAAGATTAGATTTTGGTTAGTGTGTTTGATGTTTTCATGACATTCCTTCCTGGACTTTATATTCACTTGGTGGCTATCTCTAGCATACTACCCATTGCTCTATAAAATTAAAAAAAAAAAAGGAAGAGAAAAAAAGAAAAAAGAAATTTAATCTGATTCCAGAACATTTTAAGATGCAAATCTTATTTTGTATCAAGACTCCATCTATAATTCATTCATACCTTTCAGAATCAAGTTCAAACTTCTTCACAGGGTCCGCAGAGACTCCCATTAACTAGTTTTCTGACACTCCTATCTTTCCCAACTCAAAAGCACACGTGCGCGCGCGCGCGCGCGCACACACACACACACACACACACACACTATACACAAGTCATTCCCACTTATTTGTGGTTGGAGAGCATGTCCTGGTCTTTCATACCTCTGTACTCTGTACTCATCACTTGATTAGCATAGAATACTCTTTTTACCTTGGCTATTTGATGAAATTCTACTTATCCCTGTATCATCAATGCCATCAAAAGGCTCTCTAGGATTCCCCTTTCCATGCTGTGCTCACTTACGAGTAGGGGCAGATCACTTCCTCCTTTGCCCCACTCTGCATATCTATCTTACAGAAAGTATGACAACCCAAGTCAGCACGTTCTGTTCTGTCACTCTGATGCTCTATGCTCTGTGTTCACGGAGGTTACAGACATTGTCTTTACACTCCTAAGGCCTTCACACTTGGCCCAAATTATTTGTGAAGAGAAGGAAATAAGCGTGATGAGGGAACGTATGTAGGCATTTATCCTCCTTCAGATATACTTGCATTTTGTGTATCACGTGCAACTAATAACAAAAAGCATGTGTACTTAGATTCTTAGGAATTTACTCAAAGATGAAGAAAATGGTTCAGACAAGACACTTCCAGACACCAATAAATTCCCATTATGTATGGGAGCTAAAGGTGAGTCTGGTCCAGCTATCACCAACCATGGGGGAAGTGGTACAAAAGTATATTCTGCAGAGAAGGGAAGCTTCTGGGTTTCTGGGAAGATGACATCTGAAATCATAGAGAAAGCAGCCCAAGATGCTTTTCATCGAAAACAATGTTTCAAAACGTCAGGGAGGAAGCAGGATGGACACAAAATTGGATTCACAACCCTGTGGGGGTGTCAGCTCCGTCCAGGGTTGGCACAGAGGGCTTTGGGCTGGTCTTATGTGAAAAGCTTCTGTGAATTGTTCACTCCCAAGCGTCCCAGTTTCACGTACATGAAGAAGAGTATATAATTGCAATAATGATAATAGTAAGAGCAGCTAACCGTAAAGAGCTTTACATGTATATATTTTTTACTCCCCACAACAATCCATGAGGTGATATTATTATAATTATCCATTTTACCATAATAGAAATGGGGGCACAGAAAGATCAAGAAAATGATATAACTTAATTCTCCAAAGTAAGCCTTGTATTTTAAAAGTTAGAAAATTAATAATTTTGTTTGAGCCTCTCCAACTCTAACATTTTAGTCAAAACAATTGAAATATTAATCCATCAGCAATATTGACCTTAAATGTGAGCTGATTTATAGGGTGCAGTACCCTAATCATTTAACCAGACAGAGCCAACTTCTAATTCCAACCTTACCATTTACCTGATCTTCCTGAGTTACCCAATTTGATTAACTGCTGTCCCCCTCAGCTCCCTCATCTGGAGAAATGAAATAAACGTGGAATACATATGCTTCTTGTCTGAATTAAGTGTGACACCCCAAGTAAAGTTGCTAGCACATAGCAAATACTCCAACATAAGCTACGAGAGATTATAATAGGTACAGGATTATGACAATCCTTCCAAAAAAGATCAGAACAAACAATGCTGAGTATACGGGGGGGGGGGGGGGGGGGGGGGGGGGGGGGGGGGGGGGGGGGGGGGGGGGCGGGGGGAGGCATCCTGACACAGGGCTGGAGTAGTTTGAAATATGTCATTTCTTTCAGAAATTCTGATTCTGGTTGAATGACTGACTCTTGATTTTGACTCAGGTCATGATCCCAGCCTCATATGATGGAGCCCCATGTCCGGTCCGTGCTGAGCATGGAAAATGCTTGGGATTCTCTCTCTCTCCCTCTGTCCCTCTCCCTTGCTCATGCATGCTCTCTCTGTTTCTGAAAAAAATAAAAATAAAAAATAATTTAAAAATTAAAGAAAGAAATACTGATCCCATCTTTACTGGCCAGTTATTATTTATACATATTATTACTTTCTAATATCTTTTACATAGATTTTTAGAAATAATGAAATACACACCTAGCCAATAGTTATGTCTGCCATTTTTATTGTTTAGCATAAGTTAAGCGAAGTGATACATCTTTTAGACCCCTTATTTATGCCTCTTTGAGGTGGCCTTCCCCATCCTGGATGGCATGCATGGTGTGTTAATTTCCTGGTGTGATTCTCAGCCCCCGGTTTTATTTCCCTTTGTTTATAGGAGCATTCTCTTTTGCCCTCCATGTCCTCATGGCCATCATAGGAGCAAGCTATGATAGTAAATAAGACCTTTAGGTTGTAAGAATGGAGCACAGCTGCATGATAGAATTCATTTAAAATGGCAATGCAAACTTCAGGAAGGAAAGGGAACTCTCTTTTCTAGTACTATCACTAAAAGCGGTAATATTGGAAGCAGAAAACACTTTTATAGCACCCATTATGTGCCAGGCACTGTTTTAAGAGCTTTATGGATGTTGACATATCTCATTTTCATCAGAATGCTTTGAAGTAGGTATTGTTATTATTCCCATTTTATGTATAAGAAAGCAAAACGGTGGACATGATTCATAAACCGCCAAAATCAGCATAGTTAGTGGCAGAGCCAAGATTCAAAACAAGCTGGTGCTTTTAACCACTATGCAAAAACTACAGCCGTCCCGTTGTCCACTGTGTACATGTAAGCGAATGGCCTACAATGGCGTATCAGTCTCTAATGCTGATCTTTACTAAAAGGGAGCAGGCTGGGCCGCTCTGCACATGTGTGCAGTTTGTACACTACACAAAGTCACCCTGCTGCTCACTCACCAGGCCCTGAGATTTGGCAGGAAGCTCTGTTCACCAGGAAAAAAAATCATCTTTTTATAAACTTCGCAAATGAACCTTATGGATTATAATGTGCTTGGAAGCCAGGATCTATGGAGAATAGCTTGAAGTCTTAGGATGGGCATGGGATATCCTATCACTGCCAAAATTCGCACTCTCCACACGTAAGGAGAACACTAAAAAGACAAAGGAGATTCTAATGAGCAAGCTATGACAATCTGTGAGTCAGTCACTAATTATAATAATGGTACCTGTTTAGGAAATATCATAAGTTTATGATAATACCAAAAGGTAAATTTAATATGGAGTATATAAAACAGTAATTACAGTAAAATGATGGTGGAAAATTACACACATATATACACAAATATTTAATGATAATTAATATGAGATTGGTGATATTTGTTTTTCCTTTTAGAATCGGGTGTTTGTGTGTGTGTGTGCGATTAGAAAGGAGTGAACATAGGGGGACCCGGGTGATTCAGTCAGTTAAGCCTCTGACTCTTGGTTTCTGCTCAGGTCATGATCTCGCAGTTCGTGGGTTCGACCCCCGCTCTGTCAACACAGAGGCTGCTTGGGATTCTGTCTCCTTCTCTCTCTGCGTCTCCCTTCCTTGCTATCTCTCTCTCTCTCTCTCTCTCTCTCTCTCTCTCTCTCCCTCTCAAAAGAATAATTATATAAGCATTAAAAAACAAAAGAAAAGAAAGAACATAAAATGAGTGAGGCAATTCTCAGTGAGGAACAGAATTTACCAGAACCAGTGACAACACAAGGTAAGAACGAATAGGGTATAGTGGCTGATGACCACTGATGGTGATGTACCAAAAGAGATCTGACAATGAGTTCCAAGATGAATTAACGTTTTTTCCCTTAAATGAGAGTTGACAAAAACAACATGAACCCTCATCTCCTAGTAGATGACACATCCATGAGAGCTTACTGTTCGTACCAATAAGGCTTTCCAGAATATCCAATTATGTGAACAAATATGTTATATCACAATATACCATACCACCACAATGAGTTAGTAATGAATTATGGTAATAATCCCAAGCTTCAGAAACTAAACTCTGTATGGAATATGGGACTAGAATTTACTTGATATTACAAGGACCTAATTATAAATGATCAATAGCTCAACTCTGAACCATATTTTACTGTGTACCAAGAACTTTGTCGAGACAAAAGTTTTTAATCCATGAACACCCCCCAAATCCACAACTGAAATGAATTGGACATTTTACTCTTTTTTTTCTTTTAATACTAGATAGATTACTGATATTCTAAAGAAGTGTAGAAATGAGCACCTCTTATTATCTCTGCAACCTTGGAAAGCAAAAGTGTAGGAATAATGATGAACTTACAAATTACAAAGAAAAATGTAAAGCTTAGGCATTAGCAAATTTTAAAATGCATTTAACTGTAAGTGCATTAGTTCCAATATTTCTGTTTATTTTGTATGTATAAAGGTAGTAAAATATTTTATTTTAATGAATTTGCTTAGATTTGATTAAATATATCTATAATGTTTTAATTTCAAGAAAATTCAATATGTTTAATTTTGATTGATGTTTTGTACAGTATAGGATAGTATTTAGATTTTGATAATTTACTATGTGAATAAATGTTATATTGTTCATAGTTGAATACAACAATGATCATTAGCTGTTAAGTAGATTTCTTTTTTTTTTAATTTTTAAAAAAATATTTATTTTTGAGAGAGAGACAGAGCATGAGCAAGGGAGGGGCAGAGAGAGAGGGAGACACAGAATCTGAAGCAGGCTGTGGTCTCTGAGAGCTGTGAGCACAGAGACAGACACAGAGCTCGAGCTCACAATGAGTTACGACCTGAGCCGAAGTCAGGCTCTTAACCAACTGAGCCACACAGGTGCCCCAGCTATTAGGTAGATTTCTAAGGCAACTAAACCAAATCATGCAGGGTGACTGTTTCTTCACGCACAAAAAAAACTTCAGACATTAAAAAAATCTGAAAAATTAAAAACAAGCAAAAAAAAAAAAACACTTCATTGGGCTGAGGAAGACAATGGAAATATCATATGGATTTGATGCTAAGACTAAGACCGAAACAGAGAAAAAGGGAGAACGTATTTTAGGCCAGGAGGTTAGGGATATAAGATTAAAAGTCCTATTTCTTGAGAGTGTAAACCTGAAACATGTGGGTAGTGAAAAAGGGGGAACACCTGTGGATACAGGTGGGCAGCCTTGTATATCAATCCGAATTTCGTTTTCCTTTTCTAGATTTTGCTTTTTGTGTTCTTTTTGGTAAGTGGGTCAATTGAATATACAGAAGGTGACATTGGAGCTAAAGTGTTTGAAAAACATGACTTTAGGTAATGTGCAGAGATAATCTGAACTGGGAACCATTGAGACAGAGATCAGTTTGCAAGCTGATGCCATAATTGCCAAATGTGGCATAGAATGAATGCCTGAGCTTGGGGGGTACAATGGGGCCCCGATATGAACAGCATTACAGCACAAACCTTGGCAAACCTCTATGAGTGGGGAGGGGTTGCGCAGACAAAACCGCCCTTAGATTTGGAGCCTGGGAAATAGTCATCCAGAGGTCCATTCATTTCCAAAGCAGAAAGTCTTCCATTATTCCTCAGAAAGATTTATCCTTGCAGCTTGGCACTCACAATGGTACATATTTAAAGACACACAAACATATCACTGTCACTTCCATTGTGAGCCACCCTGGGAATTTCAGGTAGCCCGTAACAAAGTCAATAGGCCAGTAAAATAAATGTCTCCCTGTCATCTTCCTCTCCACATGAAGATGTTTATTATGTCAGAGAAAAAACATTTTTACTTTGAGTCTGTGAGCTCATGTTGTGGACAATTGTTTCCTAGGGTGCTTGAATGGGCTGAACTGTAAGTCCAAAAATGGTGACATTTTAACAAGCAACAGTTTAGCAATTGTTTGCCTTAGAACAATGCTCCTGCATGGGGAGCTCAGGTTTTAAAAACATGGTGGCTTTGAGAATGTCCTGAGGCCTGTAATAGGGAGTCAGGAGACATTTTAAAAGCTTAAAAAATGTTTGTTGTGCTAAGAGCAGCATGTGAGATCTACCGCCCCAAATTTTTAGGTGCACAGTACATTTAAAAAAATTTGTTTTAATGTTTTTATTCATTTTTGAGAGACAGAGTATGAGCAGGGGAGGGGCAGAGAAAGAGGGAGACACAGAATCCGAAGCAGGCTCCAGGCTCCGAGCTGTCAGCACAGAGCCCATCGCAGGGTTGGAACTCACAAACAGTGAGACCATGACCTGAGCTGAAGTCAGATGCCAAACCGACTGAGCCACCCAGGTGCCCCAAAGTGCACAGTACATTTTTGTTGACCCCAGGGACTATGCATGGCAGATCTCTGGAGCTTATTCATCTTGCTTAACTAAAACTGGACACCTTTTGGCTAGTCACTGTTCATTTCTCCCTCCCTTCAGCCCCTGGAAACTATTATTAGGCTCTTGGATTCCACGAATTTGGCTATTTTAGATCTGTCATAGAAGTGGAGTCATGCAGTATTTGTCTTTGTGTGACTGGCGAACTTCACTTAGCATAATTCAAGTTGGTTGCATGTGGTTGCACATTATAGAATTTTCTTCTTCCTTAAGGCTGACTAGTAGTTCATTGTATGTCTACACTAGCAATTCAAAACCACAATGAGATTTATCGTCTCTACCTGTCAGGATGACTGTTATCAAAAACTAACTAACTATTTGTTAGCATGTACAAAAAATGGAAATTTTGCACACTGTTGGTAGGGATGCACTAGAATGCAGGTGCAGCCACTGTGGAAAGCAGTATGGAGGTCCCTGGAAAAATAGAACTACCCTAGGATCCAGCCGCCCCATCTCTGAGTTAGAAAGAGAATTGAAATCAGGATCCTGGGGATTTAACAGTACTCTTCTGCCCATGGCACAGTATTCATTCTCAATAGCCATGATAGAGAAGCAAATGTCCGTTGAGAAATAAATTATGTAAAGCAAAAAGAGGCAGGAGCTTCTTGCTCTGTGTTCTTTGAAAGCAAGATGATTCCTCCTTTCTGTGCAGCTGCACCTACCTCACCCAGTGCTATTCTATGATGAAAATGGAACACGGAGGAGCCTGCACCTCGCTTTTTGTCTTTTCCTTGCACCGTGGAGTGAGTGAAGGCTGGATTGTAACTTTTAATAGATTTTTAAAATTTTATTGTAGAGAGAGAGAGCACAAGTGAGGAAGAGGGACAGAGGTAGAGTGGGAGAGAAACTTGAGCAGGCTCCACGTTCAGCACGAAGCCCATCACAGGGCTCGATACCTCGACCCTGGGATCATGACTTGAACTGAAATCAAGAGTCAGATGCGCAACTGAACGAGCCACCCAGGCATCCCTGGTTGTAACTTTTAGTTTTGCTCCTTTTTCTGGTTGACTCTGTACACCGAACTGGTCAACAATGGATGCCAGGTTTGGCTCAGTCTTAACCATTCCTTGTTATCTTACACTGATTCTGATGCCCCCATTTGTACCACATGCCTGTTGTAAGGCATTTGAACTTGAATTCTGTATCTAGTCATAGTTCCTTTCCCATTTGATCCAGGAATCCTTGACCACACAGGCCTTGGCAATGTCTTCTAAAAGTGTATAGAAGGGACGCCTATGTGGCTCAGTTGGTTGAGCAGCCTACTCTTGATGTTGGCTCAGGGGGATCGAGCCTTGTGTTGGGTTCCATACTTAGCGTGGAACCTTCTTGAGATTCTTTCTCTCTCTCTCTGTCCCTTTTCCCTGATCATGCATGGTGTCCCTCTCTAAAAAAAAATTGCATAGAATATTGATAATTCATGTGTGGTCCATGCACAAAGATAATCATCATCACATGCAAGCTTGACAACTGCAGTATCACGGGCTCCACTCCAGACCTATCAAATCACAATCTGCACTATAACAAGATCCCCAGTGGTTTGTATGCATATTAAAATTTGAGAAACACGGGTATATAACATCATTCTCTATTGTCTAAATTCAGATTTGGTGTTGGTCTATTTTTAGTGACATAGGATATCTTTTCTTATCAAGTAGACTTTAAGCATCTCAGTGGTAGAGTTCACATCCAGGGATACTGCACTGGTATATTTTTCTAGCAAACATTGGTGTACACAGAAATTAAATATAAATAGTTGATCTAAAATAACCTTGTTCAGTATTTTTCATCTGTCTTCTAAAAACCTGTATTGCAGGGGCAACTGGGTGGCTCTTTAAGTTGCGGGTCCAACTTTGGCTCAGGCCATGATTTCACAATTTGGGAGTTTGAGCCCCGCATAGGGCTCTGGGCTGTTAGCTCAGAACCAGGACCCTGCTTTGGATTCTGTGTCTCCCTCTCTCTCTGTCCCTTCCCCTCTCCCCCTCTGTCTCTGTCTCTGTCTCTGTCTCTGTCTCTGTCTCAAAAATAAATAAACATTAAACAAACAAACAAAAACTCGTACTGTATTTGTGAGAGATAAAGATACAAGATGGCCAACTGAGGCCTGAGCATGCCAACAGCTCTAAATTCATCTCATTTCATCCAGACCTGTGCCCTTTTGCTATCTATTTGGACATATCCCTATCTTGATACATTTTGATAACTTGTAACTTTAACTACTGGACTTGGTGTGTTAAATATATTTGTCTTATTTTGACCCAAAACAGTTGCAAATGTTGGGACGTCTCCAACTCCTATCTACTTTAGGTAGTATATGTTATTATTGCCTTTTTAGGATTGCAACCCTGGCATGGGCTCTTTGGGTCTGGCATTTCAGCTAGCCCAGATAGATTGTTTTTTTAAATTTACTCTTAGGCCTAAAAGATTTATCTTATTTTACCCAGATACTAAAACAAGCACATTTTAGACATTATATTAATGCAATGTGTCATAATTGAACTATTCCAGGGGTCAGCAAACTATGACCTGTAGGATACAGTCTATTTTGTGTAAATAAAATTTTATTGGATCACAGCCATACTCATTCATTTACATATTGTCCACAGCTGTTTTTACACTACTAGCAGAACACTGAATAGTTGGGACACAGGCAATATGGCCCTCAAAACCTAAAATATTACCATCTGGTCCTTTAAGAAAAAGTTGCCAACTCTTGAACTAGTCGATTTTGTGGGAAAAAAAGTTCAACACACAAATGATACTTTTGACACTTGGCAGACAAATGACTGCTTGATTTATTTTTTCAGTTTTTAACACATCTTGTGTACTTAGCATCAATGAGTGACACTGAAAGGGAAAGACAGAAAGTGGCATTTTAAAGGAAGCAAAGGTCACCTCATGTTTCTTTAATCATGATAGACAACCTATCATTCATGTGACTACTGAGTGTTTTTTGAGCTCTGAGTTCTCGATTATATTCCATGTGTCAAACTTAAATATTTTTCATGTATCAGTCTATTTTTTTAGATCATATCTTCAGGAAAGATGTAGAATATTTATGTTATTTATTCATTCACCAGTTTATTCAACAAGGATGTGCCAGGACTATAATATATCCATAATACTCTGCTAAGTACTGTAGGAAACTAAATCAAAACTACAAATGTGAGATCTCAGTCTTAGAAATGTTTACAACCCATATAGAATTATATGAGCAACGGGGCTGCTGGTCAGAATCTCCATGGATCACCAGATGCTGATGAATGTCTGATTTCGGTGTCCTTACTCAATTAAAGGTTATGGGTTTGGTAGAAAACAGTGATGCCAGATAGTCTAGGCTTCAGTCAGCCATAAACAAATCGTTGAATTTTGTTGATAGAAACTCAGCATAGTCTCCATGGAACAGTACATGGAAGAGTTCAAATTTGGTGTCTCGTCTTCAAAGATGCCCCCGCCCCCACCCCCAACCAACATGGCAGTCCGTATTCACACTCTTGGGCAGTTCTCTTACCTGTGAATATGAAATGTGTGTAATACTCATATTCTGACCAATGGAACGAGGCAGCAATTACATTGCATGACTTCAGACTTAGGTCAGAAAAAGGTCTTCAGTCTCCTCTTTGGTCTTCAGGGAGTTCATTCCAGAGGAAACTAAATCCCATGTAAGAAATCCTACTCTTGTGACGCTATGATGCTGTGATGGAGAGACTCTGGAGGATGAGACATCATATGAAAATAAAGAGAAAGAATGAGAACTGAGCACTAAACATGTGATTGAAGAATCTTTTTAGGAAGCGGATCCCTCAGACCTCGCTGCCCTCGCTGAAGTCACGTGGATCAGAGATGAACCACCTAGCAGAGCCCTTCTTAAATCCCAGGACCACATAAGAGTGAGAAAAGATAAAATGACAATTATAAATTAATAAATTAAGAGTTAGTGATACACCAATATAAATCAGAAATGGAGGACACAAAGACAATCAGTTTTAGATTGCTGTAGCCAGGAAGGTATGAATTGAAGTAAGCTATGAGATGGGCCCTTAGTAATATTAAGTATGGTGATGAGTAAAAAGCCAATTGATATTAAATGATGAACAAGATATTAATAGGAAGCAGGGAAAATCAGGTAAGTGGGAGATCTTGGCTCCAGGGGGCTTAAATCTTTTAGATAGAGATGGATAATCTAATAACATAAACAGTTACTGACATAATAATGGCAATTTGGCCGGAACAGAGTGAAACCCAGAGGGAAGAGGTGTTGTGTTAAGGGTGAGGAACGTTAAGACTGATTTCTTTAAGGGGGTGCCATTTGAATTGAACCAATTCAGGGATGTTAGTGAATAATAAAAGCTCATTAGGGAAAAAAAGAGAGAATCCGCCTGGCTGGAAGATTTCCTCAGTGGCTGGGAGAACCAGCAAAAACAACGTTCAAAAAGGCAGACGTGTCAGACATAAATCAAACCTTCCTGGGACAGGGCTGGGAGTCCAAAGAGAACCCCGATCCCTCTGAGCCCGTTCTGACATGTTCAATTCTGCTGTTTGTTCACTGAGGGAAACAGGTGGAATGCTTGAAACATGACTTGAAATTTAAAATAAGCATCTTCTGTGAAATCTACCCTAAGCACCAAAATATGTTCACATGAGGACAAGGAAATTTTTTAGTCACTTTTTTTTTATTAGGCATCACTGGTGTGTTCCTGTAGAAGAAAGAACTAGATGGTGGAATGGGGGATTGGGGTGAGCCCTATTGCCTTACGCTGCAGGGTCCGTACTGGAGAGCTCAAGATTAAATGTGTGGGGAAAATTGAACTTTATATGTACTTCTGCAGTTCACAAGAGGAGAGGTGAAAAATATTAGAGACAAATTGACTGTAACAGAAACCCTGAAGTCTTTTTAGGGCTACTCTAGATCAAAATAGTGATGAAAAAAGATTGTTCCATTTTTCTGAAGAGACATTTAAAGGTGCCATGAGCAGAGAAAGGCCAAACAGACTTATTCTTCAGATATCAAATCCATAAAGAAAATATAGCTAACGATATGGCGAATCTTTCTATTGTAATTGGCACTACTAACAGCATGTAATAACAGCCTGTTTTGGCTAAAATAGAGCTTCCCATTAGAATGATGACCAACCTACCTGATGGTCCATCTCTATCCAATTTTGTTCTTCTTGAACTGCCATTTGTTCCCTGTATGAGAGCCAGAGGGATGTTTGAAATGGAAATGTTATGGCCTCACTGTTCGTAAGACAGTTTTATGAAAACTGCAAAATGTATATAATGGTCTACAAGGCCCTACATGATCTGCCTTCTATGTACCACTCGATCTTCTTGCCCTGACATGTCTTTCTCTTCCTCTTTCTTCTCTCTCCCTCTCTCGCAATCTCTCTCTCTCTCTCTCTCTCACACACACACACACACACACACGCACACACCATACATTCATACACATTTGAGCTCCGCTGGCCTTTAAAAAAAAATTCTCAGGGGCGCCTGGGTGGCTCAGTCGGTTAAGCGGCCGACTTCAGCTCAGGTCATGATCTCGCGGTCCGTGAGTTTGAGCCCCGCGTCGGGCTCTGTGCTCACAGCTCAGAGCTGTTTCGGATTCTGCGTCTCCCTCTCTCTCTGACCCTCCCCCATTCATGCTCTGTCTCTCTCTGTCTCAAAAATAAATAAACGTTAAAAAAAATTTTAAAAAAAATTCTCAGATTTACCCTGTTCCCCTCTGGCCACGGGGCATCTATACAGAATGATACCTTCTACAGATAATTCTTTCAAACTCCCTTCATTTGGAAACTAATGTTGAGCGTGTTATCTCAATCTTCTATTTCTGCTAAAAGGCTTCCCTTGTGTCCCCTAGGTTAGAACAGATCTCTGTTATATGATCTCATGGTGTCATACCTTCTTCTTTATAGAATTTAGTTCTGCTGTTATTTCCATTTAGACCTGTGCTTATTTAAGCAGTGTCCTGGAGATTACGAGATTGTAATCTAGTGAAGTCCATGAGGACAGAATCTTTTTTTTTTCCATTGCTTATTTATTTATTTATTTATTTATTTATTTAAATTTTACATCCAAATTAGTTAGCATATAGTGCAACACTGATTTCAGGAATAGATTCCTTAGTGCTCCTTAGCCATTTACCCCATCCCCCCTCCCACAACCCCTCCAGCAACCCTCGGTTTGTTCTCCATATTTATGAGTCTCTTCTGTTTTGCCCCCCCCCCCCCCGTTGTTATATTATTTTTGTTTCCCTTCCCTTATGTTCATCTGTTTTGTCTCTTAAAGTCCTCATATGAGTGAAGTTATATGATTTTTGTCTTTCTCTGGCTGACTAATTTCACTTAGCATAATACCCTCCAGTTCCATCCATGCAGTTGCAAATGGCAAGATTTCATTCTTTTTGATTGCCGAGTAATACTCCATTGTATATGTATAGCACATCTTCTTTATCCATTCATCCATCGATGGACATTTGGGCTCTTTCCATACTTTGGCTATTGCTGATAGTGCTGCTATAAACATGAGGGCGCATGTGTCCCTTCAAAAAGCACACCTGTATCCTGTGGATAAATACCTAGTAGTGCAATTGCTGGGTCATAGGGTAGCTCTATTTTTAGTTTTTTGAGGAACCTCCATACTATTTTCCAGAGTGGATGCACCAGCTTGCATTCCCACCAACAATGCAAAAGAGATCCTCTTTCTCCGTCTCCTCGCCAACATCCGTTGTTGCCTGAGTTGTTAATGTTAGCCATTCTGACAGGTGTAAGATGGTATCTCATTGTGGTTTTGATTTTTATTTCCCTGATGATGAGTGATGTTGAGCATTTTTTCATGTGTCAGTTGGCCATTTGGATGATGAGGACAGAATCTTATGTAATTTTTTTTTCTGACACTTCAGACACTCAATACAAAATTGCTGATTCAAAGAATGGAACGACTGAATTAATATCAATGCCCCAGGACCAAATAACCAGGGAGCAAACAGCTGGGTTAACTATTTAAACTTGCTGGCGACTTTATATTTGTTGAGTCTGAGTCATGGACTCTAATGTTACTTATTTAATTCTAAACCCTATAGCAAATGTAGAGCAAACATTATAAACTCTTTATTCTCCTTGATAAAGGAAATTGAGGCAGAGTGGGGGAAAGCCATATTTGCAAGGTACCTCAGCAAACAGTGTGGGGAAGATGTGGAAATAAAATTCCCCCCTTCCGAATCCCAAGTTCTTCTTTTCCATGCCTTTTTCTTTTTTTGAGCTTAGTTACCATTTTCTTACATTTTCTTCATTTTCTCTCATATTAAAAGCACACAAACAAACAAAAACAAAAATATTTCTCTTAGAATTTCTAAAATATGCTCTTTAGCCATTAGAGCAATGGTACAGAGACCAAAGTGAGTATCTATGATAAGTGCAAAGAATATGGACTTTGAAATCATATAAGGCTGGGGGTAACTCTTAGGTCTACCCTTTACTGGCTGTTTGATGTTACATAAATTAACTTATGTAAAACTCGAGTTTTCTTCAATTATATGATACTATCAATACGCTGTATGGATTGTGAAGACAATCAAGTGTTTATAAAATGCAGGGGTGTCTGGGTGGTTCACTCGGTTAAGCATCTGACTCTTGATTTGAGCTCAGGTCATGATCTCATGGTTCCTGGGATTGAAGCCCCATGTAGGGCTTCATGCTAATGGGATTCTCTGTCTCCCTCTCTCTCTGCCCTTCCTCTGCTTGAATTACTCTATCTCTCAAAAATAAATAAACACTAAAAAAGTAAAATAAAATGCCAATTACAATTGTTGATACATAGTGAGTTCTTAATATGTGAGTTCTACCTCTACCGTTTGATGTTATGGCCACCAATTAGTTTTCCTGGACCTCATGGTCAGAGTCTCATGCTGACACTGAGCCAAACATGTCATAAATAATGGGATTTATATTTGGCATTAATAGGGGATAAACAATGTGCTTCTTCCAATAACATTGAGCCAACAGGCTCTTGTTTGTAAATCAAAGAATTAGCCCCATATTATATATTTAAATGGAAAATATTAATTTTTCTTTTCGTAAAATTTTGTTGGACCCAATTTTTTAAGTATTTGTGCAACTGTGAATTATATTTCTGGACCAATTTACTCCATTACCTAAGCACTCAGAGAAGAAACAGAAACTTCTCCAGTGAGCCAGAGCTAAGTCTGGGTCTAACTTTTTTTGAAAACATATGAAAGGAATACAGACAACTATTATTAAAAAAAGGTTTCACTCAGTATTTATCAATCTGTGCATAATGTGTTTATAACACAAGGTTTACTGCAGATAACATCGGAACATTTCCTGAGTCATCTGCCTATGCTTATTTTCACTAATTTAGAACTAATCTGAAGAGTCTGGATTCACAGAAGTTCATGATTACTTCATTTTGCTAGAAACAAATGGATTTATTTTCCTCTCAAGTACCGGTGTTGAAAATAAATTAAACATTTTTTTTTCAGATGTAATTTAACTTTTGCAAATCAAGCCCATATTGAGATATTAAATCTCAATAATTTATTTTCTTTCTTCAGAAACAATTTTGAGAGCTGTTGGATAGGGACATTTGATTGTTAGTTTGCCTTAAAAGTCAGGAGTACCAGATTTTTATATACTGAAAGCACAGTTCATAATTGTACTTCCATTTTTGGTCTTTGAGTCTTCTTTTATTCTCTGCCATCCTTTGAAGCACAGGTATTGATATGTCACTGGTTGGTTTCCTTGCCTCCAGTGGCCCATTGTAAGGTGTCAGTGTCTCCAAGAGCCAGTGAGCATGTGAAACCAGAGGGGCAGGAAACAGGGAAAGCAAAGGAGTCTGAGGATTGGTTGAAATAATAGCAAATATTTATCAAGGCTCTCCTTCTTCATTTATTACATAGACAATGGCGTCACATTTCTGTTTATAGAAGGCCAGGATCCACTTTATAGAAATCTCATACTAATTGTTCTCATATTTTACAGATTAAAAACATGAAACATGGCCCTTCTTGTGAATGGAAAGGCTGATATTTAAACCACTCTGTAGAGTGGTCAAAATGTTTTTTTTTTTTTCTCCCCTGCAATGATGTGGATTAAAATATGGAATGAATAGCAAACAATAAGTGAATATAAAGGAGTCTTTATAGACATTACATTCATACTTTAAGAAGTCCACAATTATTATGATGAGTTATTATAATAAATATAAATTAAACTGACAAATTGTAAAAATATTGGTATTTAGGCAGACATTATCAAAGTGTGTAACAAAAGAATCAAAATAAATACCTGTGGTTAGAAATACCTATTCTCGGGGCGCCTGGGTGGCGCAGTCGGTTAAGCTCCGACTTCAGCCAGGTCACGATCTCGCGGTCCGGGAGTTCGAGCCCCGCGTCGGGCTCTGGGCTGATGGCTCAGAGAGCCTGGAGCCTGTTTCCGATTCTGTGTCTCCCTCTCTCTCTGCCCCTCCCCCGTTCATGCTCTGTCTCTCTCTGTCCCAAAAATCAATAAACGTTGAAAAAAAATTAAAAAAAAAAGAAATACCTATTCTCTTTCAGAAAAACCATGTGCCATGTACCATGAAATGTCAGCATTCCGTTTGCTTACAGGAACTGAATGAAAAAGGTAAATGACAGCCGAATGGTTGGACAAAACTTCAGCAGCTGTGGGATCCACAAGAACCAAAAGGGTTGCAAGACGTTGCTGTTAATAAGAAATGGGAAATTATAAAACCAAAAGCAACATTTAGACCAGGACTTGCATGTGTGTCTTCTAGTTTACTGGAGGTAAATTGAGGGAAAGGTTAATGAACCAGTGACCACTGGGATGTATTTGTCCTGAATAACAGAATCTTGAGTGGTTGTGATCACCAATGTAGCCACAGAACCTAGAATAATGTCAGATACAAAGAGGATGCTAACTACATATTGATTAACATATAGATGTTTATACTAATACACTTGAAGTCTTAAAACTAAAAGATCCTATGAGCATTAAAGATAAGATCAGTAGCATATAGTCAAGGGTAGATAATCTTTGTTAAGTATATCAAGAAAGAGATGATTTCAATTTTACATATACTTTGAAAACAATTCCCAACTCATTTTGCAGGCTAGTGTAACTTTGATACCTAAATCCGAAAGGACAGCATGAGAAGGATAATACAAGATTACTCATGGACATTGATGTGAAAGTCTTGCTGCATGTAATTATGGTGAGCGAGTGATTAGAGACTCAGGAAAAGTTCTTGTGCCACAACAACCCAACTAAGATAACTACAAACTTTTTTTTAAGTTCATTTATTTATTTCAAGAGAGATAAAGAGAGAGAGAGAGAGAGAGAGAGAGAGAGAGAGAGAGAGCTTGCACGCACACTGGTGGGGGAGGGGCAGAGAGACAGAGAGGGAGAGAGAGAATCCTAAGCAGGTTCTTCACAATCAGGAACTCTCAAACCATGAGATCATGACCTGAGTTGCAAGCAAAACTCAAACACTTAACAGACTGAGCCACCCAGGCGTCCCAGAGACAACAAACTAAAAAATAGCTGGACTCACGTAAGTTAGAATAGTTCTCCAGGGACCATCCAAAACACAAATAAATGAGGATGGTCCTGTAGGCAGGGGACTGTTGGGATTTACCATAGCCAGTACTGGATCATGGCTGTCTGAAAGCCAGCACAAGAATACCCAGGACCCAGAAGGGAATGACAGAAGTCAAAGTCACAGAGGCTGGGAGAGTGTTCTGAGGAGTTGACCTGGATAAGCAAGAAACAGGGAATCATTTTGCCCTGGGGCTAGACTTTTGAGCCTCTAATTATGGAGATCTTATCTATTGAGTAATTATCAGTAAAGGAAAATGAGTCTGAGATGCCCACACTTAGGCATTGGAGGTTCAAGTGGCCAAAGGATGGTTCTCTTTACCAACAGACAATAGTGTTTTTGTTTTTGTTTTTGTTTTGTTTTTGTTTTGTTTTGTTTTTTACAGAAGTGTTGCACAGATCCAAGCACAAAGGACTTCAACAGATTAAAAACAAACTTGATCTTACACATAGGTTGGTATGACCTTGTTAAATGAATACACACGTGCCCCATAGTATAATGCCTTAGAGGCACAAGTCACTAATTTGTATCCTTAGAGAAAGTCTTGCATTCATACATAGAAAGACATGTTTAGACATGTCCATAGCAGCATTTTTCATGTTTTTTTTTTAAATATAAAGTTAGAGGTTGTCCAAAGTGCCATTAAAAAGTAGAATTAAGAAATAATTTATAGTTTCTATATAATACCTTGCATCAATCAGAAAGAATTGACTAAACTATACATGGCAATCAGATAAATCACAGGAACATAATGTAGAGGGAAAGGAAAAACCAAGTTACAAAATAATATATATACAATATGATTCCACTCCAAACACATACACCTAAATAGTAGCATGGGCGATATTTGACACAGAGCCTAAGATGGTGTTTGGGAGCAAGCAGGGAGATTTTAAATTTACAGGTGCACAAAAGAAATTTAGGTAAAGTTCTTGTTCTTTTTAAAAATTGTTAATGCTTATTTATTTTCAAGAGAAAGAAAGAACGTGATGGGGTGCCTGGGTGGGTCAGTCGGTTAAGCATCCAACATTGGCTCAGGTCATGATCTTGCAGTTCGTGAGTTTGAGCCCCGTGTCAGGCTCTGTGCTGGAAGCTCAGAGCCTGGAGCCTGCTTCGGATTCTTTGTCTCCCTCTGTCTCTGCCCCTCCCCTACTCACATTCTCTCTCTCTCTCACTCTCAAATAAATATTTTTTTTAATTAAAAAAAAGGAAAGAAAGAAAGAATGCAAGCCAGGGAGTGACAGAGATAGAGGGAGACACAGAATCCAAAGCAGGCTCCAGTTTCTGAGCTGTCAGCACAGAGCCCAATGCAGGGCTCGAACCCACAGACCATGAGATCATGACCTGAGCTTAACCGGCTGAGCCACCCAGGCTCCCCAAAGTCCTTATTCTTGAAGGTGGTAAGCACATGAATGTTTACTTGTCATTTTGTTCTTTACAATATGCATGGATGCCCTGTGTGTTTTTGTCCCTGTGTCTTCTTTAGCATATAAGCACGTTGTATTTTATTGCTTAAAAATAATTTAATGAAGAGCACATTTGGGCCAGAGTGTGACAGTAGCTCTTGAATATCAGATAATATATTTGAACAGGTGGTCACAAGCTCCTATTGTCCAGGGCAAAAGAAATAAGGAAAGGGGAGAAGCTGGATACGTGTACACATTCATGTGCATCCCGTGTGGTGGACACATACATGAAATGGACAGTAACAGTGTCTCTGAACGGAGACGCCACCCAGTTCGAACTGAATCAGGCCATGGGGAAGTATGGGCTGGGCATCACTCCATGTTTCAGTACTTCAAAAATGAAGCCAGAAATCTGAATTTTTATAGGAAATCTTTGATTTGTTAAAGGCTTCCTTGTTTACAAAACATGTGTAAGATAACCTCTGGGCAGAAATGCCCTGCAGATTGCAGGTTTGCTACCTGTTCTTTGATCTTTATCCTGCATAGGGTAATCCTAGGGGAATCCTAGGAATCTAAACTCTGCCTGGGATCAAATACGGAGATCATGAGAACACTGAAGAATAAGGCAGAAGCTGGGCTTCAAAACACGCATTCTGATTTAAAAACTGTGGGATGGATCAGAAAGTGGTGGGCAGAGGTGATTCCATGAGCCTGGGTAAGACATGCTGAGTAACTGAATAACTAGAGGTCATGTGAATACACTGGAAGATGGTATGAGGATATTTGTGGGACTACAATTTAGCAGCACAGACACATTGCTCCCAAGAGAAGGGCTTTTCAAGCCTTTGTGACTGGCAGTCCCATGAATGGGCTCCTGGAACATGAAGGAAGTCATTAAAGTGAAAAGGAAGACATTGAATTCTATGTTCAAAATCCCACATGTGGTGTACCTATTGGCCAGACATCTATGGGCAGATTCCGTGTAGATGTTTGGAAATGGAAAATCAGAGATTATCTGAGACTGAGAGAGTTGACATTAGAGCTGAAATTAGGTGAGACTGACAAAAAACGAAGGCGATGTACCAACCAAACTACAGAAACAATGAGCGAGCATGCACTAACTGAAGGGATTTGTGATGATTTTAAAAACAAAGCCACACAACCACAAAGCAGCAAAAACAAGCTTTGGAGCTAGCTTCTTTGAATTTGCCTTTGCCCCTATAGCATTCCAGCTTTGTGATAAAGGATATGAAAATTCCAAACTTCTTGTTTTAATTTTTAAAATATTTTAAATATATTTTTATTTTTTAGACAGAGTGTGCAGGATTCGGGGAGAAGGATGGGAGAATCTTGAGCAAGATTCATGCTCAGTGTGGAGCCCAATGAGGGGCTCGATCCCATGACCCTGGGGTCATGACCTGAGCTGAAATCAGGAGTTGGATGTGCTACTGATTGAACCACACAGGCACCCCTGTAACTTCTCAGCATTTTTGGGAGTAAAAAAAAATGCTATCTTATGAGAGAGATGTCGGCAGTAATTGTAATGTTTTGTGAAACACTAGGCCAGGGATGCATTAGAGACTCAACATATCAATTCCCCTCCACTTTTCCTGGGAGTACATTTCCTCAGTAGATTGCAGGCTGGATGTTGCAAGATGGCGTCTCTGGACACAGATCCTGAGAAGAAGTCAGGGTGCAAGATGATCATTAGGAATCAACCCCCAAGAAAGAAATGAGGTGGAAGCAGAACTGAGCAAGATAAGTCAAGTTATGATGGCGCTGCCCCAGGAAGGGTGTGATTGTGGCTGAGGCACACCCTGAAGCAGGTAACACTGGGGGCTGGCCTGGTGATCACATAGGACACGGCCCTGCAACAAGTCCCTCCTTGCATTGGGATAGGATGGTATAACTCCATGTCTGTAATGCTGGATAAAGTTTGACTTTCCTGCTTGATAGTGAACTCATTGAGGGACATTACTATGTCTTAATTCAATTTCCAACGACAGGCATCATAGCAGACTTTGTTAGCACCAAATGCACATCCAGACACTGCCCTAAAATTTTACACACTTTACATACAAAATATTTACTGCAGGTGAAGAAATGAATCTTTGACTCATATGAGTAAACAGGTCACGGAAGTAGAAAGCGGTAGAGCTGAGCTCCACAATGAGACGGCTGAACTCAAAAGACATTTCTTGCCCACCTTGCTCTGCTTCTCTCCCAGTGCCTGGCTGGCACAGTGGCTGACACATACTGGGACCTCAAGGTTTGCTGATTAATTTAATTGGTGATGCCTTATGTTTGTTGATTGGTGATGCACAGGCCCTCACCACCCCCTGGGTGCTTATGCATGGCTACTTGAGAAGCTTATCTATACACAGTGAATGACTTCCGTATAGCCAAAATTCTATACTTTCCCATATCAAAATCTCGCCAAGATAAGTTCAGGACTAAAACACTCCAGGAAACCTGGACTGATTGATTAGTCTTTCAAAATGGAACTCATCAAGAACTGTCTTATTTGATACTCCTGAGGGTATAAAGATAGAACTTAGCCAGACACAATCAGGAAATGTTAAAATATCCATTTTACAGAGATAGACAGAAATACCTAGCTTATGAGACCTCAACCATTTAGACTTCTGCTACCGAAATTAAATACGCATACTAATGCTATTACTTATCTCATAGTGTTGTTGAGCGAATGATACAAATCAATACTTGCAAATACTTAAAAATGGTACCTGCGTGTGTGTCCAGTAGGAGATAAACATTTTGGATCTGTTATCATATGAGTACCACCTTTCTTCATGATTTCTATGTGTCAACCACAAAACTTTACATATATTGTCTTATTCATCCTTATACTAGCAATATGAACTTCACATTGTTTCTATGACTTTTCCTATGAGAATACTGAGGTGTTAGGTCAATAAATTTACCAAGTAAATTTAGATTACGCAATCATTAGAGCCACTATGGCTATGTAACATTTAATCCCAAAACATAATAACAAAGCATTTATTTTGTTCACAGAGTCATACATTCTGTGGGCTAAGATTTGTGTAAGGCATCATGGGGGTGGTGTTTCTGTGGCCCACAGTGTCCAGATCCTCAGCTGAAATCATCTGAGGGCTCACTCATATGTCTGGCAGTTGATGCTAGCTATTGGTTAGAGGTCTCAGTTCGTCTCCATGTGGACTGTTTGAGATTTCTCACATCACAGTGACTGGTTTCAAAGGCAAGGATACTGAGGGAGAGTAAGGCAGAATCTGTACCACCCCCTATAACCTAACCCCAGACATCTCACGGTTTCTCTCCTACCATGTTCTATCCAGCAAAGCAGTTACAAAGTCCCACCCTGGTTAAAGGAGAGAGGAGACAGATTTGCCTCTTGGTGGAGAGTAGTACATTTCTTGAAGGACATATGGAACCAGAAAGAGCATTTTCGACCTTTTTAACTTAAATCTTATTAAAATAATTTCAGATTATTGTATAGTTCTAAGAAATCCTAAGAAATCCACAGATACATCCTAGGTATTTTTTACCCGGTTTCTTCCAACGGTATCGTTTTCAAAATCATGGCCCAATAGTACAACCTGGATGTTGCTATTGATACAAGACACCTATCTATTCAGATTTCCCCAGTTTTTGGAAAACACAGTCTATTACACAAGTAGATAGTAAAGCTGGGCCAACCCCGGGTCTGTCTGGACCCTAAGCTATACGCTGTAGCACTGTGGGATAAAGTTGCAAAGTCTAAAAACAGAAAAAGGCTGGCAAGCTCATATCCATCACTGCTTAGTTTGAATAGTTTATTTTTGCAGTGGTAATAATAACAGGTCCAAAAACTCTACCCATCCCTTCCTCCCCTGACCATTGCTATCCATAGTTATGGCTAATTGATAAATTTGCTTAATAAAGACAATAAAAATAGAGAAAATAAAACAACTATAATACAAATATGACCATTTACCATATTCTTATCATGGGCCCAGCTTCATAATAAACACTCAGTGTTACTGTGAAATCTAGTCTTTGCAGAAGTTCCTAATAGTAGATACTATTATTCATTCTCATTGTACAAGTAAATCAATATATGGAGAGCTTAAATATAGGCATAGAGTTTTAATGTTGCTAGATCATAATCTGTGTTAGAGCTGTCCAAGTAATAGAATGAAGAAAAATTAACTGAAAAGAATATATCAGACCTGCTTAATAACCATTTGATCCATCTGGAGTCACCATAAGTCAGAGTTACAAGTTGATTTTCATAGTTCATGTTAGAAGCTGGTGACTTTTGTATATGAGGTGGCTTTTCACAGCATTCCGCAGCCATGAAAGCCTGAACCCATCCTTGAATGAAATTAGTAATTGCAGTTAGATCTCAAGATGCCCAGGTTGAACAATGCAGACTAATTTCCCTCAAAGAACCAAAATATCAGCACCAAAGTTCACCAGTTAATTGGGATGATTGAGCATCACCTCTGACCATCTTCAGGGATTTATAGTCAGGTAAATTATGAAGATTATGTGTATTTTGTTGACAATATGTCAATTAAAGGAGGCTTAGATAAAGTGACTTGTGAAAATCATTACAGCATTCCGAAAGGCTACAATTCCTTCAAGTTAATAAAATTCTACCTTTGTAGCTAACTTGATCTTTTTACAAAAGCTTTGTTTTTAACCTCATGTTACAAAGAAGTGAAAATGAATCAACAAGCATTTATTGAGAATCTGAAGAACTGTACTACAAATAAAAGGCTCACCAAATATATGGTTCAAGTTAACTTGCATAAATAAAGCCAGTATGTACAAATACAAAATGCATGATGAGTGTACTTATAATTTCTCAAACACTTTAATTAACATGGCGTAACAGTGGCAGAGGAGGACTGATAATCAGAAAACAAATTTCTCTGAGGCTCTTTCTTTCCCTCCCTTTAAATGTTAACGTGCTTTCAGGCATTGTCCTTTATTATTATTTTTTTCTCATTTTATACTTACGTGTCCCTGTAAATCAAATCAAATCAAATCAAATCAAGTCAAATCAAATCAAATCAAATCATGCCAACATATCTATTGCTGGCTCTGAGAACAGAAGGAATGCCAGACTTACAAACTCTTAGCCAAGTGGGAATGGCCTGGTTACTCCAGCTGTATCAGTGAGACAGCGAGCAGGGGCACCACACCATCAATCACTCCACCTCCACATGCCTCACCCACTCATCCATGACATGTCAATGGAGGGCTACCCTCCCATGTTCCCCAGCACCCTCTGTAACCCTGTTGCTATAGCTTTCGAAAGACCGGTTCTACGTTCTTAGATCTCCTTTATATATTTAAGAACGCAGTAGATTTCTTTAAGAGCAGTGGTCTTCACTTTTGTGCAAATTGTGTTTATGGTTTGAATGTTGTATGTGGTTCAAGTTCACAAGAAGACGTTTTCAACAACAGCAACATAACAGTATTACTACTTCCATTACCGTTGATAATCTTGTGACTCAGAAATCAGTATCTCTAAATCTTAGCTCTGATTTTTTCTGTTCACCTTTTGAGAAAATGCACCTAAGTCCTGCTGGTAGCCTACCTTTGTGGCACAGGGTAGGTACCTAATAAAACAGTGAATAAATGATTAGCCTTAGCTAACGATATGGCATTGGGCTAGTCCATCAACTCTAACCTGGGTTGCCTCATCTAAAATATAGTATAAGTAGACTGGTTGCTCCTCTGAGTTCATTTTTGATATCTAACAATTCTAGTTCCAAATAACCAAATATTTAGTGACTTTTATATCAAAAACTCATATGATACAAAGCATTTCTTCAGTACTATCAGCATCATTTGATAGCTTAGCTATGATAGGAGTAGCTAAGTCCTAAAATAATATGAAGTAATCAACTCTAAACATTTTAATAACCCTCAGTTAAATAATAACAAGAGGCATAAACTATTGTCAGAGGCATTCTCTGAGAATCTTCTAGTCAGCTAAGAACTTCATGACTCTTTGGGGCTTGACGGTAATGCTTTCTACCACACTGAGGATAAAAACTGCTAACATCACATGTTGAGTTATTAGACCATTGTTGAGAAAACATGCCTCATATTAGAAATGAAAATAGATGTTCTGCAAGTTCACCCTCTTAGGAGTTTTATAAATGGATTTTAAAATGACTTTGTCATATTTAATAATCTCTGTTCATTTATGAGAAAGAAAAATTTCAGTTGCCCATAGACCTTTCTACTTTACTACGACTCAATGGCCTATGGTCAGTTTCCTTCTGCCTAATTCATTCTCTCTGTCATCATGGAAATAGATAAAAGAGTGTTAAAAAAAAAGGCAGCACTTTAATGTCTACTATAAGGCACATTTTAATCACTTTATTTTCTTATTTATTATTCATATCCACTCCTGCAAGCAATTGGAAACTACATACTAATTCTCAAAGGGATCTCAAGAGAATGAGAATCCAGTACAAGAAGCAACATACACAAAAATGAATCTAAGGCGAATTATTTAAATGTCAAATGAGGGTAACTGCCAATGAGTCTTTTAGAGCAGTTACTGTCAAAAGGGGATAACCTATAAAGAGGAGCCCCTAGAAAGGAGTTTTGGAACAGTGGAGAAGATATTTTCAAGCTATGCTTCCCCTCTTCTTAAGTTTAATTGCAAATAAGAATCACTTCATATTGAGAATCTGTAACAATACTGTAAACATGCAATTCTATTACATTTTTCTACTATCTATAAGGTATCAAGCTAAGCAGTTTAAGCGTATAATCTCAATTAATTAACACAAAACTCTTTGCGTTTGAGAAACACTGTTAAATCGGAACCCTTCAGCTCACCAGTTGTGAGTTCCAGACCCAGCCATCCAGTCCTGCTTAACAATCTTCAGGATGTGTGCAGAGCACATGGTGGGTAACAAGGATCTACTCACAAGGTCCTGGGTTCAAAGCTGACTCAGCCACTGATGAGCACAGCGATATGGTGGCTGTGACACTAGGCTTTTGACATACCTGGCAGTCACAAGGTGAGCTTGTTGAATAAGCCTCTTCTGGGCACCAACTCCCAGTGATGTTGCTTGCTCAGTAGTTTGGATTAGGCTCCTAGTACATTTCTGTCGGTCCTCTGGATGATTCTAAACTGCTGATTCAAGGATCCCACTTTGGGTGACCCTAGTTTAGTGTGGACTCTGAGGTCAGTCTAGTGAAGTTTGAATCCCAATTTTAGCATAAACTACCAGTGTGACCTTGGACCTTGGTTGTTTCTTCAGCAAAATGAGATTAATGATAGTAACTCCCTCATAGATGGCTACAAGGAGTCGATGGGTCAATACTTACAAATGTGCCTGCTAAGCCTACCATAAGTGATATTATTACCACCACCACGAGGTCTTTTACAACAAAGTTATCAAAGAATGTCCTGGACCCCGGTGGACAGGCAGACAAGGAACTTAAAGGCAGAAGGACACAGAGCCAGCTATAAAGTAAACCATGTCTAAAGAGCTTCAGTGTTCACTAAACACAGAAATCTGAGGGCAGGGATGCAAAAGAATGACAGAAGAAGCATCTTTATGTATCCTGCATGCCAGAGATTCAACCTCAAACAAGTACATTCAGGTATTCCCTGAAGGCAGGACTGGGTTCCCCTCATCTTTAAACTCCAGCTCCCTATACAAGGCCTGGCATGGGACTAATGCTTATTTATTAACTGAATTAGCCAACAAGCTCTCTTTTTGGAGACTGATTTTACCACTCCATTTGCACTTCCATTAAATAGGGAAAATGCTTGTTTCGAAAGTGCTTGCACACACACACACACACACACACCTCCAGGAGATGTTGCTTTCTCCACTTTATAGCCAAAATTCCAGAGGCACAGAAAAGTTAAGTAACGTGCCCTTCAACAAGTAAGAGGCAGGGCTAAAATTGAATTCCCATTCTCACTTCTGCCAAATGCAGCCTGAATGTGAGAGCGGAAGTAATTATATATTAATTTGCTGTATAATAGTGATGTTTGTAATAGGAGATAATACAGTTTATAAGGTATGCATCAATCTCTCTTTTAAAGAATTCCTGAAACTGTTTCCTCTTTATTCCCAATGTCTGATGGAGCCATTATCAATGAAGAATCCTGCTGCAGAAACTGTTAAAAGAGTCCATAAAGATTGAACATTTAAATAATTGTTAATTTAAAAAAATTAAAAAATAATTCTTAATTAAAGATTGTTGAAAGAGTAGAGTGTGTTTAAAGGTTGGCAATTAATCTATATGTTCTTTGGCCCATTTTAAGAAAATAGCAACCTGAATCTTTCATGGAGGTTATAGACTTGTCTGAGAAATAGAGGAATGGCCTAAATAAATGATAGTCTCCTATGAGTTGTTTTTATGCTAGTTTTCTCTGGAATCCTGCTATATTGTCTATAACATAGATGGTATAGATATAGATAGATAGATAGATAGATATAGAAATTCCTTTTCCTAAATAAATTTATTTTTCTCCCCTCATATTTCAGCTTTAGTATTTCTCAGATTAATGTAGGTTCATGTTTTTGTTTTGTTTTGTTTTTATTGAGTATTTATCATATCTTATACAAGGTATAGGTCCGTCCTTTTTCCTTGTCATAAATCAAATACATCCCCCAGGAAGTCTATTGGTAATAGAGTCTAGACATGCAAGTGACTAAACAATCTCAGTCTTGTGTCATCATTGAAATGACCATCACTACATCCACTCTTACCCGCATCCTTCTGTGTGTTACACATCATTACCTACATTATTACTACTACATTATTATTACAACATCGCCTACTTTGGGAGACATTACCTTCTTTTGCAGATGACAAAACGGAGTTTCAAAGAATTTAAATAAGGTGACATTTAATGTCCATTCTTGGACCGAACAAATGATACCTCACTTGTAAGTCTCTGATCTTTCCAGTAAATCAAACAATAACTCATTTAAGGCCCATAAAGGTCATCTAAGTCTTTCAAAGCTAGTGAGTTATTTACCACCAGAGCTTCGATGAGAAAGCTGCATTTCAGCTACTGACTGCAACTGAGCACAATTTATTTCTAAGAATGGCGTGTACATTTCTCATAACCTTCTTTTTAATTCATTCTAAAAAGCATTTCATACCCACATGTTTCCTTTCTTGCAGAATCTATAACATTTCTTTCTGTCAACGTTCTTTCTTCCACTCTGGTCTCTAAGGGTTTGTTTGTTCATCTGAGTTACCTAAACCATTTATCTGCAACCCTCTTCTCTTATTTTGTCATAGAGAAAGGCCCATCGTCTCTTTCAGTCTTTATGTTGCCTTCCATTTCAGTGTTCCTGATTTTTATAAAATTATTACCTCAACAAAATGCATCGTGTTATAAGATTTCTTTGAATTCTGGGTCTAAGCTGAAATTAAGGAAGCCTTTGTTTATGTACAGATAACTTCCAAAAGCTTGCAGTTGGGGTGGTTTGGGATAGATTTGCACACAAAGGGTAAGGAAAATTATTTAACCCCCAAAAGCTAAATTAGTGGTAGGACTAAAATTCTGGACCATTGACTATCATTTCAGGATTCTTTCTAGTCCTTGGAAGTTGTCGTCTAAGGGGTTAAATTTTCTTTCTTTTAACGAACTACTCCAATTGGCACATTCTCATCATATCCAAAAAGGACACTAAATACATGACATTTTAAGAAAAGTGTGCAGGAATAAATGGCGATGAATGAAAACATGGAGTTCATGGAATGAGAGCATTAGTACTGCAAAGTTAATGGAATGAGAGGTGCACACACAGCTCCATTCCAGTGAGTGATACCAACCATGTTCCTCACATTCCTGGAAGCATAGAATGTTGTCCCTGCTTACAAATGAAACCACTTTGAGTCCTGAAAATAACCAGGCACCTGAGAGCTAATTTGTTGACAGTTCTAGAAATCACATAAGTTTTTGTTTCTTTTTTCTTTTCTTTCATCTTTCACATATAGATGGGAATAGATGTCAAAAACTATGCCTTTGCTGTATATTTATACACAATGTTCATTTATCTAAAACATTGTAAAAATAAACAAAGGCCATCCAAATGATAAAAAGCAAAGATTATTTATTCAGAGCAAAGAGTCAACCGCTATAACTTGTGTTTTGGCAAAGACTCAAAAGAAGACAGAATAGTGTGGAAAGCTTTCTAATGGAAAAACAGAAACCTTCAGGTATTCCCTGATTTAAAGCTGTTGTCATGGGGAAGTGGTTGAAGAGTTAACTGAAACCGAAACATTCTAAGTGATTATGTGATTGTTTAGGGGGTATATCATTTGACTACTTCTAGTTGGAAGTGGAAACAAAAATTATAGAAGCTATCAATTATTAATCAAGTTGTGGCCAACTTGCGCGAGTTGTTACAGGAGTTATTGTTTGACTTCCTGTATTTTGACTAGAAGGAGTAGTCTGACTTCTCATAAGTCTGACTTATAGGTAATAGGCGGGCATCCTGGGCTAGTTGCTGTAAATAGTGGGTTGATTTCTTGAGCCGGATGCTGCAGGTTTGGGGTCAGAGTTCTATTTTTATACGTGGTCTCTCCATTGTCTATGTGTATAGTCAATCTCTCAAAATGGAGAGTTGTTGAATATTTTTGATTTTGTGTTTTGTTGCCACTACAATTGTTCCCTGGGATGATGTCAGCATCATGGCAATGTAAGATTTCTCTCCCTTTTGTCTCCCCTTAACACACAAATTCAGTGTCCATCCATGAAAGAAAGTACCTCTGTAGGAGGCATAGGTTTTATGTCATGAGCATCATATGACACCATATTCCTTATGTCAAGGAACCCAAAAGAAGTTTTATCTACCTGTTCATCAGTTAAGACTTCTGTACAGGTTGTGAAACCAATAGGAATTTGTGAGCCAGCTTCAGTCCCTCTTGGCCATAGTTAGGGAATACCTAGAGAGTGCCTACTTGCACAGTCACTCACAGTCAAGAGAGCCTTTATTGAAATCCAGATTTACTGAGGGGAGATTCCAAAATGCTGTTGGAACAAAAAATAAAATAAAATTAAATTAAATTAAATTAAATTAAATTAAATTAAATTAAAAAAAATAAAGAAGGTTGGATGCATTGAAGAGGGTAAAATGAACTTTGCCAGCACAGCCCCTCCCCCAAGGCAGCGCTGTGTGGGGCTGAATGAGTTAACAGCAACTTTAACAGCAACTTCACCTATGGGGGGATGGGAGGGAAGAGAGAGTGATGAGTGACTGTCAACCTTCCCCAACTGTGAGGACACTAGTAAAGAAATGTTTCTCTCCTGTAGCACTCAGAGTATTGAGGTGAGATCTCTATGACTGGTGGGAAAGAAGAGATTGGGAAAGAGGCAAATAAGAATCAGAAACAGGCATCTGGGTGGCTCAGTTGGTCAAGTGTCTGACTCTTGATTTCAGCTCAGGTTGTTATTCTTAGCATCATGAGTTCAAGTCTGCTGCTGAGTTTCATGCTGGGTGTGGAGCCTACTTAAAAAAAAAGGAAAGAATATCAGAAGATATTAAAGGAACATGGTTCTTGCTGTTTGGCCTACTATAGCAAACCAACAATAAGCTACCGGGAGAATGTTACTGGAGGATTTCCCAGCCTGGCCCATGGGCATCCCTAATGTCCCAAATACCCATATCAAATCCCTTCTGTAGCTGGCTCCATGTGCATGGTCCCCAGGGCAGCAGCAAGAGTGAGCTCCAGTAGGCAGAGAATGTGCTCAGAAAACAGGCCAGCAACCATAGGAAAGGAGAAATCACAAGAACGAGCTGTATGTAGCTACCCCATCGGGAACCCAAGAGAGGTCTTCAGTGGCAGAATGATAAATTTCAACATTAAGAGAAGACATACAAGTTTAAGAATTATGCCACAAGAGAGATGAATAAGAATGGAGTAGGTGTATCCACATAGGGTCAGAGAAAGACCCAGATATAAGCAGGATCAATGAAAAATTATCTCCCACTAAAGAATGGGGGAGGTGACTGCTTCTTCAAATGTAAAAAGAGCAACATGAGACTACAAAGAACGTGTAGAATCAAAGAAACACGTCCTTACCAAATATAATAGTAATTCTCCAGTAACTGAGCTCAAAGACAGTTTTGTAATTTAGTTGATAAAGATCTCCAAATAACCATTTTGAGGAAGCTTAACAAGCCATGGCAAAACAGAAAAAAAGCATTTCAATGAAGTTTTAAGAAGTACATGAACAAAATCAGAAATTTAAGAGATAAAAATTATTTTAAAAAGAGCAGAAAAGAATTATGGAGCTGAAGAATTCCATGAATGCAATAAAAAATGGGAAAAAATAGTATCAATTTCACAGTAGACAAAAAAAAATCAGTGAGGTTAGGAACTTTGAAATAATCCAGTCATAAGAGAACAAAGAAAAAAGATTTTAAAAAGAGAAGAAAACCTAGATGATCTAAAAGACAACATCAAATTAACCACTATCATAATCACTAGAGTTCCAGAAGAGAGGAAGAAGGGGACAGACTGTGTATTTAAATAAATAGTAGCTGAGAAGTTCTCAAACCTGGGGAGAGACTTGGATACCCAAGACATGGATGGCCAGTGTTAATACACCATCCCATTATTTCAGTTAAAACAATTTCTCCATGACATGTTATAAAAAAAAGATTCAAAAATCAAAACCAAAGAAAGAGTCTTTAAACCCGGAAAAAAAAAGATTATAACTTATTAAGGAGTTTCCATTGAGTGATCAGTAGATTTCTTAGCAGAAACTTTACAGGTCAGGAGGAAGAAAGATGATATATTCAAAGTGCTGCAAGGAAAAAAAGAAAAAAAAGCCAGCCCCAAACACTCTATCTGGGAAAGTTATCCTTTAGAAATAAGGGAGAAATAAATACTTTTGCAAACAAACAAAATTGAGGGAGTTGTCACCACTAGATTTGCTTATAAGAAATTCAGAGAGGAGTTCTTTAAAACCTGAAATAAAAAGACAACCTAGAAGAAAATGGATAAATTCTTAGAAATGCATAAATTACCAAGAGTGAATCATGAAGAAATAGGCAATCTGAACAGACCAATTATTAGTAAGGTGGTTGGATCAATAATCAATAACCTTTCAATAAGCCTAAGTCCAGGACCACATGGCTTCACTGGTGAATTCTACCAAACATTTAAAACAGAAGTAATACAAATTCTTCTCAAACTCTTCCAAAAAATAGAAAAATAAAACATTACCCTGACAATAACCGGACAATAACACACACACACACACACACACACACACACACACACTCATTTATATATATGTATATATATATATATATATATAGGCAAACACAAAATACTAGGTAACTGACTTCAACAATACATTGAAAGGATCATACATCATATGTATTCCAAGGTTGCAATGATGGTTCAATATCCACAAATCAATCAATAGGATACATCACACAATGGAATAAAGATAAAAATCATTTGATCATCTCAACAGATGTAGAAAAAGCATTTGAAAAAATTCAACATATTTTCATGATAAAAACCCTTAGCCAATTGGGTATGGAAGGAACATAATATAATAAAGGCAACATTTGGCAAGCCCACAGCTAACATCATTTTAAAAATTTTTTTTACATTTATTTGTTTTTGAGATCCAGAGTCAGCACACAAGTGGGGGAGGGGCAGAGAGAGAATGAGACAGAATCTGAAGCAGGCTCCAGGCTCTGAGCTCTTAGCACATGGCCTGACGTGGGGCTCGAACTCACAAACTCTGAGATCATGACCTGAGCCGAAGTCAGTTGCTCAAGCGACCGAACCTCTCAGGTGTTCCTAACATCATTTTTAATGAAGAAAACTGAAAAGATTTTCCTTAAAAAATAGGAGTAAGAGGGGTACCTGGATGGCTCAGTCAGTTAAATGTCTGACTGTTTTTTTTTTTATTTTTTGTAACGTTTATTCATTTTTGAGAGACAGAGAACATGAGTGGTGGAGGGGCAGAGAGAGAGGGAGAGAGAGAGAATCCCAAGCATCCTCCCAACTCATTCCTTCTCAAAATAAATAAATAAACATTAAAAAAAATTAGAGTAAGAGTGCCCACAGCCACTACTGTTATTAAGACAGTACTGATATCTCTAGCCAGAACAATCAGCAAGATAAAGAAATTATATTCATCTAAATTGGAAAGGGAGAAATGAAATTGTCATTATTTGTAGATGATATAATGTAACATACATAAATCATAAAGATTCCATCAAAAAACCTTTTGAACTAATCAATTAGTGCATTAAAGTTCCTGGGTATAAAATCAGCATACAGAAATAAGTTGTATTTCTATGTACTAACAATGAAATACTTGAAAAAATAAACAATTCCATTCACAATAGACTCAAAAATAATGCAACACTTTGGAATATATTTAACCAAGGATCCTTACAATAAAAACTATAAGACATTGATGAAAGAAATTGAAGAAAACACAAATAAATGGAAAGATATTTTACATTCTTGAATCACAAGTATTAATATTGGTAAAATATCCACACTACTCAAAGCAATCCTAAAATATGTTTGTAGTCACAAGAGACTCTGAAGAGCCAAATCAATATTGCAAAAAAAGAACAAAGAATTATCACACTTCCTGATTTAAAAATATACCACAAACAGATAGTAATTAAAACAAGGGCCCTTGGGTGGCTCAGTCGGTTAAGCGTCCAACTTTGGCTCAGGCCTTGATCTCACGGTTCATGACTTCTTGCCCCACATTGGGCTCTGTGCTGATAGCTCAGAGCCTGGAGCCTGCTTTGGATTCTGTCTCCCTCTCTCTCTGTCCCTCCTCCGCTTGCATTCTGTCTCTTTCAAATATAAATAAACATTATTATTTTTTAAAACTAGTATGGTACTGGTATAAAAATGACACAAATACCAATGAAGCAAAGGCAGAGCATAGACATAAGCCCCCATATATTTTGTCATAGGATATCTAAAACGGGTGCCAAGAGTACTCAATGTGGAAAAGATAGTCTCTTCAGTAGTAGGTGTTGGGGAAACTTGATAACAATATGTAGAAAAAGGGAATTGGACCTCTATCTTTTGCTTGTCACAGAAAAATTCATTCAAAATGGGTTAAAGACTTATACATAAGGCCTGAAAGCATGCAGTGCCTAGAAAAAATACGGGGAAAAATCTCCTTGACATTGGTCTTGGCAGTGAATTTTTGCATATGACACCAAAAACACAAGCAACAAAAGCAAAGATCATCAAGTGGGGCTACATCAAACTAAAAAACTTCTGCATAGCAAAAGAAATACTCAACAAAAAGGAAAGATAATCTATGGTGTGGGAGAATGTATTTTCAAACCATATATTGGATACCTAGTTAACATCCAAAAATATATAAAGAAATATATTTGTGTGATATATTCAAATATATTGTGTGATATATTCAAATATATTGTGTGATATATTCACACAAATCAATTAAAAAACCCAAATTATCCAATTAAAATGGGAAGAAGAAATAAATAGACTTTATTTTAAAGTCATCAATATGGTCAATAGGTCCGAGAAAAGCTGCTCACCATCTTTAATCATCAAAGGAAAGGCAGATGGAAAATCCCCTCACACGTGTTACAATGACTATCATTGAAAAGAAGAGATTACAACGGCTGGCCAGGATGTAGAGAAAAGGAAACCCTTGTGTACTGGTTCTAGAAATGTAAACAACACAGCTACTTTAGACAACAGTATGGAGGTTCTCAAAATATTAAAAATAGAACCCAAGGGCACCTGGGTGGCTCAGTCAGTTAAGCATCCAACTCTTGATTTCAGCTTGGGTCATAATCTCAAGGTTCATGGGTTCAAGCCCTGAGTCAGGCTCTGTGCTGACAGCTTGGAGCCTGCTTGAGATTCTCTGTCTCCCTCTCACTAAAAATCTAGTGAGGCTGTGATATTTGATTATAGTTTCCTTGACATCTCTTTTCCTGGTGTCCTGCTTCTTCTTGCTCTTAAGTCCACAGTGATGCCCTCCCTCACAACTTGTTCCCACACAGCCATTAGTGAAGGATTTTCCCTCCTTGTGGGATGCCCCATCTCTTTTCTCTAACATATTCAAATCTTATTTATTATTGATCTGATTCCCTTAGGCTTTTGTTAAATGCCTGGATAATGCCAAGAGCTTAATTCATACTTTGACAATAATGGTCGATGGTGGTAAGAAATTATGCCTCTTATTCAACATTTGAACCCTGGCAATTATGTCAGTGTTGTCATATGTGTGTGTGTATGTGTGTGTGTGCGTGCGTGTGTGTGTGTGTGTGTGTGTGTGTGTATATATATATATATATATATATATATATATAAAACCCAGAGGTGACATTCTAAACATTAAACAACCAATAGAGTAAAATAATTAACATATAAATCAATACATAGTTTTAATATCTATTTAAAAAATCTCCTACATTTTTCTAGTAACAAACCAAATAATATAAATTATGTATTTGTCAAGCTGTGTATGTTATAGTGTCATTTGTTTATTAAATCATTCTAGTACTTTTTAAATCACCTATTCATTTTATAAGCTTTTACCTGACCTGTCTTTAACTAGTAAAGCCCCTGTCTGAGCCATGATTTGATAAAGAAACCCACAGCAAGTTATCCTAAAAACCACCCTATTCTATTAACAGCGTTGCAGGATTTTTTTACCTCAAAACCCAGGATTCCTTGTCTCCCTGCTATGAAGAATGAAGAGGTGAACACAAAATGAACAGCAGCCAAAAGTTTATTAGAGTAGAAGATCAAACAGGAGGAATGGTAGGAATGCTCTCTTTACAGAGAGGGGAATTTGGAAAGTGAATGCAGGCAACCATAGGCAAGGGTCCTTGTTCTATAAGGTTCTGGTCTCTCTCCCTCCCTTACCCCTTGTTCCTTCTCAGCCAATAAAGGTTCTACCCTTACTGACTAGATAACATTAGGTGCTGGGTTGTCCATTCCTGATTGACTCATTTCCTTTGTATGGGGGGGGGGGGGTCTCTGCCCATACTGTTCCTTGTGGGTCATATGTTTATGGTCTACTTATTTTTAGTTAGGTCTTTTGTCAAATTCCTGAGGGGAGCTTGAAGGGTAGTAGATGGCGTCTGTTACAGTCTTAAGAGGAACCTTATGCCTGAGGGGGGTTACTATGATCAGACACTTCCAGCATTGTTCCAAAATAGGTGTTTTTCCCCACCCAGGAACCTCAGGTCCTATCATTTCCTATCCTAATAGTAGAACAAAAGATTCTTACAGGTTACCTTGGATGGACAAAACCAATGGACAGTTCTCTCCCTCCTCAATGGGAGCTCTCAAGGGTCAGCTCTCCCCACCTCTGCCAAACCTGTGCCCATCTCTTACCTCCTGCTGCCGCTGCTATGTAACAGTCATGCAGGAGGGTGCTTTCTGGGCAGTAGTCTCATGCTGGCTGCCACCTCTGGTGAGCAGGAATCAGGGAAAAAGTAAAAGAGGATGCCGGAAGTTGGAAAAGTTAGTGACGTGTAGCCATGGCTTGTGGTCCAAGCAGATTTCCCTTACATGTTATGAAATGGCAGTTGGTGGGGCGTCTGGGTGGCTCAGTCAGTTAAGCATTCCACTCTTGATTTTGGCTCAGATCATGATCTCACAATTCCTTGGATCCTGCCCCGAGTGGGGCTCTGTGCTGACAGTGGGGAGCCTGCTTGGGATTCTCTCTCACCCTCTTTCTCAGCCCCTCCCCTGATCACACACACTCTCTCTCAAAATAAATAAATAAACATTAAAAAAAGAAAAGAAATGAAGGGGCGCCTGGGTGGCTCAGTCAGTTAAGCGTCCAACTTTGGCTCAGGTCTTGATCTCATGGTTTGTGAGTTCGATCCCCCCTCGGGCTCTGTGCTGACAGCTCGGAGCCTGGAGCCTGCTTTGGATTCTGTGTCTCCCTCTCTCTCTGCCCCTCCTCCACTTGTTCTCTGTCTCTCTCTATCAAAAATAAATAAATCTAAAAAAAAATAAAAGAAATGGCAACTGAATGTGACAGAGAGAGAGAGAGAGAGAGAGAGAGAGAGAGAATCACATATGATTTCAAGCTGCCAGCTTTCTGCATAAAGAGAACTCAAGAGAACATTTCAAGCTGTTCATTTGCCTATATTTACATTATATGGATTGCATATCTTTTTTTAAATGTTTAGTTTTGAAAGAATACATGAGTGGAGGTGGGGCCAGAGAAGAGGGGGACAGAGGATCTAAAGTGGGCCTTGTGCCGACAGCTGCAAGCCAGATGTGGGGCTCAAACTCAAGAACCGTGAGATCATGACCTGAGCCCAAGTCAGATGCTCAACCAACTGAACCACCCGGGCACCCTTGGATTGCATATCTTAACATCGTCTCATTTATAACTATTTCTGGTAAAGGAAGATCATATATTGACACTGGTGTTGGAAGTTGAGGGTATAATCAATCATCTCTATAGAAAAATTGAACTAGTGCTTAAGTCAGCCCCCGGAGATAGTTGAGCTGCGGAATCAGGCACGATATTAAAGCAAGATTATTTCTTGAATCAAAATTTCATGTTGAAAAAGCGTTACTTGAAATGATAGCTATTAGCCCTGTTCATTTATAGGGAATTAATATTTTTTGGTTCATCTCACTTTTAACACAAAAGCTTTACAGTCTTCTGATCTTGAGGAAGCGACTTAATCTACTTGTATTTGATTTTCTTTATTTGTAAAGTGAAGTTGATAAAATGAGGCTACCCCAATTTATTGTTGTAAAGAAAAATAATGGAACAATGCCTTATAATTATAAGCAATCATTACCTTTATTCATTTGCGTGATGAGGTATGAACATTTTAGTAGGGTTTTCCTAATCACCCGGTTTTAATAGTGGCCACACACATTTCTTTTGTTAGTTTTTTCTCCTTTATTCCACCATAGGTGGAATTGATATTACTTCTAAATCTCTCAGACATGCAAAAACCATAGTATTTTTTTTCTGGAACATATACTTTTTTAAACTAAATTTCTTAGTGAGATAATTACCAGGTTTCCAATCAGCTGTAATCAATGATACAGAGACGGGGTGCCTGGGTGTTTCATTTGGTTGAGCTTCTGACTCCTGATTTTAGCTCCGGTCATGATCTCATGGTTTGTGGGATCAAACCCTGTGTCTGGCTCTGTGCTGACAGTGCAGAGACTGCTTGGGATTCTCTCTTTTCCTTTTCTCTGCCCCTTCCCCTCTGGCACTCTCTCGTTCTCTCTCAAAATAAGTAGATAAATAAATAAATAAATAAATAAATAAATAAACTTTTAAATAAATAAATAAATAATACAGAGAAATATTATGTGAACTTTAACAAGCTTCCCCTCTGGTAAGATCATACAAAACCCAATATTAAAATGTACAATATCAGAACTGGAATACTGATACTGATAAATCCATTCACCTTATTCAGGTTTCCCAGTGTTAATTGTACTCATTGCACATGCCTGTGTGTCTGTGTATGTATATTTAGTTTTCTATATTTTTCTTACATTTGCAGGTTCATTCACTGTCATAGTCGACAGATAAAATAATAGTTCTATCACCACAAAGATCCCTCACGTTACCCTTTTATAACCATACCTTCCTCCTGTCCTGGACCTGCCTATTCTTTAACCTGGGAGGCACTAATTTTTTCCTTTTTTTTTTCAAATTTTATCAGAATAGTTTCATATAATATGTAACCTTTCAAAATTGGCTTTAAAAAAATAAGAAAATAGCTTAGTTCCCTGGAGATTCATCTAAATTGATGTGCATATCATTTTTTTCCCCTTCTTAGTGGTAACTAATATTCCATTGTATGGATGTACCACACTATTCTTCCATTGAAGGGCAACTTCAATTTGGGGCTACTATGCATAAAACTATCATGAACATTCAGGCTTATGAACATGAATTTTTATTTCTCTGGGATAAATGTCCTATTGTGCAATTTCTGGATCAAATGGGGAAACATGGATAGTTTTAGGAGAAACTGTTATTCAGTTTTCCAGAGCAGCTGTACCATTTTATCTTTCCACCAGCGACATAAGAATAATCTAGTTTTTAGGAATCCTTGTCAACATTTGGTATCGTCAATTTTTTTTTTTGCCATTTTCAAAGTAGGTATGCAGTGATAACTCTTTGTGCCTTTGGTTTGAAATTCCCTGATGGCTAATCAAACGTCTTCTCATGTGCTTATTTGCCATTGGTATATACTCTTCAGTGAAATGTCTGTTTACATATTTTTCCCACTTTTTTGTTGAATTGTTTTTTACTGTTGAGTTTTGAGAGATCTTAATATCTTAGTAAACACTAATCTTCTGTCAGGAAATATAATTTGCGAATATTTTCTTCCAATCTGTTCTAAGGAACTGGATAGTGTATTACCTTTACTCATATTCTTGTTCTTTCCTTTGTTCTTTCTTCAGTGTTTATGTTTCTTGGATTTCTTTTTGGTTTGAAGGATTTCTTTAAGGATATGTCTGATAAAGACTTTTTTTCTTCTTTTTTAAGTTTTCTTTTGCCTGGGAATACTTCAATTTCCCCTTCATTTCTGAAACCTATTTTCAGTGGATATAGAATTATTGGGTGATACCCCTTTTCTCTCAGCATTTGAAAAATGTATGTCAATTCCTTCTGGCCTCCTGGTTTAAATGAGGAACCCTCTGTCATTTTAACTGGTGTTCTTTTATTAATAATGTGCTATTTCTAACTACTTTCACACTTTTCCTTCATCTTTACTTCTCAAGAGTTTAATTATGATGTGTCCTGGCTGGGCTTTTTTTTTTTTTTTTTTTGTAGCTCTTTCTGTTTGGGGTTCATTCAGTATCTTGGTATTCAGTATTCAGTAATATACACTTGTGTATTACCAAATTTGGGAAATTTTCAGTTATTATCTCCTCAAATAATCTGTCAGCCCATGTTACATCTGTTCTCCTTCTGGTACCCTGATGATACAAATATTGGCTCATTTTTTTTTATTATTGTATTTTCCCTTGGTTCATGTGAATTACACTGTTTTTTCCTCAAACTCACTATGTCTGTCTTCTTTTATACCCAATCTAATATTGACTTCATCCAGTGAGTTTTTATTTTCACTATTTTTGAGTTGTATAATTTTCATTGGCTGCCTTTTTGTAACTTTTATTTCTTTATGGATATTTTTTATATTTTCTTTTCAGCTTAAACATAATTTGTAAACAATTGTTGAAAGTACAACTTTTATGATGGCATTTCAATTCCTTAGCAGATAATTACAACATCTGATTTGTTTCAATCTTGATGTCAGTTGATTATTTTCATTGAAGTTGCAATTTTCTTGGTCCTTGGTGTTGTGGGTGATTTCCAATTATATCCTAGATATTTTGGCTATTATAACCTAACACAGTTTTGAAGAAAATAATTCCTATTTTTTGAAGGAGATTACCTTTTTTCCCTTATTTTTCTCAGAAGAAAAATATAATCCCACGGTTTGCATTCGACTGTGCCCACTGAAGTACAAAGATTATGGATTTAAAGTCTTCTGTTCAGCAACACTGAGAATTTCTTTAGATTTTACTTGGACTTTTTATTTTCACAATGTAAAAGTTTAAAATAATGATGGCTTGATAAGTTTCACTGCACAGAAAATGATTCCAAGGTGCCTTTGTACTGGTCAGTCTATTTTCCCAAATTGTCTTTATAAGAGTATCCATTGTGTTATGGTATTGTTTATCCTTAAACATTTACTGTCTATTCTTATAATTAATTAACTAAAATATCTGAAAACATCATTCCTTTAAAATGAGTCTAAGACAATAATCCTTAAAAAATTGTTTTAAGGGGTACCTGGGTGGCTCAGTCGGTTGAGGGTCCGACTTCATCTCAGGTCATGATCTCATGGTCCGTGAGTTTGAGCCCCGCGTTGGGCTCTGTGCTGCCAGCTCAGAGCCTGGAGCCTGCTTTGGATTCTGTGTCTCCCTCTCTCTCTGCCCCTCCCCAGATCATGCTCTGTCTCTCTCCCTTTCCCTGTCAAAAATAAATAAACATTTTAAAAAATTGTTTTTAGTCTCTATTTCAGGCTGAATAGATTGTTTAAGGACTTATAAAGAAAGTACTTTTGAACATCTGATTCCACAATGTAGGTATCTGTCCATGGAAGTTAGCAGCAAGATAAGTTAAGGTCTGCCCCCTTCTCTAGGGTGATTTACGCCAAAATGCATACACTTGATTTCACTGAGGCATTTCGCAATTCACCAAGATCATTCTTTCCTATCATAAGACATATGGTGATAATATTCTTTGTTGTGCCATGTGAAATCTTGAAAATAAGCATGAATAAACTTACTAGCCACAATTTTTTTTCTCTCCCTAGAGAGGCAATACAAAAAAATAGTGGGTTTTTGTTTTGTTTTGTTTTCTTTTTGGTTTTGATTTTGGTTTTGGTTTTGGTTTTCTATATTATAATAACATTTGTCATGGGGAATATCCTTTCTTACATATTTTAAGGTTATGGCCTTCAGTCTTTTTATCTTTTTTAATGTTTATTTATTTAGTTTGAGAAAGAGAGAGAGAGAGAAGAGAAAGAGAGGGAGAGTGAGAGAGAGAGAGAGAGAGGTAGAGAGAAAGAGAGAGAGAGAGAGACTGAGCAGAGGAGAGGGAGAGAGAGGCAAAGAAAGAATCCAGAGTAGGCTCCACACTGTCAGAACAGATCCCAATGCAGGGCTCAATATCATGAACTGTGATATCATGACCTGAGTTGAAAGAGTCAGATACTTAACCCACTGAGCCACCTAGGTGCCCCTGGCCTTCAGTCTTATCTTTTTTTTTAATTTGTTTTTCAACGTTTTTATTTTATTTTTGGGACAGAGAGAGACAGAGCATGAACGGGCGAGGGGCAGAGAGAGAGGGAGACACAGAATCGGAAACAGGCTCCAGGCTCTGAGCCATCAGCCCAGAGCCCGACGCGGGGCTCGAACTCACGGACTGCGAGATCGTGACCTGGCTGAAGTCAGACGCTTAACCGACTGCGCCACCCAGGCGCCCCCCTTCAGTCTTATCTTAATGACAAAGGTGAAACAACTTATTAGACTTCACATTAATGAGTTCTTTGGCAATCCTCCTTTAAGTAGCCCAAGATTTTTTTTTTTCTTTTTACCTTAATAGTGACAAAGAAAGAATAACTGGGGTGCCTGGATGGCTCAGTTGGTTAAACATCTGACTTCGACTCAGGTCATGATCTTATAGTTTGTGAGCTCCAGCCCCATGTTGGGCTTTGCTGACAGCTCAGAGCCTGGAGTCTGCTTTGAATTCTGTGTCTCTCTCTCTCTCTCTCTGACCCTCCCTGCCAGGTCTCAAAAATGAATAAACATTAAAAAAAGAAAAGGAAAGAATAACTCATTTCCTTTACTGTTTTTAAATTTTTTTTAACGTTTATTTATTTTTGAGACAGAGAGAGACAGAGCATGAACAGGGGAGGTCAGAGAGAGAAGGAGACACAGAATCTGAAACAAGCTCCAGGCTCTAAGCTGTAAGCACAGAGCCTGATGCAGGGCTCGAACTCACAGACCACGAGATCATGACCTGAGCCGAAGTCGGACGCTTAACCGACTGAGCCACCCAGGCGCCCCTCCTTTACTCTTTTTATATAAACTGATATTATTTGCTTTTATATTCTTCCAATATATATGTATATAAGTATGTGTATGCAGATGTCCATCTTTATGTGTGTATGCTTATAATATATACTATATATACAGAGAATATATATACATATATACACGCATATAAGAATATATATATATATACACACACACACATATAAAACTTTTATTTAGCCTTCTTCCCATTCCTGATACATTAGTTATTAAGTCATTTTATTTTCCTTCATGTATTCTAACTTAATTTAAGTACTGAAACATCTTTCTTCTTCATTCTGTTTTAGTGAGGAGGATATGTAGGCTCTCTCCCACCCCCACATACATATATATATACGTGTATATGTATATGTATATATATGCATGTATATCATGTATATATGTATACATGCATATATATTCATGTATATATGTATACATACGTGTATATTTATGTGTATATATATATATATATAGAGAGAGAGAGAGAGAGAGAGAGGGAGGGAGAGAGAGAGAGAGAGAAAGGAGGAGGAGAGAGCCTACATATCCTCCTCACTAAAACAGAATGAAGAAGAAAGATGTTTCAGTATTTAAATTAAGTTAGAATACATGAAGGAAGATAAAATGACTTAATAACCAATGTATCAGGAATGGGAAGAAGGCTAAATAAGAGCTTTTTTTTTTAACCTCGGCTTTGAATCTATTTTTGCAACATTGAGAAAATCACATTATTTCCCTGGATTTTACTTTTATCTTCTGTAACATATTGGCCTAAATATCCACAATTCCATAAGTCTAGAATTCACGTTTACTTACTTATCAGGGTCAAGAATTAGCTTCTAATCAAAATCACCTTACTCACAACTGAGAGAATCATTCATTTCTGAAATTGTTGAAATAGTTCTGGGAGTCCTTTGGAGGAGACTAATTCTTTATGAAATAGTTTGATAGGCTACTCAGTAGTGGTTGCCATTTTTTTCTAGACTCCTTCGACAACATATTATGAGTCCCTGCTGGTGATAACATTTCTACTGGAGACCAAAATATCTAAAGTTGTTAAGATACTCCTGATGCCCCCTGGGACATGACGTCTACAAATATGTCTCCTACTTGTCTTATTTTTCAGATCACCTTAGCTTCTCCACAGTTTTGCTTATTTAATATTATAAAAATATAATTCACTGTCATTTTTACTACACTTTGGCAAATAGGTTATGAGAGAGTTCTAACTCATGTTCTCTCTTTAATCTCATAGAGATGTAAGATAAATTGCTATTCTCTCCCATGATTCTTGGGTTGAAAACCATGTTAGAAGAATGCCAGAAGACAACTGAGTCATAGATCTATACCGAATTAATAGTGATCTACAATTCTTCCTTCCTCACTTGCTCTAACACACCCTATCCCTGAACCATGCTTGTGCAAGAAATGCGTAATCCTGAACTCTTTTTCAGTTAGGGAGAACTTCTGTAGGTTTCTCTGAAACCCCTCCCAGGTAAAACTGGCTGGACAATCTTTGTAGTCTCCTGTATAATGATTTTGCAGGATGGTTTCTAAGATGGGGCTATCTCCTTAAGGCTTCCTACCTACTATGCACACGATGGAAAGACCATATTCTTATATTAGTAGTCATGGTAGGGGATGGAGGGGAAGAGGTGACTATGAACAGATTTTTTTTTCAAGAAGTAGACACTATCATACAGTACAGAATGCCTCAGCAATCTTTAATAATAGAGACAATGTTTCTGCTCACAGAGAATTAATTAATGCATGTATTTAGAAATCACTAAGCAAACTATAATTAACTAACAAAGCAATGAAATATTTATAAGAAACAGACAGAAAACAATAAACAAAATAAGTACATTACAAAGTGAATATATTACTCTAAACATTATTAAAAATACCATCAAGATACATATTTAATTTTACAATTTGCATGCTGGCTTGTTAATTTTATTTAATTGCATCATTTGCTACTTGGAGAGAAAGGGATTGTTTTCATTTGCTGAGTTAAACTTTACGTAGAATTCGCAAATTGAGAAGCAATTTACATTTAGTATTTTATTGGGGAGTATTATATTTAATATATGTTACAAATGAAAATAAATACTGAAATATAAATCTTGAAGGAGAAACAGAGCTTGATTTGTATTTAGTATTCTTTACACAGCACTCCCCATATGATAGATATCTAACATTTAAATATATACAAACTGTACCTCAAATAAACAGCACTCTTTTTCTTTTAAGCAAACACACAAAGTTATAAATATTCGATTAGTGTTTCTCTCTCTAAAATTATAGAAATGAGCTGGTTATAGTTTTCAAGGGTTTTTTCTTTGTTCATTTTTTTTTTAATCTCTGGATTACATTCTTTAAATAAATTACCAAATTGAACTTTGAAGGAAAAAAAAAAAAAAGAAAACTACATGAAGGTGAATAAAAGGCTGACTCAAAAAATAGTAGGACTATTTTTCTTTAAAATTAGCAAAATTAGCATGTTAAGTAAGAAGGTAACATTTCTGGGTTTATTTTTAAACCTGGTCTGTAAGCATTTTAATCATTTACCCAAAAGGAGATTAATACCGTCATGAAGCTGTCCTGAAATTCATTAGGGAAGTGATAAAGAAAGGAGAAGACAAAGACGCCATGGGAGAGGTTGAGGATATGGACTGCTTTGCTAAGGCAGGGGAAAAAACCAGAATGGAGCAGCTCTGAAGAACCTGTGTTCAATTTCCCAGCATTTTTATGTTAAGCAGTGATTTGATTTTCTTGTTTGTTTTTGTTTGTTTTTTTCTTTGTCATTTTATTTATTTATTTATCTATCTATTTATTTATCTATCTATCTATCTATCTATTTATTTATTTAAATTCAAGATAGCTAACATACAGTGTGGTACTGGTTTCAGGAGTAGAACCTAATGATTCATCACTTACATATAACAACCAGTGCTCATCCCACCAAGTGCCCTCCTTAGTGCCCATCAACCACTTAGCCCATCTCCCCAGCCACTGCCCCTCCAGCAACCCTCACCTTGTTCTCTGTCTTTAAGAGTCTCTTAGGGTTTGCCTTCCTCTCTGTTTTTATCTTTTCTTCCCTTCTCCAATGTTCATCTCTTTTATTTCTTAACTTCTACATATGAGGGAAATCACATGATATTTGCCTTTCTCTGACCTATTTTGCACTTATGATAGACCACATGTTCTTTATCCATTCATCAGTTGATGGGCATTTAGAGTCTTTCCATACTTTGGCTATTGTTGATAGCACTGTTATAAACATTGGGGTGCATGAGCCCCTTTGATTCATCATTTTTGTATCCTTTGGATAAATACCTAGTAGTGCAATTGATGGCTCATAGGGTAGTTATGTTTTTAATATTTTGAGGAACCTCCACACTGTTTTCCAGAATGGCTGCACCAGTTTGCATTCCCACCAACAGTGCAAATGAGTTCTTCTTTCTCTGAGTCCTTGCCAACATCTGTTGTTTCCTGAGTTGTTCATTTTACCCATTCTGACAGGTATGAGGTGGTATCTCAGTGTGGTTTTGATTTGTATTTCCCTGATGATGAGTGATGTTGAGCATCTTTTCATGTGTCTGTGAGCCATCTGGGTGTCTTTGGAGAAGTGTATATTCATATCTTCTGCCTGTTTCTCCACTAGATTACTTATTTTTTGGGTGTTGAATTTGATAAGTTCTGTATAGATTTTGTATACTAACCCTTTATCATTTGCAAAGATCTTCTCTCATACCATCAGTTGCCTTTTAGTTTTGTTGATGGTTTCCTTTGCTGTGCAGAAGTGTTTTTATATTGATGAAGTCCCAATAGTTCATTTTTGCTTTTGTTTCCTTTGCATCCAGAGACATGTCTAGTAAGAATTTGCTGTGGCCGTGGTCAAAAAGGTTGTTGCCTGTTTTCTCCTCTAGGATTTTGATAGTTTCCTGTCTCACATTTGGGTCTTTCATCCATTTTGAGTTTAGTTTTGTGTATGGTGTAAGAAAGTGGTCCAGTTTCATTGTTCTGCATGTCAATGTCCCATTTTCCTAGCACCATTTGCTGAAGAGATTGTCTTTTTTTTCCATTGGATACTCTTTCCTGCTTTGTTGAAGATTAGTTGACCTGCATTTGGGGCCCCATTTCCATGTTCTTTATTCTGATCCATTGTTCTATTTGTCTGTGTTTGTGCCAGTATCATACTGCCTTGATGATTACAGCTTTGTAATACAGCCAGAAGTCCAGAACTGTGAGGACAGCTTTAGATTTTATTTTTTTTAAACATTACTCTGGCTATTCAGGGTCTTCTGTGGTTCCATAAAAATTTTAGAATTCTTTGTTCTAGCTCTGTGAAAAGTTCTGGTGGTATTTTGATAAGGATTGCTTAAATATGTAGATTGCTTAGGGTAGAATAGACATTTTAACAATATTTGTTCTTCCAATCATGAGCGTGGGATGTTTTTCCATTTCTTTGTGTCTTCAATTTCTTTCATAAGCTTTGTATAGTTTTCAGCATACAGATCTTTTACCTATTTGGTTAGGTTTATTCCTAGATATCTTACAATTTTTGGTACAATTGTAAATAGGATCAATTCCTTGATTTCTTTTTCTTCTGCTTCGTTATTGGTGTATAGAAATGGAACAGATTTTTGTATATTGATTTTATATCCTGTGACTTTGCTGAATTCATGTGTCAATTCTAGCAGGTTTTCAATGGAGTCGAAAAAAAAAAACCAGGAAGGGTTTTCTACGTACAGTGTCACGTCATCTGCAAAGACTGAAAGTTTGACTTCTTCCTCGCCAATGTGTATGCTTTTTATTTCTTTTTGTTGTTTGATTTATTTAGGCTAGAACTTCCAGTACCATGTTGAAAAACAGTAGTGAGAGTGGACATCCCTGTCCTAATCCTGACCTTAAGGGGAAACTCTCAGTTTTTCCCCATTGAGGATGATATTAGCTGTGGGTCTTTTGTATATGGCTTTTATGATGGTGAGGTATGTTCCTTCTATCTCTGCTTTCTTGAGGGTTTTTGTCAAATGCTTTTTCTTTATCTGGTAAGAGGATCATATGGTTCTTATCCTTTCTTTTGTTAATGTGGAATTTCAGGTTGATTGGTTTGCAAATATTGAACTAGCCCTGCAGCACAGGAATAAATCCAATTTGATCATGGTGAATAATTCTTATAATATACTGTTGAATTCGATTTGCTAGAATCTTATTGAGGATTTTTGCATCCAGGTTCATTAGGGATATTGGCATGTAATTCTCCTTTTTAGTGGGGTCTTTGCCTGGTTTTGGAATCAAGGTAATGCTGGCTTCATAGAATGAGTTTGGAAAGTTTCCTTCCATTTCTATTTTTTGGAACAGTTTGAGAAGAATAGGTATTAACTCTTCTTTAAATGTCTGGTAGAATTCCCCTGGAAAGCCATCCGGCCCAGGACTCTTGTTTGTTGGGAGGTTTTGACAACTGATTATTCAATTTCTTTGCTGGTTATGGGTTTGTTCAAATTTTCTATTTCTTCCTGTTTCAGCTTTGGTAGTATGTGGGTGTCTAGGAATTTGTCCATTTCTTCCAAATTGCTCAGTTTGGTGATATATAATTTTTCATAGTATTCTTTTATAAGGGTTTGTATTTCTGTGGTGTTGGTTGTGATCTCTCCACTTTCACTCATGATTTTACCTATTTGGGCCCTCTCTCTTTTCTTTTTGATACATCTAGCTATGGGTTTATCAATTTTTTTATTTCTTTCAAATAACCAGCCTTTAGTTCCATTGATATGTTCTAACATTTTGTTGTTTCCATATCATTTATTTCTGCTCTAATCTTTATTATTCCATTCTTCTGTTGGCTTTAGGATTTATTTGTTGCTCCTTTTTTGTCCCTTTAGGTGTGAGGTTAGGTTGTGTATCTGGGATCTTTCTTGCTTTTTGAGATAGACCTGAATTCCAATGTACTTTCCTCTTAGGACTGCTTTTGCTGCATCCCAAAAGGTTTGGATTGTCATGTTTTCATTTTCATTGGCTTCCATGTATTTTTTAATTTATTCTTTAATTTCATGGTCAACCCATTCATTCTTTAGTAGGAAGTTCTTTAACCTCCATGTATTTGAGGTCGTTCTAAATTTTGTCTTGGGGTTGATTTTAAGTTTCATTGTGTTGTTATCTGAAAATATGCATGGTATGATGTGCATCTTTTTGTACCTGTTGAGGGATGATTTGTGACCCAGTATAAGATCTATCTTGGTGAATGTTCCATGTGAAATTGAGAAGAATGTGTATTCTGCTGCATAAGGATGAAATGTTCTGAATACATATGTTAAGTACATCTGGTCCACTGTGTCATTCAAAGTCAATATTTATTTGTTAATTTTCTACTAGATGATCTGTCCATTCCTGTAGGTGGGTAGTTAAACCCCCTACTATTATGGAATTATTATCAATGAGTTTCTTTAAGGTTGTTATTAATTGACTTATATATTTGCATTCTCCAAGTTAGAGGCATAAATATTTACAATAGTTAAAACTTCTTAAAGGATAGACCCCTTAATTATGAAATCATGCCCTTCTTCATCTCTTGTTAAAGTCTTAGTTTTAAAATCTATTTCTCTGGTATAAGTATGTCTACTCTGGCATTCTTTTGACCTCCATTAGCATGAAAGATGCTTCTCCATCTCATTTTCAGTCTGCAGATGTCTTTAGGTCTAAAATGAGTCTCTTGTAGGCAGCATATAGATGGGACTTTTTTTATCCATTCTGATACCCTATTTCTTTTGATTGGAGCATTTGGTACATTTACATTCAGAGTGATTATTGAAAGATGTGAATTTAGTGCCATTGTGTTTCCTGTAGAGTTGTTTCTGGTGATGTTCTCTGATCCTTTGTCCTCTTTGTTGCTTTGGTCTTCCTTTTTTTCTCCATTCAGAGTGTCCCCTATAAAATTTCTTGCAGGGATAATTCAGAGGTCACAAAATCCTTCAGTTGTTGTTTGTGTGGGATTTTTTTCTAATCTCTCTTTCTATTCTGAATGACAGCCTTGCTGGTTAAAGAATTCTTGGCCACACATTTTTCCCATTCAGCACATTTAATATTTCCTGCCACTCCCTTCTGACCTGCCATGTTTCAGTGGACAGATTTGCTACTTAACTTATGTGTCTAGCCTTGTAGGTTAAGGAACTTCTGTCCCTACTACTTCCAGAATTCTCTTTTTATCTTTGTGTTTTGCAAGTTTCACTATGATATGTTATGGTGTTGACCTGTTTTTGTTGATTTTGAGGGGAGTTTTCTGTGACTCTTGGACTTGAATGCCTGTTTCCTTCCAGATTAGGGAAGTTCTTAGTTATAATTTGTTAAAATAAACCTTCTGTGCCTTTTGTCTGTTCTTCCTCTTCTAGGGCTCCTATGATATGGATATTGTTTCATTTCATAAAATCTCTTTATTGTCTAAGTCACCCCTCATGATCCAGTAATTTCATTTTCCTTTTTTTTAAAGCTTCATTATTTTCCATTATTTTATCTTCTATTTCACTTATTCTCTCCTCTGCTTCTTCAATCATTGTTGTCATTGTATGTAGTTTGCTTTGCATCTCAGTTATAACATTTTTTATTTGATCCTGAATAGTTCTTTGGTCTCTGTAGCAAGGGTTTCTCTGGTGTCGTTTATGCTTTTGTCAAGCACAGCTAGTAGTTTTATGACTGTTGTTCTAAGTTGTTGTTTAGATATATTGTTTATATCTGTTTTGAGAAAGTCCTTGGCTGTGACTTCTTTTTGACTTCACTTTTGGGGAGAATTCTTCCATATTGTAATTTTATTTAAGTTTCTGTATTTTGCCTGTTTTAAAAGCCTGTTATGTTTGCTGCTTCTGAGAGTACTGCTATAATAAAAAGGGGTCATATACTCTCTAAGGCATGATACTTCTGGAAGTGTTTCTGGTGTATGCTGTGTGCACTCTGCTGTTGTGTTTTGGCTGCTCTTTCCCACTGGTCAGTACCTTAACAGAGCTCCTCCTTGCTTGCAATGGTGGACTGTTTGGACCTCTAGCTAGGTGTGCTTTGATTTGTTTGTTTAAGTAACCCTGAGAAATAGAGGGTGGGGGGGTGTAGTCTGATTCCAAAAAAAAAATAGTAAAGGAAAGGGAAAAACAACAAAAAACAAAACCAAAGAATAAAAAAAATATAAGGCTTGTTCCGAAGGAAAAGAAAGAAAAACAAGAGGAAAAAAATAAAAGAAGTGAAAAAAGAAGGAAAAATAAAATAAATAAGCCTGACCCCCCCAAAAAAAAGAGAGAGAGAAAAGAGAATGAAAAAGACAAGAAGAAGAAACTATGAGTCTGATTCCAAAAGACAAAAAGATGAAGGAAGAAAAAAAAAAAGAAACAAGAACTGTCTGTGTTGTTTTGAGACATGATTTTCAGTGCACTCAGTGTATGAAGGGTGCTGACTGTGCTAGTCTTCTAGAGGAGAGGTCCCCAGCATTGGCTCAGAGTTAGTCTTACCCTAGTAAATAAGCATAGGCATGGGGGGCTGAGTTTGGCATAAGCAGGTCCCGCCTCCACTGTGGGCTGCCATGCTGCTCTCTGAATTAACTGTGTTGGTGTTGGGAGAAAAAAGGGTGCCACCCCAATCTCTCATCCCCTGACCAGGGACCTCACAACCCCTACTGTTCAGGCCATCCTCACAGAATAACAAGAGCAGTCAGCTTGCCCTGTGTCACAGCTGTCCTGTGTTTTTTCTTTGGTGCATGCCTGGGTTTCAAAACCCAAAGTCTTAAAGCACCCAGAACCATAAGGATCTGCTCCCCTGCTCTGGAGTAGAGCCTCTCCATCCTGATGATGAAAGGCCTTTGGCTAGCATTTGCAGGGTCTTTTGTCCTTGGAGAGGCAATAACCCTGTTCCAAAAGTACTCCAGAAAGAGGAATGTTCTCTCCCAGTGCACCCTGGAGATCCTTACACCATGCTATGCACTTGGGTGCCAGTTCCCTACTCCCCAGGGGCATGCACTACAGCTCCACTGTTTGATGCAGGGCTTAAACTCAGGAACCATGAGATCATGAACTGAGAAGAAGTTGGCCGCTTAACTGACTGAGCCACCCAGGTGCCCTAGTCCTGTTTTGTTTTTTGTTTTTAGTTCATTTATTTATTTTGAGAGAGAGAAGGCTCACGTGCATATAAGCAGGGGAAGTGCAAAGAGAGAGGGAATCCCAAGCAGGCTCTGCACTGTCAGTGTGGAGCCTGACAAGGTACTCAATCCCAAGAACTGTAATATCATGACCTGAGCTGAAGTCAAGAGTCAGCCACTCAACCAACTAAGCCACCCAGTTACCCCAAAAGCACCTGGTACATTTGATACATTTTTTTAATTGTGGCAACATATACTTAACATAAACTTGAACATTTTAACCATGTTTAAGTATGCAGTTTAAGCCATTCAGTACATTCACATTGTTGTTGCAACCATACCCATTAAAATTTTTCTATGTTTTTTTTTTTTTAATTTATGTTTGAAAGAGAGAAACAGTGTGAGCAGGTGAGGGGCAGAGAGAGAGGGAGACACAGAATCAGAAGCAGGCTGTAGTCTCTGAGCTGTCAGTACAGACTCCAACACAGGGCTTGAACTCCCGGTCTATGAGACCATGACCTGAGCCGAAGTCAGATGTCCAACCGACTGAGCCACCCAGGTGCCCCTGCAACCATACTCATTAAATGATAACTCCCCATTTTCTCCTACACTCACCTCTGGCAACCACTCTTCACCTTCTGTCTCTAAGAATTTGACTACTCTAGGTACCTTCTGTGAGTGGAATGATACATTATTTATTCTTCTATGACTGTCTTATTCCACAAAACATAATGTCCTCAAGGTTCATCCAAGCTGTGGCATGTGTTAGAACTTCCTTTCTTTTTAGAGCTGAATAATTTTCCATTGTATGTGTAGACCACATCTGGTTTATCCATTCCTCTGCTGATAGACAAATTGGGAAGATTCCACTTTTGGCTGCTGTGAATAATACTGCTATGAACATGAGTGTGCAAATATCAATTTGAGTTTCTGGTTCCTATTATTTTTGTACATCCCCAGAAGTGGAATGGCTGAGTCATATGGTAATTTTTATTTTTAATTTTGTTGAGGAATCAACATACTCTGATACATTCTTGATTGAGGAAAAGAAAGGTGCTTCAGTTAGAAATCATGGTATCATGAGAACAGAGAACTTTGGTCCTATTGAAAATTAGATTTATGACTTTGGGGAATCAGATTTTCTAGAATTCAGGGAAAATCTTAAGTGTCAAATGCCTTTCTGGCGATATTTTAGAGATAGGAAGGGAAAATAATGATATTATGGCCATATAATTTTTAATAATGTCATTAGAGAATGCAGTGAAAGGAAATAAATTTGTGGCAGAGGCAGCTTCTGACGTTGGGGTTCACCATTGCTGTACCATGAGAGTATTCAATAACGGATATCAGCTTGGAGTGGCATTTCTATTGCATTAACTAATATTAACCCTTTTAAGTAGGCATAGGGTTCATGCTTCTTACTGTTTTGGGGATGCTCCGTTCATCCTGTAACACCGTGCCCTGTTGCTTCAGAGAAATGTTAACGTACTAGTGTTCTGGTCCAGATAACATGACCTCCTAGTCCCTGCTGTCATTTGAGAATTGGAACATTGACAATATTGACAACACTTCTCACACAGAAGACCTAGAGGAAATCTCTAGCTGCCTGCCTCCCAATACTGGAGGCTGAGTGCATGGAAGAAGCTTTGTTGCTCTGGAGGTAAGCTTCGTAGGAAACAGAACAAAGTGAAACAGAAGATCTTGACTCAAGCCAAAGAAGGATCCTCCAACATCAAAACTACTCTGTTTCTCAGAGCACGAGGCCTCCTATCCCTGGAGGTGCTAAAGCAGAATCAGGGCCTGTCAACTCAGGAAATGTGTTCAGGTACTTTTCTATATATTTGACATGGTGATATCAAGAGACTACTTACTACTGAAGAATTTATCAAGTGGAGATAGGTTGGGGCTTCTGGACAGGGTTGGTGAGTGGAAGTTGCAAATTAATGGGAATTATGTTATTCTGTATCGATATTTAATTCATGTTAGAAAGCCAATTTTTTGTAATTCCACCATTCCATTTATATTCAAGTATACTTCTGTCCTGGCTGGTTAGCTAAATTCACGTGATTTTGCTATGATTCCAAAAAGAGCTTGCCAGATATTTTTGCCCAGTGGTGCTGTCCACGTAGCTGTCTGTAGAGTCTCTGACGTTTATTATACAATGGCATGTTTTTTCCTCTGAGAAATTTCTGCCATGGCAGCCACTCCCCATAAGGACTATTATGATGTGACCACACAAAAGTCTCTCATCCACCACCACAGAAAGCCCTTCTCCTCTAATAGTATACAGTCTTTTATCTTTTGAAATGTCCCCACACTTCTCACCTGCCCCCTTGCAGCCAACCAACGACTGCCAAAGGTACCTGCAAAACAATTAGAAAGTCTCGTTCAGTCACAAAAATCTTCATGATAGAACATTTGCCAATCAGAGACTGTCTCAGTGTTTTCCCTTCTTTTATTTTATAAGTCTCCCTTTTCTAACACCATTGACCTCAGTGTTGGTTTATGCTCAGTGAAGGTTTATGAATCACATGCTGCAAGGTTATTAATAAGCCACCTTTGTTAATTTTGCCTCAGACTTAGGTTTGTGATTGACATCTCCTTCCTGAAGATATCAAGCTTCATTATTAAATGGAAAAAGCGAACAACAATTTCAGAATATCTATAAGGCCATATTTTCCTAAAAATGTCTTCTTTATAGATTATGGCTAAAACCTAACATGCCTCCTTCTTTTGATAGTTGAAGAATAAAGTGTAAGGAGTGAGCTGGGGCAAGGATTTAGACAGAGGTCAGTGGTATGTTAGTAGATGTTTAGGAATGACTTCTCCTTAATTAGATAAAACAAAAACCAGCTCTGATTCTTGGTGGCTCATTTCAAGCCGCCAATGTGGATTTGGGAAGAAAAGGGCTCAATGCATGCTGGGAGCCCAGGCTCCCGCTCCAGCACACCAGCCAGGGACCTACACTCTTTGTGAGCATTTCCAGTGTGAGACTTTCTAGCACCATTTCGCATCACCCCTCTGAACCTTAGTCTAATTACTTTTAAAAATGAGGAAAATGCCCAATCATTCAGTTGCTGGTTTAAGGTCACACAGCAAATGAATGGCATGTGGTTTTAGCCTCTGCTTTTACACGCCATTTGCAAAACCTTTGTTAGAGAAGGAGTCTAAGAATTAAAGTGTGTGCTAAGCTGTAAAATGAATACATATCACATATTCCTAAAGGACTCAGTTCTGCTGACTCTGGTTGCAATAGAGATTGCTTAAAACTGGTGCATATACACACAACGTGGATCAGAAATATGAAATATTTCGCTACATTCACACTTCTGTCAAGGGTGAGGCCTGTCATTAACAAACAGCTCAACCAAAATGTTGTCGCCAAGTAAGTGGCCAGTCAAAAAGTTCATGGACATCGGAGCATTTTTGTGTGCCCAGGTGCTCTGCTGGGGCCAGACCTTCACCTTCAGCACAGGTGATCAGCTCAACCCCAAGTCCATGCCCAGGGTTGAGAAATTGTCCATAGTGATCCGTGTCTACATGCAAACCTTGTCTGCAATCAACCCAGTTTGCGTAGCTGTTGTTGTGGTTTGAAAGAAGGGAGGGAACAAAGGCTTCATTCCTGCTGTTTCTTAATTGGAACCATCTGTTATTCTTTGTCTCCGCTAAAGAAGCTGCAATCCAGTGCCTGGGTCTGACACGGAAATTGGGGCCTGCGAGCTTTGGCACAGACAGCCATCTCCTAAGGGAAGGCAAAGTGGCCACCCTGTAGGTAGGGGCATTGTTTTGAAGATCCCTTATTAGGGAGAAAATATTGCAAGGGTAACTAACTGTTGGAAGGGAATATCAAGCAACACGAACATATTTATTATTGTAGAAGGTAGATTTTGAATTTTACTGGCAAAAAGTACGATGGTGTGAAAGACTGAAGAGAACTCGCCTGTAGTGAGACCTACAATGCCCCAGTTAGACTGCTGTTTCACAAAAGCCCTAGAGAAAATGTCACTAACCCCATGTTACAGATGATGACACGGAGTTCCTTGGACCCAGAGTTAACACATGGCAGAACTGAGACAGTAAATGAAGATCCCTCTGGCAATAAAAAGCCATGACGTTTCTACACTATATACAGAAGGAGCTGGCAACCCTGAGACAAACCCAACCCGCCACCTGTTTCTGTAGAGTGCCCGAAAGCTGAAAATGTTTCCTACCGTTTTTGTAACAATTTTTGAGAGTTGAAAAAAATCAAGAGAAAAATAGCAATTTTTGACACATGAAAATCATTTGAGAGTCCCATCTCCATGTCCCAGAAGAAAGTTTTACTTGACACAGTCATGGTTGTTCATTTCAGTACCGTCCGTGGCTATTTTCACACCTACAACAGCAGAGCCGAGTGGTCCCGACAGAAGTCCAATGACTTGCAAAGACTAAACTGCTTGGTAACTTGACTTTCATAGGACAAAGCTTTGTCTGTATGAGACCAGGGGTTCTCCCACTTGAGTATACATCAGAATCGTCTGGAGTCTGTGTTTTTAACACAGATCAGTGGGCCTCACCCCAGAGGTTCTGATTTGGTAGGTTGAAGTGAGGCTAAGCATTTCCATTTCTAACATGTTCCTGGGTGATGTCCTTGCGGCTAGTCTTGGGCTCACCCTTTGACAATGATTGTACGTGACAAAAAGTGGCTACAATGGTTTTGCTGATCATTTAGCTTTTCAGCCAGTAGACTTTGTAGCTAGGGGATAAATCTTCATAGCTTGGTAAGTCCCCTTCCTTCTGTAATCTTATCTTTGCATAATGTATTTAGCACTTGTACTACTGGATGGCTTTTGTACAGTTATTTCTATGTTCATGCATCTAGTTTTCTCATCTAATTTAAGTTTAGTGAGAGCAAAAAGCAAATAGTCTGTGGCCATATGTCCACATGTTGATGGCCCGTGCAGGGCTGCTCTCACACCACAGGTGGGAGGCGGGGTAGCAGAATAAATATACTGCAAGCACATACACCTTCAATCCCGACCCTGTTGTTGGCTTTCTTCCTAAATTTGGGCATGTTAGCTTCCAAGAGCCTCAGTTTCTTCTGCCGTGAAATTAGCATGATAACGTGTGCCTCACAGAGGTCCCCTGAGTTATATATCAGATCAAATATGTAAAGCATATTCAATGCCTGGCAAACTGTAAACAACCTGGAAGCCTTTGAGGGGCTCACTGCATAATAGTTGAACAAAAGCCTTCAGTCCCTTCCCCTCAGATGAAGTAGTGATGAGGGAAGTCATTTCCTCTTGCCGTGTCAACTGACTGAATTCCACACCACCCTTGATGGGAGCATGGAATATGCGATAGCTCAGAAACACACCATACTCACTCTACACCCATGCAGCTTCTGCCTGGACTGGTGCCTGAAGACAACTTGGATGGCATCTAGAAGTCTGTATCCAGAGCAGAGTTACAGCTGTTCAGAGAAAAAATGGCCCGTTACGGTTCAAAGAAGAGTTAGAAATGCTAGAAGGGAAAAGACAATGAGGTCCACTGCAGCATTAACGTCTGTGCTCTTTGCTGCCTTCTTCCAGAATAGTGCAGAGGTTCAGAGCTCTCCCTGTGGTTTCTGACCACCTGGGTCAGCTTCCTGGCTCCATCATGAGCCTACAGTGTGGCGTCAGGTGTCTACTTTCTCTATAGCTCATTTCATCATTTCTAGAAAGTGGGGCAATCCCTGAATTTCCCTTGTATGGTCTTTGTGAGGGTCAGATGAGTGATTTTAGGGAAAGCCCTGGCCTGGCCCAAGATATGTGCTAAGTAGAGTAACACTAACGGAAAACTTGCCTGTTGTATGAGTTGTGTTAAGTGTTTTACTTATACTCATTCGTTCATAAAACAAGACAGGATTTATGAAAACTATGACTTCAGTGAAAATATAAACATATAAACCTGGAAGAGTTTGGATCAATAGGTTATATTTGAGATTGCTGCAGTGTGTGCACCTACATGCATTTCTGTTGTTGATGGCACTGCTATCTTTCCTGGCAAAAATATTTTATAACCAGAAAAAAAAACTGTACACATTTATTTGTTGTTGTTTTAAGTTTTCACCATCGTCATGTATTCACTCTATTTCATTTGAAAGGTTACCACTGTACTACCAAAAACATATGAAAAAGAAGACGACGGAGAATTGCTCTCTGGTCTTTAACAGGAAAAGTCCCTTCATATGTTGCCCTTGTCAGTTGACACCGGAAGCTCATGAGTATTCTGACCAAAAAGGACATTGAGAGACATTGGAAAGAGGAGGATTTTGAAAATGGCCTTATGAAACCACATAGGAAGCTACCTACTTCAAGATGGTTCTGGAGTGGGGCACCTATTAGGCACATTAATATCCAGGAGTGTGTGTCAAACAGCTAGTTCTCTATTATTATCATAAATGGTGGGTCCTTTAAAAACAATTCTTGATGTTTGAAGGAAGAAGCATTACAGAGAGAAAATGGAACCTAGAAAGACTACTAGCATTGGTACCCCTTAATCCTTCTCGCAGACCTACCCCTACTTACTTAGTGCAGGTTTTCTGTACCTCTTTTGTTTGTTTCTTTATTGATGACCCCATCCCTATGTTCACTTTCTGTTTAAGCTCCTGCCCAGGCTCTGGCAAGCGTCTCTCTGAGGACTCCAAGTGTCTTGCCCTTGGTCAGATGTGGTCCCGAACATAATCTCCCTTTGGTGTTTTGTGTTGGTCCCCCTTTCAGATGTTTTTTTTTTTTGTTGTTGTTGTTATTGTTGTTTGTTTGTTTGTTTGGATCCTTTGGAATGGACCAGTATTTTATTTGGTGGATTTAACAAATGGATTATGTAATTCAGTATGATATTTTCACATTTTATCTGCAAAACATTGGCTAGAAAGGGCTCCATTTGTCCATAGGTGTGAGAGTCACAGTGACTGACCAGTGGGCTTGTGTAGGTTTTTCCCAAGCACAAGGTACATTTTTTTTAAGTTTATGTATTTGTTTGTTTTGAGAGAGACAGAGAGTGAGCAAACAGGGGAGGGGCAGAGAGAGAGGAAGAGAGGATACCAAGCAAGCTCCACACTGTCAGTGCAGAGCTCGATGCAGGGCTCTAACTCAAAATCTGTGAGATCATGACCTGAGCCAAAATCAAGAGTTGAATGCTTAACTGACTGAGCCACCCAGGAGCCCCAGCACATGGTACGATTTTACGTGGACTCTTCTTTTTGCCACGACTTGCTCCTGCTTCTACTTTATCTCTCAGTTAGCTACATTTACTGATGTTCTAACATTTAGGTGACGTACAGTTTTATCCAGGCAGTTTCCCTTAATTTCCACCTCCCAAGGATGGTTTCCTACCCAGTGAATTCCATACTCCCAGTGGATCCCATGTTCCCTTCTTCCGTTATATTCACAATGAAGCATACTGATCTATTTATATATTTTTGATAAAGTTGCGGACATGTGCTATTTATTTTATTCTTTCCCCCCATTAAGCCTCTCTGTCCTAGAACAAAATTTTTAAGTACACCTAGATGGATAACAAAACAAGGAAGAAAGAACTAGAATGATAACCATAAATTTACCTGTGCTTTTCTGCTTTTTGTGTTAAACCAGGGTCCTAACCAAGATCAGCCTGAGGGTTTTTTCATCTTTAAGCTTAGCTGATAGTAATTACAGAGAAAAGCCTTTTGTAGGGGTAAGAACTATTTAAAAAGCCAACGATGCATTACATTTGTGATCCACATTAAAAATAGATTAAACATTTACCTAAAACTCCATCCTGAAATGCTCAAGCTTCATCTTTACTCTATGTATGAAAATGATTCATTAAGAGCTTACTGTTTACAACTGATTGCCAGAAAGTAATATATTCTTCCTCATACCAGAAAAACTTCACCAGCATGCAGCTTCCAGGGAGAACAGAAACTATCAGATGCTCAGGCAAAAACTGTTACCGTACTACTCATTCTATACCAAAATGATTGCTAATGGTTCTTTATTTATGTGCTTTTCCATTAAAGCTTTTAGGATTTGAGTAATGAGAGATCAATATGATTCCAGACATCCAGACGCTTGAAACATATGAATGTGGGTCTAATATGTAAATTTTCATCTTAAAATCAGTTAGCACATAAACATAATACAACTCCTTGAAGTTGGTTGTGAATTTATTACTCCCCCTTGATTCCATGGTACCAAAGATTCATTCTGAACCTCCAAAAGGTTCTAGTATTAGCATTATTCATTCAACCGTTATATATTTAAAAGTTCTCATTTTCACAATGCTACTGGGAGTGGAACACAATACTTGCATATATTTTTATCGTTAAGCTTTTATTTATTAAGGACAATCAGCTTTAGAAATTGCTGACAGTGCAAAAGTCCTGGGATTTGTAATAATGAAACCATGTAAATTAGTGTTTTCTTGCCCTTTGTGGGAATTTGTTCCTAAGCATTCCTATGGGAAACACTAGGATTTGATGGAAATACAGTCTTGCTAGATGCTAAGCGTTCTTGTTATTCTTTATTTTATTTTATTTTTTGGTGATCTTGAGCAAGGCATTTACTTAATCTATGTCATAGTTTCTCAGCTGCAACTTTTTCTGTAGCTCTAACATTAGATGAATACATATATTTCACTGTGACAGACACTGTCGCTGGCTCCCCCATAGTTACAGACACACATTCACATAAACTTTTTGGCTGCTTATAGAGTCTTTTTCTACTAAAGGGACTGACATTGTAAACACTTATTATCACAGTAATGTCTTCCCCATCTAGAGAATGGTTATAAGGTCCAATCCTGGTCAGTGGGATGTAAGGAGTCTGCAGTTGGAAGTCTAAGAAGCCTTCCCTTTTCTAATAAAATGGAAGGCATGGCGAAAACTAAATGCCTCTGCTCTTTGCTAGATCTGTTGTGCCTGTATGTGTCACTTGGAGAGTCTGTCACTGTGCTAGTACCCTGAGGCAGACACAACCACCCATCCAAAAATGTCAGAACAAAAAAACACAAAGATCTTTACTTCGTGATGGTACTGCTGGGTAGATAGGCTGATTCTTGAACCACTCAACTCTGAACTATTTGTTTGAGATGTAACAAATGTAAATAGATGTAATAAATAAATTTCCAATGGGCTTTTAGTTGAGCATTTTGCCTAATGCCAAAAGCACACCAAATTGCATATATATATGTGTGTGTGTGTGTATATATATATATGTACGCATATAATATATATATGTATGCATATATAATAGCATATATAATAGCATGTATATATCATATATATATCTCATATATGTGTATATATATGATATGTATATATCATATAGTCTCTTTTGTATTTAAAGATATGACTTTGTTCCAATTCACCCCAGATCTTTCAATGACCCAAGCTGTCACACAGATAAGGTCTCTATTCCAATGTCCACCTTCTTAGAGGGACATTTGTTGACTATCCTACATAAAATAGTCACTCTCTCATCTCTGAATCTTCATTTATCCCACTCTATTTTTCTTTTAGGCACTTGTCAGTGTCTGAAGTTAATTATTGATGTTATGCCTGATTACTGTATTGTCTTTCTCCCCCTAAAATATAAGGTTTATGAAGGCAGGACCATCATTTCCCACAACTGTCTTATTTTTATAGCATCTACAACAGTTCTGGCACAGAGGTGGTATTTGATAAATATCTCTTATGTGAACTAATGATAGTCTTAAAGTGTACCAAAAAAAAAAAAAAACAGACTTGCAGGGTAAAGGTTCTTATGATTGTTAATGAAAATTTGGGGAAATTATAAATGCATAAGAAAGCAAAGCAAACATGACTTGCCTTTTATAAAAAAAAGCATAATTTGTAAAACATAAGTTGTTTGATACATATTTTATGTATATATTCAATATATTTGTTTTCATGAATGGTCTTAAAACCTTATGATGTAAGAAGAAATGATTTCATCATACAAAAAGCATGCGTCACTAAGGAACTGAAATAAAATAAGACTGACAGATCCATTTATGTATTAAAAATATTGTTGGACATAGACAGGTATATATGTTGGTATATGAATTCAAATTTCCAAAGACATTATTATAACTTACATATAATTAAATGGTGAGGAAATGGTAATGACACATTTTTACTTTATACATGATGCATCTCTGTAATTTTTTTAAGTGAACTTATATAAATGTTGTAATTAGTGAAAGTTTCAGTCATGATGCTAACTGCTCTGGATAAATCTATGTTTGCATAAAACTTAATGTCCAGTTGGAGAAATGAGCATTGAGACAAATGAGTGCCAAACATGTTTTAAGGCTATGATAGGAATTTGTACTAGCTATAGAGTTTCCTGTTTCTCTCTCTCTCTCTCCCTCTCATACACACACACACACACACACACACACACACACCTACTCAAAGTTAGAGCAAGAGAGTGTTCAAACTCATTCTTTACTCCTGCCTTACTGTTTTAAGCTTATTTATTTATTTTGAGAGATAAATAAAGAGAAAGAAAGAGAGAGATAGGGAAAGAGAGAGAGAGCATGAGTGGGAGGAGCAGTGAGAGATGGAGAGAGAGACTTCCAAGCAGGCTCTGTGATGTCAGTGTGGAACCCAAGGCAGGGCTCAGTCCCATGAACCGTGAGATCATGACCTGAGCTGAAACCAAGAGTCAGATGCTAGACCGACTGAGCCACCCAGGTGCCCCCAGACCTATGCTTTCTTCTACATCAATTTTCCTTCATTCTTTTTCTCCTAGCCCCCAACAGGAGAAGACAGCAGTTCATTTACAGCACAAGGAGGAATCCTCACTAATGTCTGGGTTGCTCAGTACTTCTGCCCAGGCCCTCTTTTCATACATGTATCTGGGTGGAAACTTCTATCCACAGCCTCTCCTACATACCTGCTCATCTGTCAGCCATGCTCACATCAACTTTCTACCCAAACCTTGGCAGGCTAGAGGACGGCAGTCCTCCAAATTGAAGTCAAATAGAGAAAGATTGGAAAGGAGGATGAAAACACATTAAGGCAAAGAATTTGAAGTTAAACTTCAACCCAGTATTTTGCAAAATTGTGTATTAAGGATCACTAGGAAATTTGATAACATTTAATAGTATGATTCTATAATATATAGCTGTTATTCATTAAATTAAAAAAAAAACCTCTCAGACAGAGTTAAGGAATGAGGATGATGGGCAGGGAACAATTAGGAGATCAGATCTGTGATCATAATTAACAAAGTATCAAACAAACTCCCCAAGCAAAACTTCAACTCCACTAGGATTCTCTTTGTTTTTAATGTGTATTTATTTATTTTGAGAGAGAGAAAGTGTGAGAGCAGGGTAGGGGCAGAAAGAGAGGAAGAGAGAGAGGGAGAGGGAGAGGGAGAGGGAGAGGGAGACAGAGAGAGAGATAGAGAAAGAGAGAGAGAGGGAGAAAATCTCAAGAAGGCTCTGCACTGCCAGCGTAGAACCCGATGAGGGGTTCAAACTCATGAACCAGGAGATCTTGACCTAACCAAAACCAGGAGTTGGGCGTTCAACCTACTGAGGCACCCAGGCACCCCTTTTCTAAAAATTTGTTAATGTTTATTTAGTTTTGAGAGAGAGAGAAAGAGAGAGAGAGAGAGAGCGCTCACAAGCAGGGGAGGGGCAGAGAGAGAGAGAGAGAGGGAGACACAGAATCTGAGGCAGGCTCCAGACTCTGAGCTGTCAGCACAGAGCCTAATGTGGGGCTTGAACTCATGAACTGTAAGAGCATGACCTGAGTCGTAGTCAGCCGCTTAACTAACTGAGCCACCCAGGTGCCTCTGTATCAAAATATGTGTAATCCTGATACATTTATATTTCAAAAATTACTTCAAGTCTATCACTTTGCATTTTTGTGTGCCTTACTTGCTCTTTATCTTTCTCTCACAAATGGCTATTCATATTTTATTGGATGTTCATATTTAAAACTGGTTCTTGTTGCAAACTCGTGTTATTGGATTCGGATTTATTGACAGGTAGGTCTCATGTCTTTGTACTTGATTTGCTTGCTGTCCTTTTATCTAGAAGAACATATGAAATATATGGAGGTCTTTTTTCCTGTCCAAGTCCACAGAAGACTTTTCTGGAACTATTCTACACTAAGGATGAAGACAGTAGAAGACACCAGGCTGAGACAATTCGGAAGTGAAGCCATGAATGCAGGTTCATCGTACTCCATATGCAAACTCCTTCACCAATATCTCACCTCGGCCCTTCCTGTGCCTGGTGTCCTTGAAGCCACAGCACGTCTGGAACATTTCTAGAAAATATCTAGTTGGTGTTATGGAATCAGGCGCTCATCTGCAGGTGTTATGTCAATGGGTAAAGACAGTAAAGGGGCTCTAGAATTCTCATAAACTTTCAGACTACTTTCACCTAAGAATGTGCTCTGTGATTTATGTTTCAATTTTAACCTCTCCATTCTTGGTACAAATATATGGTCTGAATCCTTGGGGTTTTATAAGGAAAATCAGTTCACTTCTCATAACATCTCATTACTTGTCATCATTATCAATATCTTAGAAGTCCTTTAGGATGTGTCCACAAATATACCCCTTTGCTCATATAAACGTGAATTTTGTGTCTGAATTTATTTACATTTTTATCATGTGTGTATGTATAAATTTTGCCTCACGTTTAAATTTATGTAAATGAAAATGTTCATAGTTATTAATCTATAACTTATACATTTTCTGCTCAAATTGATATTTATGAGCCTGGCGATATAGTTCCACAATTACCTTTCCTGTCTGCTCTGTAAAAATAAATCTGGACTCTTTATTCGTTTTGTTCTCAGTCAGCAGTACGATATTAACCTTTGTCAGGAGAGGTTCATTGTAGAAGACATTGTAGAAAGAAAAGATTTGCTTCCTGGTCCCAGTGTACTTCTCTAAGCAGGCGCCAGTTGTACACACCGATTTTCTAGAGCCTGGCTCCTGAAGTAGCCTCAGATTATCCAGCACCCAGTTTCCACAGTTCCTGGAAATCAACAGCAACAAGCCGACAGCTTTCCCTGGGACTCCTCTGATAGCGGTTTTGTGGTAGATTACCTCTGGTGAGTCACTTGAGAACACTTCTCCTTGGCAATCTGGAGGGCAAGTTCCATCCAGAGGGAGGGCAAGTCCCGAGGGGCAAGTTTCCTGGAAGTTCTGCAGCATGAGAGAACAGCAACTTCTCTGCCATTCAGGGGCCATAGCCATAGACTCCCCAGCAAGGGCTGAATGTTAACCTTGGTGGGTGTTTCCAACATGGCTGCCCTCTTCATCCCTAGGTGTAATGGTTGCTCTTATTAGAATTCTCCTTACTTCTTATTAGATAATGCCTTGTGACTCTACCCCCTGTTACAGTCAATAATTCTTTATATTAAAATTTTCTTTGTTCAATTACATTCTAATTCTATTTGGCCCAGACTGATATTCTTTTTTTTATGTGTATAGCTATAGTTCATTCTTTTTTTTACTATCTATGGCACTCTTTTTAAACTATGCATTGAATTTGCATTTCCCTTATCACTGATACGTTTGCACAACTGTTGAGATGTTTACTGGCAACTCATGTTTATATCTACCAAAGCTTATATAAAAATATTAAATCCTGGGGTGCCTGGGTGGCTCAGTTGCTTAAGTGTCCCACTGCAGCTCAGGTCATGATTTCTCAGTTACTGAGTTTGAGACCCACATTGGGCTCAATGCTGTCAGCACGAAGCCTGCTTTGGATCCTCCGTCCCCCTCTCTCTCTGCCCCTCCCCTGCTCTCTCTCTCTCTCAAAAATAAATAAACATTTAAAATACACACAAAAAAACCCCACAAAGAATATTTAATTCTTACAACACGTTTGAGTGGTATTATATTCTCTGTTGTATGCATGAGGAAAATAAAATTCTACTAGATGTGGTGATTCCTTGAGTTAAGTAAGTTGCCCAAGGACAAGGAAGTAATAGATCTAGAATTTAAAAGATTGCCTTTAATTCAAAATCACTGTTATTTCTACCACTTTATGCTAAGCAATCATGGGCATGGTGTAGAAAGTGGAAGTTTACTATTATAATTTGACAAGGCGGCACTTGATTTATCTAGAAAGCAACTAGGATTTATTAACAATACAGAAAGCTTTTGTTCTGGCCAGTGGGAACAGGGACAGAAGGAAAATCATCTGTTTTCCTTTAAATAATCTAGGGAGGACAAAGGGGAAATGTAAATCACTAAAAAACGAGTTTTCCTTTGAGTTTCTGAATTAAACTCATTCTGAAAGTCCTTGCTAACCCCTAAATATAGTGGGCTTCACATAATATTGGGTCATTACATTTGTAGTCATCTTCAAAGATAATGAAGAATAATGTATGTGAAAATCAGTCTGATGAAGAAAGAAAATATTTAAAATTCAAATTCGGATAAGACTTCATTAAATAGGCAAAGTAGAAGTCCCAAAGCTGGACTTGTTCACTTCTTGGTTTGCAAATGAAGATTTTTAATAATTGAATGATGGAGAGATCAATGTGGGGAGAGAATTCAAAACCCAGCACCTCCGAGGAGTGAAATAAAATATAATTATATGTCAAATCCATGAAGTAGATTTTCAGGACTGTCGATTTGAAATCAGCCAAGGTTATTCAAAGGGACAAGAGGAATATACTCCCCTGTTCCATATCCTGCCACTCTGTTTTATGCCTACAGAGGTTTGTACATGAGCTAGTCCCAAGACCAATTTAAACATTTGTGAAGTTTCTCTTTTGCAGTCCGCTCTATTCTCTCTCCTGTGTGTCCCTTACTCTTGGGCTTCTGTTGTGTTCAATATTAACCTCTCAAAATTGGCGATGGGTAACTGTGTGGTTACTACACTTAGCAAATGAAAAATATTAGAGGAATGGGGGAATAAATGTTAAAAAAGAAAGAAAGAATTTCATTCAGAGGAACAAAGAACGATTTGAACAGGGGTTGTTCCTTGGCAGCTTTTAAAGCCCATGACATAAGTTGCTGCTTATTTATTTTTATCAGAATTTATAAAACATAAATCATTGAGAGATATCAATACATAATGGGATGTGGTTCCCTGAAGTTGCTTCTGATAAGGTTAAAAAGGTAACGTGTAACTGAATTAAGGTAAGATGCCCAAACTTTACTGCACAGAGTACAGTTTACGTACAACAAAAAGCTTACCACCTAGAGAAGGCTCAGCCTTTTGTTTTCTAAACTCTTATGTTTTATGTACATGTGCCCATCGACCACGTTGCTGAATGGGTTTCCTGATGGTTACACTGAGATATTTTTATTTACAAAAATAGAATCATAAGTAAATCTCCTGTTCCAAATCTCCAGGTCCATAATATACCTTCTTGTTTACTGGCACATCATTTGACTAGTTGATGTTTCTTTTTTTTTTTTTTTTTTTAATTTTTTTTTTCAACGTTTATTTATTTTTGGGACAGAGAGAGACAGAGCATGAACGGGGGAGGGGCAGAGAGAGAGGGAGACACAGAATCGGAAGCAGGCTCCAGGCTCTGAGCCATCAGCCCAGAGCCCGACGCGGGGCTCGAACTCCCGGACCGCGAGATCGTGACCTGGCTGAAGTCAGACGCTTAACCGACTGCGCCACCCAGGCGCCCCTGACTAGTTGATGTTTCAATGTATACCTCACAAATAATCTTTCTTTCTATATGAAAGTACAATTTCTTTTCTTTTTTTAATTACTGTATCTGTGAGATAGAATCCCCTGTGTTTCAAGATTCTCTGCTCAGAGTTCTCAAAAGATTTTCCTGTACTTTTAAAAATATTTTTAAATGATTATTTGTTTTTCTTTCTTTTTTTTTAAATTTTTTTAATGGTTATTTTTGAGAGAAGGAGAGAGATGGAGCATGAGCAGGGGGCATGGGTGCAGAGAAAGAGGGAGACACAGAATCCGAAGCAGGCTCCAGGCTCTGAGCTGTCAGCACAGCTGAGCTGTCAACACAAGGTCTGGCATGGGGCTTGAACCCACGAGCTGTGAGATCATGACCTGAGCCAAAGTCAGACACATAACTGACTGAGCCACCCAGGGGCCCCCATAACTAAATGATTATTTATTTTTCAGAGAGAGAGAAATAATGAGCTGGAGCAGGGCAGACAGAGAGAGAGAGAGAGGAGGAGAGAGGGGATCCCAAGTAGGCTCTGCACTGTCTGTACAGAGCCTGATGTGGGGCTCGATCCCACAAACTGTGAGATCAGGACTGGAGTTGAAATCAAGAGTCATACCTTTAACCAACTGAGCCATCCAGGTGGCCCAGATTTTCAGTTGTCAAGATAAGTAGGTGTTATCGCATTGAAGATAGAAAAAAATACAGAGAATCCCATGTAACTTAGAGAGTGTTCACCTGGGACACAGAAGAGGCTATCCTGTTGTTTGGAAATACCTCATGTCTCTGGTTTACAACTTGGTTTTTGCCTTTGCATTTGTTATTCCCTACCTCACAGCCATGACTGCCAAGCTATTTTAGCATCAACATTAAGGTTTATCCTTATGGCATTTATCATTAGTTGCCCAACTGAGTCTCCCAGATTCCAGCACTGCCATATTACCACCCTGTGGAACCTAACCTGACTAGAAAGTGACTAACAGGAGAAACCTAGACCTTCTCCACTTGGATATTATTGACACCCCTTGTCCACCTCACTGCTTACTTTACTGACTTTACTGATCATGGGTTTATCCTCATCCCTCTGATGATATCAAGGCTGCAAGTTATCCTTTCTCAGTAGGGTTTTAGGACTCTTGTCCCCACACTGCTGGGGAGAGTAGATATATTGGTAGCCTCCCTGCCACCTGGCCCTGAACATACATGTAAACTCACAAAATTAACAAAAAAATGTTAAAATTTCTGACTCTGATTAGCAGTACGTGACAGGCTATCACTTTAGATGTAATTAGATGAAAGCTTATTTTGAAGAAAAGCTTCTAGTAGGGAATGTGAGTTAGTATTTCCTAATGGGGGCATCTTGTCCCTAGTGAACACATAAAAATATTTAGGTCTGATAGTGTGAAGGTTTTCCAACAATCAACAATATCAATTTACCATTATCTACAATCAAATTAGTTGAGAAACTATTGTGGTAGACTGTAAGCTAACTATTTCAGTGCTTGACCTCCATTTTCACCACAGTACCCATGGAATCCGGGAGAGAATTTAGTGCCTTGCAGGTGCTATTATATCATATGATTAATGTTATATAAACCATTTATTGTTGCATGCACATAGAACTAAAAGGGTTTTTAAAAAGATGATCTCGTTCCTTAAAAAGATGAAATAGAAAATTAATATAACTAGCAATACAGAGCTGGAAATATGAAGTATGGAATTAGTGGCACAGATCTTTTAAAATAAATAACCATTCAGGGAAAGCAGGTTGATATGAACCAGGCAGCCAGGAAAGCCTTCATAGACCTTGGAGGAGAAAATGGATCAGCGACTAATTTTTGGTAATTGTAGCAAACATTTATTTTGTCCATCAAATGCCTCATTACCATGTTGTCAACCCAAGATGTGAAAGAAGGAAACTCAGAGTAACCTTCTAAAGAAATAAGGCAGTGAAAATTATTCATGATTTTAATATGAATAATGACCAACATTTCAACTTGAAATCTACATCATCTAGTGAATAATTTATTTGTACTAATTTGACTCTAATTCCTCAATATGAAAATTAGTTATATGGCATCAAGTATAGGTATATATTTAACCTCGTTTAACTTACAGTGGAAATGCTGACAAAGAATGAATATGTATTATCCTGTTAGGGTAAGTTAAGCCACTGTGTCCAATAAATCAGCTCAACACTACACACAGGAAAGGAGAATATTCTTTTTAAGTTTATTTATTTGTTTTGAGAGAGAGAGAAAGAAAGAAAGGGAGCATGAAGGACAGGCAGAGGGAAAGGGAGTGAGAGAATCTGAAGCAGGCTCCATGTTGTCCACACAGAGCCTGATGTGGGGCTTGATCCCACAAACCATGAGATCACAGGCTGAGCCAAAGTCAAGAGTCGGAGGCTCACTGAGCCACCCAGGTGACTATTTTACTGAAGAACGAAAAGATGTGTGGCCACTAGTCATGACTTACACTTCATACACTCACTCATTTGATTCTACCATCGTTTACCCATTTACTTAACAGTTGACACATACATTCATTTCAGAAGTATATACCAAGAGGTCACTGTAGTCAGGATCTATTCTAAGAGGCAGGTATTCTGAATAGAGGAAGATGGAATCACTGCCTTTCCCCTATCTCTTGTTTTATGCAATTTTCAGTGGCCCTGAGATCACCAATTGCCCCTCAAGGTTTTCTCCAAATATGTTGGCTTACCTAGCATCCGTCACTCTTGCCAATAAACTCTTATCTTCCCTACTCGGGAATGGTGAAATCAGTTATCTGTCTATAATAAAATTCAGAGAAGCTATTTCATTCTACATCTTTTAAAGATGACGTGTTATGTCAAACTCCCTGGCAGGTGACACGGGTGCTCAGGTGCATGGCAGAGGGACAGCATGAAGATGAGGTCTCCGGAAAAGGTTACAGTCAGCCCCTGGATTCATGTCTAATTACAAGCCTGCTGTTAATGCTGAAGCCATCGTGAATATCTAGTAGGTCTCCACAGAAAGACCAAGCTCTTGGATCTGTTGCCTCTTGCTGTACCCTGGAGTGGTAGTTGTTTAAGAACTCTTTCTCTGTTGGTTACATCCTGTGGAACCCACAAGCATAAGCCCTTACAGGCTGCCAGAGCTGGGCAATGGACAGGTGTCTGCTTTAAGCAGTCACAAAAGTTGGGGCACCAAACAGGGAGCGATGGCTAATTTTAAGTGTCAAATTGACTGCACCACAGGGTACCCAGATATGTAGTCAAACGCTATTCTAGGTGTGTCTGTGAAGGTGTTTATGGATGAGATCAACATTTAAGTCAGTGGACCGAGTAAAGGAGATGGTCTTCCCTCATGTGGGTGGGCTTCAAGTCAACTGAAGACCTAAATAGAAGAAAATGGCAGAGTAACAGGGAAAGACTTTGGCCTGACTGATGGCACTGGACCTTGGTCTTTCTCTGGCATTTGGACTCAGACTGAAACATTAGCTTCTCTTGGGTCTCAAACCTGGTGGCTTTCAGACTAGAATTTATACCGTCAGTTCACCTGGTTTTCAGGCCTTTGGATTCAAACTGGAATGACTTCTAGTGCTCCTAGGTCCCTAACTTTCCAATTAAAGATCATGGGGCCTTTCAGTCTAAATTCAGATAGACACACATACAGACACACACAAATTATTGGTTCTGTTTCTCCGAGGAACTCTAATACAGATGATGCAGCTATATATAGTAAAACTTTGGTTTGCAAAGACAATTAATTCCAGAAACATGTTTGTAATCCAAGGCACTTGTATACCAAGTGAATTTCCCCATGAGAAATAATGGAAAATCAGATGATTCATTCCACAACCGAAAATATTCACATAAAAATGATTACAATGCTGTAATATAATACAAAATAGTAAAGAAAATACCAATATAAAGAAAAATAAACAAACTAACCTGCACCTACCTTTGAAAACCTTTGTGGCTGGTTTGAGGGAGACAGGAGAGAGGAGGGTGACTGGATAGGATGACTTTCACTATCACTAATGGAATCACTGCTGTCTATTGGCTCAATGGAATCTTTTTCTGCATGGAGGCCATTGTATACTCTTGAATGGATGTTGACTACACTACAGTATTAATGAACTCTTGTCGTATACTGTATTTAATGTAACTGGCAATGAGGCAGCAAAAGAAAAGGTCTATATCTGCGGGCAGCCTGACCTAGAATGAAGCAAATCATTCCTAAGCTTACTCTTGCATGGAAAAGCAAAAGACTGTCTGTAGGTGCTTTGAAGTGACGGAAAATACACTACTGCCAGTTGACCAGCCACCATCCTGCAGTGAGAGAGAGAGAGAGAGAGGAAGACAGAGAAGAAACACTGGACCAGTTATGATCATGTGACATTCGGTGTCATGTACGACTCCTGTTGCAAGACCTTGCTCCTTTATCAAGTTAAAATCTATTAGAAATCTTTGCTCCTCTTGTGGAACACCCACAGAACAAGTAACTCACAATCTAAGGTTTTACCATATTAATAATGACTGAATCCCACTGTGTAAATATAATTATATACATTTTAGGTTCCAGATAATGTTGACGGTTGCTGAATTCAAATGGACAATGGATTATTGAAATGTTAGAACTCCTAGCCGAGGAAAATTTCTAATGTTATCCTATGAAGAATTATGTTCTAGCTTCTATTGTTTCACCTTGTTTACCCAGTGCTAGGTCTTCTGTTAAAGAAAACAAAGGTGAAATCTTTAATCCTTAGCTCTATGTATAGTCAAACATGCTAGAGTGTGCTGGTCCAAATAATTCTGACTTGGAGGTAGAAGCTCATATGACTCATGTATGAAACCCTTCTCTCTTTCTGCTTTCACATAGGAGAGCTCTGCCTGGCCCATTCTGTATTCCATATTTTCTGCAGATGTACAAGGAATATTCTACTACTCTTGGGGAGATGTATTATTGTGTAACTGGAGTCTGAGGTGGAGATGTATCCTTACTGTATAGAAGCATATATGCCTTGAATCTTCCATCGCAAGACTACTATATTTTTATTCTAGAAATAGTTCCTTGGGGGTGGTGCTATTCAATCATTTAACACCAATATAACTTGGAATAAGTTTATCAGAGCCTAATGGAAAATAGGATTATATAGCTAAGGTAGAGTAATCTCACAGTATCAAATTACAGTAGATGTGGACATATGACAAACAGCAACAAACATTACATGGTTTTAATTCAAACAGCAGCATGTTATAGGAAAAACTCTAATTTGGTAGAAATAAGTAGTTCAACACCGAGATTCCTGAAATGCTAGGATGACACTTCAACCTGAGATATTGCAGCTGAAATATAATTGATAAAGCCTCAAGGAGGTTATAGATGAAAATACATTTAAAAAATAGAGAAGGGCTTTCAAGCTAAAATAGATTATTTCTATTTTTGAGAGGACTAAGCAATCCTATTCTACAGATTAAATATTCACAGATGGCACACATTTGGAGAGGGCACTCACATTTAAAGAAATGCATATAAAAACACTTCCTAAAATATGTATCATGCGATATTAAAGGCATACGAGAAAAAAATGAAACAGCATCCACAACTATGAAATATTCTGTGGTCTAATATATTTTAGAAACTATTGTTTATTTTATTATTTTCTTAATTTTTACTTATTTTTGAGAAACAGAGCATGAGCCAGAAAGAGAGAAGGAGACACAGAATCTGAAACAGGCTCCAGGCTCTGAGTTGTCAGCACAGAGCCCACATGGGGTTTGAACTCACAAACTGAACCATGAGATCATGGCCTGAGCCAAAGTCAGACACCCAACCAACGGAGTCACCCAGGCCCCCCAAGCAACTAGTGTATAAACAAAATGCTTTCTTAGATTTCTCAGAGTATACAATATACTAACGTTCGTTGTGTATCTCTGGGATTGAGGTATTTTATGTGGGATTTCTAAAACATGTTTGAATACAAAATCCTTTCTTGGCGGAGCATCTTTTCTGCCTTGCACCTCACATAACTTCAGTTTGGAGAATATGAGCTGAGAACCTCATTATTCCAACATTTACTGCTTTTCTCTATTTGTGTATTTATAATTTGGAACTGAATTAGCAACAGACGATTTTCTGAATCGTGAACAAAGCTGAATTGTGCGCAACTGTATGCCCATTATGCAGAATTCTCAGCAACTTTATGTTATCATGTGAGCTTATATTCATACCGATCGATGTGGAATGTTGTAAAAGGGGACGCCAGAGTTTAACTGAGACCTATATATTATAATAAAGTAGCTTTCATAATCCTGGGTAAGGGATTCACCAATAATCAAATAATCATTCTTATTTTAATTAGCTCACATTTATTGTGCCTCATACCGTGTGCCAGATGAACTAACATAACGGATGATCACAAAGCAGATATGCCAATGAATTATTTGCATGTAAGTAAAGCATATTGACCAATCTAGACCAATCAATTTATCCTTTGTGACTGATAAAATCATAAACAAAAATTACCCCCGTGGGATTTGTTAAGAAAAGACACCTGCCTTCATTTTCAGTGACAGATATCATCATCATATTCGACCACAAGACTTTCTCTAAGAGAAATGTGTTCCTCTTTTCAATTTCAGTGAACCATCCTCCCTTTTACAGCCATGAATTGGACTTGGGGGTTACATTAACTTGGGTCTTATTCTTGGTTCTGCCACTTTTCAATTGTGTGATCTTGGGGAACTTACTATCCTTATCTGAGACTTTATTTAACAGTCTAATAATCTAGTAAATTGAATAATTCATGTCTGGTGCAGTGAAATTTCATGTGAGTGGCCCACACCACGATTAGGATGGAGTGGATGCTCAATGTAAATGATTATGAAGAAGACGATGGTGATAAATGATTGAGGATCAATCTGCTTTTAGGCAAAATAGATTAGGGGGAAGGGATATTGGCTGTAGAGGGAGTGCTAGAAGTCGGTATTTCAATGATAATGAGCAGATAGCAACATTTGAGGTATATCATGAAATAAATTATAAACATCATTTAGTGATAAAAAAATGTGTAGGCAATGGAGTTACGCGCTTAGTTTTTCCTAATCTTTTCCTATGAGGAGGTGTGTATTGGGGGGCTCTTAGCGGTAACGGGGCGATGGGTGGAGTTGAAGAGTCTGACCCAGAGGTGTTAAGTGCCGTGACAATTCACAATATCCCTGCAGATACTAAGGAGATAAATGTTGAACTGCATACTCCCCATGGCAGTGCTCAGCCACACCTAAAAGAGTGATGGGCAGTATCTACTCTAAAAATGCAAAGATCTAATTCTTTATACCCAGTATCGCTTTTTTTTTCCTTTTCAGTTTGCATATTATTATGTCTTAGCAGTATAAAAATAGGGAACTTCTTGGCATATTACGTTTACACCCTAAGACCATTTTGCTCAGGTTGCATTAGAAAAGTGAAGTTCGTTCACTAATTCTGTGGGTAAATAATTATTCAGTTTGAGGAGTAAAGTCTCCAAGCATTAACCTTGCTGAACAAAGAGCACATGTCTGCAATCCAAATGAATATAACTGCAAGAGAATTTTATGAGCTGTTACATTCTACTCATAAAAAAAGCCTTCACAATAACAGCAGTGGTGATTTGTCCAAAAAGTTCAGGACTTAATATGCTCTGTGAAACCTCCTGAGTCCATAAAAAGGAGTTGTAAACATTGGCTTCTGATTCTGAAATGTTTCAGTTGGGGAAGCAGAACTGGGTACAAAAGGAAATTACAAGTGTAAAGTGAAATCAAAAGATGAGGAAAATAGAGTTTATTTTAATGCACTGTATGGCTTGATTGCTTCCAGGGTTTTTCTTCTGTTTTGGCTTCTTTTGTTTTCTTTTTCGTTTGCATGTTTGGGGTTATTGAGTATTATATTTAGGAAGACTCCAAAGTGTGTCTGTGTGTGTGTATTTTTTTAAATTTTCAGTGAAACGCAAACACAAATTGAAAAAGAGAAGCAAAAATAATCTACGTGTTCATATTTTCATTTTTATAGTTGAGTGTTTAAGATCGATTTGATTATGGCATTCAATAAAAAACAGAGTTAATATAATAAAAATAATGTGCAAAAGTATAAACCATTCTACATTTGTGCATTTTTATATTCAGTGCACATAGGAAGAGCTTGATAAGAGCTCACTGAATTCAGAGTAATGGCTCATCCGACTATCATAAAATCTCGTAAATGACTATAACATAGTTAGAACAATTATTAGCATGGCTCTCATTTTTCAGACAAGGAAACTGAGGCATAGATGATTATAAAATGATATAATAATAATTACTTTGCTCAAAAATCACTGAAAGGCATTCCATAAAAGACAAACCCATAGTGACTTCCAACCTCCTTTCTAATTAATTGCTTAGGCTACCCAAGTAAATCCATCTGAAGAAAGCAAAGCCTTTGCCTGGAGCATTTGCTGTTATTGTTGTTTTCATTAACTGTAACTGCTCCTTTCCACTTTTTGCCCTCTAGTGCTGCTGATTACGTCCCATAATGGTGATTCCAAGGACACAGACGATACACAGTCCCGTGTCATGGTGGTTGATTCCCCACATCATAGACTAACCTTGAACGAACAGTCTAACACAACCTCTGTAATCTCCTTTCCCTTATTAGTACTTGGTTGCAGATGGCCAAGTGGTCAAGATGACATAAAGGGAAAACTGTTAAGAAAGTTTTCCTTACTCCTAAAAATAAAGAAGGAGATGGACCGTCTTTCTAGTCTATTGCTGTGGCTGCATATTACACCTAAATATTTGAAAGACGTTATATAATCATGAGTAAGACTTGCCTAACTAGGGACAATGAGCATTACCGTAAATCTTTATGAAGTTCTTATCATATGATACTGCTTTCTTGTTGTTCAAACCAGTCAAAATTTCCTCTATTCATAGAGATATTCATTAATGTGCATTGAAGCCCTTTTGACTTCTGCTATCCTGGGATCTGTCTCTATAATCACAAAAATTAATGTAAAATGTGGAGATTCCATAAATCATTTGGCATTTGGGCGTACGTAAGCTTCCATTTTCATCTAGAAGTATAATGCCATCTAGATACAACTTAGCTGATGTGGGATTCGTTCCAGATGCCTAGCAGGTGGGTTCCATTTCTTCTTGAATGACACTATATCCTCACTGGATTAAAGGGAATTTAATTTTACCCCATATTCTGATGCTTCAACTTATTTCTTTCTTGTACATTTGGAAAATAATTCATACATGAGAATTAAAAACAAAAGAGAAAATGTTGTCTTATGGCACCAAAAAATACACTGAGAATTTCATAAAACTTTATAAAAACTAGGTTTACTATTATTCAGATGTTATAACCATTAAAGACATTCTTTCTTGTTTTAGGAGTTTGACACAATTTCGGCTTTGGCAGATGTTTCATTTGGTTTTTGTTCCAATCATGTCAGAGCTTGATTTAACTAAAATCTGTTGCAATGTGTGACTGGCAGTCAAATAGCAATTCCCTAGCAATGGGGCTATATATCTGAGCTGTTACAACCCCCCATTGCCACTGTTCTCTTAGAATCTGTTTTTGTGGTTACTCCCATGAGATTTTGCTTCATGAGCTGAAGCATAGGCAGCAAAACCATAAGGCAAGCCTAGAGAGGAATCTAGAAATTTCTGTAAGTGTGAGATATCTGGCAGATAATAACAATCTAGTCAAGGGGCTGTTTTAAACAAGGAGATGCTAACAAGAGCCCTAAAACCAAGAGAAAAAAAGATGAATCTGGGGGAGGAACCTGAAATTGATAGTGAGAAAGGTATAGGTTTGGAATCTAAGTAGATTTGGATGGAAAGTCTACCTCTCCTATCATCTAGTTTCTGACTTTGGCCAATTTTATTTCACTATTTTGAGTCTCAGTTCTCTCATCTTTAAAATTGAGAAAATATCATCCATCACAAAGAAAAGATGCAGTGAAAAGGAGATTTCTTGAACAGCCTGTGTTTTCTCTTAAATGTAACTCAATTGCTATTATTATTTGGGAAGCGTCCACAAAACTAGGCAGAAGCAAAATCTTATGCCCAGAAATATCAGAAAATATGAAGAATTGGAAGGGATTTTGACCTCTGAACTTAAGGAAATTGCTCCGAGCTCATTAATGTCCCTTGTTATACATGGGTTTCAAAGGCCTATAGAAGTAACTAGTAAGTGTAATACTATTTTTTATTCCACCCGGTAAGAAGGGCCATATATATCTTATTTTGTCATTTAGTGACACTGAACATTGCAATGAGGAATACAAATAAAGTCAAAATGAGTTAGCTTCCTGGTTTTGCTAATTATCTTCAAAATTCACATCCATCAAATGTATCTCTTTTTAGTCTTCAAGATGTGATCCAGGGAGATATGGAAGACAACACCTGCTCCAGACTGTATATCAAAGGATGCTAAAAACAATAACTAGGACACACGTGTAATGCAGTGATTGATCAATATATAGACACTTACACAATGTTAAACCAATCAATGATCAGAAGGAAATATTAGCTAGAACCTGTGGAAATAGGTAAATCTGGAGTTGGATGTTAGGGTTCGAGAGAAGGACAAGAGACACTGACATTTTGTGATGAACTCCTCGAATCATGCCAGGCATTTTAAAGATGCCCTTCATGTATTCTACTCAGTCTCTCTGTAATCCTGGGAAATACCATGGGCATCTCCTTTTTATGTGAGAGCACTGCTGCCATCACAAGCTAGTTTGTATGGCAATGTTGGGACTGGCGCTCTGGTTGATCAAATCTTCTGAGCTGCACTTTCCCCACAAAACTATCCATGCCCCCCCATGGAGAAGCATTTAGGGAAATAATTTCTGGATCAAAGGGTAAAACTGACATGTTTTAGGCGAAATTTAGTTCAGAGACCTCCCTAGAGTTGATCTGTTGATCTGAATCGGTCTGGCTGTAATGATAATCTGAGTTCAGTAATGAGAAATTAGGAGTGGCATAGAGACAAAAAAATGTGTAGAAAGCCACTCTAAACAGATAATTATCCATCTGAAGTACATTTCTTTGAATGTGTTTTTCTACTAACAGTTCCTAATTTTACTGGGAAGGTATCCAATTCAAAGAAAATCAAAGCATAAAGTCCTGATAACTGTAACAAGGTTCTGTCTTTTTATTGAGCCCTGTTCTAATAATCTGTACTACATGAGAGAATTCAATATGATGCCATTCCATTGTCTATCATTATCTGTGTGTTTCAGAAAAGATCGTATTTTCCCTGACTAGTTCATGGTTTCTCATCCATTACCATAATGTGTGGTTTCTATTCCCTTATTAGATTGGCAAGTTATTTATACGTAAAAATTTTTTTTGTAGTAAGTTAAAAGTTACTTGCAATGGTTTCTATAATAAAATGTAATCATTTTCAGGTAATGGGAAGTGGGGAAGAAAGAATGCAAGTTTAGTAATTTACATAACTTCTGCCTTACACTTTATCTCTGATCTACTCTGAGATGCCCTGAGAAATGACAGTGTGGTTGGGAAACAAGAACTGTGCAGGAAAGATTTTAAAAAGACCTATTTATTCCAGCTTTCTGAATTTGAAAAGAAAATTGAAATTTAAGAAAATCGTCAGGTAATATTATGGATTTATTTTTCTTCTTTTTACCTATCTGAATTTAAGAATCATAAGACATATGAGTAAAACTCTCAGCACAAAAATCACACCAGCTCACAACAATGCTGCCTTCCTTGTGGCCTCTGAAAAGTTTTAAAAGCATTTGAGTTTATAAGGTAGATGTCTTATGGCCTGCAGGTGAAATCCCACCAGGAAATGTGCTTTGTTTGGTCTGCACAATTTTATTTGCATTGAATTAATTAATTCACGTAAACTTAAGGTTTGCATACAGCTCTGGAGAGATACCAAATTACTTTAATAAGACCTTGGGAGAAAAGAATTCAAATCAAGCTCCTTTTAATTTAAGAAGATCTCTAAGAAGTGTGATGGTTTAAAATGAAATGAATCTAGCTGATGATGACATAGTGACAAAGGACAGAAACACAAGAAGCTAACAACTTTGAATATGGCTTGTTGAGCTGTTGAATTCTGGGGTTAATATATGTTATCAATGTTTGTAGCTTGGTAAAACAAGAGACCCATTTTCCGGACTGATAAACCAGAGTACATGCTCAGCAGATGTGTGTACTCGTAGAGAGAGGCAGAGAAAACTACTGCCAACCGAAATCTGTATGTCTTCAGTCCAGTTTGTCCTCAAATTTTCCTAGAGTCTGAGCACCTTGTGGAAAGCTGAGACTTACTGTAGGAGTTTTGAACATATGCTCATTTTTTTTTGTCTTTAGTATTTGAGGTAAACATATTAAATAGCCCTCAAAGATGTCGACATGCTAATCCTGGAAATCTGACAATAAGATCGTCCTTATGGCAAAAAGCGTTTAAAATTGAAGATATAAGAATCTTGCTAATCTTTACTTACTAAACTGACATTAAATTAGGGGGATTATCCTGAGTTATCTGGGTGAGAAACAGAAGAGAATCAAACAGATGGAACATGAGAAAGTCTCACCATAAAGTTGCTGATGGGGTGGAGGAAGGGGCCATCAGCCAAGGAATGTGTGTGACCTCTAGAAACTAAAATATAAAAACAAGGACACAGATTTTCCTCTAAACCTCTGTAAAGGAATAGAGCCTTACACTAAAGCCTAACTTTGCGTTTAGTTTACTGAGACCAATGCCACGCATCTGCTTTATGAACTATTGGATAACAATTCTGTTTGTTTGTATTAAGCCACTAAATCTGTGATAATTTGCAGTAGTAATGGGACTTTAATATGATTTTTTTCTAACTGAAATAGAGTAATGTTGAATAAATACCTAAAAATGTGAGAGTGACTTTGAAATTCAGGAGAAGTCTGGAAAATGTCAGAGTGAACATGATAGAAAAAGCTTGTGTTAATCTGATCAGCTGTTAGTAAAAATATGAATGTTACCATACGCTGGTCAAGGCTCAAAAAAAAAAAGAGAGAGAGAAATGGTAGATAAAGCATATACTGCTATAAAGAATTCCTAAGTTGTGATGAATAGGTTATTGGTAGAAATGAGCACATGAAAAGCATTGCTCGTGACAGCTGAGAAGCCAATGAAGAAAATATAAATTAGAAAAAGGATAATTCCTTTTTATAATAGGAAAAGGCTGAGCAGAATTGTGCAAAACAAAACTTGTAAAGGGAGAAACTGGACATTCATCTGGGAAGATTTCTAAGCAAAGTCTTACACCTTGGTTCCGTCTTGCCATTTGTATTAAAAGGTGAGAGGAAAGAGAGAGATTTGGATAAGAAATGTTCTGCAAAATGGAACCATAAAATGATGATTTGGGAAATTCTCAGCCTATCCAGATTGTAAAGATGTTATAATTAGTGGGTTCATTGCCAAGAAACCTACTCTAGAGAAAAAGCCAAAGATATGGCTGGGTAATCTTTAGCTTAATATACCTCAAAGACATTTTTTTAAGAGTACACAGTTGCACAAAGTCTCTTTCAAGAAATTAAGTAGATGACTCATAGACTTTCTCAGCCATTTAAGCAGAAACCAAAAAAATCTAGGTGGGATTATCTTTGGAGGAACTTTTTGCTTAATGGAATGAATGTCAGAGAAATACATAGAAGGCCCACCTATTTCTGGAGAAATAGACAAATCCACTTTTGTTTATTTTTTTTGAATTTTTAAAATAGCTTTTTTAATTTTTTCATTTGATTTTGAGAGAGAGTGAGACAGAGACAGAGACAGAGTGCAAGCAGGGGAGAACAGAGAGATAGCAGGAGACAATGAATCCAAAGCAGACTCCAGGGTCTGAGCTGTCAGCACAGAGCCCAATGTGGGGCTCTAACTCATGAACCATGAGACCATGACCTGAGTTGAAGTCAGATGCTTAACCAACTGAACCACCCAGGCACCCTGGTTTTTTTTTTTTAATTAAAAAAATATTTAAATTCAAGTTAGTTAATATACAATGTATTATGGACTTTAGGAGTAGAACCCAGTGATTCATCACTTACATATAACACCCAGTGCTCAACCCAACCAGTGCCCTCATTAATGCCCATCACCCATTTAACCCATCCCCCCCTCCTCCCCTCCAGCAACTCTCCCTTTGTTCTCTGTGTTTAATAGTCTCTTGTGGTTTGCTCCCTTCACTGTTTTCATCTTATTTCTCCTTCCCTTCCCCTATGTTCATCTTTTATTTTTCTTAAATTCCACATATGAGTGAAATCCTTTGATATTTGTCTTTCTCTGACTGACTTATTTCACTTAGCATAATACACTTTAGTTACATGCATAATAGAGAACTCAGAGATGGACCCACAAATGTATGGCCAACTAATCTTCAACAAAACAAGAGAGAGAGTATCTAATGGAAAAAATACAGTCTCTTCAGAAATAGTGATAAGAACATGGAATAACAACATGCAGAACAATGAACCTGGACCACTTTCTCACACCAAAAAAAAAATAAATTCAAAATGGATGGAAGACCAAAATGTGAGACAGGAAACCATCAAAATCCTCTAGGAGAACACAGACAGAAACCTCTTTTACCTAGGCCGCAGCAACTTCTTACTAGACATGTCTCTGGAGGCAAGGGAAACAAAAGCAAAAATGAACTCTTGGGACCTCATCAAGATCAAAAGCTTCTGCACAGCAAAGGAAACAATCCACAAATCTAAAAGACAACCAACGGAATGGGAAAAGATATTTGCAAATGGCATATTGGATAAAGGGTTAGTATCCAAAATCTATAAAGAACTTATCAAACTCAACACCCCAAGTAATACAGTGAAGAAATGGGCAGAAGACATGAGTATACATTTTTCCAAAGAAGACATCCAGATGGCTAACAGACGCTTGAAAAGATGCTCAACATCACTCATCATCAGGGAAATACAAATAAAAACCATGATGAGATACCACCTCATACCTGCAAGAATGGTTCAAATTAATAGCTCAGGAAACAATAGATGTTGACGAAGATATGGAGAAAGTGGAACACTTTTGCACTGGAGGTGGGAATGAAACTGGTGTAGCCACTGTGGAAAATAGTATGGAGGTAGGATTCTCAAAAAATAGAACTACCCTATGACCCAGTAATTGCACTACTATTGGGTACAAAAATGCTAATTAGAAGGGACACATGCATCCCAATGTTTATAGCAGTGCTATCAACAATAGCCAAAGTATAGAAATAGCCCAAATGTCCATCACCTGATGAATGGATAAAGAAGAAGTTATTACACACACACACACACACACACACACACACACACACACACACACAATGGAATACTACTCAGTGATCAAAACAGAATGAAATCTTGCTATTTGCAACAAATCCACTTTTATAGTTGAAAATTTTAACACATTTCTATCAGTAATTGACATATCTTGTCAGCAGAAAATAAGAAACATATAGATGTACTGGATAGTACCATTAAATCAACTGGAAGAATACTTCATCCAACAACAGCAGAATATACATTCTTCTTCAACTTCTTCAAAATGTGGTCACCACATTTTGGACTTTAAAATACACCTTAACAAATTCAAAACAATTGAAACCATATAATATGTGTTTTCAAACCACAACGGAATTAAAGTAGAAATCAATAACAGAAAGAAAGCTGGAAATTTCAAAATATTTGGAGACTGAACACTTCTAAGTAAGACATGGGTCAAGGAAAAACTCTCAAGTGAATTAAAAAAAAACACTTGAACTAAATGAAAATAAAAATACAACACAGCAAAGAGTTGTGAGATGCAGTGAAAGCACTGGTTTGAGAGAAATTTGTAATATTTAATGCATCAATTACACAGTAAGAAAGACCTAAACTCATTTATCTAAGCTTCCACCATAAAAAACTAGAGAATGAAGGGAAAAAACCTAGGGAATGAAGAATATAAATATGAAGCAAGCAGAAAAAAACTAGAACAGAAATCAATTAAATTGAAAACATAAAAGCAATAGGGAAATCAATGAAACTAAAGGTTTTTAAAAATCAGTAAAATTGATAAACTCCTGGCCAGGCTAAGCAAAGAAGAAAAAGACACAAACTACTAATACAGTTATTGAAAAAGAGGCCATAACTACTGACCCTATAGACAATATGCGATATAACTGGCAACTGTATCCCCACAAATTTGACTTAGAAATGGAAAAATTTCTTGAATAACACAATCTAACAAAAGTCACACATGGAAATATAGATCACACGAACAGGCTTAAAAGTATTACAGAAACTGAATCAATAATCACTTTCCAAAGAAGAAAGTGCCAGGCCCAAATGGTTTCACCAGTGAAGTCTGCCAAATATTTAAATAAGAAGCTATCAATTTTCTTGGATGTCTTTCAGAAAATAGAAGCTGAAGCAACACTTCCTAATTCCACTTCTAACATCCATATACTGTAAAACTGAAGACATTATAAGAAAGAAAAAAAAAGTATAGACAAATATCTCTTACAAATATGTATGCAAAAATTCTCAATGAAACTATAGCAACTGAATTCAACAATGTCTACAAATAATTATAAACATCAGTCAAGTGAGGATTATCTTAGTTTTGCAAGTTTAGCTTATCATTTGAAAATTCATTAATACATCACATCAGCAGGCTAAAGGAGAAAACCATGTGACTGTATCATTAGATGCAGAAAAATAATTGAAAAAAATCTGGCATAGATTTATGATAATAACTCTCAACAACTTAGGAATTGAAGGTAAGTTCCTCAACTTGATAAAGGACATCTGCAAAATTTTAACATCTTAATGGTAAGAAATTGGATGCTTCCCCCCTAAGATTGAGAGTAAGGATGTCCCTTGTCACTATTCCTATTTAACAATGCAGTGAAAAATCCTAGACAATGCAATAAGAGAAGTAAAATAAATAAAAGATACACAGATTGGGAAGGGAGAAATAACACTGACTTTGTCCATACATGGGATGACTACTGACTATCCATAGAAAATCACAAAGAATCAACAAAAAGCTACTGCAATAAGTAAATGATGATAGTGACTTTACAGAGTATAAGGATAGAGAACAGTCTATTCCTTCCCCATGTATTAGCAATCAATAATTAGAATTTGACATTAAAACACATTTACATTAGCACCCCAAAAATGAAATATGACAAAATATATACAAGATCTCTATGACAAAAACTCTGACAAAAGAAATCAAAGAAGGTCTAATCAAATGGAGAGATAGTCCATCCATGTTTCTCGATAGGCAGAATACAAATTGTTAAGATGTTAATTATTTCCATTTTTTTCTACAGATTTAATAAAATCCAATCAATAGCCCATCGAGCCATTTTGCGTATGTCAACAAACTGATTCTAAAATGTATGTGGGAAGGCAAAACTACAGAATAGCCAACACAATACTAAAGGGAAAAAAACGTCAAAGGACTGATACTTCAAGTCTTCAAGATTTACCAAAAAGTCACAATAATCAAGACAGTGTGATACTGGCAAAATAACAAAGATAACAAAAAAATAGAATGGAGAAATAGTCAACTATGGGTATGCAGTTATAGTCTACTGACATTTGACAAAGGAGAAAAAGCAATTCAATGCACAAAAGGCAGACTTTTCAACAAATGATACTTCAACTTGACATCGCCAGGCAAAAATGAAACCAAGCTAAACCAAACCAACACAAAAAACCCTATACAAAAACTTGACGCCTTTCACAACATTAACTGGAAATGGATCTCAGCACTGCATGCAAAATGCAAAACAGCAAAACATTTAGAGGATAGCAGAGATGATAATCTAGTTGAGATTGATCGTGACAATGAGTTTTTCAGACGATGTAGAGAGTATAATCCATAAAGAAATTGACAATAATTAAAATTAAAATGTTCTGTGAAGGACACTGTTGAATAAAAAATGAAGCCACATAGTGGGAGAAAATATTTGCAAACCATCTATTTGATAAAGGACTTCGGTCCAAAATATACAAAGAAGTCTTAAAACTCTATAAGAAACAACTCAATTTTTAAAAGATTTTCTTTAATTTGTTTTAATGTTAATTTATTTTTGAGAGAGAGAGAGACAGACAGACAGAGTGAGAATGGGTGAGGAATAGAGAGAGGCGGAGACACAGAATATGAAGCAGGCTCCAGGCTGTTAGAGGTCCACATGGAGAGGGACATGAAGCTCAAACTCACACGTGGTGAGGTCATGACCTGAGCTGAAGTCAGACTGCTTAACCGACTGAACCACCCAGGCATCCCTCAATTAAAAACAAACAAACAAACAAACAAACAAAAAAACCTAGGCAAGAGGTGTCTGCGCGGTTGTCAGTTAGGGGTCTGACTTGATTTTGGCTCAGGTCATGATCTCACAATTCTATTTGTAAGATCAAGCCCCACATCAGGCTCTGTGCTGACATCACAGACCCTGCTTGGGATTCTGTCCCTCTCTCTCTCTGCCCCTCTCCCTGCTCGCACCCACACGTGCGCTCTCTCTCTCTCTCTCTTTCAAAATGAATACATAAACTTTAAAAAATATGAAGGGGAAAAATATTCAAGCTTAAAAGAAAAGCAGGCAAAAGATCTATCTGCACAGACACTTCATCAAAGAAGACATACAGATGACAAGTGTATGAAAAGATTCTCATCATTATATGTCATTAGGGACTTGGGAGTTTAAAACAATAATGAAGTACCAGTAACACACTTATTAGAGTGGCTACATTCCAAAGAACTGACAATATCACACGTCGATGAGGACAGGAACTCTCTTTCATTGCTGGTGGAAATAAAAAAAAATCATCCAATCGCTCCTGAGTACAGTTTGGCAGTTGCTTAAATTATCAAATATGCAACTACCATATACCCCATCAATTACACTTTTTTCATATATTTTCCAGAGAAATAAAAATTCATGTACACAAAAACCTCTACATGAATGTTTGCAGCAGTTTGATTTTTTTTCAATGTTTATTTATTTTTGACACAGAGAGAGAGAGAGAGAGAGAGAGAGACAGAGCATGAGCAGGGGAGGGGCAGAGAGAGAGAGGGAGACACAGAATCCAAAGCAGGCTCCAGGCTCCGAGCTGTCAGCACAGAGCCCGACGCGGGGCTCCAACCCACAAACTGTGGGATCATGACCTGAGTCGAAGTCGGACGCTCAACTTACTGAGCCACCCAGATGCCCCAAGAGTTTGATTTTTAATAACCAAAACCTGGAAACAGTCCAGATGTACTTCAATAGGTGAATTGTTAAACAAACTATGGTACATTCATACTATGTAAAACTACCCAGCCACAGACCTAATGAACAATACACATAGCAATTTGGATGAATTATGTAGAGTTTTTTTTTTTTAAGTCAATTTGAAAAGGTCACCTACTGTATAATTCCATTCATACATAATTCCTTAAATGATAAAAGTATAGAAGTGGTGAATAGATTATTATTTGCCAGGGATCACAGGCAAGGAGGGTCATAGGTATGCCTACAGAAGGTCAACGCCAATATTCCGTGTGGTGGTGAGATTGTTCAGCATCTTGACAGAAAATGTCAATATCCAGTGTGTAATCCTGTCCTAGAGCTTTGTAAGACGTTGTAGTTCAGAGAAAATGGGTAAAGTGTGCATAGTTTTTCTGAATTATTTCTTGCAACTACATGTGAATCTATAATGATCCCAAAATAGTGATAATAATAATAATAATAATAATGAAACAGAGGGGAATGTGGTCTTCACATGGTGTTCTTTCTCAATCTCAGGTTGATATTAAGTGAAATTGTCTTAGTTAATTATACACTGCAGCAACAACACATCGTGTGTAGTTTATCATGTGGACCAGGTAACCCGGGAGAGATACTTAACACCCAGAAAAAATGAGGACAGCCAATCTCACCTAGCCCTTGGTTTAGGGTAACGGAGATATGAAGTTATGTGTGTTATGTCAGCTAGGCAAGTTTTTCAGTGGTTCCACTATGAGATATAATTAGACTACTTGTATTCAAACTAGCCCATTTCCAGGGCCCAATCTTTGAAAGCCAAAGTATCTGACTATAAGGCTTTTGCCTAAGTTCCAGAGTCAGAATATTCCTCAAAACAGCAACAAAAATAACAATGCTATTGATAGTAAAAACAATAGTTAATATTTACAGAATATTTATCACATGCCAGCCATTATTCCTATTGCTTTACAAGAACTGTATTATTTAATTACCCACTAAGTCCATAAGCTGACTAAAATTTGAATCACAGTTTTCATTGACCTAGTGATTTATAAGGAAAGCTAAGTGATTTTCCCCAAGATGAAACACTTTCCAAGTGGTGGAAACAGGGATTGAACTAAGGTAATACGACTCTGGAGACTGTTATCACAACACTCTGCTCTATTGCCTTACAGAGCAAAACTACATAGCTCATAAAATGATCTCTAGAGAAACATATACAGAGAAAAAAAATAATATGTAACACTGGAGCAGGTGTGCCTAGAAGAAATAATAAACATGAAGAACCTGGAGATTGTATATAGGGCTAGGACTTAGTTATGTAAGGACTTGGATAAAAGAAATCAGTGTAGGCCAACTGAAGATTTAGAGGGATTCTTCATTAGAGGTAGGATGTCAGAGCTTCTAGGGACTAGACTGTCTGGCACCCGTCTGTGTACCTGATATTGAAACCTGGCTCTGCCTAAGGTCACGTTACTTGGCCTTACTTTTCCTTGGTTGCTCTATCTGTAAAAGAGGGGTAAAAACAGAATGTATGTCATTAGGTTGTTGGGAGAATGAAATGAGCTAATAAGTAAAAGGCACTGAAATAGGAAGATGAGCTCTTTTAGCATGTAAGTATTCAAACGTTAAAAATGTTTCTGAAGGAAAATGGAAGTGCTTCAAAGATCCTAGACAAGTCAATACCTTTGGTAAATTAATTAGTATGTTCTTTTCAATGAGAAGACAAAGGACACAAAATCACATAGTGCCATCTAGCTGGGTCTATCTAGCCCCATAGCAGCCTCAAGGTAAGATGATATCAGGAAATTATATATATATACACACACACACACATATATATGTATATATACAAATTTACATATGTATACATATATATGTATGTATATACATATATATGTACACATACATATATATGTATGTATATACATATACATATGTATATATATGTATCCATATATATGTATATATGTATATATACATATATATGTATACATATGTGTACATGTACATATGTATACATGTATGTATATATACATAATACATATATACATATACATATGTATACATATATGTATGTATACATGTATGTATATGTATACATATATATGTATACATATATATACATGTATATATGTATATATGTATCCATATATATGTATATATGTATATATACATATATATGTATACATATGTGTACATATACATATGTATACATGTATGTATATATACATATATACATAATCCATATATACATATACATATGTATACATGTATGTATATATACATATATGTATACATGTGTATATATGTATATATATACACACTTATATATGTATATATACATATGTATATATATGTGTATATATATGACTTTTTATACCATATTATGTCATGGTATATAAGCTTTAGTTTATACTAAATATATGTGTTTATACTAATAATAGTTTAAGAATGTATTTTATTATTATTTTTCTTCTCCAGTAAACTGTGTTTCTTTCCACATTTGCTTTTTTATTTATTTCTCTTTCTCTCATGCTTTATCAAATATCTGATGATTCTTAGCTTTCTATGGATATTACAGACTGAGGTGATTGAGATGCTCACTGGGAGTTCTATGTTCTTCCCATTGATAGAAATCTTTTTAAGATGAGCTCAGAGAAAACCAGACAGTAGGCTTCCTCTTCCCGCTGTAGGATGGCAGGGAATAGCTCTCTGAGGATAATGACTGCTAGCTGTCTCAGTTCACTTCAGCTTATATAAAGTTTTAAGAATAAAATATTGTAGTATTTGATGATGAGGTCATTTGGGTATGGGGTTTTGTGGCTGGAGTTGGGTAAAGGGCATGGTGAGTTTACTGTTTCATATAAAGACATTAAATGAATGTCTATTTTTTTCTTGACAATTTCTTACTTCTATATTTCAACTATCTTTCTAGGCTTCCCAGAGCCCAGAGCCTCCTGGGAGTTCTGCAGGGCAAACAGGCAATGCCACCTTTGTATACAGATCCTACAGCTGTGTGAGGGCTGACTCTTCTGTTCAGTGTCATTGTCAAGTTTCATACTTTTTTTTTTTTTTTGTCTTGTATACATTTATTGATTCTCTTTCCTGTAGGGAAATGTATGTTTCAATTTTTGTTTTTAAGTTGTTTTTTTAATTTTTTTATGTTTTTATTTATTTTTGAGACAGAGACAGAGCATGAGCAGGGGAGGGGCAGAAAGAGAGGGAGACACAGAATCTGAAGCAGTCTCCAGGCTCTGAGCTGTCAGCACAGAGCCCGACGCGAGGCTTGAACTCAGACCACGAGATCATGTCCTGAGATGAAGTCGGACGCTTAGCCAGCTGAGCCACCCAGCAGCCCCTGTTGTTTGTTTTGACAGCTTTATTGAGGTATAAATGATCTACAGAGAATTGCACAAATTCAGTGTGTACAATTTGATGAGTCCTGACATATGTAAATACCCAGGAAACCATTATCATAGTCAAATTAAAGACACATCCAATATTTCTCAAAGTTTTCTTGTGCCACTTTGGCTTTTGACTTTTGTTTTTGTTTCATTGGGGTTGTGTTGTAACAATGAATATAAGATCTACCCTTTTAACAAACCTGGAAGTGCACAGTTCGTTAACAAACGAACAAAGATCTACCGTTTTAACAAACTTGGAAGGCACTATGTTAGACAGACCTCTGGAATTTATTCATCTTGCACAACTGAAACTTTATAACCATTGGAAACAGCTTTTATTTCTCCCATCCCCAAGACCCTGACAACCAGTACTGAATTATCAATGTCCATCAATAGGTAAGTGGATTAAAAATGTGGAAAATGCGTGCAATGGAACATTATTGAGCCTTAAAAAAGAAATACTGACACTCGTAACAATGTGCGCGAAATTGGAGGACATAATGCTAAGTGAAATAAGCCAGTTACTGAAGGAAATAAAATTGTATGACTCCACATTTATAAGGTATCTAAAACAAACTCAGGGGCACCTGGTTGGCTCAGTCGGTTAAGTGTCTGACTTTGACTCACGTCATCATCTCGTGGTTCATGAGTTCCAGCCCCACATCGGGCTCTCTGCTGTCAGCACAGAGCCTGCTTCAAATCTTCTGTCCCCTTCTCTCTCTGTCCTTTCACGACCCCCCCCCCCAACTGGCGCTTGCTCTCTCTCACTCTCAAAATAAATAGATTAAAAAAAATAATCAAACACATAAAAGTAAAGAATACAATAGCACTCATTTATTTTCAGTCAAATACCATATTTTCCTCTAAGAAAGAAATGGTTTGAAGGGAAAAGAATATGTTTATTTTTCTTTATTTTGAAAGAAAAAAATCTTAATTATTTCAATTAGCAGTAAGTTGTAACTCTGAGATAATTAAAAATGTTTTAACCACAGTTTGAAGACTGTAAGGAAGGTAACTATGTGTTGCCTCAGGTATGTCCCTTTTGAGACCTTGCTTCTTTTTTTTTCTTTTTGTTCCTACTTTATTGAGACAAAATTGACAACATTGTGTACATTTAAGGTATACAGTATAATACTTTGATGCATTTTTGTGAAGACATTATCACAACAATGTTAGTTAACACATCCATCATCTCACATCATTACAATATTTGTGTTTGTGGGTGGTGGGAGCTTTTAAGGTTGACTTTTTTAGCAACTTTCCAATACACAGTGCAGTGTTTTTAACTATCGTGGCCCTGCTGTACATTACATTTCCAGAACTTACTGATCGTACAACTTGAAATCTGCACTCTTTGACTATCTGCACACTTTTCCCCTCCAACTCACCCCCCACCCCGGCCACACCTGCCTCACCTCTGGCACCTAGCAATCTGCTTCTTGTATTTGACACTTTTAGATTCCACATAAGTTATACAGTATTTTTCGTTCCCTGACTTCTCTTACTTAGTAAGATGCCCTCAAGGTTCGTTCATGTGACCTCAAATGGCAGTATATTCTTCTTTGTTATGGTTGAATTATATTCCTTTTTAAAATATATGTGGTATATATGCATATTATTTATTACACATCGTACCCAAATTATATTATTATATTATTTAATACAGTACATATATACATATATGATAATATATATCTAAATCCATTTATGTGTGTGTGTGTGTGTGTGTGTATAATATATTCTTTCTTTATTTATCGATTGACACTTAGGTTGTTTCCATGTCTTTGATATTGTAAACAGTGCTGCAATGAACATGGGTACATATATCTCTTTGAGATAGTGATTTCATTCCTTGGGGTACATGTCCAGAAATGGTATTGCTGAGTCCTTTGGTAATCATTTATCTTTTTAATTCTGGAGAAATCTGCTTACCATTTTTCATAGGTGCTATCCCAATTCATACACCCACTAGATTGTACAGTGGCTCCCTTTTCCCCACATGTGTGATAACACTTGTCTCTTTTCTTTTCAGAATGGACATTCTGGCAGGTGTGAGGTATTATATCATTGTGGTTTTATTTTTAATTTGCCTTGTGGTTAGTGATGTCGAGCCCTCTTTCATGTACTTGTCATTCATTTGAAATTTTTTTTCTGGAAAAATGTCTATTCAGGTTCTTTGCCCATTTCATAAATTGGATTGCTATTATTATTATTTTTCTATTCAACTTTATAATATTTTGGACATTTATGCCTTACCATACATATGGCTTGCAAATGTTTTGTCCAGTTTCTCAGGTTGTCTTTGAATTCTGCAGATTGTTTCTTTTTCTGTACAGAAGCTTTTTAGTTGGATGGAAACATACTTGTTAGTGCTTTTGTGGCTTGTGTTTTCAGGGTGATACTGAGAGAATGATTGTTAAGGCCAATGTCAAGGATATCTTTCTCTAGATTTTCTTCTGGAAGTCTTATGGTTTCAGGTTTTAACATTTAGGTCTGTAGTACCTTTGGGTTTTCTGCGAGTGGTATAAACTAGGGATCCAGGTTTTGTCTTTTACGTGTGAATATTCATTTTCCCTAAATCATTTCTTATAGACACTATCTTATATCCATTGAGCAATGTTGGTTTCCAGATCAAGTATTTGTTGACATTATATGCTTAGGCTTACCTCTAGGCTCTTGATTGTGTTTCATTGGTATATGTTATTGTTTTCATGTTAATACCACATTGCTTTGATTAGCTTTATGATATGGCTTGAAGTTCGCATGTTGTGATGCCTCCAGCTTTCTTTCTCAGGATTGTTTTAGCTTCTCAGGGTCTTGTGATTTAATAACAGTTTTAGAAGTATTTTTTTCTATTTCTGTAAAAAATGCCATTGGAATTTTAACTGGGATTGTGTTGCCTTCATTAATGGCTTTGGATAGTGTGACATTTTAACAATATTAATTCTTCCTATCAAAGAACATAAGATGGTTTTCCTTTTATTTGTGACTACTTTAATTTGTTTTTTCATCAATGTCTTCTAGTTTTCGGTGTGCAGAACTTTCAACTCCCGAATTAAATAAATTTCTAACGACTTTACTGCTTTGATGCTATTACGAGATTTTCTTTAATTCTTTTCCAGGTAATCTGTTGTTGGTGTATAGAAACACAACTTACTTTGCATGTTGATTTTGTGTCTTCAGTCTTTACTTTATTAGAGCAGGTTTTATAGTAGACCATTAAGAATTTCTATACAAAAAAACCCTGCCAAATGCAGACAGAAACGTGATTGCTCTGGCTATTAGTATCTTAATATCATTGGTATTATGTTGAATAGGAGTGGTAAAGGTAATCCTCTTGTCTTTTTCCCGATCTGAAAGAAAAACCTTTCCAACTTTCACCATTGAGAATGATGTTAGCTGTGGACTTTGTCATATATGACTTTTATTAAGGTGAGTTATGTTCTCTGCATACCCAATTTTTTGAGATCTTTGTCATGAAAGTAGAATTTTGTCAAATATATTTTTGTGCATCTTTTATGATGATCTTTTCATTTATATCTTTAATTCTATTCATGTGATATATCATATTTATTGATTTTTGTATTTTGAATCATCCTCACATCCCAGGAATAAATCCTACTTGATCATAGTGTCATAATCAAAGGATCATTTGATCATTTTAACATACCATTGAATTCAATTTACTAGTATTTTATTGAGAATTTTTATATGTAAATTCATCAAAGATATTGGCCTATAGTTTTCTTTTTATACAGTGTCTTTGTCTGACTTTGGAATCGGGGTAATGTAAAGTGATTTTAGCCATGTAAAGTGATTTTAGGGGTGTCCCCTTCTTAATTTTTTAGAGGAGTTTGAGAAAGATATGTGTTAATTCTTCTTTAAGTGTTTGGTAGAATTTACCAGTAATTCTGGTCCTAGGCTTTTCTCTGTTAGGAATGTTTTGATTGCTGATTCAATCTCCTTATGATTGATCTGTTCACATAATTTGTTTCTTCATAATTCAACCATAGTTATTTGTATGTTACTAAGAAATTAACCATTTCCTCTAGGTAATCCAATTTGTTGACATATGTGTGTTCATAATAGTGGCTTATGATCAATTGTGTTTCTGTGGCATCAGTTATATTGTCTCTTCTTTCATTGATAGTGTTATTTATTTGGGTCCTCTATCTTTGTTTCTTGGTTAGTTTAGTTGAAGCTTTGTGAATTTAATAGGTTTTTCAAAAAATTATCTCTAGGGGCGCCTGGGTGGTGCAGTCGGTTAAGCGTCCGACTTCAGCCAGGTCACGATCTTGCGGTCCGGGAGTTCGAGCCCCGCGTCGGGCTCTGGGCTGATGGCTCAGAGCCTGGAGCCTGTTTCCGATTCTGTGTCTCCCTCTCTCTTTGCCCTTCCCCCGTTCATGCTCTGTCTCTCTCTGTCCCCAAAATAAATAAACGTTGAAAAAAAAATTTAAAAAAAAACAAAGAATTATCTCTACTTTTGGTAATCTTTTCTATAATTTCCTATTCCTTATCTTTTATTTCTGACTTAATATTTATTATTAGTCTGCTTTGTGCTTAATTTATATTTCTTTTTCTAGTTTTTTGCAGTGTAAAGTTTGTTGTTTATTTGAGATCTTTCTTTTGCTTGGTGTATGCATTTATTGCTTTGAACTTCCTTCTTAGAAATGCTTCTGCTGCATATAGTAAGTTTTGGTGTGTTGTGTTTCCATTTTCTTTTGTCTCAAGATATTTTTTTGATTTCACAATAATTTCTTCTTTGACCCACTGGTTGTTCAAGAATGTGTCATTTAATTTCCATGTATTTGTGTATTTTCCAAATTTACCTTGTTATTGATTTCTATTTTTTCACCATTGCATTCAGAAAATATATATTATATCTTCTTGATTTTGTTGAGACTTATTACATGGCCTACCATAAGATATATCTTGGAAAATGTTCCATGTGCATTTGAGAAAAATGCATATTCTGATGCTGTTGAATGACATGTTCTATAAACATCTGTTAATGCTGCTTGGTCTATACTGTTGTTGAGATGTAGTGTCTACTATTGATTCTCTGTCTGGTTGAGCTATCTGTTGTTGAGAGGGAGGTATGAGTCTCTAGTTAATGTACCGCTGTTGGTTTTTTAGGTGTGTTGTTACTTGCTTAATATATTAAATTCTCCAATGATAGATGCATACATATTTATAGTTGTTATATATTTTTGATAGTTGCCCTTTATTATTATATAATGACCTCTTTTGTGTCCTTTTTTTTTGCATTTTTGGCTTAAAGTCTATTTTATGTGATGTAAGTATATATAACTCTGCTTTCTTTTGATTACCACTTGCTTGACATATCTTTTTCTGTCCCTTCATTCTTTTACTATGTGTGTCCTTAAAGCAAAAGTGAGTCTCTTGTAGGCAGATTATCATTGGATCTTATTTTCTTTTCTTTCAAGTATTCCATGTAATTTTCATTAGAGAATTTAATCCATTTATATTTAAAGTAATTATGATAGGTAAAGACACTATTGCCATCTTTCTTAATTGTTTTCTGAATGTTTTCTGTATCTTTTGCTTTGTGCTAATTTCCTTTGTGATTTGATAATTTTTGTGACAGTATGCTTTGATTCCTTTATCATAATATTTTGTATACCTACTAAAGGTTTTTCTTCTGTGTTATCATGAAGTTTACATAAATATTTTGTTTATAACATCCTATTTTAAGCTGATAGCAAGTCAGTAACATCTGAAACTTTATAGTTTTCTTCACCTCCCCTCATATCTTCGGTTATTGGTAATACATTTTTCATTTTGTAAGTATTTTTAATGTTTTATTTACTTTCTTATTTGTTTGTTTATATGTTTATTTATTTATTTTTTGAGAGAGACAGACAGACAGAGAGCAAGCTACAGAGGGGCAGAGAGAGAGGGAGAGAGAAATCCCAGGCAGGCTCACTGCTATCAGCAGAGCTCAAACTCACGAACTGTGATCATGAACTGGGCCAGAGCCAAGAGTTGGAGGCTCAATTGACTGAGTCACCCAGGCATCCTAGCGTTCTATTTATTTTTGACAGAGTGCAGGTGGGGTAGGGGCAGAGAAAGAGGGACAGAGGATCTGACACAGTCTCCATGCTGACAGCAGCAACCCTGATATGGGGCTTGAACTTACAAATCACAAGATCATGACCTAAGCCAGAGTCAGACACTCAATTGACTGAGCCACCCAGGTGCCCCCAATTTACATCTTTTAAATATTGTGGATCTAGTAACAAATTGTTTAGAGGTATTTTTTTTTTTTTAATTTTTTTTTTTCAACGTTTTTTATTTATTTTTGGGACAGAGAGAGACAAGCATGAACGGGGGAGGGGCAGAGAGAGAGGGAGACACAGAATCGGAAACAGGCTCCAGGCTCCGAGCCATCAGCCCAGAGCCTGACGCGGGGCTCGAACTCCCGGACCGCGAGATCGTGACCTGGCTGAAGTCGGACGCTTAACCGACTGCGCCACCCAGGCGCCCCTAGAGGTATTTTTAATATGTTTGTCTTATGACTTTTAAATCCTTTCTATATTGAGTATGAATTTGAGTAAAACTCTGAGTTTTACACATTCATATATATTCATGTCAATTTGCTTCCTTTAATTTCCATTTGAATAACACACTTCAGAATTTCTTTTAAGGTAGGTCTACTGATAATGAACTCCCTCGGCTTTTGTTTGTCATGAAAGTCTTTATTTCTCCTTCATTTCTGAAGAAGAGTTTTTCTGGGTACTGTATTCTTAGTTAGCAGTATTTTTTTCTTTCAATAATTCAAATATATCTTTCACTCAATCTTGCCCTGCAAAGTTTCTGTTGAAAAATCAGCTTCTAATCTTAGGAGGTTCCATTGTCTGTGATAAGTATTATTTTCTTTTGCTGTTTTCAAAATCACTCTCTGTTTTTCACTTGCAGCAATTTAATTATAATGTGTCTCCATGTAGCTCCCTTAGTGTTCCACATTTTGAGGTACTGTAGATCTCTTGAATCTGGATATCCATTTGTCTCTTCAAGTTTGGGAAGATTTTAGCCATTGTTAATTTAAATTAAAAAAATAATGTTTATTTTTTTGCGACAGAGAGAGAGACAGAGTGTGAGCAGGGGAAGGGTAGGGAGAGAGGGAGATAGAATACAAAGCAGACTCCAGGCGCTGAGTTCTCAGCACAGAGTCTGACGTGGGGCTTGAACCCACCAACTATGAGATATTACCTGAGCTGAAGTAGACTGAGCCACCCAGGTGCCCCTAAACATTTTTCAATGTTTATTCATTTTTGATACAGAGACAGAGAGAGAGAGAGACAGATAGAGAGAGAGAATGTGCATGTGGGAGGGGCAGAGGGAAAGACACACAGAATGCAAAGCAGGCTTCAGGTTGTCATCTGTCAGCCCAGAGCCCAACAACGGCTCAAACTCATGAATGAGGAGATCCTGACTTGAGCCAAAGTCGGGTGCTTAAGCATCTGAGCCACCTAGGTACCAGTAACCATTGTTACTTTAAATTGACTTTCTGTCCCTTTTTCTTTCACTTCTCTTTCTGGGTTTCCCATCATTTGTATGTTGTTTTACTGGATAGTTTCCCCTAAGTCCTATAGGCTTTCTTCATTCCTCATTTTTTTTTCTAACTTTGTTTCTCTGACTGAATAATTTCAAATGACCTCCCTTTTAGTTTACTGATTCTTCCTTCTACTTTGTTGGAACTGCTGTTGAAGTTCTGTGTTGAATTCTTTGTTCAGTCATATTCTTTATCTCTAGGATTTCTATTTGCTTTTGATGGTTTTCATTTTTTAATTGAATTTCTCATGATTTTAATGTGTTTTTTCCTATTTTGTTTAATCACCCTTTGAGTTTTCTTGTAATTCACTACACTTGTTTAAGAGAATTATCTTGAATTCTTGGTTAAACACTTCATAGATCTCTCTTTTCTTAGGATGACTTATTAGATATTTATCAGTTTCCATTGGTGGTGTCATCTTTGCCTTATGCCTTATGATTTTTTATTCATTGCATTGTTACCTGTGCATTTGAGTATGTAGTCTCCTCTTCCAGACACTGCAGGCTTACTTCAACAGGGATAGACCTTTACCAGTCAGCTCTGTTTGGGAATATGAATGAGTCAACTGATAATTGCCATGGGCAGGTAGCTTGCCATTGAGTGTCTGTTTGGCATGTTTTGATGTTATAGTGGGGTGTTGTTGGCAAGGCTCCACATTTTAATAGGGCTGTGGGTGGACACCCTGATTTTGCAGGCCTGGTAACTGACACTACAATCAGGTGGGTCCACTAGCTGGTTTCTGTAATTGCCTTAGGTCAAGCCAGATTGCAGGGTTTGTTCCCTGGCAGTGTGGTGCCATGGGTTGAACTCCCTGACTGGGAAGGGCTATTGGCTGGGATCCACAACTGCTCCTGCTCAGGTCTCAGGCAATGCTCCTTAACCAGATGGTGCATCTAGCTGGACTTTTTGTTCAATCAGGTGGGTCTTTGAGTCCAAACAAGTCTGTGCTCTGTAATCAGGCAAGAATGCAGACTCTACCCCTAAGTTGAGTGGGGTCTCAGATTGGGCTTTGCAATCAGATAAGGCACTAGCTGTGTTCTGTCATTGGGCAAAGTCACTGGCTGGGCTCTCTGGTTAGCAGGAACCTCAAGCTTTATTTCGTATTTCGTACAGACTCCTCTGTGTTTGGGCAAAGTCACTGTCTGGACTTCCTCTCCATGTATGATTAGGCTGGACCAGTGGCCAGGATCCATGCTTCGGCAAAGACAGACAGTGGGGCAGGACTTCTGGCCTGGCTCCCTGCACAAGTGAAGTTGTTGGATGGTCTCTATAACTTCCCTGGCTTCTTGGATGGACAAGAGTGGAGACTACTCTCAGAAGTTTGGCGAGGTTGCAAGTTTGCTTTCCTAAACAGGCAGAGCTATAGGACAGGCTCCATAGCCAGTTCCACTTATTGGCTGAGGACTCAAATTAGGTAGAACTGTCAGCAAATACTTGACCAAACATGGCTACAAACTCTGCTTTGCAGATGGGCAGAGCCACTAGTTGGGAATCCCTGATTTGATACCACTGCAAGTGAGGCTTTATAAAGGACTCCATGGATGCCTGTGTTTACTGGCTAGTCTTCCGGGTTGGGGAGAGGGGTGGGCTGAAGGCTCTCCTCAGCCATTAAGAAGGACACTGAATATGCTTCCTTGTTCAGGCAGAGTCATAGAGTAGGTTCCAAGTGAAGTACAGCTCATTAGCTGAAACCTGAATCAGGCAAGTTTCTTTCCATGGTCTGGCCAGGCAGGGCCAGTAGCTAGACTCTGCAGATGGGCAGAGTCACTGGCTCAGATCTCTGCTCAGGCACTGCTGTAATCATGACTGTCAAAGGGGCTATACATCTGCTCATGTTCTCTGGGCAGGGTTTCTGATTGGCAGACCTGGGGCCTGTACTCAGGAGTTTGGTGGGGCTTCAGATTTGCCTCCTTTCTTAGGTGAGATTATGTTCCATGGCCAGTATGGTTCATTGACTGGGGATCAACATCAGGTAAAACTGCCGCTGAGATTCCTGGGAAGATACAGTGATTGTATGGGCTCTTCAGAGAGGAGAGCCACTAGATGGCCACCAATCTCTGCTTGGGTGCCTCTGCAAGGAAGAATGAGGTTTGGCAAGATCTGAGCATAGGTGGCTGTAAGACCCATCCTACTTTTCCATCTCTATCTGATACCTAGTCGTCAGCCTCATGGGTTCTCCCAGTGATCTATGTGAGATGTGACCTAAGTGGGCCTCCTAAGAAGCATCAAGTAATACTGGGGAAGCTGGATGTCTACCTTGGGCTTTCTTTTTCCCACTAGATAAACTGTTGCACTGTGCTAGCCTAGAAAGGGAGTGATGTGGTCAAAGTGAAATTACTCTTCTTACCCTTCTAATACATAGTCTTTCTTGGTTTCTGTGACTCAGGACATTACTTCAGCCTCACTCCCAGGTTCGGATGTTTCCTCAAAGTTGATTGTCTATCAATAGTAGTTGAGTATTTTTGTTTTTCTGGGGACTGAAGTCAGGAACAACCTAAGTCTCTATCTTGACAATTCTAGGACCTGGTCTCCAAGGGGTCAAAATAGATTTTACGCCTTCACGAAAAGTTGGTTAATAATTGGGTTTGATTGAGAAAAGTAGAAATTCAGAAAGCCAGGTTGGCAAAACAGAGTCACATGATCCTCAAGACTTATTTAAAAAATTTTACATATCATACAGTCAGATGTAAAATTAATCCATATAATGATATATATATATATATATATACACACACAAATATATATGTGTGTGTGTGTGTATATATATATATATATACACATATATATGTGTGTGTGTATATATATATGCATATATATAGCCATCATTAAGTCAGTTTGCATCACCTCAAGAAGTACCCTGTATCTTTTACTTATCAACCCCTAGTTGCTCACCCACCACAGCCCTTAAGCTACCATTAATTTACTTTCTGTCTCTATAGATTCCCTATTCTGGGCATGTTATATAAATGTAATCATGTAATATCTTGTCTTTTGCTACTGGCTTCTTACACTAAGCATATTGCTTTGAGGTTCATCCATGTTTTGACATGAATTATGTATCACTACTTTATTCATTTTTTTTTACTATGTAATATTCCATTAAATGGATATACCATGTTTTGTATGTCTTTCATCAGTTAATGGATATTTGGGTGTTTTTACTTTTTGAGTAGTGTGAATAATGATGCTATTGATATTCATGTAAAAATTTATGGGAACATATATTTATTTTTTTTATATATACCTAGACAGGAGATCGTTTGGATCTTATGGTGATTCTATATTTAATCATTTAAATGAGCTGTCAGACTGTTTTCCAAAGTAGCTGCGCCATTTCACATTCCTATCAGCAGTGTAGGAGTGCTCCAATTTCTTTATATCCTCGCCAATACTTTCTTTTTTATTTAATTTTAGGTATTCTAGTGGCTACTGTGTATAGTGTGAGATAAGGGTAAACTTAATTCTTTTGTATGTGGCTATCCAGTAGTTTCAACACCATTTGTTGAAAAGATGTGTCTTTCCCCCATTGAATGGCCATTGGCATCTTTATTAAAAATCAGTTGGGGCGCCTGGGTGGCGCAGTCGTTTAAGCGTCCGACTTCAGCCAGGTCGCGATCTCGCGGTCCGTGAGTTCGAGCCCCGCGTCAGGCTCTGGGCTGATGGCTCAGAGCCTGGAGCCTGTTTCCGATTCTGTGTCTCCCCCTCTCTCTGCCCCTCCCCCATTCATGCTCTGTCTCTCTCTGTCCCAAAAATAAATAAACGTTGAAAAAAAAATTAAAAAAAAATCAGTTGACCACAAACACATAGATGTATTTTTCAACTATCAATTCTATTTCTTTTATCTGTATATGCATCCTTATGCCATTATCACATTATCTTGATTACCATTGCTTTGTACTAAGTTTTGAAATTGAGAAGTGTGAATTTACCTGCTTTGGTTTTATAAGATCATTATGTCTCTTCTGAGTCTCTTGCAATTTGATATCAATTTTATTATTATTTTTTATTTTTTTAACGTTTATTTATTTTTGAGAGACAGAGCAAGAGTGGGGGAGGGGCAGAGAGAAAGGGAGACATAGAATCTGAAGCAAGCTCCAGGCTCTGAGTTGTTAGCAAAGAGCCCGATGTGAGGCTCAAACCAACGAACTGTGAGATCATGACCTGAGCTGAAGTCAGACACTCAACAGACTAAGCCACCCAGGCGCCCCATTTTGATACGAATTTTAGAATCAGCTGACCATTTCTACAAAGAGGTCATCTGGGATTCAGTTAGATATTGCACTAAATAGGTAGATCAGTTTGGAGAGTATTGCTATCTTAAACATATTAAATCTCCTGAACTATAAACATAGGCTGTTTTTTTCTACTTATTTAGATAATTTCAATTTCTTTCAATAATGTTTTGTAGCTTTCAGAGTACATATCTGCATTTATTTTGTTAAATTTACTCCTGAATATTTTACTCTTTTTGATAGATATAGTAGGTGGAATTGTTTTATTAACTTCATTTGAAGCTTTTTATTGTAATTGTAAAGAAATACAAATAGTTTTTAAATATGTAGTTTCTACCTGGTAACTTTATTGAATTCATTGACTAACTTTAGATTTTTAGTAGATTTATAGGATTTTCTCTATACAAAATCATGCCACCTGCAAATAGAGATAATTTTATATTTTCCTTTGTAAATGGGTACTTTTAATTTCTTTTTCTTGCCTAAATGCAGTGGCTGTTACCCATTCTTGTATCCATTCATAAAGAGCTGAGCAGAATCCAGAGACATCCCCTGGACATGGTGTGGATTTCATTCCAGTGGAGGGACCCCTTCTCTCTGAAGCATTACTTTCTTAAAAAGCAAGCAGGGAGATTATATGTGCTGTTTGGCTCTTGTACTCTGGGATAGGGTACCAGATATATAAGTTACCTGAGACTAAGTACCTTATAGTCCATTGAGTTATGAAGTATCCTCCTCTTGGAGGAAGCCCTTTACTGTGGGAAAAGGGAATCTAGTCCCTGCTGATTCATTGTCCATAAAATCCAGACTGAGGTCTTGAATGTTTTCCACTTATTGCACCAAATGGTGAAGTGAATTACATAGGATATCCATTTGTAAAATAAATGTTTGCTCATTACTGTATGATTTTGTTTGAAGTAAGAACTGCAGCATGATTTTTGCTCTGCAAGTTCATTTTTAAATTTGTGTAAACTCCAGATGACTTGAAACATAACCTGTAATCAAAACACAATATTTCACCTAGAAAAAAATCATTTTGTGCTAGTTTTACAACTTTAAGCTTGTCCCAATAATGTCTTGAAGTCATAAAGATACAGTAAAGTTTCAAAGGCATACATACATGTACACATACCTGCTTATTGATAGATTTATTTACATAAATTAGAGATATAATATTTTACAACATTTTTCTTTGCAAGTGATAACTTCAATTTGTGTCAACTCCTACCTTCTGTCGGTCTAACTATGGCTCTAAATAAAAAGTAACTTGAATTTTTCTAGAAGTTCTCAGTATTAGGTTTCTAAACACCTTCATGATTGTATTTGTCTCTTTCGTCCATCAGCCATCCACTGCAGAGGAATTGCTCATTCATTGATCTCTGAACACATTGCAAACATTCTGCCTTTATACTATGCATTCCCTTACCTACAACCCTTCTCTTAAGGTTTGACTAAGCCTCACCTTTTTCTTTCATTATTACTCATATTCCATCTCAAGGAGAGAACTTACCTTGGATTCATGGGCAGCACTTCCCCTGTTGAATGCCCGTTGATTTGGTCATATATCATTCATGAAGTATTGTGTTTCTTTTATCATACTATAATGCAATTGCTGTGCCTGAGTCACAATTGGATTACAGTATGAATAAAAAACACAGTACTTCATGAATGTTAATAAAACCTCATAGCAGGATCTGCTACACCAAAATAAAAATTTTGTATACGTATGTGTAAATGCACATATGTATGTATATTTTGAGTGAGCGCATACACACACACGCACGCACGCACATATATATATGTGTGTGTGTGCGTGCATGTGCGTGTGTGTATATACATATATGTATATACACACACACACATTATTTTTTCTTTTTTTACAATAATGTCAAATTTCATCTGCTAAAGATACAAGTTGAATTTGTGGAGCATGTTTTCCTGGGCACTACATTGTAATAGAGGTTTCTTGCAATGATTGATACACACACACATAAACACATACACACACTATATGCATATATATGCATATATTTATACATAGCTTTTAAGAAGTATCGAGTATATATATATATATATATATATATATACTTTTTTGTATATGCACACTTTGTTTTTGAGATACAAATGCAAAACTATATGGAAACTAGAATTGCATTGACTTTTACAGCAGGAAACAACTAAAGCCACACACAAAACCATTTAGCCTGTTTGTAAAGGACAGTAAAAGTATACTTGGTATTTATTTAAGACCATGTTATGAATGCTGCCTCTCCATGGAGCATAAAGGTTCATATAGAAATTGTTGTTACTAAGGAGAAAGGGTAAGGAATAGCCTCTATCTTGGCTTATCATCTGGTCATGGTATCTCTAAGTCAGCTTGGCAGAGAATTGCTGGGAACCTAAGCAAGTTTGGTCTGTTAAATGGTAGATTGAATTGATCAAAATACATTATGTGAAGGACCTTAGAGAGAGACCAAAACAAAGCTATATGAGAACTTGAATTGCATTGACTTTTACAACAGGAAACAACCAAAGCCACACACAAACCCATTTATCATAGACAAACTTAATGCCATCTTTAGACGCCTTCTTCATAGAATCTTAATCTTATGGTCCATAAGAGGTAATGTGAAGCTTGGTGAAATAAAGTCTGCAGCCCCTTTTCTCAAGTTTGATATAACAAAACAATCCAAAATGTCAGAGGTGGCTAACTTAATGTCGACTCTAGCCCATAATTTTTCTACAATAAGGAATTCTGATTGACCCCTTTCAACCCAATGTCTGTCATAAATATAAAATCTAATTCAGAACTCAAGTGCAATGCGGAAAGTAGAAGGCACTTGGGAATGGGTTATGAAATTGTGGCCGAAAAGGTTTAAAGCACCAGAAAGGAATATACAGGGTCAGAATTTGAACTGATGTTAAGAGATGGACAGAAATCAATATCGCCAAATCATAAGACTTCACGTCTGCCAGGCCTCTTATTTGTATACGTGAAACAGAAATGTTAATTTTTATTGTTAGCTTTTGCTCTTAAATTCTTGGGAGCTTGAAACATGAACGGGCTGGCACTTTTCTAGGAAAAACATTGCTTCTCAGCATCATTTATTACCACAGCGTTTTTTCATAGACATTTTTAGCATTTGATTAATTTGTTAATGTGAGGTGAGTTATTTATAACTGTATTAGTGTTTCCTCTATCAGCCCCATTGGTCAAACCATAAAATTTGGAGAGAGATCAAAGCTGCTTGTTTTATTCCTTCTGATGAATTTCAATAAAAGTGGCAAAAGTGATTTTTACATAAAATGGAGACAGAACTGAGGGACTATACATGTTTAGATTATATTTTATTTACTTTGTTAATAATTGGTGCTTAATAGTTTAGTCTGAGAAATTTGGGATTCACCAATTTAAATAGACGCATGAGAAATAAACTAAAAAGCCACCCTTTTATTTTGAATAGCCTGGTTTTTGTTTGTTAGTTTTCCTCCTCCCCCTCTTCCTCAGCCTCCCCTTCTCCTCTCATTCTTTTCTTCTCCTTTCTCTTTATCCTTTTTGTGGTTTGTTTTTGTTTTATGTTTTTGACTAACTGAAGTGAAATGGTAGAGTAGAAAAGCTCCAAGTTCTCATACCCTCACAGAAACATCGAAAAACAACCAGAAGCTGAACCAACTCTGTAGAGGTTCTAGAAAACAATAAAAGATTGCAGTAGCCAAGAAAAAGCCTAGTGAAGGAAAAAAAAACAGCAACAATCTTTAAAATGATAACAAATCTATATGGAATTATAATCAATTTTGTCCCGCCACTTCCAAGGTGGAGCAGCAGTCAGTCTTGAGCAGTGGCGACCAGGTTCTTAAATCTCTCCCTCAAAAAGGGGAGAAAATAACAATCTTAATTTGCAAAATATTGTATATTCTGTTCTAACCATCCTGGGGGCTACCTGCAGGATGGAATCACTTGTTTCTCTTTTGCAAAATTTGAAACCTAGGCTATAAAAGCACTGCAAGCTTCTTGTAAAACCCACAAGAGAACTACAAACCTACAGATAGATACACCTGAGAAAGAAAGTGTGGGCAGAGATACACAACATACCATATGAGGTCTGAAGGAGAAGCTGGGTCGAGGCTCATTGGAAAGTTAGGACATTCAAGGCAGCCACATATAAAGCAGGAGTTTATAAAGCCATGTGTATGCTTAAAGATGATGCATATTGAAAAAAAATTCGGAGACGGCCTTGAATTTTCATCGTAGGCAGCTCCATAAACCCAGAACAAACTTAGCCAATCATTGAAGGACTCCCCAGCCCCGAGCCAGACTGCAAAGACTGAAAGTGGTGAATTACTTTTGTATTTGGCTGTTTGTCTGTCTGTTTCCATCTGTGCTTGTTTGTTCATTTCAGCTCCCAGAATTCAAGAAAATCTCTGTGTAATCATTAGTCATGCATCAGCTAAAGGACTAGAGACTTCAGGGAACACACACATAGTAAGGAAGAGTCTTGTATAGATACTTTGAAAAAGTCTCAAATAGACTACTACAGGGTCAACAATTAATAAAAGCAGAACACACACATAGTAAGGAAGAGTCTTGTATAGATACTTTGAAAAAGTCTCAAATAGACTACTACAGGGTCAACAATTAATAAAAGCAGCAAACGCTGGAAAAGGGGCAGACTATGATTTCCATAGATACCACATTGTAACAATCGGATACCCACTTTTCAAAAAAAATCGCAAGCTGTACATATAAACAAAATACATAGCTGATTCAAAGGAACAATTTATATTGAAACTGTCCTTACTAGACAAAGCCTTAAAAAACTGTTGTAAACATGCTCAACTAGGGGAAACACAAATAACTAAAGAAAAGCAAATACATATATTATATATATATATGGAAAACAAGAAAAATGCAATGTATATATGTAAAACAAGAAAAAAATGCATGAAAATAATTTCATACTAATGTTAATGGGTACACAATGTATTAAGATGTAATTCATGACATAAATAACATAAAGGGGAAGGGAAGATCTATGAAAGACTAGTTAGTGACACTGAAGTCAAAGTGACATCAATTTAAGATAGATTGTTATAACTTTAGGATGCTATAAGTAATCCCAATGGAAATTCCAAATAAAATATTAACAAGATATACACAAAAGAAATTAAGAAGAGAATCAAAATATATCACTAGAGGAAATCACTAAACATAACAAAAGGCGGTGACATAGAAGATAAAGGACAAAATAGCTATAAAATGAACAGAAAATAAATAGCAAAATGGCAGAACTAAGCCCTTATTTATAAGTAATGACTTAATGACTTTATGTGTAAATGAATTAGATTCTTTAATCAAAAAGTATACATTGGAGGAATGTTAAAATATATATGGGACACAAGTATATGCTATTTTCTGTCTACAGGAAATTCCCTTTAGTTTTAAGAACACACATATTTTCATTGAAAATGAAAGGATAGAAAAAGATAGTGAATGAAAATAGTTACCAAAAGACAATATGATTATGCCCATATCAGACAAAATATATTTTAGGCTAAAAATTAATACAAGGAACACAAGAGGACATTTTATATTGTTGAAGAGTTGATTCATCAAGAAGATGCAACAATTATAAACTTACATTCACCAACATCAGAGACAAAAATCTATGAAGCAAATATTGACAGAACTGAAGAGAAAAATAGTTTTATAGCAATTTACACATTTAATGCAATCCCTATCAAAATACCACCTGCATTTTTCACAGAGCTAAAACAAACAATCCTAAAATTTGTACGGAAACTCGAAAGTCCCCAATAGATAAAGCAATCTTGGAAAAGAAAAACAAAGCTGATGGCATCACAATTCAGGATTTCAAGCTATATTATAAAGCTGTAGTCATCAAGACAGTATGGTACTGCCACAAAAACAGACATATAGATCAATGAACAGAAGAGAAGACACAGAAATGGACCTAGAACTATATCCTCAACTAATCTTCAGCAAATCTGGAATGAATAGCCAATGGAAAAACTCTCTTCAGCAAATGGTGTTGGGAAAACTGGACAGCAACATACAGAAGGGTAAAACTGGACCACTTTCTTACACCATACACAGAAATAAATTCAAAATAGATGAAAGATCTAAATGTGAAACAGAAAACCATGAAAATCCCACACGAGAACACAGACAGCCACCTCTTTGGCCTTGGCCATAGCAACTTCTCACTAGACACATCTCTGGAGGCATGGGAAACAAAAGCAAAAATGAACTATTGGGATTTCATCAAGATAAGAAGCTTCTGCTCAGTGAAGGAAACAATCACCAAAACTAAAAGGCAGCCTATGGACTGGGAGAAGACATTTACAAATGACATATTGGATAAAGGGTTAATATCCAAAATCAATAAAGAACTTAACACACACACACACAAAACAATGGGGAGAAGACACGAATAGATATTTTTCCAAAGAAGACGTCTAGTTGGCCAACAGACACAGGAAAAGATGCTCGACATCACTCATCATCAGGGAAATACAAATCAAAATCATGATGAGATACCACCTCACATCTGTCAGAATGGCTAAAATTAACAACTCACAAAACAACAGATATTGGCAAGGATGCAGAGAAAGGGGAAATCTTTTGTACTTTTGGTGGGAATGAAAACTGGTGCAGTCACTGTGGAAAACAGTATGGAGGTTCCTCAAGAAGTTACAAATAGAACTACCCTACAACCTGGCAATTGCTCTACTAGGTATGTACTCAAAAGATGTTACAGAAATGCTTATTTGAAGGGGGAAATGCACCCTAAAGTTTATACCAGCATTATCAACAATAACCAAATTATGGAAAGAACCCAAATGTCCATCAACTGAAGTATGGATAAAGAAGATGTGGTATACATATATACGTCATATATATGTGGCATATATATATGGTGTATATGTATATATACATATATATATAATACATATATATGTATATGTATAACATATATATATATATATAGTGGAATATTACTCAGCCATCAGAAAAAATGAAATCTTGCCATTTGCAGCGACATGGATGGATCTACAGTGTATCATACTAAGCAGAAAGACAGAGTGAAACAAATACCATAGGATTTCACTCATATGTGGAATTTAAGAAACAAAACAGATGAAAATAGGGGAAAAGGGAAAAAACAGGGAAGCAAACAATAAGAGACTCTTAACTATAGGGAACAATGGGAGGGTTGATGGATGGGAGGTGGGTGGGAGATAGACCAAATGGGTAATGAGTATTAAGGAGGGCACTCGTTTCGTTGAGTGCTGGATGTTATATGTAAGTGGTGAATCACTAAATTGTATACCTGAAACCAATATTACTATATATATTAACTAACTAGAATTCAAATAGAAAATTGAAGAAAAAATACAATAATTGGAGATATTACTACAACACTGTCAATCATGGACAGACAATTAGACAGAAATCAATAAGGAAGTAGAGAAACTGAATACTATATCCCAATTAGACATAACAGACATCCCTAAAACAATCTATCCAAGAAGAGAGAATATGCATTTTTTTCAAGTGCACATGGAACATTTTCTATGATAAATAATATTTTAGGTTACAAACATACCTTGATTATTTTTTAATTGAAATAATACATAGTATCTTTTCTGATCACAATGGAATGAAGTTAAAAATTAATGTAAGAAAGAAAATTGGAAAATTTAAAATTATGTGTAAATTAAACAATACATTCCTAAGCACTCAATGTGTCAGAGGATATCACAAAGAAAGTTAGAAAATGTGACATCAGATAAGAAAGAAAGAAAGAAAGAAAGAAAGAAAGAAAGAAAGAAAGGCAACATATCAAAACATTTGAGGCAGTGAAAGCAATATTTAATGAGAGATGTATAGATGTAAAACTTGAAGAAGGAAATAATAAACATAAAAGCAGAGATAAATGAATTAGATAATATCGAATCATTAGAGAAATCAAGGTAACCAAAAGCTGGTTCTTCAAAAAAGTCAATAGAATTAACAAATATTTGGCTACGGTGACTAAGACAAAAAAGCCCACAAAAATTGAGATTACTGGAAACATAAGTGAAAGTGGGCTTTATTACTGGTTTTACAGAAATGGAATGTATTATAATAAAATATATTGTAAGAGAATATTTGTATGCCAACAAATTGGATTACTAGATGAAATAGACAAGTTCTTGGAGGGGGGTGAGAAACATAGTTTACAATAGGTGAATCTTGAAGAAAAAGAAAATCCGAATAGTCTTATACTTAGTAATACAATTTAATTGGTATTCAAAAATCATCCAGGTAAGATTTTACTGGTGAATTCTGCCAAAAGTTTAAAATAGAATTAACACCAATCCTCCCCAAATGTTTCAAAAAAATTGAAAAAGAAGGAAAACTTTCTAACTCATTGTATAACATCAGCATTAGACTTATACCAAACCAAAGACACCAGAAAAAAATAAAACCACTGATCAAGAATTATTATATTGATGCAAAAATCCTCAAATAAATACTAGCAAATCAAATTCATCAGTATATTGAGAGGCCTATACAGTACGACCAAGGATTTATTTCTTGAATATAAGGATTATTCAACATGTGAAAAACCATGTAAAATACCATATTAATAGAATAAAAGAAACAAAGTTGTAATTATGTCCATTAACGCATAAATTTATTTGATAAAATTCAACACTTTTTCTTGATACTCAATAAACTAGAAATATAAAGAAACTTCCCAACCATGATAAAGACTATATATGGAAAACCCATAAGTAACATACTTAAAGGTGAAAAATTGCTATTTTTACCCATAATATCAGAAAACAAGAATGCCAGCTTTCATCACTTCTACTCAACATGGTACTTGTTCACAGATAATATAATATATATATTGATACCTAAATATTCTGGATACAAAAGAATCATTATATCTAACAAACTAACTCAGCAAAGTTTCAGGATATAAAATCAACACAAAAATATTAGTAGCATTTCTTACACACTAACAATAAATCATCTGGAAAGAAAACTTAATGAGAAAATTTCATTCGCAATAGCATCAAACAGAATAAATAATTAGGGATAAAGTTAAACAAGAAGGTGAGACTTCTACATTGAAAACTAATAAACATTGCTGAAACAAATTAAATAAGACAGATGAATCGAAAATCATCTCATGTTCATGGATTAGAAGACATAATATTGCCTAGATAACAATGTTATTCAAAGAGATCACAGATTTAGTGTACTCCCTATCAAAATCCAAGGACTTATCTTTTTCAGGTATAAAAAATCCATTCTAAAATTTATATGGAATCCCAAGGAAAACCAGATAGCCCAAATAATCTTGAAAGGAGAACAAATGAAGAAGACTCACACTTCCTGATTTCATAATTTACCACAAAACTACAATAATAAATTCAAAATTGTCAAAGACTTAAATGTTAGAACCAAATAAAAACTATTAGAAGAAATCATAAAAGAATATGCTCATGACACTACATTCAGCTGGGATTTATTGTACATGACACCTAGAAGTACAAGCAACAACAAAAATTGATAAATTATTTCATCAAAATTAAAAGCTTTTTCAAATCAAAGCACAACACCAGGTAAATAAAAGGACAATTCACAGAATGGAAGCAAATATTTACAAATGACATATCTGATAAGAGTTTAATATACAGAATATTTAAAGATCTCTTATCACCCAAGAATGACAAAAAACTCCAAACAACCCAGTTTTTAAAAAATGGAAAGAATTTGAATAGAGAATATATCCCCCAAAGAAATACAAATAGCCAAGAAGCACATAAAAAAAATGTTCAACATCACAACCCTTAAGAATGGTAAACCCTCAGGGGGCCAGGATGGCTCAGTCGGTTAAGCGTCCGACTTCGGCTCAGGTCATGATCTCACTGTCCGTGAGTTTGAGCCCCGCGTCGGGCTCTGTGCTGACAGCTCAGAGCCTGGAGCCTGTTTCAGATTCTGTGCCTCCCTCTCTCTCTGACCCTCCCCTGTTCATGCTGTCTCTCCCTGTCTCAAAAATAAATAAATGTTAAAAAAGATTTAAAAAAAAAGAATGGTAAACACAAACATCATACTATTAGGATGGTTCTTATACTGCAAAACAAAATAAAAACCAGAAAATAACAAGTGTTGAGGAAGATGTGGAAGAATTAAAACCCTGGTGTATTGCAGTCAGGAATGTAAAATGGTGCAGTCTCTGTGGACTTCTAGTTATATATGCAAAAAAAAAAATTGAAAGCAGGACTCAAACAGAAAATTGTGCATCGATGTTTACATTAACATTATTTACAATAACAGGTATTGGAAACAGTGCAAAAGCCCATCAAAGAATGCATGAAGAATGTGCAATATATACATATAATGGAATATTCTTTAGCCTTAAAAAGAAGGAAAATTGATATATTCTAAAACTTGATAAACCTTGAAAACATTATACTTGTTGAAATAAGCCAGACACAAAGAAACACATGTTTCAATATTCCATTATATAAGGTACCTCAAAAAGGCAAATACATAGAAACTGTAAGTATGATACAGTCTGGAATTCGGGTTAGGAAAATGAGATGATATTATTTAATTGGTAAAGACTTTCTGTTGGCGGGGTGCCTGGGTGGCTCGGTCGGTTAAGCATCCAGCTTCGGCTCAGGTCATGATCTCACAGTTCGTGGATTCGAGCCCTGTGTCTGGCTCTGTGCTGAGAGCCTGGAACGTGGAGCCTGTTTCAGATTCTGTGTCTCCCTCTCTCTCTGCCCTCTTCCCCCTTGTGTCATGTCTCTCTCTCTTCCTCAAAAATAAATAAACATTAAAAAAATTTAAAAAAAACCAAGTCTCTGTTGGGGATGATGAAAACCCTTTGGGAAATGGATAGTGGTAATTGTATAATTTTGTAAAGAGACTTAATTCCACTGAATTGTACATTTAAAGTGGTTAAAATGATAAATTTTACATGATGTATATTGTACTATGATAAAAGATGCAAAAGACCAATGATTTACATTTTAATTCTTTTAATTGCTATCGTTTCCAAGTGATAGGAATTATTATTATCTTCATTTTCCAGATGGAAAAGGGGTGTTCCCAAGTCTTCAGATAAATTGTTTAAGGTTGTATAACTATTGAACACAATATCCAGTTCCAAACTTCTGCTGTTTAGCTCCAAAGTCTTCACTCCTCATCGTGATGCTATGTAGCAAGAACACCTTTGTTATCTGATTGTTAATATCATAGTACACACAAATCCTTTATCTAAGAAAACCATTTGTTTTGTCTACAATTGGAAAATCTTAATGTTCCCCAATACTTTGAGTAACACATTTGCTGTTTTTCATAAACTCAATTTGAACAAAATTATATCTTGTATTATTTTTCAGATGGTTTACATTTTTTTCCAATATCCAGGTAATAATTTTCCTTTTGGATATAATTTTAGAAAATTATTTTATACTTGGTATGTAATTCTCCTAGATAGTGGTTTTGATTACTTCATTTAATTTACCTTTGTGTTTGTGTGTGTGTGTGTGTGTGTGTGTGTGTGTGTGTGATCCAGGATTTTTAAAGTTGTTTTTTCAATTAAGCAACTCCTGAGTGTGTAACACATGCTAAAAAATTGTGAAATATAAAGAATTATTCATGTATTCTGCCCTTGTTTATCTATAAATAAAATAGATACATGAAAAGCTATTTATAAATAGTGATAGGGTAAAAGATAAAGCATGAGCAAAGAAATGCCTAAAATAAAATTCTATATAAAAAAACTGTAATATATTTAAATATATAAATTGTGGTAGTCAAAGTGTGGCAGAGATAAAACTGGAGAGTTAGGGGGGGCGTCTGGGTGGCTCAGTTGGTTAAGCATCCGACTTCAGCTCAGGTCATGATCTCATGATTCGTGAATTCAAGCCACAGGTTAGGCTCTGTGCTGATGACTAAGAACCTGAAGCCTGCTTTGGATACTGTGTCTCCCTCTATCTCCCAGCTCATGTTCTATCTCTATCTTTCAAAAATAAATAAATGTTAAAAAAATTAAAAAACAAAAAACAAAACACTTGAGAGTAAGACCATAGATCATGGAAGGTATTGTATAATATGTTACACAGATATTCAGATATTCAGAGAAACTAGTTCTTTCTGACAAAAATAATAATAGCTAATAATTGTTATCCCTTTTGCTGTTCCAAAAGACACAAAATGTGTGTATTCTACATGCTTTCATATCATAACTAATTAAATATATCATTTTGAGTTGAGAAAATATGAGGTTATTTAATTTGACTTGTTTCACAAGGTTAGTAAACGGTGGAGTTGTGATTCACATAAAGCTCGAAAGCCCTCACTTTTAACCCAAGCAATATTGCTTGCTATAATCACATTATTAGTAAGTTTATCAATTACTCTGGTGGCCACAGTAGATGAATTTGATATAATCAAGTCTTAAAGCTGCAAGGTCAAGTCAGAACTTAGGGCATTAGTGAAGGCATAAAAAAATGAGAGGTTTAGCAACATATGGAGTTACAGAAATAAGAAGGGTATGTTTTAGATGTAGAAAAAAAAACAGGCTACAGATTAAATGTGAGAAATGAAGAAGAAGGGACATTTAGGAAGATTCCTAATGTAAATGGCTGAGAAGACGTTAGGGACACTTACTGATGTTAAGAATAGCAAAGGCTGGAACCCTGGTTGGTTCACTTGGTTAACTGTCCCACTCTTGATTTTGGCTCAGATCATGATCTCACAGTTTGCGAGTTCAAGCCCAGTGTCAGGCTCTACGCTGACAGTACAGAGCCTGCTTGAGATTCTCCCTCTTTCCCTCTCTCTCTCTGCCCCACCCCACCCCTGCTTGCACTATAAACAAACAAACAAACAAATAAATACATACATACATACATACATACATAAATAACTTTAAAAAGAATGCTTATGAAAGGCTGCCATATGGACTGCCCCTTTGGGTCTGAATCACCAAAAATCTTTATTAATAGTTCATTAATGCCTACAAGAAGAAAAATGGGGAAAAAAGGATATCTAATTCCAAATTCACAGTCCATCTCTAGCACATTATTTTATTCACAATAATAGTTTACAGGATAGCAATGTAAATCTCACCTTCTGTTCTTTTATACATTTTGTATACTTTTAATCTCAACCTCCTCATGCTAATTTTATCCTGTTTCATATGTTAGATAAACATCATAATCTTTTAGGAATAAATGAAACTGGCAAAGGAGAGACTTTTTTTAGTATGTTTTCTATATAGTAAAATGCACAAGTATGCCTAGAGTTTTATCATTTTGATAAATATATACACTGCTGTAACTCATACCCATTTTAAGATATAGAACATTTCCATAATCCAAAAGATTCCCTTGTTCCCCCTCATAGTCCTTTAGCCTCTACTCAAGCAACTACTATTCTGATGAAAATCACCATACATGATCTTTATCTGTTCAAAAACGTGATGTAATTAAATAGTATGTACATATTTTAAGATGTTTCTTTCACTAAAGAGAATGTTTTTCAGGTTTTTATGTATTGCCGTATGTATGAAAAAATGTATTAAGAAAACCTAACTCAATATTGAAATTTAGAATCCATAAAGGGCTCTGATTCATGTACCTTTTATTGCAGCTTCCATAAGACCAGCAGGAAAAAGGATATTTTTCTTGGCCCCACAATAGTAAACTGCAAAAACCAAGCAAAAGCAAACTTCACTTGCTGCAACCAATAAGAGCTCACCATCACTTTGATTATCTACTGACAGTTAGAATCCACCACCACTCTGAACTCTCATTGAACTCTCAAGACAATCCTTTCCATCTTCCTCCTTTCCTGTATAAGAAGACTCTCCTCCTTTGTTCTCTGGACTTGCCTATATTTTGAGATAGTTTTCTTGACCTGAATTGCAATTCATTTACTATTTCTGAATAAACTCAATTTTGCTGGCCGAATAATTTACCTTTTAATTTAAATGTTGATATTTCATGGTGTCATAAGTGGGATCTTATGGTGACAACTTCCTGAGGAACTAATAACCCCTGAAACTGTGTGCAGAACCCACTTGAGCCCCTTGTGCTCTCTGGAATAACTGAGGGTCCCCGCATATTCCCTAAGGATTTTATTAAAGTCATTCAAATTTATCAACCTGACTTCTCTGACTTATATCAGCTAGTCCTCATGCTTATTGGTAAAGGTTAGGCCCAATATTGAATGAAACTGCCAATTGGATTGATCTAGAGAAGTCTTCAGAATTACAAGCCGGGGACAAAGAAATATCTACTGCATTATTATATGATCAGGCTTGGATAGTTTGCCCAGTGATCACATTTGGTAATTCCTTGGACTTTCCCAGAGCCAGTAGATTGGAATAAGATGCAGGCCTGTAACCAGAAACTAAATGAGCCCATGAATTACTATTACAGCTGGCTCAAAATTGTCTTTAAAGAGTATTCTGGGTTTTTTGTTTTTGTTTTTGTTTTGTTTTGTTTTTTGGATATTGAATCACTCAGGTAGCATTAATTAATTAATTAATTAATTAATTAATTTTTCTGGTTTCTATTTTTATTTTATTTGAATACAAAGTTAGTTAACATGTAGTGTAATAATGATTTCAGGAGTAGAATTTAGTGATTTATCACTTACATATAACACCCAGTGCTCATTACAAACACTGCCCTCCTTATTGCCTATCATCCATGTAGCCCAGTCCCCACCCAATACCTTTCCAGAAACCCTTGTTTGTCTCTGTATTTAAGAGTCTCTTATGGTTTGCCTTCCTCTCACTTGGGAAGTTTTTAAATCTATATTCATTAAGGATGAACTGGGATCTTTCTCCTCAAATTATAAGTCCCAAGATGAAGTGGGAAACTATGTCCACTATAGACTTAGTTAATTATCAAACCACCTTGCACATGCCCAATAGGAAATAATCATGGAATCCCATTTAAGTTTGTGTCATATGCTGTTGTAGCTCTTATCTATCATTACACTCTATATCTTTCAGTAAGCAACCTCATTTCCTATGCATTTCTCCTATTAACTACCCCTTATGTTATTATTGCTCATGGTAATAACCTTAACCCTGCAATCTTCACCCCCACCCCCATCTATTGATGAAATCCCCCATGATTACTTAATACTGACAGATTACCTTCTGACCCCCTGTGATGACTTATAGAAAATCCTTTGGAAAATGTGGACTTTTCATGTTTCACTGATGGTTCTTATTTTAAAGATGAAAATGGTAAATATTGTGTTGTATCTGCAATATCAACTTCTTTTGAAATCAGTGAAGTGGCACATTTGCCTTTGGCTACTTAGGTCCAACAAGTCAAATTATATACACACAGGTCTGTGTTCTTGTCAAGACCAAAATTACTATATGCCTTTGGAATGGCTCACAAATTTGGGATGTTATGGAAACAATGTGTCTCCCTACTTCCAGTGAAGATAAAATTATAAATGATTCTTACATTAAAGAATTATTAGATGCCATATTCTGACCTACTGTTCAGCAGTTATTAATATCCCTGGGACATTCTAAGCTTGACTCTTGGGAAGATACAGGAAATCATCTTGCTGAAATTTCTGCAAAAATGCTGCCCTCAAAAGATCCAAAGTCAAACCTCTGTCCTTGTCCAAAGGAACTTACCTCCATACGATAATCTGGAGAAATTAACTACACACCCAACAATCAGCACCAGAACAGGAAAAACAATATTGGCAATCAAATGATTGCTGGTATGATAAAAATAGAAACCTCTGATTTGGACCAAAGAAAAACCTAGTTCTGTTGGACCGGTCCAGCAGAACTTTAGTTTAGAACTTTAGTTCTGCTATAGTCTCACTATACACTACTACACATTTATTAATCCATCAGTCTATTAATAAAATGATAATGATTGTGAATCATCACTGGTGTGGAAATATTAACAAGGCTGCAAAAAGTGCCTACTTTGCTTGCCTCGTATGCCTAAAATACAATCTAAGGAAACCTGTCTGCACTGCTCCTGGTCACATTAAATAGCTTAATGGACAATTTGAGGTTTAATAAATTGACTTTATTTAGCTACCCCTATCTCATAGATACAAATATGTCTCGGTAATAATTTATATATTTTCCCAATAGGTTGAAGCTTTCCCATGGAGATAAGCTACTATCTCTTCAATAGCTAAAATCCTATTGGAAAAAAATTATCCCTACCTGCCACTTCATGAGCTTCATAGCAACGAGGGAGCCCATTCAACTGGCCAAATATGATGGCGTGTATGTGCTGTTTGGACAGTTGTATAGCATTTTTGGTGTGCTTATTATCCTCAGTCGTCAGAACCGGTTGGGCAAACCAATAGCACCATAAACTGAATTGGCAAAATTTGTGAAGACCCTCCAACTGTCTTGGACAAAAGTATTGCCATTGGTCTTTCTTAATTTTATCCCACCCACTTTCTCTTGTTCTTTTTCAGGATAGTGTGGCTGTCCTACATCGTTTGCATATCCAAAGCAACTTTAAAATCAATTCAACAATGTATTCCAAAAAAATCTTCCTTGGATTTTTTAAGGTTTAATTTGGGCTTTCCCCACCCCCAGGCTTATTGAAATATGTCTGACATACAGCATTGTGTAAAATTACAATGTACAATGTGATAATTTGATGCATATATATTGAAATATATCTCAGTAAGGTATAGCACATACTTCACCTCATGTAATTACCATTTTGTTGTAGTTGCTATGGAAAGAATATTTAAGATTAAATCTCATAAAAAATTTCAACTACACAATATAGTATTGTTACCTATAGTCACCATGCTGTGCATTAGGTTTCCAGAACTTGTTAATTTTATAATGGGAATTTGTATCTTTGACCAACAAATTCTCCATCTCCCTCCCCACCCCTTTAGTTCCTGACAACCATCAGTCTGTATTATTTCTATAAGTGTGATGTTTTCAGATTTCATGTGAAGTGACATCATGCAGTATTTCTTGTTTCTGGATAACCTACTGCTCTTAGCATTATGCTTCAAGTTTCGTCCATTGGCAGTATTCTCTTTTTGTGACTGAAAAATATTCCACGGTATATATGTATGTATATATACATATGTGTGTATGTATGTATACATGTATTCCATGTATGTATACCATGGAATCCATTGTATGTATGTGAATGTGTGTGTCTGTGTATATACCATAGAATACTATACAAACACACAAACATCACATGTTTGTCCATGTTTATCCGTTTATCTATCTATGATACTTATATTGTTTTATATGTCTTGGATATTGTAAATAGTGCTATAATAAACATAAGGGTGTAAATATATTTTTAAGATGGTGATTTTGCTTTGTTTGGATAAGCCCAGAAGTGGAATTGCTGAATTATATGCTAGTTATAGTTTTAATTTTTTGAGAAACCTTCATATTTTGTTCTGTAGTGACGGTACCAGTTTACATTCTCAACAGTAGTGCATAAAGGTTCCCTTTTCTCCACATGCTTGCCAACATTTGTTATTTTTTGTTTTTGATAATAGCCATTCTATCAGGTGTTAAATGACATTTCATTGTAATTTTGATTTACATTTCCCACGTGGTTAGTGATGTTGAGAAATTTTTCATGTACGTGTTGACCACTTGCATGGCTTCTTTGGAAAATTGTCTATTCAGACCTTGCCCACTTTTTAATTGGATTGTTTGTGTTGTTGCTTTTCATTATTGAGTAGTACAAATTTTTTAATGTGTTTTGGACATTAGCTCCTTATTAAATGTATGTTTTGCAAATATTTTCTCCTTTCAGTAGACTCTCTTTTCATTTTTTTGAGGGTTTCTTTGCTGTATAGTAGCTTTTTTGTTTTATGTAGTCCAATTTGTTGATTTTAACTTTTTTTTTAAATATATATGATTTTGGAGTCAACCCCCCCCCAAAATTACTGTCAAGACAGATGTCTAGGAGTTTACCTTTACCCTTATATTTTCTTCTAGGAGTTTTATAATTTTGGGGCTTACATTCAAGTTTTTAATCTATTTTGGGTTGATTTTTGTGCATAGTGTAAAATAATGGCTTGGTTCCTATCTTTTATTTAGTGACATTTCTGAACTATTTCACAAAGGGTTTATCCCTCATTGTATATGATCAATGATGTTATGTTATTCCATGGTCACCAGTGTCTTGACAGTGATGTCCTTAATTACTTGGATTCACTAAGGAAAGAAAAAAAAATCTCCCCTGACTAATGCCACTAGGAAAGACAATTCAACCAGTTTGTGTGTGTTTGGGGTGGAGGTGGATTGTTGGAACAAGGCTAGTCCCTCTTCCAGGCTCTCAATAGTCAAAGTCAGTGATAAAAACCCACAACCTCAATTTATGTGATTCAAAGTCTCTACTATCCAACATGGTGCCAGCAAGCCATGGAGGTTTGAGGACCATGACTTCTATAACTGTCTGCCATAGAAGTTGGAATAGAAGATGATAGGCACTCTGCAAAACAGTAAAGTTCAGTAAAATATACAGCCTTTCTTCATCTAAGTAAGAAATGGATGTTACAAGTATTCCAAAAGACTCTAGGGTTTCAAAGTATCTTCAGACAGCTCTTGACAACTCAATAGTTGTTTTAGCAGAAGAACCAATCCCTGAAGCTTCCTACTCGGTCTACCATCTTCCATTATATAACTCCCGTTTTCTGGATTTTAAAGGAAGATTGGGTCAACCCCATAAAATGAGTTGAGAAAAGCTGTCTCCTTCTCTATTTTCCAGAAAGAATTGGTACAATATTGATATTATTTTACACTTATGTATTTGATAGCACTAACCAATAAGGACATTTGATCTATGTGGTCAGTATGTGTTTGTGTATGTGTATGCATTTAATAAGATAATATCTATGTATTTAGTGAATTTAAAGATACATATGTTCCATTTATTGCATGTCAATTTCAAGGCATTTGTCCATTTCATCTTTACATGAATGAGTTTGTAATATCTATTGTTTTTATTTTTAATATCTGTATAATTTGTTGAAAGGCCTCTGTTTTAGATATTGAAGACTTGTGCTTTTTTGTGTTTCTTTTAATTATATTTTCTAGATTTTATTTTAAACTTATTAAAAAACGTTTATTTATTTTGAGAGAGAGAGAGAGAGAGAGAGAGAGTAAGCAGGGAAGTGCAGAGAAAGAGGGAGACAGAGAATCCCAACCAGGCTCCACACGGTCAGTTCAGAGCCCAATGTGGGGCTCAAACTCACAAACCATGGGATCAAGAGTCGGATGCTTAACCAACTGAGATACCCAGATGCCCCACTAGAGTTTAGTTTTGCTATTCTTTTGAAAAAGAAACCCAAATCTCTGACTTGGTAATTTTTTTTATTGTTCTTAATTTATTTCTTCTTTTTCTACCTATCTTAGGTTTATATTTTTTCTCTTTTTAGAGATTTTTAATGTGGTAACATAAGTCATGGACCTTAACACTTTTTTCTTTAGTAATACGGGTATTTAAGTTATCAATTGTATGTAGTGTTTCCTTTGTCTATACCTGTAATCTACTATGAAACAGTGTGAAAATATCTCTTCCAGTCTCTGTTTTCAATTATTTTAGGAATATACCTATGGTTCTAATTTCCACATTTTCTCATCAATACTGTTATTTGCTCATCACTGGATTCCACTCCTGAAATCATTATTGCACTGCATGCTAACTAACTTAGATTTAAGTAAAAAAAATATAATAATAATAAATTTTTAAAAATAACTCTCATTGCACTACGTGTACAGGGTATCTCATTGCAATTTTGATTTGCATTCTATTTTTTTAAGTTAATTTATTTTGAGAGAGAGAGAGAGAGAGAGAAAGAGAGAGAGAGAACACATGATGGGGGAGAGGGACAGAGAGAAAGGGAGAAAGAAGATCCCAAACAGGCTCCACGCTCTCAGCATGGAGCCCATGCAGGGCCTGACTCCCATGAACCATGAAATCATGACCTGGGCTGAAATCAAGAGTCAGAATGAATCACCCAGGAACCTCTTGATTTTCACTTTTTTAAATGTTTATTTAGTTTTGAGAGAGAGACAAAGTGCAAACGGGGGAGGGGCAGCGAGAGAGGGAGACATAGAATCTGAAGCAGGCTCCAGGCTCTGAGCTGTCAGTACAGAGCGCGATGCAGGACAGGAACTCATGAACTGTGAGATCATGACCTGAGCTGAAGTCGGACACTCAACTGACTGAGCCACCCAGGCACCCCCCACCCCTTTTTTTAATGTTCATTGATTTTCATTTTCTTAATGATTACTGATATTGAGTTAAATATTTCAAACCTCATATGCTCAATAGCATTCAATTCAACTTTTCCAGTATATTTATGATTTTTATTTGACCAAGATTATGTACAAATGTGTTGTTTCTTTGTTAATTTATTAATTTATTGCAGGAAAAATAAGAAACCAATACACTCTCTTTATGCAAGGTTTATTATGTCTTTAAAATTCCATTGACTGCAAAACTCACAAATTGTTAGGTTAATCTCAAAATTCATATTTCCATACTTCATCCTTTTTAAAGTATGGATGGTCCAGGAGCTAGGATTCCAAACATTTAATTGGAGGAGCAATGTGGTTAATGCGCTATTATCAATCACATGGCCTAGTGTTTCTTTTGTCTATGCCTGTAATCTACTATGAAACAGTGTGCAAATATCTCTTTCAGTCCCTAGTTTCAATTATTTTAGGAATATATGTATGGTTCTAATTTCCTCATTTTCTCATCAAAACTGTCATTTTCTCATCACTGGATTCCACTCCTGAAATCATTATTGCGCTATATACTCACTAGCTTGGATTTAAATCAATAAAAATAAATAATAATAAATTTTAAAAATAATGCTCATCCCATGATTTGGTTCAAGGAGTCTAGTTTCTTTATTTTTTCTTAGTATACTTTGGCATCCATATGGCTTACAATATAAAAGGGGTGCTTAGAAACTGATTATCTCCCCAGTTTTTCTCATCAAATTTTTTAATGTTTATTTATTTTTGAGAGAGAGAGAGAGAGAATGTGAGTGAGTGGGGGAGGAGCACAGAGAGAGGGAGAGAGACAATGTGAAGCCATCTGTGTTGACAACAGAGAACCCAATGCAGTGCTGTCCATGAGCCGTGAGATCATGAGCTGAGCTGAAGTTACATTCTCAACTGACTGAGCCACCCAGGCCCCCCCTCACCAAACATTTTTGAAGAAATACAGGTACAGTGTGGAATCCAGAAGAAACAGCCTGCAGTAGATAGTTTAGTCTCTAAGTCTGAGGGAAAACCAGTTCCTTAGTATGTCCTTACATTTTACTTGGGTGTTACTAAACTCTGGGCTACTGTGAGAACAACAGCATATCCCAACAGAATGAAGTGAAACAGAATGGACACGCATTGCTCTTTTAAAGCAGTGAATTTACTGAAGATTTTTGTATGTCTCAGTGGATGTATGATCCTAACGAACTAATTATCAGTTTCCCTTCTTGAAGAAGGAGGACATAAGTAAGTAAAAAGGGAACCTAGAAGTATTTACTTGAATACCAATTTCTTGATAATGAAGTTAGATCCATCTGGAGTGATAATGAAGAAAAACTGATCTTTTATGATAATAAAGACATAAAATAATTTGTGTTTGTAAAATACCAGGAGATTAAGTGACAAAGTATAATGAGCTGTATACTTTTTTCCAAGAATAATTTCAATACTGTGTGGGAATTATCCAGTTTTTCTTATCATAACATGATACTGTAACATCAATAGCATCAACAACAATTTCAAATATAGAGGGTTATTCAGGAATTTACCTTGAGGACTGTGTTGTGAAGAAGAAGAAAATAAAACATGGTGTAGATGTATTACCTAGAACTCTTTGTTGACAAGTGAAAGAAATCCAATGTGAATTAGCTTGCCATTCAAGTAGCATTTTTGTTTCATAAATTTCAAGGAGAATTTGAACAATCAAATATTGAAAAGGAAAGAATGTACCTTGCTTGACCTTAAGAATAAGTTGTCTCAGGTCCGGAATTTTTTCAGACCTATTTAATTAGATTTCATTTTTGCTTCTTTCTCCATGCTGGTGTCTACCTTTTCAAGAAGTTACATCTTGTTGCTCTGAGAAGTTCATTATCTTTATTTACAATGTTTGCATAATTAGAGAGACATTGACTGTCTCTGTTTCTGCTAAAAAGACTTAGAGAAGCGCTCTAGTGGATCTATGTTAGCCTATTTGTCAAGCTTTGATTTAATAGTTTCAGGATGTCATATAAGAAAATGGGCATCAAATAATCATAGTGAATAGTGAATATAATTATAGTTGAATAGAAGAATTATAGAAGAATATAAATATAGAAGAATAGGGAATATAATTCCTAGAAGAAGTGAGGTACCATATTCATATAAGCATTATTTTCAAAAGAAAATCTCATATAGTTCAACTTTTTGTGGAGGTTATACAGGGAAAGGGGCTTAGAAGGAGGAAACTTCCTAGAAACATAAGAAACATGGTAGACAAGAAAATAAATATTTATATAATAAATTATAGCTTATCCAGGAAAGGATAATAAAAATAGAGGATTTTAGACTTTCAGGGAAATGGAATACATCTTGCTCTGTAAATTCATATTCTTCTACTCTACTCTTCAAAGCTTGTGTGACTGGTTATTGCTCATATATTCATGAGCCAGTTATCATACTGGATAGCATCATCTCTTTGCTTTTCTGTTTTCCATTAGATTATGACCTGCTTGGCCACTGAAGGCAAGACACACACCTATCTATTGTTTATAGCTCTATCCTGACTACCTTCCTCAATGCCTGGTAAAGTGTAATGTCCAATGCAGTGCATATTATTGTCTAATACGTAAATAATCAAGTATAATCAATTTATAATATATAAATAAATATGTGTATTTGACCCCTTAGTCTCTAGCATATAACATAGTACATGGAATATAGTAGGTAAATTATGATTTTTATTCAATTTTGACATGGTAAGAAGAGGAAAAACAAGTATGTGTAGACTAGTATATTTATGTAACTGTACTGAAAACAGGTGGCTTTTGGTTGTAAGTAGTGAAAATTGAATAACTTTATAATAAATACTGAGCCAAACATCTGATAAATCACATTTACTGTCTGTGGGGCTATAGGAATTGGACAATGTACATCCCAGGCAAGATACTGCTGTCTCAACTATGTGAACTATGCACATGAGTGTCGACCAAGCAGATTCTTGATTCCTTCTCATTCCCCGAGCTCTCTGGTCCAATCATAATGGAGGCATCATAGGACTAACCAGTGTGAAGGTTGCGTAAGGAGAACTCTAAGATAGAAGGTTGTGTATGTAATATTCTGCCTCAACTTTAGTGTTATTATAAGACTTTTCAGTGCTGTGTTCCTATTTTAACCTAAAGCCTGTGTCTATTTGAGTCATCAAGCCAATTGAGTGGAGTTATGTAGTGGAAAGCTTTCAAATGAGAGTTTCACTCACATTTAAAAGCTCGAATTGCTGTGGCTTCCTCTGTTAGCCTTGGGAAAAGAAAAAAAAATCATATATCAATATCTAAGTGCTGCAAAAAGCACACCATGCACTTTCTTCTTTAACTGGTTCATAAAACTGAATTTCTATCTGCAGCACTGAAGTTAAATATGAACCCATTCTGTAAGGGCAGGAGGACTAATTTTCTTTTTAGTGTTCCATATGGCTAAATTTCACATACAAATTCTCCTGTGACTAAGACTAAGGCGATTTCTTATGGCACAACCAAATACAAGAGAATCTTTAAGAAAAACGAGAAAATCCATGCTAGGTTAGATCAAGCAGTCAACTTGCTCAAACTCTTTTTAACAGTATTAAATATCTAATATATGCTAAGAATTTTGAGGTGCATGTGGGTGATGGGTATTAAGGAGGGCACTTATGATGAGCCCTGGGTGTTGTATGTAAGTGGACGAATCACTAAATTCTACACCTGACACTAATATTACACTGTATGTTAACCAACTGGAATTTGAATAAAAACTCGAAAAAAGAAAACTTAAAACACAGAGATAAATTTTAGAAAAGAAGATAAAAAAGGAATTTTGAGGTGTATAAAACAAAAGTCCCCAGACCTCAGGTAGCTCACCAAATAATTGGGCAAATAACACCAATATGTGAAAAGTGTATAAGGAATAATATAATAATACGCTGTAAATAACTCTAACTTTGATTATTCCATCAAGGTAAAGTATATGGTTCAGTAAATGGTTAGTTACATCTTCAGTAAATAGTTGGTATACATCTATATCTAAACAAATATAGCTCCCTCTCATTCATACAACTACTGTTTATAATCAATACTTATTCTATAACTTATTCTATAACTTCACCAGCAAGATACCAGGCAGGGACTAATCCATACTATTAGTTTAGAACACTCCTCCATTTAAAACTTAACTTTCTATGCATTTTCTTCTAAGATCATGGTTTAATCAACATTCTGCAATTACCATATAACACATATAGGCTAAACACAGGATTGTTTGTAGTTTATACAAACGATGAGACTTAAGTCGTTGGTACCAGATCTGGGCTATGGTAAGAATATGGCGTGGCTTCTGTGAAAAGACACATTGATTGGGAGCACCTGGGTGGCTCAGTCGGTTAAGCATCTGACTCTTGTTTCAGCTCAGGTCAGGATCTCGTGGTTCATGGGATCAGACCCCCCATTAGGCTCTGTGCTGACAGCACAGACTCTGCTTGGGATTCTCACTCTCTCTCTCTCTCTCTCTCCCTTAAAATAAATAAACTTAAAAAAAGATACACTGAGGCATTATTAACCATGTTGAGTTTATTCAAGCCAAACTTTATTTGAATTTGGAAGCATCAAACCATAGGTGCTGGAGGTACATTTATAGAGAATAGACAGATGAACAACAAGGTAATTACTAATTGGCTACGGGTTAGAATATAGTTGGCTGTGGTAGGTTGTCCCTTAGGTATTTACCGGCTTGGATTTTGGTTTGCTTACATAGGCTGCCAAGGCACAGGAACCACTGTGTTCCAATGGTCTCCTTGTTTAATTAATTTAACATGTGTTTTAGATCTTACCACATTTTCTCTCCAGAGTAAGGCTTGCGTACATTTCTATAAGAATACTGATGCTCCTTTCATCATCGGGTATTGTTATTGAATCACTCAATATAACCAAAATTCTCTACACTGGGGCCATTTGGCCTCTCAATAAATGACTCACCCTGAGTTATAGAATTTTCCTTTACCTCATGTTGAGTGTTAAGGGATTTGTGTGAAAGATTTTATTCCAATTGTTCAGCAAGTCACAAAAATACTAAGTTCTGCACTCTGAATCCTCTACAGAAAGACCGTAAGAGGGGGAAAAATAACTCTCGATGGGGAGCAGAATGTGGCACTCCAAAATACACCCCTTTGGCATAGGTTTTATTTTGAAGTGAGGAAAACAGTGGAAAACACACTTTTGGAAGGAACATTTACACTTATAGGGGAAATCTCCATTTGTAAAGGCATCTCTCCTTCTTACTAGGAAGAAAAGGATGATTTTAAGTCACAAGAAAGTATTATTCATGGAAGAGATAGTGACTTCAATCTGTCTAACAGCCTTACCCTTGTTTACTCTGCTTTTCCTAGTAAACTCCCATGACTTTCTCCCCCTTCCCCAACATCTTTTTTTTTTTTTTTTTTTTTTTGCCTTCAGCTGAAGCTGATATTTAAGATGGCACTTTGGGCAACTTCAGAATTTTTCAGTTGTCTTGGTTATTTCCTGTGTGTACATGGATTATACATGGCACACCTTTGTTTGTTTTTCTCTTGATAATCTCTTTTAGTGCAGAAGGTTTCAGACAAGAATTCAGAGGGGTAGAGGGAAAATTATATTTTTCCTCCCCTGCACTGTCATATTTAAATGCCAAGAAAATATGTTGTTTACTGAGAGGTTTGTTATGGATTTTTTTGAACTTATGAATCATGTAATCACTGCTTTCATTTCGCATTGACCTCCTAGATATCAGAGTTAAATTTATGATTCAGTTTGAAATGCTGTAAATTTCTTTACAACCTCGGTATCATTGTTCGGCTTCTAGTACCAACTTCAAAAAAGATTTAGTATCCCATTTCATTATTTCACAGATTTTTTTCTCTTAACTGATATTTTTCTGTTTTATATAAACATACTCACATCCTCTGATAAAGCATATCAAAAATTCACAAATAAATGATTGAAAGTCAATTATTTGGAATTGTCCTGGGTTTTTTTTGTTTTTTTTTTGTTTTTTTTTTTTTTTTTGGTATGGCAGGGTAAACATACTAGAAGAATCTGAACTTGTCACAGGGACTTTGCCTTTCCTATTGTTGGAAAAGAAAAAAAAAACAGGCCCAAACTGGACTCAATTGTCCCCAAGAGAGCAAACCAAGACTAATTTGCAGTTTCAAATTCTTCCAGAAATGTGACATTTAAGCAGTCCAACTGCAATCTCCTGATCTGGGCTGGTGAGGTGTTCAGCATGATATAACCCCATCATTCCATGTCTCCCAAAAGACGATGACCCAGCCTGAAACAACCCTTTCTTTTCTTCTGCTAGTCACTTCCCTGTTCCACTCTCCTTCTGCCTATAGCCTATAAAAAGCTGTTTTGTACAACTCCTTGGAGCACCTGTCTAGGGTCGAGAAGGGATGCTGCCTAATTCATGAATTGTTGAATAAAGCCAATTTGATCTTCAAATTTCCTCAGTTGACTTTTTGTTCTTTAACGCTTTCATGAGGGCACAGTTTAGAGAGTTCAGAAGACTAGATTTTGAGAGAGATAATTGCTTGAAGTAAACGGTCAGTACTGTTTATTTACTACTCTTTTGAAGATGAATATGATTTTGGAACCTGGTTCAATGACCCAACTATACATTTTTTTTCCTTTTTTATCCCTCAGTGATGTTTTCATGCTTGTTGAATTGGATACCTATAAAACTGTGCTTGGCCAAATTAAAAAAAAAAAAAAAAAATATATATATATATATATATATATATATATATATATATAACACAATCAGTTCCATTTCATTCCTGTTTTGAAATGAATGCAATATAGCACCATCATTCTAAAAAGTGACAGGAAAGACAGAGACTTATTAAAAATATATTATCTTTACTGTTTTACATGCATTAAATATGTCAACCCTTTTCCAACTCTTTTACTTTTTCAGCCCGAAACAGAAGGGGATTCAACAGGGGAACATCTCTTGTGCCAGAGTTTGGCTGAATAATTGCATTTCCTAATCCAAAAAGCAGATTACATTATTTTATGCAAAGATAAATCTTGTGAAGTGTCTGTGTTATTTTTTTTTCTTCTGAAAAGGGAGAGCATATTCCTTCTTAATATCACTTGGCAATCATTAAAGCATAATATAACTTAAGGAAATATTTCCTGCAGCCTCTTGCTAAGTTTGTTCAGAAGCAAAGTACAGACACGTCACAATCATAAAGTGAACGTGAGACCACAAGTCGAAATTCCAGAGCCAACAGGGTATTTGGGCTGTCTGTGCAGGGAAAGGAAAAGTCATCTAATAGATTGTGGATTCTACTAAGGCTGATATTAATAAGAACGCCCTCCACTGATTGTTCAAAATTTCTTTTCAGGGGAATCATGTTCCTGGCTACATTACCCCTTGGAGCCACTGCACGGAGTCTCAATCAAGCCCTTGTTTTCCTAATCATATGGTCCTGTAGATATTATTATTTATGTGTAACCGTTAAAAGCTTTGCTCTATTCTCCCAAAAGGTGTTTGAATATTAACACGAACAAATGATGAAATATTAGCAGAGTGACTTTTAAGAATGCTCTGTGGGCTGTGGAGAATGTTAAAGGGGTCACAGATCCTAAAATCTTGCCACATGAACTGCGCATCATTGATTCTATCAGTTTTGACCACAAATCCAGGAATACGAAGAGAGGTATCTATTGCCAGTGAAAGTGTAGTCGTGCCCTCTTATTTATTGGAATCCTAGAAAATACAGATTTATTATTTTCTAGGATTCCAATAAATACTTCTAAAAGTAAACTATGACTTTTCCACATTAAAGTGAATATTTTGTAGCAATCTGGATGTCCAATTGGTTAAATTAAGTATTAAACATTTTACATAATTATCACCAGGTATTCATTCAAAGAGATACTATGGAAACATGCTTACTGACATGGGAAGTATGTGCAAGATACATTATTAAATGAGTAAAATGAGTAAAAATTATAAAATTATGTATAAAATTTTTCCCCAAATTTATTAAAGTAGCAGTATTCTAAGTTCATGTTGGTGGAAAGCACTCAAAGACCTTTACTTTCTCGAAAACACTCGAAGACTTTTACTTTCTCTTTCCCTAACAAAAAACTATATACAATTTCTCCTTTTTTTTTTTTTAATTTTTTTTTCAACGTTTATTTATTTTTGGGACAGAGAGAGACAGAGCATGAACGGGGGAGGGGCAGAGAGAGAGGGAGACACAGAATCGGAAACAGGCTCCAGGCTCTGAGCCATCAGCCCAGAGCCTGACGCGGGGCTCGAACTCACGGACTGCGAGATCGTGACCTGGCTGAAGTCGGACGCTTAACCGACTGCGCCACCCAGGTGCCCCTATGCAATTTCTCCTTTAGATAGTATTTCTTGGGGCACCTGGGTGGCTCAGTTGGTTAAGCACCGGACTCTTGGTTTCAACTCAGGTCATGATCTCATGGTTTGTGGATTTGAGCCCCTCATTGGGCTCTGTGCTAAAGGGACAGAGCCTGCTTGAGATCCTATCTCTCTTTGTTTTTCTGCCCCTCTCCTTGCTCCTACTCTCTCTCTCTCTCTCTCTCTCTCAAAATAAATAGACATTTTAAAAAATAATAAATAGATCGTATTTCTCAATGGAAAAAATCTACTTTTATGAATTCTCACTTAATTTTGAAGCATATTCTAATTTAGAGACAATATTGTTCGAATCCCTTATTCCTTTCCTAACTAAAATTTGAAATGCATGGATCTCATCTGAATAACTCAAGTTCATGGAAGCGATGCTGGCCAACAAAAGAAAAATACATTACCAGTGGTAGTGAAAGTCAATCTCTACAAGAAACCCTAAAACTAGAAACCATATATTGACTGATAAATATCAATTAACCCTCTAATAATTTAGCCAGAAATTTAAAAGCAGAAATTTTGTTTCATAATTTGTGGCAAGGTGATAAACAAAACAAAGGGCTACTGATAGAGGGAGGGAAAAATCATTGTAGAGAAGGAAGGTTTTTTTCATAGTAGTAAACCCTAGAAAATATTTATGATATAAGCATTCATTAGCATATACATTTTTCCAGAAAAGTTGTCTCAAGCAGGCCGAATTTGCCCTAAGATGAGTAGCTGATACTCAGAGCAGCCTGACTTTCAACATTACATTCAGTAAGCAGTGCTGGGGCCCCTGCATGGCTGTCAGTGAAGCATCCAACTTTAGCTCAAGCCATGATCTCACCTTTTGGTTGGTGAGTTCAAACCCCACATCGGGCTCTTGCTGACAGTGTGGAAGCCTGGTTGGGATTCTCTCTCTCTTCCCCCCACCCTCTCTCTCTGTCCCACCCCTACTCATGTTTTCTCTCTCTCCCAAAAATAAATAAACTTAAGAAAAAAAAAAAGAAAGTAGTGGTGATGCTACATTTCAGCCACCATCAAGGGTTTAGGTTTGGTCACCTGGCTAGCCTTCTGTCAAAGTAAGTCAGTGAAAGAACAGGGACTTGGGCTGGCCCTTGAATGTAAGGTTGACCATGACAATGTAGCAAAGGCAAGAAATCTGAAGAGTCCTTCAGGTCAGGAGTCTTCATCCATTTTGTTGACTATTTAATATATGTGTGTCTCTTCCATGTGGTATTTTATTTTATCTGACTAAGCATCCCACAGAACAGGAACTATTACCTTTGTTCCATGGACGTAAAAGCTGAAACTCAAAGAGATCCTTTGATTTCCTAGAGAGGTACAACTTGTATATAGAATCTACAGCTGCCAGTTTAATACATAATGCCTTCTTATTTTATTACAGTATCGTGTGGTTAGAGGAAACATTTTCTGACACTGTGAGGCACTGTCCACATTTTCAAAGACTTCCCATAATTTTCAGAATGCTTAGTTCAAAAATTACTTATATTTTGAAATTAATATTCAGTAATATTGATTTATTTTTGGATATGGGAGTCATCATAAAAATCCTACCTTTTCTCATCAGTTCAGCTCATTCCCTCTTTTCCCATGAGCTTCACCTATCACGTTTCTAATATCTAAATGGCTAAGTTCCAATCCAAGTTTATCCACAGTATACATTGACTAAATGCAAATTGCTTTCATTCTTGTGAAATCCTACAGGATTCCTTGCTTACACATTTATGTACTAATTAATGTCTTTGGAAATGTGTTTTTCTTGGTTTAGTGTAGTGTCACATCATACTTACGTCTTTCTAAACTCTGATCTACTTTTTATTTGCCAAAAATATTTTACTATAACATCCACCATTTATTCAATGCTCATTATCAATTCAGGAAATGTATTACATGTTTTAAAATATTACTTCATATAATAACCATGAAATTGCTAAGCGGCGGGTAGTATTATTTGCTTTTGAAATTCTAGTAAACAGAAGCTTAGTGAGATTAAATAAAGAGCTTCAATGCTAGTATATTGCGGCGGAGAAAACTATCTCTCGGACTTAATGCAAAGAAAAATTTCAAAATAAGAACTCAAGAGACCTTAGGAACTAAGGTAACCTTCATAAATATCAAAGGCTTTTCTTGCCTACTTCTCTTCTGATGCAAATCTAGGGCCCAAATTTTTTTCTTATAAGAACTACACATTTTATTTATTTATTTATTTATTTATTTAGTATTTCACATTGCAGAGAACAGAAGAGAATGAATACACACACACACACACACACACACACACACACACACTCCCCCCCCCTCCCCCCCAGAAAACAAAACCAAACAGGATTGCCATGTGCATCGGCTTAGGAACCTAATTGTTTGTAATGCATGGATGTGTTCCCTACAAGTTCTCACTGGCAACCTTAGTGCTTAAATTTCTATCACTTTTCTTTCTTTCTTTCTTTCTTTATTTATTTAATTTTAATTTTTTTTCAACGTTTATTTTTGTTTTTGGGACAGAGAGAGGCAGAGCATGAACGGGGGAGGGGCAGAGAGAGAGGGAGACACAGAATCGGAAACAGGCTCCAGGCTCTGAGCCATCAGCCCAGAGCCTGACGCGGGGCTCGAACTCCCAGACTGCGAGATCGTGACCTGGCTGAAGTCGGACGCTCAACCGACTGCGCCACCCAGGCGCCCCCAAAAAATATCATTTTTTTATGTTCAACGATGTTCCTTTAAATATTTGGTATATTTATCTGTCAGAGAGAAAGCGTAGGTAGGAAACTTCCTGGTTCACAACTGACATCCCTCACAATTGACACCCCATAGCTACTCCTTACATTTTACGGGGCCGTTGGCACTCCCTTCTAATTTCTTGCCTTTAAGGGGCTTCCGCTTATGAAAGAGTCAGAGGACCACCTGAAGGAATATGCCTTTTACCTGGGCTTCTTCCTTCAATAGACAGTGATACTTTTCTGTGGTTGCTATTGTTGTTGCTGATTTAGGTCTTTTGAGCCGAGGGTTTTGAAGCTCTGCAAGATATATATGCTCGTCTAAGGAGCTCGACAGGCTTCTTTTCTTCTAACTTTCTTTTTTTAATGTTTATTAATTTTTTTGAGAGAGAGAGAGAATGCACATGGGGGAAGGGCAGAAAGAGAGGGAGACAGAATCCTAAGCAGGCTACATGCTGTCAGTGCAGAGCCCAACGTGGGGCTCAAACCCATGAACCATGAGATCATGACCTGACCTGAAATCAAGAGTCAGTTTCTCAACTGACTGATCCATCCAGGCACCCCCATCACTTTTATTTTTTACTGAATATTCAAAAGAATGCTCGAAATCTTACTTCACCTGAAGCTTATCCTAAATTAATTCAAGAGAACATGCTCAGAAGAAAGCAAGGATTGGGACATGGGCAGGGAGTTGTGTGCTTTTGCAATAGGAAATGTTCATGAGGGGAGGAAAGAGGCTGGTTATGGAAATCAGTTTCTCCCCTCATTTTATAAGGTAGCACAGAGGTACTCGTCTGGTCACTCCAAGAATGGGCTCATTCAAAAACTAAACCCAGGGGACTTCTGTTTTCTAAGTGGTCTACTTTCGCAATCAGGAAACTCCAGGCACTACCAAGTTGCCTAGGAGTTCACTCTGCTCTTTTGTTATAAACATGTAGTATTAAGAAGTCACTATGCTCTAGCCAGTTCATTTCATGTTATACCACCAGGTGGAGAACTCAAAGAATGGTGTGTCATCTTCTATGGCAATGTTTGTAAACTCTTCCCAATAATCCCTACATTATAAGCTACGGAGCTGGTGGAGTGGGTGTTCATGCTCCCGTAGCAAGACAGTTTGTTCAGTCCACAAGCGTTTTAGGAGGTAGCTACCAAAAGTCGAGCAGCACAGCAGGATCTGGGTGATGAGACACAGACCTTTAATGAATATGTACGTGGTTCGTTGGGAAGAAAAAGTAAACAATTACGACACAATTTACCATTACCATGTAACAGTTTTGGTCCAGGGCAAGAGGGACTAAAAGTGACGGTAGCTCTAACTCTTCTGGGAACAGCTTTTAACAAAGGAACTCCCAGAGGAGGCCAGGGATGGAGCCTTCCAAACAGAAACAATAAATAAATAAATAGAATGCAAAAAGTCATGAATTGAAAAATTCCAGAGACATTCTCTGGGAAATTATGATTTGCAGGAATGGGGAAAGAATGGCCAGGAATTACCAAACATAACTATTTTAGGAAATCTCCCAGGTGAGTTTCACGTTCTCGTAGTTTGAGACCCAGTGTTTCAAGAAATTCTAAAATTCTTAGTTGTGCACCTTGACCTGCTCCATTCATTCCATTTCCTGTTCTTTAATCTTTCCCTTTCTCATTTTTCCATATCTCACTATGTTACATGTTCTGAGAGAACATCTTATTATCTTAGTATCCCCACTGACAACTATGGTTATAAAATTTTTCATTAAGGAAGTCACACCAAATGTGACCAAGGGCTTGGGGGTTTCCTGCATAGCAAAAGATTAAGTTAATTAGCAATAAAAATAGATGAAAATTGAGTTGTCACTTTTGTAATGAAATGAGCTGCTGCTAAACTCGGGGAGATGTGGTTACAGGTCAAAAGCAAAGGTTAAAAAACAAAAAGAAGCACACATTTGAATTATCTGTACACTTGGGCACTAAGAGATATCATAGATCAACACCCAGGTATTCAGTTTTGTCTAGTCATTTAATGACTGATAACTTCAGTTATATAGTCACCCAAAACCAAGCATATACATAGTAAATAATTCTATCAAAAGAACAAAGATAATATTAATAATATTCTTAATATTTAATATTAATCATTACAGGTAGTATGTGTTGGGAGTTACTATATGCAAAACATTGTGCCAAGTATTTACCTTCATTATCTCATTAAATTCTCACCACAACCTAGTAAATTACTACCATTATATTTCCTCTTCTACAGATTATGAAATTAAGGATTCAGGCGGTTTAAAAAGAAAGTAGCACAGATACTGAAATTCAGTAAATAGTCCCAGTGATCAACAATATTTTAATTCATTTCCAAATACTTATTCTGCTTGACCAGCTATGTTTTATTTATTATTCAAAGATCATGTTAAAATAAATGTTCTTAACAAAGAAAAAGAAAGAGTACAATGTTTTCCTTTTGAATCTACTTGTGTACTGGATTTATCCTCTATGCGTACCACGGAGTGATGGCAAAAACATTATTATATTTTGGAAACTAAAAATAGGTTCTTCAATTGGAAAACTAGACTTGCTTCAGTAGAGCTGAAAGTCATGAATTCTAGAGTGGATGCCATAAATTAGAAGTTTAGTTCACTACAGTTTGTCAATGTTGGAAACCTGCACGAGCAGGGATGAGAATCAATGACTCAGCCACTTGTAGTGAAATTAGTTGATTAATGGCAGACTACATTAACTGAATTTTTTTTTCTTTTTACTCCTTGCGTGATCTTGTTAATTAGGAAAATTCCCTCTTCTCATTGAAATTTCAAATAAATTCACTTGCCTCCTGAATATGTTGACCTAGCAGAGACATAATTTTATCTTTTCAGAAACATGCACATTTTAGAATTGACTCTTCTTAATGAGATTGCAACACGTACAGTTTGAATAAGCCATCTGATTTCTCTAAGTTTCTAGTCACTGACATGAGAAAACCCTTGATTAAACCAGAAGGAAACCTACTTTAATTTTTTTCTGTAAAATGTATACAATTTACTTCCTTTGTCTATAATTTATTTTTTGTTTCCATTTAGGCCTACAAGTCCACATATCTACACAATGTAAAAGGATAAAAAGAGATTTAGATATTTACATTTTTATTCTAAAATGAATTGATACTCTCTCTTCCAAATCTTACTGATTTATATTGTACTGTTAAAATATATATTATACAACACAATATCCTGGTGTTTTAACATGTATAGAAAGATAAATAAGTAGCATTCATTTGAACTGTCACATTTATTATTGAATAATAAAATAAATTCCACAGCAAATTTATAGAATCACACAATTAAGTTTCCCTAAAAGATCGTGTTTTTACAATAGAAATCATTGCTATTTTCCTATTTCATTCGGAAACTTGGAGCTCAGCTGAGTTTTGTTTGAAATCAATTATTTGGTGTTATTAAAGGAAACATTTGTTCTGCAAGTGTTTATTGAAACCAGATGCCGGACTCAGGGCTCAGGTTGAACAAGAGTGGGAGGTTTTGGCCTCATGTAATTAAGAAGCAGGTGAGGGGCACCTGGGCAGCTCAGTCAGTTAAGTGTCTGTCTGACTTCGGCTCAGGTCATGATCTCATGGTTCATGGGTTTGAGCCCCATGTTGGGCTCTGTGCTGACAGCTCAGAGCCTGGAGCCTGGTTTGAATTCTGTGTCTCACTCTCTCTCTGTTCCTCTCCTACTCCTGCTTTCTCACTGTGTCTCAAAAATAAATAAACATTAACAACAAAAAAAAAGGAATTTAGCAGGTGAAACAAAAACTTAATTAGTAATCACAATGCAGTGTGATAAGTGAAGTAAAAAGGTAAGTGCAGTGTGCTACTGAAACTTGTATGGAGAATGTACGTTCCAGCCTTAGGAATTAAAAATATATATATATATATATATATATATATATATATATACACATATACATATAGGCACAAGTAATGGTTCATCTTAGACTGAATGGTTGGTTCAGAGTTAACTTGGTAAAGTGGCACCTGGATGGCTCAGTCAGTTGAGCATCTGACTCTTAATTTCGGCTCAAGTCATGATCTCACGGTATGTGGGTTCCAGCCCACCATCTGGCTCTGCACTGTCAGTGTGGAGCCTGCTTGGGATTCTCTTTCCCTCTGCTGCTTGCTCGTTCTCTCTGTCTCTCTCAAAATAAATAAACTTTAAAATTTAAAAAAAGAGTTCATTTGATAAATAGTTAGCTTGAGTGTTTCAGGCAAAAATAACACCATGTAAAATTTCCTGCAAATGGTAAGGTGCATGGCAAGTGGAAGAAAGAGAAAATCTTAATATAGCTGGACCTTTGAGTACAAATGGGGGCATAACAGAACTGAGACTAGACATAGAAGGGTGCAAGGCATATGTGACATATTAAACCATATTTCAGCTTAAACTTTAACCTACGAATATGAGAGCTAATAATATGATTTATCCGGGAAAATTAAATAAGTTGATTCAGGTTTTAATCTAGGTATAAACAGAAAGCAGGAAGCATGATGACATATTCACGAATTCCCAATACTTAACAGCAATTTCAAATTTTAAACCTGGTTAAAAACCTGAAAATCCAGTTGACTTCTATTCAACATATTAGACTATAGAAATTATTATATGTTTAGAGTCACAGAGATCTTGAATAGAATCAATGTTGACACTCTGGCAAACTAGATAAAGAATCACATATTTAATACACAGCTTCTTTGCATATAAAAACAAATGTGACAAGGCTTACCTCACAGATTCTTATAACTAATAGAAAATGTCAAGTAATAGCTGTAATAAATATCACACATAAATATTTATGTAAATAAAAATATTACCAAATGAAATGTTCAAGTACATTAAATTGTTTACATAAGAATTCAGTTACTTTCCCATTTTTTTGTAAAAAGGAATTTTACTTCATTCAAATTGAAAATAAAACAAAGTTGAAAAAAATTACGTATGAAATTCAGAAAACAATGGATGTGAGCTCAAAAAATTAGAAGCAGAAAGACAAATACCAAAAGCAATTACCATATTAAAAAGAAAGTCAAGGGCTCTGAGACAAAAACCAAAGCAGAACAGAACAAAACAAAGCAGATGCATATGGAAAACAGCATGATTAAAAAAGCAGAGTCTTAATATTTGTTGTCACTGAAAAAAATGAAAAATAATTGTCCAAATGGTGAGGAAAACAAATATGTGACACCATTTTGATCAATTTATCAAGACAATAAATTTAACGTGTCTGTTTGTGTTGCTTGTCATATCTTTGGATAGCACAAACTGGATGTCAGGATTACAGGATTCTATCTCACTATTTGGTTCTGCGGTAAAGAACACTTACACAATGATAACAATCAATATCTATTAGGATACCCAATTTAAAGAACATAAGTTTGAAACATCCTTATAATCTTAAAAATTTTTTTAATCTTTAATAATTTTTGAGAGAGAGAGAGAGAGAGACAGAGTGTGAGCAGGGGAGGAACAGAGAGAGAGGGAGACAGAATCCGAAGCAGGCTCCAGGCTCTGAGCTGTCAGCACAGAGCCTGACAAAAGGATCGAACTCACAAACCCTGAGATCATGACCTGAGCCAAAGTCGGACGTGTAACCAACTGAGCCACCAAGGCAACCCTCCTTATAGTCTTGATATTTATTTTGATTGGACCACTTTGATAAATAACACGAACAAAACTCGAAATACATTCAGGAAAAAAGGGTATCTCTTGACACAAGTAGCTTGGAAGTCCAGGACTTGACCTGGATTTATGAATTATTGGATGTGAGAATCCATATTACATTTTCAGCTCTTTCAGTTTATTGTTCTGTGACTATAATCTCCTCTGTAATTCTACTATTATGTTTCCTCAATTTACCAGGAAAGATGGCCTTCACCAGCCCAAGATTTTGTCCCCAAACTTCAAAACCCCAGTGGAGTCAGACATTGTTGTTCCAACACAGTGTATAACCAGTAAAATCTATTGCACATGCCTTTAGTGATTTCTACTGCCCTAGGCATGATGTATAACAAATGACCTAACATGAGAGACACAATCCCAACCCAGAGATCAGAAGGAGAAAGAAAGTCTAATTTTCATTTCCTCCAAGAGTCAATGGAGTAGACTTTCTCCAAAGTAGCTAAAAATACCATCCAAAATAAAAATAATTAGTACAATATGTAATAGTAATGTAAATATCATGTACATAATATACATAATATCATGTAATAATGTAAATAACATGACGTAACTAACAAAACGTGGACGGTAAAAGGAATGATAATGTGTCTTCAAAAGCACTACTAACTTCTAATTTTGTACGATTTGGAGTTAAATGATGTGGTACCAGGTTGAGCAGAAAATAGAGGTTTAATATGTAAAAATGGAGAATTCAAAAAGGGTGTAGGGATGTGAAAAGAATCAGATTTAGATTCTTTTCAAACTAAGTCAAACTAAGAAAACTAGATATAAAGTCACACTGGAGAAAAAGAAGCATGGTATAACTGAAACATGGGAACCAGAGGTGTAACCTCTATGTAACCTGATTCCCAAAGAGAAGGCACACGATGGAGTAAAGGTAATACTGGTAGAAATAATGGCAAAAATTTTCATTGCTAATAAAAGATAAGAAGCCACTAGTGAAAAGCTCATAACCAGAGAGCAGAAAAAAAACCAAAAAAATCTTACCACATTGTCTTCATGACTTTAGCTTTGTGTTAAATTTTGAAATCAAGTGGGGTGAGTCCTCCAAATTTGTTCTTCTTTTGCAAGATTTTTTGCTGTTCTAGATGTCTTGCATGTGAATTTTAGCATCATTTCCTCAAACAAACAAAAAACAACTAGAGTTTTGGTAGAGATTGTGTCCAATCTGTTGATCAACTTGGGAAGAATAACTATCTTAATAATAGTAAATCTGGGGGCACCTGGGTGGCTCTGTCATTTTAAGGGTCTGATTCTTGAGTTTGGCTCAGATCATGACCTCACGTTTCGTGAGTTCAAGCTCTGAATCGAGCTCTGTTCTGTCAGCTTGGGACACTTGGAATTCTCTCTCTCCCTCTCTTTCTGCCTCTCCCTGCTCTCTCTCTTTCTCTCAAAATAAATAAGTAAATATTTAATAATAATAATATTAATTCTGACTTTTAGACATTGGATGTCTTTCCAGTTATATTGATATTTAACTTCTTTCCAATTTGTTCTGTAGATTTTAGTGTACAAGTCTAGCATATTTGTTAAAACAACTTCTAATTATTTTATTATCTTTGATACTATTATAAAGGGATTTTCTATTTTTGGATTATACATCGCGTGTATGCAGAAAAACAACTGATTTTTTATGAAGATCTTGTTTTCTGTGAACTTAGTCATTTTGCTTAGTACTTCTAATAACTTTTTGTGGATTCTTTATAATTTTTCATACACAAGATCGTACCACTTGCGAATAAAGGTAAGTTTATTTCTCACTTTCCAAACTGGATCCCTGCTTAAATGTCTTCTTTTCTGATTTCCTTGGCTAGGACTTCAAGTACAATGTTGACTAGAAGTGGCGAAAACAGGCATCCTTGTCATTCCGGTGGGAACGGAAAAGCATTCATGCTTTCATCATGAAGTATAAGTTTTACTATGATAAACCATAATGTCACTAACTATGGCTTTTGATAGATGCCCTTTATATAGGTGAGGATGTTCTCCTCTATTAGTGGTTTGGTAAGTGTTTGTATTGGGAGAAGTTTTTAGATTTTGTCACATGATTTTTCTGTGTCTATCGAGACACTCTTGTGGTTTCTGCCCTTTGCCCTATTGATTGGTATTAACATTAATTTATTTTATTTTATTTTTTAATTTTGTAATTAATTTAAAAATTTTTAAGGTTTATTTATTTATTTTGAGAGACAGAGACAGCACAAGTCAGGGACAGGGGAGAGAGAATCCCAAGCAGGCTCTGTGCTGCCAGTGCAGAGCCCAATGCAGGGCCCAATCCCCCGAAACCACGTCTGTGATCTGAGCCAAAACCAAGAGTTGGAGGCTCAACCGACTGAGCCACCCAGGCATCCAAACATTGCTTTAGTTTAAAATTCTAAACTAAACTTGCATTCACAGGATAAATCCCACCTGGTCATGGTACATAATACACTTTATTTATTGCTTGGATCCATTTGCTGGAATCATTTTGACAAATTTTATGTCTATATTCTTAAGAGAAGTTAGTCTGTCTTGTTATGTCTTTGCTCACTTTAGCATCAGAGTTAATTCTGGATTAATTAACTCATTGAGAATGAGTTGGGAGCATACCTTCTATGTTTAGAACAGCTTGTGAGGGACCAATAATAATTTTTCTTTAAACATTTGGTAGAATTTACCAGTGAATCCTGGGCCTGAGCTCTTTGTTAGAGGATTAAAATAACTGATCAAACATTTTAATTGTGGTTTGTCTATCCAGGTACCATATTTTCCCTTGAATCATTTCTGGTAGTTATTGTATATGTAGGTTTTTTTTTTTTTTAATCTAGGTTATCTAATTTGTGGGTTTTTTTTTTTTTGCTTGTTTGTTTTTAGAGAGAGTGCAAGCAGGGGAGAGGGGCTGAGGGAGGGAGAAAGAGAGGAGAGAGAGAGAGAGAGAGAGAGAGAGAGAGAGAGAGAAAATCTCAAGCAGGTTCCATGCTCAGTGCCGAGCCTGGTGTGGGACTTGATCTCATGACCCTAAGATCATGACCTGAGCTGAAATCAAGAGTCAAATGCTCAACTGACAGGGCTACTCAAGCATCCCATGGATTATCTAATTTGTTGATGTGTGTTGTTCATAGTAGTTCCTTACACTCCTTTTCCATTTGTGTAAGGTCAGTAGTGATGTCCCCTTTCATTTTTGATTTCAGTAACTTGACTCTTGTCTAATGTTTTTATTGGTCAGTGTAGCTAAAGATCAATTATACTGATATTTTCAAAGAACTAAGGTTTTATTTGTTGACTTCGTTATTTTTTTTATAGCATTCATTTCCTTTCTATATTTCTTCCCTTTCTTAGTTGGTTCTTTACTTATTTGTTTCACAAGTAAAAAGTTAGGTTATTGATTTGAGATTTTATTTTAAAATAAAGTTATTGAATTATTTTTTTAAGTTTATTTATTTTGAGAGAGGAAAATACAGAGAAAGAACATGGGCAGGGGAGGGGCAGAGAGAGGAAGAGACAGAATCTCAGGCAGGTTCCACATTGTCAGCACAGAATCCAGTTCAGGGCTTGAAACCACCAACTGTGAGATCATGACCTGAGCAGAAATCAAGAGTTGGAAGCTTACCACGACTAAGCCACCCAGGTGCCCTAAGAGTTATTTACATTTTAAGGATGCTCTAAGTGCTACTTAGTTACATCTTGTAAATTATTTATTGTTTTCATTTTCATTCACCTCAATTACTTTCTAATTTCCCTCATCAGTTCATATTTTTAAATTTCCTAACTTTACTTTTCATATAAATGTCTAATGAATTCCATTGTTATTGTACCACATACTTTGCATGATTTCAGTCAGCTTCATTACACGGAGGTTGGTTTTGTGGGCCAGCTTAGTGTTTATTCTGGTGAACATTTCAGGTGTGTCTGAGAAGAGTGTGTGTTTGTTATTGCGTGAGGCATTCTATAGATTTGACCTAGATCTAGTTTGTTTACATTATTGGTAAAACCTTCTCATCCCTCTTGGTCTTCTGGCTACTTGTATCCATTATTGAAAGTGGAATATTGATATCTGCAGCGATTACAATTTAATTATCGATTTTTCCTCTGAATTTCATTTTTTATCACGTGTGTATATCCTCATGTGCATATATGTTTATATTTTTTGATGGATTGACACTTTTATTCTCAAATGTCCCTATTTTTCTCTAGGAACAAGTTTTGTCTTAAAGTTTAATTATGGTTTAGATTATTCCTTTTTTTTTTTTGCTAAAATATAGAAACTTTTCTCCAATATAGTTTCATACCTTTGCTCCTCCCTTGCGCTATTTTTTGCCATGCAAATTATACTTTTATAAATGGTATTGCCAGCAAAATCAATTTTACAATTATCTCTTTGTGCAGCTATGTTTTAAATGAGGTAGGAGAAGAATGATTTTACAAAAATACATTTCTACTGTCACTTATATTTACTTATGTAGTTGCCTTTACCGGAGCAATCATTCTTTGATATGGATTACAGTTACCTCTCATGTCAGTTTCTCTCTGTCTGAAGGACTACCATTAATATTTATCATAGGAAAACTTTGATGGGACAGTTCTCTCAATTTTTGTTTAAATAAGAATGTTTTAATTTCTGCTTAATTTTTGAAAGATAGTTTTGATGGAAATGAAGTTTTTCTTGATTGTCCTTTTCTTTCAAATTGTCATCCCAGTGTTTTCTGACCTCAATGGTTTTGGTGCAGAAGCCATCTGTTAATGTTATTGACGGTTCGTTGTATGCAATGAGTCATTTTTCTCTTGCTCCTTTTTAAAATTCTATCTTATGTTTCTGACAGGTTGACTTTGGTGTGTCTAGGTGTAAATATCCTTGACTTTATTCTATATGGATTTTGTTAAGCTTGTTGTGTAAGTAGATTAATGTTTCTCTCATTGGGGAGCCTGGGTGGCTCAGTCCCTTGAGTGTCCAACTTCAGCTCAGGTCATGATCTTATGGCTCTTGGGTTCAACCACACATTGGGCTCTGTACTGACAGCTTAGAGCCTGGACCCTGCTTCGCTTTCTCTCTCTCTTTCTCTCTCTCTCTCTCTCTCTGCCCCTCCCCTGCTCATGCTCTGTCTCTGTCTCAAAATTAAATATAAATATTAAAAAAAATTAAAATCTCATTGGATTTGGTAAGTTACAAACACTATTTATTCAAAAATTATTTCTGCTCCTATTACTTTCTCCTATTTTTCTAAAATTTCCATAATGCTTCTATATTACTCTTAATGGTGGTCCAAATGTCTCTGAGGTTCTGTTTATTTTTCTTTATTCTCTTCTTTTAGCTCCTCAGACTTGATCATCTCAAATAACCTATCTTCAATTCTGCTGATACTGTCTTCCCTCTTCTATAGTCCATTGCTGAGTCCCTTAGGAATTTTTCTTTACTTCACTTTTTTATTTGGGTATTTTTTATTTTCTACCTCATGATATTCTATATTTGGTGAGACATTGTTTTTGTTATTTTCTTTAATTCTTCATATTGGGTTTTCTTTACTTCTTTCAATATATTTAAATAGATGATTTAAAGTTTTTGTCTGGTAAGTTCAATATCTGAGCCCCCACGGAAACAGTGTCTATCAATTGGCCATAAGTGTTTGACCATAAATTTCTGTTTATATGCATGTCTCAAGGTTTTGTTAAATTTTGGATATTACAGAAAATAATATGTGGTAGCTCTGAAAATCATATTTTGCCAATCCCCACAACTTGTTGATATTGCATCTTAGATTTGGGTGCTTGAACTAATTGTATGATGTCTGCATTCCATGTAATATTCTGGAATTAAAACTTCAGCTTGGTTAACTTACAGATCAGGTAAAGATTGAATATAGATTTCCTTGAGTTTTAGAACATTTAGTCTTTCATACTTTCCCAAGGAGCTCTGCATGTGTGTTGAGCACGTTTTAACAAAACAGTTTACAATTATGCCGTAGCATTCACTTCGGAATTGTGCATGGCCTCAACATCAGCCACAGTTGTGAGATTAGGGCCTTTTTGGTGTTTCTTGGACATCTCAACAGTTCTCCACAAGCATGCAATCTTCTAAACCCCAGGAATAAATCACAGCCTTTCCAGGTCACCCAAAGATTTTTCATTCTCCATTTTAAGTTTTAGGTAGGCTGGGTTTTTTTGTTTGTTTGTTTGTTTTTTGTTTTTTTTTTTCGGGTGTGTTTGTGTGTGTGTGTGTGTTTATAAACAGATACTTTCACTCTCAAGTAACTGTGATGTTTAACAATTGCCACTAATCATTTTCAACAAAAACTCTCGGCATAGGATATTTCTTAGAAAACCTAAGTCAGGTTATGTAACCACAATGCCTGTGGGTGGGGCTTCTCCAGGGAGCTATAAAAGAAATTGATGCACAAAGGATGGGGTTTTAAGGAGCTACAGATACAGTCTTCCCCCTCAACAGTTTGCACATAAAAATAAGTAATAAGCTATTATAAAATTAAATCCAGCAATATATAAGAAATGTAAAATATCATGGAAAGTAACATTAATCCAGAACAATACAAGTATAAATTAGCATGCACAAATGAATGAAAATTTGTTTACATTAATAAAATAAAGAAGATAAACCATATGTTCATTTAAATAAATGGGAGAAAAAATGTAGTTTGACAGAGTTCAGTGCCATTTCAGCGTTTATTTATTTTTGGGACAGAGAGAGACAGAGCATGAACGGGGGAGGGGCAGAGAGAGAGGGAGACACAGAATCGGAAACAGGCTCCAGGCTCTGAGCCATCGGCCCAGAGCCTGACGCGGGGCTCGAACTCACGGACCGCGAGATCGTGACCTGGCTGAAGTCGGACGCTTAACCGACTGTGCCACGCAGGCGCCCCGTTCAGTGCCATTTCAGGACAAAACCTCTCAGTAAATAAAGAAGAGATTCAACCCGATTCAAAGTGTCTATCAAAAAACCTAAATGTTAATAAAACTATGATGATATTGGCATCATAGTCAATAATTAAGTGCTTATTATTATTATTTTTACCTAAGCTCAAGAACAAGGCAAAGATTTATGATCCCAATTTATGATCTCAAAACATTCTTATTTAAACAAAAATTGAGAGAACTGTCCCATCAAAGTTTTCCTATAACAAATACTAATGGTAGTCCTTCAGACAGAGAAACTGACATGAGAGGTAACTGCAATCCACAACCTTAGTGTTTTATGTTGTATTAGAAGTGTTAGCCATGGTGATAAGGCAAGGAAAAAAAGCTACTCATTTGGAATAGAAAATGTAAAATTGTTCTAATTTTGCAGGCAACACAATCATATATGTGAAAAACCTTACTGAATTTATAAAAAAACCAGTAAAAATAGGAAATCAATAAAGCTAGGTTTTATGATATAAGCTCAATATGCAAACATATTGTGATTTTTACATAGTAGTCAATTAAAGAAAGAAACAATCATTTAAAGAAAAAGTTCATGACAAATATATTGAAAATTATGAAATACTTTGAAAAGTATTAAATAAGATCTAAATAAATAGAGGTATAAATATTTTTTGTGCATAAGAAGATTCAATATTATTGACATGGCAATAGTCTTCAAATTTATTAGCTCCATGAATTCTCAAATCGTAACAGGCATTTTTGGGGAAATTTGACAAGATTGTATTAAAGTGTATACGGAAATTTAAAGGGAATAGAATATCTGAAACAATTTGAAATAAAGACCAAATTTTTTGAGCTTCTTCACCAAATTTCAAGTCTTACTAGTTAATATATTGTAGTGGGGGCATAAAGATGGAGATCAAGTTTAACGGAATGGAATAGAGAAACAAGAAGTGGGGGCCTGGGTGGCTCAGTCAGTTAAAGGTCCAATTTCAGCTCAGGTCATGATCTTGCTGTTCCCAAGTTCAAGCCTCACGTTGGGCTCTGTGCTGACAGGTCAGTGCCTGGAGTTTGTTTCAGATTCTGTGTCTCCTTCTCTTTCTCTCTGCCCCTCCCCCACTTGTGTTCTGTCTCTCTCTCAAAAATAAATAAACATTAAAAATTTGAAAAAAAAGAAACAAGTACACTCACACACATTTATGTTCAATTAAATCTCAAAAAGTATTTTAGTAATTCAATGGAAAGAGATATTCTTTTCACCAAATGATGTTGGAACAATTACATAGCCATAAGGGGAAAAAGAATCACTATATTCTACATATAAAACTAAAATTATACTGTATGTTAACTAAGTACAATTTGAATAAAAATGTAAAAAATGCCAAATCACTATTTTATGGAATACACACATAAAATAAATAAAATGGGAATTTAGACATAAATTTAAGATGTGAAATTATTAAATTTCTGTGAAAAGAGATAAAATTTTGTGACATGGGATTCAGGAAAGACTTCTTTTTTTCTTTTTTAATTTTTTTAAATTTTTTTGTTTATTTTTGAGACAGAGAGAGACAGACCATGAGCAGGGAAGGAGCAGAGAGAGAGGGAGACAGAATCAGAAGCAGGCTCCAGGCTCCGAGCTGTCAGCACAGAACCTGACGCGGAGCTCAAACTCACGGACTGTGAAATCATGACCTGAGCTGAAGTCAGATGCCCAACTGACCGAGCCACTCAGGTGCCCCACAGGAAAGATTTCTTAAGCAAGAAACAATACTATAAAAGAGAAAGGAAACCTACTTTTGAAAGATCAAATGGAGTTGTTAATGGGATTGATTCCTTGATTTCTCTTTTTGCTGCTTCATTATTGATGTATAGAAATGCAACAGATTACTCTTTATTGATTTTATATCATGTGACTTTGCTGAATTCATGTATCCATTCTAGAATTTTTGGGATGGACTCTTTCAGGTTTTCTACATAGAATATCATGTCATCTGCAAAGAGTGAAAGTTTGCTTCTTCTTTGCCAATTTGTATACATTTTGTTTCTTTGTGTTGTCGGATTGCTGAGACTAGGATATCCAGTACTATGTTGAACACCAATGGTGAAAGTGAGCATCCTTGTAGTTTTGACTTTAAGGGGAAAACTCTCAGATTTTCCCCACTGAAGATGATATTAACTGTGGGTCTTTCATATATGGCCTTTATGATGTTGAAGTATTTTCCTTCTGTCCTTACTTTCTTGAGAGTTTTTATTAAGAAAGGATGCTGTATTTTGTCAAATGCTTTTTGTGCGTCTATTGACAGAATCATATGGTTCTTATCCTTTCTATAATTAATGTAGTGTATCACGTTCATTGATTTGTGAATATTGAACCAGCCCTGAAACACAGGAATAAATCCCACTTGATCATGGTGAATAATTCTTTTAATGTACTGTTAAATTCGATTTGCTAGTATCCTGTTGAAGATCTTTTCACCTAGGTTCATCAGGGCTATTGACCTTAATTCTCCTTTTCAGTGGGGTCTTTGTCTGGTTTTGGAATCAAGCTAAAGCTGGTTTTGTAGAATGAGTTTGGAACTTTTACTTACATTTCTGTATTTTGGAACAGTTTGAGAAGAATAGGTATTAACTCTTCTTTAAATGTCTGGTAGAATTCCCCTGGAAAGCCATCTGACCCAGGACTCTTGCTTGTGGGGAGATTTTTGATGACTGATTAGTCAATTTCTTTGCGGGTTATGGGTCTGTTCAAATTTTTTATTTCTTCCTGTCTCAGTTTTGGTAGTTTGTATGTTTCTAGGAGTTTATCCATTTCTTCCAGATTACTGAATTTGTTGGCATATAATTTTTCATATTCTAATTGTTTATATATCTACGGTGTTGGTTGAGATCTCTTTCATTCACGATGTTATCTCTTTGGGTCCATTCTCTCTCTCTCTCTCTCTCTCTCTCTCTCTCTCTCTCTCTATCTATCTCTCTTTCTCTCTCTCTCTCTCCGTTTCTCTCTCTTTTACTTTTTTAATAAGTCTGGCTTTGGGTTTATCAATTTTGTAAATTCTTTCAACTAACCAGCTCTTAGTTTTGTGGATTTGTTCTACTGTGTTTTCTGTTTGTTTATATATCTGTTCTACTGTGTTTTCTATTGTTTATATATCATTCATTTCTGCTCTAATCTTTATTATTTTCTTTCTCCTGCTGGATTTAGGCTTTATTTACTGTTATTTTTCTAGCTTCTTTAGGTGTAAGGTTAGATTGTGTATTTGGTGGCACAAAAACAGACACATAGACCAATGGAATAGAATAGAAACCCCAGAACTAGACCCACAAATGTATGGCCAACTCATCTTTGACAAAGCAGGAAAGAACATCCAATGGAAAAAAGACAGCCTCTTTAACAAATGGTGCTGGGAGAACTGGACAGCAACATGCAGAAGGTTGAAACTAGACCACTTTCTCACACCATTCACAAAAATAAACTCAAAATGGATAAAGGACCTAAATGTGAGACAGGAAACCATCAAAACCTTAGAGGAGAAAGCAGGAAAAGACCTCTCTGACCTCAGCCGTAGCAATCTCTTACTCGACACATCCCCAAAGGCAAGGGAATTAAAAGCAAAAGTGAATTACTGGGACCTTATGAAGATAAAAAGCTTCTGCACAGCAAAGGAAACAAACAACAAAACTAAAAGGCAACCAATGGAATGGGAAAAGATATTCGCAAATGACATATCGGACAAAGGGCTAGTATCCAAAATCTATAAAGAGCTCACCAAACTCCACACCCAAAAAACAAATAACCCAGTGAAGAAATGGGCAGAAAACATGAATAGACACTTCTCTAAAGAAGACATCCGGATGGCCAACAGGCACATGAAAAGATGTTCAGCGTCGCTCCTTATCAGGGAAATACAAATCAAAACCACACTCAGGTATCACCTCACGCCAGTCAGAGTGGCCAAAATGAACAAATCAGGAGACTATAGATGCTGGTGAGGATGTGGAGAAATGGGAACCCTCTTGCACTGTTGGTGGGAATGCAAACTGGTGCAGCCTCTCTGGAAAGCAGTGTGGAGGTTCCTCAGAAAATTAAAAATAGACCTACCCTATAACCCAGCAATAGCACTGCTAGGAATTTATCCAAGGGATACAGGAGTACTGATGCATAGGGCCACTTGTACCCCAATGTTCATAGCAGCACTCTCAACAATAGCCAAATTATGGAAAGAGCCTAAATGTCAATCAACTGATGAATGGATAAAGAAATTGTGGTTTATATACACAATGGAGTACCACATGGCAATGAGAAAAAATGAAATATGGCCTTTTGTAGCAACGTGGATGGAACTGGAGAGTGTGATGCTAAGTGAAATAAGCCATACAGAGAAAGACAGATACCATATGGTTTCACTCTTATGTGGATCCTGAGAAACTTAACAGGAACCCATGGGGGAGGGGAAGAAAAAAAAAAGAGGTTAGAGTGGGAGAGAGCCAAAGCATAAGAGACTGTTAAAACTGAGAACAAACTGAGGGTTGATGGGGGTGGGAGGGAGGAGAGGGTGGGTGATGGGTATTGAGGAGGGCACCTTTTGGGATGAGCACTGGGTGTTGTATGGAAACCAATTTGTCAATAAATTTCATTAAAAAAACTTTATAAAAATAAAATTTGAATTTTATATAAAAAAATAAATTAAAAAAATAAAATCAGAAAATGCAAAAGCAAAAAAAAAAAAAGATTGTGTATTTGGGAACTTTCTTGTTTCTTGAGATAGGCCTGAATCACAATATACTTTCCTTTGTTGCATCCCAAACAGTTTGCACTGTTGTGTTTTCATTTTCATTGATTTCCATGCATTTTTTTAAGTTCTTCTTTAATTTCATGGTTAACCCATTCATTCTTTAGTAGGATGTTTTTTAACATCCATGTATTTGAGGGCTTTCCAATTTTTTTCTTGTGGTTGACCTCAATTTTCATAGCATTGTAATCTGAAAATATGCACGGTATGACCTCAATCTTTTTGTACCTGTTGAGGGGTGATTTGTGATCTATTCTGGAGAATGTGCCATGCACACTTGAGAATAATGTGTATTCTGCTGTTTTAGGGTTAACACTCTGAATATCTTTGTTAGTTCCATCCCATGCAATGTGTCATTCAAAGCTATTGTTTCCTTATTGATTTTCCGCTTAGGTGATCTGCCCAATCCTATAAATGGGGTATTAAAGTCCCCTGCTACTATTGTATTGTTATCAATGTATTTCTTTATGTTTGTGATTAATCAATTTATATATTTGGGTCTTGCCAAGTTAGGGGAATAAGTATTTACAATTGTTAGATCCTCTTGATGGATAAACCCCTCAGTCATGATATATATAATGCCCCTCTTTATCTCTTGTTAGAGTCTTTGCCTTAAAATCTAGTTTTTTCTGATATAAGCATGTCTACTCTGGCTTTCTTTTGACATCCATTAGCATGATAGATGGATGCTTTCAATCTGCAGGTGTCTTTAGGTCTAAAATGAGTGTCCTATAGGTAATATATAGATGGATCTTGTTTCATTATCCATTCTGATACACTGTGTCTTTTGATTGGAGCATTTAGTCCACTTACATTCAAAGTGATTATTGAAAGATATGAATTTAGTGCCTTTATGTTACCTGTAAAGATGGTATTTCTGGTAATGTTCTCTGGTCTTTTGCAGTCTTTGAAAAAAAAATGAAATGGAATTAATCAGTATCAAAGACATTTGTTCTTAAAAAGACAAAGCTAAAAATGATAAGCCATTGATGGGGAAATTTTTTTAAATCATATACCAACAAATGGCTTATACCTAGAGCATATATAGAATTCTTATGCTTCAAACTTAAAAAAAAAATCAACTTTACCCATATTGGGGAAAGTTTCAATATTCACTGTGAAAAAGAAGATAAATGAGTGGTCAATAAGCATAACAATATAATTAATTATCAGACAATGAAAATAAAACATAATTAGATACACTATACAGACACTAGAATGTTTAACTTATGGAAAGTTAGTAAGGTACTTAATAGGAGACAAAGAAGTTTTTCATGCAAAAAAAAATACTAGGAATATAGATGGTATTCTAACAATTTTTACATACAGCATCTGAAAGAAAGCTTAGAGAATTTAATATTTTCATGATTTTAAGGTAAGCAAAACTTTATGAAGTAAAGCCCTAAAATGATTTGGATAAATTGGACTTTATTCATATTATAAATCCTATCAATAATTGGTGCTTTAATAAAGTGGAAACAGAAGTGACTGACTGGGAAAAGATATTTACACTTTACATATATGACAATACCTTTTTATCCACAATATGTAAAAGTTACTACAAATCTATATTGTGTAGAAGATATTCAAACGAGCAGTACACATACCAAACAACGTTTAACATTAATCATATAAGAAACAAAAACTTAAAAAGATACTACACAACCGCCAGAATACATTATGTTAAAAAAACAGAAAATGCCAGATCTGGCAAGGATTTGTAACAATTGCTGTGAATAGGAATTGGTACAATCACTTTAGCAAATTCTTGGCCATATCATGAAATATAATGTGATAATTTATGACCTATCAGTTCCATACCTAGCAATATACAAAACGAAAAAGCAAGTGCTAATGGTTTCCAAAATACTTGTATTATATAATAGCTCCAAATTGGAAATAATCTAAATATCCTTCAGTCATAGAATGGTTATCTAAACTGTGTTCTATTAAAAAAAATGGAGGGGCACCTGGGTGGCGCAGTCGGTTAAGCGTCGGACTTCAGCCAGGTCATGATCTCGCGGTCCGTGAGTTCGAGCCCCGCATCAGGCTCTGGGCTGATGGCTCAGAGCCTGGAGCCTGCTTCGGATTCTGTGTCTCCCTCTCTCTCTGCCCCTCCCCTGTTCATGCTCTGTCTCTCTCTGTCCCAAAAGTAAATAAACGTTGAAAAAAAAAATGGAGTTTATACAACAATAAAATGTGACTATTAATAGGTGCAAAAAACATATGAATCTCAAACACAGAAACAGGAAAACATAATAAATTTTTGACAGAGTGAAAAAATAGTGGTTTTTTTTGTCATAAGATGAGGGAAGAAATCAGTATTTGAATTATATTTGTAATAACATATTATTAGTTAATAATTAGGATTAATTAAGTAGTAAAATTTTAAAATTATAATGCTTAAAAGTGAAACAAAATTGGGAGTTTTGACAGAAAAAGTTGTGATGATATTTTATATCATTTTATACTCACAACTTTTGTTTTCATATGCATGTATTCTGCCTGTAATAATGAAAATTAATATATGTATATATTCAGCCTATAGATAATTATTTGCATAGAAACTAACCAGGAAATATCTATACCAAAATGTTAAAAGTATATTCTTTTCTCTTTTGTTTTTAATTTTTTTAAATATTTATTTATTTTTGAGAGAAAGAGAGAGAGAGAATAAGCTAGGGAAGGAAAGAGATAGAGGGACAGAGAGAATCCCAAGCAGACTCTACGCTGTCAGCACAGAGCTAAAGTAGGGCTCAATCTCACAAAATATGAGGTCATGACCTGAGCCAAAATCAAGATTTAGACAACTAACTGACTGAGCCACCCATAGGCCCCAAAAGAATATTCTTTAATAAAAGATTTAACTGATAAGATGTTAATAAAATTGAAAGTTTTATTTTATAAAAATTCATGGTATCATTTCCAAAGTACTAATTGCATCTACAATATTAAAAATAAATTTTTTTTCAACGTTTATTTATTTTTGGGACAGAGAGAGACAGAGCATGAATGGGGGAGGGGCAGAGAGAGAGGGAGACAGAATCGGAAACAGGCTCCAGGCTCCGAGCCATCAGCCCAGAGCCCGACGCGGGGCTCAAACTCACGGACCGCGAGATCGTGACCTGGCTGAAGTCGGACGCTTAACCGACTGCGCCACCCAGGCGCCCCTTAAAAATAAATTAATAATTAAATTTTGGAACATAATGTTTCAATCAACAAACCAATATAACCTGTTAATTAAATCAACTGTACAATGAAAAATGAACTTGAAAATTGAATATTGAATTGAATTCAATACAAACTGAAAAATGGGCTCAAACTTTATGATTCAGCAGCTATTTTCTAAAGTAACCTTTGTTAGGAAAAAGAGTCATAAATTTATATTAATACTTCTATATGCTCAACATCACATTTTCCACCTAATTTTCAAAATAATGCCAAGATTTATATATCATTATCTACATTTATTAATAAAGGATAGATAATAAGAAAGACAATAATTTTCTAAAAATTATAAACAGGATTGTTGGTTGAACAACATTTGAAAGCATAAAATTCTATTCTGTAAACACATGATTCCTCCTATATCAACTAATTCTAGTTTTTTCTTTCTTTCTAATATATTCATTTGCGCAAAGAATTTTTTTTCTGTTTTTATAACAACACAAAATCAAGAGCAGAATTAAACAGTATTTGGATATTTTAGAGAAAATTAAACCATTATTTAAAACAGTTTTTGGCTGAAAGTTTGTCTAGGATTAAATCGGTAAAAAAAAAAAAAGTGTCACAGTTTCAAAAGCCAACGTTGTTTTTTTGTTGTTTTTTAATTTTTTAATGTTTATTGGTTTGAGAGAGAGAGCGCGAGTGGGGGAAGGGAGAGAGAAAGAGAGAGAGAGGAGACACAGAATCCAAAACAGGCTCCATGCTCCCAAGACATCAGCACAGAGCCTTACATGGGGCTTGAGCCCACAAGCTGTGAGATAATGACTTGAGCCTAAGTCCGATGCTTAACCGACTGAACCACCCAGGCGGCCCAAAAGCGAGTGTTGTTTTAAAAAATATCTGATGGTCCCTATGCTTATAGAACAAAACCTAAAATCCTCATCTTGATGTTTGATGCGGTACCCCTAAAATTAACCCTTTCTGTCTATACCTGATGCCACTTGCCTGGTATTTTTTACTCTTTTTGCAGTTAAGACTTCTCGTTGCTCAAGTCATATCACACTGATGTCTGCATCTCCTCTTGGTTTGCATTTACCAAATAAAAGTTACCTTATTTCTTTTCTTTTTTTTTTTTTTTACTGTGTCAAATTCTTGCCATACTTAAAAGCCTAAGTAACCAGAACAGCACCTATTATATCCAAGGCACTTATACTTATCTTCACTTGTTTAAATTTTGCCTCTTGAAATAAACTAAACTTCTTAAAGGAAGAGACATTGATTTTCTTATTCCATCCCCAACTTACATTCCTAGGACCCAGTCAGTGTCTAACACAAGGTTCCCAGCCTATAAGTAGGTGTTGAATAGAAAAATGAAATTTCTCATTTACTTCACAACGTCTTGAAGCTACACTGATTTTTCCTTTACCATTATCCTATTTCCTTTAACATTCGTATCACAGAGTTTAGTGTTTTGTGAAATAAAGTGCAATCTAGCTTTGTGAAATCTTAGCTACTTAAATCTTCTTAGATATTTTAAATTCTTTGGGGAGCATATCAGTCTATGTCATAAAGCATACTGAAATGTTATAAAACCATATGCTGGAGGAAATATGTGGAAAAGCAAATCTGAGCAAAAGCTAATTTTTAATGTATAAGGAGTTCATACAAATTGACTTCAATAAATAATGTTTTAGAAAATACACTTCAGGTGGCTGTCAGTTGAGCGTCTGACTTCAGCTCAGGTCATGGTCTCATGGTTTGTGAGTTCGAGCCCCGTGTCAGGCTTTGTGCTGACAGTTCATGCCGGAAGCCTGCTTCAGATTCGGTGTCTCCCTCTCTCCCTGTCCCTCCCCTGTTGCCACTCTGTCTCACTCTCTCTCAAAAATAAATAAACATTAAAAAATTAATGTTAATTAATTAATTAATTAATTAATTCCTTTTAAAAAAGGAAAATGCATTTCAAATAATAAAAATGGCAAATGACTAATATACACATAAAGATAAAACATTAACCTTATTAGAAATGAAAGAAACACAAAAGGAAATATACACTGGATAAAATTTCCTTCTGAAAAAAAATATTTTTAATTAATAAGGTCATACACATACTTTGTTCTATTGGTTACATATTTAAGATCATAATCTAAGTGAAAATCATAAATTTAGATTAAAATTTATTTAGAGTAATGCTTACTATAGAATGTTTTATAGTAGTGAAAAAGTGGGTACAATCTAAATGTCTAAAAACAAGGAAATACATAATTAAATTAAATAAACGATTATGTGGTTTTATAAAATAAGAATGTTGAAGACTATTTTATTGCCCTGATAAGTGTTCATTTTGACTTCTTATTTTCATAAGCAGGGTGTGCATATGGTGAAAGAAATTTGTTCATTTGTATGAATATTGATAATTGTCATTTTCTTATTTAAAATTTCCTGCAGTCTCAGGGGCACATGGAGGACACATTCAGTACAGCATGCAACTCTTGATCTCAGAGTTATGAGTTTGAGCCCCATGTTGGGTGTAGAGATTACTTAAAATTTCCTACATTCTTGACTTTCTTCTTAAAAGTAAAATTTGTTGCTTTTAACATACATACATATACCCAGAAAGAAGGTATCCAGGAAGATTTTCACATCTGATCTCTCTCCGGAAGATGATGTACTAGGCGACACATTTATGTATTATCTTTCCTATTAATAGCATCTATACTCATAAAGTTTCCATGCTGGAATATGAACATATAATCTGGACATCATGTCCCAGTGACATCAACCATTCCCATCACCAATTAATTTCACTCAATCTGAATTTGTATTCACCAATTTTGTGATTATAATCCATCTTCCAATTTAGATATACTTACATAAATGGAATCCATGGTTTTATGTGTTAGTTCCTGGATGCGTTGTCTCATATAAATGATTGTCATTTGGGCTTTATATACCATTGTTTATGAACTAAGTGGATAGAAGCATGTGAAATGGATGTGAAATGTCTCTGAAAAATAGATTAGTTATGGTGGGTTAACCAAAAAAATATCTTGGTTTACCAAACAGCCCTAGGTTTTTGTAAATTCACCATATGTAAGCATATGTCACATATATCCTATATGTATAAAATATATGTATCTTTACATTTAAAAAAAGATTCCAAAGCCAATCAGTTTTTTTTCTCTTTTTTTAATATCCTCCTCCATTCAAATTCCCAAATGTAATGTAACAAAATCATTAACCATGTGGGCTTTGGAGCTCTGCTTCTCGAGTTTTGAACCTGGTCACTTTACCTACCATAGGCAAATTACTTCATTTCTTTGTGTCTCAGTGCTTTTTCCATGTAAGATCAGCTAATAATGTTGCCTAAATCACAGTGCTGTGAAAAGAGCAAAAGAATTAGTAGGTGCCAGCATCTCAGAATGAGAACAAATGCACAAATATAGACGAGATACAGGTTGTTTTTACAATCATTATTATTATATTCTCCTTTCCTCAGATTATTTTGTTCGGTTGGTTGGTTGGGTTTGTTGTTGTTGTTGTTGTTGTTGTTGTTGTTGTTTTAGTAATATTTGTGTATATTTAGTGTATATTTGTGTATATTTACTGTTCACTTTTTTCAGGGTAGTATAATGGCCTTTTTATTTCTTCATATAGGTTTTTTGATCACTTACCTACCGCAATGATTTGTACATAAGGGTCTTTATCAATACCTGTAAGACAATGGACAAGTAGTTTAAAGACTACACACTTAAATAAGGCATATGACAAGCTTTTGATAAATGATTATTTACAAACTCAATATTCTTATTTTATTGATACTTATGAGGATCTAGTATTTGTAGAATTATTATTTTTTGTTTGGATAATTGGTAAATTGTGTCTTTTCTCTTTTCATTAAGAAATATGATAAAAAACAGGGAGGCAAACCATAAGAGAGTCTTTCAACGTTTATTTATTTTTGGGACAGAGAGAGACAGAGCATGAACGGGGGAGGGGCAGAGAGGGAAGGAGACACAGAACCGGAAACAGGCTCCAGGCTCTGAGCCATCAGCCCAGAGCCTGACGCGGGGCTCGAACTCACGGACCGCGAGATCGTGACCTGGCTGAAGTGGGAACGCTTAACGACTGCGCCACCCAGGCGCCCCATGAGAGAGTCTTAACTATACACAACAAACTGAGGGTTGCTGGGTGGAAAGTGAGTGGGAGGTGGGGTAAATGGGTGATGAGCTTTCAGAAGTGCACTTGCGATGAGCACTGGGTGTTGCATGTAAGTGATTGGTTTCTACTCCTGAAACCAATGCTACTTGAATGTTAATTCATGTGTTAATTAACTTGAATTTAAATCAAAATTGTTAAAAGAATAAAAAAGATTTCCAAAACGATGGTTATTTATGCATCCAATAATTATACAGACATTTTGTGTTAAATACAAAATCTCATGGATTAGAAATTGGATGAATGACAGCCACTTATGTTTGAGGAGTAACTTAAACGAATATGTATTTATGGGATATGGTGGTAGAAAGTGGTACTTTTTAAAATCTTTTTTGTGTTTTCGAAGAATATTAATTTATTTATTTTTGAGAGAGAGAGACAGAGAGAGAGAGAGAGATGGAGAGGGAGAGACAAAATCCAAAGCAAGTTCCAAGCTCTGAGCTGTCAGCACAGAGCCTGACACGAGGCTCAAACTCACAAACTGTGAGATCACTACCTGAGCCTAAGTCAGACACTTAACTGACTGAGCCACCCAGGTGCCCTGAAAATGGTACTTTTGAATGACTAGTTTGTAGTCTGCCATATAGAATTTTTATTATTGAATTTGTATGCGGGGAATGTAACTTTAAAGCTTATTTTCATAGATAACTCTAAACCACTAATATGTGCCAAAACAATTTCTGGATCCTAAAGGAAATATTAATGTTATTAAATCAGTGTTAAGTCAGTTGTGTTGATTTTTAGCAGTCCAGAGTCTTAGATAACTAATAGTTTTGGACGGCATATTACTATATTCAAGAAATGGTTCCATTTACCAAAAATTACTTATATACTAGTCATGTTGGTAACAGAGTTGACTAAATACAATCTAATGGCTGTGCAGACCAACTCTGATTAGTGATTTACATGTTCAAATTCAACAAAAGGGCAATCTACCACCAGTGAGCAGTTCAATTGCATAAATAGAAATGAAAAGGAAATATAAATTACCCTGAACAATTTGAACCACTGGAAAATAATATTAGCATACAAAACATTCTAATTATCTCACTCAAGGCAAATTTATTTTAGAGCATGTGCTAAACACAAAATGCTAGCAGGTTTTTATTTTTTTTAATGCCAATTATAGCAGATTACCTTTTAGCCATTATAGTTTATTATTTCCAATTCTTGGCTTTTCTTTCTCCTTTGGATTTAGACTTAATATTTTTACTTAAATACATTTATGTCATTTGCATCCTAATTGGGTTTTCTGAACTATCTTTATATTATATAACATATATTACTCAGCTTGATTGTGTTTTAAATGTATTTTGTAGCATTAACTCCTCCCATGGTGATCTAGAAATTGTATTAGAAAAGTAAGCTAATGCAGTGTTTCTCAAATAGTGTTTCATCATACACTACTTCTGTGCTATATTAATAGCCATTCTAAAGAATGAAGCATTCCATGGTCAAATAACTTTGAAAGACTGGAAGTTAAACAAAGTATACAGATGGGCATGTGTTGACTCAGAACACTGCAATCCGCTGGAAATTTATAAGGTCTGTGTGCTTGTGCATTGTATTGTGTCTTTCAGTCATGTGTGTGATGGTGTATTTTGTGGAGATAGTGTACACTGTAGCATGTTTAAATGCTGATTGAGGGGGATTTTGATTTGGGGATGAATCAAATTTTGCTTCGGTATTTCAAGGGATGTACTACGCTATCGAAGAAAGTTGTTGGCTGAAGACTACAGCTTGGGGCTTTTGTGTTGGTTCTTCCTTCTCTTCTCTCATCTACTAAGACCTTTTTCCATTTTTTAACCCCAACTTTCCTCTTTTCTGATTTCAGGCTTGAGACTCCAACATCCGCTTTTCCCATTTGCTCCCCCCCCCGCAAATTTATTTTATATTTCTAAATTGTCTTTACTATCGACCTTTGATGTTGCAATTACTTTGCTAGAAAAAGAATGGAAATATGTGGAACTTAGAATCAGGAGCGTCTGAGTTCAAGTTCTTGCAAAAATAAGCCCTATCTGTGTCTGCCTCAATTCAAGGCTCAATTCAGGGCTCAATTTTTTGTTGCTTCCACCAATCTATCTGTAGAATACCATGAATTATGCCCAGAAGCATCAGCATGTAAGGAAGTGTTTCGGTCACAGTAAAGCAAGACCACAAATAAATACATAACTACATAAATACTAATTTAAAATTATTTGATTTTAATATTACAAACTAGTGACTAGCTTGATATAGTGGTCATGGAATATTCAAATTTTATTCAAATTCCTTCTTTATTTTAGGATTTATGTTGTTATTGTCTTCAATTCCATAAAGGAAAGTGATCCATCACTTTTTTAAATTAAATTTTGGTTAACATGTAACACAGGAGTAGAAGTAACAGTCAGTGGTTCATCACTTACATACAACACCTAGTGCTCATCACAAATGCCCTCCTTAATACCCATTGCCCATCTAGCCCATCTCTCACCCACCTCCCTCCATAAACCCTCAAGTTGTTCTATTGCTAAGAGATTTTTGTGGTTTGTTTCCTTCTCTTCTTTTTTTTTTCTCCCTCTTCCCATATGTTCATCTGTTTTGTTTCTTAAATTTCACATATGAGTGAAATCGTATAGAATTTGTCTTTTTCTGATTCACTTATTTTACTTAGTATAATACATTCTAGTTCTGTCCACATCATTGCAAATGGTAAGTTTTCATTCTTTCTGATGGCTGAGTAATATTCCATGGTATATATAAGCCACATGTTCTTTATCCATTCATAAGTTGATGGACATTCGGGCTATCTCCATAGTTTGGCTATTGCCAATAATGCTTCTATACATTGGGGTGCACGTACCCCTTTGAACCTGTATTTTTGAATATGGGTAAATACATAACAGTGCTATTGCTGAATGTGGGGTAGTTTTATTTTTAGTTTTCTGAGGAAGCTGGAGCAACTTCTTACTAGACACATTGCTGAAGGCAAGAGAAACAAAAGCAAACATGAATTATTGGGACCTCATCAAGATAAAAGTCTTTTGCATAGTGAAGAAAACAATCAACAAAATTAAAAGGCAGCATACAGAATGGGGGAGGATGTTTGAAAATGATATATCTTATAAATGGTTAGTATCCAAAATATATACATAACTTATAAAACTCAACACCGAAAAACCAAACATCCCAGTAAAGACATGGGGAAAAAAAACATGAATAGACACTTTTCCAAGGAAGACACCTGGATGGCTAGCCAGACATGAAGGGATGCTCAACATCACTCATTGCCAGGGAAATACAAATCAAAACCATGATGAGATACCACCTCACACCCGTGTGGTGCTAAAATTAACAGCACAAGAAACAACAGATATTGGTAAGGATGTGGAGGAAGGGTAACCTCTTGTGCTCTTGGTGGGAATGCAAACTGCTGCAGCCACTCTGGAGAACAGTCTGGAGGCTCCTCAGAAACTAAAAACACTCCATCACTATTTAATTGCTGAGAACACTAACAATCTCAATCCAGCATTGCTGGGACCCTGTCTATAAATTGCACTTCATCTTTACTCTCTTTTTGTCCCCTGCATTTCTCCCCCTCTGCCTGGCACCTTGGTTTGGGAGAGGCCATCTTTGCCTTTCATCTAGAGGTATCTTAATCTCTTTCACAAGAATTCTCCAAGAATTTATTCCAAAGTTGGAATCATTTAAATCCCCTTAGGCCATGGTGGGGAGAGTAAGTGCTGAGATAAGGGGAAAGGAAAGGAAATATTAGCATGAAAATACGTATACACACATTAGTCAATATATGAAGCGATATTGTTTCCTCAGTTTCCTTTGACTGGGCATGTGATCCATTGGGAACGTCCTGCCTATATTTATGTCTGAGAGTCTATCTTCATTTAAAAATGCGCTCAAGTTAATTTCAGCAGGTACAGTAGATGCAGAACTCACTTATCTATATGATTTCTAACAGACCATCACATTCAATAGAAGTTAATTACGTCATGAGGTCACCAGGATGATAAATACAGAATAATTAAGTTGAATGCATGTTTAGGTTTCAGATATCTCTGATATCACAGGTAGTTCTCAGCAGATGAGAAATTCTTATTTTATGAATATCAATAACTTTGCAAATTTCCAGAAGGTATGAACAAGTAACTAGAAGTATATGTCATTAGCATAATGTTTAATAATGTCTTAAAAGTCACTCATGAGAAAAGATTTTAAATTCAGATAGGGTGATTAATGGAATTTTAGAATTAGAGGAACACTTTTAAGTAGTATACTCCAATCCCTCATTTTTGTGGAGATTTTTCTAACCTCATGTAGTAAGTTAAGATGCCATGATTGGGAGAAATTATATCAGTTAGCATTGTGCTACATTGTAAGTATAAAAATATGATGATAGTGGCTTGATCAAATAAATGGTAACAACCTAAAAGTAGCCAGTCTTATATCACTCAGGAATAGTTACTTGAGGGTGTTGTTTCCGGTATAGGCAGGCTATTTGTTTCTTTCTACAGGGCCACTCTTAGTATGTAACTTTCATCCTCATGGAACCAAGAGAGCCCATGCTCCTTTGAGTACCTTGTCCACATTCCAGGAAAGGTTAAATGAAAAATCAAAAGGGGCACCTGTGGCTCAGTCAGTTAAGGGTCTGACTTTGGCTCAGGACATGATCTCATGGTTTGTGAGTTCAAGGCCCACATCGAACCCACACTCTAACCACCTTATACTTTATCTTTTTTTCATCATCAATAACCTATAAAAATACTATTATTATTCTCAATTCACAATTAAGATATGACTTTAAGAGACTAAATGACAGATATGATGTGAGATAATACTAAAAAAATGAACCCTGGTCAATCTGACTCCAAAGTTCATGTTTGTAAACCATGGGATATCCTGCATATGTAGGTCATTGGTGAGTGGAAAAGCTCAGATTCTGGCTCTTTCGTTTGTAACTGTGCCCTATCCCAAGGCTGGTATGAAACTGTTAGTATGTTCATTTGAAATCTCTTTATAAGGTAAAATTTCAGCTACTTGGACATCATAAATTATTCATAGAAAATAAACCATTTAAACACACTACGGCTATCAATTATTTTTATATTCTTATTTAAGTTCCAATAAGGATAATAAATATAAATTTAATTTGATTATAAATTTAGATCAAGCATATAGATTAAAGAATGATAAGCTATAGACAGCTCAATTATGCTACAAAATGATCTGTTGCTTTGAATCATCACTTGAAATTAAATATAGCTTCTCCCCACACGGATTCTAAAAATCACACATTTTATTTCAAAAATGCAAGTTGTTTATTTTATCTTTTCACTATTTAAAAAGATTACATGGAATCTTTATTTGCAAATGTCATATTTATGCACAAAACTTTATCTGTCATTTTCTTGGTTTAGTTCCCTGAAGACAGAAGGTGGTATGTAAGCAACATGATCCTGGCCCACTGTGAAATTTGTTTATAATGAAAATAATTTTAGACACATTAGAAACTCTGAGTCTGTGAAGCTGCCAATGCATTTTTCCCCATATATTTGCAAAGAATATAAAAAGAAAAAAGAGGAACTTTCTCTATAGGGAATAAAAGGTAGGCTTGGCATTGTGATTTTCTTATATTTTAAATTGTGAATTAATTCATACTTAATATTAAAGAAAATATATACTCAGTATATATATATATATATATATATATATATATATACTTATATATAAAATATATAACTAGTTTAAAAGTGTTAATATTTTACCATATTTAATTTAAGCCTTTTTAATTTTAAGCATGGAAAATATAGGTAAGCGCAAACATCTCTCTCAATCCTTTCTCAATATTTTTCTCCCCAAAAGAAAAACAGCAAAGCTAATTGTATCACTCCCACTATATTTGAATATATTCATTAAAACAGAAACTATAGTATCATTTAAGATTAAAATATGTCACAATTTTAACAATTTAATTACCAGAATCATATTGCACATATTTTTAAACAAATTGCTTATTTTTGTCAACATTATCTTTTCAGGATTCGTGTGTATGTGTTTTATTTAATTCAGCTGCTGAATAATATTTGATTATTTTGAATTTATTAATTTTAAATGCATTTATTCCTCTTTTAATGGACATTCCTGCTTGTCCATGATCTTAATTACAAACAATGCTTGGAACATTATTAAATTCCACTTTCGTAAGAATACAAACGAAGGTGCTGCTTCTCAAGTCTATGCTTCCTAGTTGATTAAAATAGTGAAACACAGGGGCCCCTGGGTGGTTCAGTTAGTTAAGCATTCTATCCTCAATTTCAACTCAGGTCATGATCTCATGGTTCCTGAGATTGAGCCCTACCTCGGGCTGACAGCATGGAGCCTACTTGAGATTCTCTCTCTCTCTCTCTCTCTCTCTCCCTCTCTCTCTTTCTCTCTCTCTCTGCCCCTCCCCTGCTCCTGCTCTCTTTTTCTGTCTCAGAATAAAAAAAAAAAAAAAAACTTTAAAAAACAGTAGAACACAATTAGTCCTGAAAAGTGATTTTCACAGTTTTTAAGCTAGCATATATGAGTATTCCTAGACTGTCATACCCTTAAATTATGCTTGGTATTATCAGAGATTTTTCATTATTTGAATTTCTGGCTATGAAATAGCATATCTTTGATTCATAGGGATATAAACTTTTTCAATATTTATTGGAGATTCAAATTTTTCTTTTAAACTGACTTTTCATGTTCTTTGTATGTGTTTTCCTATTCACTTCCCTTTTTATTTTAGTTTTCTCAAAACTTTTCATAACATACAAATATATTTTTTTTAATATATGATGTAGATACCAGTTTTTAAGAGAGCTACAAATATTTTCCTCTATTCCAAGGCTTATATTTCAGCTTGTTGGTCTTTAATACAGTCAAACGTATCTGTGTTTTCCTTTTCCATGTGCACAAAACAAATATTCCTGACTTTTTCCATTTGCTAGAAGGGACCCTTCTGACCCCTTCTCCCCATATATAATACAGCACCTTGCCATTTACTGTACCCATTTAATATTCTTGGAAATATAAATATACGTAGCAAGGTTTTAGATGTGTGAAAATGACTGAACACACACTGCTTTTTTGAGTATCAACCTACATCTACGTATATTTCACAACTCTAATTATTAATGAAATTTCAATAATAAGGCAAAAAGGTATCCATGCACTGTGGGGCAAATATCAGTTGTCAACATCATGATCATTTTATCCTAATAGAGTATTCATAGGAAATAGGCTATATATTTTGTTAGACTTTCATATTTTAACAACTGAAAATTAACACAACTTAAAATTAATTAGGTGAGACATAGGAAAGCTCATCTCTTCATTAACCTTTTTCATAGGCTACTGAAATCTCAAGATACAATAAAGTCCTGGATTAATTGCTGAATAGATATGTCTAAGTTTGAAAGAATTTTACTTTTCTTGATACTTTGAATTACTGAGTATTCTGGGCTTTGATTATTGAAAGGAATTCTGTTTTCTTTAATTGTTACAATTCTAGGAACTCCCTTTGAAAGCAACTTTTTATTGTTATGAACTTCTAGCATTCTTTTAAAACCACATATGTCTCTACAAAAATTTACTTCATCTCAAATGAATTTAACAGTCACATGACTTTGAAAGTGGATATCCTTCCTTGTCAATTTTTTAAAATGTTTATTTATTCTTGAGAGAGACAGACAGACCATGAGCAGGGAGAGGAGGGACAGAGAGAGGGAGACACAGAACCCGAAGCAGGCTCCAGGCTCTGGGGCTCCAACTCATGAATCATGAGATCATGACCTGAGCCAAAGTCAGAGGGAGGCTTAACCGACTGAACCAGGCGTCCCAGAGTTTTACTTTTTAAAAATTTTTTTTCAACTTTTTTATTTATTTTTGGGACAGAGAGAGACAGAGCATGAGCAGGGGAGGCGCAGAGAGAGAGGGAGACACAGAATCGGAAACAGGCTCCAGGCTCTGAGCCATCAGCCCAGACCCTGATGCGGGGCTCGAACTCACAGACCGTGAGATCGTGACCTGGCTGAAGTCGGACGCTTAACCGACTGTGCCACCCAGGCGCCCCGAGTTTTACTTTTTAAATAGCATTTCCATGATAGCTACTTAATTTGAGCGCATTTTAATATTTGTGTTGGGTGCTGGATCTGAATACCTCTGGCACACCTCTGGGGCAGCTGACAGAAGCAAATACAATCTAATGTGGGATTACCATCAACCCAGGAGACGCGTTAAAAATTCACATATATTACATTTATATTATGGACCCAATAATAAATTATATAGGTATGATTTTCTGCAATTTAATTTTAAGTAAGAAAAGGTAAAAGTTCATTTAAACTATTATGCTTACATGATAATATTTACCGGTGATTATTTATTTATTTATTTATTTGGACTTGAATTACTGTCCAGGATCTCTTGTTTTTAGCCTGCAGAACTTCCTTTACTGTTTATTGTAAGGCAGATCTGTTAGCAACACATTTTCTACTGTTTTTTTTTTTTTAATCTGAGAAAGGTTTTATTTTATCTTCATTTTGAAAAATAGCCTTTCTGGATATAAGATACTTGCAAGGTTGACAGTTCTTTCTCTGGGTATTATGACTGTTATCCCATGCATTTCTGGCACTCATAGTTTCTGTTGAGAAAATTACTATTTCTCTTATTGGTTTCGCTGCAAGCAAAGGGTTGTTTTTTTTTTTTTTCCCCCTTTGTTTTATTCAAGATTTTTCTCCTGGTTCTTGATTTCAACATTTTTACTATAAGTCTGTTTCTCAATCTTTTTATGTTTATCGTACTTGGAATTCATCAAGCTTTCTGGTTATAGGTTCTGGTTTTTCTTTTTAAAAATTTTTTTTTTCAACATTTATTTATTTTTGGGACAGAGAGAGACAGAGCATGAACGGGGGAGGGGCAGAGAGAGAGGGAGACACAGAATCGGAAACAGGCTCCAGGCTCCGAGCCATCAGCCCAGAGCCCGACGCGGGGCTCGAACTCACGGACCGCGAGATCGTGATCTGGCTGAAGTCGGAAGCTTAGCCGACTGCGCCACCCAGGCGCCCCTAGGTTCTGGTTTTTCAATAAATTCAGGAAGTGTTCAGCATTATTTCTTTGAAGGTATTTTCTTTTCCTTTCTCTCTCCTCCTTCTTGTCCTCTAATGACATACATATATATATATATATATATATATGTATATATATATATATATACACATATATATATGTCCTCTAATGATATACATATATATACATATACATATATACATATATATACATATATACATGTATACATAGATATATATACATATATACATGTATACATATATACATATATATATATTAGACATATATATGTCCTCTAATGATATATATATATCAACATATACGTGTATACATATATACATATATCTATATATCTATGTCTGTATATCTCTCTCTATATTAGTACACTTAATGGTAACCTACTTTTTTTTCTGGGCCTCTATTTGTCTTTATTCTTGTTTTTTTCTGTTCTTTAGCTCATGTAACCTCTATCTTCAGCTTGTATACTCTTTATCAATATATCTTCAATTTTATTTATTCTTTTTTCTGTTAGTTGAAATTTACTGTTGAGACCCTGTAGTATTTTTTTAAATACTCACTTGATATGTTTCACAGTGGTCTGCACACAGCAGAAAATGGGTTAGTAACCTCAGAGATATATTAAAACAGATTATTCAAATAGAGAGAGAAAGAAAACAGACAAATAAATACAGTATATCAAATAATATGTTGACTGAGTCTCAAAAAGTGAAGAGAAAAAAATGGAGTAGAGGCAATATTTGAAAAGATAAAAGTTAAGTTTTTTTAAGAGGATGAACGTTATCTACCACGCATTGAAAAAGCCTAGTGAACAAGATTAGTATCAAGCAAAATTAAATACAACACTCCCAAAGGAAGAAAAACCCAAATATACAAATCAAATATATAGTCAAAAAAACAAATACACCACAGTCATATTACTGAAAACAAAACAAAAAGAAAAATCTTTAAATCATCCAGGAAAAAAAAAACTAATAGTAAGCATTAAATAGAAAGATAATGCTAAGTATTAATCTAAAGCTATAACTTAAAATATATGTCATAAAGTAATAAACTAAAAGAAGAAATAGACAAATTCACACTCAGATGGAGATTTTTGCACGTGTCTTTGCAGCTGACAGAATAGGTAAAAAATCAGTAAGTAACTGTGATTTGATTGACAGTATTAACTAACATAAATTATTTGATTACCTAATAATGACAAAAGTTGTAATAGTGGATGTGACAGAGTTATAGACTGGGAAAAGATACAAGGCACCTTATGAGATTCATACATGTTTTATATGTTGTCTCAGCAGTTGACACACGGAAGTAAACACATGATAACATCGTTAAAGTAAATTTAATGATATCACACTTTATGCACTTTTTAGTGATTTTCTATGCCTCCTTTATTAATAAAAAAGAAACATGTAAGTGAGAAAAATAATTAAATACAGAATAAGGAGTAAGATGGTAGAAAGAATGGTAAACAAATCACTTACATTTATTTATAATGATACAGGTAAATATAAACAATATATAAGCAGTTAAAGATTTTGGAAGTAAAAACAAACAATGCAGCAATAAAAGAATCAACAAGATAAAAGCATGGAAGGGGTTATTAGATTTAAAGGGTCTTGCGGTGCCTGGGGGCTCAGTCAGTTGAGCGTCCAATTTCGGCTCAGGTCACGATCTTGTGGTTCCTGGGCTCCAGTCCCACATCAGGCTCTGTGCTGATGGCTCAGAGCCTAGAACTTGCTTTGGATACTGTGTCCCTCTCTCTCTATCCCTCCTCCGTTTACACCCTCCGTTTCTCTCTGAAAATAAATAAAAGAAACATTAGATAAATAAATAAATAAATAAATAAATAAATAAAATACTTTCCTTTTACAAAAAGAATAAAGGATCTTAAGTTCCTTTCCTTTTTTGGTTGTGGGTGACTAAAATATCAACTTCAAGACTTCTACAATCCCATATCTGTTAACATTTAAATGTAGATCTCCACTTTCAAGAATGGCAGACATGGTAATAATCCAAGGCAAGTCTATCAATGAGAACTTTAGAAAATGGGTAACGTCTATAGGATTTGTTTAAGCACATCCTGAGCTACCCAGGATGACAAATGTGGGCTTTGTCTTGAAATCTAAGCACGTTTAAGGCAACCCTTTTAAAGTTCTTTTCTGCTAACTCTGCCACCTCTGGGATTCTTACGTTTGTTTCTTTTGACTGATTTAATTTCAGATTCTAGGTCAAATTGTTTAGCTCTTTTGTATAGCCAGTAATGTATGACTGGGTGATGGATACTGTTAATCATATGTTGCCTGACGTTTTCATTTCCTTACGCATGGAAGACTTTCTTCTGGCAGACAGTTATGTTACTCACAGAAGCTGGATCCTTTTAAGGTGTTTTTAAACTTTGTTAGCCCAGGTAAATAAACAGACTTTTTATAGGAATAATGTAGCCCTGAAAACTGCTTCTTTTCTCATCTGCAGAATAAGGGGGAGATCACAGCAGTACCTACTTCATAGAGTTATTCTGATAATTAAATTCCTTAATCTGTGTAAATACCTTGGGATGGTGCTTGGTGCATAGTATGATCTACTGTGATCTATTATTAATGCTATTACTCATATTATCTATTAGTGAGTCAGCAGGGTAAAGAAGGGAAGGACAAAAGAAAACACTGTCAATACAAAAAATAAGTAAAAATAACTATTGAAAACGTTGGGGCAACAAGAAAGTAAAAATATGCAATGTTTTACATAAATTCCAATGTTTCGATAGTTGTAGAGCCGAATAGGATGCAATAGAAAAGTAATATTTTTTCCTAATTGCATAAAAAGTAAATAAATATATGAGACTGATAGGTAACACCTTCAAGAGCATAGAAATGAAAGTTGGCAAACTTAGTATCAGATGAAACAACTTTGATAAATGCATTATTGCAAGAAAAAAAGTCTTGTACCCACTCCCCCCTCACTTAACACATCATGTGCTACAAGCTTTAAGTGCCGGATTCAAGTCTAATTCTCAGACACTGTCGCTCATGGCCATATTTCAGCCAAAATGGCCTGGTGATGATCTTGGGCAAAAGTCGAAGCTCAGCAAATGTCTACTTGTTTGAACAAAAGAAGAAACCTAGAAAGAAAAGAGATATAAATGGCCTATGAGAATTATATTCATCAGTTTCTAAAATATTTAGAAATATTAGGGATCGAACTGTTAATATTATTTTTCATAGCAATTTAGCAATTTATGATTACTATTTACGGCTGCTATTTATCATTATATAGCATACTATATTATAGGTAAATTTATCTTATTCAACATACAGCATAATAATTTTTATTATATACTCATGTCTGATTACAGTTATATATTACCTTATATATTATGATTACTTTATATGTTATCATTTCTAATTTATATGTAGATAATTTTCATTGTTCAAATTAGGGTTTGCCATTTAGTTTCTTTACATTAATTTCCAACTCAGGGATATACGATTACTTAAAATGGAAACATTTTCCTCTAGAAGTGCAAAAGAAGTCTTTAGTTAGTTAATTTCCAAATAGTTGTTCCTAGCGGTAGCTATTAACTGCCCTTGTATGCTTTGTTCATAATATACAGAATTTAACCCAACCACCTTTTATGCCTAATGCTTTTCAGTGATTAGGTTTCTCACAGAATGAATAAGTTACAAAAAAAGAGAGAAGCAATTAAAAGTGAATTGAGTAAATTAAGTATTTGAATCTATTAATGTACCACTATGGAGCAGTTAATTTCTTTAAATCTGGGGGGAAATGAGAAAATAAACAGAGGTATATAATGACTATCATTTTATACAGTCTTTTTAATTAAAATAGCCTTGCCTTGGATACTTTTAGATTTCCAATTATAATTACCTTTTGGGTTTTATTTTGCAAAATACAGATTTGAAACAAGAATCTTTGATTCATTACTTTTAGATAGATTGAGGTTTTGGAAGAGCCTGTAAACTCAAAAAAGGCATGGCCTCTGGATAATGGCATGACCAGCTTTTATAATGCAAATCACATGTATAAACTTTTAATAGCCTGTGTTTCAGTAGTCCAGTTTCTGTCTAGAATCTCTGTTTTCTGTCTCGAATCTCTGTGGTTAACTACGTAATAATTGGTCTAAAATGGTGTGAAGTGTGTCCAAATATCACACGTATTATCAGCTGGATTTTGTAATTTCACTGATGAATTTTCAATGACCCCTCCATATATAATCAATGAGTCAGCCTCATAGATGGTGTCTGTTTAACAGAGGTAGATCTAAATCTTAGTAGGCCTGAACCTATATCATTTTTAGGATCTTTCTTTCGGGGAAAAAATATATGCAAGTAGTTATGTGAATGGATCCTTATTTAGGAAAAATACATATCACAAACACAATATTATAAATGTACAAGAAAGAAGGTTTGCAATGTACAGATGGTATAATTATTTTTAATTAATCCTTTACGCACCTTTGTGATATGTTTTCTTCCTACACTTTTAGATTTTTATTCTTTGTCCTTTACATGACAAAAATTTGAAAATAAAATTTTCGATAGCTGGAAAAAAAGATTTTATCATCTTTTTTTTTATTTCCTCCCTTGCTTAAGGTTAATTTTTTAATAAATATTCCTGCATTGTGACAAAGGCTAACTTTTAAATAAATATTCCTTCAGTGTGACAACTTGGTTTTGAAAATCCGTAAAAATTTTCAGATTAAATTAAAACATCCATATAAGGAAAATAAAAAAAAAAATTGATGAATGAAATCAAAGAAGAACTAAATACATAAAGAGAAAGTCCATGTTCATGGACTTTAACATAGTCAAGGTGTCCGTTGTTCACAACTTGATCCAAAGCCATCCCATATAAAATCCCAGCAAGTTGTTATATGGCCAATATTCACAAAACAACTTGCAAGGATTCTAAAGTTTACATGGAAAGGTGAAGCTGGTCTGATTCATAAACAGATTCCATATAAACAAGTTTATATGGATGGGTAAAAAATCCAGATGGTCAATACAATATTGAAGGAGAATAGCAAAATTGGAGGACTGTTACTACCTGAATTCAAGAATTAATATAAAGCTACACTATTCGAGAGGGTGCAGTATTGAAGTAAAGATAAATAAATATATTAATGGAACAGAATAGAGAGCCCAGAAATGGACCGACATAAATCTAGACAGCTAATCTTTGATGAAGAAGCAAAGGCTGTGTAATAAACAAAAATAAGTTTTTTCAACAAATGGTGTTGAACAATTGGACACCACATACAAAAAAATAAAATAAAAGATAACAATGAAGCTAGACACAGACTTTACCCCTTCACAAAGATTAACTTGAAATGGGTTGCAGACCAAAAGTTAAAACACAAGCTATAAAACTTCCAGAAGATGACATAGGAGAACATCTAGATGACTGTATCTGGTGATAACTTTTTAGATACAACATCAAAGACAAGACCCATGAGAGAAAGAATTGATACATCGTACTGCATTAAAAAAAATGCTTTGTTAAAGAAAGCCAAGAGAATGGGAAGCCAAAAACAGACTAGGAGGAAATATTTGCAAAAGACATATTTGATTAAAACACTTGTCCAAAATATACAAAGAACCCTTAAAACTCATTGAAAAGAAAACAAAACAACCTTATTTTTTAAATGTTTATATATTTTTGAGACAGAGAAAGAGACAGACTGTGAGCAGGGAAGGGGCAGAGAAAGAGGGAGACACAGAATCTGAAGCAGGCTCCAGGCTCTGAGCTGTCAGCACAGAGCCCAATGTGGGGCTCGAACTAACGAACTGTGAGATCATGACCTGAGCCGAAGTCAGACACCCAACCAACTAAGCTACCCAGGTGCCCCCAACCAACCTTATTAAGAAGTGGGACAAAGACCTTAATAGACACCTTATTCAAGAAGGTATACAAATGGTAAACACGCACATGAAAAGATGGTCCTCACTGTATGCAACCGGGGAAATGCCTTGTAAAATGAACTCTCACTGTATACCTATTGAATGGCCCAAATCCAGAACCCTGAAAACAAATGCTGATGAGGATATAAATTATCATGAATTCTTTCCCATTGCTGTTGGAAGTACAAAATGGTACAAATACTCTGGAAGAGAGTGTGGCGATTCTTTACAACAGTAAACTCCTACTATAAGATCCAGCAATCACATTCTGGTTTTATTCAAATGAGTTGGAAACCTATGTCCACACCAAAACCTGCACAGAGATGTTTATAATAGCTTTTTTTCATAATTGCAAAACCCAGAAGAAACCAAGGTGTCCTTCAGTAAGTGAATAAATAAATAAACTTTGTAACATCCAGACAATAGAATATTATTCAGTGTCAAAAGAAATGAGCTACCAAGACATGGGAAAACCTTAAGTGCATATTACTAAGTGAAATAAATCAATCTGAAAAGGCTACATGCTTTATTATTCCAACCATAGGACATTCTAGGAAAGGCAAAACGATGAAGATACTAAAATAATGAGTGGAACAGAGAGGATTTTTAGGTTAGTAACACTACTCCATACGATACTATAATAGTCCATAGATGTCTTTATATACTTTTCCAAACCCATAAAATATAACACAGAGTGATTCCTAATATAAACTGTGGAGTTTGGGGGGTGCCTTGGTGTCTCAGTGGGTTAATTTCAACTCTTGATTTCACCTCAGGTCATGATCTCATGGTCCCTGAGTTCGAACCCCTGATTGGGATTCTCTCTCCCTCCCTCTCTCTCTGCCCCTCCCTGGTTCGCTCTCTCTCTCTCTCTCTCTCTCCCTCAGAATAAATAAATAAACTTTAAAATATTTTTTAAACAATGGTGAACTTTGGGTGATACGAATATGTCAGTGTAGATCCATCAGTTGTAAACAATGTACCACTTTGGTGGAGGATGTTGATAATAGGGCAGGGTATGCATGTGTAGGTGGTAAATGGGAGAGAAATCTCTGTACCTTTCTCTCAATTTTGCTGTAAGCCTAAAACTTCTCTAAAAAAAAAAGAAACTTCTGATTACAGTAAAATTTGAGAAGAATTCTATCAAATTTCTTCTATTGTGTGCTGAACGTTTCAGGACATTTTAATTACCCATACAACGACTATTCTTATATACTCTCTGAATTAAGGACCACTCACTAAACACATTGCCAAACTCTAGAGATCCTTGGTAAATTCGCTTTGTTAACTGCCTCTCACATCTCTTCTACTTTTACATTTCCAGTGCAGGAGGGGCCTAACTTATTTGTCTCACTGCCACGTTGTATGAAACTTCACTCTACATGTTCATTTATTTGTCACCCACCATAAATTGGGAGCCAAAGTAATACTGCACTGTCTAGGAAACACTGAAAAGTGTAGCTCTTCATGGAATGGACCATGGAGAATAGGGAAGCATGGGGAAAGCTCTTAAGGTAATGAATAATTTTTATCATATCCGCAGGAATAGAAAAGTGCTTGGAATAGGGTAAGATATGTTTGTGAGCAATTAGATTTTAAGATGTTCAATACGTTTCTCACTATGGTAATCTCAAATCTGTACTTTCTTTCACTAATGATACTTTTCATCTCTGAGAAGACAGTAGTTCTTCTCCAATATATTCACCTATTGAACTTGGCCTTTTCTTAATGCATTGCTACTCCAATATCTTTCCCTTCACTCACTCCTGCTGCTTTCTCCTTTGATCTCCCACACTCCTTGTTACTCAAATACATCAGACATGATTCTGCCTCCAAATCTTGTTATAAGCCATTCTCTCTGCTTGTAAGAGGATAACCCTTCTAAGTTTTCAAACATTCACTCAGTCTCATGTTCTAAATAAGACTTCTCCTGATTTCATTATGTAAAATTTCAACTCTCTTTATTCTCTTAAAACTCCAGATATCCTTTGCCCTGCTCTGTATTTTTCAAAACATTTTTTTCTTGTACTTGTGGTACTTGTTGTGTGCCACAAAATCTAAAGTAGTGTTTCTTTGTTTGGTTCACCGATGTCAAGCAAAGTATCTAGCACATAGTAGATACTTAGTTGAGAATCCCTGCATGAATTAGCTTATAGCTCACACACTTTGGCAATCTATTTTGGGGTTGCTCTTTTTGAAAGGGATAAAAAATAAAAGAGAACAGATATTAAGGATTGACTACGAGATAGATGAGGAGAGATAAACACAATCTATCATTTTTTCTCGGGCTTAGCCAATTGCCCTTCACAGAAATAGGAGACATCAATGATACAAATAAACCACTGTATTTGAAAAAGAAGGGTCAATAGAGTGCTGAAACTCTAATTTTGCTGATAGTTGATGAGTATTAGCTGACTGACAGGCTTAGGTAGCGACATGTAAACCACGGCAGAATTCATCAGTCAAAGTCACCCTTTGTCAACATATGAAGGTATTTTATTTGACATGAAGGACATGATTTAGTGCAGAAGATTTTTTTTCATTTTCTTTCCTATTTACAACGACTTCCTCTTTACATCACGTCCGTGGACATACTTGTTCAATAGCTTCTCTGTGTTTGCTTTGATCAGCCTCTCAGCATTTTGTACATATCCTAAAGGCCTCTAAATGTCTGGTCTCTAAATGTCTGGAAAATGGTCTCTAAATGTATGGAAAAGAATCTGTTCCAACATTATATTTTGTGTCCTGATGCTATGAAAACTATTTTTAAAAATACGAATTCCCTTCAACAGTTTCATGTAACATTCTCACTGAACTTTTTTTCTTTCGTTCATGTAAATAAGAAACATATATATGTATATACACACACATACATATTCTAACAGCATATCCTTCATAACAGATTTTCTCCTTTGCTATTTCAGTGAACCCTTGATCAGATTCTTCAATTTGAAACGGCAATATCCTACTTAATACATGTGGCAATAAAATTTAATGCACATAAATTACTTAGTCCTCACAAACTCTTAAATGTTTTGGGATTATTTATTGATGGAACGGTTCACCTGGTGATACTTTTCCATTCATAAAGCCAATAAGCCCTCTAGCACCATTTTTCTCAACCTGGAGTACTGGCCCCAAAGATAATCTCCTTTTCACCAAGGCTCATACACTTACTATGTTTGCCGATAGCACAATGTGACAACAGCAGGGACCAAAACTGAGCACTCCTTATTTCACCGTCCCCTTAGGAATCCAGCCAGACATTTGGGGGGGGGTTAGTATTTTTTATGTACCATAATTGACATCTACTCTTAACGTGGATTTGTCAATCCTGTTTGCAGTGTGTCTATTGGTACAAGCACTCAAAGGTTTACAGGTTGTCCAATACAACAACACAAAACCCCCAATGACATAGTTCCAGCCCAAGAAACTATTTACTAGCACGGGGGTACAAGGGTAGGTACATGGCCACAAGGACCACTTGTCCTCTTATACACTATGTCATGAAAATAGCTAGGCTAATAGGATGATAGAATGTTCTATTAAAAATAGCCTAAAGCATTTATTTGATGCGCTCCCTGAAATTGAGATGTAACAGATGTAATATTTGCACTGTGCCAACAACCTATTTATGGAACCGTGTCCAAAATAGTAAACATACATGGGTCTAGCGAGCAAAGGGTGCAAACTTTATGACGTCCTTCCCATAACTCTTGCAGAACTTATGCATCTTGTACTGGCAATTTAGGTTGTACCAAACTGTAAGTCATTGTTTCCACAGGGGGTCATCCTCCATAGGGGCACAGATAAGAGCTTTACTGAACCTGAAGTTATGACGATCATAGCCATTTGAGCTATATGATTTGCCAATGAACTAAAAGGCAAATAAAATAATTAAGATATGGAGGGAGTCATTGATTGTAAGTCACCTAAGGAGGTAAGGTTGCTATAGAACAGAAGCAGTGACGAACAGATATAAAAATCAAGGAATGGATCTCTTGATGTTTCTTGCCTAGTGATTACTATAAACAGATAAGTTCACCAGATGCTGACTGAAAAGAGGTAGGGCAAATAATGACTCCCAACCCCATGAGGATAATATTTGGGGTACCAGATCTGTTGGAAGTCCTGACAAGAAAATGCATCTGGCAGTAGCTGCTTAGTATAGTTTTATATGTAAATGATATATCTAATACAATTTTGCTCTTTCCTGAGATTATTTGAATATTGAAATATTTATTGCAGCAAAATGTTTCAAAATTAGTAGAACAAGCAGGCTTAGTAGAATAAGGGTTATCCCAAGGTAAACAGTCAGTCCAGACTAAATTAAATATGGACAATTTCACAACTCTTACTGAAACCTGATTTAATATGAAATGAAGCAACATTGGGGCGCCTGGGTGGCTCAGTCGATTGAGCAGCCGACTTCGGCTCAGATCATGATCTCGCAGTTCTTGTGGGTTCAAGCTCCGCATCCGGCTCTGTGCTGACAGCTCAGAGCCTGGAGCCTGCTTCCGATTCTCTGTCTCCCTCTCTCTCCCCCCCTAACCAACTTGCATTCTGTCTCTGTCTCTCTCAAAAAATAAATAAACATTAAATTTTTTTTAAAAAATATGAAGCAACATTATACCTACAGACATTGATTAATTCTCTATAAAATTCAGGCACTTTCAGAGGGGAGAAAGAGAGACGGGTTTTCTTATTTTATAAATAATAAAATATAGGCTCATGGAATTGCCACGTAAAAATGGTTGAAGACACAATTTAATCCCAGGTCCATGTCATTCTTTCAATTGTATTAATATGGCTTCCATTTTTATGTTCACTTAAATTATTTTTTTGTGAGAGACAGAAAACAGTGAGCCTAATTGTCCACACATGACATAAATTCATTACCTTACATTTCACGCAGCTTTATATTTCAGTTTGTGTTCGGGGTTCTTGTTGCATACAAAAAACACTTGCCATATCAGAATGTGTTTTCTATTGAAATATTTAACTGTAAAAATATACATACACACTTGTATAAATAGGGAAACATTTTACAATTTAAATGATAAGATTCAAAAGGAAATCGCATCCATGTTGGAAATTAGCAATGTATTCTTAAGGTTTCTAGGATAATTATTTCTGAGTTTTTATGAATAAAAGAATATGTATTTAGTTACAAGTATTTAGACCATAGTTGGCAGGGCTCATTAATTTAAATAGCTGTTTTGTGTGTTGGTTTATTCCTCCTTAAAATATAGATAGCTCGGAATTAAATAGGCATGAAAAAGATTATTTTCTTCCTCTAGGGCTTTCTTTTCTGTTACCAACAGCAATCACTTTTGTACAAAATGAGAACTGAATTGAGGAATTATGAAGGGAAATCGTCCATAAGCACATTTAACCACAAAGATCGAATCATCATGACCTATTTAACACTTGTACTATTTCCCTCGTTAGCAAGGTCTGGGATTGCTGAGCAAGTCTGCAGCCAAGTAGCACTAGCACCCAAATCCTCTGCCTTTTCATTATCAGTAGTAATAATGATAAGAAAAATTGTCAAATGCAGTGACTACTATCCCTCCTCCAACTTCCAGACTATTAACCACTAATTTGTTTTTCTTACTGCCTCCACTAACATGGACTAAACAATGCATTCACCCATCTTGAACTAACAACCCATTGATCCCACTGATTTTCTTTGTCTTTTTCAGCCTTGGATGTCTCTTTCCTATTTACCCACATAGGAATCCACCACTGTCTTGTACCTGCTGTCCCCTTTTGCTCTTCATAATACATGCTAATACACCATCCCTGGCAACATCTATCTCTCCATCTCTACTCCGCATCTATACCATTCAGCTAAGTTTGGGTTAGAAAAAAGGATACGACTAGGACGACCATTCCGACTTTAATTCATGATCACTTCCGTTAAATTCTGCCTGACATTCTGATTTCGTTTCCTTCATCCATTCGTGTCTCATATTGCTGGATACCTTTCACATCTTCTCACTCAATCTTCCAGCACCATCAAGCTAAGCTGATTGTCTGCTTTGTATTTTAATGAAGGAAGAGAAGCAGTCAGAAAACAATGCCTCTGTACACTCCCCATTACATGTATCCACCCTCTTGCATCTGTCCCTGTACGTTTTACATCCCCTCTAAGAACCCATAGCTACATCTGTACTCTTTTCCTCTGAATTTCCTTGACTTATTATAAATGAAGAATTCATGGACTAAAATAAGCCAAGCGTTGGTGCCATTTTTGTCTACTGGATGCCATTGTTCACACGACTGTCTCCTAGCACCACTGTCAATATTTGCCTTTATGCTAGATAATTCCCAGCTGCTTCAAACACTCTACAAACATCCTTCATGTTAAAAAATAGTCTATCTATATTCCATTCCAGATATTGTTCCTATTTATTTATTTATTTATTTAGCAAGCAGGGAAGAGGGACAGAGGGAGAGAGAGAAACTTAAGCAGGCTCCATGCTCTGTGCAGAGCCTAGTGTGGGGCTTTATCCCATGATCCTGGGATCATGACCTGAACTGAATCAGGAGCCCCACACCTAACTGGCTGAGACACCCAGGTACCCCACTCCCATTTTTAAGGTAACACTTAGGACAAAATTGTTCCCCAAAAGTGTCTAACCTTCCTACCTTCAATCCCTCTTCCCCCCTCTCCTGGGAAAACACTTCCACCAGGGTTTTTCTTGACCATCCATGGACAGAGTCCTTTTAATGTCTTTGATGATATTCACTTCACTAAATCCAATGGTAAATTTTTAAATTTCATCACATTTCATCTTTCAGCTGAATTTGGCATAGTTGATAATTTCCTCCATTTTAATATTTTTTAATATTTAAGTTCTAAGACCTTATCTATTCTTCATTCTTGGTAACTTTTTCCAGTCTTCACTTCTGCTTCCTCCTGATCTCTCTCTCTGACTTCTAAATGTCTACATGTGTCAGGCTTCATCCTTACAAGTTCACTCCAACCTCCTTGCACTTAATTATTTAGTGATCTCACACAATCGTGTGGCTTTAAATACTCAGTCCTGATAGATTCCAAGTTTCTAGTCCCAGGAAATATCTCTACCCAAAGCTCTACACTCATATCAGATTATTTATGGGAAATTTAGACTTGAATTTCTGATAGACTTAACTGGAACTTAAGCTGGCCAAATTTCTGATTGTCCCTCCTACCCTGTTCACACTAATCTTAGTGAATTGAGATCCCATCATTCTATTAGTTACAAATGGTCTAGGAAATGCTGTAGTAACAAGTATCTTCCAGAATTTCAATGAGTTAAAACTTTTTTTTTTCCTTTTTCATGCTATATCAACTTTGGGGTAGGCTGAGAGCCCTGCCTTTTGTTGTTCACACTCCAGAATCTCAGCTGGTGAAGTAGCCAATAGCCATAGCATTGCCAGTGCTAGCAAGGAGATGAGAAGTATTTGTGAACCAACATGTTGGCAGTTAGAGATGCCACCAAAAAGAGTCACATGGCATGTTTTCATGGCCAAAAAAATCCTGCGGGCCATATCCAAATGCAAGAGGTCATAGAGTATATTCCTCCTGTATACTAAGAATAGAAAAGATATAATGCTGGTTCAAGGATGAACAGAAGCATTCGGTAAGCATTACTGACTATATTACCAGACCTAAAATATTAGAGGCATCGTTGAGTTCTTTTGCTCTTTCATATCACTGATACAATTTGTTTCCAGCCCTCCAGCAAAGTTCCTTGGCTCTACTTTCAAAATATATCTAGAATCTGACCATATTATGTGCTCCACACCCACCACCCTGGTTTAAGCCACCATGACCTCCAGCCTCTATTACTAGAATGGCTTCATAATCAGGCTTCCTCCTTCTGCCTTTATGCATCTATAATCTGTTCTCCACACAACACTGTACTGATACTTTAAAACCAGTCTGATTACCATACTCATCTCTCAAACTCTCTAATGTCTTCTCAACTCGTTCAGACTGAAATGCTTTTACTCTGGCCCACAAGAGCTATGAGACCAGGACACTAGCTACTTCTTGGGTCTCATTTGTACTCAATTTTCTCCTCTTTCGTTCTGCACCAATGGGCCGGCCCAACTAGAGCATGAATTCAGAATGTGCATTTCTTCCTCAGCATGTTTGCACTTGCTGTTGTCTCTAAAGACAATCCTCTTACCTGGGGTATCTGCTTTGTTCATGGCCTCCCAACATTTAGGCAATCTTTATTCAAATGCGACCATTCAACGAGATCTACCCAGGAAACCTTATACAGAACAGCATTGCCATGCTCTATCTTCTTTACCCTTATCCATAGCATTATCTTGTGACATAAATTTACTTTGTATATTTCTCCTCCCCATCCTTTAATGAGTAAGCTCCAGCAGGGAACAGTTTGTCTTTATTCATGAATATGTCCCTAGCTTCTGAGGCATTGTTTGGATAGAATATTCAAATTATAGTTATAGAACCAATAAAAGAATGGAAAATAGCTCCATATTTGTATATCAGGGTACTTGAATTTCATATTTTATATATTGTACTAGTAATATGCGTGCAATAAAATGTACTAAAGCTTTTAACCTGAGCTTGCTGTCAGATGGGGAGATTGAGAGTGCATAAAACAATTACGAGAAACCTGTGGTTCAAGCTGAAGCTGTAATGGAACAGAAGATGTGTCTATTTTTTAAAATTATTTTAGAGAGAGAGAGAGAGGAAGAGAGAGAGAGGTCAAGTGGGAGAGGGGCAGAGAGAGAGGGAGAGAGAATATGAAGCAGGCAGTACAGAGCCCAACATGGGCTTGATCCCAGGACCTTGGGATGATGACCTGAGATGAAATCAAGAGTCCAACATTCAACCAACTGAGCCACCTGGGTGCCTCCATGTGTCTAATTTTTGACGACATGTGAACAGATTAATATGGGGCCCCTCCTATAGTCTGTGCTTCCTCTAAATCTTCTCCCCATTACTAGCTGGATGCAGATCATGCAAAAGGGTCATCCTAATTGTTGAATGGAACCTGAATCCTTAAATAAAGATTGAGAGTTAAGTTGCATTTTGTCCAGGGATACTGGTTTCTATTTTGTGACAAGGAAATCGTATTGTTTTTCAATTTGAGTCATTATACATCTTGTGAATGTGTCACATGGAAGTCTAGGGTCAAGGATGATTCTTACACGTCTTCCACAGATTTAGAGTCACTAAGGTTCTAAAAGGAAGACCAAATTTGGGGAGGTGGGGTGGGGAATGAAAAGCTAAATTTTTTAACCTACCAGTTTTGAAGACACAGAGGAAACTCAGGAATATGTATCTTGAGATGTGCCTGGAGCTCGGAAAAGAGACCTGGAGCAGACATTTTTGACCATCAAGAAATGTACATATAGTGGGTAGTATAACCTGAGGAAGTGAGCAAATATTGAGGATGAGGTTAAAAATGTAACTAGGAGAGGGGCGTCTGGGTGGCTTGGTTAAGTGGCAAACTCTTGATTGGGCTCAGGTCATGATTTCGCAGTTAGTGAGATGGAGCCCTGCATCAGGCTCCGTGCTGTCAGATCTCACTCTCTCTCTCTCCCTCTCTCTGCCCGCCCCCCCTCCACACACATTCTTGCACTCCCTTTCTTATCTGTCTCTCAAAACAAATAAAGTTAAAAAAAAAGAATGTAAGTCTGAGAAATACCAAACTTTTAAGGGGCAGGCAAATGAAGAAGAACCTGGAAAAGGCTTGCCCACGCATGCTTAATATTTTAATCAGGCGAGCAAGGAGAGTATTATTATTCCCATATTGGGGGTAATGGAGCAGACATTCTATATTTCTAGACTCCAGAGACTAATTTATACAGTGTAGAAAGTTGCTTAAATTTCTTAAGATAGGAGTATCTGACAAAGTAGGTTTGTGTCTCAGAATCTCACAAATATGCACATAAAAAGGTTTATTTAGACAGCAGCATGTTTAATGAAATTCACTTTTGTAAACTGTTAAATATTCCAATTAGAGTTAGTATTTAATTAAAAAGAAAAAAACTTAAATATATTCGTCAGCAGATTGTGACAAGTGCTACTTTATTCTGTATTCCAAATACGTCCTCTTCATAGAGGCTAGCCTAAGTCACCCATGCATTGGCTAGGATCCAACAGCACGTACTTTTAAAATGTATTCATTGGAATCCAACACTATACTTTTTAAATTTTTTATACTTTTAAAATGTACTTGTCGGAATCCAACTCTACATTATAATTGCACTGAATATAGTGATTTCGCCTTTATTCATGCAGCATTCCAAGTGCTTAGTTCTTGGAATACATTTGGATACATAAAACAAATATTTAATGAATCAATGCATCAATAAAATGTATTCATTAATTTTAATGAATCTGTCTGAATTAACCAGCATTTAGCTACTATTTAAAATAAAGACATTTGGGCCCTGGAGAAGTCTCTAATCCACACATTTTGAATTTTCCCTGAAGACCCCATCTTAAGTGTTCCTCATGCCTATGCACCTGAGGAGTGTTCTCTCGGTGTGTGGGCATTACTATTCCTTGTAATGGATCTTTGTCAAAACTATTCTGGGCTCAGGACTTCGGCTAGGTCATGATCTCGCGGTCCATGGGTTCAAGCCCCGCATCGGGCTCTGTGCTGACAGCTCAGAGCCTGGAGCCTGTTTCAGATCCTGCGTCTCCCTCTTTCTCTGACCCTCCCCTGTTCATGCTCTCTCTCTCTCTGTCTCAAAAATAAATAAATGTTAAAAAAAATAATAAATAAATAAAAAAAACTATTCTAGGGTTTACTCTCTTTTTCTCTTCCCCCTCATTTTAATTGGAATTTTACAGGAAGCACTTCAATATCTTCTGGCCATTTTAACTCTGAAAGGATAATTCCTTTTATATGAATAAAAGTTCTTTCTTCTTCAAGGATGCAGACTATTTACGCTTCTATTTGTAACAAAATGCAATAATGCAACCCTTAATGCTAAACAAAGCTAAGCAGAGTTATTCACAGTCACAGAACTTAAAATAGAAAGTTGTTTTTAGGATATTGTATTGAGAGGACAATCATATAGTTATGTCTTATCCATTAGTCATCTTTTGATAAAATTAGAAAATGTTCCAGACATCTCTCTACCCTTCTTATTGAATTCTGTCAACTCACTGGTTAATAGGTGAAACACTAGTCAAAATGGAAGCCAATATATTACATTTCTTAGTTCTGTTGTTTCTTTAAGAAAAAAACAAACCATATTTTTCCTCTGGATAATTAATGTGAATGAATAGTTATATTGTGGTTTTCTACTTTTGCTTTTGATAACCCTTATCAAAGATAACTGTGATGAAACTCAGTTATTGTTTCAACTATATCCTTAACATCATATCCCAAACTTTTGCAATTTTGTCACTGCTCTAAGTCAAGGTTTAGTGGTAGAAGAATCTAGATTAGTTAGGGTGAGCCAATTACCCTATGGAGTAAGCCACCTCCCTGAACGTTGCTGGTAGCCAAAGATAAAGGATGTCTAGATCTGTAGTAGATACACAGTGATTTATCAAGTACAGCTTTGACATCAGCTGCAGTCACGTGGTCTGCATTAATTTGCATGGACCACCATAACAAATATCACAGACTAAGTGGTTTAAACAACATAAAGTTATTTTCTTACACTATGGAAGTAAGAAGTGCGGGATCAAGGAGTCAGCAGTTTGGGTTTCTCCTGGAGCTCTTCTCCTTGACTTGCAGATGGGAACCTTCTCTCTGTGTCCTCACTATTTTTCGTTTCCCTATGATTGCATACTTTTCTAACGTTTCTTCCTTTTTGCAGAAGGATACTACTCATGTTGTATTAGGCCCCCCCTGAAGGACCTTATTTTAACTTATTGACATCTTTAAAGTCTGTATCTCCTAACAAGTTTACATTGTCAAGCACTGGGGGCTGACACGTCAACATATGACTTTTGTGGGACATAATTCAGCCCATGACAAAGTATACACCTAATCCCACTGATTTTGTCTTTTTATACTTCCCCCGTGAAAAGGCTGCAGCCAGAATCCTGCAGATATCCTTCAATTTTATTATGCGAAGGAGCAAATCTAAATAGCGCAAGTGGTAACTTGTAGTGGATACCATGGCATCCCGCTTAGAGAGAGAATTGTCCTCATTTCAATAAATAAATAAATAAATAAATAAATAAATAAATAAATAAAAGAAAGGAAAAAGTACTTCACTTAAGATCATTCCTTCTAGCTGTTTGCAGCCTCACCTGATGTCTGGTTCACACGGGGTTAGAAGACATCTTCTTTTGCCCCAAAGTGAGACAAATATAGAGAATCATTCCACATCCTAGACTCCTAGTGGAATCCACTGGTTTATTTATTTGTTTGTTTGTTTATTATGTTTTAAGGTTTTGTTGTGGTGGTGTTTCGTTTTTGGTTTGTTTTTTGAGGTAGAGAGAGAGCATGTGTGTGCGGAGGGGAAGAGAGAAAGAGTAAGAATCTTCATCTGGCTTTGCCTCCATGCCCATAAGATCATGACCTGGGCTCTGAGTGGAAATCAGGACCCAGGTGCTCAACTGACTGAGCCACTCAGGTGCCAGACTGCTCATTTTAGTCCTGCTATGCTATTCTACTCCTATGTTCCGTTCTACGTTCTTTAATCTACACAGGTGCATTTTCTGAGGGCAATTCTTAAGAAAATTTGTTCATGTTACCTATGGTTTAGGTAAGAGAGGCTGTTGCTGTTTTCTTTCTCAGTGCTGTTGTGTTTTCTATCTCAGTGTCTCTTCCTTGGGAATCCAAAATAAAATTTTCATAACCTATGAGCTTTTTACAGAGTCATGAATTATTTATTTTTATTTATGTTGAAACCTGAAAAGTGAAAGTGAAGGATATATTATTAGATAAAAAAAAGGTTGTAAAAATGAAAATAGAAAAAAGCATATACCGCAAAGTATTTAGCACACGGTCTTATAATTAGTATGTGTTTAATAAATCAAGCAGATGTTTATAAGGAAACATCAAGACAAAGTGAGTAATGTTGACTTGTGTGCTCCTGTATGCCCCTTATGGGCTCAATATTACTAATATAATGGGTGACCATATGCACCACAATAGTTATTTTCCTTTTATATGCAAATGACTCTGACTCTGGGTCAGACTCATACTGGCTTCATTAGAAAATGAAAATATAATGGACAACAAGGAGTTCGATTGCTGTTCTTAAAGGGGGGAGAAGAACAAGTAAGAGGAAAAAAAAGGCATAAATGAACCTAGGAGACATCAGCAGCAGGAGTGAGCATGCGGCCCTCTGTTTAGATTAAGCACAGTGAGTCCCAGATTCCCTCTGCATTCACTGCACTGGAATTTAGAATGCAGTTATTCTAGGATGAAAAAATATAATTGGCCTAACTTGGATCAGTCACCCATATCCAGCGTGATAATATTTAACTGATGGCATGATCACTGGGTGCCCATTTTCATATACTGGGCCCATTGTAAGAGGTGATAAATTCATTAAAATATCAAAATACAATAACTTTAGAATGCATTGCATCATGATTTAAGAGAGACACCATATTAAAAAAAAACGTGATTAAACTTCACAAATATTTTCTAATTAAACTGCACAAAATCATTCCTGTGTGCTCTGTATGTAGGAAGTTTTCATATCAACATTACTGAGATAAAGAAACTAAAGAACAGAGGATAGCTACCTACATGAGTAATTCAATCAATTGATAATAAAGTTAAAATTGGACTACGGAGAGATAATTGTCAACTCTTCATTATATACTGCAAGATATATGCCCCACAAAGGAGTTAGCTTTGAACAAAAGTGCATGGAAACCAGTTATGACCTATTGCTTAAGACCATAATAAAGCTGAGCTGAAAGGAAAAGGCAGTAGTCTTGTCAGTATCACCTTATGCTATCATGGCACACTAGCCCCTAATCACAGCATGGAAAGGACAGGAATTGCCATAATTATATAGATTAGAAGCTTCATAGTCCCATGATTGTAGTTTCTCCCCTGCAGTCTGCCCCAAATTACTGCTAGAATTCTCAGCAATGCCCTAGGATGTGATGGACAAGGGGGCCATCGTACATGTCATTATTCTTTCATTCGTAAGTTTTTTCCAGTATATTCTATTCTCTTTGGTCCAGTGACCGTGTTCCTCAGTAATGGTCTCATCATTTTGCATAGCAGATACTTTAGTATCAACGTCTGGGATGCTAAAAAAAAAAAAAAAACCCTCTAAATTCTAGCTGATGATATTCCAAAGAAGCAGAGACAGGGAGAGGAATAGATGATTCAAAAATATACAGGATATAATAAGAGAAAAAATAAAATTCAAAATAAAACTAAATTTTGTCCATGCATACTTTTAAAAGATTCTCAAAAAATTGTATTTCCCTAAATTTTCTTAGGCGTAATTAAATTGTTATATATGTTCACAGAGGGTAGAGGACAAAATTGTAAACAATTTGGAAAGAATTACAAAAAACTTAGCAAACACTATATGGGTTTAGCAAATACATTGTTTTTCTTTTGTTTGCTTATTTGAGAGAGGGTAAGTGGGAGAGGGGCAGTGAAAGAGAGAGAATCCTAAGAAGGCTCTGTGCTCAGCACAAATCCCAAACAGGGCTTAATTTCATGACCCTGGGATCATGACCTGAGCTGATATCAAGAGTCTGATGCTTAACTGACTGAGCCATCCCAGTGTCTCTATATATGTTTTTTTTGTTTGTTTGTTTGTTTGTTTGTTTGTTTTAATACAATGGTTGCATTTGAAGGAATATATATGTCAAGCTGAAATTGCCATGAAAAGTATAATATTCATTTAAAGTCAATGTCTTGTGGTTCTTTAAGACAGGGTGATTGGAAACAAGCTAAAATTTTATCAAGAGGTTGATAAGAAAACTGTGGTACTTTCACATAATAGAACGGTAGGCATGTATTAGAAATGTTATCCACACTACTTTATAATCATTGGACATCACTTGAAATATAATAGCATATGAAAAATCAGGACACTTCTTACTAACACAGTATGATATTAGAGTAGAAACAGAACAGAAGGAACTGTTCTATACTGATTTTAAATGATGGGATTATAGTTGAATTTGAAAACGAACTTCTTTGATCTGTTTTATATGTTAAATTTCATTTAATGGTTATATAACCATATTTGTTGTATTTATTTTGGAATGCATTTTTTTTAAGTAATATAGGTGACTCCACTTATTCAAATTAAATGCATTCACCCTGTAGGAGAGGCAAAATGTTACCTTTACCTTCTTAGAGTTTTTTGTCTGGGATTCACAATTAATCTCACAAGAGAAAAGCACACAGAAGTGTGTAAGTTTAACCTTCCATGGGAGCTTCCATGGGAGCTTTTGTGGAAAAGTAAGGAAATGATGTGAGAAAGCTAAAGGAAGATGAGAATTATTTTAACACGGTCAGCTTATATAGAATTCTCTATGTCTCAACTTTGCATCATCGATAAAAATGTTACTTCCCTCTTGGTAGAGGAAGAACATCTTTCATAGAAGAATTTTATCTTGTACTTTGGGAAATATAAAAGAGGGGCAGAATGCCCATTTTGCACCTGCTGTTTCTCAAGTGCCCTTAACTCAAGATAATCAATATGCCAACGTGGCATATTTGGGGGTGACACACTTTGAATTTCCTCAATATATTTGGAGCTAAAAAAACAATTATGTGTTGAATTAAGGAAATGACCAAGGGGTTAGCATGCAGACACAGAATCAGGAGAGTTTAGACAAACGCCTTCTCTTCATAGATGGATATGTTACATCATTTGGCTGGCTTGCACCTATAATAATTGCCAGGAAGGATATGGGGTGGAAAGAGCTTGCCTTTGGTCCTCTACTAGCTTCCTTTAGGTCATGCCATGATGTTTCATCAGATACTGTGCTTTTTTTCCTCCCTAAGTACTTTGCTTTTGGTGATTAGCTACTAATCTCTGTTGAGATATTACATGATGTCTGCCTAAGGAGATACTGTATTTTTTATTTGAATAAAGAATGCCTCAAACTATTGACCTTAAGAAAATAAATATGTAGTTAGGTAGTTCAGGTGTCAAAGAAAGTTATTAGAGTAGATTTATTTCATGTCTCTCCCAGAACGCCTGAAAATACATTTATTCAATGATACCTCTTTTCCTAAGGGTAAGATTGCAATTCTCCTTGCTTAGTTGCTTAAGGCTGAGTGAGATGTAAAAGCCTTTACATGTTAGGGGGAAAAGCAAGCAGAAATGTTAAGCAAAAATTCCTATCAGGTATAAAGACCCTTAAAGCCCCATTAATCTACTTGTTTGGAAACAGATTTTAAAACTTCATCATAAATACAGACAGAAATAAAAATCAGAATACAAAAAGAAGCACTCCCATGCCTAAGGGCTATCTCCCTCAAGTGCTACTATAGATTTCTATGTTGGGCAGGTGGGAGAAAATCCAAGCATTCAGATCTAAGTCAGTCTTTAATCATTCACCAGTGCTTGGAAGAATTGCATTTCTTTAAGGTTGAAATAAATTTATGCTTTCTGATACATACATTCTAGAAATCTTTTGGAACTGTATCTCAAGGGGTGGAAGAGAAGACACTTAAAATCTTAGGGGGAAGAAGGCAGCAGCATCTTGTAGGGAAAATGACAGAGAACAGTTTCTGACTGGGGGCACCTTTGTATCATATACATTTTTACAACTAGGCCATCTGTGGCTGCCTAACAAAGAAATGAGTTTGAAGAAATTAATTTTGCAAGAAGAATTTGAATACACCCTATAAACTGGAAGGATCTCATAAACTCACTGGTGTTGACAGCCTGAGATTTATGGCAGAATTAACAAGTCTTACACAATTTGGGAAAATTTCCTGACATCATCATATGTCGCTGATCTTAGTATTCTATTTCAATAATATCAAGGGTCAAAGATGTATTTTGTGTTTTCTCTTTTAAAACCTATGTCCTGAGGGAGAGTATAGATTATACATCTAACATTTGCTGTGAATAATTAGGTCCCTTGGTTGTTAGTCTAGTCTGCTCAAATTGAGAAGGAAGAAGTCTTAAAAGCCCACTGACTAGGAATTATATTACATATTTGTCGTCTAACTATTTTAGGAGCAGAATGGAAATATTCAAAGCTAAAATTCTTAGTGTAATTATGATTCAGGAACTTTTTACACATCAGCATTGTTGGGATGCCCCACTCTGGGGTGGATTCTGGTTCCTCCACTGATGCTATTTGGGAACATTGACGGCACAAGAGGGTAAATAGTTGCTAGCTAGTACACAGGATAAATAAAGCAAGAGGGGCATCTTTATCAAGATTTTACTGGTCACTAACAACAGAAGAACATGAAGCCAGCTTAAGCCAAAAGGGAGTTGTGTTATATGGAGACGGTTACTGCCCGGACTATAGAGGGAGGGTGCAGCAGGACCAAATCTTGGCCTATTTGAGCAATAAAATACGTAAATCAAATTATAAAATAAATATCCATGAAGCCGGATGCATAGATATTGGATACATACATAAAATGGGTAAAAATATACAAGCCTTCCCTAACGAAGAATTTCAAATAATTTATATATATATATATATATATATATATATATAAAGCATATATATATAAGTATATAAGTGTATATATATATATGTATAAGTATATATATATGCTTTATATATATATATATATATATATATATATACTTGTTTCTCAAGGTGGTGGAACATAATTCTTCACTCCTTAAGTAGAATTAAGTTTTATAAGCCATGAATTAGTCTCTAAACATTTTTTAAAATATATTTACTATTTCTTTTTTTTTTCTCATTTTGGGTCATCGTCTTGATCTTGATGATTTATCACAGCTGTTGTTGTTCACGGTGTATATTATTTGGTCTATTCAACTTCTCGGGACATTATTTTCTTGTACTAATTCTCTCTCCCTCTCTCACTCTCTCTTTGTGTATAGTGTCTTTCAATGTTGTTTTATTAAATATATCAATCTTAAAGATATGAGGGGTAAATACTATTCCAGCTTTTGTTTTCTTTTTAAATATCAGTGATAGGCCTAAAGTCCTTCAGTGAGTTTGACATTCAGATAAAAAATCAGTATTATTTGGTTTCAATTCTTCAATTCCTACCATTATAACATGAATCTTCTTTCTACTTTTTCTAGACTTCACTTGTCAATGATATATGGACTATTTAAAATTTGTCATTTTCATTAATCTTCCTATCATTAATTCTCCTCTCCCTACTAATTAACATTATAAAGACAGAATAACTGTAGTGCTCAATATTACTAATTCAATGTAATCACCAATTTATATCTCCTTTTCCTCTATTTCTGAAGAAAAAGATTTTTCTCTGCTCAATTTTTATTTTAGTATTCTGTTAGATTAAACAAATAAATACACTAGTATTATATTTATTATTACACTGCCAAAATGTATGCAGGTAACTACCGAATGATTCATAATATGCAGCCATACATCTGAATTATTCCTTTTAGATAGAAAAAGGAAGCCAAATAATAAAATCAAAACAATATCTCTTTTGAAAACAGAAATGTTTTCCTTTTTTTTTATCATCTCTAAAAAGCTTCATGAAAGTGGAAGAAATACACATCCTTAGATTTAAAAAATACATCAGAATGTGTTCAGGTAATTGGAATGTGTGTGAAGTCAAGATAAGAATGAATAAACTGGTGAATTTTAAAAAGTGATGACGTTTTCTTAGAAAAATTAAATATCCCGTCAGTCCTCACACAGGGAAACAGGACTATGAATATAAAGCTATTCGATCCTTTGAGAACATGGTTAAAATGCATGTCAAATGTCTAGAGGAAAAAAGCGATTACTTCTTAAATTACTTTTTACTAAATCCATGAGAAAGGAACCTCAAATATATATGTCACAGGGACTTCCATCACAGCCAAGATGGAATAGACTGATCTATTCCTGCTTCTCCCCAATTATAAACCCTGGAAATAATGCAGGAGACAACAAAAGGGGAAATATAAAAGATGAAAAAAGAAGGCCCTTCAACTGAAGGAACAACATACTGTTCATGTGTCTTATAACCTGCACACCCAACAGAGAAAGTTGACCCAGGCCTGGGGTTTGTTGCCTCCCAATTGAGCATCCAAGGCAATCCAGATAGAATTATTCTTACTGCAATTCGAATAGGAGTACCATCAACACAAAGTGAGTCCCACAAAAAGAGCAAGGATGATCCATTGGAAGCCACACTAACAATAACTGAAAACAAGCGGAAGGTGCTGTCTTTCATGGAGAGGACTGAGACTCTCTTCCCACACCTAGGGAAACTGCACATTTGGGGATAATGAGCAATGAGGATGTCACTACAAGCACCCAGTCCACAGAGTCTCTGCCATTGCAGGCATAAAACTCCTCTACCCACAAAGAGATACAAGACAGCCAGGTGGCTCCAAGCATGAAGATTTCACCACCACCACCACCACAACAACAAAAACTACCCATGAAGCTATCCTTGGCACTTTGGGCTAGAAATTCCCCTCTTCCATTAGAGGACACCAGGCAGTGTCTCTTCAAGCAGCATCAGTGGAAGCTAGTAGGAACACTAGCAGCGTGAGATAAATTAAGCACACCAAACTACATGAAAATTTCTCTGAAAATTAGAATGTCACATGAAACAGCCCACCAAAAAAAAAAGCCAGAACTCCTGTTCTAAACCTAAACAGAGTGTTTACATCCTAAAATCCACTATGTAAATAGGTTCTGGAACTTACTAATATAAAAGTCAAAATGCCCAGTATAAAATAGACAACTATCCACCATACAAAGAATTTGAAAATTAACAACACAAATGAAAAAAGACATAAAAAAACCAAGATGGATCAGATGTTTTAACAAGGATTTTAAGGAAACATTATAAGAGAGGATTCAAAAGACAATTACAAATTCTCTTGAAACAAATGAAAATGTTAGCAAAACATGAAAACTATTTTAAAAAAAAAGAACTCAGTGGAAATTATACAACTGAAAAATAAAATAAAAATAATTAAAAGCCAGATATGCTCAATAGTAGAGTAGATGATAGAAGCAGTGAAATTAAGGATGAATCAAAATAATTTATTCAATTTGAACAGCAGACTGAAAATACACTGAAACTAAAAATCAGTAGAGGGTTAAGGACCGAAGGTACAAATATAAAATATTCAAAATTCTTATGATTGGAGACTCATAATAAGAGGAATACAGTAAGACTGAAAAAGTGTTTGAGAAATAGAAATAAAAAATCACTACATTCTGTAAAAAAAAAAATGCAAAAATCACAGAACAACAAACTGAGCAATGTCAAATAGAAATCAAAACAAAAAGTCTATGCCAAGACATGTCAAAATTAAAATTCTGAAAGCTGTACATACAAAAGAAGTCACAAAAGCAGTCAGAGATAAATAATGTATAACCTGTTAAGGAACATCAATTCAATTTATTATAGTTTTCTCCTCTGAAACCATGGAGTTCAGAAGGTAGCAGCATGTCTTTTAGGGCTGAAAATGAAGAAATGGCAACGACATTAACTACATCTGACAAGACTTTCCTTCAGGAAAGAAGAAGAAATAAAGACTGTACCCAGTAAAGTATAACTAAAGTAATATGTCACTAAAAGAGAATTACTAAAAGAAGTTTTTCAAAAACATAAGAAATGATAAAAGAAGAAATATTGGAGGAAGAGTGAGAACAAGATACAGAAATATGGAGAGTCGTATTAGACCAACCTTCTCTTAATGAGTTTGGTAAATCATATGTGATGATTGACACAAAATTGATTAAACAATCTGATATCCAAGACGATATTTAAAATTGTGAATTGTAGGGGTGCCTGGGTGGCTTAGTTGTTTAAATGTTGGACTTAGGCTCAGGTCATGATCTCACAGTTCGTGGGTTTGAGCCCTGCATCGGGCTCTGTGCTGATGGCTCAGAGCCTGGACCCTGCCTCAGATTCTGTGTCTCCCTCTCTCTGCCCCTCCCCCACTCATGCTCTGTCTCTCTCTTTCAAAAATAAACATGAAAAAAAATAAAATTGTGAATTGTAAACAGACCTAGGGAGAAGAAAAATTTCCACAATACAAAGTGGACTTTGATATCACACAGGTATATTGGTATCACTAGAAGAAATATATCAGGAAATAAAAAATTGACACATTCATAAATAGTATATATAAATCAAGATGAAATTGTAAACATTATGTAATCAATAAAAAGATTTTAAAAAAAACAAAGAAGAGAGAAAAGAGGAAGAACAGAAAATTAATGTAGTCAGAAAAAATCCTTAAGAATACCAATAATTACCTTAAAATTAAATTATCTAAATATAGAATTTAAAAGGGAGAGACTGGTAGAGTAATTTTTTCAATAGCCTCAAATATATGTCGTTTATGAGAAACTCACTTTACTTTTTGTTTTTTTTAAGATATTTATTTTGAGAGAGACTGAGAGAGGATGAGGGGGGAGGAGCAGAGAGAAAGGGAGAGAGGGGCAATTGCAATCAGGCTCTGCACGCACTCGGCACACAGTCCAATGTGGGGTTCCAACTCATGAAACCATGAGATCATGAGCTGAGCAGAAATTGAGTTGGTCACTCAACTGACCAAGCCACCCAGGTGACCAGAAACTCACTTTAAATTCAACTAAATAGGTAGATTGAAGGTAAAAGGATAAGAAAAGTTATATCAGATGACAATTAATTTTCAAAAATTCAGGAATGTCTATATTGACATGTAATAATGTAAAAGTTACAACAAGAAATTTCTAGACCCAAAAAACAATAATAGGATGATGAAAACATTATTTCATCCAAAAGATATAATGATTCTAAATGTGTATGACCCAAACAACATAGTCTAAAAATATAGTAGAGAAAAAAAAAGGTAAAAAGTGGAAGGAGAAATAAAAAGCTATACAATTATAACTGAAGACATCAATATCTTCTTGATGAAATTATTAGACAGAAGAACTATAAAAGATCTGAACAACAAAATCAAACAATAGTATCTAATTAACGTATATCACACACTCCATCCAACAATAGTACATACAGAACATTTATCAAGGTAGACCATATCCAGGGACATAAAATAAACCTCAGTATGTTTAAAAATAATTGAACTAATAAAGACTACATTTTCTCTTCAGAATGGAATGAAACTAGGAATAAATGACAGAAAAACAAGAAAATCTCTGAATACTCAGAAATTAAATAGTGCACTCATAGAAATCCATCATTCAGACACTAAATCTTAAAGGGAATAAGACATAGTAATTAGAACTGAATCAAATGAAAATACAGGTTCAAAATAGTGATGTATAAAGATTCTGAACTCACCTCCTTGAAAAGACTCTGCAGCTACATATGGAAAATTTTCCTCTGAAAACGAAAACAAAAACAAAAACAAAAATGAACAACAACCAAAACCAAAACCAAACAAACAAACAAACAAAAAAAACCCCTAAATCCCGGCTGAGTAATGATTACACATTAGGCAAGTGAGAAACAAACCTACTGAAACAGGTAGGAGAGGTTATGACACAAACTCGCCATAAACCCCATTCCCGGTACAGAAACTCACAATCAGGAAGAAACCCAAATCCCGAGCTTCTCAAAGAGGAGTGATGAATTTAAACTTCACATTGGGCAACCCATCTTTTAACACCTGCACCTAAGAGATGAACGCCCAAAACATCTAATTTTGAAAATCAAGAAGGCTTACTTATGTCTCAAGATCCAAGAGACTGTAGCAATCTGAAAAATGACTTACAAAACTCATGGACTTAGATTTACTTTCCCAGTGCCCAACTCATAGGCAGCTGTTCAGGCCCAGCTTCAAAGTGAAGGGTGCTCACCTGCTTATATTAAAGTGTAATCCTAAGGGGCAAGTATCTAATTTAACACACAAATCTAGGAGCCTGCTAATGCATTCTCCAGGGATGGAGACTGCAAGTTACCATCTTCTGCACTCACCCTTTGCTCTTTTCCAGACCACTGATATCTCCTGGAAGGGAGCTTTCACAGACATCTGGTGCCCTGATTTTTGTGGCTGCTTCCCAGGGAATGCTTCTTAATTGTCTGTCTCTGGAGACCAGGTGAACATCTGTTCCAGGTTCCACTGGAGCCAGTATCACTAACTCACCCAGAAAGGATCTTGTAGATTTGCCTCATGCCTAATTTTGGGGGCTTCTGCCAGGGGACATCACTTGAGTCTGGTGGCCAGTGAAGTCCCACAGGATGTGACCAACAGAGAATTTCTAAATAGTTGCTGCTCCCAGGGCAGATCAAGAGGAAACAAACCAAGGGTCTTGGACTTCCTATGAAGGAAACCTATTAACTAATTACCATGCCTGTGGCCTAAGGGATCTGTTTCTTCCTTCCTTCCTTTGTTCCTTCCTTCCTTCCTTCCATCCATCCTTCCATCCTTCCTCTCTCTCTCTTTCTTTCTCTCTCTCTCTCTCTTTCTTTCTTTCTTTCCTTCTTTCTTCCTTCTTTTTCCTTCCTTCCTTTTGGGATAGGTTTCTAACTAAACATGCACCTAGGGATTAGCTAATCCTTTCCAGATCTCAAAGGGCTGGAACAATTTTTTTGTTGTCTAGTGCTCTCCCACTGCCATGCTCCAGAGGATCAGTGTTGCCCAGTAGAGAGCTCTACAAGCAGCTGGTGCCCAAATTTTTATATCTAGTGTCCCAGTTTCCATAGTTGAAGACCAGTGGATGCCTCATGATCCGGAGTTCAGGGGACTTGCATTCCTGGGTTCCATGGGACAATCATGATCACAGAGATAGCTCTTGGCAGGCTACCACCCCCTGAGTACTGCACAGAGATCAGCCTAGGGCATACCACCCAATTTTTCTGTGAAGGAGATCTCTTCACTTGTCTTGGAGCTTAAGCTGAGGAGAAGGCTTCAGGTTTGGCATACACTTAGTAGTCCATAGAGCTGTTCTCAAGTAATGTAGGGAATGGATACCATCTGGGCACTCTCTCTCTGCCTTGCTCCAGCTCACTGCTATCTCCCAGAAAAGTGCTTATATACATAACTACAGCCTGGACTTTTGCCACTGTTTCCGGGGAGACATATTCGGATCACCTGGATCTGATGGCCAAGGGAGATTACATTTGTGGTTCTACAGGACCGTATATATTTGCATATTTCTAAAAGCTGCTGACTAAAGGTATGACTTCCATCAGCCTAAACGAGGGTGCTAAAATCTCACTTTTAAGACACTGATAGATCATGGCACTCAGTTAACTACTGAGAGCTATTAAAATATAATAGGCTGCTTAGAGAAGCACAAAAGTGTGAGAGACATGAACTAGGGAAAGGGTTGAATGGCAATGTTCATTCACATGGAGTCACTCTTTCAAACTGGGAGAAGTAGTTGTCTCATATTCATCTAGTTGGTATAGAAACCAAAAAAGTCAAGCAAAATGGAAAAAAAATCAGAAAACTATGTTCCAAATGAAAGAACAAGAGAAAACCTCAGAAAAAACTTAATTAAAGAGATAAGCAATATGTCTGATAATAATTTCAATGTCATTGCCATAAAGATGTTCAGGGAAAGGGGAAGAAGAATGAATAAATACAGAGAGAACTTCAACAAAGGATGGAAAATATAAGAAAGTACCAAACAGAAATCACAGAGCTAAAAGAAAAATACCTAAAGTAAAATATATGCTAGAGGAATTCAACAGCCAATGAATGATGCTGAGGAAAGGATTAGTGAACCCAAGAAAAAGCAGTGAAATTTAATCACACCAGTAAATAGAAAAAAAGAATGAATAAAAGAGAGGATAACTTAAGTAACTTATGAGACAACAACAAATGGACTAACATTCACATGACAGGACTTTCCAAAGAAAAAGAGAGAAGGGGGCAGAAAACTTCTTTGGTGAAATAATGGCTGAAATCTTCCCTAATCTGAAAAAGAAAATAGACACTCAATTTCAAAAAGCCCAGAAGCTTCCAAAGAAGATAAAACCAAAGAGACACACACCAACATTCATTACAATGAAAATGTGAAAAGTGAAAGATAAAGAAATATTAAAAAGACCAAAAGGAAAAAAAAAACCCTTCATATGTACAAAATAATCCCATAAAAGTAAGAGCAGATTTTTCAGCAGAAACTGTTGAAGCCAGAAAAGAGTGGCACAATATATTCAAAGTACCAAAATAAAAAGCTTTCAACTAAGAATATTCTACCTGGCAAAGTTATCATTCAGATATTGAATTAATAAAGTTCTCCAGGCAAGCAAAAACTAAAGGAGTGCCTAACCACTATATCAGCCTTACATGAAATATTAAAAGGAATTCTTTAACATGAAATAAAAGGTCACTCATTAGTAATAAGAAAACACATGAAAAAAACAAATCTAATTAAAACAGTAAATATATGGGGCCCCTGGGTGGCTCAGTTGGTTAAGCTGCTGACTCTCGATTTCAGCTCAGGTCATGATCTCACGATTTATGAGACCAAGTCCCACATCAGGCCCTGTACTGACAGTGCAGAGACAGCTTGGGATTCTTTTTATCTCCCTCTCCCTTTGCCCCTCCCCAGTTCTCTCTCTATATATATCTCTCACTCAAAATAAATAAATGAACATTAGAAAAAACTGTAAATATATACCATAAATAGTGGATAAATCACTTATAAATACAGTATGAAGGTTAGACAAAAGTAGTAAAAATAACTATGATTATAATGATTAATTAAGGGTTACACAAGATGAAAAGATGATGGAAAATATAGAATACGGGGTGAGTAAAAATTTTGAACTTTAGAATGTGGTCAAATTCAGTCATTATAAGCTTAAAGTAGACTGTTACAGATATAAGTTGTTATACGTAAGCCACTTGGTAACCACAAACTGAAACCCTATTATAAATACACAAATATAAGCATAGTACTAAAGAAAGTCATCAAACCACAAAAAAATAAAGCAAGAAAAGAGGAAAGAACAATAGGGAATTACAAAAACATCCATAAAACAATGAACAAATGGCAATAATACATATCTATTAATAATTACTTTAAATGTAGGGGCGCCTGGGTGGCGCAGTCGGTTAAGCGTCCGACTTCAGCCAGGTCACGATCTCGCGGTCCGTGAGTTCGAGCCCCGCGTCGGGCTCTGGGCTGATGGCTCGGAGCCTGGAGCCTGTTTCCGATTCTGTGTCTCCCTCTCTCTCTGCTCCTCCCCTGTTCATGCTCTGTCTCTCTCTGTCCCAAAAATAAATAAACGTTGAAAAAAATTTAAAAAAAAAAAAAAAAAAATGTAAATGGACTAAATTATCCAATCAAAAGCATCACATGACTGAGTGGGTTAAAAAAATAAGACATATCTATATGCTGCCTACAAAAGACTCATTTTAGATGTAAGAAAACTCATAGAGTGAAAGTGAGATGATGGAGAAAGATATCCCATGCAAATGGAAACCAAAAGAAAGCTGGGGTAGCTATACTTATATCAGACAAAATCTAACTTAAAACAAATACTGCAAAAAGATATAAAGATGGATATTACATATTGATTAAGAGGTCATTCCAACAACAGGATTTAACATTTTTAAATATTTATGCACCCAACATAAGAGCTCCTAACTATATAAAGTAACTATTAACAGGCATAAAGGGAGAAATAGATAACAATGCAAAAGTAGTAGGGGACATTAATACCCCACCCACATCAATGGATAGATTATCCAGAACAAAAATCAATAAGAAAAACATGGGCTTTAAATAACATATTAGATCAGAGGGACTTAACAGGTGTATGCAAAGCATTTAATCCAACAGCAACATAATATACATTATTCTCAAGTGTGCATGAAACACTCTCCATGGTAGATCATATAATAGGACACAAAACAAGTCTTAATAAATTTAAAATAATTGAAATTGTATGAGCCATTTTTTTATGACCACAATGGTATTAAACTAGAAATCAATTATAAGAAGATAACTGGAAAATTAGCAAATATGTGGAGATTTTAAAACGTGCTGCTTAATAACCAATAGGTTAAAGAAGAGATCAAAAGAGATAAAAAAATACATTGAGACAAACAAAAATGCAAATATAATATACCAAAACATATGGAATGCAGTAAAAGTAGTTGTGAGGTAATTTAATATTGATAAATGCCTACCTCAGGTGTGCCTGGGCATCTCAATCAGTTGTATCCAACTCTTAATTTCAGCTCAGATCATGATCTCATGGTTTGTGAATTCAAACCCCAGATTGGGCTCTGTGCTGACAGCATGGAGCCTGATTTCAATTCTCTCTCTCTCCCTCCCTCTCTGCCTCTCTCTCTCTCACTCTCTCTCTCTCTCTCTCTCTCTCTCTCTCTCAAAATAAATAAGCATTAAAAAAAATAAATGTCTACCTCAAGAAACAAAGAAAAGTCTCAAATAAACAATTTAACTTTACAACTCAAGGAACCAGAGAAAGTACAAATTAAGCCCACAGTTTGGAGAAGGAAGTAAATAATAAAGATTATAGCAGTCATTAATGTAATACAGACCAATTTAAAAAAAGGAAGAAAAAAGAAAATATCAATGAAAGGAGGATGTGGTTACTTGAAAAGATAAATAAAATTGGCAAATTTTTAGCTAGATGTAATAAGAGGAGGGATCAAAGAAATAAAATCATAATGAGAAAATATTACAATCGCTACCACAGAAATACAAAGAAGAAATTACTATGACTAATGTCAACAAATTGGACAACCTAGAAGAAATGGACAAATTCTTAGAAATATACCATCTACCAAAAATGAATCATGAAAAACTAGAAAATCTGAATAGATTTATTACTAGCAAGAGACTGAATTAGTAATGAAAAAACCTCCCCCAAAACAATAAATTCCAAGACCAGGTAGTTTCACCAGTGAATTCTACCAAATATTCAAAGAAGATTTAAGACCTCTCTTTCTCAAATTTGTTCAAGAAATTGAGGAGCAGAAAATACCTCCAAATTTATTTTACAAGACCAGCATTACCCTGAACCCAAAACCAGACAAGGGCACCACGTCAAAAGAAAATTACAGGCCAATATCTCTGATGAACATAGATGCAAAAATCCTCAACAAATAGTAGAAAATAAAATTCAGCAATACACTGAAAGTATCATAGAAAATGATGAACTGGAATTTATTCCAATGGTGTGATTATGGTTCCAACATTTGCATATAAATCAACATGATACACCACATTAACTAAATGAAGGGTAAACAATCATACGATTTGAATACAAGCAAAAACAAATTTGACAAAATTCAACATCCAATTATGATAGAAACTTTCAACAAAATGGGTATAGATGAAACATACCTCAAAATAATAAAGACCATTTTTGAGAAAGTCAAAGTAAACATCACAATAGTGAAAAGCTGAAATTTTTTTTTTTTAAGATCAGAAACAAAACAAGGATGCCCCACTCTTCTCAATTTTATTCCACTTAGCATTGGAAGTCTTAGCCAGAGCAATTAGGTAGGAAAAAGAAATAAAGACATCCAAGTCAGGTAGGAAGATGTAAAATTTCACTACTTATAAACAACATGATTTCATAAAAAATCCTAAAATCTCTACCACAACATCGTTAGAAGTAATATACAAAATCTGTCAAGTTTCGGGTACAAAAGTCAAGAGAGAAATATCTGTTGTGTTTTTATACACTGAAAATAAACCGTCAGAAAGAAATTAAGAAAACACTCCCATTTAATATTGCATCAAGGAAGAATAAAATATCTGAGAATAAATTTAACCTCAATAAGGTGAAAGTACTGTATACTGAAAAGTATAAGTTATGGAAATAGATTGAAAGAGAAACAAATAAATGGAAAAATATTCTATGCTCATGGATTAGGAGCATTAATATCATTAAAATATCCATATTACTCAAAGGAATATTTAGATTCAATGCAATCTCTATCAAATCGCATTTGATATTTTTCACAGTGATATTTTTCACAGAAATAGAACAATCAAAACATTTGTATGTAACCACAAAAGTAATAACCAAAGTAATTTTGAGAAAGAAGAACAAGGGTGGAGGAATTATGTTCCCTGATTTCAAACTCTATTAAAAGTCTATTGTAATCTCTGAATGACTAATTTCACTTAGAATAATACCCTCCAGTTCCATCCACCTAGTTGCAAATGGCAAGAATCATATAACTTCACTCATATGAGGACTTTAAGAGACAAAACAGATGAACATACGTGAAGGAAAACAAAAATAATATAAAAACAGGAAGGGGGACAAAACAGAAGAGACTCATAAATATGGAGAACAAACTGAGGGTTACTGGAGGACTTGTGGGAGGGGGGATGGGCTAAATGGGTAAGGAGCACTAAGGAATCTACCACTGAAATCATTGTTTCACCATATGCTAACTAATTTGGATATAAATTAAAAAAAAATAAAAAAAGTCAATTGTAATCAAAGCAGTATGGTGTTGGCATAAAAAACAGACACATAAGTCATTGGAACAAAATAGAAGGCCCAGGAATAAACCAACACATATATGTCAACTAATTTGCAATGAAGGATCCAAAAATATAAAATGATTAAAGTACATTCTTTTCAGTAAATGGTTTTGGGACAATTGGACTGCCAGATGCAAAAGTGATTTTAGACCCTTATATCATATCTTACACAAAACTTAACTCAAAGTGGAATATATATATATATATACACACACACACACATATATATACATATACGTATACGTATACGTATATATATGTATACGTATATATATATATAAATACGTATATATATATATATAAAACGTATACGTATACATATATATATATGTATACATATATACATATATATATATATATAAAACAGACTATTATTCAGCCATAAAAAGAATGAAATCTTGCCATTTGCGACGACATGGATGGAGTTAGAGAGCATTAAGCTAAGTGAAATTAGTAACATAGACAAAGATGAATACCGTATGATCTCTCTCATATGCATAATCTTAAAAAAATTCAAACTCATAGATACAGAGAACAGATTGGTGGCTGCCAGAAGTGGGGGTTAGGGGGTGGAACAAATGGATGAATGGGTTCAAAACATTAAAAAAAATGAAACCTACAATACATATTTCCCAATTCTCTTTACTGAATGGCATAAAAACAATGACTAATTCTGTTTACAATGAGAACTGACTGAATCCAGCTTGCAGGCTCTAAATACTATATCTCATTAAAAGGAATCAGGGCTTGGGACATCTTTTCCAATCAGATATCAAAAAAAATATCAAATATAAAAAATACAAAATAATAATATTACACCCATACTTACTAAATATAAAATGCATAGCATATCTATATAGCCAAATATATACACAAAGAAAATCCAGCGTATCAATCTATGTGCGACATAACTAAAACAGTAATAAAGAGAAAACTTATGGTCATGTATGTTATTAGAGGTAAACTACAAGAAATGTCTTAAATCAATAATCTAAATGCCTACATAGATAAAACAACAGCAGAAATCTTTAGCAAAACACACTTAAGGCAAATAGAAGGAAGAATAAATCAATACAAACAAAATTAGGAAAAAAAGAAAACAAGTCAATAAAACAAACCCAGGTACTTAAAAAAACTCAATAAATCTATAAACCCTTCATAATACTGACAAGAATAAAAAGAGACACAAATTACCAGTATCACGAATGAAACAAGAAATATCAGTGTAGATTATACAGTTATTGTTAAAAGGTAATAAGGGAATACTAAAAATATGTTTATTTTCATGACCTTGGTAACTACAAAAAATAGACAAATTCTTCAAAAAACACTTTAACAATATCCAACCAAGATGTAATAACACAATTGAATTCATAATTTCAAAAATCCAAAAAATAAATACCCCAGCCTGACATGATTTTACTAAAGACTGTTATTAAATATTTAAAGTAAAATTAATACCCAATTTACACAATCTCTTCCAGAAATTAGAAGAGAGTTCTTCCCAAAATATGTTATGAAGCTATAGTTATCCTGACAACAAAATCAAATAAAGATAGTACAAAAACAATAAGAAATAGAAAATAAAAGACAAAGGGAATTATAAATATCATGAATTTAGATGGAAAAATAAAATATTTTAAAAATTAACCCAACAATGAATAAATTTGTATAGCAAAACTAAGTGGGATTAACTCAAGGTATGCAAGTCTGGTTCAACAATTGAAAGCCAATCAAGATAATGCACAACAATATGTTAGAAAAGAAAAATCATATGATTATACCAATTGATCCATAAATACATTTATCAAAACCCAGCACGTTCATTATAACATCTCTCATAAGAGCACCTGTGTGGCCCAGATGATTGAGTGCCCAACTCTTGATTTCAGCTCAGGTCACAGGTCATGATCATTGTGAGCGCAAGTCCCACATCAGGCTGCAGACTGAGTGTGGAGCCTACTTAACAGTTTCTTTTCCTCTCCCCCACTTTCACTCTCTCTCTCTCTCAAAAAAAAAGGCTCTCATAAAAATAGAAATAGAGGGAAAATAAAACAGCTTAGTAAGGTGCATACACACAGAAAAGATCCAGCTTGTATTATACTTAATAGTGAAAGACTGAATGCTGGCCTCCTCGATTACAAACAAGGGAGATGTCCACTCTCACAACTTCACTTACACTTGATCTAGTACTGTAATTTCTAATCATGCAATAAAGCAAGAAAAATAAGAGAAAGGCATCGTGGAACAGAATAAAGGCATTTTTGTTTGCGGAAACCCTCACTCTCTTTAAAGAAAATTCCAAGGAATTTATTTTTAAAAAAACTAGCCCTAATAAATGAGCTCAATAAAGTCACAGCGTAGATGATCAAGATGCAAAAGTTAATTACATTTCCATAGACTAACAATGACCTTGAGGAAATAAAAATTAAAGGCACGGTCACACCAAAGAATATGAAACACTTTCATACGCACTTTAGAAAATATGTATAGGGTCCGTTGGTAAAAACTACAAAATGCTGATTTAAGAAAAAAATGAAATAAAACTTAAGCAAATGGGGATACATGAACTGAAAAAATATAGTAAAGATATCAGTTCTCCTTAAACCGACGTACAGGTTTAATGAGATTTCTATCAAAATCGAAGCAAGGAGTTGTTGTTTTTTTTGTAGTCATAAACAGGCTTATTCTAAAATTAATATGAAAAGGCACACATTTTAGAAGACTTAAAACTACCTTTAAAAAGAAGAATAAAGTAAATCACTGAACCAAATATTAACACTTATTATACAGCTACAGTAATCAAGACAGCATAGTGTTTAGAGGTATAGACACGTAGATAAAAATAAACGAAATAGAGTGTCCCAAAATAAATCCACACAAATATGCTCAAATAAAGTTTTACAAGGTTGAAAAAGCAATTCAATGGAGGAAAAATCGTTTTTTCAAAAATAGTGCTAAAGTAATTGAACATCCATGAGGAAAATAATGAAACTCAATCTAAACTTCATAGCTTATGGAAAAATTAATATAAAGAAATCACAGTTAAATGTAATACATAAAACTAGAAAACTTTTAGAAAAAAGTAATATAATCTTTGGTATCTAAGGCTAGGCAAAGAATTCTTAGACTTGAAACCAAAAGCATAATCTGTAAGAAGGAAAAATTGATAAATTTGCCCTCATGAAAAATAAAATATTTTTCTCTGCCACAGACACTGTTAAGAGATGAAAATATGAAATATACACTGGGAGGAAATAGTTACAAAACCACATACCTGGTAATGAAGCCTCATGTAGAATATATAAGTTATTCTCAAAACTCCACAGTAAAAAATTCAAACAATCCAATTTAAAAATGGGCAAAAGGCATGAAGACACATTTCGCTAAGTAGGATATACAGATGGCAAATAAGCTCATGAAAAGATGTTCAATATTATTAGCCATTAGGAAAATGCAAATTAAAACCACAATGAGATATTAGTATATACCCATCAGAATGACTAAAATAAAGATGTAGTGACAATGTTGGATGATGTGGAAAAACTGGATTATACATGCAATGCTGGTGGGAATACAAATGGTATAGTCACACTGGGAAATGTTTTTCCAGGTTCTCTTATTTTTCCTCTTTTTTTTTCCAGGTGGTTTTAAAATGAAATGTGTGACTACAACATGTCATGTCCCAGGAATTTTACTCTAGGGTATTTATCGCACAGACATGAAAACCTCTGTTCACATAGAATTTCTACTTGAATGTTTACATCAGCTTTATTTGTAATAGCCAAAAACTGGTTACAACCTAGATTCCTTTCAAATGAGGGAATGGTAAACAAACTCTGATACATCCTATGTAGTAATTAAAAAAAAAATAATGGAATATTGATGCACACCCTGACTTGAACAAATATCCTGAGAATCATGTTGAAGGAAAAACAATTTCAAAAGATTGCTTACTTTATCATTTAATTTATCTAATATTCTTGAAACATATATATATGTATACACACATATATATATTCTTGAATATATTTAAAACATTCTTGTGTGTGTGTGTGTGTGTGTGTGTATATATATATATATATATATATATATACACATATATACTTGTCTCCATTTAGGAATGGAGATTGAAAGTGGGCCTGATAATTATGACAGTTATAGCTAAAAATGGGCAGCACAAGAGATTGTTTTGGTGGCGGAACTATTCTACATATTCACACTGTCATTACCAATATTCTAGTTGTGCTATGGTTTTACATTAGGAGTATTAATAGTAGGGAAAGTTAGTAATAGATTCTGGGATCTCTGTATTGTTTCTTACAATTGCATGTGAATCTACAAGTATCTCAAAAAATGCTTACTGAAAAAAATCTAGGGGCACCTAAATCAGTTGAGCGTCCAAATCTTGATTTAAGCTTAGATCATGATTTTAAGATCATGATGAGATCAAGTCCAGAGTGGGGCTCAACCCTGAGCATGAAGACTGCTTAATATTCTCTCTCTCTCTGCCTCTCCCCTGCTTGCACTCTCTCTCTCTCTCTCTCTCTCTCTCTCTCTCTCTCTCTCTCAAAAAAAAAATAAAACAATCAAATAAAAAAAACATAATTTGCAGTGTAAAATTGAATGCTACTAATACACTTACCTAGACTTGGGTAGGTGAAATGAAAATGTTGTTTGTAGTTAAGTTGGGATGGTTTTTCAGGTTGATATGTACTAACACTATTTTTTAAAATCATTTGTCCAGGAATATTGAATCTGAGAAAGATTTTATTAGAACTGTGAAAAAGCATATTCTAGTGCAACAAGATTATCCAGGATAAATTAAAGAGTAAGTCTGTTTAAATAAAATATTTTTTAAAGTCTGCTTTATAAAACTGCATTAGAAATTTGATCTTTTGTAAATAAATTGTCCAGAATACAAAGATCATGAAGGGATATCATGGGCTGTAAACTTAGTCATAGTTTACAAGGATAAAAATGATACTAATCCAGAACTATTGGGAAAGGAATGTCCAGTATAGCTTCTTGTCTTCCAGTGCAGTGTATTTCATATTATACTGTGTTGCTGAAATTGAACAATTTAATGAAATAACCTCTAAAACTTTCTAGCAGATGTGAGACCATAAACCGAGAAAAATCCATTCTACAACTTCGTCTACCATATCTCTTCCACTGCCCAAAGTGTATGAAGCCCCTCTTGAGGATCTATTCATATAACAGTTTATTACAACCTTTTGAAGGTGAGATTCTTACACTAGAAATGTCAGGTAACAATAAAATTTACAATCCAGTCTCTCTGATATCCATATTTTGGGGATATCTCTTGAAAATATACATCAATGCACAACCTTGTAGTAAAGTATAACATCCTAAAGAACAGTCATCATAGATCTCTGGTAAGTGTATTTCATAAGCAATTTTAATTTTCTTTTATGACAGAAGGTTAAACAATGTAGCAGTGGGAGAAATAACAATCTTTTTGCCTACAGAAAGATTTTGAGTCTACCCAACATAACAATTTTGCTTGATGAAACTAGTATCATAACATCCATAGACAGATGGCATTAATAATTTTATTTCAGTTAATTTTATTTACTCTTCTTACTGTTTTTTTTTTCCTTTTGATAGAAATTATCTAGGCAGAAAGTGAAGTGAGCCCCAGTGTGACTCTCCATGCTCCTCTTATAACTCATGCAGACTCAAGAATTATTTTCTTAACATTAGGAAACTGGTAAAACTTAGTAAATCCCTCATGAGATTTCTAAACCAATTAAAAGAAAATTCACAGTAAAGTATAAGGTTAGAGAGGAAGAGAAGAGAGAAAATAATTGAGTGAGATTGTTGGAGATCATTACATGATCAGAGTTACCGAGAAATAAAGTACATCTCTGGCTACAAAATGAATGATAAAAGGAGTAATAATAGAGTATGGATATGGATGTAGATATGAATATGTAGATATCCAGAGCTAGGAAATGTCAACTAAATAAACTTGTGTAAGTAACAGAATAGTACAACAACAGGGCAGGAAATATAATTAATATCTAGTCAGTTGAGTTCTACACAAGACTCATAATTTTTCTTTATCTTTCTGATAAATATGGGAAATTTGTATTGTTTAGTGACAAATATAACTGATTTTTAAAATTACTATCTGTGAAGTGACTTTCTTTCCTTTGACCTTGTTTCCAGTTCTCTTCATTTCATATACTTGGAGGGAAGTTCTTATGTATCTTTTGCATTTATTGTAAAGTAATAGAACCTATGGATTGGAAGAGAAAAATTTTATAGAGTGAAAGAGAATAGGCTAGAGATTATAAAAAGGCATATGAGATATATACATATATATATATACATATATATATATTATTTATGGTTGCATGATCATGACAAATTAAGAGATATTAGATTTATGCCTGTTATACACAACCCTAATATTTTATAAAATGTATGAATAAGTTTTCAGGCATTGATTATAAGACCATGCAGGAGGGTGTTTTGAGACAGAAGAATTACACAAGATAAGTACCATATTCCTTCAGAGTATATGCCCAGGGACACTTTTTATAACATGGAGAAATAGAGCACAAAGAAAAATCAGTACCTTTGCGGTATAAAAGAAATAAAGATTGAAGTTTAGGTGTATTGACACAGGTATCATTTATTGGATAGAGAAAGAAGTCCAGAATTCTGTATTGGGTAACCTTAACATTTGTGTAAATACAAACATGTGAATGTCAAGGTCAAGTTTTATTGAGGCCTGGTGTAGAAGAGCTGGTAAAATGTTCTGATATGTGTCAATATTCTGGAGAATACTGCTGAAAGTCACTGGTGTTACATTCTGTGAGAGTAGAGAGGTCTCACCAGTCATCTTAAGTATTTAATGTGAGATCCCACAAAAATCTCACTTTAAGAATATCCCTCTGAATAGAGCCAAAAAAACAAGCCTTGACATACTAAGGTTCATTATACAATAAATAATTGCCAGACAAATCAAGCTAAGTATAAAGAGAGGCAACAAAATTCAAATGTTTAATATATGATATAATAATTCCCACCATAAAAATTAAAATAAAACAAAACAAAACAAACTAGATATGTAAAGACATTTTAGCACTGTTAACCTTGACACGAGGCTAATGTTCATTTTTTTTTAATTTTTTTAACATTTATTTAATTTTGAGAGAAGGAGGTAGAGCATGAGGGCGAGAGGGACAGAGAGAGCAGGAGACACAGAATTGGAAGCAGGTTCCAGGCCCCGAACTGTCAGCACAGAGGCCAATGCAGGGCTCGAACTTGCGAACTTTGAGATCGTGACCTGAACTGAAGTAGGACGCTCAACTGACTGAGCCACCCAGGCGCCCCATGTAAGGACACTTTAAAAAATAACAATAGGAAGAAAAATTCAGCACCAACAAATGGAAATGACACAATAACTGGAACTAACAAACAAAATCTTGAAAACAGTTATTGTGAATGTAAATGTTTGAGAATATAAAGAAAAGGATGTACACCATGAATGAATAGATGGGTAGCTTCTAGCAGAAAATGGAAATTATAAGCAACCAAAATTTATGGCTTTAAAAATAAAATGCCTACAATTAAAAATTCACTGAATGGTATTAATAACAGATGGAAATTGTAGAAAAAGAGGAGCAAAGCGATAGAAATCCACTTTTAAACATAGAGAAAAAAGATAAAAAATAATAAACAAAAAATCACTGCCTTCTGGGTCAATATTAAACAGTTGAAAAATATGAGTAAATGAACTAACAAAAGGAGAGGAGATACAGAAATTGGGACACAATATGCACAAGTCAGTAATAGTTGTTTTTTTTTATCCCTAAATGTAATAAAATTTGAAAACCACAGAAACAAGAAGCTCAACCATTTCCATGAGTAAATACTCTTGGATTATTTAAAAAAATAGACATATGATTGTAAAATTTCTAAAACCAAAAATAAATAAGTAATCCTAAATGTAACCAGAAATTAAAATTAAAACTTATTTATACAGAACAGCATTAATAATATCCACAGATTTCTCAAAAGATTCTACATTTATGATAAAAACTCAACAAATGGGTACAGAGGGAATATGCTTTAACATAATAAAAACTATATGATAACCCCACAGATTACATTATACTCAATGGTGGAGAGCTGAAAGCTTTTCCAGTAAGACCAGGGAAAAAGGAAAGGATGCCCAATTGTGCCCTTTTTAGTCAACATCATAGTGGATGTTCTAACCAGAGTAATTAAGCAAGAAAAACAAATAAAAATCATCCAACTTAGAAAGGAAGAAATAAAACTATAACTATTTTCAGATGACATGATATAGATATAGAAAATCATAAAGATTCTATCAAAAAACTTTTAAAACTATTCAAATAAATTCAATAATGTTGCAGGATACAAAATCAATACACAAAAACCCATTTCTACACACTAATAACAAACTAGAAGAAAGAGAAATTAAGAAAACAATCTGATTTACAATTGCATTAAGGGGTGCCTGGGTGGCTCAGTTGGTTAAGTGTCCATCTCTCCATTTTGGCTCAGATTATGGTTCCAGGGTCATGGGAATAGAGCCCCATGTCCGGCTCCAGGCTGATTATGGAGCTTGCTTAAGATTATCTCTCTCCCTTTCTCTCTGCCCTTCTTGTGCTCGTTCTCTCTCACTCTCTCTCTCTCAAACAACAAACAACAACAAAACAAAAACAAAAAACAATTGCATTGAAAATAATTAAATGCCTAGAAATAAATGTAACAAAGGAAGTGAAAGACCCGTATACTAAAAACTGCAATATATTAATGAAAGAAATTGAAGACACAAATAAATGGAAAGATATCCAATGCTCATGGAATAGAAGAATTAATCATATTAAAATGTCCATGCTACTCAAAGCAACCTATAGATACAATGTAATCCCTATCAAAATTCCAATGGTATTTTTCATAGAAATAGAACAAACAATCCTAAAATTTGTGTGGCACCATAAAAGCCCCCAAATAGTCTTAAGCAAGAATAAAGTTGGAGGCATCACAATTCCAGATTTCAAAGTATATGACAAAGCTGTAGTAATGAAAACATAAAAACAGACACAGATTAATGAAATTGAATAGAAAGCCCGGGAGGGGGGGAAACCTACACATATATGACCAATTAATTCCTGACAATGGAACCAAGAATATACAATGGGAAAAGGATAGCCTCTTTAATAAATGTTGGGAAGACCAGACAGCCACATGCAAAAATAATGACCCCAGACCTCTGTCTTACACAATATATATAAAAAAAATCAACTCAAAACTGATTAAAGACTTGAATATAAAACTGGAAATTTTAAATACCTAGAAGAAAGTATAGAGGGTGTGATCCTTGACAAAAGTCTCACCAGTAATTTTTTCCATTTGACATGAAGAGCAAAGGCAACAAAAGCAAAAATTAGCAAGTGGGACTACATCAAACTAAAAAGCTTTCACACAGTTAAGAAAACCCTCAACCAAATGAAAAGATAACTAACAAAATAAAAGAACAAATTGAAAATTATATTTCTAATTAGTTAAGAGGAATATATATATACATACACATACACATATATATACACATATATATACTCACATATATATATACACACACACATACACACACACACATATATATATATATATATACACACACACACATATATATAAAGAACTCGTACAACAAAAATCCGATTAAAAACAGGGTAGAGGAAATAAATAGACATTTTTCCAAAGAAAACATGCAAATGGCCAGCAAGTACATGTAAAGATATTCAACATTACTGATCATCAAATCAGGGAAATACAAATAAAAAGCACAATGATATATCAACTCACACCTGTTAGAATGGTTGTCATCAACTAGAGAAGAGAGAATAAGTTCGGGTGAGGATGTGGAGAAAAAGCAGCCTGTGTGCACTTTGATGAAAATGTAAATTGATGCAGCCACTGTCAGAAAAAGTATGGAGATTTTCTTAAACATTAAAAATAGGGACATCTTGGTAGCTCAGTCGTTTTCGTGTCCGTCTCTTGATTTCAGCTCAGGTCATGATCTCACCGTTCATGGGATCAAGCCCCACATCAGGCTCTGCCCTGACAGCACAAAGCCTGCTTGGGATTCTGTCTCTCCCTCTGTCTCTGACCTTCCCTTGCTTGTGCTTTCTCTCTCTCTCTCTCTCTCTCTCTCTCTCTCAAAATAATAAATAAATAAATAAATAAATAAATAAATAAACATTTAAAAAATTAAAAATAGAATTACTGTGCAATCCACCAATTCCACCTCTGAGTATATACTGAAGAAAATGAAACCACCATCTCTAAGAGATATTTGCTCCCCATGTATGGCATTTTTTACAATAGCTAAGACATGGAAACACCTTGAGTGACTTTCAAAGGATGAATGAAAAAAGAAAACGTGGTGTACAGGCATACCTCAGAGACATTGTGGGTTCAGTTCCAGGCACTGCAATAAAGCAAATATTTCAAAAAAGCTAATTAATATTTTTTTTTCTGATTTCTCAGTGCATACGCAAGTGACGTCAACATGACACTGAAGGGTATTAAGTGCGTAATATCATGTCTAAAAACAATGCATGTACCTTAATTAAAAATGCTTTATTGCTAAAAGATGCTAATCATCATTTGAGCTTACAGTGAGCTGTAATATATTTGCTGATAAGGGTCTTGCCTCAATGGTGATGTGTCTCAGGGACATATCCTCGTGGAGGCCTGAGGAGAGGGTTGGTTGGTGGATAAGTCAGAACACACACATTTACTGATTAAGGTCATCATCTTCTTGGGGAAGGAATATGGTGCACAAAACAATTATGACAATAACATCAAAGATCACTGATCACCACAAAAATATAATAAAATGAGAAAATTTAATATATTGCAAGAAATGCCAAAATGTGACAGAGACACATGAAGTAAACACGTGCTTTTGGATAAATGCACGTCAAGGACTGCTTGACCCAGGGTTTCCACAAGCCTTCAATTGTGTAAGCAATGTAAGATCTGTGAAACTCATTAAGGGAAAGCACAGTAAAATGCAGGAAGCCTGCCTGTATATACAATGGGATAGCATTGAGCCATAACAGAGAAGGTAATCTTTCCATTTGCAACAACATGGATGGGACCTGAGGGCATTACATGAAGTGAAATAAGTCAGAAAGAGAAAGACAGATGCTGTATGATCTCACTTGTATGTGGAATCAATGAAAATTAAACTCATAGAAGTGGAGAGTAGTTGGAGCTTGCCAGAGTTGAAGGTTAGGGGTAGATGGTGGGGGAAATTGGTTGCCATCAAAATATATAAAGTTCAAGTCACAAAGTAAATAAGTTCTGGGGATGTAATGTACAGCATGGTGACCATATTTAACAATACTGTATTACATATCTGAAACTTAGCAAGAGAATAGATCTTAAAGGAAATATTTATTTCATTAAAATTAAAAAAAATGCAACTCTGTGAAGTGTCTGATGTTAACTAAACTGTGTTAATTCTTTTATGATATGTACATTATCAAATTTTATGCTTTCATTTAAATACAATGCTATATGTTAATTATATCTCAAATGAACTGGAAAAAATAAAATAAAATAATGAAATCAAAACATTTTTAAATCAAATATTATCACCAAATATAATAAAAATTTTCTTTGAATGTAGTATTTTTATGTTATCAGAACTACACAAATTAATAATATTTATATGATACTAATTAATTATCTGAATGTCTAAAAAGTTGTTTTGTTTCTCAGCCTCTCATTTGATAGTATCCTCATAGAGAAAAATATCTACAAACGTCTTCTTTATCATTCTCAACTACCCCCCTTTCATCTGGATTCAGATGCACAAATCTTTACAGTCTGGGAATTTCTCTGATGGCTTCAGTCATAAACTTTCAAAAAAATTGTTTAAAAGAAATTGTCCTGCATTTTATGTATTTCTTGGCAATGCAATTGGTTTGAAATACACCAATCGATCCTTGTTAACCGTGGCAATATTGTATAATATCTTTATAGGATACTTAAAACTCTACAATCCCATGCTTATCAAGTCTCCCTCCAGCCCATTTTGGAGCAAATTCTACAGTGAAGAATTACCTACGTTAACTTCCCCATTTTTCAAACCTACCTACTTTTTTTCAAATATTTTTCTTTTCGGGGCAGCTGGGTGGCTCAGTCTGTGGAGCCTCCAACTTCTGCTCAGGTCATGATCTCTCGGTTCGTGGGTTCAAGCCCCATGTCAGCTCTGTGCCAACAGCTCAGCGCCTGGAGCCTGCTTCCAATTCTGTGTCTCCCTCTCTCTCTGCCCCTCCCCTGCTTGCAATCTCTCTCTCTCTCTCTCTCTCTCATAAATAAATATTTAAAAAATTAAAATATTTTTTTCTTTTACTTACTCAATTTTGAGAGAAGGAGAGAAAGAGAATGGAGGGGAGGGGCAGAGAGAAAGGGAGAGAGAGAATCCCAAGCAGGATCTTGGCTGTCAGTGCAGAGCCCAATGTGCGGTTTGATCTCAAGAACCATGAGATCGCGACCTGAGCCGAAATCAAGAGTCAGACACTGTTAAGTGTTAACTGATTCACACAGATGCCCCAAACCTGTCTACTTTTTAAAATTATTCATATCTTTGCATCTCAGCAGTCAGCATATTGTGTTTATACAGTAGGTCTGCAATATATGTTTTTCGAATTAGTTAAGGCACAAATACATGGCCATATTTTGGTCGTAAATCTGCCTTGTCAGTTAGTTTAGAAAAGCTTAAACTTCCTCTGCAACAGTCTTTCCAATCATTATTGGGAGGTATTTTTCTCTACAAGTTAAGTGTTCCCAGTTCAGTTGTCTACTGATTGAGTCCCAATTGTTTTCATTTTCTTTTTAATACATTTCTATGTCAACTACCAATTTGAATTTTTCTATCCCACTCTCATGTTACAATGTTCATTCAAATATTAATAGCTCTTTCTCAGTGTTATATTTTTACTCTTGTTTTGATTATTCAACCATTCACCTCTGGGAAATATCCACAATGTTAATTCTTTCCATGTCATTTCTGACTAAGACATGACAAGTTGGAGAACTGGAGATTTACTCAAAGCTGACTGTCTAATACTGTAGCTGATAGGCACAGGTGGCTGTTCAGCTCTTGAAATGTGGCTAATCTGAATCGGGAGGTATTGTTAATGATAAAATACACTCAGAATTTCAAACAGGTAAAAAATGTGACAGTTATCCTGAATAAGTTTTATATTGCTTCCATGCTAAAATGATAATATCTAAGATATATTGATTTAAATACAATATTTTATTAAAATTAATTTCACCTATTACCATTTACTTTTTAAATAAATTGACTAGACAATTTTAAATAACATATGCCGCTTGCCTTTGCAACTCATATTTTATTTCTGTTTCACAACACTGGCCTGAAGCCACGTAGCTGTTCAAAAACAGAGGACTAGAACTCCATTTCTCTAAGTTTTGGTCCATTTTGACTTTGTGTGTACATTGTGGCTTGAGAAGAAACCAGATTGTAGGCAATCAAGTGACTGCAAATTCTGTCTTGAGAGTTTCTATAGTAGAATCATCATTTTCTGCCTTGAATTGTTTCACAAATTCATATCCTCATGATGAAAGACAACAGCAAGCAATAATTGGAAATGTGGTTCAAAATCTTTGGGATTCTGGAGATGGGATCTGCACATATTTTCCTTACATTGATTCCTATTTAGAACCTGTGCTAAGAAACCCCCTGAAGACAGACAGAACTAAAGAATCAAGTCCTCCGTGGATCTCTCACTTTTAAACCTTAGCACACTGTCATGTGAAACATGAAAGTATAATTTGTCACTTCGTGGAAAGTCACCCTGCAGCAAGGTTCTGACTATAATAGTCTTTAGATAATTTGCCAGGCACATTTTGCAACAGACAAATGAAATAAAGGTATGATTTGTTCCCCCATTCTGCCGGTTTCAGTCTTGTAGCTGATAGAAGTTTATTTTTATCTTAACATTGGAGGTTGCCCCTAGGGCTGCTGAATAATTAAGAACCATGTTTCCTGTAGTTCCTCAATAACAAAATACCCAGACCTTTTTCTATCATTAGTTAATAACATAGTTAAGGCTGCCGCTTAGAAAAATAGTACGTTTTTTGTTGAGTGAAATTGACAATTCTAATTTGCACCTTTTTTTTCCCTCCTAAATTTGCAAATTCCTTGTTCCTTCAGCATCAAGGTGAAAACCCATAGGCTTCTTATGACATAGGTGATGTTCATCTAACAGCTCAAGGGAACTTCTAAATGTAAATCACACTTAGTCTTATGCCTTCCTTTGGTAAATAACTTGCCAGTTTACATTAATCTAAGTATAAACCTTCATGCAGGGATCTTAGTTAAAAACTTTATACGCCGTACCAAAAGCTTAGGGAAGGACCTTCTTTAGTCTAATTGCTTCCACTGTATCCCACTTTTATTTCTTTGTGGCGCTGCTGAACTTCTCAGTCTGTGACAATTCATAGTCTGGAGTGTAGGGTGTTCTGGCAGTAGTAAAAATCAGTCACTTTTATGGAATCCTCTTAAGAGTGACACCTGGAAGAATTCTTTTGTAGGCAAGTAATGCAACTGCACAAGCCTTTATTGCCTATGTTTATAGTCTGTTAGTGTCCGACTCTTGATTTCGGCTCAGGTCATGGTCTGGCAGTTCATGAGACTGAGCCACACGGTGGGATCTCACTAACAGTGCAGAGCCTGCTTGGGATTCTCTCTCTCCCTCCTTCTCTGTCTCTCCCTCTCTCAAAATAAATAAATAAACATTAAACATGTATCGTTTAAGAAAGAATTGTATACATCAAAAATAAAAAAAATATATTACAAAGAAGTAAACATTTAAACATTAAAAAAATAGACAAGTGTGAGACAGAAGACACAAGCATTCAGGGTCATACAGGTTAATTAATATTATCACAAATGCAATAATCTATTTATCTTTACAGTCACAAATACAATAACCTATTTATCTTTACCTCCTTCCTTTCTCTCTTCTTTGTCATATTTCTCATTTTTCAGTTCATTCTAGAAAACATTTTAACTAACATGTTCCAGTGTAAGACTAATTAAATGACCATGCCTCCCTCCAACTAATCCCCTGTTATTGTATTATAGAGTGTTACCTGTTTCCTTCATTGCAACTATCATGCTGGGAATCATAAATTTAATTAGCTACCTAATCTTTGTCTCCATTAGACTGTAAGTTCCAGAAGTAAGTGTGTTAATCTATTTTTTTTCTCTGTTGTATCTCCAACATCTAGCTCAGGGTCTATAATATAACTGGTGAAGCATGAGTGTTTGCTGAATTTTATTACATCCAGAAGAGAAAAGTTTCATCTAGAAGTGAGTGATGCCACAGCAGCCGGAACAGGAGGACCAGGATAAGGTCTGGTTGGGCAAAGCAAGTCGACTAAGCAAGGATTTAGAAGTGCAAGGAAAGAGCCACGGATCTTATGAATTAAGGAGTTCCCATAGTTAGGTCACCCCTGAGCAGTGCCCAGAGGGACCTGCCCCTAAAAACCTGCTACTTGAGTCACACTCATAAAGTTTCTGATCTAAAGCAATATTCTTTTTTATGTGAAGAAGCCCGAGTTGAGTTTAATTTTACTATGAGGGAAAGGAAGAGACTCTATATGGGTTTACTTTGTTCTTAAAGGGTTAACATTCTGGGGACTAGGTTTTCCAGACAATATTTTGGAAATCAGAATGTATTTTCAGTTAATATTTTCACCAGTGTCTCAGAATTCTTCTAACTAAATCTGAATAATCAATTATCTTCTCCACTTTTTACACCTCACCCTACCATCTGATACCCATAGGTCCTCTGAATTCCATTATTGTGGCATACACTTATTTGCTAAATATTGCTAATGGAAGTTAAAAAAAAAATACGACTACATAACATCACATACCTATGCAGGAGAAGTAATGAACCCTACTAAGATACTTGCTGAAATATTTTATAATAACTGGTTTTTGTCCACTGTAATCATCATAGTCTGTGCTAAAATACATATGGATGACAGACCACAATTATATCTATACCATTATGAGGACATTTATTCAGCTTCAGAACTGATAAACTCTGGAAATAGTTTAAGTGACGTGTAGTATATTTTTATAAACTTTTGGTCAATAAATAATAATATAGGAATCTATAATACTTCAATCTGTAATATATGCTATTTATAATTTACATTAATCTTTTTTTCCACCTAACGTTCTCTGTTTTCTGAACCATTCCAGGTTATTATTCTTTTCTTATGGTTCAGATTTAATACATTGCCTCCTCAAATTTATCGACTACTTCTGTTTTCTTAGGATCTCCATTATTATCTGCTATTTTTTTTAAGGATTTACATCTTTAAGTGATTAAACCTCAACGTAAGAACTACATGTTCATCATAACATCGAGAGAGATTTGTTTCTTCCAATAATAAATTTAATATTACGTTACCTAGCTTTGTTTTGTTGTTATTGTTCTGAAATAGCATTTATGTGTGGCTTTATCCCCGGGGCCACTTTTTGATCTGAGCGTTTGCCTATGTTGATGGCTCCATTTCCATTTCAGGATTGAGGAGGAGGGGAACAGCATGGAGAAGAAATTTTAAATACATTCTATTAGGATAATTTCTTACACAATTTATGAAGGCAGAGCTGGAAAACCACAGAGCCCATCATCTGTCTTCATTGCCCTTACGCAACCGATTTGAAAATAAACCTGCACTAATACACACAATGTTAAATGGCATGGCTGTCGATTACTTGTACCTTTTAGGATGTAAAACAGTTAGGATACAAGTCTGAACCAAGTTTTTCTGGACTTCAAATTTCCAGAAACAGGCAGTCTGAACGAAAACAGAACCCCTCTTAAACGTGTTGGATAAAAATCTAACTTTTATGTATGGCCAAGCAACTAAGAGACAAGGAGAAATCTCGAAATGCCAGAAACAAACGAAAATAAATATAGGGACTCTATGTTGTTTACATTTTTGTAAATGTGCGTATTGAGGGGAAATACACTTACATTTTCAATTCTGTAGCAACATGCTGTGGATCAGATGTTAATGTGCATACAATGATTCGAGAAGAAATATTAATAGCATGGTTGGAAGACACAATAAAATCATGATACTCTAAAGGGTTATGCACCTTTATATGCACCTGCATAATGAGAGGATCTCTCTAAAAGAGCAGCAGGGTAACTGTTATGGAATCCTACTGTTTCCAGCCCGTCATCCTTCCCTACCCTGCTGGGCTGTGTAATCCTGAACTGTGGGAATGATATCACCTGACTCACTTGCCTTCTGGATTTTGCTTAGAGTTTGCCAATGGAGAGTGCAGCAAGAAAATGAAGGAATGGAGGTGAGGTGTGGATATTTATTTACCTAGCTTCTTTATTCAAAATTTCATTTGAATTCTAGTTATCCCCTAGCTTCTCACTTTCCATTTGCCACATGCAGGCCCTTCTTGATGTAAGGTCAGGAGGCCAACAAATACAGTTTTATCATCTTCCTACAGGTTCTACAAAAGGGCTCTGTCTTCTCCTTCAGACTTAGCCTCAGTCAGTCAGCCTTCTTATTACCATCCCTGAGGTGTTATAGTTTTGATTTCCCTACAGCTTGTGTACATCTTCTAACAATCCTTTATTAATTCTTCTCGAAAATCCCAATACAAATGCACCATATATTCTCTGCCAGGGCTATGGTTGATATGGAGACTAAAAGAAATGTACCATTTACCTTGTCTTCAGGAAAGAGTATGTTTTCTCATGGCCAAGAAAATTATACTTGAAGAAGTTTCTTTTTTTTTAAGTTTATTTATTTTTAGAGAGACAGAAAGAGAGTGAGCAGGGCAGAGACAGAGACAGGGAGAGACCAAATCTCAAGCAGGAACTGTGCTGTCAGCACATCACCCAACACAGAGCTTCAACTCACAAACCATGAGTCATGACCTGTGCCGAGATCAAGAGTTGGGTGTTTAACCGACTGAGTCACCCAGGCTCCCCAATACTTGAAGAAATTTTAAGTTCAAATTTACCTTACTTACATAGTATAAAATCATAAAATTACATATTAACATAAAAATCGTTCTAGGCTAGGTATTGTATGACTCATTTGGCAAAAACAAAGCTTTAAAAATGCTGTAAAACACATGTTCATTACCCAAGGACGTGATTTTCCAGTGGTTGATGTATCAAGGGTTGAATCCTAATTGAAGATACGCTCAGCCTCAAATCAGCAAAAAAATGAAAAAAATGATTCATCATGAATGAGCAAAGAACCATATCAGAGTGGATGATTGGAATGTAAGAAATAGAAGCTAATACAAGAACCTGAAAAAATGAATTAAACTAGTGTGTATGCAATGAGTTTACACAAGAAAATACCCCCAAAATAGGCATTTTTTTAAAAATAATGTAATAAACAGGGCATATATGTAACTATAAAAGGATTAGTAAACCTTAAGGTAAATATGAAGAAATTAGCCCAAAATGAAACTCTAAGACTTACAAACTCACAAACTAAAGGAAAGAAGTTCAGAGGTATAGAAGACAACATGAAATTTTCAACTTTAGCCTAAACTAAATTCCAGAAGAAAAAAAAAAGCCTAATATATTCTATCACTAAATAGATATTTGATAACATAATGACTAAAGATTTTTCAGGATTGGTTAAAGACACAATCTGAAATTAAATATGCTGTTACACAAATAAAGAATGTCAAAGAAAGTAAAAAAGAAAAGAATCTTTGAAAAAAGGAAAAATGTTTTCCCTAAAATGCGCGATAAAGAAGCTACTTTTTAAACAGCTGCAAAGTACTCCATAGACAATGGGAAAATATATTACAACTAAATTATCATTCAAGGATGAGAATGATTCTTCAGAAAAACAAAGTATGAGAGCCTGTCACTCACACCTATATGTGAAACATTTAGTGAAAGGCCCATATGAAGTGGAAAAAAAAATAAATCCAAAGGGATGATGACAAATCCAAGAAATATTATGGGCAAAATGTGAAATAAAATGAGTTACTTTATTTTTTTTTTAATTTTTTTTAATGTTTATTTCTGAGACAGAGAGAGATAGAGCATGAGTAGGGGAGGGGCAGAAAGAGAGGGAGACACAGAATCAGAAGCAGGCTCCAGGCTCTGAGCTGTAAGCACAGAGTCCGACGCTGGGCTCGAACTCACCGCGAGATCATGACCCGAACTCACCGCGAGATCATGACCCGAACTCACCGCGAGATCATGACCCGGGCTGAAGTCTGATGCTTAACCCACTGAGCCACCCAGGCGCCCCTAAAATGAGTTACTTTAAATGAATGTTTTTTTTCTTTTTCTGGTGTTACACCTTTTCTTCCATTCTGCAGTAGTTTCCTTATGAATGTTCAATTTAGTGGTTTTATGCAAAGGCATTGGCTGCTCTACTACCGTGAAATACAAGGAACTTGTTTTGTTTTGATGGTGATGGTAGATTCACACTGGGAAGAATGATAAATGTCACGAATGTCATGCCATGTGACATATATGTTCACCTCACAGTGCAGAAGTGTTCATCATTTAACCATTTTGCAATATGTATTGCAACTTTACCCAAATAGAAGTGGGAAAGGGAGGAGCCCACACAAGTGCTCCTTAAATGTAATTATGTATCCAAATAGTCTTATTAAAATGCAGACTTGATTGAGTACTTCTAGGTGGAGCTTAAAAGCCTACATCTCCTTCACACTCCAAGTACTAATGATTTCTTGTTGCCCCGGGCATGCTCAGAGTAGCAAGTGTATCCTCACCTTCTGGAGGGAGTCTTCTTTATCTACAAGCTTTACAAATGATGCAAAGCAATTACTGTAAATTGATTCTTCACTAAATTGCAAACATTGTCTTGTATTTCTGTGTTGGATTATTACTGCCTTCTTAAGTCTTACTCTGCATTTACGTTTGAGACTTCCTTACTAAGAGGTGGGAGGGCCGGACATTTTCCCTGATAATTCAGAAAATCCGTATGTCATTAACCCATGCTTAAAATTCCAGGAGTCCTTTTGATCCACTTTTTAAGCTAGAATCAAAATTTTGGTTTTCCTTCATGGAAGTAAATTACTTGATACTAAATGATCTCACAGTAATCGATTTCACACAAATGCGGGGCTATTTTACTGAACAAGCTCCTCGGCTTTTTTTCTCTCTTTGCCTTGCTGTTAACTAACTACTGCAGTTCTCCATGCTCTAATTAAGTAATTAAACACATGTTTTGGAATCGTAATATGTAGAGTGCTTTTATCATTACAGGTAAAACAATAAGAATGAGGTTAATTGTATTTTTTCTGCAGTAGAGGAAAACAGAGCCAGATGGGACTGAGCTATTTATTCCTAACTCTGAGGCAGTTCATGGTGACAGATTTGTGATGAATGTTAAACCATCAGAGTTGACTGTCCTTATTGTATTATTTAATATTTGGGTGATTACTTTATTGGTACCACAGGATGGCAATAGCAAGGTCTTTAAGAAGTGTTCTGGGTGTTCTGACTTGAGATTGCTTTGAAATGGCCAATAAAACTACCCCTATAATTTTAGCTTACATTGCACCAGTGAGAGGTATATAGGATAAGAAGGTATAATTTATTTAAGAGAAAGGCTAGGCCTAGATTTCATTCCAAGGGATGTAACATAGTAACATACGTAATGATTCCAGAATTTCTAGACTGTGGCTTGTTCTCTCCCTCCACTGTCTTATTCCGCACCTACTTCCTGTCTCTGACCTCCACTCACTGATACCTTAAATTCTTTTGTGGCTTGGAGTTACACACCTTTCCTTACACATTTCAGAAAACATTTGAGGTAATAATTCCACAGGAAAAAGCAGCTCAGGGATTTTTTTTTCACCTTAAGGAGTGAGTGACATTTTTTCTAAGATTAGTTTTAAGGGATGGAAAATGTGCTAAGTGTATTTAAACAGATACAAGATCGGAGGAGTGAAAATTGATTCAAGGTGGTCAAACTCAGAGTCTGACTTGAGCCAGTCTAGTCATAGTTGGGCTAGAAATGGTGAGTACTGTAAACCCTTAACAATTAACAATTAACAGTTAACAATATTTTGTTAATTAGAGCAAGCAAATCCAATCTTTTCAGGGTTATTTTTGGATTTTTCTCATTTCCCAAGTCCAAAGTTGTGTCAATTTTAATAAATCAATTGCCCCTGTTGCAATAATTAAAAGTGCCTCCTTGTAGTTTTTGGCTTATTGAATCCTAGATGGGAAACAAGCTCTTTAAAGTCAATGACTGTTTATTTTAGTTTTCTATTTATCATGTCCGGGATGAGGCCTTACCTATATGAAGTATTCCATCTAGTTGTTAAATGCATGGATGGAGTGGAAGTGTGTCTTTTCTACTATCACTTTAAAATGAATCTTAGGGGCGCCTGGGTGGCTCAGTCGGTTAAGAGTCTGACTTCAGCTCAGGTCATGATCTCACAGTCCGTGAGTTCGAACCCCACGTCGGGCTCTGTGCTGACAGCTTGGAGCCTGGAGCCTGCTTAGGATTCTGTGTCTCCCTCTCTTTCTCTCTGCCCCTCCCCTGCTCATGCTCTGTCTCTCTATATCTCAAAAATAAATAAAAACATTGAAAAAAATAAAATGCATCTTAATGGCTGTTTGCCACAGGAGAATTAAAAAAAAAAGACAAAATTTGGGATGAACACAAATCTAGGTTAAAACCATGGCTCTTCCAAAGTCTAGATGTGGTGGTCTTGAGATAATGAATGTTTTAACCCTCTGTTTTTTCACCTGTAAAATGGGGATACTTTCTATCAGAAATTCTTTTGAGTATTAAGAGTGGTCCCAGATAAACAATGCCAGACAGACATTAATTAAAATTGTGAAAAGATTTCATTCGGTAACTACCAACCTTAAGGGATACTACTGATCTCCATTCTGACTCACATAAGGGTGACTGGAATCTCTGAAGGAATGCAAGAGTTGGGAGGAGGTGAGCAGGGCTCAGGAAGAGTCAGGGAAGTGAAAAATCATAAAAGGTTAGTCAGTGTAAATGCAGTTAAGTCGGCTGTGTCTGCTCATCGGCCATCACAGAAGTTAGGATTTCTTCTCTCCACTGAGACTGAGAGGCAGACGTCCTATGTCTCCTGATGATTACTTTTCAAAGGAGTGGGTTCTAGGTCCTTGGGAAAGACATTCCTGAATTGTCAGAGATACATATTCACAGTTGTAAGTTCTTTTCAGTAATTGCTCTATACAAGGCATCCCAGGGGGGGGTCTATCATTTAGCGTTGGCTACAACAAACAGTTCCCCTCCATTTGCTAAGCTTCCGCAAGCAGACAGTTAAGGCAGACCTGAGGTCTTCCTAGGGAACAGCTTTATGCTTCTAGAACACAGCTTAGATTTTGGTCATCTCTTAATGCAGATGTTTGGGTAGAGTCATGTGCCAAGATTTGTGCAGTTCCCAGAGCCAAAATGGACATAAAATCCTGAACATAATATGAGAAGTACTGTGGACAGATGGTTAACTCAATCGTTCTCAATCCATTATGAAAAAGAAACTTAATCATTCAAGGAGCACACGTACTTTGAACTTCAAGATACTAAGTAAAAATACAGTTCTTCAAAGTTGAAATGGATGGAAACCGTACCAATAGAATTAAGTAAAATATATATTCCCATGATGAATACTTGGATAAGAATGGTAACGGTTTAAACTCCCTGATTTACTAATTGCTGCTGGCATGTAAATACAGACAAGCCCTAAAATGTACAGGCACACAACAATAATCAAGTTATTGAATTTTTCGGTCATGTTAACTTTCGAAGATGCCCCTATGAAAGAAAACTAAGACAATGATCTCCTTCCAAGGCACCTGGAATGTCAAGTGGTTCCAGGTGTGAACTCACATTGGACAGGACAGGACAATGAGGTCTGGGTGGAGGAATGGACAACACGTATTACCTAGTAATTATCAAAGCATGTCAAACGTTATATGTGATACTGTTTAATAGTGTAATAGGCTTACGTTATACAGAATTATGAAGAAACCCTATTACTTAACAGTCAGTGCAGGTGGAAAAAAGATCTAAATCAACTCCAATATATTTCCAGCTTTGGTACATATTTGTTTAGTGCACGTAATGATTGCGTATCTTTTGGGGAGTAATTGCAAACTGTTTGGTTGTATCTGTCCAGTGGTGCGTTACACTAAGTGCTGCTTCAATTTTTTCTCTTTCTTAATGAAAACAAATATTTTTTAATGATGTTCTGCAGCTCTGTGAAGACCCACAGATAGAGACAGCTTGGATATATAAACCTAAAATTTCATTTAAAGGAAACAGTCAATAGAAATTATTTAGCTGGTCTTATGGAGCCTGCCATGCTGTGCCAAAGCATTCTGAAGCAAAAATCTTTTGGAGTGGTGAGTTTACAAACAGTATCTGGAAATAGTAAATTCCTGCAGCCTGTTTCCTTCTTCTGACTTATCTTTTAAAGCTTGAAGGGAATTCCCACATCTGGGGGTTTTAAAATGCCTGATCTTTTTCTTTCTCTTTTATAAAAACAGAGGTCTTACATATCAGGTATCAAAAGTGTGCAGATACTCTCTTTAAAAAAAAAAGAAGTTTCCATACCAAGTTCAGGTTTTGTGGCCAAATAGCATTGAGAGGGAGTTTATCCTCTGTTTGCTAATCACTTATGTGACTATGGACAAGTTATCTCCCTACATATTCATTGAGACATAGAGAGATTATATAGGTAGATATTACATAATATATATAGACCTACATAGATATGTATATAGACACATAAATCATACATATAAATATGAATTGTGCATATATATGTGTGTATATATATATATATATGCATATGTCAGGGCTCATGTTTCAAACCTCTCTTCTCTACACTAAAACCATCTATTTCAAATGAACGTGCTTATTTTGAACAACTGAATTAATGCCAAGAAAAAAATATAATCACTTTGCTTCTTCCTATTTTCCCCAGAAATACTGGAACTTTTAAAAATGACAAAAATGAAAACACTGATACTTAGGAATGCCATTGGGGAAGATATTGGGGGAATCCCTGGTAAGCAAATGTCTATTTTGCTAATGCCAAACTGAAATCTGCCTCCCAAGCCAAGTTGTAGAAGACAATAATGAGGCCGGAGGTAATTTCAAAAGCTGTTGCTTTAGGCTCCACAACAGCTGGGGGCAGATGGGCTGTGGATTTGGTGACAGAGATTGAGTGGAGATAAAAAACAATGAAATAGGGAGATATTTACCAAACACGCAATCATTATGCGCCCTAAACAAATATGTACCAAAGCTGGAAATATATTGGAGTTGATTTAGATCTTTTCTCTACCTGCACTGACTGTTGAGTAATAGAGTTTCTTCACAATTCTGGATAACGTAACCCTATTACACTATTAAACAGTATCACATATAACCTTTGACATGCTTTGATAATTATAGCAGGTTTGTGACAACAATGATTTCATCTCGATTTGAACCATCATGGGAAGAGTTTTATTTATTTATTTAAATTTTATTTTTTATTAATTAGTCTCCACCCTCAACATGGGGCTTGAACTCATAGCCCTGTGATCAACAGTTGCATGTTCTACCCCCTGAGCCAGCCAGGCACCCGATCGTGGGAAAGATTGCAAAGAATGAAAGAAAAAACTGAAGAGGACAGAAAGAGAAAATGGTATCTATTGGGAGCCTAATCAGGGATTATGCTAGATGTGTTAAGATCATTAGCTCATTACTCCTCACAATAACTCCATGGGGCAGGATTGTTTCCCCACTTATTTTTAATAAAGGAAAAATAGGAAGCTTTGAGAGTTTAGGCATCTTGTCTAGTGTCACATGCAGAAAGATAGTCTATGGTCATGTTGGGATTTGGATATCCCTTTAAATGCCTTCAAAATTAATATGTAATGCATTAGACACAGGCACAGGTCTGACTTCAGGACTGTGTTCTTCTGATGACATTAGGTGTGTTTCCTGTATGACAGACCCGCATGACCAGTCTCTAAGCAAATGATTCTACAATGAAATCTCTTCATGAACCTTGAGATCTTTGGCTTCAGGGTTGCTTTTGCCAAACTTCCACCTTCTAGGACAATAGGACATTACAAAGTAATAAAAAAAAGTGGGATCTTTTTAAATACGTGATATTATTATTATTATTATTATTATTATTACATATTTATAATTTAGATGGCATTTTATTCTTGCATCACTAAAAAGAAACAAAATGCTTGATTGATTTAAAGTCTGGCCCCACCAATGAAGTCCCAGAGGGCAAATTTTGTAAATTTTGAGTCTAAATTTTTTTTTTCAACGTTTATTTATTTTTGGGACAGAGAGAGACAGAGCATGAACGGGGGAGGGGCAGAGAGAGAGGGAGACACAGAATCGGAAACAGGCTCCAGGCTCTGAGCCATCAGCCCAGAGCCCGACGCGGGGCTCGAACTCACGGACCGCGAGATTGTGACCTGGCTGAAGTCGGACGCTTAACCGACTGCGCCACCCAGGCACCCCTAAATTTTGAGTCTAAATAAGCTTGTTGCTTTCTGGGCACAGTCCAGTGAAATTAATGCTTACCCTTTTGAAAAACAGGATATAACATATCAAACATCATTCAACACTTTTATTTCAATAATGTGAATGCTCACATGGTAAAATTCTTTTTTTTGAAGCCAAGAAAAATACACAAAGAAATATATTGTTAACTCTAGCTTAGTGGCTTGGCAATTGATATTTAATGAAATATGTAAGACAAAAAGGAATACATATTCTATTTGTATTTGTTTTCTACTCTTCTACTCCAAAGACCCCTTTCAGTGTTTGTTCACAGACAGCTGTCAGTATCTGTCTTCAGAAACCAAATAAGAAAAAAACAATGACAATAGAATGTATCTATTGTATCCCTGGGGAAGCACATTCCTAATTTCCTATAACTTAACTCTACTTAATTTGACAGTCGGAAACTTTGTCTCCTTTGGTCTCCAGAACTCAGGGGTATACATTGCTCGGTGAGCTTAATTTTAGTACAGATATTATCCAAAGGCTTTTTAATCATCTAAGATAATGAGCAGCACCAGAGAAGCAATGTTATTTAACAGGGACACTTAACAGTGACTTAAACAGAGACGCTACTGATTGATAAAGTTGTTTGAGCTTCGCACTGCACTGTCATTCTATTTACATGTGATTCTTTTCTGTGATCCTGCCATGGTTTGAATCTTGAGATCCAAGTCTTCTTTGACCATGCAGTAAAATTGCATCAACTGTAACTTATTATCGCACTATGTGTGATAACTCCCATAGGGACTGAGACTGAGTTCTATTTGGTGTAACTACCACATGAAGGGAAACACGGATAAACAATGCTGGGGTGGAAATTTCTCTCCAAATTACAACATATCTCTAGTTACAGGCCAAGGAATTGGCTTAGTTTGGAAAGGAGAGGTCATATTCACAAGATTTTGATCAAATCATCTGTCTTTTCAAATATTCATAATAAAATTCTGTGAACAACACCATGTTGGATGTACCAGTTTTTAGTTGCCAATGGAAGATACTCATGTTTGAAAAATATTTGTCTACGTTCCAATACTCACTACTACCAGTTAAAGTATGGCTGGAACACATATAAAAATATGTTAGAAAATAATTTGAAAGTTAAAACTGCCATACATGTAGACACAACTAAGTTAAAAATTAAGGAAAGCATAATATTTCTGGATGCTATCAGTTGTTTGGCTAAGTATACAAATTAAACAAACTAAGTATCAAAGAAAGACAGCCAATGTTTTCTGTTGTTAAAAATCATGTTTACTAAAAGCATCATATATGACAAAAAAATGTGTTTATTTGTCTTTTCTTCTGTCAGTAGAAGGAAAATCTAATCTTGTGGCCTACTAACTGTGTCTCTCAGTGAGCTCTAAACACTGGATTTTCTTTACATCTGCAAGCAGACCTTGTGAACAAACAACTATGTGAATACAGCGTTTTGAATAAGATCTGCATTTCTGCATCCATCGATTCAATTCATAAGGAATAAACATAATGGTTCCTTCACAGCATTTGGATACTCCTTGGCCCTCTTATCAGTCAGTACCAACCTTGAGATGACTGGGAACAAATCACTAGACAAAATGATTGAGAAGAGCCTCATTCCTTGGACATCCATAAAAATCAGAAGTTTCACCAAAATGTCAACTACCAAAAGTAAGTCAGTCTACTTTGGTCATGGATTGGACACTTAAGTTATGCCCAAAACTCTTTTATTTGAATAATCAGGCTGTTTTCATAGCCTCCAATGCAAACCTTTGTTTGTATCACCCTCTATTAAGATTTTCTGTATATGTCATTATTTCCTCTTCTAGGAAGTAGGCAACATAAAAGTAGGAAATGGAACTATGATTCAGGTAATTTCAAGTCAGAGAAAACTACAGATGATTTTTTTGTTTGTTGTTATATATTTTGTTTTCATTATTGTTGTTTTATCAATTTTTCCCTCTAACTATAAAATATGATCAATGCCAGATAATCTTGGGGGGGTAACTCTAGAAAAAAATAGTATAACCTCACCAACAGGAATATATCCCATATATACATTTCTCCCTTATTATCTGCGATTTTATAGGCCTAATTTTACAAATACTTTTATCAGTGCCTGCCTAAATTATTGACAACAATTTTTTTCTTCTGTGTCTCTTCCATCAAATCTTTATTTCTCAACTGTATCTTTTTCCCACAAATTCAAATATATAAATGGTCTTCAGTCTTTAAAATGTGGTCTAGTTCAACAATTTTGTCATTTATTATTGTGCATTGATTAACCCTGTAAAATTAACCAGCACTTCACATTATTGAAATAATTCTAATATCACCAATAATCACTATGTTACCAATCAAATGGCTAATTTTTTAGTCCTCACTTGATTTGTACAGAAACACTGCCCTTTGTATTATCACAATGTCCTATATTTCCTTCTAACACTCTTCCTACCCCAGCACCACTGCTGGTTCATTTTCTACTTGGCTGTTAAATGTTGACACTGGTCAGGCTTTAATCTGGTTCCAATTCTTACAGTTCTCCCTAAGACAATCCTACCCATGCCATTATCTTTAATCACCACCCACGTACCAGGGACACACGAATGTATCGATAATTCAGATCTCTTCAAAAGTTCCAAATCCACATATCTTAATAAGCCTATATTTTTCCTTTAATGTTTGAAAAGCTCCTTAATACTTATGGCTTAAATTCCAACATGTAAAGAGTTTGGAAGTCTTCACCCCCCTGTTTATAACAAGAAAAAGTCAATCAAACATGAAATTGATAACTATTCTTAGAATCTTGAGAAAACTGAAGTTTCAAGGCAAATTTATGCCCCCCAAATCTGGACTGTTAGGCAAAGCCAGAGAGTCACAGAGGCATTCCACTTACCTGGAGACAAGGTGCTGGAACCATAAACTGATATTAATACTTTAATGGAAATTTTGGCAAATTTTTGGAGGTTCCACTTGGACTACCTTGGGATGAAGAAGCTTCTGAGATCTGCAGATTTGGGTGGCACCAACACTTTCATGGATTTTACGTCCAGAAATCTCACCGAGTTATGACATTCTAGAAAGAAAAACTATAGGGATGGTAATCTATCTATTATCTATCTATCTATCTATCTATCTATCTATCTATCTATCTACCTTTCTATATATCTATATCGATCATCTACATCAGCAGTTTCTAGGTCTTTGGGTGGAAGAGAGAGGACCTAATAGTTGAAATACAAGGGATTTTATAGGGGGATGAAAGTAGTCTATTTAATATTGTGATGGTAGGTCCATGACACTATGTTTTTTTTTTAATCCACAGAACTTTTTACAGCTAAGACAATGAATCTTAAAGTAAGAAAATTTAAATCATATATCCCTAGGAGGTCAGAGCATTCCAGGATGGAAAGCAGAGTATGACAAAACAATCTAATAGTATTATAGATGTATAAACCAATCTCATTGAAGGGGTTCTCATACTTAAGTCTCATTGATGGAGACCTAAGTAACTGGAAATGAGTAGAGTCTGCAAGCCTAAAGACAAACAAAATTGTATAGAGTCAATAGAGACATTTGTCATGAAATTACAAGTTAATAATTCTGATACCACTGCATGTTGGAATTGAACAATTAAGTAAATGGATGCCAGAGGAGAGAGACAGGTTTCTCACTCTTGGAGCAGGAGTTTACATAGAATATCTATCGTAATGGATTAGTGTTAGAAATACCATTATGAACTCATTTTCCATTATATAGAGATATATAAATATAAAGATATTTCTAGATTTGATTATATAGATGAGTTAGGTCACACACACATATTTCTTTATTCTGCCAGCTGGAGGATCTAGAAACAATGATGCCTCAAATACAACAGGCAGTCCTAGTACCCGGATTGTGGTTTCTCATTCTCCAATAACAAGAACCAAGCCTCCTTAGAGAAATTGCTGATTCTAGGACTGGGGTGGGAAATATGTAAGATGACCCTGGAGCATCTTAAAGTGCCTTCCAGAAAGTAAAGAAATGCTGGGAGGAAAGGAAAAAAAAAAAAAGCCGATGTTGATGAAGGGTGTGTCTGAAGTACATAGGAAACAACCAAGGCCAAAGCTGGAAGAATTTGAGTGATATATGTGGTGTTTTGTTTTATTATAATCCAAAGTGTAAAATAAATACCCATGAGTTCATTCTGATATAAATGATTGAATAAATGAGGTGGAAGAGACAGAACCCTCCCTCTTCAAGCATAAGGCTGGACTTACTGACTTCATTCCAAAGTGCACAGCATGGAAAGGGAGAAAATGTAGGTGCTTTCTAGAACCTGACAAACACCACCTCAGTCAGGTGATGAAGGTCAGCATCAAGTCATTAATCATGCTGACTGTGTGTACCCTTGATATGATATGATGCAATTGGCCCTTTACCTCTGTGATCTTCCTTTCAAAACCTATAACCCCAGTCTAATCATGAGAAAAAACTGAGACAAATCCCAATTCAAAACATTCTATAAAATACCTGATAAGCACACCTTAAAACTGTCACGGTCATCAAAAACAGGGAAAATCTCAGAAACTATTAGAGCAGACAGGAGCCTAAAGAGAAATGACAACCAAGTGTAATTTGGTATCTAGGATGGGATCTTAGAACAGAAGGAAAAAAAAAGACAGGTAAAAAATAACAAAATCTGAATAAACTCTGGGCCTGAGTCAATAATTATGTATCGCTATTGACTCATTAATTGTAGCTAATGAATCTTACTATGGGAAGTTGTTAATAGGAGAAACTGGGCTTGGGGGATATTCGAACTCTCTATACTGTCCTTGTAATTTTTGTGTAAATTTAAAATTATTCTAAAATTTTTCTAAAGTGAATTTCTTAAAAGTCCCTGAAAAAATTAAAATATTCAATACAATTCCTGGAATTTTTATGATGTTTGTGTTTTATGACTTATGTTTTTTGACATATGACATATAATACATGTTTTCCTTTGTCAAATCTAGAACTGACTTTTGCTGCAGTCACTTCTTTAAACCTCAATTAAGTCTACTGACTTAATAGGCCATATTGTATACGACATCTGTGACCTTTCTAAAAAATTAGCTATATTTACTGAAAGCATTTCAACATGCCAGTAAATAGTTCTTTGCATAGGATCTTAACAATTTACTAATAAGTATATGCCATAATCTATGTAACCCATTATCTGCTGCCAGACATTTAGAGATGTCGTCATTATCTCAAGAAAGTATATGTATAGGGGCGCCTGGGTGGCTCAGTCGGTTAAGCGTCTGACTTCAGCTCAGGTCGTGATCTCATCGTCAGTGAGTTCGAGTCCCGCGTCGGGCTTTGTGCTGACAGCTCAGAGCCTGGAGCCTATTTCAGATTCTGTGTCTCCCTCTCTCTGACCCCCCCCCCCCCCGTTCATGCTCTGTCTCTCTCTGTCTCAAAAATAAATAAACATTAAAAAAAAAGAAAGTATATGTATAAATTTAAATAAGTCTTTGGGTACAGCTATGATTACTTGATTATAATAAATATAAAAAATATATAATTACAAAGTCAGGGTGTGTAAACTTCAGCCTTTTGATTTGTGTTTTCCGAATGCCACCAGTCACGTATGGAGATAGTTTCCAGAACTCCCGGTGACATTCTGACATCACCCTCACATTATCAGTGCACCTCATTTTATTTGTATGATTATCAATCAGATTGAAAATAAATTAAATATATTTATTAGACACTTGCCTTACTCTTCTATGAATGAATTGCTTATATCCTCTGCCCAGGTTTCAGAGGTATTCTTTTTCCTGTTACTTCTTAAGACTTTTTTTTTAATATTATATAACACGTATTTTTGTTATGAAAACATTAAAAAAAAAAAAAAACTTCTTGTGACACTACTTTTGCCTCCAGGCTGGCATGAACTGAGAAAAACAGGCTTTTTACATAATTAAGATGAGTATACTCAGACTAATTTTGTATCTGATGGGCGGTCAAAGTAACTTTGGCAGAGTTTATTGCTCTTGTTATTTCGTTCTTTTCATGAGTCATTTACCTTTCACAGCCAATTCCAACTGTCTCGTGTCAGCCGCTCCAATACTCAGCCCTCGGCCATAACAATCAGATCCTTTACTCAGAAAAAAAGTCATATATGCTGAGCTGCCAGGATACATTCAGAAATGCCGAACAAATACTATCATAAAAGTTGCTAAATGGGTAGAAAGAGTAAGTAGAGCGATGTTTGTATATTTTCATTAATTGGAATAATGTTTATTGGAACATTATTAACATTACGATAACTTTGTTGGAATTATTTTCTTAATTTGTATTTATTATTTTTAAACATGGATAAAAATACAGAAAAATAACAAGGTCAAATAACACATCTACCACTTCAAAGGCAGGTCACTACTAGCTGACATTTTTTCCCAAGCACATATTGGCAGGAGGATGTTAGTGAATTACATAGTTATTGACCGAGACAATTCAAATATGTGGCCAAATTGTGAGTGCAGGTTTCCTTGTTTACTCAAAGGCACGTCTACCATTTTGGAAGTAAGCTATTCTTGCTTGAGGTGTATTTATTATGTTTCTATAACAAATGAGAAACTTAAACTGCTACAAGCTAAATAAAAGGGGGGTGGTCACTGGTAAGTAATGAAATTATGAATATTCCATTTCTGTTTAATGTGTAGTAAATCAATGAAGACAACACCATATAGAGAATTTCAAGCACAATTATACATCTTGGATTAGTAATAAACAATAGTGTAGATTACTTCCTATTTCCTATCCTTTGCTTGATAAAAGCTTCACCATTTCCCAAGGTGCTTGTAAATATATTTGGCTTTTTTGGAGGTAATATGTATTAGAAACAAGCACATTTTCTCCTAGCTTGTTTTTCATTTGAATTTTCAGTGCATTTTTTTATTTGAAAACTTAGAAATACTGATTATTACATTATAGTATAATAAAAAGTGGCTCATTATCCTCATATAACATTTGGTTCTAATTTTTCATGTAGAAGAAAATTCAAATAAATACAAATTCTTAAGGTGATAGTATAATATTAAGAATGTTATTAAAGTTTCTTCTAAAACCCTTTTTAGGGGTGCCTGGATGGCTCAGTAGGTTAAGCATCTGGCACTTGGTTTTGACCAGGTCATGAGTCAAGGGGCTTGTGAGTTCAAGCCTTTTGTCATGCTCTGCACTGGCAGCATGGAGCCCGCTTGGGGTTCGCTCTCTCTCCCTCTCTCTTTGCTCTTCCCCTGCTTGTTCTCTCTCTCTCTCTCTCTCTCTCTCTCTCTCCTTTTCTCTCAATAAATAAGTAAACTTTAAAAAAATATATAAAGCACTTCTATATAAAAAAATGAAACCCTGTTTTCAAATAGCCAAATATGAAAGAAAATAGAACTCAGAAGGAGAAAATAGTTCTACTCATTTTTGTTATTAGCAACAGACAAAGTCCATGACACTGGGCCAGTTTTTTCATTTGAAAATAAAAAACTAATGGCTTACATTCCCAAAATAATTAGCTTCAAATGTCTATGTGCATTATAAAGAGATAAAAAACACTTTTGAAAGCAAAAGGTAACATATTATAATATTCAGCACATATAATTAACAGATGAAAAAGTCTTACTGTGTGCAAAATTTGTGTAGAATTGCCTATATTTTCAAAGATTCTCTAAATGGCAAATTGGGATAGAAAGAGACAGCTGATATGCAATATTGGAAATCCAAACGTTAATTATATTTCATATTTTTGAGAACCTATTGTCTGGAAAGACTGTGACTCCTTACTCAGTGAGATGTTGTAAGGTAGATCTTCTGTCCACATGAGATCTTGACCATGCCCTTATTCAATACAGTAATAGCCAAACCACTATTTCAAATGATCGATAAAGATTACAGAAAATTAATCATCGGGTGATTGCTGTTGAATGTGTGCCAGTCACGAATGGCTGGCTTTCTTTGATTCCAAGTACCATGGGGTCTTCAGTCAGCCTAAGCTGCTTGACCAAGTACAAGAGAGGACAATGCATTTGGCCACCACTATTTATACATATCCTCATGCCTGCCCTTCAAGTCAGTGATGTCCTATCAGCCACAAGTTATCGCAGCTGACTTTTCTTACTCTCTTTTCAACCTACTTCTGAGATTTGTTTTCTATCACTACAGCTAACATAATAAACTCTCTTCCAAATAAGAATTTCTTCACTCTCTTTGCAAAGGGGCACGCACAAATGATCTGGAATCTCTCCTTGGTACACTTCGGGCTTTGGGGCTGAACCGGGTGAGCCAGAAACAAATACGCTATTAGCCCTTGTCTATCTGACATTCAAAAAGGTTATTTCAATGGCTCGTATGTAACCACTGCTTTCCAGACTCTAATAGCATAAAAGAAGAGGAAGACAATGGTACATATGATAAATAAACCCCGAGGTGGGTTTTAACAACAATTACAGTAAAGACAGAAAGAGAAATAACAGAATGGGTATGGTATGGCAAAGGTTATCTAAAACTGAGACAAAACTCAAGGACGATTTCTCATTTCAACTAAATTTGAATTCCTCTTCAAACAGATCAGCAGAAATATAAGAAAAATTATCTACTTTCAATTTCAGCATTAAGAATATTCAACAAAACAATATGAATCTTTGGGTTAATCAAAATTTCCTCCACATTAGCTAATTGAATCGCACAAGAATAACACTGATGTCTATGTCTGAGGCTGTGAAAATACTAGACGCCCTTGGGCATGAAACTGTCAATATGAAGACAGGGTTTAAGGAAGATGATTCCTGTGACTTTGTATAATATGACCAGAAATTGTAGGAGACTGGAGACAGGGATATGTGATAAGTAAAAGGCAGTGGAAATAGAATTATAATAGTGGATCCTCTGTGACTTTTAAAACTCAGAAAAAGGGAGTGGAGACTTATGTATTATATGCATATCGTGTTTTGTTCTCTTGAATATACCCAGTCAAATAATATTATACCTATAATAATGTTATAAGAAATCTTGCGAGAAAGAAACCCAAAGAACTGAACAAAACAAATCTCAACATTCTAAAATTCCGTTTAGAGAATTTGAGAGCATAAAATAGAAACCACACTTGTTAATCAGATTTTAACAGTTTACTCTTTACGTTCAGAATATATAACTTTCAAATGTGTAGAAACAGATGTAGTTTAAGATGCAGAAGATTGGACACAGAGGATTAGAGTTTATAGTGTAGGTGTAACTATTCAAAATATGAATAGGAACAAGTTATTGCCAAGTTACAATAAGTAGCAAAGAATTAGAATATTGGAAACTTTGCCTAAATTTGCTAATGTGTAAACTGGAAGCCCTAGAATAAAGTTTAGGCTCTTCTGTACCTTAATTAATTCTCACACACATGCACACACACGGTATATATGTTTAAAATTGGCCTTTGGGACTGTTACTACTTTCTCGTTGGAGAAATGTTATGCCATATATTTTATTTGATATTGTTAAAGTAATGTCCTTATTTTTACAGGGTATTTGTGTGTATGCTACCAAGGAAAAGTTCTTTCTTGTTTTGTCAGTGTTTCTGTTTGGATCTCTCAAAGTATACATGCCTTGTGTAGCCATTACTATGACACACACACACACACACACACACACACACACACACAGGCAGTTATATTTAAATTCTATGCTACCAATATTCTATGAGCAATCTTCAAATCTTTACAGACTTTCTACCCTTTAACCATAAATATAAGCAAGCAAGAAAACATTGCCTGTTACTACAACTAGCTTTATCCTCTGGGTAGCTTGAATACATGTTTTACTGAGTTCTGGATTTCCATAAAATTGAATATGATATCCAATATTAATTGATTCTGGATGGTACTTTTTTGCATAATTCTGTTTGAGAAGGGCCTGTCAATACAATTTGCTCTCAATTGTCATGGTGATGTAGAATAAAACAGATTCAGGTGCAAATGTGATAATTTCTTCAATTATTTTAACACCATCACCAAAGAAACAGTCATTATATATATTATATCTGTAATTATATATATGACTATTATATATATAATTATAGATATAATATATAATGACTGTTATATATATAATATATTAATATATAATATATATAATATATAATATAATATATATTATATTATATATATGACTATTATATATATAATTACATATACATAATATATATAATGACTGTTTCTTTGGTGATGGTGTTAAAATAATTGATATATAATATCTATAATAATCAAATAATATATATACATGTATATATCTATACTATATATACATACACATATATATACACATATATACACACATATATATACATATATACACATATATATACATATATGTATATATATGAAGTATATATATATATATGTGAAGTATATATATGGAAGTATATAATCTATGGGGGCACCTGGATGGCTCAGCCGGTTAAGCAGCTGACTCTTAATTTTGGCTCAGGTCATGGTCTCATGGGTTCATGAGTTTGATCCCTGCGTGGGGCTCTGTGCTGACAGTGTGGTGCCTGCTTGGGATTCTGTCTCTCTCCCTCTTCCTCCGCCCCACCCACCACGTAGGCTCTCTCTTTCTCTCTCTCCAAATAAATTAAAAAACTTAAAAAAATACATGGTGCAAAAATTTAGATGTTTATAATATATCACTTTGCTTCAATGGTTTAATGATTTTCACACCTATAAATTTCATCTACCTCAATAATTTTATATTTTACAGGTAATTTCACATTTCTTTATGAAAAGTACTGTTTTCTTCCGCATTTGACACATGAGATATAGCAGAGTTTCAGAGCTGAAGGGACTGTCGGCAAAGTTGAGGCTTACACTTCTCTCTCCTTTCTCTCTGCTGAGAGTTCTCAGAGATGTAATCTCAGGATGACTGTCACACGAGAGCTACACTCATTAATTCATTGAGCTCAAGAGTGAGCAAAATGAAAGGATATGGTTTCCTCTGTGCTTCTGCCACAGCACACTTAGGTTCCATTTGATGATGATGTGTTGATTAACTGCAACTCAACTTGGGATAAATTTGTTTCACTTTTGCTTTTGGAGGGATTTGAGATTACGGGGATTCTTCTCTAATTCATAACATGATTGTTAGACTTTGACTTCTACCAGTTACGTCACCTCCCTAGGCTCCCTTGGAAACTTCTTAATTTGTTGTATTCCTTTTTTTTTAAGTCTGTTCCCTGAAATTTTGTCAGATACTTTTAGATTCACATGCAATTGTAAGAAATAATACAGAGATCCTGTGTGTCCCTTACCCAGTTTCCGCCCGTGGTAACGGGTTGTAAAACTATTGTACAATATCACCACCAGAATGCTGACTTCAATACATCCTCCATATGGAACATTGACATTACAAAAATATATGCTGTGTCAATTTTTAATAGCCTTAACTGCCTCCCTCCGATCCCATACTCCACCTCCTTAACCCCTGGAAACTCACAATCAGTTCCTCATTTCTACAATTTTGTTGTTTCATGATGTTACGTAAAAGAAATCACAGAATATGTAATATTTTTGTCTTTGCTTGTTTCACTCATAATTCCCAGATTTACCAGATCGTTTTGCGTATCTGTAGTTTATCCCTTTTTAATGCTGAATGGTATCCCTTGGTATGATTGCATTGCAGTTTAGTCATTTACCCATTAAAGAACTGGGTGGTATCCAGTTTGGGCCTTTTATGAATAAAGCAGCTATAAACATTCATATGCAGGTTTTAGTGTGGCTATGTCTTCATTAATTTCAATAAACTCCTAGGGGTATAATTGATGGGTAGCATTATAGCGACATGTTTAGCTTTTCTTAAGAAACTGTCAAGTGTTTTACAGAGGGGCGGAACGTAATAAATTCCCAATGAAGAATGCTGTCACTATTTTTATTTTAACCATTCTGATAAGTGTGTAGTTATATCTCATTATGGTTTAATTTGCATTTCCCTAATGCCTAATGAGGTTGAACATCTCTCATGTGATTGTTGGCTGTTTGTTCTCTTTAAGGAAATGTCCCTTCAGGTCTTCTGTCCATTTTCCAGTTCAATATTTTTTTGAATTTTGAGGTTTTTATATAAGCTAGATAATATGCCTTTTTTGATATGTAGTTTGCAAAAATTTTCTCTCATTTTGTAACTTGCCTTTTCATTCTCGTAGCAAGATATTTTGTAGGGCAACAGTTTTTAATTTTTATGATGTTCAATTTGTCAATTTTCCATTTATGGATCATAAAAGGACTTGGTGACGAGTCTGAGAATTCTTTGCCTAGCCATATTTTAGAAGATTTATCCCATTTATATCCTAGAAGATTTATGGTTTTATATTTTACATTTTAATCCTTGATTCATCTTGAATTGTTTTATTTAAGCATTTTGCCCTTAGATCAAGCTTTAGGGTTTTGCCGACCAATGTCCAATTTTTTCTAGGTTGCCCAATTTTTTGGCTTGTAATTGTTCATAGTAATCCCTTATGATCATTTGTATTTCTTTCATATCAGCTGTACCTTCTCTTTTATTTCTGATTTTATTTATTTGAGCCTTCTCTTTTGTGTTTTCTTAATGAGTCTACCTAAAGTTTGTCAATTTTGTTTTATCTTTTCAAAGAACCCCATTGATCCTATAGTCTTTCTAGTTTCTATTTTATTTATTTCCTCTCTGGTCTTCAGTATCTCTTTCCTTCTGCTAACTTTAGGCTCTGTTCATTTTTTGTAGTTCCTTGAGGCGTACAGTTAGCTCGTTTATTTGAGATGTTCTGTTTGCTTCTTGAGATAAGCCATCATCACTATAAACTTCCCTCTTAGAACTGCTTTTGCTGTATCTCATAGATTTTTATATATATCGAATTTCTGTTTTCATCTGTCTCAAGTTATTTTTCAATTTCTCCCAATTTCTTTATTGGCCCATTGGTTGTTCAGTAATATGGTGTTTAATATCCACATACTTGTGAGATTTTGAGTTTTCTCCTTATAACTGATTTCTAGTTTCATATCATTATAGTCAGAAAAGATGTTAGTTATAATTTCAATCTTCTTTTATTTATTGAGACTTTTTTGTGTGGCCTTACACATGATCTGTCCTGGAGAAGGTTCCATGTGCACTTGAGGAGAATGTCTATTCTGCTACTTTCTTTATCCAATCTTTAAAGACAAATCTGCTAAAGAGAAAATCTTTTAGTTTTCCTTAGAATTCTTAAATTCATTTCTGAAACATATGTTCCTAAGTATATAGAATTTAAGTTAACAGTCCTTTTCTTTCAGCATCTGAAATATATAGTTCCACTTCATTCTGGTTTACATGGTTTCTGATGAGAAAACCTCTTTTCTTATTTTCTTTTCTATAAGGTTTTCCTGTGTCATTTTTCTCTGGCTGCTTTCAAGGTGTTTTGTCTTTCTCTGTAGCAGTCAAAAGTTATGATGTGTCTTAATATGAATTTGTTGGAGTTTTTCATTTAGAATTTACTTAGTTTCTTGAATCTGTATGTTCATGTCTGTGATGGTTAATTTATGTGTCCACTTGACTGGGCTAAGGAATGCCCAGGTAACTGGTACAACATTATTTGTAGGTGTGTCTGTGAGAGTGTCTCCAGAAGAGATCAACATTTGAATTAGTTAAGTAAGGAAGAAATACCTGCTCCAATGTGAATAGGCACCATCCAATCAATTAAGCACCCAAATAAAAGAATAAGTTAAAGGAAGGGCAAAAAATCACTTCATCTCTTCTTGAGCTAGGATATACATCTTCTTCTGCCCTTGGACATCAACATTCCTTATGCGTAGGCCTTCAGTCTTTAGGTCTTACACCAGTGACCTGCTAGATGTTAGGTCTCCAGTTCTCAGGGATTCCCACCATTTTTTCCTTGGATCTCGGGCCATTGGTCTCAGTCCATTGGACTAAATTACACCGCCATCATTCTTGGTTTCCAATTTTCATAAAGCAAATGTAAAACTTCTCAGTATCCATAACCATGGCAGACTATTCCCATAATAAATCTCCATTTGTATGTGTCTGTCTGCTAGCTATCATCTATCTAATCTATCTTGTTAGTTCTGTTTCTTTGCAGAACCCTAACACCATGTCTTTCCAAGTTGTCAATGGTGTTAGTCATTATTTCTTTCAGTACATATTTAGTCTTACCCTCTTTCTTTTATTCTTTAGGATCCTAAAGTACAAACGGAACAGGTCTTTGTGACTCTGTGTTTTGGTTTAGTCTGACAGATCTCTGTTGGTCAGCTTGTGCAATTTTTGTTCTATCTCCAATCTCGCTGATTGTGTGCATTTATTACTCCTGCTGTCGCTTGCGCTCAGCCTTTATGCTTTATATTTAGTTACGCTTTTTTTTTTAAGTTTTAAATTCTCCACTTGGTTGTTCTCTTTATCTTCTATTTTTCCCTGGGGCTTTTTATTTCTTTTGTTAAAGCTTTCTTCTTTCATGCTGCTATTGAACCCATCCACAGAGCCCTTTCTTTTGGTCATTTTTAGTTCTAACATTCCCATGAAGTTCTTTGCATCTTCTGTCTCTTTGCTTAAGCTTTCTATTTTTTTATTTGTTTCAATCTTGTTCACATTTTCTCATTGAATATTGTTATCATGGCTGCTTTAAAATGTATATTAGATAATTCTAATATCACTATCATCTTTGTGTTGGCATTTGTTGATTGCCTTTTTTTCATATGGTTTGAGAAATTCCAAGTTCTTGGCATGAAAAAGGATTTTCTATTGAAACATGGACATTTTGTATAATATTATTAAATTCTAAGTCTTGTTTAGATCTTCTCTTTTAATTGGCTTCAGTGACACCATTCTGGAAGGGGAAAAGAGTTAGAAGTCTAGGTTCAGTCTTTGCTGATAACCAAGGAGGATGTTCCAGGTTACTGCTTGGCTGAGTTTGGACTTCTGGCCCTCCATGTGGTTGCCATTGACACAATGGTAAGAATGGCCTTGCTATCATTGAGCAATTGTGAAAAAGTTAACCAGACTTCTTATGATACTACCCCTTCTAAGAAGAAAGATGTATCTCATTAATGCAAGGAGGGGGAGAATTCCAGCTCTTCACAATGTATTTACGTGTTTTCTTATCTCTACCTTTTAGCCTTCTTATATGTACATTATGTATAATGTTCAGGATTTTAAGTTGCACTTTGTGGTAAAAATAAGCAAACATATATTGACTCACTGTTCCCATAAGCAGAAATTCTTTTTTCCTTTTAAAATAATATATGGATATAAACCTTATTTATTTTTTTTCTGATTGAAAGATTCAGCTTATCTTTTTTTCTCAAATTTTAATAATGAATGGCAGGGCATCTGGGTGGTTCAGTCAGGTGAGCACTTGACTCTTGATTTCAGCTCAGGTCATGACCTCAGGGTCATGTGCTTGAGCCCTGTGTCATCTCCATGCTCAGCGTGGAACTACTTGGGATTCTCTCTCTCTCTCTCTCTCTCTCTCTCTCTCTCTCTCTCTCTCTCCTTGCCACTATCCTGCTCTTGTGTGCTATGTCTCTCTTAAAAAAAAGAAAAGAGAAAAAAGAAAAGAGAAGATAAGAGAAAAAGAAAAGAGGAAAAAAGAAAAGAAGAAAGAAAAGAAGAAAAGAGAAGAAAGAAAAGAAAAGAAAAGAAAAGAAAAGAAAGAAAAGAAAAAAAAAAAAAAGAAAAAGAAAAAAAAAAAAAAAAAAAAAGAAAAAGAATGGCAGTGAAGTAGAATGGAGAAAACACAAGTTTGAGGGAAATCAAATACTGTTGGAATTTTTTGCTCTGTCACTTTCCATCTGTGTGAACTTGGCAATTTAACTTCCTCAAGTTTTAGTTTCCTCACATGTAAAATGAAGATAAGAATACTCACTTTTGAATGTTACTTTTCATATTGAAGTAATCCTGTGTACAATACCTGGTATATAGTACGAAATGCTCATTAGATAATGTTAATAATGTTAAATTTTCCCATTTAAATGAAAAATGAGAACAAATGAGTCCCCCAAAGCGGAGTGTCCTTCTCTTGTTTCCACATTCCTAAATTCATTTTTCTGTGTGATATTGGTGATTGTGTGATTTCTGTTCATTCCTTTATTTCGTTACAATATCTAAGCTGATATGATATTCTCCTTTTAAAAGTTGCATGGTTCAATTAACTTATTGGCTACTTAAGGATGAGTTTAAAATGCAGTTATTATTTGATCTACATTTTTAATTGTATTATAATTAATTAATGCAATTAATATGATCCCAAATTGAATTTCTTTGAGCAATTGTAAACTGCTGAAAATTTATAATTTACTTTGAGGTGGAATATGAACTTTCTATAAAATGTGTCCAAAAACAGAAATTTATTACTTACAAAATCCTAATTAAGAAAAGTGAATTTCCAAGATCCATGATAATGTTTTAAACTCCTTCAGTAAATGCTTTTTAAAAACCTACTTAATCACCATTTTTGGAGTCAATTTTTAAAATAAAATTTTTGTAACGATAAACTTATATGAGGAAGACATATAAGTCATTTAAAAATATGTCTTGGGTACTCATCTTACACAGTAATATGTGAAGAAAAAGCAAATAAACTAACTTTTATTTAACATCTTCCACATAAAGCCATGATAGTTTGTGCTTTGTCGTATGTGGTATGTCCTCTATATACCCACTTTGCTGAGAGTGTTTATTGTAAATGGATGGTGAATTTTTCAAATACTTCTTCTTATTGAAATGGTCATGTGATTTTTATCTTTCCTTTTGTTAATGTGGTGAATGGTATTGACAGATTTGTGAAGATTAAACTGTTCTTGCAATCATGGGATAAATTCCACTGGATCATGGCATGTGATCCTTTGAACATATTGTTTAATTCAATTTGCCAATGTTTTGCTGGGATTTTTGCATGCTTGCTCATCAGGGCACTTGGTGTGTAATTTTCTCTTCTGTAGTGCCCCTGTCTGGTTTTGACAGTGCAATGCTGACACAGGAAAACAAGTTTAGAAGAGTTCCCTCTCTTCTTCTCTTTGGAAGGGTTGAAAATGATTGGTACGAATTTATCTTTAAATACTTGGTAAAATGCACCATGATCCTGGACTTAACTTTGTCAGGAGGTTTTTGGTTACTGCTTCCATCCCCTTATTAGCAATTGGTCTGTTCAGATTGTCTCTTAATGATTCAGTTCTGGTAGGTTGTATATTTCTAAGAATGTATCCATTTATTGTAGGTTGTTCAATTTCTTGGTGTATCATTGTTCATTATAGTCTCCTATGATTCTTTGTAATCCTGTGGTATCAGTTGTAATACCTTTTTTACTTACAATTTTTTTTATTTAGTCTACCTGGCCAATTTATTTATGACAAAGGAAGCAAGACAATACAATGGGGAAAGATTAGTCTCTTCCACAAATGATGGTGGAGAAACTGAACAGCTGCATGCAAAATAATAAAACTGGATTTCTATATTACACCATACAAAAAATTAAAAAAAATAAATTAAAGACTTAAATTTAAGACATCACAATATAAAACTCTTAGAAGAAAACATGGGGTAAGGTCCTGGACATTGATCTTGACAATGATCTTTTGGATTTGACACCAAAAGCCAAGGTAACAAATGCAAAAATGAAAAGCAGAACTACATCAAGTGAAAGCTTCTGTACAGCAAAAAAAAAAAAAAATCAACAAAATAAAAAAGCATCCTATGGAGTTGGAGAAAATATTTGTAAATAATTAATCTGATAAGTTCATATCCAAAATGTATAAAGAACTCACACAACTCTATAACAAAAAATACAATCAGATTTAAAAATGGGTAGAGAAACTGAATAGTCCTTATGTCAAAGAAGACATACAGATGGCCAACAGGTACTGAAAGGTGCCCAACATCACTAATCATCTGGGAAATGCAAATCAAAACCACAATGAAATACCATCTCACACCTGTTAAAAGCTGTTATAAAAAAGTTAAGAGATGGCAAGTGTAGATGGGGATATGGAGATAAGGGAATACTTTCGTCTTCTTTATAAGAATGTAAATTGGTGCAACCACTGTGGAAAAGATTATGGAAGTTCCCCAAACATTTACATATAGAACTGCCACATGATCCAGGAATCCCACTTTTGTTTATCTATCCAAAGAAAAGCAAAAATAAGATATCTCACTCCCATGCTCATTGTAGCATTATTTACAATAGCCAAGACATGAAAGAGCCTAAGAGTCCATCGACAGATGAATGGATAAAGAAGTCATGATACATACTTGTGTGTGTATGGAATACACCCAATGGAATATTATTCAGTCATTAGAAAGAAGGAAATTCTACCATTTGTGAAAACACAAATGGACCTTGAGGGCAATATACTAAGTAAAATAAGGCCAACAGAGACAGCTAAATACTGTATGGTATCACATATAGAATCTAAATAGAAAGTAAAACTCTTAGTGAACTCAGAATCATAGAGGAGAAAAGTGATTACCAGGCACTGGGAGATGGTGAAAATTGGGAGACGTTAGGAAACGGTACAAACTTTCAGATATAAAATGAATATGGTATGAGGATCTAATCTATAGGATGTGACATTAGTTAATAGCACTGTATTGCATAATTGAAACTTTTTACTAGAGTAGAATTTAAATGTTCTCGCACTCAGAAAAGTGAAGTATGTGAGGTGATGAACTTGATAATTCACTTCATGGGAAGATTCCTTTTTACAATTCAATGTATATCAAATTATCACCGTGCATACTTTAAACATCTTACAGGTTTTTTTTTAAATTTTTTTTCAACATTTATTTATTTTTGGGACAGAGAGAGACAGAGCATGAACGGGGAGGGGCAGAGAGAGAGGGAGACACAGAATCGGAAACAAGCTCCAGACTCTGAGCCATCAGCCCAGAGCCCGACGCGGGGCTCAAACTCACGGACCGCGAGATCGTGACCTGGCTGAAGTCGGACGCTTAACCGACTGCGCCTCCCAGGCGCCCCTAAACATCTTACAGTTTTATTAGTCAATTGTACCTCACACATAATTGTACTTTCTTTTTTAATTTTAAATATAAAAAGCAAATACAAATAACAAAGAGTTTCAGTGGCAACCCCCAAAAGGGGAAATAAAGGGACAAAACAGTGCAATTGTCAATATAGATTTTATTACCTGCTAAGCATGGAATATTTTAGTGTTGGGATACGCCTCTTGTTACATTTTCAAAAAAATAGTCACTTCTGTACAATTTTTTGAGAATACATACACAATTTTCCATTTTAACCACATTTAAGCATATGATTCAGTAGTACTGATGTTCACAATATTGGGCAATCATTGCCATTTTCTACGTCTTAGACACTGTTTTCACTCTAAACAGAAATTCTGTACCCATTAAGCAATAACTCTCCATTTTCTCCCATCCCTGATACTTCTAATTTATTATTCACTTTTAAGAATTTACTATACTGTATATTTCAAACAAAGTAGGATCCTACAATATGTATTATTTTGTGATCTGGCTTATTTCAGTTAGCATAATGTTTCCCAGCTCCTTCCATTTTGTAGCATCTATCAGAATTCCATTTCTTTTTATAGCTGAATAATATTGCATTGTGTGAATACACCACAGTTTGCTTATCTACTCATCTGTTGAAGAACACATAAATTGTTTCTACCTTTGACTATTGTGAATAAAGTTACAATGAACATTTGTGTACAAATGTCTACTTGAGTTGCTCTTTCCAGTTTTTGCATGTATACTTAGGATTGAAGCTCATCATATGGAAATTTTATTTTACACAGCATGTTTTTAAAAAGTGTTTTAAAAACTTTAAGTCTAAATGTGAACGGAAAGTAAGAAAATAAAATCTTAGATGCAAACATAGGGAGCAAATCATCATGACCATGAGTTAACCAATTTTTTAATAATACTAACTAAAAGGAAAAAATAATGTGGATATTACTTTATTAACATTAAGAACATTCAAACATTAAAAAAATGAAGATTGTAAAAACCTAAGCCACAGACTGGCAAGCGAGGGGTTTCTGAACTACATACAGGCTCATGTGGTTTAAAATAAATATATCTGTGATAAACATTTCTGCTAATATTGTGTATGTTAATACAAATACATATTATATTATATAAATAACTCATAAATATAGATAAATATATAAGCATACAAATTTTACTAACTCCTAAATATATAAATATGTGCTATATATAAATATATAAGTAACTTCTAAATTAAAAACAAAAAAGAAAAGAAAAAAGCAGACAACTAAGTTGAAAATGAGTAAGTTTTGGGGCGCCTGGGTGGCGCAGTCGGTTAAGCATCCGACTTCAGCCAGGTCACAATCTCGCGGTCCGTGAGTTCGAGCCCCGCGTGGGGCTCTGGGCTGATGGCTCAGAGCCTGGAGCCTGTTTCAGATTCTGTGTCTCCCTCTCTCTCTGCCCCTCCCCCGTTCATGCTCTGTCTCTCTCTGTCCCAAAAATAAATAAACGTTGAAAAAAAAATGAGTAAGTTTCAATCGGCTTCCTCAAAAAGAAGAAATCAAAATGACAAGTATGCATGAAGAGGTGCTCAGTCTCCTTAGTCATCAGCGAGATGCAAAGGAAAACTTGGGTAAGCTATAACTGGCACAATCATCAAAATGGCCAAAATAAAATACCAAACTTGGGTGAGAAAGTGGGGGAAGCAGAACTCTCACGCTCCGCTGGTGGGAGTGAACAAATGGTCAAACACCTGTGCAAAATTACCTGGCACGATCTTTTGTGACTCACCAATTCCATTCTAAGCGTATCCCAGCAGAAATGGATGTACACGTTCATCAAACGACACATACAAGGATGATAGCCGTATTCATAATACCCCAAACCTTGAAACTAAACACTCATAAGCCATAGAACCAATCAATTATTATGATACCACACAGTTGTTATTACACAGCAAAGAGAATGGAATAAATGATTGCTACCCCAAACCATAAGTGAGTCTTGCAAACATGGAGCTGAGCAAGAGAAAACAAAAATAAAAGGTTGCTTACTGCATGGTTCCATTTATAGCAAACTCAAAAAATGCAAAAGAAATCTCTGGGGATAGAAATCAAGATGGTGCTTAACTTTGGCAGGGGTAATACCTGGGAGGAGGAACCCATGACCCGGTCATTGTATTTCTACATCGGTGAGCCCTTTGCGTCACACTTTTCTTTGAGTTTCTTAAAACTATGTTTCTACTCTTATCTTGCTTCCTGTGATGCTCTTGCAAGATTACCTCTTCTGTATTTTCTTTCACTCATATGTAACTCGTTCCTTTTGTGTGGGGTCCTAGATATTTTAAAAAATATTTTTTCAAAGTCTGTTAGTTCTTTGAAAATGTGTTTTAGAGTTGACCAGTCCAGGTCCGTTCTCAGGTAAATTGTAGAGCCCTTTCCTACATAGGTCTGAATCCACCTGCCTCTTCTTTCCAGAGAGTTTAGTTTTATGTTAAAATTTTAAATAAAGCTCTACACATATATTGTTTTTCTGTCCTTCTCCAGGTACTTTTATTTCTTTTTGTATATGTTCATGTCCATTTTCTCTCTTTCATATTCCCTTCAATTCCTCTATTACTTCTCCTATAATTTTGTTTTTATTTTTATTTTTTAAGTGTATTAATTTATTTTGAGAAAGTAAGAGCATACCTGAGAGTGGGGAAGGGGCAGAGACAGAAGGAGAGAGAATCCCAAGCAGGCTGTGCAACATCAGCACAGAGCCTGATGAGGGGCTGAAACTCACAAACCGAGAGGTCAAGAGATCTAAGCTGAGATCAAGAGTCAGATGCTTAATCAACTGAGCCATGCTGGTGCTCCTATTTTTGTTTAATTTTTTAAATGTTTATTCATTTTTTTTGATAGAGAGACAAACAGATTGTGAGCAGGAGAGGGACAGAAAGAGGCCGAGACAGAGAATCTGAAGCAGGCTCCAGGCTCTGAGCTGTCAGCACAGAGCTGGGTGCGGGGCTTGAACTCATGGAGATGTGAGATCATGACCTGAACCAAAGTCGGTTGCTTAACCAACTGAGCCACCCAGGCACCCTCCCCCAGTTTTTGTTTTTAAATCCTTGAATGCTTTCATTTATCCTCTCAATCTCAGTTTATGCTTTCACTCAAAGCTATTCTTTGTTTTAACACTTTGTAATTCAGACTTTATGTCTCAGATAATTTAGCCCTTTCCTTCAATTTTTCTTGGTTCCATCAATTTTATGTTATAATTTTCTTTGTTCATTTCTATTGTGAGATTTTGAATTTCTAAAGTTATATATGCTTTAAATGTTATTTGTAGTAAATTATGTTAAATTTATATTACATTTATACATTCTTCCGTTGGCTTTTTAATGGCATCTGATTCCCGTTTTATTACGTTTTGTGTGGTTTGTGGTTGATCATTGCAAATAGTATTTTCATCTGTGGAAACTTTGTTCCTCATTTTCTTTTTTTGTCTTTAGGAAAGGCAATTTATCAAATTTGCCTGTCTTTGTCTGTTTTCATAGATGTTTAAGGTTTTCTGGGCTATCAATATCTGATGTATTTATGGCAACTGGTAAAAATAGGAGTTGGCTTATTTTTTGTGTAGCTAAAATCCAACCTCTTGTGTCGGAAATATGAAGTAGAGTTTATGTATTAAACTACTTTTTGGGGGCACCTGGGTGGCGCAGTCGGTTAGGCGTCCGGCTTCAGCCAGGTCACGATCTCGCGGTCGGCGAGTTCGAGCCCCGCGTCGGGCTATGGGCTGATGGCTCAGAGCCTGGAGCCTGTTTCTGATTCTGTGTCTCCCTCTCTCTCTGCCCCTCCCCCATTCATGCTCTGTCTCTCTCTGTCCCAAAAATAAATAAACGTTGAAAAAAAAATTAAAAAAAAAAAAAACTACTTTTTGTGTTGCTTTTGGAGCGACATGGGGCTTTGTGATTTTTTTCCCATGGGTGAGGGGCTCACATTTGTTGTTGTTGTTGTTGTTGTTGCTGTTGTTGTTTGTTTATTTTTTGCAGATCATTCAGTTCCTGTCTCTTGTTTTCTTTTATTCCTTTCCTGCTAATCCTGGGGGCATAGCTTTCTCCTGAGTTTGTATCCCTTTCTCCCAGAGGCTCTGCCTTCCAAGAGGGCCTGTTCTATCCCTTACACTTTCTAACCCTCTGTAGGTGTGGCTTCATCTATCAGGTCTCAGAGACGGGTTTGGTTAGTCTCCCACTCAAAGTGGGCCCTCTCTTGCGTGTGAGGTTATGTGTATCAGGGCACCTCCCAGACCCCACAGCACATTCCTGGCTCAGTGCAGTCTTTTTTCCACTCTCCCGGCCTGATTCTAGTAACTTCAGATTTTCATTTACCCCTCTGCAAGTGAATTAAAGTCTCCTAGTTTAGTTCTAGGGGTGGGGTATCTGCAGTTTTATTTTCTGTCCCTTATGATCTGTTTGGTTTGTAAAGAACGTGTTCGGAAGTTTGGGTGCAGGTCGCTTACCTGGTATTAACTCCTTTCTGGCGTCGTGAAGTCTCATTTCCTCAAAGTGGTCTCAGCTGCTTCTCCTGGGCTGCCCGTGTGCCCATGTCAGTTTGGGCAAGCAGTGAAGGATTTGCTCAGGTATCAAAGACACTCTTCAATCTTGGCATGTGATGACAGGACACTTACCATCTGCACTGGTTTCTCTAACATTACAGCTCAGGGACATGAGAAAGTCTCATACTTAAACACTCAATCTATAGTCTTATTTTCCACACTATTCACGTTACGGATATTTGCATTTCTTCTGAGAATGAGCTCTTTAATAATACTATTTTCCTAAAATTGGGACTTCTGAGGCTTTTCTTGATTAGAAAAAAAATTATTTCTTGGTAGATTTTTATCGTATTTGTTACACACATTGCTATGCTTTGGTGTGCATCATTTTTTTTTTTTCATTCTGAATAATTATTTTTTTTTTACGTTTTTATTTTATTTTATTTTATTTTATTTTATTATTTTTTTTATCTTTTCTGATTTTTATTTTTTTTTATTTTTTTATTTTTTTTTTCTGAAATTTATTGACAAATTGGTTTCCATACAACACCCAGTGCTCATCCCAAAAGGTGCCCTCCTCAATACCCATCATCCACCCTCCCCTCCCTCCCACCCCCCATCAACCCTCAGTTTGTTCTCAGTTTTTAACAGTCTCTTATGCTTTGGCTCTCTCCCACTCTAACCTCTTTTTTTTTTTTCTTCCCCTCCCCCATGGGTTCCTGTTAAGTTTCTCAGGATCCACATAAGAGTGAAACCATATGGTATCTGTCTTTCTCTGTATGGCTTATTTCACTTAGCATCACACTCTCCAGTTCCATCCACGTTGCTACAAAAGGCCATATTTCATTTTTTCTCATTGCCACGTAGAATTCCATTGTGTATATAAACCACAATTTCTTTATCCATTCATCAGTTGATGGACATTTAGGCTCTTTCCATAATTTGGCTATTGTTGAGAGTGCTGCTATGAACATTGGGGTACAAGTGGCCCTATGCATCAGTACTCCTGTATCCCTTGGCACAAAAACAGACACATAGACCAATGGAATAGAATAGAAACTCCAGAACTAGACCCACAAACGTATGGCCAACTCATCTTTGACAAAGCAGGAAAGAACATCCAATGGAAAAAAGACAGCCTCTTTAACAAATGGTGCTGGGAGAACTGGACAGCACCATGCAGAAGGTTGAAACTAGACCACTTTCTCACACCATTCACAAAAATAAACTCAAAATGGATAAAGGACCTAAATGTGAGACAGGAAACCATCAAAACCTTAGAGGAGAAAGCAGGAAAAGACCTCTCTGACCTCAGCCATAGCAATCTCTTACTCGACACATCCCCAAAGGCAAGGGAATTAAAAGCAAAAGTGAATTACTGGGACCTTATGAAGATAAAGAGCTTCTGCACAGCAAAGGAAACAACCAACAAAACTAAAAGGCAACCAATGGAATGGGAAAAGATATTCGCAAATGACATATCGGACAAAGGGCTAGTATCCAAAATCTATAAAGAGCTCACCAAACTCCACACTTGAAAAACAAATAACCCAGTGAAGAAATGGGCAGAAAACATGAATAGACACTTCTCTAAAGAAGACATCCGGATGGCCAACAGGCACATGAAAAGATGTTCAGCGTCGCTCCTTATTAGGGAAATACAAATCAAAACCACACTCACGTATCACCTCACGCCAGTCAGAGTGGCCAAAATGAACAAATCAGGAGACTATAGATGCTGGAGAGGATGTGGAGAAACGGGAACCCTCTTGCACTGTTGGTGGGAATGCAAATTGGTGCAGCCTCTCTGGAAAGCAGTGTGGAGGTTCCTCAGAAAATTAAAAATAGACCTACCCTATGACCCAGCAATAACACTGCTAGGAATTTATCCAAGGGATACTGGTGTGCATCATTAAATTATGGTTTGAAGTTTCGATAAGTCAACTCTTAAGGATGAGACAACTGTACATAATACATGCGTATTTATGTGCACATTGTTAAGATATCTTAGCTGTTGAAAAAATCTTAAATAAAAGGATATCACGTCACCTTTGAAAATGCTGTAGCATATTTTGATGCATAACTGTGTTATTCTGATAAGGAAACTAAAGCTAAACTCTTTTAACTGAATTTTGAATAAATTTTGGTCACAAGGACAATGATGTTAGTAATGAATGCTATGCATTTTTCCTTCACAATGTTCTGTACACCTGTCAGATATTGTGTAAACAAGATGTTAATGTTAAGAAAAGTCAGCTAAATATATTATTATTTATGCCTTATCCTTTGACACTCAGTGAAATTAAGGAATTTCCCAAAACTCCACAGCTAAAAAACGGGTTAGAATTGGAGCACATCTTCTAGCATCAAAAGTTTTTGGCCTGCACAAGTTCATTATATCCTTGTGATTGATAGAACAGAAGCTTCAGAGTTTAGAAAGGCTTTTAAGGTGAAATGGGCTTATCCCAATTTACTTGAAGCAGACTGTATTTGTTTTTCTTTTCTGTAAATCCACCCTTTTCACTTTTCGATGGACCTCTTGTTACCTGTGAACTGTTCTTGCAAAGCCAAAAATAAATTGAAACTCCCTTCAAATCTTAATTGCTTCAGATATTTAATCTACACAATAAGGCCAATAACCCTGACATACTTTGCAGGGCTGATGAGCAAGAAAGCAAATAGACACCTGCAGACACAGTTGTAAAGCTCTTATAAATAAAATACGGCTATAAGACTGCAAAATAACAGCAATAATTATAATTGCTTTTGAACACTAGAATTTCAGAACGTAGCTGTTGGTAAATACCTCTCCTCTTTCAGAATCCACATTTATAATAGACAGATAATTGTGTTTTCCCTGGTTGGATGTCATTTGTCTACTATTGTTTCTATCTTGTCTTTGCTGCTTTAACTCTAACAACCACAACAGTTTTTTTAATGTTTATTTACTTTTGAGAGAGAGAGAGAGAGAGAGCATGTGTAAGTGAGTTGGGGAGGGGAAGACAGAGAGGGAGCCAGAGGATATGAAGCAGGTTCCAGGCTCTGTGCCAACAGCAGAGAGCCCAACATGGGGCTCAAAATCATGACCTGAGTCAAAATCAGATGCTTAACCAACTGAGCCACTCAGGTGCCCCACCAGAACCACTCTTTTGAATAAACAGAGTTCTCCAGAACTCTGTCATTGGCTTCTCCAGTCCTCTCCACACATCCTGTCAGGCTGCAGACTCAGGCTTCTTCACTGTTCTAGGCCACTCCCTGCCCTTTCCCTCTGAGCTGTTGTTGGCCCTTCTTTCTAGACTCCTTTCCTATAACTTCCTCTTTCATGATGTGCCTTAGATACAGCTGTGAAGTCTCTGGTGATATACTCCTCTATTAGGAAAATATTCTTTAGCCAACATGAAGCACTCATTGTTTGTATGAGGACTGCCACCAAAGTGTTCTGTGATAGTTGATCTTCTGTTATAGCTGATCAGCTGAATCACTTCTTTGTCCTCTCAAATGTGGGAGAATGTGAGTTTATCTCTCACTACGGCTTAGTACCATGCTGTGAAGAGAGTGATGGCTAATGTGTTTAATAACTGAGAGCAACTCACGATTCCATCTCGTGAAAATAAGGTGGGGGATTTGCCTTTTCTTTAAATGTTAGCGACTTGCGACAGAATTTTTCCTAGGCATTTAGACAGTGTTCAAAAGAGAAAAATCAAGACTCTCTTGATCTTTATTTTTTTATTTATTTTTTAAAAATTTTTTAACATTTATTTATTTTTGAGAGACAGAGAGAAACAGAGCATGAGTGGGGAAGGGGCAGAGAGAGAAGGAGACACAGAATCTGAAGCAGATTCCAGGCTCTGAGCAAGCGGTCAGCACAGAGCCTGATGTGGGGCTCGAACTCACAAACTGTGAGATCATTACCTGAGCCAAAGTCGGACTCTCAACCGACTGAGCCACCCAGCTGCCCCGACTCTCTTGATCTTTAAATACAATCTGAGGTACAAACACATCCACATAGACACACTCACACTGGCACATACAGAGTCAGGTCAGTCTTATTAATGTGAGTACATAGCTTATATATAGATATCTGATAATACTTCCCCGTAATTTAACTGAATAACCTCTAGTGTTACCCTCTTCCAAACCTTTTTCCTTATGATTCTATTTTGGTAGGATCCCAGTTCTCAGAAGCGTTTCGTTATTGTTCTCACAATAGACCTTTATTACTAATATGAGTGCACTCAAAGGCACCGAAATAAATCCTTCAGGATATGCACATATTCCTTCTTGTACCCACTGTGTAGCACCCAATCAGTTTCTCCACGATAATTATGATCAATCATTTCAGCCACTGCAGAGGCTTCCTTCTCTCACTTCTCAGTTCAGTGACATGAAGAACTCCAAACGGTCATTGCTCATTCCTAAAATTCAATTTATTGAAACCAAAACTGTGTTCAGTGGTGGCAGGATTCTGTGACAAGGACTTCAAACTCATAAAGCCAATGACTGGGGAAACAAGAAACAAAACAGTTTCTAACATGTTGTATCATATATAATAGTGAGAGATAGAATTCCCACCCGCACCCTTTGATGTGTGGAGGAAACATTACCAGACTCTGGATACTAATTTAAGATTTATATTGTATCTCAGAGGAAAATTCTTTACGATTTCAGATGTTTCCTTGCGACCTGATTCCTTTTTTTTTAAGTTTATTTATTTATTTTTGAGAGAGAGAGAGAGGAGCAGAGAGAGAGAGAGAGAGAGAGAGAGAGAATCTCAAGCAGGCCCCATGCCGTCAGCACAAAGCCTGATGCGAGGCTTGAACCCACGACCGTGAGATCATGACCTGAGCTGACATCAAGCGTCGGATGCTTAACCGACTGAACCACCCAGGCGCCCCGATCTGATTTTTATTCACTGATCTGTTCATGACGGAGAATTCCAAAGATTTGAGCCCATTCCTAAGCCTTCTTGTCCATAAAATGAATACCTTAAAAAGAGGTGATTATATATGGAATTCAATGACAATTCATGAAGCAGAATGTTAGCACTGGCAGAAGTCCTGTATTATGAAAACAGAAATCACTTTTAAAATAAGTTCATATTCTCCTAAGGACAAATCAATTTTTTTCTCCATAAATAAAAGGACCAAAATAATCAACTTATATCAAATGGTTTTTATAATTTATAATAGTATAGGATAAACTGGGGGCTCAGTGGTGGCCTCTGTTGCTCCAAGTGAAAGCACTCAGTACTAGAGCCTCCCAAAGCAACTGCCTTATGGGCAATTCCAAGCTGTTGAGTTCATGCACGACTCTGTTTTACATGCCATGACCATTTTTTCCATGGACCCTGTCAGCAAGAACCAAGGTATTCATTTATAGTTAATAACACTCAACTCTACACTTGAAAGTGCTGCGAGAGTACATCTTAGATGTCCTCACAAAAAAAGGAAATAGTAATCATGTGATGTTATGGAGGTGGTAGCTAATGCTAGAGTGGAAATTACTTGGCAATAGATCAGCGTATCAAATCAACACGTTGTACAGCTAAAACTTGCATGATGTTGTCTGTCAATTATATCTCAATAAAATTGGAAACAAATAAGTAAGTAAATAGGTAAATAAATGCCAAAGACATTCACAAGATGGCTCATCTTCTCCGAGACCCTTTGCTACGGTGAATGTCTTCCAGTGAACACTTATAAGAAGCTTGCGTATCGTTAGAAACTATGTCAACTCTAAGTAGTCGCTTTATGTACTATTCCCTCAGATCCCCTTGTCAACTATATTCCGATCTTGTTCTTTTCTGAATCAGTGGACAACTATTAATCAGAGTAATCCATTCACCCAGACCTTACCTCCTTCCACACAAAGTAGACAAATAGATGTGCTGCCTTAATTTCCATTCAGTGGGTGGACATTCTCTCATTACTATCCTTGAATCCCATCCATGAATGAAGTTTTAGACATGCAGAGGATACACTCTTCTAGCTGCTGTCAACATTTCATACAGACAGGACTTCCGTATTCTCTAACTAGTGGGTTAGTCACTGTTTTCTGTAATAAAACTGCGAAACAAATAAACCAAAAATCCCTCAGGCCTGCATCAAGGCACACATTATTTACTCAAGAAATGACTGATCTGTCTGGGGGAGGGGGAGCTGGTTACAGGCGTGCTCACTTAGTGAAGTTCATTGATACTTGCAATTATGATGTAAACAAATTTTTGAAGGAAAGTTAAATTTCAGTAAGAAGAGTTTCGCTTTCAATGCCATAAGTGAGCGTAACAGAAGAAATAGAAAAACAATAAATCTTGAGCTCCCTCCAAAGAGAAGCTCACTCATGTAACTTAAAGATATGTTGATTGCATTATACCCGTGGGAAAAAAAATGGCATTAACTGGAAATGGAGTTCCTACCAACCTGAAAATTATTTTGTGTTATTATTCTCCAGGCATCTAATACAAACCCTTCAAAAGAAAGGGGTCTGTAGTCAAATAAGTAGCCTCTTTGGAAACAGTAACACCAGACAAGAGACTCTGTCCCAAATGATTTGTACATCCTGCTCTGCACACATGCCAAGATAGGGCACATGGGCACTAAAATCAGTCTAGGTTCTGTTCACTAAGTCTTGTGCCTTGGCATCAGTCTAATTCTGCCTCTAGAGGAAAAGGATCTGTTTTCTAATTCATACTAGATATATTCTAGCAGAACCCATAATCTTTATGCCGCGTTCTGTGAGTATAGCAGAAGACTTTATAAAATATACTCTTCCTTTTTCATTACAGAGGCAGGGAATTTGCATGGTGGGGCATTCTCCAATGGGCCATCTCCTACTTCGTCCTCAACTCTTTTTTTAAGTTTTTATTTATTTATTTTTAAGTTTTTTGAGAGAATGAGAGATAGTGAGAGAGGAGGGGGAAGGACAGAGAGAGGGGGAGATAGAGAATCCTAAGAAGACTCCGTACCACCAACACAGAGCCCCACATGAGGCTCAAACTCATAAACGGTGAGATCAGATTCTGACCCAAAATCAGGAGTCAGACACTTATCTGACTGAGCCACCCAGGTGTCCTGGCCCTCTACTCTTTATGTAACACTGAGCTTAAAATGTTCCCTTAAAAGCAAAAACGATATCCATCTGAGGCTATAGATTTTAGAAACTACACCTGTTACAAACTTGATAATGGTGCTTCCAGAAACATTTCTGTTCTAGATAAGCCAACAATGCCATCAATATTAGGGAGGCTCATTACTGCCTTGCGAAGTATTTCCTTGTTTAGAGTCCTAAGGCAGAGTTAAATATTTTAGACAGCCAAACATCTTGGAACACCTTTTTCAAGGAGCAAGTGTGCAGCAAAAGACTGCAATAAGGTCTATGCTAATTACTAAGGAACAATAATTAGGGTTAATTAGTAGGGAGCACTCATATAGATTAATGAATGGAAAGCAACATCAATTAGCTATATACTCAGTGTCAGGAACTGTGCTATCCTATCCATTATCTCACTGAATCATCTCAATACTTCTGCTCTCATTCAGTCCCAACAACATCCCTGCACATTTTGCTAGTATTACTCACATTTCACAAGTAAGGGAATTGTGCTTTGATAGTCTAAAGAGATCCCTAACATGGGACAGAGCATATAGAGGATACAGGACAGCACCTCTTGGAAAAGAGAGTCTTTCTCCTTCAAAATCCCATTCATTTTTTTTTTTTTATGATATCAAACAGCCCTTTCTTGACTGGAGTACCTTTAGTGGTATATGCCCTCACTCCCACACATGCACATGTCCGATGGTAGGCTACCTCTCTAATCGCTCTCATGGTAGGGTAATGCTAGAGTTAGCAATAGTTGCACACACCGGCTGGTAGTAAAAGGAGGAAACCTAGGAACATTCTGGGCGGTAAATGGAAAACATTTTAGGTTTAAAATCTCTCCAAGCATGGAGATGATACACTGTATAAATGACTCTTTGGTCTTTCTTTCTTCATTCTGCCCCTCTTCCTGACTATAATCTTTTCTATGCTGGGTCAAAACTAAATCATTTATTTGAACTCTGCCCCTACCTTGATTAGCACTGCCCTTATTGGTCACCAGTTAATCACAAGCAGGGCTGCTGGTCCTTGGCCACTTATTCTTTACTTGTTTTTCACAAGGGCAAAGCAAAAAAAAAAAAAAAAAAAAAGGAAAATGCAGTGAGCGTCTCTAGTTCCTTTATTAATATTAACTCTGGGAGGTAATAGGACAAGTCAAATTCATGCACCTGCTAATTGGTCCAGGCAGAGTCTACATTTCTTACTTGAGGACACTTGGTTATGCAGAAAAAGTTAATATTTCAGCAGGACTATAATCAATATATCACCTATATTAGCCTCATGTCAACACACAAGGGTTCATTATTAAGCAGATTCTGAAGGGTTCACTGAATATTGCACTTTGAAATGTGTGGCTGGTGCCTGGGAGCAATTTCCACCTAGTCTTCTGGGAACTGGGACACACTTAAAAGGATTTAGGAGCAGAAATCTTTCACTTAAGAAAATCCATTTCAGCAATTCGCACATTAAGGAAACGGGAAATGTTTCCTTACCAATTTCATTGCCATTGGAGAGGGGAATCCTCCAGTAAAACACAGGCAATTTTATTCTAGTTATTACAGCACTGGATGTATAAGTGGGTGCTTTGTCCTCCCCCACCCTCTTGTAATTATGGAACTGCACAATCCATCATAGCTATTGTTTATTGCATGTGCATTCCAAGAACAAGTTTCTTTTATTGAATAACAGTAGCCAATGCCTACTGAGCACTTAGTGAGAGTTTGCTAAGAACTTTAAAATGCTTCAAGTTATTTCATCCTTACAACAAACAAAGGAGGTAGTTGCATGATGTTGAGCATCTTTTCATATGTCTCGTGGCCATCTGGATGTCTTCTTTGGAGAAATACCTATTCATGTCTTCTGCCCATTTCTTCACTGGATCATTTGTTTTTTGGGTATTGTGTTTGTTAAGGTTTTATAGATTTTGATACCAACCCCTTATCAGATATGTCATTTTCAAATATCTTCTCCTATTCCATAGGCTGCCTTTTAGTTTTGTTGATTGTTTTCCTTGCTGAGCAGATTTTTTTTTCTTAATGAGGTCCCCATAGTTCATTTTTGCTTTTGTTTCCCTTGCCTCCGGAGATGTGTCTAATAAGAAATTGCTGTGGCAGAGGTCAAAGTAGTTGCTGCCTGAGTTCTCCTCTAGGGTTTTGATGGTTTCCATCTCGCATTTAGGTCTTTCATCCATTTTAAATTTATTTTTGGGTACGGTGTAAGAAAGTGGTCCATTTTCATTGTTCTGCATGTCGCTGTCCAGTTTTCCCAGCATTTGTGGAAGAGACTGTCTTTTTTTTCTGTTGAATATCTTTTCCTGCTTTGTCAAAGATTAGTTGACCGTGTAGCTGTGTGTCCATTTCTGGGTTTTCTATTCTGTTCCATTGATATATGTGTCTGTTTTTGTGACTCCAGCTTTGTAACATAGCTTGAAGTCCAGAATTGTGATGCCTCCAGCTTTGCTTTTCTTTGTCAAGATTGCTTTGGCTATTCAGGGTCTTTGTGGTCCAGACAAACTTTAGGATTGTTTGCTCTAGCTCTGTGAAAAATGCCGGTGGTATCTTGATAAGGATTGCATTAAATGTGTAGATGTCTTTGTGTAGTATAGCCTTTTTACAAATATGTGTTCTAATTTTGATAAGGATTATATTAAGTGTGTAGATTGCTTGGGGTAGTAAGTATAGTTATTTTACAAACACTTGTTCTTCCATCATAAGCATGGAGTATTTTTCCATTTCTTTGTTTCAATTTCTTTCATAAGTGTTCTATAGTTTTCAGAGTACAGATATTTTACCACTTTGGCTGGATTTATTCCTAGGTATCTTATGGGTTTCGGTGCAATTTTAAATGGGATCGATTCCTTGATCTCTCTTTCTGCTGTTTCATTACTGGTGTATAGAAATGCCACAGATTTCTGTAAGTTGATTTTGTATCTATGACATTGCTGAATTCATGTATAAGCTCTAGCAATTTTTCTGTAGAGTCTTTTGAGTTTTCTACATCACGCATCATCAGGGAAATACAATCAAAACTACAATTAGATACCACCTCACACCTTTCAGAATAGCTAAAATTAATAATGCAGGAAACAACGGATGTTGGCGAGGATGTGGAGACAGGACAACCCTCTTACATTGTTGGTGGGGATGCAAACTGGTGCAGCCACCCTGGGGAAGAGTATGGAGGTTCCTCAAAAAGTAAAAAATAGAACTACCCTATGACCCAGAAATTGCACTACTAGGTATTTACCTAAAGGATACAAAAACACTTATTCAAAGGGGCACATGTTCCCTGATGTCTATAGCAACATTATCAACAAAAACCAAATTATGGAAATCCCAAATATCCATCAACTATGCATGGATAAAGAAGAAGGGGTATGTATATATGTCATGGAATATTATTTAGCCTTAAAAAATGAAATATTGCATTTGCCATGACGTGAATGGAGCTAGAATATATTATGCTAAGCAAAGTAAGTCCGTCAGAGAAAGAAAAGCAGCATATGATTTCACTCATATGTGGAATGGAAGCAACAAAACAGATGAACATAGGGGATGGAAAAAAAGAGACCCTTAACTGTGCAGAACAATTTAAGGGTTGCTGGAGGGGAGCTGAATGGGGGGTGTGTTAAATGGGTGATGGGTATTAAGGAGGGCACTTGCTGTGATCAACACTGGGTGTTATACGTAAGTGATGAATCACTGAATTCTACTCCTGAAACCAATATTACACCATACATCGATTGACTGCAGTGTAAATAAAAAATTGACACAAAATTTTTTTTTCCATAAAAAAAAGAGTTAATCGCTATTACTATGTGTCATATATAGGTGTGGGACTTTGCAGAAATTAAGGGAACTGCCCAAATTTACATAATTAAAATGACCCAAGCTTGGATTTTTATCCGATCTATCTCACTCTAAAATCCAAATCCTGCATTCCTACATTATGTTACCAAAAGGATATATTAATAGTTAATATTTTTGTGTGCCAAATACCGTTATAAGTGGTTTACATATATTAACTCATAATTTTAATTATTCAAATTATTAGTGAAGCAACCAATAAAAATAGTAATAAAAATAATAGAGCTGGCTCCAAGAGGAGGAACTGGAGATCTGCAGTGTTCCAAATAAATAAATAAATAAATAAAAGAATGTTAGAATAAAACTGGATAGTCCCATATAAAATATAAACTTGGGGCTTACATTTATGACTGAAGTTTGTAAGTTATGATGCGACTTCACAATGTTGAGCTCTAATCAGACAGTAAATTACAAAATCTGACCCAGGTACATTCTTCTACACAAAGAAATAACCTTTTGTTTAGCCTGCTAAACAGAAAACCATCTGATATATATATTTTTTCTTTCCAAGTTTTTGTTTAGATTTCAATTAGTTAACATACAGTGCAACATGAGTTTCAGGTATATAATATAGTGAATCAACACTTCACATAACACCTGGTGCTCATCACAAGAGCCCCCCTTAATCCCCATCACCTATTTAACCCATCCCCCTCCCCAAATGTACATCAACTGATGAATGGATAAAGAAGGTGTGGTGTGTGTGTGTGTGTGTGTGTGTGTGTGTGTGTTTGTGTGATGGAATATTACTCAGCCCTAAAAAAAGAATAAGATCTTGTCATGTGCAATGATATGGACAGAGCCAGAGAATATTACGCTAAGTGAAAACCATCTGATATTTAAAGTGAAAACCTATCCATCCACTTTATTTCCAAATTTAAGATAGTATTTCTTAAGAATTTAAAAATGTAATGATGATTACTATGCATTTTCTGTTACTCACAAAGTTCTACAAAAAGGTATATTCTTCTTAGGTATAATTGAAAGATTGCAGAACTTGCGTGGAATCTGGGTTCAACTGTTAAGTAAATCAAGTCAGTATCTGAACTTGTGACTCATTTTTCTCCTACCAGTTCACCAAAATGGTGATTACTACTGCACAACAAGATTTATTATTTTAATTTCAGTATTTTAAGTTTCTGGAAACACCTTTAATAAGCACATATTCATTAGAGTAGTAGAACAATCATCCACTCTTTTAAATTGTGAATAATGGTGGTCTAGATGTTACAGGCAATAAATGTACTAACTGGAATTCACTAATTTTTAACACCTTAGATGAAATTGGAAAAACAGTGGGAGTAATACTTCATTTTCATGTTACCCTTCAATATACTTGTCCCTCAAATCAATCATGTGGAATAATGAACACAGATGTAATAGCCTCTGAAATATGAAAGAAAACATCTATAGTCTTTGGGGTAAGTCTGCCACCAAGGTAATTCACTGCAAAATTTATGTATTTCATTTACCATGAATGGTCTAGTTTTCAATAACAGGCACAAATATGTCACATTAATTAGTATAGCAACATGAGATCAGTTTCACAACGGTACATCCAAAGAAGAGTAAACATAGCTCGACTTACAAGGGGCCAAGATTCAAGTTCAGACTGCCAGTTTTGTCACAACATATAACAAATGTAGCTGTGTGAAAATGTGGAAGTCTATCCCTGGGCTCCTAATTTTCCTCTCCATGTAGAGAAAGAGAATTGAGAAGTTATATTACAATTCAAAGTTGCTGTGTAAGAGAGCTTTTGGAACAAAAGCTAATAGATATATATTTAAAATATGTGCCTTCTTCAAGGTCAGCAGTGATACCTCCACTCACTCTGGGAGACCTAATCTCTCCTTAGATGACCTTTGGAGAGATACAGGCCAACTAGGCTCTTACAGATTTATTTGCCCTTTGTGTGCCTATCCCTTTTATTTTGAAATGGTTTTGCTTTTAGCTAAATAGCTGTTATCCACTAAGTGAAAGTCCACCCAAAATAAAATAAAATAAAATAAGTCACCCTGACTCTTCACACGTATGTAGCCATTGGAGCTTAACTCTTCTGGGCTTCGAATTGTGTTCTCCATGTATAGCTGCTAACTTCCATTTCATTGGTGAAGACGCTGACTACAAGAGGAGATGGAATGATTCATGCAAAGTGATTAAGTGTGGAGTAGAATCCAGCGTTTTTAAAACAATGCTTTTTTAAGCACTATTCTCACACTGTCCCATAGCAGCCCTTTGAGAACATGTAATACCAATTTTCAGCTATTAAGGGCATAAAATGTATAAATTGCTGAGCTCAATTTTTAACCTGCCCAGTAGCTTAGCAATAATGAAGATCATTACTGATAAAAATTGATAGGAAGGTAGAAGGAGCCAAAGTAATAGCATTGGCAGTAACCCATATGCCAAAGGTCAATGAGAGACTTATAACAGAAATCTACCCGTGATTCTAACGGAAGTAGCTACTTTACTTCTCCATTTTTCCCAACCAGAGCCTGAACTGTGTCATTGACACAGTACAAAATATTTGATGTGGTTTAGAAAATCCTCATTGTCATGTCCTCTGTGAACTTCTCCATCTCACACCTAGATCCTACATCCATTTCCCCAAACTCAGAATGTTTCCAATCTCATATGTGTCTACACTGCCAGGTCCAGTTGGCATGCCTCTTTCCATCTTGTCCACCTGTAAAATGTTTTCTAACCTTTCTAGATTTAGAGCTTAATTGTCCCCTCCCTTATGAACCTATTCCTAACACATACCCAGGAATATTTACCCATATTCTACTGTGTGCCACACTGGAAACTTCCAGACTTCTATGCCTCGGCCTCTCTCTCTCTCTCTCTCTCTCTCTGTCTAATATAAATAAGATTGGTAATGACACATATTACAGGCACAGAGAAATGTGTTTCTTAAACAAAACCAAAACAGTTCTACAATAAATTGTTGACAAAATAATAGAAACCGGAAAGACAGAATTCTGCTTCAACTTTTCTTTGCTGTGCCCCCTGCTGTGTCTTCCATGGAGTTATGTGGGGTTTCTTTCGTTTGCTTGATTTTCTGTTGTCTTGATATTTCTGTACATAAGATAGAGGTCTTGCTCTCAGAGGACACACAACTAAATCTGATGACCCAAATAATAAAAACAATTGCACATTTCCTTTCTTTCTCTGTTTGTCTCAAGAATAAGCTACAGAGTATCTTTTGTGATCATGCAGATTCAGGTAACAGGGAAATAGAACACTGATCATTACTGGTTCTGATTATGCCATTCTGTGCATTGGTATTTTAGATTAGGTCAGTTGTGTTCATGCGTTTTTATCCATATTATGAACAATGTTGAAAATAACACATTTCAAAGTGGTAAGAGAAAGTAATTTATAACTTGGAGATGTGCCTAAAGGGGATCAACGTGGAGCATAGGTACACGTAAGAATTATCATTTCCTGGAAAGTGCTCTGTTCAAATTACAGTCTTTCATTAGAAGTCCAAAACTTAGGTCCACTCTTTCTAGTACAAAGACAGATGCCAGGCACAGGAGGTAATTCTGAGGAATATGGTTAGTAATCTTATCTTATTCTCACATTCTTTATTACATTGGCTATAAATATTTAGCTCCTTAACTACTCTTTGAACCACCTTTCCCCTTTTACAATAATTAATTAATGATTTGAATAGCATCTTTGAGACATTTTTATTTTGCAATGTTCGGAGACACTTTTTTTTTATTTTTGAAATTATATTTTAAAACTCCTCATTTTGGGGCACTTGGGTGGTTCAGTCGTTTGAACGTCTGACTTCGGCTCAGGTCACCATCTCACGGTTTGTGGGTTTGAACCCCGCATGGGGCTCACTGCTGTCAGTGCAGAGCCCGCTTCTGTCCCCCATTCTCTCTGCCCCTTCCCAACTCGTGCTCTCTCTCTCTCAAAAATAATTTTAAAAATCTCATTTTGCTTGGGGTCTATTGGTCAGAAGGGCAAAAGGTTCAGAAGGGCATGCTCATTCTTTCATCTACTTTTAACATATTGTGGCTTTTAAGTGCCTGGTTAAATAAATTTATAATTATAGAGTCTAATCACAACTAAAATAACTCTTAAAAAATAAACACGTGGCTGCAAAAGACACCTGAAAGTAAATTATAAGTTAAAGACCATAATAATAAGATAAGCTAAGCCAACAATAAAAATTGGCCAAGCTGACACTTCTAATTGTGAACTCTCCACTTGAAACACGGAGGCTAAAAAAATGAGGATCTAATCATGTATACAGCAACTCAGCAAAAGTATTTAAAAATAATACAATTGACTTGAAAGATGGATACAAATCCTTAGGCATCATTATCATTTCTAAATGTTTTTTTCATGTTTATTTATTTAAATAAATAAATAAGAGAGGGTTGTTTTTTTTTTTTAAGGGGGGAGGGGAGGGACAGAGAGAGAGGGAGACACAGAATCCCAAGTAGGCTCCAGGCTCTGAGCTGTCAGCACAGGGTTGAAAGCAGGGCTCGAACCCACAAATGTGAGCGAGCTCATGATGTGAGCCGAAGTTGGATGCCCAACTGACTGAGCCACTCAGGCGCCCCTATAGCCACCATTTTTAACAAGATTCATCTAAGAAGATATTGTGTAAATTGTGCCTTGGTGAGATGTATTTTTCATATTGACAATCATTAACACAATACAAAATAAACTGAGCTTAGAACCAGCTCCTTGAAATATGTTGTAAATGATAAACTAATATTTCAAAAACTTAAGCATAGTGCTCGCTTCGGCAGCACATATACTAAAAAACTTAAGCATAAACAACCATATATATGTACATAGACAAGTGTGCATCACATGTGTATGAAGCAATCACATATATTCAAATATATATGAAATTAATGTATATACATACATACATTTCAGCTAAAAAGACTTTTGAACTACAATATATTAATCATTTGAAAACACTTAATTTTGGCTTTATTTTATCATTTTAAAATTTCTCTTGCATACTTTGTCAGTTTTTCTGTGTATTAGTTTAAAAGGACATGCATATTGCCGACCAAGAAGACTGCAAGGCTGTAAAGCCACCAAAAACGTTTACTTGAGGTTTTAAGGATTACAATCCAGGAGACAGACTCCATTGAAATGGGAAGTGTGCTCTGAATTCCAAGTGTAGAGTGGAGCCTCACAGAGACGAAAATCGCAAGGTTACATGAATTGTTTAGAAAGACTTATGATTGGTGCTAGCAAAGTTAAACTATCTAATACAGGATTAGCTATGTAGCGAACAGATGTTACATTAGCTCTATTTGGTCCAAAGTAGAAGCATGTGTTCAAGGAGGCGGTTGCAATTGACAAAAGCCAAAAAAGTTCATGGTGTTCTGAGAATTGAAACAGAAGACATGCAGAAAACCTGCTTTCTCCATATCCTCCTGATGCTATTTTGAATGACTCTCTTAGCGATTCTTACTGCATTTTGGAACCTTCTTTCACAATGGAATATGTACATGAATATGCATCTGTTGGAATACTCTAACGTTGTGTCTGTTGGTTTGCTCTACTGACAAGCACACTAGGGAAAAGTTTGGAGACCATTTCTCTCGGGGATGAGTAGCTATTCTCAAAATAGGGAAAAGACTGCTGAGCTTGAAACCCTGTATGGACTGGATCTTCCTAAAACGTTACAGAACACTCAGGATGTAACACCATGGTCCTCACAGGGGATGTTGATGGACGGGACAAGATAGCATTGGAGGCAAAGCACCTTACAACTGTTTCTAGACTCACTCAGACTTGACCTTCTTCCACCTATCACACACCTTACCTCCTGCCTCACATAGTCTAAGGGAGCAGATTTTACTTCTTTTCTTCCTAAAACTGCATTCACAAACGGTGTCCCCTGCAGCACAAAACAAACAAACAAACAACAACAACAAAAACTCCAAACTCTTAAGAATGTTATACACATTTTTTTTTGGTTTTGTTTTTGTTTTGGTTCTCCTTATCTTGCTTGCATTTTGCTTGCCATGTCCCTAATTTTTTTTTTTTGACACTAAAAAGCAAACTGTGGTTGTCCAATCCAAATTCCATTTCGTGCTTCTAGACTGACTCGATTTTCATATTCTCTGCTAAGTATACTTCGCTTTCCCCATTCCATTCGCCACTTCTCATTTACCTTTCAAAAGCTGGTTCCAATGTTCCTCCATCAAGTGTGTGTGTGTGTGTGTGTGCACGCACGCGCACGCACGAGTTTCAAAAACATTTTGCAGAGTAAGTCTGAGATCAGTGGAGCTGCATAAATTGAAGACCATCTTCAATTACTCCTAGGGAAATTACTCATAGGGATAGTAATTTAAGTGGAGAATGTACAGACTTGGAATGGATAAGGACAAAGTGTTTTACTAATATTTAGGAAGCAACAAAGAAAGATCGGTAGGAGAAAATGGGAGGCATTTCTCAAACACAAGAAAAAAACCCAGGAACATTTCCTGGCCCAGAAGCTGAAGGAAGGGACCCTTTGAAGAAAGAGGGATGATCCAGCACGAGCGGAACAATAGGGAGGTTCAAAAAATGCCAACACGTCTCAAGGTACTTTGAATGTGCAGTGTATTGGTGACCTTCGTGAAAGCAACGTCTGCACAGAATGCAGGTACAGAACCTGGGTACATAGGCTAATTTTCAGCTTACTAAGTAAGGAAAGAATTAAATAGAACAAAGGGCGGGGTCCAGAGTGGGCATCAGGAAGTGTTTTGCCATTGTTGTTTTAAAGAAAAATATGAGAGAACGGAGAATTTTCAGGATTAAGGGGAAAATATCACATCTAAAGAGAGAGGGTGGACACAGAAGGGCTGGAGGCCTGTGAAAGGAGGAGACACTAAAGAATGTGGGGAGAATGTAAAACAATACTTATTGCAGTGCAGAAATAAGTATGGAAAGGGTAAGTAGAGAAATTGGAAGGTGTTGTGTCAGAAAAAGACTGATTTTCTCAAAAAGCTTTGTCTGACTTCCCCACCTGCCCATACATATACCTATAAAGTTACTCACTTCCTCCTTTCTGTCCTCTCTTCTTGCATGCAATTTTTTCTAGTGCACTCTAAATGCTAATTCTAGATTAATGCGTCTTCACACACAGCCCCCTCCCTCAATTAGCTATGAATTACCTGAGGTATTCGACTGTGTCATATTTGTCCTTACATGTTAAGCACCGTGCACAGTGCCTGCCATATTTTAGGCTCTTAATTTGTGATTTCTTTTTGGAATGATAAATTGAAGAGTATATAATATACTTGCCAACATACTGAATGGCAAGACATTTATTGTCAATGCTGTCGGAATTCTGAAAAGTCAGATATTTGCAGTGAGGCCTCTCATCAATTAAGAGATAAGTTGAATTTTACCTATCTATCCATCTATTCATTTGTTTGTAGATGAAGGAATCTGACATCTAGTCCCTGGGCTCCTGAGAAGTATTGACAGGACAACTCATCTGACTTGTGGGGAAAGTCTATTTCCTCTTCAGTTATGGAACCTCAAACCTTGACTTCATTAGTACACATTCCACTCAACTAAGCTAACTCAACAACCCTTAGATAATCAACAGTCAATGTTCTTTGGCTTAAAAAACAAACAAACAAACAAACAAACAACAAGAGCGACAACAACAGAAAACTTTTCTAAATCAAAAGATAATGCAATGAGAAACCACGAATGAATAAAATATTTGGTTGAAATTGGAGCTCTGTGGTCTATGAGAATGAATATCATTATCTGGAAATCAAAATCATTAAAAAACCAGTTAAGGACGTTGGTGTGAAAATAAAAGGAATAATTTAAAAATAGCTTCCTAAATAAAACCATTATCCTTCAAAGCATAGCTATTTAAAGAAAACTGTGAAACACTGCTTGGTTCAAAGACCTCTTTGCACATTGTGCATGACAAACGAAGAATACAAAATAATATACATAAGAACCAGTGTCTCCTTAATGATTATAAAGGATTCCTGTTTTTCTTTCTGTAAAATTAAGAAAAGCAGCCCACAATGTAACACCGATTATACATAAATAGTCTTATTTTAATCATTATTATGGTGGCAGTGTAATTGTAGATTGGAAGTCCATTCCAGATACAGAAGACCTATATTAACAGAAATAACCTGAGAGTGCTTTTCTAATAAAGACGATGGTAAATGTACATTTGGTCCAATAGGAAAACCATTGAAGTGAAATGTAAAAAAAGCTCATTATTATAAATCTGCATAAACACCGGTTTCAAATGTACTGCTGGCTAGCTATTGCAACTTACGAGAAGCTAAAACTCCAGCTACTAGTCACTGCAGAGCTGGTCCTTAGAAACTAAACCAGACCAGTCAGGATCGCCCATTCACCAGCTTTTTGAAAGATCTAGTTAAGACCAAAGTCGTGCAATTTTTCTCTCAAATATAGAATTGTGAAATCAGGAGTTCTGGTTGAGTCATTTTCATTAGGTATCCGGTTAATACAGTAATACACACAAATCCAGTAATACACACAAATCCAGTGTACAATGTTGTGAATTTGTACAAATGTGCGCAGTACAGAGAACAACAAAAGAGCATTTCTGGCAGCCCAGACATTTCCTCATTACCCCATCAGGTAATATTTCCAAAGCCTCCCCTAAAATCCCCTAAAATACATGCTAATTTCTAACACAATAGGTAAAAATGGTCTGTTTTTAAACTTTACATAAATGAAATCATATATATATATATATATATATATATATATATATACCTTTTATGTATTTGGCTTCTTTGGACAGTACAGTGCTGTGAGAAGAAATGCTGGATTATAAAGTAACTTATGTTCAGCCTTACTAGGTAGTGTATTTTAATGCCCACTAGGACTCTGAAATACATAATCATTTATTCTATAGTGTTGATAGTTTGCGATCACAATTTCATATGTAATTTATTTTTTTACTATTTGATGCATTTCAATTATATATATGTGTGTGTATATACATATATATAACATTTATATACATTTATAAAAAACAAAATATATGCATTCAAAATGTACCTAGCATTCAACATGTATCTACATTTAAAACTTTTAAGTGGAAGGGGATTTTCTTAATTTGCAATCACGTAGAAACACCAGAAAACTAGTGTTCATATTTTGGCAGGGCATTTCATCAGTGACCCACATAAAATAGAGCTGAAATAATTTCATTTGAAGCCACCGTTTTCGACCTTTTCAAAGAATGATTTGGCTTTTAATCAGAAATCTGTGTTTCATTTGGAACATGGAACACATCATCCAAATGCACCTATTTCCATACAAATGAACTACTTTCCATATCATAAGATTAATAATGAACAGACTTGCATTCCTACAAATGTATGGAGGAGTTCGTGCAGAAGCCCACTCTGATCTGGCTACACATGAAATGTGTCCAGAGTGTTTGGAAGTTCTAATCTCTCACTGCTTTTGAGGGATAAAAGAACAAACACTTGTTTATTATAAACCTCCATTGAGTCAACTGCTCTTGAAAAACACTTGCTATTATAAACTTCCATTGAGTCAACCGCTCTTGAATTTAGCAAGAGATAGGTTGAAATAGATTCTGTAGTCCAATCTCTACCTTATTGTAAATGGGGAAAAAAAAAGGCAGCAATTCGGGGCAAGCCCTATGTAAGAGGAGAGAGTGAATAAAAAGAAAAATGATATCACTAAGTTTGTGTATATATGAAATCGTGGGTTGGAAATAGTTCTCCCATTGATTAGATATGCACATTTAAATAAATAAGAATTTGTCTAAGCCTCAGTTTTATTATCTGAAATGATGTCCATAATGTTTTCTTTGCAGGAATGTAAGTTTCAAATGTCATGAGCTAAGTAAGTGTTTCATAAATGGAATATACTTCTGGTTATAACCATGTAATGATGATGATGATGATGATGATGATGATTTATTTTGTGCTTTTTGAAGCATTTTCCATTCATTATTTTAACACCAAGAATGCTTTAAGAATAACTACAATATGCATTATTATCCCTGTGTGCATAGAGGAGCTTCTGTCCTCCTTGTATTACGATTGCGTGAATAAAACAAGACAAGGTGGATCACTCCTTCCTCCTGGTTTGGTTCTTTTTCTCGTCCCATTTTTCTTTCTTCCTACAAATTGATTACTAAGTGAATTATGTTACTATATCATTGGATGTGCTTTTTTGTGTTCTTCATGGATTCCCAGACCTCCATGTCAGTGAGCATAAATCCCATCCAAAAGGTGTTCACTTCATCTAGACTCTTTCTTCTACTCCACCGATGCTCAGCCCTTGGCTAACTTTTGCTTTCTGCTTCCTTTGTGAACATCATCTCTCTTTCTAACCCTCTTGATTAGAAAGTATACATAGTCTTGGATGTGTCACAGCAATAGATTCACATTCATTGTCCTACCACTTCTCCTCCACTGAAAGGATGGAGGGAAGGAAGGAAGGAAGGACGAGAGGGAGGGAGGAAGGGAGGGAGGGAGGGGGGAAGGAAGGAAGGAAGGAAGGAAGGAAGGGAAGAGGGAAGGAAGGAAGGAAGGAAGGAAGGAAGGAAGGAAGGAAGGAAGGAAAGAATGAAGGGAGGGAGGGAGGAAGGGAGGGAGGGAGGGGGGAAGGAAGGAAGGAAGGAAGGGAAGAGGGAAGGAAGGAAGGGAGGAAGGGAGGAAGGGAGGAAGGGAGGAAGGGAGGAAGGGAGGAAGGGAGGGAGGAAGGAGAAAATAAAAAAAGTTAGCTAAATTTCTCACTAGCTCTGCTTATCAAAGCCATGTGTCAGAGACCCAACACTCAATGAAGTTTTCCCTCAGTTTGGAGGTCAGTGATCTCTAGGGTAGTTAATTCATAAAGCTGAAAGTATGCTACCATATTTCCATCCTGCCTACTTAGCTTGTTGGAATTCAGATATGTATTCTTATGGTTTCATGATTGCTGTTACTCTTCCAGGAATCATACCCTCATAAAACCAAGTATAGGGACAAGATAAGGTAAAGCAAGTGTCTCCTCAATTGGCTTTGAAGAGAGATAGAAATGTTTCCAGGGGACTGCACTTTTTGTCTTATTGGCCAGGACTTTCACTGTCATGAGAGGTAGAATTACCAGTGTTGTCTTAGATTAATCTAAGTTTACCTCCTGGGGCTGGGCATAGATACAGCCTTACCTGAAGCACACACATTCTCTCCCCAATACTTGTAAATAATTATGGTTCTGTTTCAAAGGAAGAAGGGGAAATACCTGTTTCCCAGGTACCCAATACTGTCTGCCATGGTCCTGTCATGTCTGGAGTGGCATATATCACAGAAATGATAAACTGACCCCAAGTTTCCCAATGACCTGATTCATTTTCTAGATTGTTTTCTCTTCATTATGAATTGCTGAGGGAATAGTCATGGAGTGCCTCACCTCAACACTCTTTCTGGGAAGAGGGTTTTAGATATTGGTTTTGTATATGTATAGCAGAGTGATCTTGAACAATTCATTTACTCTCTATGACCTTGTGTCAGCCCCAGCACAGCTATGAACTCTTGTTATTTGTAACAATAATTTTTTCCCTCTCTCTCATACCTTGTTCCTTGTATGCAATGGTAGCAAATGGTGACATTTTCCATTTTGATGGGTGCCTTCTGGGGCACTAGCTTCAATTAGCAGCTTTTCGTAAACTATTGCTTCAAGTGCTTTTTTTTTTGACCTTATTATTAAATTATAAGTCTATTACTATTGGTGTTTTTGAAATTCATCTGCCAGATAATCTATCATAATACTTTGCAAGTGCATGTTGTGTCCCAGCAGAGATGCTGAAGAGAAATGAGTTTGGATTGTCACAGAAATTCTGTTTCAGCTTCAAGAAAAACTGACTAGAAAAGTTATTAGCCTCTGAATTAGCTACTGAAAAAGCTTTGAAGTGATCTTCCCTTGAGATCTTACATAAAAGGCTAAGTATGCTTATGACAATTTAGGAAAATTTTTAACTGTCTGGAGGGGAGAGAGGAGAGAACTCTTAAACTGTATGCCAGATTATATCCAGATTTTTATTTAATATTTTTGCAAATCTCTAGATCGGCTATGAAGCACACATACAGACTTGTTTGTGGAGACCTACAGAGCCATAAAAGGAAATATTGGATACTCTCCCCAAATGTTGAACAATGGTTAAGCGTGGAAGGCTGTATGAAATGGTCTGTGTTGCCTGTAGGAAAGAAACTAATCCAGGAGGCCTGCCTCATGGAAAGAATGTGAGAACTAGGTGTCCTGAAAATGCCATCGGTGGTGATGGGCAAGTAATAAGAGAAAGTTTTATCTCTTAAGTCATGGAAATACTGTTTGAGGTAAAGTATGTCGATGCTGGTGAGTCCTGGATTCAAACGACGGTGCTTTGAAGAACTCCCTGTAACTCTCTGTGGCTCGTTTTCCTCATCTATGAGAGGCAATAACGTTATAGAGAGTACTGCAAACATTTTGTTCTGTCAATGCACAGAACAACCCGTGGTGCTGTTGATTCTCTATTACAGTTACTTATTTTCGCTTTTCCATTTCATGTCCCAGTAATGCTGGTAATCGACTAGAAAGTCATAGAGCAGGAGTCCTAGAAAATAGAGTTGGAGGTATGTCCTTCATGCCAACGCTTTTCGAGTACAGCAATCTCAGGGTAGCAAACCGGAGGGGAAAATGGGACATGAAGCCCAGCAAGGGAAAAAAAAAAAAAGCAAATTCAGATGCAAAGTGGTTCACAAGCAATTTGGGTACACAGTCTTGAGAAAGCCCTAACCTTTGCTTGTGTCCGTGGCACGTCCTGCAGACAAGCCCCGTGAAGCCACTGTGACTAGTAACAGCTGTTGAAAGAAAGAACAGGATCAGGACGCATCTGGTGGCTCCCCCACACCTCCTACGTTTCATTTGATCTCATTCCCAAGAGATTGATGCCCCCCACACTGTTAGGGTGGGTCACCCACTCCTTTTAGATACCTTTCAGAAAGATCCCAAGGCCATAGTTTTATCTGTGGCACCTGCCTTATCTGAGAAGCCAGAATGTCCCTATTTCTGCAACTGCTCAAGCTCTTGCCTCAAATGGAGGTTTGGTGGTGGGGGGGGGGGGTTCCTTTGAGAAATTGGGTAGGTGTGCTTGTGAGGACTTGTGGGATGTTTTCAGACTGTTTCCATTTGGAAATAAGAACAAGGTCATCAGGCGAGGATGAGAATGGGGGAGTCTGTGCTAGTTGACTGAAGAAAGGGAGGTCCTAGAAGAAAGGTTGAGTGAGTTGACTTTGATGACGTAGAGAGGGGAGTGGGGAAGATCGGCAGCACCCAAAGCTTTTGACTGAGAATCTGGGGCTGTGCATGAATTAGGTTCCCACACATGATTTTCTATCCCATGCATTAATTTTCCAAGTCATATCAGTAAATACTGGTGGATCACCAATGTATAGGGCAACTGGGTGGTTCAGTGAATTGTCCGACTCTTGATCCTTGTCCACAGTTTGTGAGATCGAGCCCCCCATGGGGCTCTGAGCTGACAGTGCGGAACCTGTTTGGGATTCCTCTCTCTCTTCCCCTGCCCTCACTCACTCACTCTCTCTCTCTCTCTCTCTCTCTCAACAAATAAATATTTTAGAAAACTAATGTATATCAATAGATATTGAGAGAGGACAATATTAGAAAGATGCAATATGAGAAAAATATAAATAATTTTCTACTCAAAGATCTAGATATGTAGCTTTAGAGATGAAAATGAAAAGATTCATAATTCAAAGCATAGTATTAGCAGAAATTTACCAATCTGCATAGAAAGCATACTAAAATCTCAGCCAGAGAGAAGTGTGATTTGAGTGGTCAGGGAGAGGCTGGCTCTGACCCAGCCCAAGGACAGTAGCTAACATTTATTAAGCAGTGTTGAAGGACACAGAGTCACTGTGTGCCTTTTGACATAGGCAAAAGTGAGGCTGTGAAGGACGCTATGTGTTTCTGCTTTCTTATAAACAAATATGGCTGATGAGATGAACTCTCATAATTAACCTATGAGGAATAATTTGGAAAAACAGAATGGGATTTGATATTAGAGAGTTTTGAATGACAGATGCAGGCATTGGGTCACTTTCTTACTGATCATGAAGCCCTGGATAATAATTTATGAGTTACTATTAAATAACTAGCATCTCTTGAGTATATGTTTATGCTCTTACTTCTCTTAATGTTTCATATGCTGTAACTCATTGACTTGACAACAAAGTCTACTCACAAACAAGATGCTATAATTTAAAAAACCCCAAGATTTTCTGATAAAATTAACCCATGGAGGCACGTGAGGGGCACAGAGAACATCTTTCCAAAGGCACATAGGTGAAGCCATAAAAGCAAGGACAGCAAAAACAGACATCCATTCTGAGTGGATACACATCAAAACATAGCCAAAAGTTTAGTTTCCTTTAGACGGTCCCTAACCTGAGGTCACTCACTCTCTGCAATGGTAAAGCAACCATCGAATCCCTGTGTGTCTCCTTCTGGCTTCCCTGGCTTTGATTTGATATCACACTTGATTGTCTCATCTCAGAAGATGTTCCCTTGGTAGTTCTCAGCTCTGGTACATTATACGTAGGTGAAAACATTTGATCTTTGAATATTGAAGTGTTCATTGGTATAATGAGTTTCTACCCAGAGAGGGATTCATATGATTGTTACAGTTATTCTTTTTTTTACTGTTTCACACACATAGAAAAAGATCGTTTGTTAATGGAGGTAAGTTTTATATCCCTTTAAAGAAAATATAAAAGGCTTGAGGTTTCAAAGTTCCAAATTATTTTCCCATTCACCCAGAAATTTCTGTTTAGTTACATGAAATCAGATATGACAAAGGCATCAAATGTCAAGATTTTATCTCCTCCTGATATATCATATATGATATATCATATCATATATATATCATATATATATGATATATATATCATATATATATGATATATATATCCTGATATATATATATCATATATATATGATATATATATCATATATATGATATATATCCTGATATATATATATATATCATATATATATGATATATATATCATATATATCCTGATATATCATATATATGATATATCATATCATATATATGATATATGATATATATATATATATATATCCTGATATATCATATATATGATATATCATATCATATATATGATATATTTTATATATATATATATATCATATATATATTTAGTTGTTGAGGTTGGGTGCATAGAATACCAAATATCCAAAATATTATCTAAGAGTAAATGTTCTTGGTGAGAAGTCTAAAATCCTGTGCTCTTGACCACATCTACCACTGGAATTAGGAAAGATTACCTCCATATCTGAAGATCCCTTCTCATAGCTGGAAATACAGCTACCTGTGAATCCTTGCCCACTGCAAATTTGTTGTCAGAATAAAAGAGAAGAGACAAAACTTATCCATTAGGCCTTTTGGAAGGACTCAAGGCAATCATAATGGATATGCTGAAATTTATTCCTCTATACTAAACCTATTTTTTAAGCTGTTTAATGTTCATCAATAATCAACATGAGCTCACATGTATAAGTTATTGAACTAAAGCAAACATAGACATTTCCATCAGTAAGTTTTGTCACTTTAAGCTCATATCAATAATTTGATATATTTCAGAAAACTTTCACTTCAAAACATAGAGTGATCATTTATCACAGGCTATAAAGATACACACTGTCAGTCTGTGAATCCATGCTGTATCATAATCTGACCTATTCCACCAGAGTAGAGTCTAAATTTGCAAGTGATATCTGTCTCTAGGTATTGGTTAAAGCTTAACGATCATTTGTAACATCTCCAAGTATTCATCTATTTTTTAAAAGAGGAATGCTTTTAGATGTGTCCAAATTAAATATAGAAGAAAATATATCACATGAGAAGACTCAAGAAATTGAGGCAGTCCAGAGAGAACGCGTGTGCACTTGGTAACTCATCTACCGATGAACTTTCATCTGTGATTTGCTTGTTCTCCTTTAACTCCTTGTGGTTGCAATGTAGAACCAATGTTTTTATTTTTATTGAAGTGATATTCACAAAATGTCAAATTAATCACTTTAAGGCAAACAATCCACTGGCATTTACAACATTGGGCAAATTATTGCATCACTCAAAATAAAACCTTGTACCCATTAAGCAGCTACCTCTCATTGTTCCTATCCCCCCAGGCACTGGCAATCACCAAAACTTTGTTTTGTCCCTATAGATTGACTTTCTGTGGATATTTCATGTAAATGAAACCTTGCAATATATGATCTTTGATATCTGGTTTCTTTCACTTAGTATAATGGTTTTGGGGCTCGTTCACATTGTAGCATACATATATCAGAAATTCCTTCCTTTTATGGCTCAGTAATCTACCATTGTATGTGTATTAGTGTCCTGGGGTTGCCATAACAAAATACCACAACCTGGTATGAAATAGCATTAATTTCTTCTCTGACAGCTCTGGAAGCTAGAAGCTCCATATCAAAGTTTCGGCAAGACCGTACTCCTTCCGAAGACTCTAGGGAAGCATCCTATTTTGCCTCTTTCTGGCGTCTGGTGGTTTCTGGCCATCCTTAGCATTCTTGGGCGTATAGCTGTATCACTACAATTTCTGCCTCTGCCATCACGTGGCCTGCGTTGTACCCTCTTCTTTTGTCTGTGTCTTCACATGACCTCCTCACAAGGACACTAGTCATTGAATTTAGGCCTCACTCAAATTCATTATGACCTAAATAATCACATTTTCAAAGACCTTATTTTCAAATAAGTTCACATTCACAGATATCCAGGATTAGGACATCTTTTCCTAGATAGATGAGTGTTGGATGTTGTCAAGTACATTTCCTATGCCAATTAAGATGACCGTGTATTTGTTTTTTCACCCTCCATTTCATTGTTACGGTATACTTCATTGATTGATTTTCTTATGTTGAATCTGCCCATTTGCCATTTTCTGGAGCCTGAGTTTCTCTACTAATCCTTTCTTCGTGCCCTAGCCTACATTCAGTGCTTTCTTCATATCCCCAAACATACTTGGTGTATCTTTATCACTACATTTACTGTATTGACTTATCATTAACGCTTGACTCTTTTGTATCTGCCTCTGTGAACCACGAAGCCACAGGACTACATTTCCCCATTCCTGGCACAGCGCCCAGAACATAGTAAGTGTTGATAAATAAAGGTTGAATAACCGAGTGGGGAATGCGGAATGCAGATTGTGTAACAGTAAGTCTCTGTTTTCTGAGATTTAGCCAAACTTCATGTCTCAAATTAAAAAAAAAACTCCATATGTGTCAAAAAATTCATTTACGGCCCTCAGTCCTTTCATTTCAAAACTCCTACGACTCTTGGAGTCTAAAACAGTTAATTTCCACTTACAGGTTTACATGGAGGCTATGTTCTACACTCATCTTCCCAATCACCTGATTTTAACAATAAATTTGTATCTGGAACTTGAAATGTTAAGATACACACTGAAAGAAAGGTGGAGAATGCAATTGCTTAGAATTCTTAAAGAGATGGAATAGTTTAATCTCTATGATTGATTAAATATTGGTTAATATAGTGTAAAAGAAAATAGATCAATAGTAGGGGATTGTTTAACCATAGAAACTGTGAAAAAGAGTCACACATATGAACATTGACCAAACCTATGCAAGAAGCCCTTAGAAAAAAACAGTGCCATTGGAAAAATTATCCTTATTGGGTAAATAGCTTCATCAGACTATATTATCTGTATATCATTAAGCATTCTGTTTTCATTTTAATTTATTTAATTATAATTCCACGGTCAACATCAACTTTCTGATTGCTATTTGGCTGTGTATCCCTAAGGTTAGGTAACATAATACGTTTTTCATTGTAAATGGCCATATTGGCACTCTGACTTTTTACATTAATCACAGAATCTAAGATACTGTTAGTATAACAGAGAAAGATGCATTTGTGCTAGATGAATGAGCAAAGCAAGATCTCTGAGGCTTCATATATAAGCTTTAGATGAGTGTGTTGTCTATCTACCATGAAGCGTCCCAAGAGAGGCATCACCTTGGTAATTTTACCTTAACAGTATTTTGCTATGCATTTTGTGAATCATATATAGAATTCAAGTGGTACAACTCTTAAACAATGCAGTACACAGAGATTCTGTAATTAAAAAGAATGAATCAAAACCCAGCTCCACCACCATCTATATGAATTTGACTAATTACTTAATTTTTCTAAGCCTCAGTTTCCCCATAAAGAAAATGGACATAGTTACAAATGCTCAAATTCTAGGGCTATTATAAGGACTAATGAGATGTCTCCTATAAGTTCTCAAAAGAGGGACTGACACCTGGTTGGTCTTCACTAAATGTCAGCTCATCGATCTTCCCTATTGCATTTCTAAGATGAGCTCCAGACCCAGCTTGGTAGCAGGGACTTACCAGAATGGTAATGTTGAGTTTTTGAGCTTTAGTGCAGATTTCAGAATCTTCATGTGTGTTAGCACAGGGTTCCATCATTATTCAATAAGACAAATGTCATCATTTCTCTCCTGATTTATATGTCATATATACATATGTGTATGTGTGTGTGTGTGTGTGTGTGTATATATATATATATATATATATATATTCCCCCCTACATGGTAAGATCACTTCTCTCCTTTATGCTTTTGCTAAAAGCAAATATTACTACCCCATAAAAGAAGAGGGTATATATTACCCTTCATAATAGCACTGGTGTCTGGCCAGTGGATATGAGATCTTGAGGTGCTGTTTTGGCAGATTCTAAGGTCTCATCAAATACCTACCAATGGCCACTCTTACTACACTAGTCAGAAGTGCAGAGCATGACCATGAAGGATAACCAATGGTGAAATCTCAAGAATTTGTATGCTCCAGGTGAGAATACACAATCTGTCAATGCACTCTTACTGGTTTGTATTTTCTGCACTTGTATACGATAATTCAAAACGGCCTCTAACCTTCTATTCATTGGCTACTGTAGATATCACCTTCTGTAATAGTTGTAAGGAAAAAGGAGAGTAAAGCCACCTATTAGCTGGACTCTGGGCATGTGGAAAACTTTGATACTGATTGTTGCCCCTGTATCTTTGGCATTATAAATAGATATAGTTGTGGAAAGATAAGATTTATTTAGTTATTTATGTATTGGCCCAAGAATAAACCATGATTTGAGATATTTATATTTATTCGATCATTATGAGAGTGCAGGTTTCAGACTAGGATTTCATAAGAACAGATCTCACTCTTGTGTGTCTGTGTGTGCACGTGTACATGGTAGGTCTCATTGTCAACACAAACACTGAGCATTTCAAAAAGGCCCTGCAACTTGACGCATGATATAACTTTCCCTGTAAATCTTTTGCTGGTTAGTGAAGTTTATTTATTATGTTTATTTGACTTCTCCTCCACATAAGACAAAACTATATACCCTTGATATAGTGGTTGTCTCTCGTTTCATATACTGTATCTGATTTATTTTGTGAAAAACATCTACCTTCTTTTGAGAATTGCTTTTCCCACTATGCCAGTCATGAGATCTGGGAAGAGCTGTCTTATTTGCATCTAACTCGGCCCCTTGTCCAATTTGATTCATCAAGGAAGGCAGAGAGGTCATCTCACACTTGGCCACTCAGGATTTTATAAAAAGGAGCTCAGAAATAGAGCCACTCACATTAGTTAGGGAAGCTGCAGGACGGTGGGACCCCAGGATTAACACTGGTATTTCTTTTTTCTCCTTCTGGGGGGGGGAGCCCAGTTTTAATTTTTTTGCAGTGCAAAAAAATGAAGCCTGCACCCCAGAGAGAAATAACATAATTTCAACCAATAATTTTTGGTGACTTTTGGTCTCTGGCTGTAGTTACTCCAAAGCACAACTACATCCTTGACTTGCATAGTTTGGGTCGTTCAGTTCTTACATGAAGGTAATGCTAATCAAGATACAAACGGGTCAGACACACTTTCTTCAAGATAGGTAACTGAGGACATTTTAATCAAGAGACTATTTACAAAGACGGAACCAGGAAAAAAGCACAAGGCATGGGTTAGTAAGTGGGGAAAGCCGTTGCCTCTCCTAACTGGCCCTGAAGGAGTAGAAGGCAGGGAAAGATCACCAGAAAGCAGAAAGAAAATTCTATAGAGAGAACTTTATGGCAGTAACTGCAACCTTTGGATAGAAGAATGTAGCCAAAACCAAGTGACGCAAAAAGATGGAATATTCTGACCTCACTCTCTTCATCTTTGTAATATCCTACCAGTGCCAAAACAAGATGCCAACGTACACGGGATCCCATTGGTATAATTCATGTGGGTCAGCGTCCTTAAGACAAAGCAGATAGAAAAGAGCAGGAATGAATCATGTGTGGCAAAGGTAAGATGCCCAGCACAGAGCCAATGAGCCAGTAAATTTCCCTTTTGCTTACATTAGTGCAAGTTCGGTTTCTATCATTTGCAAACTAGAACAGTCCTGACTAATGGACTTGGGATGTTCCTTTCTAGTTTTCATCAGGTGTCCATCTGGTCCACTTCAATTATCTCTAACCCAGGACTTACGCAAAAGGGTGGTGATAAAAGAAGTGGGATTAGCGGCTGATAGATTAGCCCGTCAATTAACCCATGGGACCCACTCCACTCTTGCCAGAAAACAGGCAGCAAAGGTAGCGTGTCTTAAAACATTCTCTAAGCGAGTGAAACACCTGCTCATTTCTGTTCTATCACTCAATCCTGACAGCAATTAAATCTCTCCAAACTAGTTTTCTCCCTTGACAGGTCTGCCTACCTAAATCACACATGTTTTATTTGACTACATCACAGCAAATCAACCCACTCCTCCACCATATGAATTGCTAGTGGAAGTCAATCTTGTAGCTTCCCTACTCTGAACTTGAAAACACACCTGTAGAGGTTTGCCAGAGCGTCCTGCGTTCCTTTCATCCCACTCCCCATCAGTCTTGTAGGCAGGCGCAGGGAGAGGGTGAAGTCATCCAATGTAATTGTTTTTTTTCATTGACCTAAATGAAAACTTTGACCCAAGGACTTCAAGATCTGGAACCCTGAAATTCAACCAAGGTGAAAGCAGTGTGATAACAGAATCTTTTGCCAGAGGAACATGTGCCCATCTGTTCCTGCTGTTTATCACCCAGCCCCTTCCCCTCCCACTTTTTTTTTTCTTGCTGTCGTTGAGAAAGACGAAGAGTGAGCCTGTAGGTGGAGAGAAACCATATCTCCTAAAAACAGCTGGGTGCTGGCAGGCCCTCTTGCTTTCCAGCCATGCTTCTGAGCAGAGCCAATTCCTGAATTATACCTCCTTTCTTAAATAAACTGAGGGGATATCAATATTTGCTATTGGACATGGTCAAAAATGAGTAATAGAAAAATGGACCAACGTTCTGTAGTGAGGCTGTGCCGTTCTAATGGGAAAATCCAGAAAGAAAGAAAGAAAGAAGAAAGAAAGAAAGAAAGAAAGAAAGAAGAAAGAAAGAAAGAATTGAAGAAACTGGTTTTTTGTTATTTCTTTTTTAATTCTTTTTAATGTACATTCCTTACGTATGAAGCACTATGTTATGTGCTTCACATAACATGTTTTTATCTGGACTTGAAAACACAAATGAAGCACATCCTCTTTATTTCTGGTGAAAAGCACTAGCGCCCAGACCAAAGGAAGTCAGATTAAGGCACAGCAAAGGCTATAGGGATTGTGAGTTTCCAGGATGTATCTGTGGGTAATTTTGAAACATTTGCAGAAAGACCACAAAATTAGGTGTCATTAGAAAGTTATGAGCATTCAGTATGTGTCAGATACTCTTCTAAGCACTCTATAATTTATGCTTATAGCAAGGTATGATTTAGCTACTTACTGTCATTACTTCAATTTACAGAGAGGGAAACTGAGGCACAGAGATTTTTTTTTTAATGTCTTTCTCATCGTCTAACAACTAGTATTAAGAGAACCATGACTCAAATTTGGCCAGACTGGGTTGAGGATATGTGTAAAAATTTTTAAAAACGAATTATAGTCACTGCCATTTTTCATGAAGAAGGTGTTAACTCAGGTACTAGGATACTTTATTTTATTAACGTTTATTTATTTTGATAGAGAGGGAGAGACAGAGCATGCGCACAGGTAGGGGGAGGGGCAGAGTGAGGGGCCAGACAGAATCCCAAACACTATTAGCACAGAGCTTGGTGTGGGACTGGATCTCACCAACTGTGGGATCGTGACCTGAGCCAAAATCCAGAGTTGGAAGCCCAACCAAGTCACCCAGTTGCCCCACTAGGATACTTTAATAGTCATATTTTATTGAATGTGTTTTCTACTGGTCATGGAAGTCAACAGTTATGGCCATTGTGTATTTCAGAGCTATTTAAGAAACTGATCTTGTTGGCACGCCTGGTGGCTCAGTAGGTTAAGTGTCTAACTCCTGGTTTGAGCTCAGGTCATGATCTCAGATCATAAATTCAAGCCCTGCATCAGGATGTATGCTGGCAGTGTGAAGATTCCTTGGGATTCTCTCTCTCTCTCTCTCGACCCTGCCCTGCTTGTGCTCTCTCTCTCTCTCTCTCTCTCTCTCTCTCTCTCTCTCTCTTTCTCTACCTCAAAATAAATAAACTTAAAAAAATTTTTTAACATATATTCATTTTTGAGAGGCAGAGGCAGAACACAAGCAGTGGAGGGGCAGAGAGAGAACAAGACACAGAATCTGAAGCAGGCTCCAAGCTCTGAGCTGTCAGTACCGAGCCCAATGTGGGGCTCGAACCCACGAACCATGAGATCATGACCTGAGTTGAAGTCGAAGGCTTAACCAACTGAGCCACGTAGATGCTCCCCAAAAAAATATTTTAAAAAAAGATACTGATCTTGTAGTGTTTCATAAAAGTAAAGTTGTAGGAGGAGATTTACCTCATAAATATTTATTTCATGACTTATTCCACAGGATGGCTTAAATATAATGCTAATATCATTTGCTAATTTTATGTATTTTAGAATTTCAAGGGGTCTCATTGTTATTTCTATCAATCAATCACAGTCTTAAGAATAAAGTGGCATGTCAGAGATTAATATACAAGTTTATGCCTTCTGTGAAGTCTTAGCTTGACTGCAAACCAAAGCTGAGAAATACCTCCAGTCAACTTCAATTATGAGGCATTATTATATATTTATATATAAATAAGCATAAATTTATTGGTTTGATTGAATTTTGCATCCCAGATCACAAAGCTAAGATCATAATCATAATTCACACCCAAGTCTGCTTGACTCTAAATTCTAAAGACTATATCAGAAGACATGTTTGGGAAACTTGACAGTCTACTAATCCAGAAATCTTCTTGAAATCATATTAACATCCAATTATTCCCTTGAAAAATAGGGGCAAAAACCAGTTTAATTATGCCATTGATGGGATCCCAAGTATGTATTGCCTTCACAAATGTGAAGATTTCTTCAATTCAGTGGCAGTCAATTTTATAAGCTGGAACCAAACCTCTTTTTCCCCTGTCATCCTTGACATATTTAAAAAACTCATGATTCTACCACTGCTTGATATGTCTGAGGATTGGTTTAACACAGCAAGATGTAAGGATGGATTTCATTAAATAAAGAAACCTGGTGAAGTCCTGCTTTAAAAAAAAACAGTTTAAACACAACAATTCTGTGACAGAAAGTTGCAGGAGGTGCTGTGGGCACTCAAAGGTGAGACATTTACATCAAACTGAATAATTAGAACAGATGTCCTTGTTCAGTGCAGCTCAGGAAGTATTGTGAATTAATATCTGGTTCTTTATGGTGCCCAACAATCAAAAAATCTGCATAAATATCCATTTCCAATGGTGTCTGCTTTATCATTGACTCTCCCAGACACTTAGAAAAGGCATCTGTCTCAGATTCAGGGTTCCAGACACATTTCTGAATTTAAGGTACAAAGTAAATGCATCCCTGAATACATCTTCTTATCTTCTTTTCCTCTGGAGTCTTTCCCAACAGATGAGAGAGAGAGAAAATGTATGATAGATAGATAGATACATAGATAGATAGATAGATAGATACATAGATACATAGATACATAGATATAGGTGATGGATGGATGGATGGATGGATGGTTGGCTAGCTTCATAGATAGGTAAATAGATAGGTGGACGACGAGGTGGATGGATGGATGGATGGATAGATAGACAGATAGATAGAGATGATAGATAGATATTTAGATATTTGTACTTCTACCATCCTACTTTGTACCACTTAAAAAAAAAGCACTATAGGTACCTGAGTGTACTTACTTTAAAAGAAAAAAAAAAAACTTCAAGGGTAAGCACCTGGTACCTGTAGAGTGTAGAACATCTTGCACACTGGGATGGTCAGGAAGTACCTTCGTTCACTTGGTTATTCGACGTGCACTTAGTGAAAGTCTACTCTATGCCAGGAAGTAAAGCATCTCAGGATAAATTCATTTTGATATCTTAGCCACAGAGAGGCCTGATGGATGCTGGTCCTTCCTTGCGGAATGGCCTCCCCAATTCCTCAGAGGTTTCCAAAGGCACAACAACAGCACTCGGGATGCGGCCGTTCTTTTTTGTTCGGGACCGTACAATGCATTTAGCAGCTCTTCTCTGTGCTTACTAAATGGCAGTAGCATTTCCCAATCATTGGGCCAACAAATAACATACCCTTGAATTTTCACATGCCCCATTAAGGATGCTTAACTGCTTCTGGGTAAGAATCACATGGGACAAAAACAGAGCCTATACCTTAACTTAATCTAAAGATGAGAGCAGCAGTTATCCAAGTGAGGAGGAGAGAGTGGAGAGGGGTGTCAATAAACACTTCTTCTGCTCCTGCTGCTCCTACGAAACGCCGGTTCATGCCAAAGTCAGGACACATAGAAAACTGCACTTTCAAAAACTACATGCTACTCAGCTCATCTGAAGCTTAGGTTGGGAGGGCAGCAGGCTCCAGGGGAATAAATAGTAGGTGAGAAGGTGTATATGTATATGTTTATGTGTATATTTATAAATGCATATATATATATATATATGTAATATAAATGTCTACATATTTGTATATCTATATGTGTATATATGTATGTGTATATATACATATGTGTGTATTTATACATATACATACACATTATTTAATACCTATTTAATGGACATAGTATATACATATATGCATATACACACACAAACACACACATACACACACACATATATATATATATATATATATTATTTTGCAGTATTGTGACAAGCGCCATTTCCATACTTAACAGATGCCATGTGTGTGGTGAAGGATAGAACAACAGAAGATATGCATTTCTCTCCTAAGTTCAGCATTTCTCTATAAATGTGAAATTCACGAGGCCTGTGTTGTGACCTTCCATTGCCCCAGAATTTTCGTGGTTCAGGCATATAGTAGGTATTAATAACATTACATTGAATTGGATATATTAGTGTGTTTTGTGAGGGGCAGTTAAGATCTTCTAAATTCAGAACATTTTATTTGCAATTCAGCCCCAGCTGGTGCTATAACTGAGGCTGTATCAATGATGATGTTTGCACACGTTATCAACCATGATTCAGGGACCATCAGCTCAGCTACTAAATGAATGTCTTTTATTTATTAGGTAAATATAGGGTCAGCATCAAATGTAAGGGCAGTTGAAAAGACAGTGACCACATACCTTACCTCTAAAAAATCATTAACTTTTAAAATAGATAAATAATATTTTCTCTGTTCAGTAATAATAATTTTCAGAATTAGGTGTCAGTTAACTTAAGTGTGAAAAATGCAGGTGTTTAGGGGATTGTATCCTGCCTCGTGGAGCGGGGCTGAGAGGATTCTCAGCCATCCACTGAAATGAGAAGTGCAACAGAAATTCATTGGCACTATTTCCATAAAATTTAATTTCTTTCCTTTTTCTGTGAATGCTCAAATTAACAGATGGAGGAAAGTGTCATTTATTTACATTCATTCAGGGTATTATTTGTGGAAAAATGAATGTGTATTCAGAGGAAAGCTACAGCACGATATTATTCTTTTACATTTCACAGATGTAATTTAATGTGTTTATATATACATACCAGTGTGTGAATTTCTAGGAAGCATTTTTAATTAAACAGTTATTTCTAAGCATTTATATGTATGAATGAATAAACGTGAAATATATTTTCATATCTTAATTTATGGAATATTGTCCAATTTCCCTTTATTTCCTAATAGCTATTTCAATTGTAACCTGAGGGATCTAACCCAACTCAAATTATGTCTTGTCCATAGGGCGTGTATTATATCCTCTGGCTAGGAATGCACACTCATTTCTGCTCTCTCAAGTCAATGTTTCCCCCTCATTTGACAATATTCTATACAGCTTGTGAAATATGTCTCTCGACCACACAGCAGAAGTCCTAAGAGTAAAGGTAGTCATGTATATTAGCACTCAGAAAACTATGCAGTGCTATGAAAGATTTAAGGATAACAAGTCAATTAATGAAGTTGCCTTCTTTAAGTGTATATTTGTTAATTACATTACTTTATGATTCTCCAATAGCATAAAACTATGAAGATAATCCAGGCCCTGGTTATTTAAATGAATTTTGCTTCAGTAAAAATATTGCTTTAAAAATGACAGTCCTTAGGAAAATATTCCATTTGCTTCTGTTCTTAGGTCTACCATATTTAACCTTAAAGATCTGAGTGAATGTGATAAATTAATGAGGTCTGGGTTTGAATAACTATACAAGTACTTGTAGAAAGTTGAAAATTTATTCTGATGAGCTTTTTGAGAATTTTCTCCTATTAATGCAATATTTTTGGAAAGTCCCCTTTTAGATGTAGCTTGTTGTTATATGTCTTTTGGAACCAGTATGGAAAGGAGTTAGAAGAGGTACTTAGTAGCCCTGGGTTTTATTAATATCTTTGTTGTCTAGACCTATAATATATATAAGTGATAGCTGAAATACGTGTTCTGTAGGAAGAAACAATGGGGTCTCATAAGAAAATGCCAAATTAATGGTTTCCTTTCAGTATGCTTTTTTTCACATAGGCCTTAGATGATAAAATCAGATTAAATATTAACTGGGAACAGTTGATTTGGGGGCCCTTGCTTGCTACACCGGTATGGGTCCATCTTTGCTGTGTAGTGAATAGTAAATTTTTTAATAATTTTTTAATGTTTATTTATGTTTGAGAGAAAGAGAGAGAAAGAGACAGAGTGTGAGCAGGAGAGGGGCAGAGAGAGAGGGAGACACAGAATCCAAAGCAGGCTGCATGCTCTGAGCTGTCAGCACAGAACCCCATGCGGGGCTCGAACTCATCAGTGCTGAAATCAGACCTGAGCACAAGTTGGACGTTTAACCGACTGAACCACCCAGGCGCCCCATGAATATTAATTTTTAAATCTCCCCCAAATTATGATTTTAAAAGTACAAAGGATTCACTTATCAGGTCTATCACAGTTTCAGGTAGGTCTGGTTGGATGTCATTATACCCACAACGCCAGTGTTGATGATCAAAATGAAACATCTTTCTGCCTAAATCATTACCTCCATCGTGTGAAAGAAAATAGATATTCACCAAACATGGAGCTTCCATGGGAGTGCTGCATAATAAAATCTCTTCCCATTATTATCTGTGATACCCAGGGGCTGTGGAGGATATTGTCAAGTCACTATAAAAAAAATGCAGGTGGATATGCAGGAATGAAATGAAATTAACAAATTCAATTTCATGGTAGTATTTATCTTCTTATACATTTGCATTCTTAAGACTTTTTATTATTTGTTTAATCTTTGCACTTTTTTTTTTTACTGTGGACAGTTTTTGGATTTGTCAACTAGGAAAGAGATATGAATATTTTTAATGTCTGGCATTCATCACGGATCCTGTCTACTTCAGTTTCTTTAGCTGCCTAATTCACTCTGGGGAGCAGTCTCTATAGCTAATCAATCATTCATCTATGTGTTTCCTGGGTGGCTGTCACCTAAGCACATAAGACATCAGACAGAGGGCTATGCCTGGAAAACAAAACAGTGAGATAAATTTTTCACTTCTTTTTGAAGATCTAACCATTCTTAAAGAGGAAGACTGTCCAAAATACTGAAATAGGCTTGACCACCATGGTTTCTGTGTGTACATCGGGTTGGTGACTATGTATTAGCAATTGAAAGTGGTTGAAATGGCAATTTGACTACATGTCTACAGTTAATTGCCATAATGCCTATCATTCATTTAATTGCACTTTGAAGGTATTTAAACTGCCAGAAATTAAGTTTTTGGGTTTTTTTTTAATCAGCAAAAGTGAATCCTTGAAAAAAATTTTGATCTGAGGCATTTCATTTCTATTTCTTGCTATAAAACATCAAGCAGAAACGTGAAGGTTCTTGATGATTGTAATACAGGGGTGTAGATACAAACGGGAGGCCTAGAATGTCCCCACTATTCGATCTAATATAAGTATATTTTTATGGAAGAATAGAATACATTTAAAAGAAAATCGTACAAGCATAGTTGACTTTCTGGTAGATTATGACAGTGGAATTCTCTGTTATTTATTGACTATACCTCAGTAAGTCAGACATTATTTTTTTTTAAAGTAAGATTTTTTTTCTGGGAAAGACAATCATTTATGTTATATTTTATTTTATTTTATTTTATTTTATTTTATTTTATTTTTATTATGAAATTTATTGTCAAATTGGTTTCCATACAACACCCAGCGCTCATCCCAACAGGTGCCCTCCTCAATACCCATAACCCTCCCTCCCACCCCCATCAACCCTCAGATTGTTCTCAGTTTTTGAGTCTCTTATGGTTTGGCTCCCTCCCTCTCTAACTTTTTTTTTTCCTACCCCTTCCCCATGGTCTTCTGTTAAGTTTCTCAGGATCCACATAAGAGTGAAAACATGAGTTAAGTGTTTGCTTCTGGTTTTTCCACTTATTAGCTAGGTAACTTCTAAAAGTCAGGGAACATCTCTGAGCCTCATTTTTTAATGAAAGAGTCAAGCTTAATGATATTTAGTGACCTTTCAAAGATTGCAGTTCAAGGATTTTATAAATCCTACTCAAGAAAACCGAATGGTGGTGTTTGTATGTGGGAAGTGTGGTGTGGAATAGAAGGAAGAGAGCATTAGAAATTTAATGATCACTCATAGATATGTTGATTTGCATTTGTTTTAAGATAAATGCTGATGATCTAAAATGAATGATTCTGTATAACTGAATAAGAGGCAAAGAAATCCTTGCAGGAACAGAAGCTCAGAATTTTCTTTAACCTGTGTGCTGCTTTACAGTGGACATCCCTTGGGTGGGATCTGGCCCTAGGTGCTTCCAGAAGGTAGTGGGTTTTGAAAGAAGTTGAGAAGAAGCGATAAGGCTATGGAAGATTTCCCCAATTTAGTAATAATTTCAGGGGAATCCCCAAGAAGAGAAATCTTATATTCTCATATACCTGAGACGTTAAGATATTTAAGATAGACATAGAAGAATAAGTTTCAAAAAATATTTGAAAATCCAATCTCATAGTTGAGAAGATACAAATACAGGTACAAGCTCTTACTTAATCTTCATGAATTTCCCAGAGACAACCAGACCCATGGCTGCTGATTTCTTAGTTTCTGAAATTCTTCAAAATATTTAAAATACAAAATAAGGATTCTCTACAGGAGGTCAGATTACATTGTCTAGTAGAAAATACTGGTTGTGTTCCCTATTATTAATGTATTTCCAGCTGGAAGGAATCCATGAGGCATCACCAAATGTCAAAGTTACTGTACAGTTATCTTACATGCTCTGTATTAGGGTGGGGCTCTTTAGATATACATAAATCCAAAATTCAGAGCCCAAAATCTGCGGAGCAGTTTGGCAGTTTGTAGCCCCAGGGAAGAGGCAATTTTGTGGTTTAAACCCAAAGGCAGTCTGGCATCAAAATTTTTTCTTGGATCCCTGGGTGGCTCAGTCAGGTAAGCGTCAGTCTCTTGATTTCAGCTCAAGTCATGATCAAACCCTGAGCTGACAGCATGGAGTCTGCTTCAGATTCTCCCTCCCCTCCTAATGTGTGTGCAAATAAATCAACTTTAAAAAAAAGTTTTATTTTGTTTTGTTTTTTTTCTTTAGGGAGGTCAGGCTTTGTTCTATTCAGGGTTTCAACCAATTGGATAAGGCCCACCCACATTGTGGAGAGAAATCTGCTTTACTCAAAGTCCCTCGATTTAAATCTTAATCTCCCCTACAAGGCTCTCGTGGAAACATGTATAGTAACATGTGACCACGTATCTGGATACTGTGTCCCAGCCAAGCTGACACATAAAGTTTACCATTGCCCGCCCTGCCTAGGGCCTGTTCCACAGATGACACTAGTGTGCCTTGCACACAGAGGTTCCCAGATCTTGGAGGTGGTCAGAACATCCCCTGCATGGAACAATAGAGGCTCCAAGGAGAGAAACAGCAATGTCATCTCTGTCTTGGGTATAGATATCTGGAAGAAGATGCTCAGAAGGACCATCCTTAGGCAAGTGATTCATCGGAGACATTTTTGAGAGAGGAACTGGAAGGACTGAGCGAGCAGGATGGGGAAGGGAAAGAAGTCAAGCCAGGGTGGATGTTGGTTGATGGGGTCACAGAGGTAGCTCCAGTTATGCTGTGTGTGACCTCATGTAAAGCATGGGTGCTGGGCTTTCTTTCTTGCTGCTGAGCAGAGTCACTGGCTAAGGGCAGCTCCCAGGGGACATATACTCTTGGTTCCTCTCAGATCTCTGTACTTATTGGCAGAGGCCTCCTTAGCCCAAGCCTTCTCTAAAGAAGAATTGCAAGTGAGGGGTCTTTGGGAGTGTTGAAATAAACTTCCAGGCCCTCGAAGGAGCCTCTTCCAGCCAGTGTATCACACCAGCAAATTGAAACTTGAATAATTCTGGCACCCCCTACAAATGCTCTGCTACACTTGACAATCCATGTATCCCATCAGCCAATCCCCAAAGGCGATGCTGACCCTCAGCGCCATATTTATTTCCTTGTCCCTAATTGATTTTGTGTTTTTTCTCTTCCTTGTGTCTTATTCATTTTCCGTTTTTCCCCCTTATTCCTTAATCCTTATTCTTTCCTCCAGAAAGGCTTACCACTGTCGCTCCCTGCCTCATTTCTCTGTGTGGAGACTGTCCACTTCATGAAGCATTGAAGTTGGTATCACCTAAATTGCCTTCATTAATTATTTTGCCAGAAGTGAAACACCCAAACTAGAGGGAAACACAGATATGGGTCTGTTGTAGGGCTTCAGGGCCCTGATCGTACCAGTGACATTTTCTCCACCCCCCAGATTCCCTTGCCCCACACCTATAATCTCTGACTCTGAGATGTATCTTTTCTTTGACATAGACAGCTAGTATTTTCTAAACCTTATGTAATATCCTAATTAAAACTGTGTCAACTCCTACTCTCAAAGCCCCATGCCACAACTACATTCTCCAACATCCAAACCTCACACTCTTCCAGAAATTCTGCATCTAGTATTGCCCACTGCCATGGTTCGCTTCCTAAGTACGTTGCTAGGATCTAGTAGAGTTCTATTTTTCTGAACCTTTGAAGGCCAAGAATAAGTCGGTAGAGGCTAGTTTTTCTGGCTTTTGAATCGTGACTTCTAATCTACAAATTCTTTCTGATTTGGGAGCAAAGAAATCAGACAACTCTTTATCAGATACTGTTAGATTTTCTGCTTCTCTTTTTCTACTACTTTCTTCTACTTTGTATAGAGTTATTTTCTAAGTCCACCTTTTCCCATTTGCTTTAGCTTTCTGGTCTTCTAAATACCAACTTTCTCTTCAGAGCAAACTAGAAGAAGGATTAACAGGTAGGTGAGAGTGGGGAAGCTAGTGTGCATATTCTTGTGTGTGTTGCATGTTTGTGTTTTTTTGTGAGCCCTTGTGCAAAATACAGGAAGTCATTCACCAAAATCAAATAATGAAAATCCAAAGGATATAAAATGCTGATTGGGAGGGGTACATGCACCCCAATGTTAACAGCAACTTTATCAACAATAGCCACACTATGGAAAGAGTCCAAATGTCCATCTACTGATGAATGGTATAGGAGATGTGGGGTGTGTGTGTGTGTGTGTGTGTGTATATATATATATATATATATATATATATATATATATGATGGAATACTACTCAGCAGTGAAAAAGAATGGAATCTTGCCATTTGCAACTACTTGGAAGAAACTAGAGGGTATTATGCTAAGTGAAATAAGTCAGGCAGAGAAAGACAAATATATGATTTACTCATATATGGAATTTGAGAAATACAGCAGATGAACATAGGGGAACGGAAGGAAAAATAAGATAAAAACACAGAGGGAGGCAAACCATAAGAGACTCTTAATTGTTATTTTCTTACACATTTTTTAATGTTTATTTATTTTGGAGATAGAGAAGGAGAGAACTAGTGGAAGCAGGGGAGGGGCAGAGAGAGAGAGAGGGTCACACAGAATTTGAAGCAGGCTCCAGGTTCTGAGCTGTCAGCACAGAGCCCAACACCGGGCTCTGACTCATGAACCGCCATGACCTGAGTTGAAGTCGGAAGCTTAACCAACTGAGCCACCCAGGTGCCCGTGAAGAAGAACCTCTTAAATACAGAGAACTAACTCAGGGTTTCTGGAGGGCAAGTGGGTGGGGAGATAGGTTAAATGGATGATGGGCATTAAGGAGGGAACTTTTGGGGATGTCACGTAAGAGATGAGTCACTGGGTTCTACTCCTGAAGCCACGACAACACTGTATGTTAACTAACTTGAATTTAAATAAATACACAAATACATAAATAATAAAAATAATATGTAAAAAATAAAATCAGGTAATGAAACATGGTGGCTGTCACTGCTACTAAGCCATTGGAAAAATTTAATATTTCTGAGACACATTAGTTGCAAAATAATTATGATGACGAAATTCATATGACACTTTGTCCTTTCAGAGTGTTTTTCTTTGATTACTAATTGGCCTCCCAGCCCACGCTTTGGAATGGCCAAGGAACCCTTATAGACTTAATAGCGGAGCCAGAAGTAATCATGCCTCCAAACAGGAGACCTTCGTAACCCCCATCATATTTGTCTTTTCTTACTTTTTCTCATGTTTTTCTTCCTGATAGTTTTTTCTTCCCAGACCTTTAAAAGATAATTTATAGTGCCTCATTCAGAATTTGAAGATAAGTCTCAGTAATGTGCACTCACCATGGCCAAACTGGTTTTAAAAAAATTAGATTAAAAACAAATCTCTGGCCCAAGAGTATATGACAGTGTTCAGACCAGAGCTGACTCCTAGGGGCAGTGGAGGTTTATCTGGGCACCTATAACAGCATCTTCATTAGGGAAGCGCTGGGGGAGACTGCAAAATTATTTTACTATCCACCGTGCATTTTCTGCCTCCAAGATGTCCTCATGGCTGCAGAGCAATTAATTTGCTGAGCTAGATAATAATTAAAGCATTTAAATGTGTGCTGCTCAACCCATATGTGAGCACAGCTGTGAAGAAGTCTCTGTATGACTGCCTTCTGTGTATTCTTGACATGTCTTTTGTTGTGCCAAAGAAAATGAGTTGCTGCCCGATTGACCCAACTTGAGTACCTTGTCTACTATCATTCATATGCCCAGATAATCAGGACCCATCCTTAGTTTGTCACATTTAGCCAGGAGGGACAGAAATCTCAGGCATGACGTGACACTGGGAAAAAATATACATATTTGAGTGATATTTTTCCCTGTTATATGTCTTCCTGTCCTGGATTAAATCTAATGCAACTGATATTTATCACAAGATGAGACATTAGTGTTGGGATTCATGAAACTTCTCAAAATATCCTGGGGAGTTTCTACTTTTCACAGAAGTTTAATATAAACTTGGTAGCATTTAGTGATATAGGAAATTAACCACTAGTGTATCAAGTTTGTATATTCACCCATCCAAAGACTAATATATTCTAGACATAATCAAATTTTGAAATATATCCTTTAGCATTTCTTTCAGGAAAGGTTATGTGTAGTAAACCTGGCGTAGTTTCCAGATTATATCTTTATTCAGACCTGCTCTTGAATTATACTTATTTCAATAAAATGGAGAATTTGGGGCCCATGGTTTTCCTGAGTATTTTAAAGGGATCATTCCAGTATATCGCCCAGGGTTCAGGTGGGAAGGAGAAAGGGATGAATAAGCAGAGTACAGGGGATTTAGGGGCAGTAAACCTGTTTTGTGTGACGCTTGAATGGTGAATACATGAAATTATGGATTTGTCAAAACCCACAGAACTGATGGGCGCCTGGGTGACGCAGTCGGTTAAACGTCCGACTTCAGCCAGGTCACGATCTTGCGGTCCGTGAGTTCGAGCCCCGCGTCAGGCTCTGGGCTGATGGCTCAGAGCCTGGAGCTTGTTTCCGATTCTGTGTCTCCCTCTCTCTCTGCCCCTCCCCCGTTCATGCTCTGTCTCTCTCTGTCCCAAAAATAAATAAACGTTGAAAAAAAAAATTTTTTAAAAAAACCCACAGAACTGAAAAAGAGCATCATAATGCCAACACACTTTTTTGTGTAATTTATATTTTCTCTCTGACAGCTTTATTCATTTTGTTTTTAAAATCAATAGATTTTCTTTTTTAGAGCAGTTGTAGGTTTACATAAAAATTAAGAAGAAAGAACACACAGAAGTCATATACTATTCCCCAACCCCGTAACTTCCCCTATTATCAACATTTTCCATTAGTGTTCTACATTTGTTGTAATCGGTGAACTAATATTGACATATGATTATTAACCACAGTCTATGTATATTCGAATTTACTGTCTGTGTGGTACAGTTCTATCGGTTTTGACAAATCCATAATTTCATGTATTCACCATTCAAGTGGCACACAAAACAGGTTCACTGCCCCCAAATCCCCTATACGCTGCCTATTCACCCCTTTCTCCTTTCCACTTGAACCCTGGGCAACAACTTATCTTTTTACTGTTTATATGTTTTTCTTTTCCACAATGTCAAATAGTTGGAATCATGCATGTAGCCTTTTCAGACTGGTTTAGCTCACATAGCAATACACATTTAAAGTTCTTCTATGTTTCTTGGCTCAATAGCACATTTCTCTTTATCACTGAACAGTACTCCATTGTCTGAGTAGTTTATTTATCCATTCACCTATGGAAAAGTATCTTGGTTGCTTCCACTTTGGGTAATCACTAATAAAGCAGTTATTAATATTCATGTGCAGGTTTTGTGTGGACATACCTTCTCAGCTCACTTTGAAAAATTCTTAGGGGTATGACTGTTCGAATTTATGGTGTATTACTTTGCTGCTATAACAAGTTAACAAATGAGATGGTTTGGAATAATAAAATTTTATTACTACCCAATTCAGGGAGCTCCAAGACTGAAAGCATGGTGTGGGGAGAGACATGCTCTCTCTGAAATTAGTAGGGGAAGGATCCATTGTTGCCTCTTCTGAATTTCCAGTGGCTTGCCAGTAATCTTTGGTGCTCCTTGGCTTGAAAATGAGTCACTCCAATCTTCCAGCTTCACTGTCTTGCTGATGTATATTCTGTGTCTAGGTCCAAATTTCCCCTTTTTGTAAAGACACTAGTTATATTGGATTAGGTCCCACTCTGATGAACTTGTTTCACCTTTATTACCTCTAAAACCACCGTATTTCCTAATAAGCCACATTCTGAGGTACCAAGGAAGTGTTCAGACTTAAATATAATTTCGGTGGAAGGGTGCGATAAAATGCATAACATATATTTAGACTGTTTAGCCAAACTCCCTTCCAAAGTGGCTGTACCATTTTGTAATCCCATCAGCAATGATGAGAGTTCTTGTGTTTCCACATCCTCTCGAGCATTTGGTTATGTCAGTGTTTTTGGATTGAGGCATCTTAATAGATGTGAAGTAGCATCAAATTTTTGTTATAATTGGCAATTCTCTAATGGCATACATAGTTTAGCTGCTTTTTATGTTTACTTACAATTGATCTCTCTCCTTTGGTGAAATGACTGTTTAGATCTTTTGTCCATTTTTTAATCAGGTTTTCTTATTGATGTATTCTAAGAGGTCTGTTTTCTTGTTTGTGTGTGTGTGTGTGTGTGCGTGTGTGTGTGTGTGTGTGTGTGCTTTGCTATTTTAGATATAAAACCTTTATCAGGTATGTATTTTGCATACACTTTCCCATGTCTATTTTTTGTCTTTTCATTGCATTAGCAGTGACATTTGTGGAGCAGAATATTTTAATTTTAATTAACTCCAACTTACTATTTTCTTTCTTCTTCCATGTATATTGTTTTGGCTGTTCTTCAACATTGTTCTCCTTTGATGTTATGTTAGTTATTTAAGGTTTTTGCATCTATGTATAGCATTTAGATTTAGTTTGTCAGTATTCACAAAATAACTTTCTGGCTTTGATTGGGATGGGGTTGAATTTATTGCTCAAATTGGGAGAGACAGATAACTAAACAATTTTGGGTCTCCCTATCACTGAACATGGGCTATCTATTTATTTAGGTCTTCTTTGCTTTCTTTTTTTCATATGAAATGTTCCTCATATGGCTCTTATACAAGTTTTGTTAGATTTATACCTAAGTATTTCATTTGTTGGTGCTAATGTAAATGGTTTTGTGCTTTTAATTTCAAATTCCAATTACCTATTGCTAGTACATAGAGAAGAACAACCAATTTTTATATATTAACCCTTTATCTTTTAACCTTACTGTGATCGGTAATAATTCCAGGAGTCATTGTTGGTATTATCATTGATAATTTTTTGAGATGTTTTGTGTAAAGTTGAGGAATTTCCCCTCTATTTCTAGTTTACTGTGAGTTTTTTTTTTCATCATGAATTGATGCTAGATTTTTTCAAATGCTTTTTCTGCACCTAATGATATGCTCATATGATTTTTCTTCTTTAATCTGTTTATTTGATAGGTGAAATTAATTGATCTCCAAATGTTGAATTTTTATTATCATTTAAGGTCCATGAGAGCAGTATTGATCTGAAAAGAAGGACTTCTTTCAGTGACGATATTAATTTTTGTGTTCTCTCTCTTTTCCTTGGTTAGGCTGATTAGAAAATTATCAATTTTATTGATTTTTTGAGAACCAGGTTTTATTTTGATGCTTTTTTCCATTGTTTTCTATTTTTCATTTGATTAATTTCTTGACTAATCTGTATTATTGTCTTTCTTCCACTTCTTTTGGATTAGTTTGCTATACTTTGTCTAGTTTCCCAAAGTTAAAGCTAAGATTATTCATTTTAGATCTCTTCTTTTCTAATATCTGTATCTATACCCTACATTTTCCTCTAAGCATTTCTTTCACTACATCCCACAGATTTTCTTTTTTTTTTTAATTTTTTTTTTCAACGTTTATTTATTTTTGGGACAGAGAGAGACAGAGCATGAACGGGGGAGGGGCAGAGAGAGAGGGAGACACAGAATCGGAAACAGGCTCCAGGCTCTGAGCCATCAGCCCAGAGCCTGACGCGGGGCTCAAACTCACGGACCGCGAGATCGTGACCTGGCTGAAGTTGGACGCTTAACCGACTGCGCCACCCAGGCGCCCCTGATTTTCATGTATTGTATTTTCATTTTCATTAAGCTGTAAAATTTTTTAAATGATCTTTGAAACGTCTTTCTTGATCCACCCATGTGTTATTATTTATAAATGTATTGTCTAACTTCTAAATATTTGATAAATTTCCAGTTATCTTTCTGTTACTGATTTATAGTTTAATTCCATTGCAGTCTAAGAGTGATTTCACAAAGTCTATTCTTTTAAATTTGTTAACATCTTTTCATTGTTGTTCTTAATGACCAGAATATATTCTATCTTGATGAGTATAAGAATATGTATTCACTGTTACTGGATGAAGTATATCATGAATGTTAATTAGATTCAATTCATTGAGGGTGCCATTCAGTTAACTATATCCTTATTGATTTTCTCCCTGCTGACTGCTGGATTTATTAATGACAGAAGGGTTTTGAAGTCTCTAATTATAATATTATTTTGTGTATTTCATCTTGAAGTTACATCTTTTTGTCTCACGTGTTTTGACACACGTATATGTTTGGCACATATATATTAAAGATGTGTACTTTCATGGAGAATTGACCCCATCATCATTACATTATGCCCTTCTTTTTTTTAAGTTTATTTATTTATTTTGAGAGAGACAGGGACAGTGAGCATGGGGGAGGGGCAGAGAGAGGAAGACAGAGAATCCCAAGCAGGCTGCTTACTGTCAACACAGAAGCTGATGCGGGCTTGAACTCAGGAAACCATGAGATCATGACCTGAGCCAAAACCAAGAGTTGGAGGCTTAACTGACTGAGCCACCCAGGCACCCCACATAATGCCCTATCCTTATCCATGATAATTATCCTGGCTCAGAAGTCAGCTTTGTCTGGGGAAAAGGAGGGAATTAAGATGGGAGAGGAGCAGGGAGACCCTAAGCTTGTCTCATCCCTCAAACACAGCTAGATATTAGTTATCACATCATCTGAACACCCAAGAATTCAATCCGAGGAGAACAAAACCTGTAAATCGCCAAGTAGAAAAGTGCTCACATTCTGGAAGGTAGGAGGTGCAGAGAGTTGACTTGCAGGGACATAGCAGCGGGTACATCTGTGTGGTGGGAGCCTGCTTACTGATGCCAAGTATTATAGGCAACAAAGCACAAAATCTAAACTTTTAGAAGAGAGGTTTGTGCGGTGGGAGATGTGCCTGGTTAAAAGCACACCGGTGGTGAAGTGGGGCAGAATCGAGGATTGACAGTGTGGTCTGAGGGTCCTCTGGTTGCAAGAAGGACAGGTGGCTCCAACAAGCTATGCTGCTTCCAGGCATAGAATTGAGGACCGAGGCTGAGCGCAGTAAGCTGGGTGCTGATTTTCTGCTCTGTTTTGACACAAACTGAGTGGCTGTGCAGTCCTGAGTCCACTTTCCTCATCCAGCCAGCAAAAGAAGGTGAGACCCCTTCCTCAGAGGAACAGAGGAGATCTACACTGCAAGAGTCCCTAAAATGTGGAGTTTTGAAACTCAGGCTCCCACCTGACAGAAAAGAGCTTAGATACATTCAGGGTGAATGCAGGGTTCTGACAAGACTAGGGACAGAAGAGGGGTGATTGATTGTTCTGTGAGTGTTCCCATAAGAGTGGGGGTCATGATGTAGAGCTCTGGGGCTATTCATCCACTAGGCAGCTCTGAAAGCCTTCAGAGGGCAAAACAGTGCCACCTACTGGAGGCCAGAGCCACGTACACCAAGCCCTACCCTAAAGGCGGTTTTCCTCTCAAACAAGTCAGCATGGGAATCATCTCAGTGCTCTCAGCGGGACCTTTTCCCAAAGGACCTGCACAAACGTCTCATCTGCACCAAGTTATTGATCAAAGAGTGCTACAAAGCTGTAGCTCCAGGGGAAATAGGATCTAGTTTGTTATTTACTTTTATTCTTTATTTTTATTATTATTTTCCATTTTGTTTCTTCTTTTTTAAATTTATTTCTTATTATTTTTTATTTTATATTATAAATAATAAAATAAAAATAATAAATAACATAAATAATAGAAATTATGCATATGTGTGTGTATATATATATATATTTGTTTGTTTTCATTTTATTTTACTTAATTTTTATTTTTGGATCAAGATTCTTTTAAGAGCAGACTAAAACACACACAGGATTTAAGTGTGTGTGTGTGTGTGTGTTTCTCTTATGTTTTCTTGCTTTGGGGATTTTGTTTGTTTTCCTTTCTTCTTTTCTTTTCTGGACAAAATTACAAGATGGAGAAATTCACCCCAAAAGAAAGAACAGGAAGTACAAAAATGACCAGTGATTTAATCAATAGACATATAAGTAAGATGTCTGAACTAGAATTTAAAACAACGATTATAAGAATACTAGTTGGGCTTGAAAAAGCACTGAGGACAACAGAGAATCTGATTCTGCAGAGATAAAAGAACTAAAATCTAGTCAGGCCAAAATTCAGAATGCTATAAATGAGATACAAACCTGAATGGTTGCCGTGACAAAGAGGATGGATGAAGCAGAAGAATGAATTAGTGATACAGAAGACAAAACTATGGAAAATAATGAAGCTGGAAAGAAGAGGGAAACAAGGTCATGGATCACAAAGGAAGACTAGGGAACTCAGCACTTATCAAAATGTAATAACTTTCATATCATAGGAGTCCCAGAATGAAGACAAAGAAAAAGGGGCAGAAGGTTTATTGGAACAAATTATAGCTGAAAACTTCCCTAATCTGGGAAATGATCTGACGTCAAAATCCTAGAATCTCAGAGAACTCTCATTAAATTCAAGAAAAGATGACCATTTCCAAGGCATATGATAGTCAAATTCACAAAATACACAGACAAGGAAAGAATCCTCATAGCAGATGACAAATTACCCCAGACTTCTGAATCAGAGAAAGAAGAGGGCAGGGAGGTCAAGAGCTCTAGTGGCAATGGCCCCAAGCAAAGCTCTTCCCCAGTTTTTATTGAGAATCTTATCAGTACATTTCAAGGGGTGCAGGGGAAAGGAATGTGTGGTTTCAAAAGCAGGAACAAAGGATACTCATAGGTGATAGGGAACAGTACATTCGGGTGGTGGCATGCAGGCATACACCACAGAGGCAGTGTATATGTCATAGGAAGGGGTTTGTTTTACTAGTTTAGATTAAATGTTTACAGAGTGGGAAAACATGTTGATCCACAGGTAATGTCATGCTGTCTTCAGCCTTGACATTTCAGAGGAAACCTGATTTTCCCAGTCTGCTTTGCCGATTCTCAACCAGCCATTTCCCATGCTGAAAACATTCCTTATTTACACTTTAGCTAACCAGACTCTATGAGCAACCACAGGAAATTTTAAGGGGGATTCACTGAGAGGAGGAAAAATAACAAAAAAGACCAAAAGCAAAAAGTATCAGAAAGGACCAGAGAGCATCACCAGAAACAACTCTATAAGTAACACAATGGCACTAAATTCATATCTTTCAATAGTCACTTAATATAAATGGACTATATGCTTTAATCAAAAGACATAGGATATCAGAATGGATTAAAAAAAGATCCATCTATATGTTGCCTACAAGAGACTCATTTTAGACCTAAAGATGTCTGCAGATTGAAAATGAGAAGATGGGGAACCATCTATCATGATAATAGACATCAAAAGAAAACCAGGGGAGCTATACTTAGACAAACTAGATTTTAAAACAAACCTGGTAACAAGAGATGAAGGGCATTATATCATAATTAAGGAGTCTATCCATCAAGATCTAACAACTGTAAATATTTATGTCCCCTACTTGGAAGAACCCAAAGATATAAATCGATTAATAACAAACACAAAAAAATCATTGATAATAATACAGTAAGAGTAGGGGACTTTAGCATTCCATTTATAGTAGTAGACAGATCATCTAAGCAGAAAGTCATCAAGGAAACATTGGGTGTGAATGACACACTGGACCAGATGGCCTTAACAGATACATACAGAACATTTTATCCTAAAGCTGCAGAATACACATTCTTTTTGAGTTCATATGGAACATTCTCCAGAACAGATCACATACTGGGTCACAAATCAGCCCTCACCAAGCACAAAAAGATGCAGGTCATGCCATACATATTTTCAGAACACAAAACTATGAAACTTGAAGTCAACCACAAGAAAATATTTAGGGAGCCCTCAAACACACAGATTCTGTTAAAGAACATCTTACTAAAGAAAGAATGTGTTAACCAAGAAATTAAAAAAGAATTAAAAAAAATACATAGAAGCAAGTGAAAATGGAAACACAGTAGTCCAAACACTTTGGGATGCAGAAAAGGTATCCTAAGAGGGAATTATATTGCAATTCAGACCTATCTCAAGAAGCAAGAAAGGTCCTAAATACACAACCTTACACCCTACACCTTAAAGGAGCTAGACAAGGAACTACAAATAAAGCCTAAAGCTGGCAGAAGGGAAATAAAAACAGTAGAACAGATCAACGAAACCAAGAGCTAGTTCTTGGAAAGAGTAAACAGAGTTGATAACCCCCTAGCCAGGCTTATCAAAAAGAAAAGCGAGAGGACCCAATTACATAAAATCACAAAGGAAAAAGGAGAGATCACAACCAGCACCACCAAAATACAATTAGAATACTATGAAAAATTATATGCCAACAAGCTGGGCAAATGGAATGGAAAATTCCTAGAAACGTACACACATTCCTAGAAACAGGAAGACGTAGAAAATTTGAATAGGCTCATAACCAGCAAAGAAATTGAAGCAGTTATCAAAAATCTCCCAGCAAACTCCTGGATGACTTAGTCAGTTAAGTGTCCAACTTCAGCTCAGGTCATGATCTTGCAGTTCATGAGTTCAAGTCCCACATCAGGCTCTGTGCTGTCAGCTGGGAGCCTGGAGCCTGCTTCAGATTCTGTGTCTCCCTCTCTTTCTCTGCCCCTCCCCCACTTGTACTCTCTCTCCCTCTCTCTCTCAAAAATAAATGAAAAACATTAAAAAATTAAAAAGCAATCTCCCAACAATCAAGAGTTCTGACCAAATGGCTTCCCAGGTGAATTCTATGACATTTAAAGAAGAGTTAATACCTATTCTTCTCAACCTGTTCCAAAAAGCCTAGAAATGGAAGGAAAACTTCCAAACTTATTCTACAAAGTCAGCATTACCTTGATTCCAAAACCAGTTAAAGACCCCACTAAAATGGAGAACAGAACTACCCTATGATCCAGTAATTGCACTATTAGGTATGTATCCAAAGGATACAAAAATCCAAATTTGAAGACTACATGCTTCCCAATGTTTATAGCACCATTATCAACAAGAGCCAAACAATGGAAAGATCCCAAGTGTCCATCAACTGATGAATGGATAAAGAAGAAGTATATATAAAAAAAAAAGAAGTATACACGCACACACACACACAGTGGAATATTAGTCACCATCAAAACAAATGAAATCTTGCTATTCAGAATGATGTAGATGGACCTATAATGCTCAGTGAAAAAAGTCAACCAGAGAAAGACAAATAACATACAATTTCATTCATATGTGGAATTTAAGAAACAAAACAGGTGAACACATGGGGAGGGGTTGAGGGGAAAAGGAGAGAGGGAAACAAACCACAAGAGACGCTTAAAGATAGAGAACCAAGGGTTGATGGAGGGAGGTGGGCAGGGCGATGGGCTAAATGGATGATGGGAACTAAGAAGGGCACTGTGGATGAACATTGTGTGTTGTGTGTCATTGATGAATCACTGAATTCTACTCCTGAAACCAACATTGCACTGTATGTTGACTAAAATTTAAATTAACATAAATAGGGGCGCCTGGGTGGCGCAGTCGGTTAAGCGTCCGACTTCAGCCAGGTCACGATCTCACGGTCCGTGAGTTCGAGCCCCGCGTCAGGCTCTGCGCTGATGGCTCAGAGCCTGGCGCCTGTTTCCAATTCTGTGTCTCCCTCTCTCTCTGCCCCTCCCCTGTTCATGCTCTGTCTCTCTCTCTGTCCCAAATAAATAAATAAATAAATAAACGTTGAAATTAACATAAATAAACCCATTTTTTTTCTGAAATAGTAATTCCAATTTTCTTTTAATTAGTGCTGGGATAGTATATCTTTCTACATACTTTTATTTTTAATTTTTATGTGTCTTTATCTTCAAACTGGAAAAAGTTAAACTTGTATTTTTGGTATCCACTTTGTTTCTGTATTTTTAAAAAAAATTGTTTATGTATTTTTGAGAGACAGAGAGAGCAAGAGCAGGAAAGGGACAGAGAGGGGGAGACACAGAATCCAAAGCAGGTTCTAGACTCTGAGCTGTCAGCACAGAGCCCGACACAATGTTCCAACTCATGAGCCTGAGTTCATGACCTGAGCAAAAGTCAGACACTTAACTGATACAGCCAGGAGGAACCCTAATTGTTTCTGTCTTTTAATTCAGGTATTTAGGTCCGCACATTCAAGTAACTATTGATATATTTAAATTAACATCTATCAGGTTTATAAGTATTTTTTTACTCTCTTTTTTTTAATTTTCCATTTTTTACGTCATCTATAGTTTTTTTTATGTTTGTTTATTTTTGAGTGGGGGGAGGGATAGAGAAAGAGAAGGAGACAGAAAATCTAAACAGACTACAGGCTCTGAGCTGTCAGCACAGAGCCCCACGTAGGGCTTGAACCCACAAACTGCAAGATCATGACCCGAGCCAAGTCAGACGCTTAACTGCCTGAGCCACTCAGGCACCCCCTAACTCATGTATAGTTTTACGTGACCATTTAATATAATTTAATATTCTTTCCTGACATAAAAATTATTCTTATTTTTTTAAAAAAATTGTTTAGAGGCACCTGGGTGGCTCAGTGGGTTAAGCATCTGACTCTTGATTTCTGCCATGGTATTCCCGATTTCTCTCTTCCATCCTTGATTACACTGCTGTCAATCCCTTTGCTTACCCACAAGCCATAATCACCAAACACATTGTTGCTCTTATTATTTGAACAAACTTTATTTCTAGATTAATAAATAATAAGAAAAATAAGATTTTATTTTACCTTTATTCCTTCTCTGATGCTCCTCCATTTTTTGTGGATATACAAATTTCTCAGGATTCTAAGAACTTCTTTTAATATTTCTTAGGAAAAAGCTCCCCTGGCACCAAATTCTCTCAATTTGTTTTTTGTTAATTTTTCAGGATATCTTCATGTTTCTTTCGCAAATGAGGATAAGTCTTGGATACAAAATTCTAAGTTCGTGTTTTGTTTTGTTTGTCAGCTCTTACATTTAAGTCTTCTATCTATTCCAAGTTAAATTTTGTGAGCAGTGTGAGACAGGGGTCCAATTTTCTTGTTCCGCCTGTATTTCTCTACTTTTGTGTGTGTCCTGACATTTCACTAAAAATGTTGATTAATCCCAACAATTTTGGGGTTTTTTTGGTTTTTTTTTTGTTTTGTTTGTTTGTTTCTTGTGTGTGTGTGTGTGTGTGTGTGTGTGTGTGTGTTTGACCAATTCATTGGGATTTTCTCTATATAGGATCCAATTATAAGCAAGTGGTGACAATTTTACTTCTTTTGCAATTTGGATGCCTTTTATTTCTTTTTTTTTTTTCAATGTTTTTTTTTATTTATTTTTGAGACAGAGAGAGACAGAGCATGAACGGGGGAGGGGCAGAGAGAGAGGGAGACACAGACTCGGAAACAGGCTCCAGGCTCTGAGCCATCAGCCCAGAGCCTGACGCGGGGCTCGAACTCACGGACCGCGAGATCGTGACCTGGCTGAAGTCCGACGCTTAACCGACTGCGCCACCCAGGCGCCCCCCTTTTATTTCTTTGTCTTGCCTAATTGCGGTAGCTGGGACTGCCACTACTACATTGAGTAGGAGGGGTGAGAGTAAGGATCCTATCTCGTTCCCGATTATAGAGAAAACATTTTTCTCCATCGAGTGTAGTGTTAGCTGTGGTTTTCATATATAGCCTTTATTATGTTGGGGTAGGCTCCTTCTATACCCAATCCGTTAAGGGATTTTAATCATGAAAGGATGCATTTCCCCAATTTTTTTCCGTTTCTCCTCAGATGATTATGTTAATTTTTTATCCTTCATTTTATTGATGTGATGCATTACATTTATTAATGCGGACGTGTTGAATCATCTTCACAACCCAGGGATGAGCCCATCTGGCCATGGTATATAATCCTTTTAATGCATGCTTGAACTTGGTTTGCTAATACTCTGCTGAGATTTTTTGTATCTGTATTCGTCAGAGATATTAGTCTACTGTTTTCTTTCCTTGGGGTATCCTTCTCTAATCTTGGCAGCGAGGTAATGGGGTTTCAGTGAATGAGTTCAAGAGTGTTCCCTCCTTTTTGATACTTTAGAAGACTGTGAGAAGGATTGGTGTTAATTCTTCTTTATTATTTGATAGAGTTCTCCAGTGAAACTCTCTGGCCCTGGAGTTTTCTGTGTTAGGAATTTTCTGATTACTGATTCAATCAAATTTACTTGTTACTGGTCTGATAATATTTTCTATTTCTTCCTGATTTAGTCTTGGTAGGTTGTGTGTTTCTAGAAATGCATCTATTGCTGTTAGGTTACATAACTTGTTGGCACATAATTGTAATAGTCTCATAATTTTATGTATTTCTGTACTATGAGCTGTAATGTCTCCATTCTCACTTATAATTTTTTGATTTGAGTCTTCCCTCTTTTTTCTCTATTGGTCTAACTAATAATTTTCCCATTTTGTTTATATTTTCAAAGAACTCAGATTCTTTTTGAGAGAATAAGGTTTCCAACTGCTGCTGGATGGATCTTCTAGGTGTCCCAGTGTGCTGTGCAGAGACACTTTTTATCAGTTATGGATATCTGATTAATTGTAAATCAAATGGGAGAAAAAAAGGAATAACTCAAGCCACCGTGATGCTGATCTCACTCTGCTTGTGCATTTTTAAAAATAAACTCTGATGTAATTCTTATCGTTGTTCCTAGCCAAGGGGTTTTAATTTCTCTGACTTCTCTCTAGGTTTTCCCCTGTGTCCTTGGGTTTCTCCAGTTTGAAATGTTAAACCAAAGTATAGTTGTTATTTATTTTATTTATTTATCCTGCTTTGTGTTCTCTGAACTTCTCAGATGGGGTTTGGTTCTGACATCAACTTAGAAAATTCTCAGCCATTTTTCTTTCAAATAATTCCCCTGCTCCTCTCTTCCCTTGAATCCCATTACAGGTCTCTTATACCTTCTGTAATCGCCCCATCTTTCCTGAATATCTTTTCCTATTTCTTTACATTTGCCTTTCAGCTTGAGAAATTTCTCTTAATATGTTTTTAAGCTCCTTAATTCTACCTCCTTTTTCCTCCATTATAATGATAAGCCATGGAAGACATTACTTATTTCTGATTTTTTTAAATTTCATTTTGATTCTTTCTTAGAGATTCTATTGCTCATCTGCTTCCATTACCCACCTATTCTTGCTTTTTTGTCCACTTTTTCTATTACAGCATGTTAATTATAATTATTTTCAATTCCTGACATGATAATTCCAAAAGCTCTACCATTATTTGGCTCTAATTGTTCTGTTTCTTCAAACACTTCTTTACAAAAGGCAATAGATGATAGAGATAGAGATAAATGACCTATCTTCTAGCCTTTTGAAAAAAAAATATATATATACATTGCATTTTCATTTGCATTTTGTATGCTTTATAATATTTTTGAAAGTTAGGAATTATATATCAAATAAAAGATACTGAGGTAAGTCAATCTTCAGTGCGAGGTTTTATGTTTATCTGGCTAGGAACCTGACAGTGTTTATTGTTTGCTAGAGGTGTTCTGTCCCAGGTTTAAATTACCTCTAATGCACTTTTTTGTGTGTCTCCTCTGTTTTCTTTAGACATTCCCAGAGACTCTGTTAAATAAGGTCTGAGATTTACAATTCTTTCAGCTGTCATTTCTTGTTATTATACAGGAATCCTGTTGATGTAGTGGTAAGATACTGAAGGAAGAGAAAGAAGCATGTTCTAGTGTTATGATTAAGTATAAATCTTTTTGTAAGCCTGGGACTATGGGGCTGTGACCTTCAAAAGAGCTTCCTCCCCTCCTGAGGTGAGAAAAGAAGGCTAGAAGTGGCTTGCGTTGGGTATATCTGTTCTTCCAGATCAACCAGGCTCTGATAAAATAGTTTTCTTCGAAGGCAGACCTTTGTTAAGGAGAACAGAGTGCTCTCAGTGTATTTCAAATTCTGGTGGGAATTTTTCTTTGATCCTCACCCTGAGAACCTAGTAGGGCTGCTGGGGGTAAAACTTATTAGAGTGAGAGAGGGTCCTCTTAAGGCCGAACCCCCAGAAGTCTTAGTCTCTTTAATTAGTGCATCCTTAATCTCTAGCAAAGTAGTCAGTACCCTTAAGATGTCTCTACACTGATCCAGCAGCAGGTTCTTCCCCCCACCCCCACCCCCCGTAAGCTGGGATTCTCTGTTGCACCTGTCGGTCTGTAGATTTCGAGGTGATGGTTTGTCCTGTGACTTCAATTCTCTGAAAAATCTAAGAGGTGTTGATTTTTAGTGTTTTCCACCTTCGTTCTTGTTTTGGCTATGGGACTGATGACTTCTAAGCTCTTTCCATGTCAGACTAGAAAGCATAACCTGGTAGTTTCATGTAAGTATTTTACCTTTGTCTGCGATGCTCTACACTTTCAGTGAGGTGTGTTTAGGTATACATTTGGTTTTATTGATTCTGCTGGGGATGTGATGTACATCTTTAACCTAAATATTTATCTCTCTCTTGAATTATTGATTATCTCTAGCTTTAGCTCTTTACATATTACATTTATTTGGTTTACTCTTTTGATCGCTCCTCTGGAACCCTACTTTTCCTGGCCCTACTGCTTCCGTCCTTCACGTCTCTTAACTCCCTTTTTTCATAAATGACATTTGCTAACTATCTGCAATAATTTATTTAAATCTATTAGTCCATTCTTAAATTATTTGAGTATGAAAAGCTGTTAGATCACTTATAATATCTTTACGTATTCAGCTGCTAAACTTTCATTTTGTAATTATTCTAGTTGATTCACCTCCCGTTCAACTTTTCTTTTGCACATTATCCTATTCCTTCATTATGAATACTATTTTTTTCTTTTACCTATTTAATCATTGAAGCAGTGATTCTGTAGCATCCTCCAGATGATTTCATTACTTCTCATTCTCAGGGCATTAATTCTGCTGTGTATTTTACCCACTAACTCTCCCAAATAGAATTTCATTTATATTTATGATTTTCTTTTTATTCACTAGGATTTCGTAACTCCTCGGAGTCTTGCAAAGTCTGGAAAATAAACAACTTAATATAAAGCAACTTTAAGTTTATTCCAACTCCAGGGTCCAGAGATTGCGATAATTGAGGATCAGTTTCCATTTAATTTGGAGACCTGGGGATTCATGCATAATAAAATCATTGTAAGTTTGGATTATAAAACTTAATGAAGTGCTGCTCGGGGTTTCAGTTTCTGATTGGTGGTAACATCTTGTTTTTCTACACGAAGCTCTAGAACATTCTCAAGATTCCTCACCGTTTCCCTACCTTTGAGTTGAGAATTTTGTATTCTCTGAGGACTGAATATCATTTGAAGCTCCAGGTTCTGAGAAGGCACCTGAGGTATAGCTTCCTCATGTCAAATAGTCCACCTGGGACTTCTGTCCCAGCATTAGGACCCCAGTCTCCCTCCCTGGGCTCAACATGTAGTCTGTAAACATCTTGAGCCTGGGTAATGTCAGGTACCACTTACATCCATAGCTGTTAGTTATTATATTCTCTAATATAGGAAGATTGTGCCTGTTTATCTTTCAAGCTCAACAGTGTAATCATTTGTGTGTTTTTAATGTACTCAGGATTTTGGTGTGGTGGGGTGGAAGGTCATCTATGTTTATTCAGTCTGTCATGTGACCCAAAATCATGATTCCATTTTATATATTATTTTGATTTGGTTCTGTTTCCCAAAAGCCAATTACTAAAATTCTATGAGGTCTTTATTCTTAGGACAACATCATGGTAAAGGGGAAAGAGAAAGGCTTCTGGGATAAAGCACTCTGGCTTGAATTCTCACTTATGATTTTGTCACTGCAAGGGCACTATTTACACTTCTTGGATTTGATTTAAAATAGCAAAGGAGGGGCGCCTGGGTGGCTCAGTCCGTTAAGCGTCTGACTTCAGCTCAGGTCACGATCTCGCGGTCTGTGAGTTCGAGCCCGAGGTCGGGCTCTGGGCTGACAGCTCGGAGCCTGGAGGCTGCTTCCAATTCTGTGTCTCCCTCTCTCTCTGCCCCTCCCCCATTCATGCTTTGTCTCTCTCTGTCTCAAAAATAAATAAACGTTAAAATTTTTTTAAATAAAAAAATTAAAATAGCAAAGCAGAATACCAATTTTTCTTTTATCTCTGTAATTATATAAAAGAAACAAGAAAAGTGGAAAAATGGATTCCTTGTGTCGATAAAACAAAGAGATGGCAGTACGCATGAGACATAGTATGCAGTACGCATGAGACATAATATGTAATTTGTGGGGTCCAGTGCAAAATAGAAATGTCAGACTGTTTTTTTTTAAATGATTATCAGTGGGGGCACCTGGGTGGCTCAGTCGGTTGAGCATCTGACTTCGGCTCAGGTCATGATCTCACGGTCCGTGGGTTTGAGCCCCTCATCAGGCTCTGTGCTGACAGCTCAGAGCCTGGAGCCTGCTTCGGATTCTGTGTCTCCCTCTCTCTCTGCCACTCCCCTGCTCACGCTCTGTCTCTCTGGCTCTCAAAAATAAACAAACATACAAAAAAAAATTATCAGTGCCATGACAGCATAGCACTAAACCAAACACCAAACCCTTTTAAGCTCAGGGACAGGCATAGGACTTGTAACATCAGCCCTGATAAGATGTTTGGAGAGCCTCTAAATGAGGTAGTGTTCAAGCAGTGTAAGAAAAGTTCTGTAAGATGACCCTGCAGCAACCAATCACAAGTAAAGGCCATATAACACAACTTTCCAAAATAAGTAGCACATTTTCATGGAAAAAAATTAGCAAATTTATACGGGAAATCTTCCAGTGATCATCTTGTACTAAAAAGCTCAGAGATGTTACAAAGGCTTGGAATAACTGGGTTTGCATCCGAACACCATCCTACTGAGTGTATGAACACGGACACATTATGATCCACTCTGTGCCCAACTTTCCTCATCTGTGAAACAAGGATAATAACAGAGCTTATTGGAATGAGTGTTTAGATGACAGATCTTAGAAGAGTCTATGGCACCCAGTGAGTTACACATTAGTTACCTATTACTTTCTTTCTGAACAGATCATTATCCCATGGTTTAAATTATTGGACCCTATAGACAGAAAAATAAAGGTTTATAAATCATAAATATCCTAGGTGGATAGATTTGAATTATTTATTTATTTTTAATAAATTTGGGATGTAGAAGGCAGTTACCCTGAGGCCATAACAACCAGCCATAAAAGTCTATTACACAATAAAAAATGCATCACAAAATCACCACAAAAAATTTAAAAAAATGTTTAAAACTGATAATGTTTTGCGAAGCACAAAAAGTATCAAATAAATATAGTGCTTCCTCAAATAAGTAAGCATTTCCCCTTTTTTTAATGAAGGATATTGACTATGCTTTGATGGTATTAGCTCCATGTCAATTCCTTTTATGGTCAACTGTACATATTATTTGCACATTTCCTATTACATTAAAATTGAAAATACAACAAAATACCATATTTTTTTGCCTATCACTTAGTCAAGGATAAAAACATTGGATAATACAACATGTAGGCAAAGATGACAAAACAGGGAATCACACACAGTGCTTGAATAATGTACATTATATTGAGGAAATTTTTGAAAACTCTGTCCAAATTTTTTTAAATAAATGACTTTTATCTATCTATCTATCTATCATCTATCTTTTTTTAAACAAATAATTTCATCTATCTATCTATCTATATATTTATGTAAGTTTATTTATTTATTGTGAGAGAGAAGGAGACAGCATGAGCAGGGGAGGGGCAGAGATAGAGGGAGAGAGAGAGAATCCCAAGCAGGCTCCTCACCATCAGTGCAGAGCCCGACATGGGGCTCGAACCCATGAAACCATGAGAACCTGAACTGAATCCAAGAGTCAGATGCTTAACCAACTGAGCCACCCAGTTACCCCATCCTCTGTCCAAATTTAAAAGACACTGCTTGACCCAGCAATTCAGCTGTATCTTCTACATATATATTCATAAAATGTGCAATGGCTTATGAGCAGATATTTCCTTTCAACAGTTTCTACTATATCTAATGATAAAAATTTCTTAAGATTCTATAAGGATATGATTATTAAATTATGTGATATCTCCATATCATGGAATACTAAGCAGTCGTTAAAAAGATGCAGCATTTATCTTAACCAATGTGGAATCCCCAAAGCCCACCAAAGTTAAGAAAATGATAAGGATGCACACATTGCCATTACTATTTAATTTTATCTTGGAAGTATCAGACAATTAAACCAGAGAAAACAATTAGAGTCATTAAAATGTGGAAAGGATAAATAAAATGATTTCTGGGGCGCCTGGGTGGCGCAGTCGGTTAAGCGTCCGACTTCAGCCAGGTCACGATCTCGCAGTCCGTGAGTTCGAGCCCCGCATCAGGCTCTGGGCTGATGGCTCGGAGCCTGGAGCCTGTTTCCGATTCTGTGTCTCCCTCTCTCTCTGCCCCTCCCCCGCTCATGCTCTGTCTCTCTCTGTCCCAAAAATAAATAAACGTTGATAAAAAAATTTAAAAAAAAAATAATAAAATAAAATGATTTCTATTTGCAAAGATATCAATGAGGAGACAATTCAGTTGGATAACAGAACATAAAATTAACTAACAAGAATCAATATAATTCATGTATACAATCAGTTAAAGAACATAATTAAACATTAAATGTCATTTAAGATAGCTACATCAAAAGAAAAATATAAATGCATTTTAGAATAAATTGAACAAGAAGTATGCTAAATTTGTATGAGGAAAACTTTAAAACATTCTTTACTGAAAGACACAAAAGGAGACTCAAAAAGAGGAAAAGGCATTATTTTAATCTTGAATAGGATAAGCATATTACATAAATGCCATTTCTCTCTAAATTAAAATAAAATATGTTTTTAATGAGAGCTTTTTATGTTTGTTTCTAGAGACAAAATGTTCTACAATTCATTCAGAGGAATCAAGTTTTAACAATATCTACAAAACCCCTGGAAGTAGGATAGACCTACCCAATCAGCCAATAAACATATTAAGGAATCTCCACCATTAAAACCCTGGTAGTGTACATAGAGAAAGAGAATGGTGAGCAGAATAAAAAATCTAGAATTAGATGCAAAACATTACAAATTTCTCATAAGACAAAATATCGCATTTCAAAGCACTGGAGGAAAGATTGGACTTTTAATACATGGTGTTAGAATATTTGGATAGGCATTTAGAGAAAGGTAAAATTGGATCCATAACTCACATCATACATCATAATAAAGTTCAAATGTAAAAGATACAAATGTAGAAAAAAAATGATGCAACACAAACAATAAAAGAAAAGATAAATTAATTATTTCATTATTTGGGTATAGAAAAGTCTTTACCTACAACCCAAAATACAATGGCAAGGAAAGTAAAAATTGATAAGTTTAATTAGATTTTGAATGCACTACATAAAGAACACGTTTAAGTAAAATCAAAGACCAAAGAAAAGTCAGAAATAAATATTTGTTACAGTTATATTATATAAAAAAGATAATGTTTTAAATACAATAAATTATTAACCAACAGAGAAAAAAAAAACATTATAAAAATGGGCAAAATGCATGAAGAGTTTCTTTTTTTTTTAATTTTTTTTAACGTTTTATTTATTTTTGAGACAAAGAGAGACAGAGCATGAACAGGGGAGGCGCAGAGAGAGGGGGAGACACAGAATGGAAGCAGGCTCCAGGCTCTGAGCCATCAGCCCAGAGCCCGACGCGGGGCTCGAACTCACGGACCGCGAGATCGTGACCTGAGCTGAAGTCGGACGCTCAACCGAGTCACCCAGGCGCCCCAAGTTTCTTAAAAACTAGTAGCCAGTGAATCTTAAAAATATGAAACATTACTGAACTTTATTGATAACAAGAAAATTATAAACTAAAACTATAATTTGAGACCCTTTCTCACCAATCAAACCTTTGACCACACATTCTTTTGGCAAATCCATGAAGAAACACTCTTCTGCACTGCTGGTGGCCATCCAAAGGGATACAATACACTTGAGTGGAATTTGACCAAAATCTAACAATGCTTCACTTACAAAGGCTCTTTTGGCTTAGCATATCCACTTTTTGGAATTTACCATGAATATATACCCATAAAAAATATCCAACATATTGGAAACAAGCTAAATAGCTATGTAAAGGAGACCGTATAAACGATGATGCATTCATATAGTTATAACTAAGCCCAAGTTTGTATGCCCAACGTGGAGCAAAGCCAACCACTGAGACAAGGAGAATGCAACAAGAAAAGGATGTATTCAAGAGGCAGCCAAAGGAGGACCTTGGAGGGCAGACCTCAAATATGCCTCACCCAAATGAGTTTACAAGTTTGTATGATCATAAGGGGGGCATTAAACACATATTGAAGAAAAAGGTGGAGCAGCTTATGACTATTCATGAGAAAAGATGGGAGCGTGTACACAGAGCAAACATATATGTAGCATATATCCCATCTTTGCTTTGGGGTGGAGACTCAACATCAAAATGAGGCTGACTTCTCCCCTGACATCAGGAGGTCATTTGTAGGACAAGGAAGAGGGTCATGCATATGCTCCAAGAATCCCTATAAACTGGATGCAGTCTTAGGGTTATCTTGGGTTAGGAATGTAGGGCCTTGCTTGTTTATATACTGGGACCATATCATTGATCTCCTTTTGTGTAGGTCTAGCCCTCTGGGGAGACAGCTAGTGGAGTTTTTAATGGAGTCTGAAGAGAAATAATACCTGCAGAGGGAGAACAGGTCTCTGAAAAATCAGCTTTAAATTTCCTGTTAGTCTCAACCTTATTAACCATATGGGGCAGAAAGCTTGGTTAGATTTTGAACTTAAATTAGTTATAAAGGACAGGATTAGAGATTAGAGATATTTGAATATGGGCTATACATATATAAGATTTTATGTAAATGTGAAAATCTATCAGCGTGCCTGGTTGGCTATGTCCGTTAGGTGTGTAACTCTTGATTTCAGCTCAGGTCATAATCTCACAGTTGTGGGATCCAGCCCTGTGTGGATCTCTCTTCTGGGCATGGAGCTTGCTTAAGATTCTCTCTCCCCCTCCCTCTGCCATTACCCTACTCTCTCTCTCTCTCTCTCTCTCTCAAATATAAATATATACATACATACACAATACATACATACATAAATCTAAACACAGATAAATATTTTGTGTAAAAATTAATTTTTAGTGTCATGATGTTACTACAGTTATGTAGAAGAATATCCTTATACTCAGTAGACATACAGTGATGTGTCTCATTTTTGAGCATCCTGATGCTTGCAAATTACTTCCAGTGGTTCAGCAAAGAGGAATGAATGAATGGTGTGTATGTGTGTATTTGTGTGAGTGTGTGTGTGTGCATGTGTATGTGTATGTGTATGGAAGAGACAGATGAGAGACTATGAGCAAAATATTAACCATTGGTAAGCCTAGCTTTTAAAAATATTTTACATTTTTCAACTGATAATAGTTGGAAGAACAATGGATTTAAAATGTGTCATATAATAAAACTAAAAAAATTAGTTTATCCCAATTTTCATTTATTTTCTCTATTTTTCTTTTAACTTCATTACTTTCTATTAATTTAATATTTTTTCCGTGTTCTTTGTATTTAGTTTTGTTGTTGTTGTTTGTTTCTTAGTTTCTTAAAGTGAGAGCTTAGATCATTGATTTAACCTCATTTTTCTTTTCTAAGTTAAGCATTTAATGCTATCAATTTCCCTTTGATTTCTTGTTATGTTCTGTGGTTTTGATATATGGAATTTTCATTTTTTATTCATTTTAAAAAGCCTTATAACTTCTCTTGTGACCTCCCTTTTAACCTTGTAGTGATTTAGATGTGACTTGATTAATTCCCATTCTAGGATACAGCAGATATCATTTGTTATTGATTTTTATATTAATGTATTTATGGTATGATAAAAGAATTTGTATAGTTTCTAGTCTTTAAAATTTATTAGCATTTGTTTTATGGTTCAGAATATGATCTACCTTGGTGCATTTCCCATGCACATTAGAAAATAATTATTTTTTTATTTTTGTCACTGTCATCTTATATAATTATCAATTTAGTATAGGTGGTTGACTGTTATTTAGATCTTCTACACCTTTACTAATTTTCCGTCTACTTGTTCTATTGCTAATGGAAAAATATATCAAAGCATTCATCTATATTGTAGAATTGTTTATTTTTAATTTTAGTTCTATCAGTTTTTCTTTCACTTATTTTAGGGTTCTGTTATACATTTAGGAATGGTAACACTCATTGGACAAGTGATTCTTTCATTATTGTGTAATGTCTTTTGTTACCCTGGGTAATATTCATTATTCTGAAGCTACTTTGCCTCATATTAATATAGTCATTCTAGATTTCTTTTGATTATTGTGTGGATGGTATATATTTTTACAATTTTTTTACTCCTAACCTTTGTATGTCTTTATATTATAATTGAGGTTTTATACAGCATACAGCTGAATTGTTTTTACTCCAACCATACCTGTCTTTAGAATGTTGTTTTGATAATTTACATAATTTCAGTTATGTATATAATTTATTTAGATCTATCATTTTATTATGCTTTTTGTCCCTCTATTCCCTCTTTCTTTATATGAATAAGTTTTAATTTTTTAAATTTATATGCTATTTTTTGGCTATTTCCTTTGTGTTATGATCTTAGTGGTCTCTCTCAGGATTGTAATATGCATATGCCTTGTCTATTATAGCCTCCTTGGTTCAATGTTTAATCACTTTATTGAACCTAACTGTCTTTAAAATATTTAAGAGTCTTCACCATCCCTGCTCTCCTTTAATATGTAGTTGGCATATATATTACATCTACATATAATATGAACCTTACTGACAAGGTGACAATTTTTGCTGTTAATATTCATGTACATGTTTAAGGACCTGGGAAAACAATACTGTTTTAGATTTACTCAGACATGTGCCACCCGAGTCATAGAGCTCTCTGTCTGAGTCTCGCCACTGGAAATGCCACAAGAGGAGAGAGAGAACAAACACGGATGCTTCCCTGTCCCTTTGGAATAAGCAGTCTCATTTGGCTAGATTCCTGTGTCTAGGAAGTTGGGATTTCAGTGGTAACTACAGCTCACATAGGTTCACGACTTGAGTTTTTCTCAAGGTAAAGCTGTAAAAGAAACAAAGAAACAAAAAATGAAGACCTTACCTACATCCAGGTTGGTTCTCTGAGCTTTTGGTCTTCCCTACAACTTACTTTGAAGGATCCTCAAATACTTCATTTGTTGCATCTTGTCCAGAGTTTTAGCAGAAGAGATGGCAAAAGAAGGTATACTTGGCTGAAAGGAACATGATTCTGTGCATTTTCCTGGTAGTGATAAGGAAGCTTGCAACAAAATGAAAAACTATGGACTCACGCCCATGCCAGTTTGATTCCATACAAGACTTTGGATTTATGCAGCAAACTAAATATATAATCTTTACATAAATTTAATGTAAACCGTGAGATTTAAATTAAAATATATTGTGTGGGGGAAATATTAGGGCTCAGAAAACTGGATACTATGTGAATGTATAGAAAAAACTTTCTACTTGAACTTTCTGGGTAAATTTTACTATTATAATATTTAACACCTATGTAGTGGTTTAAATTACCTTTACTAAAGGGGCGCCTGGGTGGCTCAGTTGGTTAAGCGTCCGACTTCAGCTCAACGTCATGATGTCACGGTCAGTGAGTTCGAGCCCCGCATCAGTTCGAGCCCCGCATCAGTTCGAGCCCCGCATCAGTTCGAGCCCCGCGGCGGGTTCTGGGCTGACAGCTTAGAGCCTGGAGCTTGCTTCCGATTCTGTGTCTCCCTCTCTCTCTGCCCCTCCCCCGTTCATGCTCTCCGTTCATGCTCTGTCTCTCTCTGTCTCAAAAATAAATAAACGTTAAAAAAAAATAAATTACCTTTACTAAAAAGTGCACATGATAAAGAAGGCCATGTTTAAATGGTATGTTCATGATTTGATAAGAACTGATTCTGGCCCTTCCATATTCTATTAATTTGTTTTTTAAGTGAGGCATGGAGCGCATACAGTCTAATTCCAGACAGATCAGGGTTTAGGATTAACTTTTGAGGAAGAGAGGTACATGATGCAAACACTCATTATTTATACAAAAAAATGTCTTACATATGTAAACCTTATTTTCATCAGCTTTAAAAGCAGGATGATAACTATACCTTTCTGTTAGATTTATTCAGCAAGTTACATACAATAACGTTTACAAAGCATATAACCATGTTTCTTGTGCATGGTGTTCAATAAATGGCAATTATTGTCCTTGTTGTAGTCTAGGTTTTGTGTCAGATGACAGGGAAATGGACCACAATGAAAGCACTGTACCAACTCCCAAGGAACTGGATGGGAAAATAGTCTAGTGGAAAAACAGTATGAAACCACATTATAACCAGCTTGTTGAATTATAATTATAACGCAACAGTTGTAAAATCATGAATATGATAACACAAGCAACTAACTGTAAAGGTAGAGAGGAAATGCAATTTTCCTATGATGTTTTCTTCCACTGTCTACATCAAGTTTATCTTAAATTTGCGTAAAAAATGAGGCCTTCTCATTGTCAGGGTAAGAGAAAACCTTCAGGATATATTATTTTTTGAAGTGATAGAGATACAAATGATTTTACCGATTATGCTATTTGAGTAAAATGAAATACACATTTGTAACACATATCCTTGAGGAAAGATATGAGTTGCCAGGGTACAGAAATGAAAGGGAAATCTGCTTTTTGGTTGTAAATCTTTTAAAATATTTTCTATTTAGAATTTTATAACAAATTTAGGAATTGAAAGTATAATACAGGAAAATGTTATTGACAAGAGTATTTCGATATAAAATGTAATATAAAAGTAAATTCAATAAATGTTTTTTTTGTTTTTTTTAAGCAGCGTATTTGACTGGGTACCATTTAGTTGAGGAGGTCCTTCTAAAGATCAGTCAGTCAATAAATCGTTCTATTTATTGTCATCAGGCTTCCACAATTCTTGTGAATTTCCAGAACTTTCTTAGGGCTGCACAAATATTCATTGACCTCCATACAAGCCAAATATATTATCAAGTGCTCTCCAACTTTCTGACATTTCTAACATTCTTTCCTTTTCCCCCCATAGTTCGCTAAGCCCCAAATGACATTATCTGCTTCTTTTGTGACTCTCCTGAACCTGAAGGAAGTAGGGATTTCTGAGGCTCGTCAGGCCAGTTAACCTTGCACAGAGCACATCCTCTGGACTCTGGGACTCTGGGACTGGGATCATCTTTGGCATTCTGGTTGCTGTACGAAATATAGATTTGGTCTTTTGAATGTTTCCAACGTTTTGGTTTGGCTTCCTCCACATTATAACATGTCATTAACCCGTTTTGAATCATGCATATTTACTCGCAAATATAAATTTATTTTTTAATTTCAACTGAAAGCTCACTGGGGCCTCCCACAGCACTTATTATTTTAAAATAAGTTGTTAAGCAATAGGAATATGTGGCAGACACAGCAGGTTGCCTATTAAAATCCCATTTTCTCTTTGTACGTACTAAGAGAGCCCCAGTTCTAATTGGGGTGGCATTATGCTCTGCTAAAAATACGGCTTCTTCCAGCCCATCTGGCTACTGGGTATGGCCGTGTTACACAGTTCTGGACAGGCCCATCCCTCATTTTGTTCAGGGCTCCAGGCAAATATTTTTCTGGGATCTCTGTCTGTGTATATAGTTTGATTAAAAATATATTACAGAGACTTCTACTTCTGGTGAGATGCATTAGGCATGTTTTTCCTTATTTCTCCTTATTTCCTGTATTTCTCCTTATTTCTCAATAGACAGGTAGACATCTCAATATTTACATAGATATTTACAAACTCTACATGGTGAGGAAAAGTTGACAGCCTGGCTAAGGACATTGGTCACTGAGGAATGGCATGGTAGTAACGGGTGTTCTTTTTGTCTCATATGTCTCAGACTAAATACTGGAGATGCCAGCAACCTGGATACATCAGCGGGCACAGATACAAGCAAAAATAAATAAAAATGAACAATAATAAAAGACAGTTTTTGTTTTTGTTTTTGTTTTATCCAAAGGGCGAAGAAGGAAGCAGCCTAGCAGGATAGAAACTATTGGAAATAACCACTCTGTTTCAAACACCACAGAAAAAAAAGTGAAGTCCCACTCTCAATTCCACCAGCTAAAACTAAGTAGAGACCCGAAAGTGCACACTTAGCAGGATGCAACAAGGCTCCCCAAACTCATGGTCAGGGCAAGGTCAGAGAAGGCCTCCTAAGGACTCAGCACACTCATCACCAATGAGTAGTTAGGCGCCCGCCCCTCTGTTCAGAGAAGGGGATACCATGGTGAGGGTCCTACACTTCACTCCTATCCTGTGTGGTCACAGAGGTGTCAGGGGAGAGCTAGCGAAGAGTCAAAATTTTCACTAATGCTTCGTGGGAACAATGCTACTTTCTCCATGGTATCCATGGAGGCCACGCTGGGAGTGGTGATGCGAAGTCTCTCTGCTTCCTAGCCAGGATGGTCTCCGTGGTGACCTAACATGGGAAACTGGTCTATACAAGAATCCCTAAGGAATTTATTTTTTAAAAAAACCATCAAGTATTAATAATGGGGTCCAGCAAAACCCCAGGATAGAAGATAAATATACAAATATTAATTGTATTTCTATATACTAGCAATGAACGTATGGAACCCAAACTTAAAAAAGCAATACCAGAGTGCACGCAGGTGCTAGGAAGACATAGGCCCTGGTCGAGTCTGGGGGTGTCCCAGCTGCTGGGGCAGGAGTAGAGTGGCTGGAACTGCTTGGACAAAGAACTTTGAGTCCAACTAACCTACAGAGTAACATGGGGGGATGGCAGAGACAAATCTCCTAGTAATGTAGTATCTAAGCAGCCAGGCTGAGGGACAAACAGCCTCAGCAAGCAACCACTGCAGCAGCCAGCAGCAGATACATTAAATGTAGCACTAATAATGAGGCCAGAGAAGAGGAAATGGAAGAGAATCTGACTCAAGTGGGAAGTATCCTAGGGAATCTAAAAAACATGGCCCTGAACACGTGCAATGAGATTGAGGCTCCAGATCCACAAATACATGGGATCACAGAGAAGGCTGACATCAACAATGTTCATATTGACCTTGGCAAAGCCTGAGAAAAGAAACTCATGGACAGCTAAAGGTGCTGCTGTACTTTGTTATCAGTTATTCACTTCTTCAGCTCCTCCTTCAAACTCATTACCTTTCCAGAGTTTGATGTTCGGTCCCACGCTCTTCTAATCAGGAGATGATGTGCAGGAAGGACTAGGGGTACAGACCCCCGATTTTTTATGTTCTCTTTTCCCTTGAGGGTAGACTACTGCTCAGCCTTCCTTCCAGTATTTTTTTTCCTCAGTTCCTACCTTTAGCTTGGTTTTTGCACATCATATATAGTATTATTTTTCACCCTCCACATTTTCTTTAGCAGGTTTTTTGTTGTTGTTTATTTGTTTTGTTTGTTTATTTGTTTGGGGTTTATTTTCGCTTTCAAGATTTGGAAGCATTGCCAAAGACAGCCGTGAAAAAAGAAGCTAGGGGCAAGAGGAGCCCAAAGAGGGGAGGCAAGAGAGAAGAGGTCGTTCCCCAGTAAAGCCTGCAGGCCACAAAGCAGAGTTGCATGGTCACAGTAAACGTTTAGTTGGGTTTAGTTTTTAACATAAGTTGCAGTTATTGCCAATTTAAGCTAATACTTGGCCTTGGAGCTTTTATGCACAATGTTTTGGTTATACATCACAACTTGGCAACTTCTGCTCCAAATAATAGAATGAATTTTCTCAAAGTGAGCTGAGTTTCTGAATTTTTGGTGATTCATGTGTGTACATAGGTTCTGTGATCGCATTTCATGTTGCGTAAATGAATGGCTTTTTTTCCCCACATTATTGGTGGTATCCTGGTCCTATTACGTGCCTATTAACCTCACACATTTGTCATTAGTCTTTGAAGAAAAATTATGTAAATATGTATGTGTAACATGAGAATTTCTCTCTGAACAGGGCTTACAGTTTTTTGGAAAAGTTTGACAAAGCACATCATGTGAATTCTGATTTACCTCAATGCCGAGAATTATGTATAGATAGAAAAAAAGAAATTTGTTTTTATCTCAGGTAGAAAAATTGTTAGATTGCTTTCAGTTTTATGTAGATTTAAACTTTAAAACGCTAGAATTTATTCCATTTAACTAAAAGTGATTTGGAAAATTATGCCTTTGGTTTAACTATTGATGATGGCACTATCATTTGATTAGCCTTTTGGATTGAGTTATATCCAAAACCACATTTATTTAGATCAATGTTAGAATTTGATTGGTACTTATCACCTTTATTTAAAAACTAGCATGTGCACACTTCAAAGCTACTAATGTGGACTGGTTTGACTACTAACCACCAGCTGGATGCTACATTTTATAACTAACAAAAAAAAACAAAAAAAATAATAAGATAAATAAAAATGCAATACCAATTGCATCCATTCAAGAAGAAGAAGAAGAAGAAGAAGAAGAAGAAGAAGAAGATGATGAAGGAGGGGGAAGACAGAGGAAGAAGAAGGAGGAGGAGGAGAAGAAGAAGAAGAAGAAGAAGAAGAAGAAGAAGAAGAAGAAGAAGAAGAAGGAGAAGAAGGAGAAGGAGAAAGAAGGAGAAGGAGAAGGAGAAGGAGAAGGAGAAGGAGAAGGAGAAGGAGAAGGAGAAGGGGGGATAGAAGAAGAAGGAGGAGGATAAGAAGTTTAAATCCAACAAATCATGTATGGTACTTGTATGCTGAAAATGATAAGATGTTGTTGAAGGAAATAAAGTCTAAATGATGAGATGTATCATGCTTCAAAATAGATCTAATAAGTGATGACATACCATGGATTGAAGGATTCAACATAGTAAAGATGTCAATCTTCTGCAAATTGATATACTACAAGTTTAATGCAATTCTTATTAACACCTGAGCAAGATTGTGTGTGTGTCTGTGTGTGTATGTGTGTGTGTGTATAGAACAGTGTAGAATTTCTATACAAAGTCAAAGGAACTGGTAAAGCCAACATTCTTAAAAAAAATGGAATAACATGGGATAACTCTAAACAATTTCAAGACTGATTGTATAGTTTCAGTAGTCAAGCATGTGTAGTATGCATAATTAGATAGACAGACACATCTAATTGAGTAGAATAGATAATTCATAAATAACTCCACCCAAGTATGGCCAACAGACTTTGACAAAGGTTAAAAGTCATTTCAACAAATTGTGCTTGAACCATGTCTATCTTTAGGCAAAAATTAAACCTTGACCTAAGCCCCCAAATTCATACAAAAATGGATTTCAGATTTAAAGGTAAAAATGTAAATATATAACTCTTTTAGAAAAAAAAAAGAGGAAAATATTCTGAACCCAAGGTTTGGCGAAGCATTCTTAGACATGACATTAAAAACACAATCCATTAAAGAAAAAAATGGATATTCATCTAGCTTTATCAAAATTTCAAACTTAATCCCACTAGAAAATGGGGGAAAATGAAGAAACATTTCATTAGGATGATGTACAGATGATTAATGAACACTGATAATCGCTTAACATCACTCTCCATTAGAAAACTGCAAATCTAATACCATGAGATATCACCATACACCTATTACAACAGCTAAAACTAAAAACAGTTTATACCAAATGCTGGCAAGGGTACAGAGACACTGGATTTCTTATACATTGCTGGTGGAAATGTGAAATATTACAACCACTCTGGAAAAAGTTTGGTGGTTTCTTAAAAAAAAATTAAATGCATGCTTCACCTATGATCTAACAATTGTACTCCTGGGCAGTTATCTCAGAGAAATGAATCCATATGTCCACACAAAAACCTGTACATGGATGTTCATAGCAGGGTTATTTGGAAGAGCCAAAGCTGGAAACAATCAATAAGTGAATGCTTAAACAATTATGGTACATCCATACTATGGAATTCTAACTAGAAGTAAAATGGGACTGAACAACCAATGCACCCATCAACATAGAAGGACATTGTGAATAGTGAAAAAAGCCAGTCTCAAAATGGTCACACTGCATGATTCACTTTGTATAACAGCCCCAATAAAACAAAATTATAAGTATGGAAAACAGATGAGTGGTTGTCAGAAGCTATGGGATAGTTTGGGGAGGGGTGTGCATATAACAATAAAGAGACAAGTTGGGATGCCTGGGTGTCTCAGTCAGTTGAACATCCAGCTCTTCATTTTGCCTCAGGTCACGATCTCATGGTTTGTGAGTTCAAGTCCCACATCAGGCTCCTTGTTGGTAGTGTGGAGCCTGCTTGGGATTCTCTCTCTCACCCTCTCTCTCTGACCCTCCCCCACTCGTGCTTGCTCTCTCTCTTTCAAAATAAATAAATAAACTTAAAGAAAAAAGAGATAGCATGAGGGAGACATTTCTGGTGATAAAATAGTTCTGCATCTTTACAGAGTATGGTGGGGGATTACATGAATATACACATGTAATAAAACTATAGAATTAAGTGTACACAATATACCAAAGTGAAATTCCTGGACTTGAAGTTGTACTGTACTTATACAAGATGTAACCTTTGGGGGAGATTGGGTCAAGGGTACATGAGACCTCTCCCCACTGTATTTATAACTTTCTAGCAACTTGTTACAATTCACATAATTTTATGAATATATATGTATGTGTATTATAATATTATATATATATATATATGATTAGATACAGTGGACCCACGTAAAGTACATTGGTTTAGCAATAAAAATGTAAGAGTGTGTACTTAGATATTTGTTTATTGTCCAATCAGTGCATCAGTGCATGTAAAGATTCTTCATGGTGTCCACACCCCTTCTTAAGGTATGATAATATATGGCATTTACTTTCCTTACACATTCAGATTGCAGAAGCCCAGTCCTTTCCTTCTGAGATTTCTCGTCCGCACTTTTTTTGTGTATAATATCCATATGCTACAGAAAAAGCAAAGTGAATGATTTCACCACCACATTGTTGTTGTTGTTTTTTAATTAGTAATTTGTTGAAGAATTAACTGAGTCATTGTCCATTTGCTTGACTCCTATGGTAAATATTCATCAGACACGTGACTCTGATTAATCAGACAACAACATATTCTGAGCATGATAATTCATAAAAAAGCCATGTGACATAAATTTCTAACCCTGGAGTTTAGGAAGTAAAACTGAGAATGACACAAAAGGCATATTTCTATATTTTTAAAGTAAGAATGTGAAGAAATGGAGGTAAAGAAGGAAAAGAAACAAATATATGAGGCAGAGTGGCGGACACATGATACAATGCCTACCCTCACGATAGTCATCTATAACAACTCTTGCATAACTTAATGCTTTCATGTAATAACGTAACAGCTCCATCCCATAGTACATGATTCAGTACAACAAAAATGAAATGCAGACAATCAGTTCAATAATTTTCAGGGAGAAAGTGATTGCTCTACCCTTTGCCATATTATGATGTGCCTATTAGACAAGAAGAAATTGGGGGAAAAGATGAATAAGAAAGGAAGTTAATTAAAAATACACGTCATATTCAGGAAAATTGATTGAAATAATCCAGGTTATAGAAAAACAATTTCAAACATGGAAGAAATTGTGGAATATTCTATTTATTAACCCATTCTGAGAAATATACCAGAAGAGGCCTTTTCCATCAGGAGACGGCCAAAGGAAACTTTTGTTTTATAATATTAGGATTTCAGGATAAAATTAAACATGAGTCTGTGAAATTAGATTTCTAAATGCCAAAATAAACACCAGAAAAGCCAATAGTATTTTTTTTTAAAGTAGTACTTCAAGGATCGACTGTAAATCAATAAAAATCTTTACATCAAGAGGATGGGTAGAAACAAGGTAAAAGAGAATGAGACATAAGATTTGTCTGATATTACTCTTTATAGCTTTGAGTTTTGAAGGATATTAATTATAACTTCAAAAAGAAAATTAAATCGTGAAGATGAAAAACAATGAGTCTTCAGTTAAAAAGAAACAAATGGTTATCTGTATATGTAAGACTGACAATACAATACAGACTATAAAAGTAGTTCAACAGAATTATCTCCCTGGTATTTTAAACATACAAATTAAAATAATTTTAGGGGATGCCTGGGGGGCTCAGCTGGTTAAGTGTGTAACTTCTGCTCAGGTCATGATCTTATGGTTCATGGGATCAAGCCCTGAATCCAGCTCTGAACTGACAGTGCAGAGCTTGCTTGGTATTCTCTCTCTTCCTCCTCCCCTGCTCATTCCTTCTCTTTCTCTCAAAATAAATAAACTTAAAAAATAATTTTATTTTATTCACATATATGTATACATATACATATATATGTGTGTGTATATATACATATATATGTGTATGTATATATACATATATATGTGTATGTATATATATATACATATATACATGTATGTATGTGTGTGTGTGTGTGTGTGTGTGTATGGGGGAGGGGCAGAAACAGACCGAGCATGAGTGGGGGAGGGGCAGAAAGAGAGAGAGAGGGAGACACAGAATCCGAAGCAGGCTCCAGGCTCTGATGCTTAACCCACGGAGCCACCCAGGAGCCCCCCCAAAAAAATAATTTTAGATCCTGAAAAGTTGGAAAGACAATACTGATTGTCCCTCACTTTCCCTAGTGTTACATAATGATGGTAGATGTATAAACACCACGAAATTAACAGTAGCACAATACTGTTAACACGTTTACCCCAACTTCCTAGGTTTTCCTGCTAACGTTCCTTTTGGGGTCAAAATCCAATCCATGATGCCATTGCAGTTACTTTTTACAGTCCACGCTCAACACTCAGCTGTTTCTTACAAGATTCCTCAATCAGGATTCGTCTGAAGTTTTAACTGGGAGTAGGGATTTGGGAAGAGTTCCACAAGTGTGAGACACCCTTCTCAGTGTACCAAATAGGGGGCCTAGATGAGTACGAGTCATGGCTGGTGATGCGAGCATTGACCCGCTTGGTGAAGGCGGTGTATGCCAAGCTTCTCGGCTGAAAAACGATTGGTTTTCTTTTGCCAGAAGCTACGTGTTAGAAGTGAGATACTAAGTTCCTTCCCCACTCAGGGGGAGAGAATTAAACTCCACCTGCTGGAGGGCGGGTTGCCAAACAATTTATGGACATAGCTTAAAAGCAACCCGTTAATTAATAAATAATTCAAGGGGATATTTTGATTCCACTCGAACAACAGTTTTCTCCAACAGGTTTCCGACCCCCCTAGTTATCACATTCATGAGTGCATTTTGCCTCCGGCAGTTATTACACTGACGTTCTCATGGCGATTTTCAGTACCTCTCGTTTCTTCTATACCTGTAAATTGGACTTTTCTCCCCATTCATTTATTCGTTTGCGCTACCATTTATTTAGGTCAGTATGAACTCCCTGGTACTTATTTTCTTATTTTGATCATAAGTCTATCATTATTTATATTATGACTTCAGTTTTTCCATTTTGGCCATTTTTAGCCTGGCTTCTGTGTCCCTTTCACATGTTCCCCCCAACCTTTTTTTTTTTAATTCTTTATTTTCTGGATGCATCAGACTCCTATTTTTCCTTGCTCCGTCTCTACAGCCAACAATTTCTCCAATGAATCAGGTTCCTTTTAAGCTGAATAGTATTTAAGAACCAAATCTGCGCACTAGGCGTTACTCATTGTTACCGGTGGTATCCTTGTTTCTAGTTTACCTGAGCAGAGAGAGCTGTGAAATATATGTGTGTATCATAACCCATGTGGACACTCACGTATATTTATTTCCCTACCTGTATGTACAATATAAACCGGAGCGCATACTGGTGTCTAACTCCAATCCAGTACCACAGTATTTATTCTAACCTCCTCCCCCAGGATCATTTATAACTTCTTTGTATGTAGTGAGAAACCTGGCTTTTTTTTTTCCTCTGTAATCTATTTGCTTGTTTGTTCAATTCTATCATACAGGCAAAGCATTTCCAAAATCGCTAATCCGTATCCCCCAGAGAGAAACAAAGCTATCAATTAAGCAGAGAGTTCATGTACTTTTTTGTTGTTGTTGTTAGCCTTACAGAATACAGTCAGCACACATTGTTCCTAAGTCATATGTTTGCAAAACAGTGCATTCCTTTTGTCACAGTTCACATCACATTCTGGGATTCCACAGCATGCTCATTTTAAAAATTTTTCTGCGTGCATGGGACATCTGGGTGGCTCAGTTGATTAAGCAACTGCCTCTTGGTTTTGACTCAGGTCATGATCCCACAGTTCATGAGTTTGAGCCCCACGTGGGGCTCTGTGCTGACGGTGCGGCGCCTGCTTGGGATTCTCTCTCTCCCTCTTTCTCTGCCCCACCCCTGTTCATGTACTCTCTCTCTCCTTGCCCCCCTTCTCTCTCAAAATAAATAAACTTAAAAACATGTTCTGAATTCATTTTCTGCACCTTTCGATATACAGTTCTATGGGTTTGAAAAGTACAGTCATGTATCCTCCTCCATGGTATATAAAAATGGTTCCATCAGTACTAAAATCTCCTTATGTGACCCCCTTCCTTGTGGTCAGCCTCCTTCCAGTGCCCCAACCCTGGGTGACAACTGATCTTTGCGTCTGTTGTTGATGGTTTTACCTTTTCAGAATGTGAGATAAAAGGAGTCACACAGTAAACAGCATTTGAGTCTTGCTCTCTCACTTGTCAGAATGCATTTATTTATTTTTTTAAGTTATCTATTTATTTTTAAGAGAGAGAGAGAGAGGTAGAGAGAGAGAGAGAACAAGTGAAGAAAGGGCAAAGAGAGGGAGATATGGAATCCGTATCAGTCTCCAGACTCTGAGCTGTCAGCACAGAGCCCAATGTGGGGCTTGAATCCAGGAAAAGCGAGATCATGATTTGAGCCAAAGTCAGATGCTTAATAGGCTGAGTCACCCAGGCACCCCCTAAAATGCATTTATAATCTACCCATGTGAATGAATAAAAAAATCAACCGTATGTTCCTTTTTATTGCCAAGTGATGTTGCATTACCTGGGTGGACCACAGTTTATTTATGTGTTCAGTTGTTGAAGGACATCTTAGGCTGTTTCCAGTTTTTGATCATGACTACTATAACTATTTTCGTATAGGTTTTGGTGTACCTCTGGTTTTTAGTTCACTTGTGATGGTTTTACACCAGGTGAACTTTTGTTCACTTTAGTGATGGTATTACTGAGCCCTCTGGTAAGTGTATATATAAGCAATTGCCAAATCATTTTCTAAATTGACAGTGACATTTTTTGCTGGAATCAGAAATGAACGAGAGTTTATTCTGCTTTGCCTTCTCGTAAACATTTGATATTGTCAGTGTTTTGTTGTCGTTGTCATTTGCTTTATTTTCTTTTGTTTATGCCATCTTAATAGATGTCTATGGCATCTTATTATGGTTTAAATTTGCATTTCTCTGATGACAGATGATGCTGAGAATCATTTAACATACTTATATTCCACATAAATATTATTTTTGGTAAATTGTTCTGATGCTGTGTTTATTATTGTGTTGTTTACTTTCCTATTGGAACTTAAGGGATTAAAACTTTTCTTTTTTTTTAAATTTTTTTTTCAACGTTTATTTATTTTTGGGACAGAGAGAGACAGAGCATGAACGGGGGAGGGGCAGAGAGAGAGGGAGACACAGAATCGGAAGCAGGCTCCAGGCTCTGAGCCATCAGCCCAGAGCCCGACGCGGGGCTCGAACTCACGGACCGCGAGATCGTGACCTGGCTGAAGTTGGACGCTTAACCGACTGCGCCACCCAGGCGCCCCTAAAACTTTTCTGTATAATGTCTTTGAGAAGATATGGAATTGGCAAATATCTCCTCTTATTCTGTGGCTTTTCTTTTTCAATCGTAGCAATTTCTTTTAAGCAGTAAATCTCCTGGTTTAATAAATCTAGCTTACATTTTTTCTCTATGGATAATGCCTTTAGTGTGATAATTTATTGTCAAACTCAAGATCATAAAACTATCTCTTATAATTTCATGTAGAGTTTTTATAGCTATATTCTGCATGTGTCTATGATCATTTATGAGTTAAGTTTTGCACAGGTGTGAGATATAAGCCAATAATATTTGTTTTATTTATATTAGCTCATTGCCTATAGATGTTTGATTATTCTATTCTAGTTGTCAAAAATAGGATCTTTGTTACATTATCTGTGTACCTTTGTCATAAATTTTCACCATATTTGCATGGGTAGGTTTATGGGCTTATTAAGACCACAGTCTTAAAAATGGTTGCTTTACATTAAGAACTGTGGAAGGATAGTGTGGGTCCTAAATATTTATTTATATTTATTTTTCTTTACAGAATTATTTGGTTATTATAGTTTATTTGCCTTCCTGTTTATATTTTAGAATATGTTGTTGAAATGCACATACAGACACACACATGCACAAATTGTAAGAATTTAAATAGGAATCTATTAATCCTCTAGATCAAATTGGAGATAAGTCACCAGTTAATAATATTGTGTTTCCCGTGCCACAGATATGGTACATTTCTCCCTTTTGAAAAACCTTCTTTGAGTTATTTTCAAATATTGTATGAACCATTAAGTTCCATTTCATGAAACTTAAAGACATAGAATTACTTTAGTATTTATGGATATAGGGTTGTTTTACTATTCACTTCTTATTCTTTGAATGTCTGTTGGGTCAGTAGTGATAGCACTTCTTTTCTTCCTGATATTTGAAATGTGTGTCTTTACCTTTCTTTTTGGTTAATATTGGTAGGAGTTCATACATTGTATTGGTTCTTTCAAATAACTGGATTTTTTTTACCACGGTTGACACACAATGTTACATTAGTTTCAGGTATACAGCACAGTGATTCAACAACGCTATATATCATGCTGTATTCAACATATATGTCGCTACCATCTACCTACCTATTACCACACAGGGCTACAACAATACCATTGACTATATTTTCCATGCTGGACCTTGTATTAAGAAATAAATCTTTGTTTCACTGGTTTTACATATTGATTTGTTTTCAGTTTTATTTGCTTATGCTTTTGCCTTTATTGTTTACTTTTTCTGAGTTTAATTTGTTCTTCTCTCACTTGTTTATTAAATTAAAGGCTCAGTTTTTTTTTTTAATTTTAAATTGTCCTTTTTTACATGACAGTTTAGTGCCATTACGTTTCCTCTAAGCACTTCTTTACCTGAAGCTTAAGAAGTTTGATATGTTGCATTTTTATTTTCATTCAGTTCAAACTAAATTTTATTTCCTTACACATTCCCTTTGACCTAGGAGTTACTCTGAAGTACTATAACTTAACTTTCAGCTATTTGGGGATTTTCCAAAAATGTTTCTGTTATGATTTCTATTTTAATATTGTTCTGAACTGAAAATTAATGAATATGATTTAATTCCTTTAAAATATGCTAAGATCTGTTTTATGGTGCACATTGTGGACTATTGGGTCAAGGCTCCTTGTACAGTTAAGAAAATTTTATGTTCTGTTATCTGTAGTGTGTTCCTACCTGTCAGTTTTGCCAAACGTTTTGTTTAGGTCTCTATATCCAGCTGCATTTCTCCCTAGCTGTCCTATCAATTACAGAGGGAAGAGTATAGAAATCTCCAACATAACTGTGCATATATCTATACCACCTTTCAGATCTGTGTGTCTCATATATGAAGCTCTGCTATTAGGTACAGAGAAGAACTTAGTGTTTTCATATATGATTGGAGAACTAACCTCTTTATCAATATGTTCATTCCATTTCATTTCATTCCATTGTATGAATCTAAGTTTCTGATCTATATCATATTTCTTCTCATTGCCTTGTTGCATGGTGGTTGGCACAGGGAAGCTTTCTTAGGGACCTGGATCATGTCTTAGAATGAAGCAGACCTTGGGGCTGTGTGTTCCTCTCCTCCTTCTGTTGGAGTGCTGGTCTTAGCATATATTCCTGCAGCTCCCATAGGTAGAGTTCTTCACATTTTTATTCCCCTAGTCCCCATCCCTTGATTGCAGTGGGTTTGCACCAAATTCCAAACCACTTTTGTTTCTTTCCTCTGGAACATAAGGCTTCTGCTTCATAGATCAAAGAGGGATAATCCCTTGGGGCCATAATCCTCTCCCAGCCATCATCATGGGAGAGGCTTTCTCAATATTTTTGTTGATCTCTCCTGTGAGGTAAACCTCTAGAAAGTCAGAATCATCTATAGTTAAGGTTTCCAGCCAGCCAATAACGGGCCTTTAGCAATTCATTAAAAAGTGCTGCTCAATCTTCTTATTAATTTAGTAATTCTGGCAGCATCTGCCCCAACAAACAAGTCCTTGGGCCTGATAGCTCCCTACAGGTGCCTGCCTCTTCCCAGATTTCATGTTAGTTGTTTACCCTTCAACTTTGGTTTTCTGATGGATTCCAGAAAGGGACTTGATTTGCATTTTGTCCAGCTTTTTCTACTCATTCTAAGGTGAGGGCAATGCTTTTGCTTGCTCTCTCTACATCTCTGAGGTGAAAACATCCTCTCAACTAAATTTTTAAAATAGCAGAATGATTTCATATCCTTAGAGGGATATACTCCAAGGGCAAACATAATTACAAAGAAATCTTAAACTTTAATTAGTTGGTTTATTTTTAGAATACTGTATTGTAATTCTGAAATTATTTTATGAGCATCAGAATGGAAAATAAGTAAGTGAATATATTAATATTAGTAGGAACAGGATTTCCTTTGTAAGAGAAAATTATTACAAATAATTTTAAAATGTGAAGAAAGGAAGAACCTCTATCTTTCAATGATAAATCTGAATTGCAAATGTCAACATGAACTCAAATATTTATAAGTATAAATATAAATATATATTTTTCTTTTTAAAAAATTTTTAATGCTTATTTATTTTTGAGAGAGACAGAGCACGAGCAGGGGAGGGGCAGAGAGAGAGGGAGACACAGAATCCAAAGCAGGGTCCAGGTTCTGAGCTGTCAGCATGGAGCCTGACGCGGGGCTCAAACCCACGAACGGTGAGATTATGACCTGAGCAGAAGTTGGACGCTTAACTACTCAGCTACCCCGGTGCCCTAAATACATATTTTTTTTCCTAATGAAACATCCTAGAATAATCATTTAGCAAAGATATTTTTTCTAAATACCCTTCCCTTCTAAAAGTCACTGAACCATTACAAAAGTAGCTTGAGTCTGCGTTAAGAAAAATACAGTGGCAGCTTAAAGCACTTTGTTTTACCAGAAAGCAAAGAGGTTCTCAAAGACTCCTAATGTTATGAAAAAGAGGAAAAATGATAAGAAAACTCTCATTTTTTGACCACTGAAGGAATACTTTGGTGACAATCATCATATATGCAAAACCATTGGTGAAAATAGGGAATAAAACATTACATTGTCTCAAATGCCGACTCACAAATTGCTTCCAAATTGTATGATAAAGAGACAACATACTTTGAAAACAGAGACGTTTGAGGTTTACCAGCCTAACCATCTTATCAAATTTAACATCACAGTTTCGGGACTTTTTCAAATTATATGCTTCCTGATACAAAGCAAAAAGGGTACTCCATCATCTGTATAGCTTCCTGGACAAAAAATGTTTAATGTGAAATGATTATGAATAAACACCGTGGTAAATTCAGAATATGATCAATTACACAAAATAATGTCTATTTGGTACCTTATAAGAGTCAATACTAAGAGAAGGATTATGAGGAGTATTCAAATACAATATATACGCCTTACTGGACCCTGAATTTCAAAATAAAAAAGACAATAATTGAGAAGATTTGAACATGAACTTTATATTTGGTGATAACAGAATTTAATTGCAATGGCAGAGGTATAATGCTGTTATAGTTATGTAGGAAATTATTCTTAAAAGGCACATGAGGAGGGACACCTGGGTGGCTCAGTCGGTTAAGCGTCTGACTCTTGATTTCAGCTCAAGGTCCTGATCTCACAGTCGTGAAATTGAGCCTTGGTCTGGTCAGGCTCGACGCTGAGTGTAGAGTCTGCTTAAGAATCTCTCCCTCTGGTCCTTTCCCATTCCCTCTCTCTCTCTCTATTCCACAAAAAAAAAAAAAAAATGATCATGGGGTGCCTGGGTGGTTCTGTCAGTTAAGCTTGGGACTCTAGATTTTGGCTCAGGTCACCATCTCATGGTTTGTGGGTTAGCGCCCCGCATTGGGCCTCTCACTTGATAGCATGGAGGCTGTTTGGGGCTCTCTCTCTCTCTGTCTTTCTGCCCCTTCCCTACACACTCTCTCTCTCTCTCTCTGTCTTTCTCTGTCTCTCTCTCTCAAAGTAAATTATAAAAAACAAACAAAAATAAATAAATAAATAATAAAAGAAAGTGATCATGGAACCTCCAAAGTAGTGAAACTGGCATAATTATTTATGTATGTCCAATGTGTTTGGTTGTTTCTCTTTTTGTATTTTTATAAATAAAAACTACATGCACATGTTGCAAAACATGTAGAATGTCTTGTGGTAAATAGTCACATACCCTATCCCCATCTTTCCTCAGCAACCTATGCTTATATATATATATATATATATAGTAACTTTTATTATTTGTGACTTATAGCAAAGGGTAGTAAAGCAAGTACAAAATAAAATAAAATTTCCAGAGACAGAGTCATGAGAAATGGAGTGGAATTCATGCATACTGATATCACATACTCTACTATATAGTATAACATCCATACCTATGGATTTTAAGTTATGTATACTTTAATAGGAATAAAATAAGTAATTGAAAATATTTTTAATAAAAATAAGAAGAAATAATCAATTCTAACTAGAAGGAAAAAAGATTTCTTCATGGAAAAGGTGATAATTAAGAGCCAAATCACAACCTGGAATTAGCACACCAGGGCTCTGGTGATCTGTGACTTTTTGAATATGCTCCCAGTCAAATGTGAACTCCAGGTTTCAGGAAGGGCCTTCTTAGGAGGTAGCACAATTAAATTACGAAAACCTTTCTGGTCAACTTGGTTTCCTGTTGTAACAAAGCCTTAGTCTGTGAGTGATGGTGAGGCCTTACAGTCTTGTTATTCTTGTGCTTCCCTTATTTTTTTTGTGGGTTTCCACCTGGGTCCTACCACTAATGGAAAATGATTACTGACCTTGACGGTCCAAGATGCTCTCACTGCTCAGTTTCCCAATGCTGGCACCATCCAGCAGCTTGAATTCCTTTAATGTCCTACTTTGGTACGAAATTGAAAGGAATGAATACTCTGTATACCCTACCCATCTTTCCTGCAACATATAGCAGATTGGATTATTACTAAATTTTAAATCACTAATGGAATCCAGAATTGTGACTTTCCAAAATGTATGCTCCTTATCTACTTTTCCCTGTAATTTCTCACGACTTTTTAGTCATCACCGGTTAATGCCTCTTCTTTTCTCTATTGCTTTGTCCTTTACACATGATACATAATCTAATTTGAATATTTATTACAGTATGCATAAAACACTATATATGAATGTGTCTAACTAAATATCTGTATGCACTTAAATAAATCTATTTCATTTTAAGTGAATCCACACATGTATTAGTCAGCGTCTATATATAAAAATATATGTAAATTTATATACAAATATATGTTATATAAATTACACATGAATGACATATATACCAATAGTATATATCCATATTATATTTATTAATTACATTATAATTTATAATTATATTTATTAATTATATTGCAATAGACTATATATTTTATATAAAGTATATGCTTATATTATATTTATAAATATACTAAATTAATATATTAATTATATATAAATTATAGAAATAAAATTAATATATTTTATTATAATATAAAATATATATTATATTATTATATAAAATAATTATATTTCTAATTATTGTATTATAAGTTACATAATATAATATGATTATATTATATTATATGTAATTAATAACAAAATAAGTTATATTTATAGTTCATATAGTATATACATATGTGCATATATATGCGTATATGTATATATATGTGTGTATACACATATGTATATATATGTATACATATATAATTATGAGTTGCTTCACATGAATATGGAAGCTGAGAAATACCCAGATTTTCAGTTACCAAGCTGGGGAACCAGGATAGCTGATGGTGTGGGTTTCTGTACGAAAGTTGACAAGCTGGAGATCCAACAAGAGAAGAGTCAGTGCTTTAGTCCAAATCCAAAGGCTGGAAAAGACCAGATTTGCAATTCCACTAAGTCAGGCGGGAGGAGTCCCTTCCTAAGTCAGCTTTTTTGTTCTATTCAGGTCTTCGGTTGATCAGATGAGGATCACTGATGTGGGGAAGGGCAATGTCCTTAACTCAGTCGGCTGAATCAAAACGTTAATCTCATCCAGAAACACCCTCACAGTGACATCCAAATGTTTGAGCAAAAGTCTTGGCCCACTGTGGCCCAATCAATTTGACATATCAAATTAACCATCACAACACATAATCAAATACAATTCATCATGGTATTTGAAAATTCCCCAAGGATATCCTTACCTTTATTTAAAGAAAATCTTCATAAGTAGTTATTAGCACTTGAAATACAAGCCTCCAATCAGTTGTAGAGAAGAAAACTTTCCACTTCTTGTTTGTGTTCCAGGATGGCTTAGGATACTTCATTTTAGGAGTACCTAGGTGGCTCAGTTAAGCGTCCAACTTCAGCTGAGATCACGATCTTGCGGTTTGTGAGTTCGAGCCCCGTGTGGGGCTCTGTGCTGACAGCTCAGACTCTGGAACCTGCTTCAGATTCTCTCTCTGTCCCTCTCCTGCTTGCACTCTGTCTCTCTCTCAAAAATAAATAAACATTAAAAAATAAATGATGCTTCCTTTTTACATGATTGTAACTTGAAAAAATATATTCTGGAAATAGGGAAGTGGTAAATCAGAAAACATCTTAAAGATAAACTCATTAAAAGAGTTGGCTAATCATTCATTGTCTTATGTGTCCCCCGCCCACTCTGAATAAGTTTCACAAATGTAATGAGTTTATGCATTTTCTTTTACGTTATTTTTTTTATCAAGAAGAAAGATATTTTATCTTCAGATGTTTCTCTGAGTCAGGTTTTCTTTCCTACTTTCTTGTAATGATCCGCTAGGTACACAAAAGTGCATTTTTATATTAAAATGAAAATAGATGAAGTCCCTTTTTAAATCAACGTGTGGAAGAACTCCAGAAACAGTTTACGTCTACCTTGGGAAGGTTTTGCCACATGTGGATCTGCCACATGGGATTTGCTTTTTTACCTAAAACCATCAACTTCATTATTAAGCCACTGAGTCTGTACTTTTTCTCTGAGCCCAAAGCTCATATTCTTTTTATTGTTTTCTTTTTTTGCAACACTCTTACTGGCTTCAAAGAGAAGATGCAAGGAAGAAAGGCGTTTTTCTTTTTTGTTTTTTTGTTTGTTCATTTTGGTTTTGGTTTTTTGCTTGTTTGTTTGTTCTTGGGAACTCAGATAGAGGTGCTTTTTCAGCATTTAACAATATAAAGAAGGGAAAAAATAATCAGAGTTAACTTTAAGAAGCAACTGATTGCAGAGGAAATTGCTGCATCAAATAGGAGGGAGCTAGATGCTTTCTGGCATTGCCTCATACTATTCCCTTTTCTCTAGTACAGGAAGGAAAAGAGATATATTGCTGTCATTGGATTCTGTCATTATGTAATAGAGACATTCATCCAAGACAAGTGGGACTTTTTTCGGTAAAAGTAAGTACAAATGTGAATCATCTACTCTGTTCTTGTGGAAAGCCTTGTTTTGCACCTACTCTGAATTAATGCAACAACACATTTTTCTGAGTAATGTTCATGTAACATCAGTGTCACAAACTTCCTGATGTCTCTTATCTTCTGAGAAGATCTAAGTAATGAAACCAAGGGTGAGTGAAGAGAGTATAAAAGGAGCATAAAGAAGAAAGAAAATCCTCTCCTCTGAGAAATGTTCAATAAATGTTAGCTGTTCTCAGTACAGTTAATTTTTTAACTTTTTTATTTTACATTTACATTTATTTGTTTTTGAGAGACAGAGAGACAGAGCACAAGGGTGGAGGGGCAGAGAGAGAAAGAGACAGAATCTGAAGCAGGCTCCAGGCTCTGAGCTGTCAGCACAGAGCTCGATGCTGGGCTCAAACTCACAAACCGTGAGATCATGAACTGAGCCAAAGTCGGAGGCTTAACCGACTGAGCCACCCAGGAGAGTATTATTATTATTAATACTTGTTACCATTTGCCTTCTCCTATTTGAGTAGTTTGTCAAAAAATTCAAAATTTACCACAGGAGAGAAAAACAGATCAATTTCTTCAAAACACAATATAGTGCTGTATTCAGTCCGTTTTGCTTCCTGTTTCATGATTGTTGCTGTTGCAACAAGAGCAGGCAGCAGGAACATAAGCCTCATCCCCAACCTCTACCTCCCACTCCCTAAGGTCTAGGTCATAGGATATCCGGGATACTTCAAACTAGCAAGATTTCATCTTTTTGATCTCCAAGTAATATTCCATTGTGTATATATACCACATTTTCCTTACCCATACATTAGTCAATGGACATTTGTGATCTTTCCATAATTTGGCTATTGTTGATAGCACTGCTATAAACATTGGGGTGCATGTGCCTCTTTGTCTTAGCATTTTTGATACTTGTAGTAGACTTGCAGGGTGGTAGAGTAGTTCTACTTTTAATTTTTTGAGGAACTTCTGTCCTGTTTTCCAGAGTGGCTGCACCAGTTTGCGTGTCCACCAACAGTGCAAAAGGGTTCCCCTTTCTCTGTATCTTCAACAATAGCCGATGTTTCCTGAGTTGTTAATTTTAGTCATTCTGACAGATGTGAGGTGATATCTCATCATGGTTTTGATTTGTATTTTTCTGAGAATTAGTCATGTTGAGCATTTTTTCATGTGTCAGTTGGCCATCTGGATGTCTTCTTCGAAGAAGTGTCTATTCATGTCTTTCGCCCATTTCTTCACTGGATTATTTGGTTTCTTGGGTGTTGAGTTTGACATATTCTTTATAGATTTTGGACACTAACCCTTTACCTTATATGCCATTTGCAAATATCTTCTCCCATTCTGTTGGTTGCTTTTTAGTTTTATTGTTTGTTTCCTTCGCCGTGCAAAAGTTCTTTATCTTAATGAGGTGTCAATAGTTCATTTTTGCTTTTATTTCCCTTGCCTCTGGAGACATGTCTAGTAAGAAGTTGCTGTGGCTGAGGACAAGAGGTTGCATCCTGTGTTCTAGTCCAGGGTTTTGATGGTTTCCTGTCTCACATTTAGGTCTTTCATCCAGTTTGAATTTATTTTTGTGTGTGGTGTATGGAAGGTTCATTCTTCTGCATGTCGCTGTCAGATTTTTCCAAGACCATTTGCTGAAGGAACTATCTTTTTCCATTGGACATTCTTTTCTGCTTTGTTGAAGATTAGTCGGCCATACACTTGTGAGTCCATTTCTGAGTTCTCCTTTTTGTTCCTTTAATCTATATGTCTGTTTTAGTGCCAGTACCATGCTTGTTTGAGGATTACAGCTTTGTAACACCTGAAGCCCTGAATTATGATACCTCCAGCTTTGGTTTCTTTTTCAACATTACTTTGGCTATTTCTTATCTTGTATGGTTGCACACAAATTTTAGAATGGTTTGTTCTAGCTCTGTGAAGAATGTGGGTGTTAATTTTATAAGAATTGCATTGAGTGTGTAGGTTGCTTTGGGTAGTATCAACATTTTAGCAATATTTGTTTTTCCAATCCACGAGCGTGGGTTGTTTTTTCCATTTCTTTGTGTCTTCTTTAATTTCTTTCATAAGCTTTCTATAATTTTCTAAAGGAGCTTGAAAAGGAGCAGTAAATAAAGTCAAAAGCCAGAGGAATGGAAATAATAAAGATTAGAGGAGAAGTAAATGATATAGAAACAAACAAACAAACAAGAAACAGTAGAACAGACCAGAGAAACTAGACGCTGGTTCTTTGAAAGAATAAAACAAATTGAAAAACTCCCAATGAGACCTAACAAAAAGAAAAGAGAGAGGACCCAATGAAACGAAATCATGAATGAAAGAGGAGAGATCACAACAAACACCACAGAAATAGATATAATTATACAAGGGGGCATCTGGGTGGCTCAGTCGGTTGGTTGGGCGTCTGGCTTCGGCTCAGGTTGTGATCTCACAGTTTGTGTGTCAGTTCAGAGCCCGGAGCCTGCTTCGGATTCTGTCTCCCTCTCTGTCTCTCTGCCCCTCCCCCACTCACGCTGTCTCTCAAAAAATGAATAAATGTTAAAAAAAATGTTTAAAAAAGGAATAATTATAATAAAATACTATGAAAAATTTTATGCTAACAAGCTGGGCTGTCTGGAAGAAATGGACAAACTCCTAAAAACTTACACATTACCAAAACTAAAACAGGAAGAAACAGAAAATGTGAACAGACCCATAAGCAACAAAGAAATTAAATCAGTAATCAGAAAATTCTTAACAAAAGTCCTGGGCCAGATGGCTTCCCAGGGGAATTCTACCAGACATTTAAAAAAGAGGTTATACCTATTCTCAAACTGTGCCAAAAGCATAGAAATGGAAGAAAAGCTTCCTAACTCATTCTATGAAGCCAGCGTTACATTGATTCCAAAACCAAAGACCCCACTAAAAAGGAGAATCACAGGCCAATATCCCTGATGTACCTGGATGCAAAACTTCTCAGCAAGATACTAGCAAAGAGAATTCTACAGTATATTAATAGAATTACTCACCATGATCAAGTGGGATTTATTTCCAGGCTGCAGACCTGGTTCAATATTCACAAATCAATCAACGTGATACTCCTCATTAATAAAAGAAAGGATAAGAACCATATGATCCTTTCAATAGATGCAGAGAAAACATTTGACAAAATACAGCATCCTTTCTTTATAAAAACCCTCAGGAAAGTCGGGATAGAAGGAACATAACTTGACATCATAAAAGCCATATATGAAAGACCCATAGCTAACTTTATACTCAATGGGAAAAAACTGACAGCTTGGCACTTAAAAGAAAGAACATGACAAGGATGTCCACTCTCACTATTGGTCAGCTTAGTACTGGAAGTCCTAGCCTCAGCAATTGGACAACAAAAAGAAATAAAACACATACAAACTGGCAAGGAAAAAGTCAAACTTTCACTCTTCACAGATGACATGATACTACTGTACATGGAAAACTTTGCTAGTATCTTGCTGAGAATCTTTGCATCCAGGTGCATCAAAACAAAAAATTTCTAGAACTGTTTTTAGAAGAATTCAGCAAAGTCACAGTATATAAAATCGACATACAGAAATGGGTTGCATTTCTATACACCTATAATGAAGCAACAGGAAGAGAAATCAAAGCATCGATCCCATTTAAAATTGCAACAAAAAACATAAGATGCCTAGGAATAAACCTAACCAAAGAAGTAGAATAGTTTCCTATTTAAAGATATTATTAAAATATAAAAACAAGTCACAGACTGGAGAGAAATATTTACAGCACACATTTTAGAAGATAAAGAGCTTTTTTACAACAAATACACAGAACTCTTAAACCTCAATGTTAAGCAGCATAATAACCCAATCAAAAATAGACAAAGATTTGAATATATAGATCACCAGGGAAGACATAAAAGTGTTTAATAAACATATAAAAAGCCTAATATAATTAATTAGCAGAAAAATACAGATAAAATCAAAATAAGGTATCACTACACTCCCACTGGAATGGCTCTAATAAAAAAAAGACAGTAATACCAAGTGTTGGCTTGCATTATTTCCTTGCAGTAGGGAAAGATTTCTTAAAGTGCATGCAAAAAGTATAAACCTTGCCATACAAGAAAAAACATGGTGAACCGGGCTTTACCAAAAATAGAAACTGTAACTCAGAAAATACTACTACGAAAATAAACAGCAAACGTCATCCTAGGAAAAATTTATAGACAACATTTACAACTTTAAAAAAAAGACAACTCAATAAAAATGGAGACATTTTTAAAAATACATTTTACTTGAAAAGAGCAAATTTTCTTTTTTTAATTTTTTTAATCTTTATTCATCCTTGAGAGAGAGAGACAGAGCGTGAGCAGGGGAGAAACAGAGAGAGAAGGAGACACAGAATCCAAAACGGGCTCCAGGCTCTGAGTTGTCAGCACAGAGCCTGATGTGGGGGCTCAAACTCACAAACCACGAGATCATGACCTGAGCCGAAGTCGGACACTTAACCGTCTGAGGCACCCAGGTGCCCCGAAAAGAGCAAATTTTCTAATGTGAAAACCAGTTCACATTCCATCAGTTAGTTAAGGTAAAATAAAACAGCACTCACTAAGATGTCTAAAATTAAAAAGATTGACAATGCTAATTTTTTGAGAGAATGTGAAGTCACGAGAGTGCACAGAAATTGCTGATGGTTGCAAAACATGTTGAAACTATTTTGAAGAATTTAAGAAACAAAACCATTGAACATGGAAGGACAAAGAGAGAGGCAAACCATGAAACAGGCCTTTTAGGATAGAGAATAAACTGAAGGTTGCTGGAAAAAGAGGTGGGTGGGGGATGGGCTAGATGGAGGACAGGTACTAAGGAGGGCACTTGTGATGAGCACTGGGTGTTGTATGTGAGTGATGAATCACTAAATTTTACACCTGAAACTAATATTACAGTGTATGCTAATGAACTGTAATTTAAATAAAAATTTGAAAAAAGAAAAAGGAATAAAAAAAAGCTAATGTAAATAGTTGTACTCTTAACTCCTTAAAAGTACACTCTGTATAGGGGTGCCTGGATGGCTCAGTTGGTTAAGCATCGCACTTGATTTTAGCTCAAGTCATAATCTCATGGTTGGGGGATTGAGCCCCACCTCATGCTCTGTGCTGAGGGTGGAGCCTGTTTGCGATTCTCTCTCTCCCTCTCTCTCTGCCTCTCCTCTGCTCACACACACTCTCTCGCAGAATAAATAAATACATATTTAGAAGAAGAGTGCACTGTGTATAAAAATATAATACACTATTCTCATATTAGAAAAACAATTCAAGAATATCCATCATAATGACAGATTAATAGAAAACTACTTTAGTTTTCTCAATAAATACCAAAAATACTATGCGACATAAGTAAGCATTCATTTGTGATAAAATAATATATAGCAAACAGGAATTGAAAGACTTATTCAATATTAAAAAGAGCATTTAAAAAATATTAGAAAAAGCAACAACAGAAACCATTTCCTTTGATACTTGCAGTAAAAGAAGAATGACCATTATCACTGTGGTAGGCAGAATAATGTGCCTCCAAAGATTTCCACGTACTGATTATGTGAACCTGTGAATATTTTACTTTACAAGGCAAAAGGGTTGGGGCCCGTGGGTGGCTCAGTCGGTTGAGCTTCCAACTTCGCTCAGGTCATGATCTCGTAGTCTGTGAGCTCGAGCCCCGCGTCAGGCTCTGTGCTGACAGCTCGGAGACTGGAACCTGCTTTGGATTCTGTGTCTCCCTCTCTCTCTGCCCCTCCCCCACTTATGCTCTGTCTCTCTCTGTCAAAAATAAAATAAACATTAAAAAAATTTATATGACAAAAAGTTGATTAAGTTTGAGGATTTTGAGATGGGGAGATTATTCTGGAGTATATGGGTAAACCCAAAGTAATCAGTAATGATTCCTTAAAACAAAAAGACAGAATGAGTCAGAAATCGACAGGAGAACTGGACCCATCCTTCCTGGCTTTAAATATGGAAGAAGGCAGCCTTAGACAAGGAATTTAGAAGCCTCTAGGAGCTGAAAACAGCTCTCATTCAATAGCCTGTAAGAAAATAGAAACCATTTCTACAACCACAAGAGACTGAATTCTATCAATAGCCCAATGTAGATATGGATTCTCTCCCTAGAGATCCCAGAAGGGAACATAATGCTCCAAAATCTTCATTTCAACCCAGTGAGGTCTGCACTTGACCTTTGACCTACAGAAAAATAGGATAATAAATTTTTGCTTTTTAAGCCACTAAATTTGTGATAATCTGTTCTAGTAGCAATAGAAAGCTAATACAATCGCTAATTTTACTCACCGTCATTCACAATTTATATGATCATACATAAAGGAACTTCAAATTAATTTGAAGATCAGTTATTAATTTTCCTGTGAGAATGTAACATTTTGCAAGATGCAAAATCAGTATAATTACTGAATTCTGACAGGTAAAGAGTCTGCAAGATATTGCTGACTTCCTCGATGCCAAAAAAAAAGGTGGGGGTCTCCTGAGAAAGAAGGACTTTTATTAGATCTATCAGAGAATGGATCATATTTCAAAATCTGAACAGAAAGACAACTGAGATTCATTTACCTCAAGCAGAGGCCACTGGAGCCATAATGAATTACTGGAGGCTGAGTGTAGACTAGCTTGAGAGTAAAATATTCTAGAAATCCACTCTCTTTTCCATAGTTACTTCAGATTCTTATATTAAAGTTCTGAGGAAAATATTTTATCTTTTGTTAGGGAAAAGGAAAAAATCACCATTAAAAACGTCTGAAGTGTTTTCCATAACAATGGCCTGCTTTACAAAAGAAAGTACTTTATCAGAGCTTATATATCTGAGGAAAGGCAATTTTCCAACTCTCCCTCCCCCATCCCAGCTTTCCTGTCTCCACCGATGGGGAGAAAGGAAGATCAAGGATCACTTCTGAAGGACACAGGTGAAGGACTCAGACTCACTAAAAGACTGAGCCTTACTCATAAAATTATTGACCACTTTCCTTCCCCCAACACCTTACTATCATATCAGTGGGACATGTATGATCATAGTGGATTATAACTAAAAGTGCTACAAGGTAAACTTTAAGAAAGAGTTAAGGAAACCCAAAATAATAGGAGGGGGAGTGAAAAGATACTATAGGAAAATTAAGTCTCTTGCACTCACAGCTACAGAAAATACTAAAACCAGATTCTAGCCAGATTCCTATAAAACTTCATGCTAAATACCTATTAACCTTTGATTCAATTTCTCATTTTATCATATCTATGTCTAAACAAAAAGTACAAGGCAATCTAAAAGCAAGGAAACAAGTCTGAAAGAGACAAAATGGGTATCAGGATCAGACTCAGATGTGATACAGACATTGGAATCATTAGACAGGAAAATTGAAATACCGTGATTAATGTGCTAAATACTGTAATGGAAAAAGTAGGCAACACTCAAAATGAGATGAATAATGTAAGCAGAGAAAGGGCAACTGAGAAAGAATCAAATGGAAATATTAGAAATAAAACTAATGAAAATGAACATTATTCGTAAGCTCATCAATAAACTGGACACAGGCAAGGAAAAAAATTAATAAGCTTAAGGATGTGTCAATAGAAATGCCACAAACTGAAAGGGAGAAAACAGAATGAAAATAAAAATAGAACAAAATAGCCCAAACCTGGGATAGTTACAAAAGATGTGGTGTATATGTAATGGGAATCCAAGAAGGATAAGAAAAAAACAGAAGATATATTTAAAATAACATTGCCTGAGAATTTGAAAAAGTAATGATAAACAACAGCCATAGATCCAGGAAGTCCAGACAATACTAAGCAAGACAAATACTAAAGAATCTACACCTGGACCTATCATATTCAAATTGCAGAAAACCGAAGCTAAACAGAAAATTGTCAAAAACAAAACAAAACAAAACAAAACAAACAAAGAAAAAAAAACACAAGAATGAGGTGAAGGAGAAATACCATACCTATAGAAGAACAAGAACAGTTACATAAGACTTCTTGTCAGTAACCATGCAAACAAGAAAACAGAGAAAAATGTTTATAGTTTGGAACAAGTAAAATAAAGCAAAACCAGAATTCTATATCCAGGAAAATTACCCTTCAAAAGTCAAAAAGAAATAAAAATTTTCATAGAGAAAGAAACAGCAACAACAAAAAAACTCCTATAACTAATAAACAATTATAGCAAGTTTGCAGGTAAGAGGTTAACATATAAAAACTAGCTGCTTTCATGTATACTAATAATGAAAATTTTAAATTTAAAGTTAAAAACACAATGCTATTTATATCAGCACCGAAAAGAATGAAAAAAAGAAAGAGAGAAAGAGGAGAAAGAAAGAAAGAAAGAAGAAAGAAAAGAAAAGAAAAGAAAAGAAAGGAGGGAGGAAATCCAGCTAAGTATGTACAGGTTCTATATGTAGTCTCATAAAAAGCAAACACGGTATTGATTAAAATAATTGAAGGACTGACACTATTTGACTTAAATATTTACTATAAAGCTACTGTCATTAAGACCACCTTGTATTAGTGAAAGAAACACATAGATTAAGGGAATAGAATACGAAGTCCAGAAACAGATTCGCAAAAATATCATTAACTCATCTTAGACAAAGAAGCAAGGATAATTCAATGAAGAAAGGAGAGGCTTTTTCAACAAATGGTTCTGGGAAAAATATGGGCATCCATATTCACACCAATGAATTTACACAAAGAACTTATACTGTTCACAAAAATTAACTGAAAAATGGACTGGAAGCTTAAATGTAAAATACAAAACTTAAAACTTCTAGAAGATAACAGAAAATTTAGGGGACTTCAGGTTTGGCAACATGTTTTTAGACACAATACCAAACCAAGACCCATGAGTGAAGAAATTGATGAGTTGGGTTATATTAATACAAAAATTTCTGCTCCACTAAAGATAATGATAAGAGAATGAAAAGAAAAATCCATAGTGTGGGAGAAAAATCTTTCCAGAATGTATATCTGATAAAAGACTGGTATCTAAAGTATCCAATGGAATCCTAAAACCCAATGATAGGAAGACATACACCCAATAAATATAGGAAAATATCTGAGCAGATACCTAAAGAAAGAAGATATACAGGTGGCACATAAGCATATTAAATAGTATTTGACACAATGGTATTTGACATTAGGGAATTAGTAAATGAAACGATTATGAAATATACTACATACATATTAGAATAGCTCAAATCCTCAAAACTGACATTACAAAATTGTGCTGAGAATGAAAAACAACAGAAGCTGCAATCCATTGTTGATGGACTGTGAAAAATGCAACATTACCTCTTAGAAAACCAATTCGTCAGTTTCCAACAAAGCTATGCATCATATTACCATATGATACAACAATTATGCTCCTAGATATTTATTCTATTGGTTGGAAATATATGTCTGCTTAAAAACCTGCACACAAATGTTCACAGCAGATTTATTTAGATCACACATACCCACAAAAAATGGAAACAACAAAGATGGCCTTCAAGAGGTGAATGAAGAAACTGTGGTACTTCCATATAAAGAAGTACTTTTCAGCATTGAAATGAAAGGAGCTCTCAAACCATGAAAAGACACAGTTAAATGCATATTTATCAGGTTTTAAACTGAGGGTTGATGGGGAGTGGGAGGGAGGGGTGGGTGGATGATGGGCATTGAGGAGGGCATTGAGGAGGGCACTGGGTGTTGTATGGAAACCAATTTGGCACTAAATTTTATATAAATAAATAAACAAACAGATAAATAAATAAATAAATAAATAAATGCATATTTCTTCATGAAGGTAGTTCATAAAGACTATATGCTGTATAAGCATATACATATATACGAAATTTTGCAAGACAAAACTATAAAGATTCAAGAAATAATCATTGGCCAGGCTTAGGAAGATAATTTGATGAAGAATTGATAGCACACAGGGAATATTTAGGGTGGTGAAAATATTTTGTATGATTATGATAGACACATGAAATGCATTTCTCAAATCCCATAGAACTATACAACAAAATGAGTAAAACTTAATATGTGCAAATTTAAAATAAAGTTATCTAAGAGGTTAGGGAATTCCAGTACAAAATGCATAATGCAACACAAGAGAATCAATGTTATCCACAAATTTATAAAGGGAATGATGGAAAAGAGTGCTGACCTCGTGAATAACTTTGGAAATGAGAGGCATTCACAAGACTGAAGGCAAAAGAAAATGTTAAACACTGTAGTCCAGTTGATAAAATTGTTCCCATTGGAGTATGGGTTAAGAGTTTGGTACCTCTACACTTATTTAGTTGAGTTGAATAATTGGTAGATATAAGGTGATTGGCCAAAGTCAGATATGTCACTCTTGAAGAAGGGGGTTAGAGATTAGCAGAGAGAGGAAGATGATTTTACTATGTTAGTTAAACCATAAAATCCATTTCACTTAAAAATTAGGAATAAAAACATGTGAAAATTAATTAAATAAAAAATGTGGAAGTTAAAATAGGTGTTAAGAACATTTCACTTAAAATAGGAGACTGAGAAAGAAATGGACTATACATATTTATAAAAACATAAATCTCAATAGCAAAATTTCTAGAAATAAAAAATATTTCGATAACACATATCCTTATAATTTTTGCAGTGTCACAAACTATTTCACATAATCAGCTCAGTTACAAAATATTTTCTTAATGAATGGGAATTTTATAGGAAACACATTTAAATGGCAAAAACGTATGAAGATACGCTAGCCCCAACACAAAATAGCCATTTGTATTAATTTTTACAGCCTCTCATATCAGTAAAAATACTGTGATTTCTCTTAACTTTTTGTATCATCTCTAAAATTTTAGAAAGGTCAAAAATCTTCAGTTTAAATCAGATACCACAAATTAGAAAAATAGTAAACTTGTGTTTTGTTTCCATAGGTTTTACTGTTTTACCTCTTAACCCTATAACACACTTCCTAAATAACCCAAGTATGGTTAAACTTTAGTGGATTTAGTATTACTCTATTTCTGCCATTACTTATTTCCTTTTGAAAGGGTTAATCAAGAAGGGGTTGTAAAACAACCAAAGCATTTATCTGTACTCAAAGGCGTTCAGTCCGGGAGACACAGAGCTGATGGGAATCAGTGTGCTCTGAATTGCAGTGGGGAGTGGAGGCTTATAAAGGCAAAAAACCCAAGGGTACCTAACTTGTTCTGAAAAAAATATGATCAGTTCTAGCAGACTTTAAATTGACTAATACATGCTTGACTTAGCTAACATAGCTAACATAGCTAATTTAGCTAACTTAGTTAATGCATACCTTACCTAATAGGTATTACTTTCTATTTCAGCCCAAAGTAGAAAGATGTGTTCCAGGATGAGATCCATTGGCAACTGAGAAAGTCAAAAGCTCACAGTGTTCTGAGAATTGAAACAGGACGGGTGTGTAGGCCTTACTTCCTCAATGTCCTTTAGACTCCATTTTGAGTAACTCTCTTAGCAATGCTTACTTAATTTCGAGCCTTTGTTCACAAAAGTGTGAGTAGAAGTAAATTTGTTTTCTAAATCAGTATGTTAGCGTCTGGAAAAATTTTTGGTTTTGAGAAATTAAGGTGGCATAGAAAATAATTTCACTTTTTAACGTGTGTATGTGTGTGATTATATGGACTGTGTTTGATGTATATTTTATGATTCTGGCTTCACATTTTCAGATCAGAAGAGCTTTTAAGTCAAAATGAAAAATGGCATTCTGACAAAAGCATTTTAAGGAGTCAGGAGCACTGAAAATCTATTTGCAAAATTGCAGAAAATAGAGAAAGAAAAGAAAAAACACTTATATCCAAAAAGAACAACGGATATGCAACAAAGCTGAATAGACTACTCAGTAATGCAGGGCTGGCTGAGAAATCACAGTAACACATCTCTAATTTGTAAAAGCCTGGTTGAGATATGGGCATTAGGGAAGCAGATGAGTAGGGAGACATGTGTGTGTAATAAAATGCAATAGAAATGAGAGTTAATTTTCCTATCTGCACAAATAATTAAATACATTGTTTAGTTTTTATTCCTCCAAGAAAACAAGGCAGTTTTAAATACACACACACATACATGCATATACATACACATACATATATATACACTCATATACCTACAAATATATATATATATATATATATATATATATATTTGTATATATATTTATATATGTATATGTGTGTATATATATATGTTTATATGATCTCAGGATTGTGGGATAGAGCCCTGTGTTGGGCCCCATGCTCAACCTGGAGCCTACTGAAGATTCTCTCTCCCTCTGCTCCTCTCCCACTCACACTTTTTCTCTCTCTCTCTCAAATAAACTTAAAAAAAAAAGATATTCTACTTACACCCTGCCCTGTTACTAGCTTAGACTACAGTTAAAAAAAGCCATACACACAGATCAGACCAACACAAATATGAAGCATCATTTAGTAGTGACTAAAAACCAGGTCATGAAATTGCAAGATGAGCATTTTGTGAACTAGTGTGTTTGAAAATGGCAGCTGTGAAGACAGAGAAATGAGATAGTAATTAATATAAATAATTTGCATAGATATTAAGGCATCTTAAGAAGGGAATGATGTTGAGCTTTTTTTCCTAGGTTCAAGTGTAACACATGCAATTATTAGGTAGGTCATTTTGGGAACCCCAAAGTTTATGCAAGTTCTATTATGATATCTCTGCATATATTAATATCAATTCCCTTGGAAGACTTATTCATTTCTAATAAATGCTAGTTGGTAAATAAACAATCTCCCTCAGGAACCTTGGAAGAAGGAGTAGCTAGGCCACAATAGAGGCTCTGAACACGAGAGTCTTGTATCATTTTTTTCTATTGTTTACTGAGATACAGCCTACATTCAGAAAAATACACCAGGTTTTAGTTGGATGGTTCCATTAGCTTTGAATGTGTCAGTAGTATAAACACCGTCACGTGACTCCCACCACCAGCCTCCATTGATGTGTGTGTGCTGTGTGTGTGCTGGTGGCTGGCCCCGGAAGCCACAGGAGTGCACACCAACATCCAGGAACTCTACAGCTGCTAATGCACCCACGGTTGGTCTTGGCTGTCCCAGCTCTCACTGTTAGACTGTGTCTGCAGCTAGCCCCTGATACTACATACGCACGTAAAGCCAGCTCCTGCAGTCAAGCATGATCTCGCATGATCTGTCTACCACCGCTGCCTGCCCTGGCCACCAGTCACTGGAGCAAGAGGTGCAACTGAAGCCATCTGTGGCCTTTGCTGCTACTACAGATCCCCCACAGCTCTTACCAAGAATCATACAGTTGATGTCATGGACTCCAGCAGCCTGAGCCAATGAGACATCAAGGCCCTGTACCCACAGCTAACACAGGCCCATACACGTGGTACCCAACAATACCACAATTGGAATCACAGCACTTTCTAGCATGTCCCACCCACAGACAAAGATCTTTCCTTACTAAAATCAGTTCATGAAGTGGAACAGATGACTGCATCGGCAAAGGCACAGATGCTTACACAAGGCTGCAGAGATCATGAAGAACCAGTGGAAAGTAACACCACCAAAGGAAACAGTAAACTCCCTATACCTAAACACAAAGAAGTGATGACATATGAATTGCCTGATGACTAATTCAAAATAATTATTCTAAAGATAATCACAGAACAACCAGAAAACACAGATAAAAATATGTATACAATGAAATCGGGAAAACAACGCAAGAACAAAATGAGATGTCAACAAAGAGAAAACACTGAAGAAGCAAACAAAATTTTGCAGCTGAAGAATAATGTTTGAATTGAATAATTCAGGAGAAATCTTCAATATGTGACTGGATCAAGCAGAAGACAGAATCAGTGAACTTGATGTCTGATCATTTGAAATTAACCAGTTAGAGGAAAAAATAAAAGAAAAACAAAGAATAAAAAGGAATGAAGAAAGCCTATGTGACTTACAGAATGCCATTTGGAGAAAGAATTTACACACTATTCGAATCCCAGAAAAAGAAAGAGGACAAATAGCCAGAAACCTTATTTAATAACTTCCCAAATATGAGTATAGATGTGGTTATCCAACTTCATAAATCTCACAGGTCCCCAAACAAATTGAACCCATAGATATTCTCCAAGAAACAATATAATAAAAATGTAAATGATGAAAGGCAAAGAAAGAATCTTGAAAGCAGCAAGAGTAAAGAAGCTTGTTACTTATAAGGGCTATTAGGTGATTTCTCAGCAGAAACTTTACAGGTCAGGGGGGGAATGAATGATATATTCAATATTATGAAAAACAAAAACAAAAAACTGCCAACTAGGAATACTTTATCTGGCAAAGTCATTTTCCAGAAATAAAGGAGAAATAAAAACTTTCCCAGACACAAAAAAGCTAAGAAGTCCACCACTACTAAACCTGCCTTATAAAAAATGCTGAAAGTTCTTTAAGCTGAACTGAAAGAATGCCAATTAATAACATAAAAACTGAAAATATTAAATAAATCAATAAAGGTAAATATATAGTCAAATTCAGAATACTCTAATACTGTAATGTGGTGTTGGGCAAACCACTAAGTCTATTATAAAGGTTAAGTGACATAAATAGTAAAAAGACCTACAGCTACAACTCGTTATTCAATACACAATATAAAAATTGTAAATTGTGATACCAAATCATAAAACATGGAGGGGATAAAATGGTAGAGACTACATATGTGATTGAAGTTAAGTTACTATCAGGTCAGAATAGACTACTATATTTATAAGATATTTTGTAAGACTCAGGGTAATCACAATACAAAACCAACAGTAGATACACCTAGAATAAAAACAAAAGAATCAAAACATACTGGTAGAGAGAAAATCATTAATTCACAAAGAAAGACTTCAAAAGAAGAAAGGAACAAAGAAACTAGAAAAAGGTAGAAATAATTATTAGATGAAATTAGTAAGTCCTTACTTATCAATAGTTAATTTAAGTGTAAATTGATTAAATTATCCAATCAAAAAGCATAGGATAATTGAATGGATTAGAAAAACATGGCCCAACTATTGCTTCCAACAAGAGATGCACTTCAACTTTAGGAACAAAGGTAGAGAGAAAGTGAAAGTAAGGAAAAGGATATTTAATGCCGATGGAAAATTTACCAAAAAAGAGAAAGAGAGCAGGGGTAGCTATATATGTATCAGAAAAAAACAGAATTTAACTCAAAAACTGTAATATGAGGCAAATAATGCCACTGTATAATGATCAAGGGGTAAATTTATCGAGGATATAACAACTGTAAATATATGTACACCCTATATCAGAGCACTAAAACATATTAAGCAAAAACAAACAAATCTGAGGAAAGAAATAGACCATAATAGTAGGAGACTTCAATGCTTAACTTTCAATCATAGATAGATCACCCAGAAAGAAAATGAATAAGGAAATATCAGATAAGAACTTCAGACCAAATAAACCTAACAGACATATATACAGAAACTTTTATCTAATAGCAGAAGAATACACATTCTTCTCAAACACATGTTTTATGTTCTCCGTGTTGTATCACAGGATAGCCACAAAGGAAGTCTTAGTACATTTAAAAAGGTTGAAATCATACCAGTGATCTTTTCAGATCAAAACTGTATGAAACTAGAAATGAACAGCTGTAGGAAAATTGAAACACTGAAACATGAGGAAATCACAAAACACACACCTGAACAAAAAATGAGTCAAAGGAGAAAGCAAAAAAGAATTGTGATCAAAAAATCAAAAAGTATCTTGAAACAAATGAAAATAGAAACACATCATACCCAAACTAATGAGTTGCAGCAAAAACAATTGTAAGGGAAAGTACATAGTGACAAATGCCTACAATTAGAAAACAGAAAGTTCTCAAATAACCGAAGATTACTCCTCAAAGAACTAAAAAAAGAAAACACGAAGCCCAAATTTGCAAAAGGAAGGAAATAACAAAGATCAGAGCAGAAATATACGAAGTTAAGAATAGGAAATCAATAGAAATGATCTGCAAAAGAAAGAGTTGGTTTATTGAAAAGCTAAAATGGAAAAAACTTTAACTAGGCTTACAAAGAAAAAAATGAGAGAGATTCAAAAAATTATAAGTGAAAACAATAGCACAGATATACACAGAATCGTAAGAGACTACTATGAACCATTATACGACAATTTGGAAAACCTAGAAGAAATGGAAAATTTCCTAAAACAAAGAGCTTCCTAAGACAGAATCATGAAAAATAAAATCTGAACAGACTCAAAACAAGTAACCAAGTAATTCTCAACAAAGAAAAGCCCAGGGCTAGAGGGTTCATGGACAAACTAACAAACATTTAAAGAAAATTTCACACCAGTTCTTCCCAAACTCTTCCAAAAATTGAAAAGGAACAAACATTCCAAAACCAATTTTACAAAGTCAGCATCAGTTTGATTCAAAATCCAAATAAGTTCACTGCAAAAGAAAAAGGAAAACAACAACAACAACAACAAAACAACAAAAACCAAAGGACAATATCCCTGTGAAATATACAACGTTAAAATTTTCAACAAAATTGGGCATGTTGATTTTAACAGTACAATTAAAAGGTTCATATAACATGATCATATTGGATTTATACCTTAGATGCAAGGGCACTTTAACATACATAAATTAATAAACATGACGGATCACATTAAAAGAATGGATTATATTCAGGTGATCATCTCAATAGATGAAGAAAAAGTGCTTGATAAAGCAACACCCGTTCATGATCAAAGGTCTCCACAAATTAGGTATAGAAGAAACAACCTCAACATAATTATGACCATATATAACAAATTCACAACTATCATCATACTTAACAATAAAACACTGAAAGCTTTTCCTCTAAAATTAGGAAGAAGACAAGAACACCCACTCTCACTATGATTCCACATAGTGTGGCAAGTCCTAGGCAAGAAAAAGAAATAAAAGGCATCTAAATCAGGAGGGAGGAAGTAAAATCATCTCTGTTTTCAAATGACATGATTTTATACATTGAAAACCCTAAATAAAGACTACCAAAAACCTCCTAGAACCAATGTACAAATTCAGATAAGTTTCAGGAATAATATCAACATAAACAATCAGTTGTGTTTCTATACACTAACAATGAACTACCTGAAGGATAAATAAATAAAAGAATCATATTTACAATAGCATCAAAAACAATAAAATTCCTAGTAATAATGTAACCAAGAAAGTAATAGACCTATACACTGAAAAATAGATGACATTGATAAAAGGAATTGGAGAATACACAAATACATACCCCAAGTTCATTAATTAGAATAGAAAATAATGTTAAAATATTCATACAATCCAAAGCAATCCATAGGTGTAATGCAATATTGATTGAAATTCCAATGGCGTTTTTAACAGAAATGAAAAAAAATAAGCTTACATTCACACTTATTTTTTAAATTAATTAATTTATTTTGAGAGAGGACAGCACAAGAGAACATAGGGGAGAGGAAGAGAGAGAATCCCAACTAGGCACCATGCTAAGCACCCATCCCAGCACAGTGAGATCATGACCTGAGCGATATGAAGAGTTGGATGTTCACCAACTGAGTCACCCAGGAGCCCCAACAAGCTTTATGTTCATATAGACCTTAAAGACACTGAATAACAAAAGTAATTGAGTAAGAAAAAAGTTCATCACATGTCCTGACTTCAACTATTACAAAGCTAAGTCAGCAAAACAATAAGATAATAGCATGAAAAACTAATCATATAAACTAATCATATAAACTAATAGAATAAAATTAAGAACCCAGAAATAAACTCATGCATATAAACTAATAGAAAATTGAAACACTGAAACATGAGGACATATAAACTAATATATAAACTAATAGAATAAAATTAAGAACCCAGAAATAAACTCATGCATAACAGGAAAATTGGATATTTTCCAATTTTTCCATTCTTTTGGAATGCAAAAGAATGAAATCGGATCCCTGTCTTACACTAGTCAAAAAAAAATTAATTTAAAATGGAGGAAGGACTTAAATGTAAGACCTATAATCATAAAATTCCTTTAAAAATAGGGGGGAAAAACCTTTGACATTGATATTTTTTTAGATCTGATAACAAAAGCCCTGGCAACCACACAAAATATAAACAACTGGGACTACATCAAACTAAAAAGCTTCTAAACAGTAAAAGAAATAATCAATAGAGTAAGGCAAACTTCAGATGAGAGAAAACATTTGCAAATCTAGAACTGATAAATGGTAATATCCAAAATATATAAGGAGCTGAGACAGCACAATAATAAAATAAAATAATTAAATTAAATTAAATTAAATTAAATTAAAATAAATTAAAATAAAACAAAATAAAAAAAATAAAACAAAACCACTATACAGTCCCATTAGAAAATGGGCAAAGATCTTAAAAAAACATTTTTCCAAAGAAAATACATAAATGGGTCAATAATTACATGAAAAAGTGCTTGGATGGGACACTTGGGTGGCTCAGTTGGTTAAGCTTCTGACTTTGTCTCAGGTCATGATCTCATGGTTTGTGAGTTCGAGCCCCGCGGCGGGCTCTGTGCTGACAGCTCAGAGCCTGAAGCCTGCTTCGGATTCTGTGTCTCCCTCTCTCTGCCCCTTTCCCACTCATGCTCTGTCCCTCTCTGTCTCTCAAAAAATGAATAAACGTTAAATTTTCTTTTAAAGAAGGAAATCCTGTCATTTAGGATAATAAACATAGTCCTTGAGGGTGTTATGCTAAGTGAAATGTCAGATAGAAAAAGACAAATACTATGTGAATATAGCTCACTTACATAAGGAATCTAAAAAAGCCAAGCCAAACTCATAGCAACAGAGAGCAGATTGGTGACTGGCCGGGCTGGGGTATGGGAAAATGAGATGTTGGTCAAAGAGTGCACACTTCCAATTTTAAGAGGAATAAGTTCTGGGGACTTAATGTACATGATGGTGACCATAATTAGCAGTACTATATTGAATCATTGAAAGTACTAAAGGAGTATATCTTAAATGTCCTCACCAAGCAGCAAAAATGATAAATGGTAATTCTATGAGGAGAAGGATGTGTTAGCTAAATTCATGATGGTAACAATTTTGCAATGTATATGTGTATCAAATTATCACATTGTGTACTTTAAACTTATACAACGTTACATCAATTATATCTCAGTAAAAATTGGAGATAAATACATCTAAAAAATAAATATATTGCTTGTCTTGTAAGTCTTTGAATATTTTAAAGGTATTATTTTGCTTATGATTTCCAGTTAACTTTGTCTTGGTCTAAAACATAATTTGCATGATATCAATCCTCTTAAGTTTATTCAGGTTTGTTTTATGACTTGAGGGTACAGTCTGATGGTGAATATAACACGTACATGTGAATATGCATTCCATTGCTATTTTGTGAAGTGTTTTACAAATATCAGTATAAATATATACTGCATAAATATATTATATAAATATAAATATAAATTCGGTCAGTTGTTTAATAAAGTTTTTTCACATGTTCCTATATCTAGTTCCTATCAATTATTTTGAGGCTCTCCTGAAGGATCAAACACATTGATAATTGTTACGTCTACTGGGAGAATTTTCCATTATTATTCTATAATATTTCTTTTCATTCTTTGTAATATTTCTTGTTCTGAATTCTACTTTGTCTAAAGCTGACATAGTCATTCCATCTCTCTTTCGATTATAGTTTTCATGGTATATCCTCTTTTATCTACTTTACCTGTAGAAAAATTTAAAATGAGACTCTTGAGGCACCTGAGTGGCTCAGTCAGTTAAGTGATGAACTCTTGATTTCAGCGCTGGTCATGATCTCACAAACCATGAGATCAAGACCCGCGTTGGGCTCTGTGCTCTCTGTGTTAATACGGCACAACCTGTTTGGGATTCTCTCTCTCTCTCTGCCCCTATCCCATTACTAACCTCTTTCTCTCTTTCTCTCTCTCTCAAAATAAATAAATAAACTTCCAAAAAGTGAGATTCTTGTAAAGACCATTATCACCGGATTTTGACTTCTTAAAATTCAATCTGAAACATTTATTATTTTAATTAGAATGTATGTAAATTACATTTAATGTAATTATTGATCTGTTTGTATTTAAATGATCTTTCTAGGTGTTTTCTATTTGTCCATCTGTTGTTTTCTTTCTTTTTTCTATTGTATTTTTTTCTTAATTGTGTATACTTATAGTGTTTAGCTCATCTTCACCCTAGAGTTATTAGTTACATTTCCTTTATACTTATATATAGTTTGTGTTTTATTAAATTTGAAAAAAAAATCTTGGGGAACCTGGGTGGCTCAGTCACTTAAGTGTCCAACTTCAACTCAGGTCATGATCTTGTGGTTTGTGAGTTCAAGCCCCGTGTCAGGTTCTGTGCTGACAACTCACAGCCTATAGCCTTCTTCAGCTTCTAAGTCACCCTCTCTCTCTCTGACTCTCCCCTGCTCACACTCTGTCTCTCTCTTTCCCTGAAAGATAAAACAAAAACAAAACAAAACATTGAATTCTTTTTTAATTTAAAAAAAAGAAAAGTAAGAAAAAAAATCTTGGCCATTACTACCTTAAATCTTTATTTTTCCTTGTTTTTTTTTTCCTCTTTTTCTGGGAATTCAATTAAAGCATATTAGTCCATTTGATAATATCCCACAGCACTTTTTGTGCGCATGTGCTTAAAGCTCAATAATAAACATGACCTGTCTTTATGTTCTCTGATTCTTTCCACAGTTGTCTATTCTGTTTACTGATAAAATTCCCTATCTATTCATGTATTTTCTACTTTCTACATTAAAGCTTTTAACACACTAGGTATTTTAAAGGTTATATCTGATAGTTTAAATGACATTTGGGTCTTTTTTTTTCTTGTCATTTTTTATTGAATTTTGGACTTTGTGTTTAGAAGAATGGTAAAGATAGAGGTAAACTGTTTCACACCTGGAAATAGGCATGTTTCTTCTGCATGGGCAATTGAATCTGAGCTTCTCTAGTCAGTATTTTAGCTGGTTTCTGGATTTGTTTTTGCTATAGTTACGTATAGTTACGTTCAGGAGAGCACAGACTTCAAACATCTCCAGCAGTGGGCTGCTGGCATATAATGTTAGATATTTCATATCCCATATCTCCTTCTAGAGTCCTCACTCTTCAGGAGTCAATTCAATTGGTTGCCTTACAGGCTCAACTTTCAAGGGGACTTAAGATAAATGAAGATTTTCTCATGGATAGGGTAGAAGCAGCATTGTGCATTTCTAGATTATAAGCATAAGTGGAAATCTATATTGAAGGTTTAAAATGTAAATTTCAGGAAGTAAAATAGATTTTTAACCTCTAAAATATCTACATCATAAACAAAGAAACGGAAGTTGGCAATATGCGCTATTTATTTATTTATGTTTCAGGTGAGCTGCTTTCTTTTGCAGTCAGTAACATTACAGGACAAGCATAACTGGCATTTTTCTAAGTTGAACCAATTGAGAAGGAGCATCCTGCTTGTTTCCATGAAATTGCTTTCAAACACTCATCAGGCCCATTAACTTGCAAAAATAATAAGCAAGGCTTTAAAGATCACTCTGACAATCCTGTTCGCCATGTAAGTTCTCGAAGGGAATACTTTTCTTATGTGAATTTCTATTTGTAACTTTCTTTTTAGATTGATAAAAATACGTAGAAAGACATTTACCCTTTTAACAAATGTTTAAGGGTACTGTACATTATTGCTAACTACAAGCGTGGTGTTTTACCGCAGATTTCTAAAAGTTTTTTCTTATATTGCATGACTGGAACTCCCTACCCATTGGAAAGCAACTCCTTATTTCCCTTCATATCTGTCTCTGGGAAGCCACCCTTCCACTTTCTGTTTGCATGAGTTTGATGACTTCTGATACCTCATATAAGTGAATCATACATAGTTGTCCTTCTGTGACTGGTTTATGTCAATTAACATAATGTCCTCAACATGAATGACCCTTGAACCCATGATTTTTAACTTTTGATCTCAATCCCCAGTTCTAGTAATGGCAAAATATCCATCAATCTTACACCAGAGGAAATGTGCTTGCTAAACCTAAACATTGCTTGTAACCTTAGAAGCTAAATAAAACCTCGAAGGAAAATACACTCTTGTCTCCTTAATCATAGTGAACAATGGCACAACAGGAAAATGAACCAAACTGAAAAACATTCTTAAGCATCTCAATAGGATTAAAATCAGAGTAGAACTTGTGAGCAATCACCACAATACTTAAACTGGTGACCGAAAGGAAAACTAAGTCAGTCAGTTGAGGACAGAGTGTGGACAGAGAAAAATCCAAACTTGTAAAGTATTGAAACTGATAGCGTGAAAATGCATCACAACTGCAATTGCTTATGTTTAAAATGTATTGGTCTGGGGGCGCCTGGGTGGCACAGTCGGTTAAGCGTCCGACTTCAGCCAGGTCACGATCTCGCGGTCTGTGAGTTCGAGCCCCGCGTCGGGCTCTGGGCTGATGGCTCAGAGCCTGGAGCCTGTTTCCGATTCTGTGTCTCCCTCTCTCTCTGCCCCTCCCCCGTTCATGCTCTGTCTCTCTCTGTCCCAAAAATAAATAAAAAACGTTGAAAAAAAATTAAAAAAAATAAATAAATAAAATGTATTGGTCTGACATCATCACCTGTTTTACAGTATCATTTCTACCAAATAAGCAAGTATACCAGATATTAGTATGATGCAATATAACAGGAACAAGATTTGTAATCATCAACCATGATTTAAATCCTGTCTTCAGTTGTTACATGATTTTAGATCAATTATTTACTCCCTTGGTTTTCTCATCTGGAAAACGGTTACTGACACCCTAATCCCCAAGGTATGAAGATTAAAAACATAATAACGTATATAGAACAACTACTACATTTTTAATTGCATGAAAGGATCAACTTTCTTTGTCTACTTCATCTTATAAAAGCTTCCAAAGGGCCTTTGTGATGCTTTATCATTTTGCCTTCTTTTTAATTTTTTAATTTTTTTATTTTTTTTTTTAACTAAGGGACACCTGGTACAGGTTCACCTTTGGATCACTCAGGGTCATCAGATAATCTCTCCTTTCTTTGAAGTCCTCTATCAATTACTGTCAATGTAATTCAAGTGGCAATTAATCACTTACTACCTTATGACATCTCTTGTTTTCTTGTACTGCTAATCAGCAGCTTGATTTTCAAATTAACCATTGATAATTCTCTTTGCCTCTCAATTCGTAAGCACCTTGAAAGTTGGGGCTGTCTCTAAGATTTTGTCAAACAAAGTTTCAGCAAATATAATAAGAGAGTTGCTGCTATGTTTTTTTTTTTAATTTTTAAAAATTTATTTATTTTGAGAGAGACAGAGACAGAGCACGTACAAGCGAGGGAGGGACAGAAAGACAGTCCCTAGCAATCTCCACATTTTCAGCACAGAACCTGACTTGGAGCTTGAACCCACGAAACTGTGAGATCATGACCTGAGCTGAACTTCAGAGCCAGAGGCTTAACCAACTGAGCCACCCAAACACCGCAGTTGCTGCTGTTTTAAAAAATAAAGCATGCTTGCTCAAATCTATATCCCATAAGACGCTCAAGTGTTCCAAATTTATACAAAATGTTTTTCCCTGCAATGAATATTCCTATTGAATTATGTTTTTATAATTTTTAATATTTCTTTCATTATGTACTCTTTAATGTGTCTGTCTCAGTCCCTCTTCTAGTTTCAGGATTTTTAAATTGTTCTCTATTACAACAGATCAGCTCAGATATCTGTAAATTTATTTTATTACAACTCGCATCTAATAAACTCTGTCTGGTGATGCACAGAGTCTGTCACCAAACAAGCACAAATGCACTGGGAAAATCATTTTTCTCAGTAGTACTTGGATCTTATATTACAGATGCCTTTTCTGGATGAGATTTACGTCATTGTTTTCAATGTAGTCCTTTGGTGATTTGTATTGAATCCTTTGGAAAAATTCTTAAAACTAGATTTCCTGTGGGGCACCTGGGTGGCTCAGTCGGATGAGCATCTGACTTCGGCTCAGGTCATGACCTCACAGTTCTTGAGTTCGAGCCCCACATCGGGCTCTGTGCCTACAGCTCAGAGCCTGGAGCCTGCATCGGATTCTGTGTCGCCCTCTCTCTCTGCCCCTCCACTGTTCATGCTCTGTCTGTCTCTCTCTCACAATAAATAAACATTAATTTTTTTTAAAAAATTCCCTGGCCATATCTAGATATTCCGATTAATGGAATAATGTGGTAACAATAAAGTTTCAACTGTTAACTAAGAAACCACACGTAACTCAAAATTTCAAAGTTTTTAATGAACTGAACAAAGCTTATAATGCCAACCTACATTTGCCTAACTATTCCTCATAGTTTCTTATTTATTGCAATTTTTAGTGAGACCTTCTTTGCATGAATGATAATGTTGATTGTGGAGTTTTGATTAGTGAGATTAAAAGGAAAGTCAACAAAAGAAAAAGAGGGCACACAGATTACAATAGATGGGGATCCTGCTATCTCTCTTTATAGGGCACTAATTCATTTATTTTTTTCACATTTATTTTACTTATATTGTTTGTAGACACATACTCAATTTTTCATTCATTCTATATATATTTAGCAATTTCTTTGTCAGGACCTAGCTTGTGTTCTTCTCTCTACTTTTCCTCACTTCTTTATGTCCTCAATATATTATGGATGACGATAACATGTATGTGTGTGTGTGCACACATCCACACAGGCCACAGCCACAGCCACAGCCCACAGTATTTGAGGTCTCTACCTTATACAGGTTTCAAGCCAAAGTTTTCATACATCTCCAGAATTCTATTCAAGTGTCACAAAAATTCTCTTTCAGATGGGAATTCAATATGGAAACTGAGATAAGTAAAATGAAGTTACCCAATGTCACATAGTTAGAATTTATCAGAACAAAAATTTAAACTCAGGATAGCATAGCAAATCCATGCTATTAACTTTTAATTCTTCAGTGAGCCATTAGAGACTTCTCGAATTTCTCCTCCACATACTATGAGCAACTCCTAGATAACAATTTTCATTATCTATGGCATCATTTACAGAAAAATAAATTGATGTGTATTAGCAAAGAAATACAATATTATCTTGGTTTCTGACAGCTACATGCCTAGATGCTGGAAGGAATAGGAACTAAATTCTTAAAAGAAGTAAGCCAGTTGCTAAAATGTTTTTATGTATAAAAATAATATGTAGCATTCAGATGTAGCATTAGTTAAAATATGATTTTATTTTTTTTAATGTTTACTTATTTTTGAAAGAGACAGAGGCAGAATGCGAGTGGGTTAGGGGCAGAGAGAGAGAAGCAGACACAGAATCTGAAGCAGGTTCCAGGCTCTGAGCCGTCTGCACAGAGCCCGACGCGGGGCTCGAACTCATGAGCTGTGAGACCATGACCTGAGCCGAAGTCAGCCACTCAACAGACTGAGCCACCCAGGCGCCCCAATAAATATGATTTTCTAAATTAACTGATCTTATACTTTCTTGACACTTCTCAGAAAAAGCTTACATATACTGATGCCAATGCTGATATTCATTCAGAATCTCCACTCCACGTGGTGGATCCAGTTTAAGTCTTGTCAGGTCTACATATCATTTTCTTAGAGAAACAACTCCCTTTGAAGTTCGTGTATAGCTGATACAGGTTACGAAGATGAAGCAGACAAGAAACTTACTTCGAAGGATTCTGAGAATCTTATGCTTTGACAGTCAAATTGAATAGTGGACACTAACATAAATCGTGTTCTACCATGAGTGATTTATGACAAATTCAAAGACACAGACACACAAACATATATTCTCAGAGAGAGGCAGAGAGGGAAAGAGAGACAGACAGATGGAGAAAGAGAGAGAAAGCCCTAGCTATTTAAAGGAAAATTCAGAGATAACATTGTAATGTTACATGTATGCCAGTGTCTTCCCTCAAATTTTCCCCATCCTTCCAGGAACAGTTCTATAGCTCAATATTCACCTGTTTCAAGAGGATTTTCAAAATCCCCAAATTTCTTCTCCAGTGACTCTGGATCACTAGGTGTATTTGTGGTCATAATTTAACTACTATTTATGACAGTGATGATACAGGTCTTCTGTGCATCATATATTACCTGCTACATGCTGACCCACACTAGAGTGAATCATCTCTGTGATTTCCACGTTTGACTGTAAATTCTCAGGAGCTGGGGGCCTTCTGATTTGACTAGGAATAGTGCAAAAAAAATTGAACTATTAGTTCAAAATAGGTAAATATAAGGAGACTCATGTTTGTAGATAGGAGTTTTAAAATATTTCCTGTATATATCTCACATGCTATGGTGGTTTATTACAACATTGCAACACAAAAACATGTCCGTCTCAGTACAAATTTCAACTAGTTCCAAACAAGTTCCAATCAAAACAAAAGTTAATAATTAATTTAATAAGTTAATGTAATAAGCCTGAAGAGAAATTAGTGCTTGTACTTATAAGTGATATTCTTTGTTAAGTTTTTTTGTTTTGTTTTATTTTGTTTTGTTTTGTTTTGTTTTAATTTGACACAGCAATTTCCGAATTGTTGTTTATCCACATAAAATCACCAAAAAGTAGACAGGTAAATTTTTCATACAATTTTGTGAAAGATAGAAACCACGACTGTGAAGTTAAATAGTATCTTCAAAACAGCAGTTAGCCAATGGAAGGGATAGAAATATGATCAAACACAATTATGAAGCATCTTATCACTTACTACTAACTCTATACATGAATAACCACGTGTGCTGTTTATTGTCCTTGAGTTAAATGAACCACAGACAAATTAAAACCCAAATAGATATTTGTCCTTTTGGCTTTGTTTTGCTCTTTGTTGGTGGTGGCTGCTGTTGTTGGTTGTTGTTGGTGGTGGTGGTGGCAAAAAGTGTCTCTCTCATTTGGGGTGCCTGGGTGGTTCAGTTGGTTAAATGTCTGACTTTGATCATGATCTCATGGTTTGTGAGTTCAAGCCCCGCTTTGAGCTCTGTAATGACAGTGGGAAGACTGCTTGGGATTCTCTCATTTTTTCTCTGTCCCTCCCCAACTCTCTCTCTATCTAAAAAATAAATAAATAAAGCTTTAAAAAATGTGTCTCTCGGGGAGCCTGGGTGGCGCAGTCGGTTAAGCGTCCGACTTCAGCCAGGTCACCATCTCGCGGTCCATGAGTTCGAGCCCCGCGTCAGGCTCTGGGCTGATGGCTCAGAGCCTGGAGCCTGTTTCCGATTCTGTGTCTCCCTCTCTCTCTGCCCCTCCCCCGTTCATGCTCTGTCTCTCTCTGTCCCAAAAATAAACGTTGCAAAAAAAAAAAAAATTAAAAAAAATGTGTCTCTCTTTTTTTGTATTTTTTAATGTTTATTTTTGAGAGAGACAGAGCATGAGCTGTGGAGGGGCAGAGAGAGGGAAGCATAGAATCCAAAGCAGGCTCTAGGTTCTGAGCTATCAGCCCAGAGCCCGACGTGGGGTTCAAACCCACAGATCATGAGATCGTGACCCAAGCTGAAGTCGGTCACTTAACCGACTGAGCCAGCCAGGCACCCCAAAAGTGTCTCCCTTTTGAAACATAGAGACTAGATGATGGGTTTAGTGGAAAACCAATCCTCCTACGACAGTGGAGAACTAAAACTTTGGACTGTTGTCCTCTAAGGATAAGTGCCATCTGTATTTTTCTGTATGTGGATGTATTTGTGTGTAGGCTATTATATTTAATTCCTTGGATCTCAACTTTCAGGGCTTTCATCCACCCCCACTAGAGTGACATGACAGTTAGTCCTTTTCTTCATGGGAAATTCACAAATCTTTCTTTCAGTTAAACATAATACTTAACACATCTAATGGCTGTCTATCAAAAATAAAGGACAGAAAACTCTTTCTACAAACAAGGTACTCTCCATCTATAATCTAACATTCAAAAAGAAAGCAGGGAAGGCCATATCTAAGTATTTTATTTTTTCCCCATTACTTTGTCTGGGACTGAGAAGTTCAGAGAATCCATGGATAATGAAATTTTCTGGCATAAATGAGCATTTCAGATCATCTAAATCCAACTTTCCCTAATAATTTTGTCTCCAAAACCCTTGTCACTGTAACGTCTTCTTTATAAATATCTCATGCATTTAACAGTATTATTATCATCGCAAGATACAGAAATGATTGAGTTTTTAAAACTCTCCTTTTTTTTTTCCAACTGTAAAAATGAGGATCTTACAATATTATTAAGTGTACTCATTTTGATAAATTTCAAGGTATTTGTGGGGCACCTGGGTGGCTCAGTTGGTTAAGCATCTAACTTTGGCTTGACCTCGCAGTTCATGAGTTCAAGCCCCACATCAGGCTCTATGCTAACAGCTCAGATCCTGGATCCTGCTTTGGATTCTGTGTCTCCCTCTATCTCTGATAACAGCTCCAAGCCTGGACCCTGCTTCGAATTCCATGTTTCCCTCTAGCTCTGCCTCTCCCCCACTCGTGCTCTGTTTCTCTCTCTCTCTCTCAAAAATAAATAAACATTAAAAAAAACTTTAGGTATTTTACATATTATCTGTCATGCAGTCAGAGTTAAAAAAATAAAAGCACTTAAGCTAAATATATGACCAACGATTTTTCTAGAAATCTCAAATACAATTCTTTATAATATGCTTAATGCAAAGAAAAAATATATACTCCCCTTTTATAAAGTAGCACATGCTATTTAGTTATAAGTACTACTTTAAATTATTTCTTGTTCTATATTGTCAAGAAATAAGTTTAACTATAAAATGTTATCTTGTCATGCAGATCCAAAATTTATGTTAACCTATAGATTAAACGTTAACCCAGTAGGCAAAAACTGCCTTCAGTTTTTGAGTTATTTTCTCTTAACTTTTTGAGCTCTCTTTATAAATCATGAAAATGAATAATAAATCTTTTCTGATGAATTTTTATGAGCAGTTACTTAAAAATTACATATTACGGGTTTGGTAATTGTATTCTCACTAAAAAATTAGCTGTAACTATCTGTATATGTCCACTCTTTAGTACAGGTCTTTGTTGTACGAGAATCACTCTGCATAATAAATTACTTTGATTAAATGAATCTTTAGATTATCTTTAGAATAACTTGAGGCAAGTGTGCACAATGAGAAACCTTATGCTCGTCTTTGATTTCTTGCATTTGCATTACTGAAACCTCCCATCTTTAATCACTGAACTCTTATGGACTTTAGAGCAAATTTAAAGCAGAGGATAAAAACAATTTATAAAGCGATACAAATGGCCTCAAGTAATAAATTGTATTCCCATCTATATGTGATACTACATAGGCATATTTCGTGGATGGAATAAAACCCAATCCCACATGTTGAATAAACATCTGAATGAAGGAATGATTGGTGTATCCCAATTTAATTGCCCCAAACCACAGACATGTGAACTGCAGTTTTTCTTTCTACACCACAGATACTGTAATGGGATGCTCTATTCTCACCAAGAGCACCTCCCGTTTTTCCTGGTGGTGATCCCTCGGCAGTCCTCCGAAACAAAGAGCCTTTGGTACTATTACCATCGTCCTTTGGTCACATATGTTTTGGGATCATGTAGACCCTGCATGTAATGGCAGCTGATGCAATCAATCTGTTTGTAATACAGTATGAGATGTTGGCATACATCATTTCAAGATATACCTGTGTGACTGAGTTTACAGATTGCAAATAGGTTACCATGCTGTTGTTAATTGGTTGGCTCCCCCAGCCTTCTCCACTTGCTTACTGAGCCCCCAGCAATAGAAATCAGATAAAGATTGGAGAAGGAGAATGTAAAGCTAGTTCGGGGTCATTTAATTGTTTGACAAATCAGAGAAAATGAATTTACATGATGTTCTACCTGGCCAGAAATGAGAGAAGTAAGGAAGTGAGCCGTTCTCCATGTACATCCAGGGATCCTACTAACGACCGAGTTCTATGCCCCCCAGGTCAACACGTTGAAGCTACAACCTCCATTGGGATTGTCCTTGGAAATGAGGCCTTAGAAGAGGTAATTAAGGTTAAATGAGGTCATTAAGGTGGGGACCCAATCTGATGTGATTGGTGTCCTTTTAAGAAGAAGACCCACCAGAGATTCTCTCTTTCCGCCTGAGCACAGAGGAAAATCATGTGAGGATAAAGCAAGGGGAAAGCCATCTACAAACCAGGAATAGATCACCCAAACCAACCCTGACTGTACCTTCAGGTTGAACTTCCAGCCTTCAGAACTGTGAGAAGTAAATTTCTGTTGTTTAAGTCAGAGAATGGCATCGTGCAGTATTTTGTTATGACAGCCTGAGCTGACCAGTGCAGTCCCAAGGAGAGAGGTTTGAAGTGACTCCCGACACAACTCTTTAGAATGGCTAAGTGACAGCCCAGCCAGAGATTGAATGTGAGGCCTGTCTCTCCTTGCAAGTATGGGGGTGACATTTTGCCTCTGGCAGAAGATTTGACCTTCTAAAGCGTGTTGTGAATGGTTCCAGTAGGAGGTTGTGAAGCCTTTCCAGAATATCAACAAATCTAAAAGCGACTTCCTTGTCTGCTAATCCTGTGAATTCAGTTAGAGGACAGTGATTTGTTGGCTGACAAATTCTCACTGTTGTCAGAAACACTGTCAAGTTTAGGATTAAGAATGGGAGGTCAGTTCTTTACTGGGATACCTAGAAATGTACATGTTTGCTTTTTCTCAGTGCACCCATTTCTGTAACTGGAAAATAAATTCACTTCTTAGTATAAAATTATCTTGGTTCAGTCCTGTGTTCATGCCATCTTTGTTTTGTTTGAGAAGCCTGTAGAGTTTCTATGAGCTGGGTTTTATACCGAATATACCAAATGATCAAGAGACAATAAAATATCAGTAGGAAATATTAGGTAGTGTAAAATCGTGAAGACTGGGAAGAGGTTTTCCAGTGGAGCTGTGAGCAGGCCAGTTACACTGCCTCCTAACATGAAAAAAAGAAAAAAAGAAAAAAGAAAAAAAAAACAGTCTCACACAGGAATCCAGGTAAGAAAAAGGACAGATAGTACAGAGTAAAGTAATTATTAAAGAGGGTTATCCAAAAGTCAATTTAATTTAGAGTAATACAGTTTATATAGCAAAGATAACCAATCTAGTCATTGCCTTGACCTCACTGTTGAAGGTATGACAAAAATTCCTCCAGAGACGAAATGAATTTTAATATGGCCTATCAGAATATATACTTCAGAACCACTTAATCTTCAAGCCTTTCCTCTGATCAATTAGGGACTTATGAGGACCTTAAGCCTTATCCTTCATCTGTATCTCACAGTGTAGAAATAAATATTTCCCCCAATTGTCATGAATCTAAAGAGAATGGTTCTTTGAGAGGTTATAGTTGCCTAATTTCCACCTCACAGTTTCAATAAATTCAGACAAGTTATAGCTAGAACATGATGGAGAAATCTATCGAGAGTAGGCAAAGAAACTACAAAAAGAACGCATTTACTTATCCAATTTTCAGTGTGTTCAAAGGCAGCTACAAGAGACAAGATTTTTGCTATTGTTGTTAGGATAGTGGCAAGTGAAGGCAGTAGTCAGTAGGCAGAGTTTGTGATGAAGAATCAGGTATTGATTTTAATCCATAAAAGTGGGTAATTTGGAATCAATAACCGGGACTGCCTAAGGGAGCAGGGCTTGAGGAAGCAGAGTGGGAGCTCTAAAAATGCCATGACTTAGCCACAAGGAACCCGAATCCAATTTCCTGGATAATTGTCACCTGAGAGTTTTTCCAGTTTCAGCTGTCACAAAGATGGCAATGTCGATGGTTAGGCTACCAGAAAAATGGAGGAGAGATCATGACAATGGAAAACCCAGTTTTCCTTGTGTTGCATCAGTGGTAATAAATAGAGAAGAGAAATCTTGAGAAAATAGTCTATCAAACTGCTAATGGGGTGCCTGGGTGGCGCAGTCGGTTAAGCGTCTGACTTCAGCCAGGTCACGATCTCGCGGTCGGTGAGTTCGAGCCCCGCGACGGGCTCTGGGCTGATGGCTCAGAGCCTGGAGCCTGTTTCCGATTCTGTGTCTCCCTCTCTCTCTGCCCCTCCCCCGTTCATGCTCTGTCTCTCTCTGTCCCAAAAATAAATAAACGTTGAAAAAAAAATAAAAAAAAAAAAGATTACTGGGATTCCAAGCAATAAACTCAAACTACAAAAGTGGAGGGAAAGCACTTGCATATCTGAAACAACAGATTACTGCATCCTGGGAACTGAAAACCAAAGGAAAGGAAAGACTATGAGTTTATTTTACACATTTTATCATCAAGTGTTAATGAATTAGTCTACGTTCATTTTTATCCAAGAGATTGTCTTTTACGCCCTCTACACAATGCAATAAGCTCTCAGGATTGTGATCAGACATGGTCATCTATTTTTGTTTGAATGAAACATCCTCAGGCACCAGTGTGAATGAACTATGTACTTACCCATTCTTTATCGTTTAAATATGATATGTCTTTTTTGCTCATACCCTAGAAAAATAATTACAGCTAATGTCCTCCTGAAATTTCTAGGAGTATTATTAAGTATGACTTCTGGATGTATTACAGGATAAATTAAATAAATGTTTTCCAATAAGACACAAAGGTTTACAAACTCTATTCCGTGTTTTAATGACCCCTCACATGCATTGATGCCATAGGCATCTTTATATCACAATCTCACTCATATTTCAAAGCCCTGCACCACTCCTAAGGCCTTTATAAAGCATTTTGTTGCTTCATGCTGCTGGTAAAGCCTGAAAAGACTGGTTTTACTTTTTTTTCTAAAGTCTCTCTGCCCTTAGAATAAATTTTACACGTTCAAAAATTTACTTTCTCACTTCCAGAATGGCCATGTAAGGATTTCAGCAGACCCTCTCCCCCATGAAGCAACCATTTCACTGGTAAAATTAAAATTATATTAAAAAATAAAATTCTCTGCAATTTTTCCTAAAACATATAAAATGAAGAAATGTTTATTTAAGAAAATCTATTAAATTGGGCACCTGGATGGCTCAGTCAGTGAAGCGACCCACTTCGGCTCAGGTCATGATCTTGCGGTTTGTGAGTTCAAGCCCCACGTCCGGCTCTGTGCTGACAGCTTGGAGCCTGGAGCCTGCTTCCGATTCTGTGTCTCCTTCTCCCTCTGCCCCTCCGCCCCTTGTGTTCTGTCTCTATCAAAAATAAATACATGTAAAAAAATTAAGAAAATCTATTAAATATTAGTAAGAACAACAAGAATCTTCTCATGAGCATATGTGTATGTGTATGTATGTGTGTGTGTCTCTGTGTTTGTAACATAGGACACAAGATCTGTGCTGCCTCCACCTTCATACCCAGCTCAGTGTGAAGGAAACTCCACGCTACGTGCCTGTGGCCAAGACAAGTAATACTTTCTTCTCCCAATACCCAATGTAAAGCTATGGTTTTACTTTAGGGGAGGTAGGTAGCCAGTATGTCTCATCCTCCTCCTTAACCATATGTTACAGAAGTTCTATTCCAGGTACCTGTGGCTGAGAGGACTGGCGTTTCTTCCTCCACCAAACCCCCATTCGTGAAACAGAAGCTGTACCCCAGCCACAGAGGGTTGAGAATACTGGGAATTCATAGGTTTTGCCCCAGCTTGCTAATAGACTGCTGGATGAATGATGAAAGAGTCAAATCACAAAGACCAAGGGCTACCATCCCCACAGGACCCTCAACCCATAGAGCAAGTGTATCTGCCTGGAAGAAGGCCATCGTGCCCAGGTCCAGTGTAATGGCATAGATGTTCTACCCATAGGTATGCCATGCTGTAAGAACAGAGATTTCTGGAGCTCTCTTTAAGGGGACTGACTTTATCTGGCACAGAGCAGGCAAAATTTATGCCTAAAGAACACCCTGACAGTAAGCAAATAAGGAGGCTAGTAGCCCAAAGGTAGCACTCGCAACAAGAATAGACCAACTCAAAGTTTGGTAGAGAGAACGAGGGAAAAGATACAAGTAAGAAGTCCCCTCCTGAGACTGGAGGAAGCGTTAGAGATAGGCAACACCTTGCTCTTGCCAAGTTATCCACTTTTTTTTTAAGTTTTATTTGTTTATTTGAGAGAGAGAAGGAGGGGCAGAGAAAGAGGGAGAGAGAGGATCCCAAGCAGGCTCCATGCTCTACGCTGAACCTGACATGGGGCTCGACCCCACAACAGTGAGATCATGACCTGAGCCGAAATCAAGAGTCAGACACTTAACCAACTGAGCCACCCAGGCACGCTGAGAGCTTTTATTCTTAAATTAATATAGAAAATAGAAGATAGCAAAAAATGTTTACAAGACATGACAGCATATGTTGAGTGCTAAGTACCATGTATACTGGTAGAGAAAATACTACGTTACTTTCCTTGCATCAGACTTTGCACACAAGCCTGAGTCTCATGGCTACCAAGATCCTGAAATCATGGAAAAATAAGTGATAATTCTAAATTCACATATATGAAATATAATGGGAAGGTAATCCTTCATTAGATGAGAGATTTCAACAAAGTTTTGAAGCAAAAGCCCCGGTTTGCTAATGCGTTGGACGATACCTGAGAAGGTAGTTGATCTGTCCTGCCTAAATTGAAATGGGTGCCGTGGATTTTGGAATCCTAGATTGAATGAATCCTCCTTCTGGCAACTCCAGGGTATCTTCACACTCGTCCCCTCATGCAAAGCTAGATAGCTCATAAGCTCTATAATTCTGTCATATCCGGAACTTCTAGGCATAGGACTCCCATTCATTCCCTCATTGTAAAATACAAGGGGACACCCAAAGTGTAACATATATTTGAAGGAAATCATTAAAGAGAAAATATTAAGGTAAAAGAATGTAAAACTTGTACCAGAGGTCAGAGAGCACTGAAGCGGCACAGAGTATTAAAAAACATGACCATGCAAAGCATTTTTAGGGTGGTGGAACTCTTCTGTACGATATGGCAATTAGGAAATGTAGGCTTCAGTATATTTGTATACAGTTTGTAATTGTGGGTATCTGGCATTATCCTCTGATTGACACTCATTGAACTTTATAGCACAACAGATAAAGTTTCTGTTGAAATATTACCTGAACACAAGCCAAAGGCACAGAGACTTCAGTAAGGACACACGACAAAGAACATTGTTTCCAAGAAAGAAAGAAAGAAGAAAGAAAGAAAGAAAGAAAGAAAGAAAGAAAGAAAGAAAGAAAGAAAGAAAGAAAGAAAGAAAAGAAGAAAGAAGAGAATGGGACAGGATATGAGAGAAAAGGGAAGACTCCAGGGCCAGGAATGATTCTAGCATGTGAATTTAAATGGAGAGGTGATGATAACAGAAAAGACCTAGAAGAAATAATTAATATACAGTAACAGTAATTCCTGGGTGGTTAAAATAAGTCACATGTAGTAATAACTTATATGTGGGTACAAGTAAGTTTTTATCAACTGGAAAGAGGTATGGCCCTTCAAATGGAAAGGACTGAATAACAATAAGGATATAAAAAAAATATTTTAATGGGCCACACTCAGACATATTGTTATGACATTTAACACAATAAAACAATGTCCCAAAGGCTTCTAGATAAAATAGGATAAAATGAGAATGCAAATGTGTTTGTTAAAAGATGTCTTACAGTAACATTGAAGCTGGTATTAAGCTAATATTTCGAGTTAGCTCAAAGGGTCTGTCTCCACTGCCCATGATCCACCAGCAGAAAAGGGCACACGAGTTTCTGAGGAAAAATAGTTTTGAACATGTGCTTCAGCTTAAGCATTACTAAACTAGGTATTCAAGATGTTGTTATCATAAAGAATCAATGCTTTTCTGTTTCATACACCCTTTCACAGGACACTTGAAGATACGCTTCAGCTAACTAAGAGCAGCTGTCACAAAAGTGAAACACGTGGGTTATAATAACAGTTCAGGGGAGAAATCTCAGGGTAGCCACTGTCAATAATTCTGGCAAGTATTTTATTTGGTCTGAATTAGAATACCATTTCGGAGGCCTCCGTGACACACTTTTTTTAGGATAAAAATGGAATGATTTCAGTAAGGTATATAACATCAACAATGTTGTAAAACATCCTTAATAAGGTGAGTACAAAAAATAATAATAATCAAAGCAAAAAATAATTTTAGAAAACTCAGAGGGAAACTAACAAGTACACAATGAGAAAGAGAGAATGAGACGTCTTTATGTATGTCAGGATGCTAATATGTCAATTTATAATGGAAGAAGGTAAGAGATAAAAATGAAGCAATGAGAAATATAGGTGTGTGTATGTGTGCAATTAGAGTGTGTGTGTATGTGTGTGTGCTACATAATGATGACAGCCAAAATAAAGAAAAAAAAAGGTTAGAGATATTACCACACATTTGGAAAGGAGAGAAAAGGGGGTGAGGACATTTTAGCAAGTTATGTTTTCAACTTTCATATGAAAAGCCATAAGTAACTTAAGGTTAATGAATTTTAAAAAGTCACCAAAGATATTATTGGCAGTTAATTAAAAGACGCTGATCCATTGCCTGTGAATCCCTAGAAGAATTGCAAGCTCTGCTAAGGACTTTGTGAATTCCGTTTGAAACACTCCAATTGAATATAGTCTCCTCTTTAATTTTTTTTAATGTTTATTCATTTATTTTTGAGAGAGAGAACACAAGCAAGGGAGAGACAAAAAGAGAAAGGGAGACACGGAATCCGCAGCAGGCTCCAGGCTCTTAGCTGCCAGCACAGAGCCCAACGTGGGGCTCGAACCCACCAGTTGTGAGATCATGAACCCACAATTGTGAGATCGTGACCTGAATGGGAGTCAAACGCTTAACTGACTGAGTCACCCAGGTACCCCTGAATATACCCTTCTCTTTAATGACCCAGGACAATCACAGGGAAGCTTATCCCTGACAGAGAAGGGGCCCTGAACACCCTGGAGGATGGTGGAAGAAATATCCTTGGAGCTAGTGGGTAAGAGGAATTCGAGGAAAATTGGTCCCTGCTGTGTTTCTGTCCCATAATCAATACAAAGGCTTCTTCCATTTAAGAGAATTACTTTGCCAGTTATCAAATGGGAAGTTGATGTCTTTGAAGAACTGGAGAATAAGGGTTTAAATTCTTGCATAGCAATTTGACAGAGCGAGTTTGCGTTTGTTGAATGAAATAATGAAACTTTTGTTTGTAATTGTTATGTTTTCATTGATCTTTCTAGTGCTATAGTACATAGAAATATCAATCTATGATGAATTGGGAGTAAAAGATCTTGTCTCTCATCATAGGCAATTTCAAAAGCACTGCTTTGCAGCATAAAGTCACCATCTGTCTTTGGTCTTTTTCAAGTTCAAGTCACTTGTGCTTAGAATGATGGCTGCCCTATACCTGTGATGCAAGTAATCTTTTAAGTGAATAAATGAAGGAAGGAATGTCTCAAACAGGATACAGTTAATAAATATTTATTGAATGTTCAAAAATTAAAAACTGGCTTCCCCTGGGGGCAGGCAGGACTGGGAGACCAGATTGATGAAAAAGGGGACTGCCTTTCATTGTAGTCTGTTCTTATTGCTTAATTTTTTACCACTAAAATGTGAGCAGGAAGGAGTCTTTTAAATGGAGAAGAGAATTTCTCTGACTGTAGAGATGAAAAGGAGTCTACTGAGTACTACTTTTATCGTGTGGAAAGAGAACATATTTTCTCTAAAATACAAATTACAATTATCACTTTTTTTTCAATTAACTTTTATGGTGTTATCTATAACCTCCCCTCGAAAGAATCTCACAGTCAAAAACACTTCTTCCCCTCTGAATCATGTCTTCTTATACCTGTGTGTGTGTGTGTGTGTGTGTGTGTGTGATGCTATAGCATAACCAATGGATTTCCCAGATGATTTCATCATATCTGCAAGCTTCTCATAGGCAGATGCCACGTCTTTTTTTCTTTCATGACACTCTATGACCACTAACGTTTCTGAAATGGAAACTTTCTTCAAAGATCAGTTGTGGACAAATCCAGAAAAGAAAAAAAATATATAGCAGTCTCCTGTCTTCTCTATGCTAGTATCAGGCACTCCAACATCACCTGCCATAATTTTGGACTTTTAACGAACCAAGAGATTTCCCCTCTTCTAAAGAATATGAGGACAGGCTATTTAAGAGGCACCGTTATTTGATCAGAACACTTCACGAAACAGACTGAACAAAATAGTACAGAACATTCATTTGTTGTCTGCTGTTATTGCTAGTTTTGTGGTTTGGGCTGATATGTATCAAATGTCTACTATGTATAGGATTCCATGGATCTTAATCATATGAAGAAGAAAAAATGAAAGCACCTATTTCTGAGCCTATTTTCAACAAGATGAGAATCATCTGGAAGAAACAGCAACCACCATATGAGAAAAAAAAGCCAATCATCTTGCAGAGGGATTACTAACCATTGTAAATATACCTTAGAAAATGTAAATTTGAGCATGGGTCTCTTCAGGCTCATTCCAATTTACCATTTTACCCTCTTCCCCTTTTTATGACACTCAGGAAAAAATTGCTTCCACTCTAAAAATTATTGTATTATACGTTTATGCAACATGAAAAAATGTTAATTCTTCAGGGAGATGTTCCCTCAGGCCTTCCATTTGATTTCGAATTGGATGAAGTGAATGACAGTATTTCATCATCAAAACCCCCCTGGGAAGGTGTTTTGGCTTGCCTAGTAAATCGTGGATGTCATGTTGATTTTCTTTTTATTACTCCACTAAAAGATGGTATTGACTCCTTGTGAAAATTGGGAATGAAGAAAAATAAACTATAAAATGTCTGCCCTTAATCTTCTCTCTTCTCAGTGTTAAGAAGCTACAAAGAACTAATATAGTTGCAGGATGGTTGTAGCTATGGTTACTTACCCCAACTCCTGACATTTCAAAATACCTACCTAACAATACGGGCAAAGACTAAGGCAAAAGTGTAGTTACTCCTACTGAACTTGAAAAACTATCTTCATGTTTTTTTGCTATGTTTTATTCTTCCTATAATCCATAAAATACATTGTACAAAGAGTTTTCATTTATGATTGAAAGACTAGAGAGATCAAGCCACTCATCCGAGACCACCCAATCGGTAGAGTGGAGATACTGACCTGGTATCCCGCCTTCTGTCTCTAAGCCCCAGCTTCTTCACAAAAACATCAGGATGCACCCCTGCAAGTGAATCCTTCCTGTTACATCATTCATAGGAATGTTGTGCTTTCAAATTGCACAGTTCATTTGCTGTAGTTATTCTCTCTGGCTGTAGTGAGTCTTCAAGTTCCTGTCTTGGCAGTGTTTCTGTCATTTGTATTTTCAATGGATTCTGTGTCACTCGCTCCCGACATGGAAGGAGTGCAATCTTTCAAACCACGGGGTTTGCTTCAAACATCTCTTGCCTCTGCGAGATCCTGCAGCTGGATTTCAAATCAATGCCTGTCACCCTGCTGCTTTCCAGATGACGTCTAATCCCAGCTCCTTCTGCCGGGACCTGACAGAAACAGGGAGTTATCAACTGGCTCACTTCTACCTTCCAGCTGGGTAAGAGTCAGCACTTACTTACAGTTTGGATGCCGTGTCCAACTAAAGCTACTAGCGTCTTGATGTCTTAGGACCTCGAACATGCCCAGTAGTTGTCAGAGGATAGCACCCAGGCCATCAACACCAACTGGAGTTAGACACTTGTTAGAAATACAGACTCTTGGATCTGTCCCTAGACTTCAGAGAGTCTAGAGGTGGGGCTTCGCAATCGGTGTTTTAACAAGTCCTCAGGAGACTATGTCGTACAATGAAGATTGAAACTAATTTTCTCTTTTATTCTGTGTTGGCTCAGCCTGAGGAACTGGGTTTCAACTTCTACCCATGCTTATAGTTTTCTCTCGAACCAACTAAGCAGCTTGCAGTAAAGACAAAAATAGAAACTTTGAATTCCAATGAACATAATGTCAAAGCCCCTTGAATATTGCTCTATTGTAGAGCAATATTCTTGTTTCTCAGTACAAATTCTAAAAGGTCATTTTCAAAATATATAAGTACATATATACACTTATGTCCAAACTCACATAAACAATAGAAATTAAAATTACTCATTTTATTGATGATGATTAGCTGACAGTGTGACTCTGAAAGGCAATCATTTTTTTAAAAAAGCAAAAAATGTGTTGTTATGAGAACCATTTACATAGGATAACAGACGTTTCTAGATGAGCATGATTGAATGTGTTTCTTAAAAGAGCAGTCCATGATCTTTAATATACTTCTTTTTGTGTACAAGTGTTGCTGGTGGTAGTTTTATAGGAGATAAAGAGAAAGTTCCACCAAGGGCATCTCCCCACCATTGTACCATACAAAACAATCTGAACATTTGGCACTAAGAATGTTCACCAAAGTGAATTCAGTTTAATAATTTTCTTTGTTACTCATGGGCTTTGATTTCCTTTGCAGAACTATGACTCATAGAAATGGCCTTGATCCTGGATTAGCAAATATACAAAATATGTATAATTTAAGATGTCCTTGCTACCTGCTCATTGGAATGAAATGACACAAACACAAATGGAAATAAGTGCGCTGGAAGGGAATCTCGTGTCTGGTCATATCTTGGGTACAAGATAAAGGATGGGATCCCTTCATTCTCAAAATCAGGAAAAAACAAGACTGTAATTGAAATTCTAATGAGAATTATTCAGGTTACACTTGATGCAGAACTGAAATCACATCTTCACCATTATGCTAGGAAATTAGAGAATATGCCAGAGCACATTAGATATTATCTAGTCATGCTCTCATTTTACAAATGAGGAAATTGATACCTAAAAAGGAAGACACATTACACATTTAACTGTTGTTTTTTGTTTTTTTGTTTTTTGGGGGGCTTTCCTATTTCTTTTTTTTTCAATATTTTTTTCAAAATTTATTTTTATTTTTTTTAATAAAGATTTTTAAGGTTTATTTATTTTTGAGAGAGACAGAGTGTGAACAGGGGAGGGGCAGACAGAGGAGGAGACACAGAATCCGAAGCAGGCTCCAGGCTCTGAGCTGTTAGCAAAGAGCCCGACACAGGGCTCAAACTCACAAACCACGAGATCATGACCTGAGCCAAAGTCAACCACTTAACCGACTGAGCCACCCAGGTGCTCTGTTCAATATTTTATTTTATTTTATTTTATTTTATTTTATTTTATTTTATTTTTTAATATAATTTATTGTCAAGTTAGCTAACATACAGTGAATACAGTGTGTTCTTGGCTTCGGGAGTAGATTCCTGTGATTCATCACTTACATACAACACCCAGTGCTCATCCCAACAAGCACCCTCCTCAATGCCCATCACCCATTTCCCCTCCCCCCCTCCTCACCCCCATCAACCCTCGGTTTGTTCTCTGCATTTAAGAGTTTCTTATGCTTAGCCTCCCTCTCTGTGTGAAACTATGTTTTTGGCTGCCCTATTTCTTAGGATTATACTCTGTATTAATATCCTAGGACCACCAAAAGAAATTACCCCAAGCTTTGTGGCTCAACACAGCAGAAAATTATTCTGCCCTAATGCTGGGGGCTATAAATCTGAAATCAACTTGTTGGAAGCCCTTAGGAGACCCTAGGGAAGAATTCTTTCTGCCTCCTCTAGCTCCTGAACAGAATGCTTCTAAGTCTTCAGGCATTTCGTAATTTGTGACATGGGTTAGAAACTTCAGTCTTGTTAACACATCCACTATCTTCTATGACATCACAATAAAAATCCCAGTGGGAATATTTAGAAAAATAGAAGCTAATTGTTAAATTTATATGGAAATGCAGAAGACCTTGTGTTATCAAACTAATCTTGGTGGGGGGGGGACAAATTTAGAGGAACTACACAACCAGATTTCTATACTTGTTATAGAGCTATAGTAATCAATGCAGTGTGGTGTTATTTTAAAGCCAGGTAAGTTAGTAGACCAGTGGAGCATACTAGAAGAGCTAGAAATGACTCTATGCTTATATGATTGATTGCCTTTCATACACCTGTATGATGATTACATTTTAAAAGAATGGCTTTCAGCTCCTTGAGAAGACACGCCAGAATGGTAGAAGGCACATATACTCCTCAAAGGGACAGAGAAGGATTTACAATTGTAATTTACTAAACGTTTTAGGAAAGGGAAGTCGGGGGGCTATTGTCAGGTGTTGGATATAAGGAACAGTAAATTCTGCTGTTTTCAGCTTTCTCAGGTAGGCATTTTGATAGGGGAACTAGGGCCATTCTAGGATGACTACCTTATGATGCTTGGAGCCATGAGGGAAATGGTCATCTCTTACTGCAAAGGTTTGGATGAAGTCATTATGAGCCAAGAGTTCTGCAATTCTTGGCCCCAAACTAGAAACAACCAAAGTATGAAGCAAGGGGAAGTGGATAAACTACTCATGAGTGAAAAGGAGCCAGGTTTTAATGATATACCCACAATAACATGAATAAACCTCAAAATCACTATGTGCTGCACAATAAGCTAGGAACCAGAGTTCATCCTGTGTTTGTTTCTATTTCCATGAAGTTCCAGAACAGGTAAAACTGTCCTACTTACCTTCTAATCTCCAAGAATTTTCTCTCAAGCCTCGTCGTTTACAACTTAGGGTCTATGGTATCAAACTGAAATCCCATTCTCATTGAGGTTGGTTGCAACATTTTCAGGGAATCATTTCCAGTCTACCCTTCCCTTAGCAAGCAAGGAAGAGTGCTTGAGAAGTCATTGTACTTGGAATATACTTTTGTTCCTTCACTAATGGCCATGATCCATTGGAATCATCTCAAGGGGCATATCCATGTCACAATAGAAATATTCTACATAGATGTGAAAGGAAAAAATCACAAAATGCCCCCATTTCATTACTGCAATAAATGGGAAAAGCATAACATCTAGGGCAGGAAGATGCCTAAACACGTAATGATCTCCTAGCATTTGTCTTGCGTAACCACCTAGCCTTGGAAATAAGATTTAAATTTTAGGTAAAATACATGCTTGTAGAACACATTAGAAAAAGATAGGAAGGGATGCCAGTCTAAGTTTTAGTAATGTCCTAATGTATACAACAGTCTTTGACAGTCATAGAAAATGTTAACTAAAAATTAACTCTTAAAAATAACACTGAAAAGTTTCCACAAGAAGGTATCTATTAGGCACTATCACAATAAGGAAATGGAAGAGAGAAGGAAAAAAAAAAACAACAGCAACACTATTTTACATTCTTAGCTACAATTTATTTAGAGAGAAATGCTGATTTGTCACCTTCTTTCAAGTGATGCAAAAGCTGAATGCTCATTTAGTAAGAAGATATATAGAAAGGCCAGAAATAGCTACTTAAAAAGCCTATGATGAGAAAATCTGACAGGACACTGCACATATGAACGGAAATATAAAACACATCATTTACTTGATAATTTTCACAGTCTGGCCAAGGCGAAGGTTTCCAGGCCATTGGTTAGGCAAATGTTATCATTTTACTCCTTTCCTTCTTTAAACCTGCATGAAGATTCAGATCAGGAACATGCAACTATTAAGTATCTAGACACAGTTTAAGAATGATATGAAAAATAGTGTGACTAATGAAAAATCATAAAGTTACACTCGTTTGTGAAGAGTCCATCATAACCCATTCATTTTACCATTGCCCTTAGGGCTTCTTTTCTTTTCAGTTTCTGCTTTGCTTTGTTTTGTTTCGTCTGTTTCTCTAGATGCTATTTCTAAGCCACGTAGGTCAGTGAACAAATACTAAAATGCACAATATATTGATCTAATCTGTGTCTTTCCTGAGTTCATCCTCTTTCCCTTTGAGTTCATCCTCTTTCCCTTTTAATATAGTAGGAGTAAAGGAACCATTTGCTTTCTGAACTATAAATTCAGAATCATTAAGAGTACTGACTCTGGGTTTTTTCTCTGACCCTCACCTCACTGGCTGAGCTGGATCATGGCTTCCGATGATTGACAGGAGACACAGAAACATCCACAGGCTCCCTTCTCTCTCTCACTTGCTTTTGCGTGCGCTTTGGGCTGGATCTTCTGACTGATGGGCAAGCTCTTGGCCTCATATATCTATCTTTCCATGCTTCGCCTTGCTTGGAATTCAAGAAGCCTGTCGAGCTCCTTAAACGAGCATATATATCCCACAGAGCTTCAAAACCCTCGGCTCAAAAGACCTAAATCAGCAACAACAATAGCAACCACAGAAAAGTATCACTGTCTATTGAAGGAAGAAGCCCAGGTAAAAGGCATATTCCTTCAGGTGGTCCTCTGACTCTTTCATAAGCGGAAGCCCCTTAAAGGCAAGAAATTAGAAGGGAGTGCCAACGGCCCGTAAAATGTAAGGAGTAGCTATGGGGCGTCAATTGTGAGGGATGTCAGTTGTGAACCAGGAAGTTTCCTACCTACGCTTTCTCTCTGACAGATAAATATACCAAATATTTAAAGGAACATCGTTGAACATAAAAAAATGATATTTTTTATAGCTGACAGTATTATAGTTGTATAACTATTCTAAAGTGTTAAAAATGTTTACTCGTTCAAGCCATTAATTGAGTTGCCTGGGAGGCTCAAGTCTGTTGAGTGTCTGGATCTTGATTTTGGCTCAGGTTATCATCCCGGGGTCGCAGGATAAAGCCCTATGTCAGCATGGAGCCTGCTTAAGATTCTCTCTCTAAAAAATAAAACAGAAAAAATAAATAGCAACTGTCATTTAGAGAAGAGTTAGTTGTGGAGGCCTGTATTTAATAGCAAACAAAAAGTTCTGAAATAATATAGATTATATCTCCCAGGACATCATACGAAATGTATACCCCAAGGTACAATGAGAGGATGTGTATCTACATGTAAGGATAAGAGCTATTGAACGTAACTGAAAACGTTATAACCTAAGCAGAGGACTGATACCTATGTAACTATGCTCTTTCTCATCCCATATATTCTGTCCTATACTTATATATCATTCATTTGACTGTTATTAACATTTTTTTAATGTTTTTTTTTTATTTTTATTTTTGAGAGACAGAGTGACACAGGCAGGGGAGGAACAGAGAGGGAGGGAGACACAGAATCTGAAGCAGGCTCCAGGCTCCAAGCTGTCAACACAGATCCCGAGGTGGGGCTCAAACCCATGAACCATGAGATCATGACCTGAGCTGAGGTGAGACGCTTAAACCAACCGAGCCACCCAGGCACCCACCATTTGACTGTTCTCAAAGGCTGTCCACATTTGGTGTAGCACTGATGTGAATGAATTTTAGTTACCATAGTGTACTTAAACAACATCAGTCCCTAACTACAATCCCATGTCTCAATCCATGACCCATCATGTAACCACTGTTAAAGCCTGTGGGGGTTGGTTGCTACGCATCTGCTCCTCAGTTCATGAATGTACAACAAGGTATGTCATTGTGTCTGTCACTTCTTGGTCTCTTGGGGATGACCTCGTGATATTTTACAAAAATAGATCATTGAGGGGCGCCTGGGTGGCGCAGTCGGTTAAGCGTCCGACTTCAGCCAGGTCATGATCTCGCGGTCCGTGAGTTCGAGCCCCGCGTCAGGCTCTGGGCTGATGGCTCAGAGCCTGGAGGCTGTTTCCGATTCTGTGTCTCCCTCTCTCTCTGCCCCTCCCCCATTCATGTTCTGTCTCTCTCTGTCCCAAAAATAAATAAACGTTGAAAAAAATAAAATAAAATAAATTTAAAAAAAACAAAAATAGATCATTGAAAGAAAAAAAAAGTGACCGATAAAGATGAAAGTGCAGCAAAAAAAAAAAAAAAAAGGATAATGTTAGAACAGAAATTTGAACCAAACATAAAATCCATTATGGAAGAAATAGCTGACAATAAAGTTGTCCGCAATGCTGCCATTTGAGAGAGTCTAGAAATTCAGCTAGAGGAATTTAGCTAAGATGCATTTACCAACATAAATGAGGAAAGTGGTTATAATGAAAAGGATGAAGATATCTCAAAGAAAGTGGTGATGCCAAAAAACTTCACAGGGAAGGAACTCTCAGAGTTATTTCACAAAATTAAAGAATGGAGGGTAAAGTGCTGGAAGCTGATCCAAACATAGAAGATATATAAAAATTTTCACAGGCACAGAAAAGATGCTTATTCTGTAGCCTAAGTTATATGACTAACAGAAGGCAAGTACTATTTATAAATATTTTATAAAGAAATAAACCACTTAATTCACAATGTTTCTAATGTTTTAGATCAATGTACTAAGTGAATATTAATTTTAGCATTTTTTTAAAGCCCCCTTTGCATTTATAACCAATAGTAAAGTTTACAACCTTTTGACAAAGCATTTTTAAGAGCTATAGAAGATTAATACGTTTCCCCACTGAGTACTAAGATCCCTTTGCCTGGTGTCAGCTCGCAGGGTAATTTGTGTGTTGCCACACTACCGTACAATAAATGCTCCCTCTACTTACAGTTCATGCTAATGCTTACGTGCTTTCCTTCCTTCTTGTCTACCCAACAAATGGCCTATCTTGCTTCAAGACTCATCCCCAGAATCATCTTGAGGTCTTCTTTAATTTCCAGGTAATGCTAAATTCTTCTGGAATTTTGATTTTTTGACATGTTTTCCGGGTCCCAATGAGAGTATCCATTTTATATTTTTAGAGGTGTTTTTTATCAAGGTTGTGAATTCCAGGAATGTTCATCTGTGTATCATTAACATAGAGCTGCTTATCTGAAATAATGGGCTCGTAGGGATTGTTTATAAAATTGAATGAATTTGCCATTTTCTTTTTATTGTGCAACTCCAAACATGATACATCTGATGTTTGCAATTTTGTGTGTTCATAATGAACCCCAAAGGTCCACAATGTGTTCTTGTGTTACATTCTTTCTTTCAAATATAATTTATTGTCAAATTGGCTAACATACAGCATGTAAAGTGTGCTCTTGGTTTTTAGGGTAGATTCTGTAGTTCGTTGCTTACATACAACATCCAGTGCTCATCCCAACAAGTGCCCTCCTCAATGCCCATCACCCATTTTCCCCTCTCCCCCAAACCCCCATCAACACTCAGTTTGTTCTTTGTATTTAAGAGTCTCTTATGGTTTGCTTTCCTCTTCTCTGTTTGTAACCACCTTCCCCCACTTCCCTTCCGCCATAGTCTTCTGTTAATTTTCTCAAGATCCACATATGAGTGAAAACAAATATCTCTCTTTATCTGACTGACTTATTTCACTCAGCATAATACTTTCCAGTTCTTAAGGCCCAAAGTTGTGCCAAACTTACACTTCAGAAGTGAGTCTAGCAAGTCACTGCTTTTGAAGGACATTATATTAACCCTAGGTTTTGACAAGGTAAAGGTCTTTGGTAACCTTGTGGAGTTGTGCGGGTGAAAATTCTGATGGAGTTACAGGGACGAAAGCCTGGTTGCAGTGTATAAGCGAAAAAAAAAAAATAGAAGGAAGTCTCTTGTTTAGAGATTGTAGATAGAAAGCATTTATCTATGATCATAATCTCCCAAAGCGTCACTAATGGCAGTAAAGGGATTTTTTAAAAGACACAACCACACAAAGATAAGAACTGAAGGGGTAGCAACAGGTCTCCAACAACAGTTAATCTGAAAAGTAAATGAACTGGTGGTGAAAGATTGAACAGATACATACGAAATGGAACCTTAAACCCTAAGGGATAACTGAGAAATAACTTATGTGTCATTCTCTTTAGAAAAGGCAGTGATAAGATACTCTGCCATGTAATGCTAGAAGTATAGGAAAGAGGTGGGTAAAAAGAAGAGGATTTAGTTGAAATGTTCCTTAATAACAGATCCATTCAGATAGAGATTCATTCTTTACGAGTGTGTCCAGACATGTAACTCCATATATGATTGAGGGTAGTGGTGCTATTTGGAAAGAGTGTTCACCTTCCTTTGGCTTCAAAATGTTGATGACAATGCCAGCAGGAAGCTATAAAAATTTCCTCTCACGGTTCTGACCAGCCAGTGTACCATTTCACTTATCTCATTTTGGTATAGGTGTAACTTGACAGATATAAAATGAATACCCCCTAATGTGAAAGATGAAAGAAACGAAATAAATGCAATTTCTACTGTCTCAGAGGAAGAAGAGCTTTAAAAAATTACTATTTCTTTTAACTTTATGTATTTATTTTGAGGCAGAGAGACAGAGACAGTGGGGGAGGGGTAGAGAGATTGGAGAGAAAATCCCAAGCAGGCCCAGTGCTGTCAGTGGAGAGCCAGATGAGGGGCTCAAATTCATGAACAGGGAGATCCTGACCTGAGGTAAAATTAAGAGTTAGATGGTTGACCGACTGAGCCACTCAGGTGTCCCTCAAAATTACTATTTTTAAATAGATAGGAAACAATATGAAACTATGACAAATGAACGGCTAAATAAGAAAATTAAAGGTCTAGAAAACAGGAAAATAGTTTATAAAAATTAAAAAATATGGTAGAATAAAATGAAAACACATTTTGGAAAATTGGAAGATAAATTTGATGTCCCCTGAAAATGAGGGCAAATTTAAAAATAAAAAAAAATGGAAAATGAAAGAAACAAAGAGATTATATGTATATTTAAAGAAACCATCTAAGTATCTAGGAAATCAAACTCTATATAACAGGAGTTCTAGAAAGAAAGATTAGAAACAAAGAGCAGAGTGGGTTATTAACAAAATATTTGGAGATTATTGATAATTGAAACATATGTTTATGGACTAAAAAATGTGCAAAGTATTCAGCATGGTTTAGTCATAGCTCCACACCCCAGTGATTATCATTCTGAAAGTTTCTAATACTAGGTAACAAAAATAAAATGTTAATCTTTTCAAAATACAACAAAAATAAATATTAAATAGCAGCTATAACAATTATAACAGCAATTTTAACAGGAATTAGATAGATCTCAATATTGTAAAAACACCAGAATCTAGAGTGATCCTTCAAAAATGAAGGGAGAAAATCAGGTCAGCAAGATGGTGTCCTAAGAAGATCATTTGTGCATGGTACATAATACTTTTAATTTGTGGTTGAATTTGGTTTCTCAGTATTTTGTTTAGGATTTTTCCATCAGTATTCGTAGTGGTCATTGATTTGTTAGTTTTCTTTCTTTGTAACATCTTTGTTATCGGGGCAATATTGGCCTCATTGAATGGATTTGAAAATGTTCCCTCGCTCTGTTTTCTCAAAGAACTTGATAAGAAGGAAGACTAGGTCTTCTTTTAATGTTTCCTACAACACACCAGTACAGCAATCTGGTCCTAGGTTTTTCTTTCGTGGGAGATAATTGAGTACTAGTGTGATCTTCTTACCAGTTACAGTTTTAATCGGATTTTCTATTGCTTTACAATTCAGGCTTGAGAGATTGTGTGTTTTTAGAAATGTGTCCACTCATCTAAGTTGTTCAGTGTGTTGGCATAGAAATGTTTAGACTGCTCTTTTGTAACCCTTTCCATTTCTGTAAATTCATTAGTATGGTTCCCTCTATCATTTCCAATTTTAATTATTTGAGTAATTAGGATTTTTCTTAGTCCATCTAGCTAATGATGTTCCCATTCTGTAGATCTTTTCAAACCCGTTCGTTGTTGTTTCTTTTAATTGTTTTGTAGATTCTATTTTATTTATCCCTCTTATAATTTTATTGATACCTTCCCTCTGCTAACTGTGGGTTTAATTTGTTCTTCCTTCCAGTTCCTTAATGAGTAAAGTTTACCTCTTTAGTTTGAGAGCTGTATTTTTTATATGCAATGTAAGATTTTACAACCATAAACTCTTAGCGACCATTTTGTTGCATCTCATATGCTTTGGTTTGTTGTATTTTCATTTGGCATTAGATGTTTACTGGTTTCCCTTTTGATTTCTTCTTTGACCCACTGGTTGTTCAAGAACGTGTTGTTCAATTTCTACATATTTGGAATTTTCTAGTTTTCTTTCTTCTGCGGATTTCTACTATTATGATTGGAAATATATTTTATGAATTCAATCTTTAAAAATGCATTATGAGGAGTGCCTGGCTGGCTCAGTCAGTAGAGCATGAGACTCTTGCCCTTAGGATTGCGAGTTAGAGTTGCAAGTTGGATGTGGAAATTACTTAAAAATAAAATCTTTAAAACAATAAAATAAAATGCATTATGACTTCTTTCGGTGCCTAACACATGAACTGTCCTGGAGAACTTCTATATGCTCTTAGAAAAATGTGCACCATGCTGTGATTTGGGAGAATGTTCTATCTGGTTGTTCTATCCTCTTTCTCCTTATTGATCTTCTGTCTGTTGTTCTACCCATTATTCAAAGTGGGGCATTCAAGTCTCCTACTATTATTATGGAGCTATCTCTTTCTTCTTTTAATTCTGTCAATATTTCTTATATTTTGGGGTTCTGAAGTTTGATACATATATTTTTATAATTGTTATATTTTCTTGATGAATGGACTCTCTAATCATTATATATCTTATTTGTCTTTTGTAAGGATATTTGATATAAAGTCTACTTTACTTGATATTAGTGTAGCCTTATATACAATTCTCTTTGGTCACTGTTTTCTGTGGTTACTTCTTGCATGAAGTATCTTTTCCCTTTCTTTCACCTTCAACCTATGCGTGTCTTTAGATCTGAAGTCCATCCTTTTAATAGCATAAAGCTTGGATCCTGTTTTTTTTTTTTTTTTTTTTTTTTTTTTTTGCTTTTGAATCTATTCTGCCGATCAGTGCCTTTGGTTTCGGAAGTTTAATCCATTTATGTTTAAGTGATTGCGAATAGAGAAGCACAAACTTTTACCATTTTGTTGTTTTCTATATGTGTTACACTCTTTTGTCCCTCATTAACACTGTATTACATTGCATTAGCCGTGTTTATTTGATTTTTTTGTAGTGACACATTTTGTCACATTTTGTATATATCTCATTTCGTATATATTTATAGATACTTTCTTGGTGGTTACTATGGAGATTACATATAACATCTAAAAGTTGTAATAATATATCTTAAATTGATACTGGCTTAACTTCAGTCACATACAAAAGCTCTACACCTTTATGCTTTCTCCTTATTTATTAATGTCACAGATTGCATCTTTATATATTGTGTACACATGAACATAAATTTATAATTATTTTTATTCAATTATCTTTTAAACCTTGCCTGATAAAAAGTGTAGTTAACAGTCAAAATTACAATGTTTCTTTTTTTTAATATTTGCCCCAACACTTGCCTTTACCAGAGAACTTTAACAGACATATCATTAAAGATGTACAAGTTCACAATAAGCTCATAAAAAGATGTTCAAAATCACTAATTATTAGGAAAACGCAAAACCACAATGAGAGACCACTTCACACTCGTTAGGATAGCTATTATGAAACAAAGAAAAAACAAACAAAAAGCAGAAATAAACGTCAATGAGGTTGAAGAAAAATTGGAGTCCTTGGGCATTGCCAGTGAGAATGTCAAATGGTGCAACCACTAAGGAAAAGGGCACTTTCTAGAAGAACTTAAACATGGGATTGCTATATGATCCAGCAGCTCCACTTCTGGAAATATACCCAAAGGAAGGAAAGAAAGGACTTGACAGATATTTGTCCATCCATGTTCCTAACAGCATTATTCACAGTAGCCAGAAAGTAGAAGCAACCTAAGTGCCCATTGATAGATAATAGATAAACATAATTCTGATACATGCTACATGGATGAACCTTGCACACATTCTCTTACATGAAATAAGACACTCAGAAAAGAACCAATATTGCATGATTCCACTTATAAAAAATTGTAATGAAATCCATAGAGACAGAGAATAGAATGGTAGTTGCCAGGGCCTGGGGAAACAGGGAAGGAGGAGTTAGTATTTAATGAGTACAGAAGTAATCAAGTGTGAAGTTCCAATAAACATAAAATTAATATGCAAGGCACACACACACATACACACACACACAAAACATCTCCTTGTAATGCATTCTTTTCTAGCAAGTCATTGGAGGGTTATTCTTCAAAAAAATTTTAAAGGGAGTAAACTAGGAAAATGGAAGACATGAAATCCTGGAAGCTGAAGAACCAACATAGGCATCAGAGAGAGGAAATGTTCTGGAGGGCAGTAAAGACACATTTCTGCAAGCCTGCTGTGGACACAGAGCAAAGGACACCCTGCATGGTTGAAGAAAGTCAGAAGTTATGGGGTACATTTCTTCAGAAAGACAAAGTGAATGTAATATCTGAAGCATTTGAAAGTCTTTTGAGGATCCCAGTATTTGGCAAAGAAGTCATGTTGAATATGTGCATGTAGAAATCTAAATGACGAAACAACATAAAATAAATCCACCTCCATACAAATTAAAGAAATCAAAAGTAATCATAGTTTAATTTTAATCCCAGTGGCAAAGAGAATATAATAGATATAAAATATTACAATTAGAGGGACACCTGGATGGCTCAGTCGGTTGGGCATCCAACTTCGACTCAGGTCATAATCTCATGGTTTGTGGGTTCGTGCCCCATGACGGGCTCTGTGCTGACAGCTCAGAGCCTGGAGTCTGCTTCAGATTCTGTGTCTCCCTCTCTCACTGCCCTCCCCCACTTGTACTTTCTCTTTCAAAAATACATAAACATTTAAAAAATGTTTAAATATTATGATTCTAGAGTATTTACCTTTGTACCCAATTAGCAATATGACATTTAAGGGACTATGGGGACGAATATAAACTGTATGTATAAGGAGGCATAAAAATATATATAGCTTTTTGCATTGGGAAGAAAACCAATTAGTAAAGCCTACAAATCAACTATAGCGACATCAGTGTGTTATTTACACACACGAAGATAAACACAATAATTGGAGGGAAGACAGAGAACATGGGCCTAGTGCATGCAGATGGATGAATGTGGGGGTAGAAACTTGTGGAATTTCCCCCTTCAGGTTTCTGTTTTCTCTCCGAGGTAGCAACTGACTCTCCAGCTGAGAGGAAGGATTGAAGAGAGAAGTATAGGTTAACTAGGACGAAGAAGAAAGTTTGAAATAGTCATCTCGGGAAATGAGAGAGGGGTAGGCTTGCTGGAAGTAATAGCAAAACATTCCTATGCTCAGTTGTGTTCTTTTAAATTCCTCTTTTTGTAGTATATCTAGGCGTGCCAGTTAACTGGGCTAAAGTAAATGGTTTACTTTCAACCTTGTATTCTCCATAATGTCAAATTACCAAAAATGGTTCTATTTCCTCTTGCTCATACTGTTGGGTTGAAATTCAGTTTTAAGTGTAAAACTTTAGACCCAAAGAAACTGTACACAAGAGTTGCTTAGTTGCATTTCACATTTAAAGATGTGAATCTGAGGGGCGCCTGGGTGGCTCAGTCGGTTGAGCATCCGACTTCGGCTCAGGTCTTGATCTCGCGGTTCATGTTTGTGCTCTGTCTCTCTCTGTCTTTCAAAAATGAATAAACATAACAAAAAATTAAAGATGTGAATCTGAAAGTGATGTTTCGGTGAAGTCCAAGCCTAACCGGTTCCCATGCACAGATGGACTGGGGCACCCTCTAAGTCCGCCATTGTTGGGATGGCTTTCATGTACCTCTGGTGCTATTTCCAAGTGGGTTTCTGGCTTCTTGATTCCTCCATCTCGTGGTCATCTCATCAGGTTCTAATTTATGGAACTCTGGATTCTTGACAAAGTCTGGCATGCAAACATGCATCATCTATTTTTCTTCCCTTCTTTTGTTTTTATAGTTAACCTGTGAAATTCATAAAGACAATGGTGCGGCCTCATAAGACATTTCTCTTTTTAGTTTTCAATTATGAAACACACATATCTCAAAAAACCAAGAACTGACTAACCAACAGGGTCATATTGACCCCTCTTCTCCTTATAAAAGTGTTTGTTTATAAGCTGTTGTTGCTAAGGGCAGGAAAATATCCCAAACTCAGTTAAGGCGGGGGGGGGGGGGGGGGGGGGGGGGCGGGGAGAAATTCTTTTAAAATCACGCACCACAAAACTTCTATTTAGCTATTCACAGCAGGAAACTCAGTAAAAATTATTTAAAGCACATTAATTCAAATCAGCACAGCCTACCTCTGTGAGAAAGTTGTTGCATAAAGGGAACAGTTTCTCTAATTAAATCTAAAAACTCTACAGCTGTGGAACTATAAATTTTTATCTATGCTAGCAGTAGCTGTAAAAGTGATTCTAAATTAAAATATTAACTTTTCCCCCCTACACACAATAAAAGACTTAAAACTTCCATAAAATGAATCAGATTGTGTTGGCCTTTCTAAGTGGGTGCCCCGACTTTGGCAGACTTTTCTTACCTCAGAATAAAGTGCTCTCCATTTGCCGTAATGCCTCATGATTGCTTCATTTTTTTGCCACTGTGACGTAAGATGGCTCAACCACAAAGGAGGGTACCACTTTGTTTGTTTTCTTTTCTTTCTTTCTTTCTTTTTTTTTCTTTTTTTAATCAGTTGTTATTCCTGATCTATCAGTTGAAACACACAATAACATCTGCTCTGTTGCCTGGTGAATAGTTAAATCTCCTCTCTCCAGGACAGGAAAATCTGTTTTCAGCACCTAAAGTATGGACTTCCCACATGTTCAAATATGCAGGTCCAAAACCTTGGCTGTGATATCTCTACTAAAAAGAGAGGAAAATATCACCCCAAAGGATCTGTTTCCAGAAAATCATCAGTGAGAATGTTGGATTGCTGGTTTTGATCCATTGAAAACTAGCAGATAATTGAAAGTTACCATTTGCTCCACTGATTCTAAGTTGCAGCTTGCTTGACACATTCTGTCATTTGGGTAAAGCTTCTTCCTATACCCACGCTGTCGGGGTGTATTTGGGAAGTATCTGAAGATCTTTCCTGGCTTTAGTGTGCCTTGTTAAAATAATCCTACTTGTGTAATGTCTAGCCTTTTGACCTTCACTGATTCGTGAGTTTTTACTATCTGTGCAGCAAATCGGAAATTCTACTGATGGCCTCTGAAAGCGGTATGTGTGTTGGTGTGAGGGAGGGGTGAAAGCATGCATATGAGCATCTGTGTTCTGTTGCCATCTGGCAAACATCCCCAGTAGCAAATATCCTCACCTTGAATGGATCCATTTATAAGGATCAGGGAGACATCCCACAGATCATTTTCAAAGTCACCGTCGTTTGAAAATAGAGGCCTGGCCATCTAAAAATGTTCTCCAGAGCCTCTTTGACCTTGCCCTTTCTCTTGACCCAAGGATTAGGAGATAACCATGGACGTGAAAATCTATGGGTTTTTTCTGATTAATGGCAACGGTATTTCATCTTTACAATCATGTGTTGTCACACCGTAGTCAAGTTCTGGTCCTAAATTAACTTAACTCCAGTATTGCCTCTTGAATTAAACTCATCTCCAAGCACTCATCATTCCTTGATTCCCCTGCTCTAGAGTCATAGAAAACATATGTTTCACTCTAACTACTGCATATTTTGTTTTTACTAGTGGTCTGATGTCAATGATGTTTCCGCAATGTGAAATTTACCATTCTAAGGTGTATTTTCTCTTTTCTTTTTCTTTAAATTTTTTTTACATTTATATATTTTTGAGAGACAGAGAACCAGTGGGGGAGGGGTAGAGAAAGAGGGAGACAGAATCCGAAGCAGGGCCCAAGCTCCGAGCTGTCAGCACAGAGCCTGACGTGAGGCTCCAACTCACAAACCATTAGATCATGACCTGAGTGGAAGTTGGCTGCTAACCAACTGAGCCATCCAGGTGCCCCAAGGTGCATTTTCATGTTTATATATTTTTAAATCTATGGGAGCTCTTCCCGTCAATGGGTACATTTACCAAATCATTTAACCTCTGTTGTAATGTTGCCAGAATATTGGTAAACTTTAAAACTGATAACACTTCAGAATCAAGACTGTTCATACCTTTTTGTTTCTGCTTGATATGATCCACTCCATCATACTGATAGCAGGAATAACGGTGAATTCATAACGGCACAGGTTTTGAAATGAAAGAAAGCTTTGGTTGACTTCGGGTTCTGTGTCCTTGGACACTTTTCTTAAATCCATGTGTATGCTGTGAACAGCAGTTAACTAATTCAGAGCATTGTTTTGAGCATTGAACAATGTCATGTGCAAACATGATGATTCCCCTTTCTTTTTCTCAAAGGACAAATTAATCAGTCCCTTAAAGGCCCAGAACATGTTTAATACTTGTCTTCTGTTAAGTATTGTAGGTGTCCAACATTGCTGTTATTAACTACAATATAAACCTAATTATTTAATGGTTGCCTAAGCCTCAAAAACGTCTGAAAATGCTGCAGAGAACAATGGAGGATAGGTGAATGGCCTCTGAGAAATTAAGTAAGATGTAATCAATTCATATGCTGGTACTAACCCACTTTACCAGCAGAAGAGGTTCAAACACTCTCATTTAAGGTGCAATTCTAGCAACACCGTTGCCTTTGTGTTGTATATTTCTAGCCCACTAGGTAGTGAGTGTGTGGGTATTGTAGGGGAAAGAATCCAGCTGAGATAGGTAAAGGGACAGCTGCCATGCCAAAAGAAAGGAAGACAAAACATTTCGTTTTGTATTTTTATCCAACTGTAATATATAAGAAACTTACTGGCAGTCTCTAAATATTGGGATAAGCAATTTTAAAGACCTTAGTTCCCCCTAATGGTATCCCAGCATGACAACCCAGAGCAAGAGTAGAAATTGTAGTCATCTCTGCCTTATCAAGAAAAGGTTATGGGGGTTTCATATACTCATTCAGGATTCGGGAAGGTGTGAACTATGTCTGAGAAAGACTTCTATCCATAGTGGTTAAAATAAATTTTGTGCACTTTAACTTTCAGCCATCTGGAAAATTCTTTGATCAGACTACCTTAGTCTTTGGTAAGGCCATAAGAACACGGTACTATTTTGCTTACCTGATGAAGAAAAATGAGTTAATTGCTTTAGAAAATGACTCTGACCATATGAGCATGAACAATGGATGACGGAAGCATTTGGATATAATGAAATGGTTCTGGCTTTTGATATCCTAGGCTTTGCACTTTAGCTATCTGGTGTAAGTTGAATTCCTTACTATATCAAAGCTTTCTTTGTATAATAGGAGTGATGATACTTAATTCATAAGCTATAATTTATATGAAGGTAAATGATTGAAACAAAGAGATACACTTTTTAAATTCTCATTAAATGGTGGTTGTGGTAGAATCGACAATTGTTAGTAACCATCATCATGATTTGTATTCCAACCATTATCATCGTAATATAATTCCCAGTAAACATGCCTTTATAATTAAATAAAAATTGACAGAGATCTAACTTATTTGCCCCAAATTTCTCTGCTTTGATCTTATCCCACTCCATTCGCCACAAGGAAATTAAGGAAATAGAGCATCTGATGTTGGAGTATGGATACAAACTCTACCGAGCTTCATCAAAGGGCATTGCTCCTTGCACTAATTTTTCCTATAGGTTTGGTATGTACCAAATGCCTCAAGGAGTAAGGACATTAATCTGCCAGACCCAGCAAGTGAACTGTTTTCTGTTTTCTTGTTTTTAATTAATTCTGGATCATATCTTGGAATTATAAAGACACTTAAATTTGTTTTATTATTGTTTTATTACATGTTCTTGCCAGGAATGATGCATACTGCACTCAAATCTCCAACCAGCCTGATGAATGGAGATAGGTCCACACCACCTTTCCTGAGATCCAGAATGCAATAAAGTATGGAAATGTGCCTAAATGTCTAAATTGCTCAGATAGCATGGTATGAAGGATGTGCATGGGCATTTGAATCTGTTCGTTTGTTTAAATTTCTTCAGCTTAATGTTCTGTGGCAAACAACCTCCACAGAAGTCCAGTAATCCTTGGCTCCTTTTACCCATCCTTCCGTTGAGTCAGTAGATATGACAGTGTGAGCTTTTTTCAGGTTGCTCAGAACAGGCATTATGGCTTTCACAGGGCACTCTTGGATCTCACATTCCAGGGAAATTGGCCGCCATGCCATGAACATACTCAAGCAATCCTGTGGAGAGGCCCATAGGGTGAGGACACGAGGCTTCTTCCAACATGTCACGTATGTGAGTGAAGCCACCTTAGAAATGGGTCCTCCAGCCCCAGTCAGACCTCAGCTGACTGAAGCCACATGAGACATTAGTCAGCTACTTCATGAGAAGAACCCAATTTCAGAACTGTCACGCCAAACCATTCCCGAGTCTCGGACCCAAAGAAACTATATCAATTACTGTTAATTAAATACTGCTGTTTAAAGTCACTACTTTTCTGCGTGATAAGTAATGCATTAGAAAATGAATACAACCTCTGGGACCTTTGGCAAGGGGTTTTCTTTTTTTTTCTTTTCTTTCTTTCTTTTTTTTTTTTTTTGAGCTCAGTGTCCTTATTTGCAAAATGAGCGAGGTGATATCTAGCTCACAGATTTTGCTTTCTTTTGTGTTGTCTCAAGATTAATTATCCCGGTATATCAACAGGACCTTGTACGTGGCAATAAATACTCCAAAAATGCAATTTGTGCTCACTTCCCCTAATTTATGGGAAATACACTGCTTTTCCTAAAATACCTTGTACTTGTAAGAAGAGATATTACATGTTTGGTTCCTATTTCCAGGGAGTAGGATAAATGTATGTGTAACGTAAGGCTTTGAGGTGCTAGAACAGGATTCTAAAATGGCCTGAAATGTCAGACGCTCCCCAGGGCAATAAAAAAAACATTTGTCCAAATATCAAGGGCTAGTTGCAGTATAGGAGGAAAGCAGTGTCAACCTTTATGTCATATCTTTGTAGGTTTGAAGACACAGAGGGAAAGGATAGAACAAGATTTCAGGGGTGGAAAAAAAAAAGTGTTCAGCACGTAGAGTAAAAGGTGGATGTGTGCCCTGATAATGTGTCCAGTGCAAACTATAAAACTATTTGTCTGACCCCAAGAGACACCCTCAAGTAAGCAATCACGGTAAAGACAATGACTGAGCTTCAGAGATCTGAATGTTCTGCTGTAAGATTCACTGTGAGAATTTGCCATCCCATTCATTGCTTCTTACTTACAGGATGGCTGCCACCATCCCCACCCCCTAGCTGTTCTGTTTGAGGTTAACCAGAAATGGGAAGTTGGGAAGCATCAAGGAATACAAAGACCACTCTGAGAATTACCACCTATACCGAAAATACGACTGTATCACAGTGACAAGAACTGCATTACCTGGTACCAGAGTTGCACTGGCCATTGAAGAGATGGGTTCTCGAGGTCAACACAGATGTGTGCACATTACAGTTTTGCTGTTAAGGAAGAAATGGAAGTAAAGATCACATTCGGTAGCCAGCAATGCCTGCCATACGTGTCAAGTAGAACAAAAGTACATGTGATCAGTTCTTATTATCTCTGATAGTTAGGTTCTATAAAGTTGCCACACAATGAACTAATGAAAACTGAAGCTTTTAGGGAAAATACAGGGGTCCTCTGAGCCCCTGGCCATGACACTTTCATCAGCTAGTCAGCACAATTTTGTTTGATGTCTATTTGTTTTTAAAGGTCGTTATTTAATATACACGGTGATTAATTAACATTGAACTCACACTGAAATGTACTACAACGCATGCCTGAGTTAAACTTACCTATCACATGTATTTCCTCCATAAGGCACATCACAGCTTTCTTGTGCTTAGGAACAGCAGGCAGCATTTCAGCACTAGGTTTGTAGGCCATTTTCAACAGTAAAATCATTAACCAAAAGCACAAAAGTGTTAAAAGAATAAATAAAGCAGCACTAACTATGCTGAGAAAGGATGCTTGTTTATAGTATGAGAGCTGAAATAAGAAGGCAGAGTATCACCCTGTTTGACCTCACCTGGGAATATGTCCATAGGACAGCTCAAATTTTTGATGCTCTGCACCTGTCTAGGAATGATCAGACAAAAGCACATGAGTATTGATTTGGGATTGCAAATAAACTTTAGTGATTAGGTGAATTCGCAAATATGGAATATGTGAATGAATAATGGTGAAGTGTAATATATTTGAGGCTGGTCGGGTGGGGGATGAGAATGGGGATCTGAGGGGCACAACTACCAACTTGCAAGCACTCTGTAGAGTCAAGCACTAAATATTTAACTGCTAATGTTATAAATGTATGGGGCACCAGGGTGGTTTAGTCAGTAAGCGTCTGACTTGGGCTCAGGTCATGATCTCGCGGTTTGTGAGTTCAAGCCCCACGTCAGGCTCTGTGTTGACAGCTCAGAGTCTGGAGCCTGCTTCGGATTCTGTGTCTCCCTCTCTCTCTATCCCTCCCCAGCTCTTGCTCTGTCTGTCTGTCTTCTCTCTCAAAAGAAGAGAGAAAGAAAGAAAGAAAGAAAGAAAGAAAGAAAGAAAGAAAGAAGAAAGAAAGAAAGAAAGAAAGAAAGAAAGAAAGAAAGAAAGAAAATGTAGAAGGGTGTTCCACAGAAAAGGAAAGCCACAAAAAGTGCATAGATGTGTTATTTCTCTTTGGATCTTCTGATGTCATGTATGATGAAGAAGGAAAATAATAACACTGGCACACATAAGGTTTCAGACAATTTTGAAATAAATAAGTTATATATCACCTTTGGGCTTTCAGGTGATCCTGTGGCTATTTTTACAATTCCCTTAATTGAGGCTAGATATGGGAGGGAACATATTCTGTCAGAAATCAGATTAATGCATGGTCTGTCCAAACATCCTCTGAGTTATCTATCAATGTCAATGGAGCCTAACCTTGTCTGACCATCACTGAACAAGTGAATGCATATTTTGTTCTTGATTAAAGGGACAAATATCTGTTCTTGCTTTATTTGGCCAGCGAGAACCTGGGACTGGGAGGAAAGACATACCCAAATTCATGTGGTGTGTTTGCTTGAGGTGGCTATTAGCATAATGACCTCTAAATTTCCTTCCAACACCAAGGCTTTGTTTTCTGGGGGATCTATCACACAACCAGTCGTTGGTTAAGTGCTGTATATGGTATAGTGCATCTGTAATATGATAAGCATCATTTGCACTCAAGGAAGCTAATTATTATAAACACAAAAACAACCAGAGGGAAATCAAACAGAAACTACAATGATATGTTAAGTTGGATATGGGATGAGACTAATGAGAAAATCTTCAGGAAGGAGGTGAGCCTTGATTATTGGCCTTAAAAAGAAACAGAAAGAGGGGCGCCTAGGTGGCTCAGTCGGTTGAACATCCAACTTTGGCTCAGGTCGTGATCTCACAGCTCGTGAGTTCGAGCCCCACGTCAGGCTCTGTGCTGACAGCTCAGACCCTGCTTCCAATTCTGTGTCTCTGGCTCTCCCTGCCCCTCCCCTGCCCACTCTCTCTCTCTCTCTCTCTCAAAAATAAAAAACATTAAAAATTTTTAAATAAAAAAAGAAACAGAGTATTGCTAGCTTAAAAATAATAGTAATTGCTTTTTTTTAATTCAAAAAATATACACTGAATGCACATTGTGACAGTAACTTTGAAGCAGTGGAGATGGAAGGGTAAACAAAACAAAACTCATGGATAAAAGAAAACAATACTTGCATTGAGTACCTAAGGTATGCAAAGTTGTTGTAAGATACTTCCTATATCAACCGTGAATTCTTACAGTAACAATGTAGATTAAATACTGTATTAAATAAATAGAAAGTTATTTATCCACGGCCAGAGACTAGTAAGTGGTGGTAAAGGCAAGGCTGTAAGTAGTACCAGGAGACCTTTGTTTTATATATATATATATATATGTATATATATATATACATATATATATATATATACATATATATATTTTTTCCTAGATGAATGCAGACTGGAAACCTAATGCTAATTGAAATTAACTATGGGTTATAACTAAGTATATATTAGTTGATTCTTAAGATCCTTGGAAATCAGAGGAATGATGGGAGAGAATATGTAGGACAAAGTTTCCGAAGAGAGAATTAAAAGGTGAAATAAGATACAAACAGAGAGGGAGGCAAGCTGTAGGAGACTCTTAAATACAGAGAACCAACTAAGGGTTGATGGGCAGGGGGAAAAAGGGGAATGGGCATTAAGAAGGGTACTTTTCAGGATGAGCCCTGGGTGTTATATATAAGTAATGAATCACTGGGTTCTACTCCTTAAGCCAAGACAATACTGTATGTTAACTAACTTGAGAAAAGAAGGAAGGAAAGAAAGAAAGAAAAAGAAAGAAAGAAAGAAAGAAAGAAAGAGAAAAAGAAGAAAGAAAAGAAAGAAAGAAAAAAAGAAAGAAGGAAAAAGAAAGAAGAAAGAAAAGAAAGAAACAGAGAGAAAGAAAGAAGTAAAGAAAAGAAAGAAAGAAAGAAAGAAAGAAAGAAAGAAAGAAAGAAAGAAAGAAAATACATGTTTTGGCCGATAGGAGGGGAAGCAAAATTATTCAGTTGTGCCTTCAACCTGAGGAGGGCACATGTCTTGTTTCTTCATTGGCAGATTCCATCCCATCAAACTCTCAAAGGGATTTCTGAGAGAACAAAAATAGTGATGAGGGGAGGAAGTCTGTTTTAATATATGTCTAATATTTGAACAACTCATAAGTTAAAGTGTAAGTAAAATCAGCTGCTTAGGAAAAGACACAAGCCAAGAGGTTCTGACCCAAAGATAAGATTTAGAGTAAACTACCAGAGGTTTTCTTTATCTTCAGAGACTTCTCATCTTACTAACTCTTGGCTTTTCCTTCAAGTGTTTAATAAGCTTATGATTTAAATGAATATCTTGCTATTCAAATTTGGGTAAAGTATGGGGGGGGGTAAAGTTGTATTAATTTATATCTTTTCCACTTGAATATAACTTGAAACTTGCTAGTTGTGAGGGTGAGCTCATTTGGAAAATTGTAGTTCTGAATCTCCTATTGAAATCCAAGCAACAAATTGTCTCGGGGATTAAAGGACACAGGACTACTGTCACTGGTGGCTAGACAGTCAATGAAACAAAAATCAACAAACTCTTTAAGGTAATATTAAGAAAGAAATCAGGGGTGCCTGGGTGGCTCAGTTGGTTGAGCAACCAACTTCAGCTCAGGTCATGATCTCATACATAGTTTGTGGGTTTGAGCCCCGCGCTGGGCTCACTGCTGTTGGCATGAAGCCCGCTTTGCTCTGAATCATCTGTCCCCCTCTAGCTTGTCCCTCCCCCGCTTGTGCTCTCTCTCTCTCTCAAAAATAAACATTTAATATAAAAGTAAAATATCTTTAATGAAATCAAGACAGCTACCAAGGCACTTACATGCTTAACTTGGAAGTGGGCATAGGAAATAATAAAAGAAGTAATCCAGGTCTGAGAGAATTGCAGTAAAAACAAAACATTGTAACTATTGTTATGGACTGAATTGGTTCCTTTCACCCAAATGTAGGTGTTGAAATCCCAACTACCAAGTTGCCTATATTTGGAGATAGGGCCTTTAAACAGGAATTAAGTTTAAATGAGATCATATGGGTGGGACTCTGAGACAATATGAATGGCGTCCTTGTGAAAAGAGAAATAGATACCAAGGATGCATACCCACAGAGGAAAAACCGTGTGAGGGCACACTGAGAAGGTGGGTGTCTTTCAGCCAGCATGCGACTTATCAAGCCAAGACCTTCAGAACTGTTAGAAAACAAATGTATGTTATTCAAGCCACCCAGTCTGTGGTATTTTGTCATGGCAGACTTAGTGGACTCATAAAATTACATATGGCTGCTGTTTCGGAAGGTATCAGTAAGTAGAGATATAACTTCTCCTAGAAAAGACAAGACTTGAATATATAGGATAATGTGTAACCTAAATTTTTAAGGTATAATTAAGATGGGCTACAACAATGAATACAGTAGGAGACTGGAAACTATAAGACGAAGCACCATTTTGCCTGTCTGGGCCTTGGTTCTTTGTGGAGAGTTAAAAAGTGAAACTCTTCTTTGAGAATATTCGTATTATGAGCTGGCATTTATAGATGTGTAGATGTATCGGGCCATAATGACACTATATATGCTACCTAAAATCTCTTTTGGACCTGGTTTGGTTAAGCCCTGGCACTTGAAGAAAGCAAACTTAAATCTTGTATGAGGGAGTTCTCTTTAAACACACACCTGATCCCAAGGACCAAGAGCAAATAATTAAAAATCATTTAACTCCAGAAGATAAAAGCCATTACAGATGTAGGGTAACAAGATTAATCTACAAACTCAGATCCACAAAGATTACAGGTTGGAATTATGGAGTACATAATGTTAAAGAAACTAATTACAAAATACATGGTAGTTTAATTCACGACAGACATACGAAATAGCAAAATTTACATTCTGACCTGAAGGGAACTTTTAGAAAAGAAAGAAAGAAAGAAAGAAAGAAAGAAAGAAAGAAAGAAAGAAAGAAAGAAAGAAAGAAAGAAAGAAACCTAAGACAATCTTTAAACTGATTTAAAAAAAAAAACTGATCTTCAAATATTGAAGTCTCCTAATCACAATTATTGCAGAGCACATTAAGGACAAGAAATATTTTGACGAGGAACCTGAAAAACAAACAAGAAAAATTGGGGATTTGGGTACGAGGGCTTGATAATAGAGAAGCACCTGGCTGGCTCAGTCAGTTAAGCATCCAGCTTCGACTCAGGTCATGATCTCTCATGGTTCATGAGTTCAAGCCCCATGTGGGGCTCTGTGCTGACAGCTTGGAGCCTGGAGCCTACTTCAGATGCTGTGTCTCCCTCTCTCTCTGCCCCTCCCTCCTCTCGCACTCTGTCTCTCTCTCTCACTCTCAAAAATAAATAAACATTAAAAAAAATTTAAAAACGAGAGAGATCAGCAACAGCTGTGGAACCCAAAAAAGAGTAGAATAATCTAATTAAATATGAAAAATTATGTTAATTTAGAATTTCATAGGCAGTGAATATGCATTTCAAGATTGAATGTAGAAAAAAAAAACATTCAGATAAATCAAATTCAGAGTTTGACATTACCTTAGCTGCAATAAACATAGTTTAAAAAATTGACCTCGCATTGAGGAAATATGCCCACATTGCAACATCTGAATTGTTCTTCAGACCAATAAGGAATGAAAGCTGAAGACAGTCCTCCAAATATGTGCTGAAACACAAGACTCAAAAGAACACATTATTAAATATTTATAACTTTTGGAAAAGAAATGATAGAACCAAGATATATAATAATATCCAATGATGCAAGGAGGGAAAAACTGGTTTTATTTTAAGAACCTTCTATTGCCTGGGGAAAAAAAAAATAAAGGTGGTGATTAACTTCAGAATTTGATGAACCACACATAATTACTAAAATGAAATAGAGTACATCATTTACAAATTAGCAGAATACAGAAATGGAATCACGAAAATATGCAATGAAAGGAAAGGAAGAGTGTAGGTGGGTACATATTTCAATATACTAGTATGCATATTAAATATGGCAAGTAAAATAAAAATTGGTGTGACTCAAAAAGGCAAATGATGCCAAATACTGATCACAGTGACATCTGTTAAAAGAAACTCAAAAATTAAGAGGAACAATGTAGGAAATAAAATATGATTCAAGTTTAAACACTTGAACATTTTATAAGTGTAGAGGTTTGTCAACAGCAAAAAATGAAGATAACCAAACATCACTAAGGGATAAGGAGGGCCATCAGTGTATGATGGTAAGAGAAAGATATTGCAGTTCTCAACTTTTGCACATTTAGTAATATAACCTCATATATGAAACAAAACCAGGAAGAAGTAAATATATCTACAATCAGAGCTGAAAACTTGAACAAACCTCTGTTCACAGACTATAAAATATTGAAATAAGATAATTACCACATGTAATCTAAAAAATTACATGTTATGCTGCTACCACAGGTGAAAATACACATAATTTTCGAGAAACAATGTAAAACAGGTGACTGTTGATGTCTTTCCAAGATATATGACATTTCTGTACAAGTTTAAAGACTTTTCATTAAACAGGTTACATTCTCAGATGCCAAAGCATTCATTTAAGAAATCAATAAAAAGGATAACTAAATGTAAATTAAATTTTCTGTGCAGATTTGGAAAGCTCAAATACACTTGAAACATAACATACAATGGATATCTGAACATTTTTAGATCTTGAAAATATACTTTTTAACCTTAGGGAATTTTGCCATCCCAGAACTTATACTGAGATAAAAGAAAGACTGGAAATCAACGCAGGGAAAATGGAATTTTTTGAAAAAAAAGAAAAAGAAAAAAAAAAAGAAAAATAACACATCAGGAACAAGAAAGTAGAAAAAAACCAGAAAATAAAGAAATAGAAAACAGGTATTAAATATGTTTAGGAAAATCAAAGCTAGTTCTTAAAAGAAACTAACAATACACTGACAAAATTGTTCAAGAGAAAAAGAGAAACCTAGATAAACAATATTAGAAATGTAGCTAAGTCAGATGCTTAACTGACTGAGTCACCCAAGAACCCCAAGAAATGGACAATTTTATAGAATAATAGCAAGGACCAGAATTAATCAAGAATATATTGAAATTTTAAGTTATTCTATTACTCAATAAAATTATTTTCATGAAAATATTCAGGAACAGATATTTTTATAGGGAAGATCTATAAAACATTCAAGCAGAAGATACGAATTTTAACCAAAACTTTTTAATTGTGGTAAAATATGCATGACATATTATTTACCACTTTAATCATATTTCAGTGTACAGTGTTTTAATGTTTATTTATTTTTGAGAGCTAGAAACGATCAGAGTGTGAGCGGGAAGGGACAGAGAGAGAGGGAGACACAGAATCCGAAGCAGGCTCCAGGCTCTGAGCTGTCAGCACAGAGCCCAACGCTGGGCTCGAACCCACCACCCATGAGATCATGACCTCAGCTGAAGTCAGACGCTTAACCAACTGAGCCACCCAGGCGCCCCCAGTGTACAGTGTCTTAAACTATAAAACATTGTGATCAGTATGGCTTATTCAAAAAAGGCAACTTTCTGTGGCTATTAAAATGCATTGTCACTTGTCATATAACAGAAAAAAGTGGAAAACCTATGTAATCGTATGAATTGATGCAGAAAGTAATATTAGATACAATTGCACAATCATTCATGGTGAAAACGAAACACTAAAAAAGCCTGGATAAACATAAAGGACCTTTCTTCATTTGATAAAGTTTATTTTCAAAAAGCTTATATCAATGATTATTCTCAAAAGTAAGACATTTAAGTTATTCTTGTTAAAGTGAATAATAAGCAATGACATCTGTGAGCAACATGTCCATCCATATTGTACTAGAGGTACTGGCCTGCACAATACAAGAGGAAAAAAAATTCTATGAGAATGGGGAAGTAAGTGACATAAAGATGCTATTATTTTCTAATGACTTGTACTACACAAGGTTGCTTATGTACAAAAGCCAAAAAAATAGACAAACAGAAAGTTACAGTAATAACTATTTTTCTCTAAATAAGCTACTAGAAGGTTCATATATAGAAGTTGACTGCACCCATGAATTCCAATAACAGATGCAAAGAAGAAATTTCAATAAAATATATCATTTATAACAGGAAAAATTTGGTGTAAAAAATTAACAAATGTGTGCAATAATTTCATTAGGAAATTATAAAAATTCCAAAAGGCATTGAAGAAGAAAAGAAGAGACATGCAATGGGTTAGGATAAAGAAAATTAATATCATTAATGATGTTAAGGCACTTCAAATTTACTAAAACATTCAAAGAAATTCCAAACAATATACCAAATGAATTTTCTGTTATGTTGACAACCCATTTTAAATATTTTATTTCCTTTTTTCTAACTTTAGATACAGTTAAAGTACAGTAAATTGCACACATATAAACTTTGACATAGTGTACAACCATGAATCAGTCACCACAATCAAAATAGCAGGCATTTCAATTGCCATGAAAAGTTCACGCCTCTTTGTGACCAACATCCCACCCAAACTGTGAGCTCATGACCTTAGCCAAAATCAATAGTTGGATGCTTAACCAACTGAGCCACCCCAGAGCCTCATGATTTTCAAATCCAGCCATGTTGTTGCATGCATCACCAGTTTTATCCTTTATGTTGCATAGTAATATTTCTATTGTATGAATATAGCACAGTCTGTTTATCCATTCACATGGTGATGAAACTGTGAGTTGTTTCCAGTTTGAGGCTAATATAAAGAAAGCCATGATGAGGGGGGCGCCTGAGTGGCTCAGCTGGTTAATCGTCCAACTTCAGCTGGTCATGATATCCTCCTTGGTGAGTTCAAGCCCCACGTCGGGCTCTGTGCTGACAGTTCAGAGCCTGGAGCCTACTTCAGATTCTGTGTCCCCCTCTCTCTCTGCTCCTCCCCCACTTGCTTTCTGTGTTCTCTCAAAAATTGAACACATTAAAAAAAATTTAATAAAATAAAAAAGAAAGCCACTATGGACATTCACACATAAGTATTTGTGTGTACATGTTTTCATTTATTTAGGGTATCTGCCTACAGATGGAATTTCTGATCATATGACCTGATGATGGGTACAATATTAACTTTTCAAGAAAGTTCCAAATTGTTTTCTACAGTGGTTATAAAATTTTACATTCCCACCATCAATTATGAGAATGTCAGTTACTTCACATCCTTGCCAACATGAGGTATGGTGTTGGCAAAGAATATAAGTAATCGTATATTCCTTAATTTTAGCCTTTCTAATGTGTGTGGAGTGATATCGCTAAGATTTTAATTCACATTGTTTATTTATTAATGTTACCATGAATCTTTTCATGTGCTTATTGGTCATTTGTGCATTTGTCATGATTCATCTACACAAATATTTTGACATTCAAAAAATATATTAGGTTACTCATCTCTTATTATTTCTGAGAATTATTTATATCCCCTGGATACAAGTTGTTTTCCTGGCATACAATTTATCAGTGTTTTCTCCCACTATATGGCTTATGTTGTTGTTTTAACGGTCTTTCAAAAAATAAAATTTCTAGGGGCGCCTGGGTGGCTCAGTCGGTTAAGCGTCCAACTTCAGCTCAGGTCACCATCTCGCGGTCCGTGGGTTCGAGCCCCGCGTCAGGCTCTGGGCTAATGGCTCAGAGCCTGGAGCCTGTTTCTGATTCTGTGTCTCCCTCTCTCTCTGCCCCTCCCCCGTTCATGCTCTGTCTCTCTCTGTCTCAAAAATAAATAAACATTAAAAAAATTTAAAAATAAAATAAAATTTCTAACTTTGATGAAATACGATTTATCAAGTCCAAAAACGGTAATAATGTCGACATAATCAATTCCAACATCTTACTGGCTTAACACAACCAAAGTATATTTCATACAAAATTAGTTTCCATTGGCTGAGGGATTTTCTCACTCAGAGATCCACACAGAAGGACTTTTACTTTGACACACAACTCACCCACTATCCCTTCAGCAAGGGTAAGAGAGGGTGGCAAATCATATACTGGCTCTTCAAATTTCATCTATGAAGTAACACAGGTTGGTTCTACAGGTGTTTTGTTGCTCAAAGCAAGTCATAGGATCACACTTAATTTCAAAAGGTCTGAGAAATTTTTGTATAAGTATATTGCCTTGTACGGAGGTCACAATATTATTTCACATATGAAATCACATGTGTGGAAATGGGATTATTTACCTCCATTAACAGAGGTATACGTCATACCTGAAACTTTCCAACAATATGGACTTGACCTCTGGGTTATAATTATTTAGAACACTGCCTTTCACTCTGGAATAAGAACTCTCATTCATATATACACACACATACATACATACGCATATGTATGTATACACGCATACATATATACATATATATACCTACATATATATATCACATACATATACATACATATATCATATACCATATACCTATGGTATATATAGGTATATATATCATATACCTATACATATATATATCATATATATATACACATATCATATATATACACACTATATATATATCTCATATACATATATATATACTATATATCTCCCATATATATATGTGTGTATATATATATGTATGTATCAATAAGAAAAATACAAACAGCATGACAAAAAAATGAGCAAAAGAACAGATGGCATTTAAGAAAAGAGGAAATTTAAATGGCTTCTAAACCAGTAAGAATACAGCCACCCTTTTTAGTAATGCATATCAAAGTTACCATTTTGAACAAGTACATGACCTATGTCACAGCAACTTGATTCCCAAGAATAAATGTTGGAAAAACTGTTGCACATGAACCAGGAAACATACAAAGGAATGTGTACAGCCACAATGTTCATAACAGCACAATCTGGAAACTACTCAAATGTATACTCACAGAATAATAGCTAAATAAATTATGGTACTTTCATACAATTTAATACAATATTGCAGGAGAAAAGGACTTCAGCAACTAGTATCAAGATGAATAAATCTCTAACATACAATTGTTAGTAAAATTGTAGTCTGAAATAAGATATATACAGTGTAATGACATTCTTAGAAAATTAAAAGAAAATAAAATTAAATAATATGCCAATTAGGGATATGTAACAAAAAAACTCAATACTTACTGAACAAGAAAATGTACAAACCCAGGATAGTAGTTATATGAGCAGTGGATGTTAGAATGGGGAATGTGGAAGCTAGGGGCTTAAACACGTGGTAACATAGTGCCCTTAACATTGGTAATGCTTGCAAGGATTTGTTTTATTATATTTGTAATGTTACATTCAGATTATATACACTTTTTTGTATATCTGAAATATTTAACACTGATTTTAAAGAAAGAAATGTAAAGTAAATGTGATTTTGCCTTAAATCCTCCAACATTATATTCATTTTTTAAGTTTATTTATTTTGAGAAGAAAGAGAGAGAGACAGCATGAGCATGAGGAGGGGAAGGGCAGAGAGAGAGGGAGAGAGAGAATCCCAAGCAAGCTTCAGGCTGTCAGCACAGAGCCCAAGGAGGGGTTCAATCCCATAAACCCTGAGACTGTGACTTGAATGGAAATCAAGAGTTGAACACTTAACTGATTGATCCACCCAGGCACCCTTAAGGCTTTTGTTTGTTTGTTTGTTTGTTTGTTTGTTTTTAAGGTTTATTAAATCGTCCAACCTTATAGACTTGATTTCTGGGTTGTAAATATTGGACACATTGTCCCCCACTCTGAAAGCAGTGGTCACATGATGCAGTGGGGAAGAACACTACATAGGACATCAGAGGAGGTGGCCTCCAGAGTGGTCAGAGCCTGGAAAGCAAACTTGTTTTATTACTTCAAACAAGTATCTTAACTCCTGTGATTTTTCTTATTTGCAAAATGTAGGAAATCGAAGTGGGGCACCCAGATGGCTAAGAGACACATGAAGATATGCTCCACATCAGTCATCATCAGGGAAATACAAATCAAAGCCACAATGAGATACCACCTCACACCGGTCAGAACGGTTAAAATGAACAACTCAGGAAACAACAGGGGTGGGCAAGGATGCGAAGAAGGAACCCTCTTACACTGTTGGTGGGAATACAAACTGGTGCAGCCACTCTGGAAAACAGTAAGGAGGTTCCTCAAAAAGTTAAAAATAGAACTACCTTACGACCCAGCAATTGCACTACTAGGTGCTTATGCAAAAGATACAAAAATGCTGATTTGAAGGGGTATGTGCACCCCAATGTTTATAGCAGCACTATCAACAATAGCCAAAGTATGGAAAGAGCCCAAATGTCCATCTACTGAAGAATGGATAAAGAAGATGGGATATATACATACGTGCGTGCGCACGTGCACACACACACACACACACACACACACACACACACAATGGAATACCATTTGGCAATCAAAAAGAATGAAATCTTGCCATTTGCAACAATGTTTGGATAGAACTAGAGTGTCTTATGCTAAGTGAAATCAGTCAGTTAGGGAAAGACAAATATCATATCATTTCACTCATGTGTGGAATTTAAGAAACAAAACAGATAAACATAGGGAAAGGGAGAGAAAAATAAGATAAAAACAGAGAAGCAGGCAAACCATAAGAGACTCTTAAATGCAGAGAGAAAACCGAGAGTTGCTGGCCAGGTGTTGGGTGGGGGGATGCGCTAAATGGGTGACGGGCATTGAGGAGCGCACTTGTTGGGATGAGCACTGGGTATCATATGTGAGTGATGAATCACTCGGTTCTATTCCTGAAACCAATACCACACCGTATTGAATTTAAATAAATAAATCTAAAAAAAATACAACAAAGTAGGTGTTTTTTAAGTCCAATCCTACTATAATATCACACGACTGAACTGTTTTTAATGAAGAAAATGCAGATAGAGTGCTTTAAGAATCCAAGAAAAAGCACACGCTTTCCGTTTTCCATTTGCTAAAACTTCAATAGTTGAGAGGTCACAATACTATTTCCCATGTGAAATAACATATGTGAAGAAAGTGTTATTTTTCCCATGTTGAGCTACGGGTTGACTCAAATATGAATATAAACTTAGTAAGTGTCATAGCTGGGTCTCCAATTCAGACTGTCCACCTTCTGCCATCCTATTTGTTTGACTACACTAAAGTGTTGTTCTTTATTTATGAACCTCAAAGAAGAAATGCTAGAGCTTCAGAAGGAAAATGACTAAAAGGTGGAGGGAATGCTTTATGAGTAAAAAGGAAAGAGATTATGACTTAACTAGGTTTCAGTGGGAAAAGGGATGGGAAGAAAAATAGATTAATCAAAAAGCCTATTACATTTTAGACATTATGCTAGGCATTGACTAATGTTAGCTCATGTAATCTACATAACAATTTTAAGGGTAGTTATTTGTATCATTTATATTTTATAGATGGACGAATTGAGCATTTGAGAGGTGATTTTCCTTGAGCCTGAGACTGACAGTTTGTGTAACAAAAATCTCCCAGCCTAATTCAGACACCACATCCAGTTAACTCAGAGAACTGAGTTTATCACCCCCTTTAAACTAAATGTATAAAAAAACCCAAAAATGATTTCGGTGAATGGATGGCAATCCAAAGATATGATTAAGTAGGAGCAGACTATTTGAGTTTTTAATCATGAAGAATAAATCTAGCCTCAATAATTGCATTTCAGTAAAACTATGACAAGACTCTGCCATGTCTATTCTGCTTAGCCAGCAGCATTGACCTTGGGCTCAGACAGCCAGCAAACTCACCAAGCATAATGGACCTCATCCTGCCCCCCCCCCTTTTGCATGGACCAGCACAGTAGAGTGAGCGTTCCTCATCTGGTGGTCATGAGGGATGAAGCTAGGTGTTTGTGTGCAAATTACCTCACACTAGACATGTGATCAGCTATGGGATCCCCACAGTTTTCGTTTGCTGGTCATGCTATACCCATTCTCTGGTGAGGCTGCATCTCATAAATTACCAGTCCATCACTGATTACCACTATAAATTATTTGCTAAGCAATCTTGAACATGAGAAGCAGATGCTGATTGGCCCAGTCTGATTTGTTGTATAGCCATCTGTAAGCAGAAGTGTGTGGGCTCACATACCCTACGTGTGAGTCGCAGTGCCTGTGGAAAATCAAGTAGGAAGCATGGTAAGGGCCTTTCCTCTTCCTCAGCTGCGGAGGGATGGCATTCAGGGTACTAGGTGGTATCTTAACCAACGTTTCTGAAACAACAGCATTATCACATTCTCTTGACTGCCTGATTCTGGATCTTCCCCCACAAACTGGCAGGTTCTATGAAGTAAGAAACAATCTTTCATGTTTCAAAGTAGGATTTCTTCTCATCCTAACACTTTTTTTCTTTTTTTTAAAGTTTGTGTATTTATTTTGAGGAGAGAGAGGGAGAGAGAGAGAGAGAGAGAACATGAGCAGGGGAGGCACAGAGAGAGAGAGAGGGAGAGAGAGAATCCCAAGCAGGCTCCCTATTGCGAGCACAAAGCCTGACACAGGGCTCACACTCACAAACCATGAGATCATGACCTGAGCTGAAATAAAGAGTTGAACTCTTAGCCCATGAGCCACCCAGTCGCCCCATCCTAACACTTCCTTACAGACCTCCCACGCGTAAGCTAGTTCCTTAAGTAAAATGGTTGGGGATTAGCTTTAAAGACATATTTCTCTTTTATTCCCTACACAATTTCTTACAGGATTGAGTCTTGCTGTATCTTTTGCCCAAGTGTTTTTGTTGTACGTTTCTTCTCTCATTTTCTGTATGCTGTTTCCTCATATGCCCCTGATCTCACACTCACGCCCCGGATCTCCTCACAGTGGCCTAGCTTCAACAACCTTGCAGTTGACTCCTCTTTCTTCAAGATCTCACTGCTCCCATCCATATTTTGTTACTAGTGGAAGAAAAGCAATTTAAGTATTACATTTGACAGGTAATTTACAACAAAATGACTCTAGGCTTAGACCAAGGATGTGGGATCTGAGGCTTTATTTAAGAAGTCCAGTAAGTCACTGGGCACAAAGAGCACCATAATGAATGATATGGGTTCAAACATGTTTGGCCTGATGAGAAAGGAGCTTGCAGAAGGAGGTTGGGAATCTTGGCCAGATTTTTGATGTTTATTTATTGATTTTTAGAGAGAGAACATGAACCGGGGAGGGGAAGAGAGAGAGAGGGGGGGGGAGAGAGGAAGAGAGATTCCAAAGTAGGTTCCTCACTGCCAGTGCGGAGCCCAATGCAGGGCTCGATCTCAGGAGCTGTGAGGTCATGACCAGAGCTGAAATCTAGAGCGAACCACCCAGGTGTCCCGGATATAACTTTTTTTTTTAAATTTTTTTTTAACGTTTTACTTATTTTTGAGACAGAGAGAGACAGAACATGAACGGGGGAGGGGCAGAGAGAGAGGGAGACACAGAATCGGAAACAGGCTCCAGGCTCTGAGCCATCAGCCCAGAGCCCGATGTGGGGCTCAAGCTCACGGACCGCGAGATCGTACCCTGAGCTGAAGTCTGACGCTTAACCTACTGAGCCACCCAGGCGCCCCCCCCCCGACATGACTTTTAACATCACCATTTTCATTTATTTTTCCACTTTGAACAAGTTACGTAACATCTTTTAATCGTTGTTGTTTCTATAAAGTTATAAAGTTAATATTATAATGCTTATAAATTGTTTTGAAGATTGATACTAATGTCAACAAATTGCCTAGTATCAGGAGGCGTTTAATGTGTGATTATATAACTTATTTCAGTTAAATGGAATGGCCTTCTGGTCCGTATTAAATTAATGATCAATATCTTTAATTTTTCAGTATATCATAAACTTGCAAACACAAATTTGTGCGTGAAGCAGGCAAGATATTTACATTTTACTATTTTACTAATTAAGCAAATCAAGGGTCATGAATGATAAGGGTCATCCATGACCTAAGAATACACGGGTATCAATATTATGTCCCCAACCATACCAGAAGATTCTCAAAGGCAGAAGACTATTTTTTAATCTTTAAATATATATGTTAATGACAGATTAAGCTATATTATTCAGTGTTTAAAGGCATGAATTTTAAGTCATAAAAAATCTCTTCTATGATCATGGGCACACTTAATTAACTTCAGTTTTCTTATCAGTAAAAAAGGGATAATAACACCAATTTCCTTGATTTGATGTAAAAATAATGTGAAATATTAAGAATGGTTAGCATATAGAACATATAAAGCAAGTAGGAGCTCTAGTATAAATGAGAAAGAAATAGTTGAACGGATGTCAATGAAATGAATGTCAAACCATTCCCAATTTAACCAAACATAGACTGCAATGTTTTACCATGGAAATTGAAGCAGTGTTTAGTATTTCTTTTGAAATTCAACATGAACCAGCAAGGAAAGAAAATGTTTGGAATTAATTTCCTATCAGAACTGGAGCATAGGAAAAAAGTTATCTGATTCAATTATCTAAATATTCTTAGAGATAAATCGATATGGCTTTTACAGGCACATTGCATGATTGCATGGGGTTTATTATAGATGGAAACATGACAGAATTTGGTACTAAATGATGTTTTGTATCAATACAATAATGCCCTCAGTTATATAGTTGGGCTTTGAGAAACAAAAAGGGCATTAGAAACATTTTTCTGAAATTCACATGATTATTGTTATCACTATGCCTATCATCCCTGTGTTTCATAATATTAAAATGACTTGAATGATAGAATTTGTATGGAGCTGAAAAACAACTTATCTTAATGTTAGGTATGCTTAAATATTTACTTATAAAATGTATATTTCACATAAAATTATAGAACATCTTACCCAATTCCAGAAATCAGACTACCTTCAAATATATTAAAGGGAATTTTAGAGAATTTATAAATTACTTGCTAATAAACTCCATTTTAATAATTTCCAATGACTTTTTCACATGAATAAGCTGAGTAGCGCCATGATTTTAGTATTTCCTTTAAATAACCCATATTTAGCAATATGAAGCATAAGAGGATGTCATTTGGATGCATAGCTGATCTACAAGTGTGCCTCTAAGGTTCCCTGATTTGACAAGATATGATTTGGTCAATAATAGACAAATGCTGGGGTGCCTGGGTGGCTCAGTCAGTTAGGAGTTCGACTCTTTATTTCCGCTCAGGTCATGATCTCACAGTTCATGAGTTTGAGCCCCACGTTGGGCTCTGCACTGTCACTGCTTAGGATTATCTTTCTCTCTCTCTCTCTCTCTCTCTCTCTCTCTCTCTCTCTCTCCAAACTAAATAAATAAACTTTACAAAAAAAAATTTTTTTAAATAGAGTAGGTTGATTGGACACTTACCAAGTTTTGGATTACAAGGCATTAGAATAAGGTTGGATGACAATTGCATCTCCTACACGATGCCAGTCTGCCACTCCCTCAAGACTGGGAGAGGCGGCTATTTCCTGATGTGTAGATAATCCCCACAGGAATCTTACAATGTTGGGCAATGGCATCAGTTATTAACATTTCTACTGTCAAGGCAAGGAAACTTAAACTCATAGACTTTAAATGACACAACTGTAACTTGCATGGTAAGTGGTGGAACTAGAATTGGAATTTGAATCTGTCTGAGACAAAAACCCACGTTCTTTCCAACACCAGCCTAGGTATGAATATTGGCTTCATAAGTGACTTGCTGTGTAACCTGTGAGGTTTCTCACTTACAAAATTGGGCCAAAAACACCTATCATGAAATGTTGTTTACATTTTAAATGAGATGTGTTCGAATATACGTGATAATATGCATGAGTTATTTACCAGATCACCTGATAGTAAATAACTACTACGCATAATAACTACGAAAGTGTGGATTGTACATGTATAACATTACATGTGTATGTATTTGTAATTTAGCTTGTAACGGTGCTGTTGGTTGCTACATAAGTGTTTGCTGAATGGATGCATGAAAATACAAACGATGAATGAGTTAACCTACCGCCGTATTTATGTTAGTAGATATAGCAGCCGTCATTCTGCCTTCACTATATCCACATTGGTCAGGCATCTAGAAAGCGTATTCTGACCCAGAACGCAGCTCGGAATGTTTATATTCCTAAGAGCAGTTAAAACCATCTTCCAAACATTTATGTTATACTTAGAGTCGTGGTCGAGTGGTGTAAGCAATCAAACACTGATGTTGGAAGTCTGATCTTGACATTGGCTCCCAATGCTGCTGCGAGCAAGTCACTTAACCTTGGGTTTCAAGTTTTCCAGCTGGAAAATTGGGATAAAAACACTTACCTTCCCCTCAGGAAAATCTGAAGATTTCTGAAAAGAAATGTGTCAGAAAGTGCTTTGAATGTGAATAGGATACCTGAAATAGCAGAAACAAATCGCTTTTTTTTTTTCCTTTCTGTTCCCACTGGTACTCCCACCCTTGGTTGGGGAATTCAGTTTTGTAGAATCTGAGGTGTTCCAAAGTCAGAAAACAGGCCTCTCAGGAAAATTTTGCTGTTGGTCGCACGGGAAGCTGGTTGTTTCCTCATACAGTTTGTTGTAATTAAGTAGAAAGTTAAAGCAATATTTTGAGTGAAGGAGACCCCCGTGCTCTGTATATAGGGGTTCCTGGGATCAGAGTACCAGGACTGTTCGAATACTAATTTTACCAGAATGTTCAGAATGTTCCCCTAGGAACATGTTTGACCTGGGAAAATATCACGGCATTTTGGAAGTTTGAAAACTACCATAACAATAAATCTGCTGAAACTGAAGTTTATCTCTGGAGTCTTCTGGGAGGAAAAAGTAAAATAAAAAAATGGAGTTTCTATAGCTCAATCTGCTTGGGGCGATTTGTCATTTCTTATCACAAGCTCTGGGGACACAGCCTCCCTCCCACATGTTCACACGCTTGCAGCAACCACTCTTTCCTGTCTGACCCACAACCAAGTGAGAATCCCGAAAGCCTCTGAGTAAGCAACGAGAATGCATTAGACAGAGGTGGGCGAATAACCAGATCAAAATTTGAAAATTATGACTGGGGGACACCACGTACGTGGGAACAGTTGCAGATTGAGGGAGTTTCCTTCGCTGAAGAGATAGCTCCATAAATCTTGTCGGACACGTCGGGCACCTGGGTGGCTCAGTTGGTTAAGCGTCCGACCTCGGATCAGGTCACAATCTCATGGTTTGTGGGTTCGAGCCCCACGTCAGACTCTGTGCTGAAAGCTTGGAGAGGGAGCCTGCTTCACATTCTGTGTCTCCCTCTCTCTCTCTGCCCCTCACCCACTTGTATTCTGTCTTTCAAAACTAAATTAACATTAAAAATTTTTGAAAAAATCATACTGGACAAGGAGCGAGTTGCCACAGCTTGCATACATTCTAGAACTTGGAGCTTTGGTGCCACTTTATATGTAGAAAGTGAACGCTGTGTCAGTTATTCTGTGCTACTATCTACATGCCTTAGAGTCAGTAAATACTCAGAATCTCTCTGGTTTCAATGTGTTTTTTTCAGACAGCACGGTAAACAATCCAGCAAGCAGCGACGGGAGAGAACATGGGGAAGAGGCTTCCAGGACCTTCACAAATACTTCAACTTTATTGCCCTGACTCCTTGCTGAGAATATGATTCGAAGAAAAGCACTCATCAAAACACCCAGGTCAGTACCTCCTTCTGACACAGCCTTCAAATTCCAGCAATGAGGGGTGCCTGGGTGGCTCCGTCGGTGGAGCGTCCGACTTTGGCTCAGGTCATGACCTCATGGTTCGTGAGTTCGAGCCCCATGTCGGGTTCTGTGCAGACAGATGCTCAGAGCCTGGAGCCCGCTTTGGATTCTGTGTCTCCCTCTTTCTCTGCCCCCCCCCCCGCCCCCGCTCGTGCTCTGTCTCTCTCTGTCTCTCAAAAATAAATAAATGTAAAATAAATACATAAATAAATAAATTCCGTCAATAAGCACAAGGCAATCAAGATGGAGAAATTCTTATCCCCTGGTTACGATTTGCATCTCTCAGGACTTTATAGATTGAGTGACAACTGTTCTTTTGAGTCTCTAACTCTGCCCTAGATACTGGAGCTACTCTGCCTAGCTTTCCTATGGACCCCTTAACATTGAGTAGAATGCCAATAGAAGCCCAAAAATGGAAGTTTTTATTTAGTTCACTGCTAATGGATTTGCCCTCCATTTGATATCTGTCCTTTTACTTTTACTATTCAGGGAAACACAATCTTTGACATGGAAATATCAGCAAGTGTTGGAAAGACATTCCAGGAGTGAAGGTGAGTGATGGGTGTGATACGTAATTCCTGAAACGACAAGTATTAGCTAGAGCTAGAAACTGCTGCAATGTATGCTTTACGTGTGATAATTTTTATTATGTCAAATATATCGCAAATGCACATATATTAGCAGCTATCTGCATATATACATACCTGTGTGTCTGTATTATGAGATCCTAATATGAAGGAGAGTGTCCAAATGCACATAAGAACAGGGTACAGCCTTCATGGTACACAAGTCTACAGTTGGTGGTCTTTCAGACCCTACTCTTTTTTTTTTAAGTTTATTTATTTATTTTCTGAGAGAGAGACAAAAAGAGCACAGGAGCAGGGGAGGGGCAGAGTGAGATGGAAAGAGAATTCCAGGCAGAGTCCGCACTATCAGCCCAACATGAGGCTCAAACACACCAACCGTGAGATGAAACCCAGAGCCTGTGGCTTAACCAACTGAGCTGCCCAGCCACTCTTACACTCTACTCTTGAAGTTACAAATCAGGCTCCCCAAATCAACAAAATTCCTTTAACGGGAGTAAAGAAAACAGCTACAAGCAGTAAACCACTGTTTACAAGTAATTATGCAAAAAAATGCATAATAGCCCCAGTTCAGAAAGATCAAGTACAAAAATAGTTGTTGTTTTATTTTATTTTTTTTAATGGAGGAAGGAGGAGTCCTGGTTATTAAAACGATGCAACCAACATTGAACAACAAAACACTGGGTAGGAGCTCTGCCTTCTCTGTCCTCTGTGATTTAGAAGTCTGTGGAAGGCATACTTGGAGAGAACATTAATCATGGAAACTCCTATTCTTGGTTGGCACATGATAATTCCTCATAGTGAAAGAAAAGAGGAGAAAAACTTACTGATGGTGAAGACTTCAAATACTGGGTCTTCAAGATGATGCATCTTATTGTAAGTGAATAAATCAGCATCCTGATTTTTTAAAATTTTTTAAATGTTTATATATTTTTGAGAGAGAGAGACAGAGCACGAGCAGGGAAGGGGCAGAGAGAGAGAGGGAGACACAGAATCCAAAGCAGGCTCTAGGCTCTGAGCTGTCAGCACAGAGCCCGATGCAGAGCTTGAACTCGTGAACCATGAGATCATGACCTGAGCCAAAGTCAGATGCTTAACTGACTGAGCCACCCAGGTGCGCCGGGCATCCTGCTTTTTTTTTTTTTTTTTTTTACGTTTGGATGAGATTTGTAAAAAAACCATATCTACTCTTGATAGCTGGATTCATTCCTGACAATTTGACACCATATGCACCAGCACAGAGTGGAGGAAGATATAGGGAAAATCACCCACACAGTGTATACTTCCCAGAAGATTCCTAGAGCAAAGGGCTGCCTCTCTGGTTTCATGAGGGTGACTCTTAGGTCTTATCTTGTGAGGGTGATATCCTGGTTTCATTTTTTACAGCATTTATTATGTATCTTCGAGGATGAACTCTTACACTTTATCACTCTGCTGCCTGTTATGAGGGTATGTCGATTGGACTATGGGTACAGGTGAGTACCTGCTGTTTTGGAGATCCAGTGCAGATGAAGACAAGGTCTTTCTTTCAAGGATTTAGTGCATGACTCTGAAGGAGTTTATAATCAATATACTAATATTATAGGGCAGAAAGAAAGGTGAAATAAAGAAAGAAAGAAGAATAGAAGGAGAAGAAAGGAAGAAAGAAAGAAAGAAAGAAAGAAAGAAAGAAGAAAGAAGTAAGAAGAAAGAAAGGCAGGAGAAAGAAAGAAGAAATGAGAAAGAAAGAAAGAAGAAAGGAGAAAGAAAGAAGGAAAGAAAGAAAGAAAGAAGAAAGAAGCAAGAAGAAAGAAAGGAGAAAGAAAGAAAGAAAGAAAGAAAGAAAGAAAGAAAGAAAGAAATGAAAGAAAGAACCATATCCATCATGAAACAAGAGCAGGAAAGAGAGAACCATTCCTTGCCTTGGGGGAGAGATAAAAAGTTCTGTATCACTAAGGAGGCTGGTCCTCAGAGGCCATGCCATTGCCCACAGAAGATGGGCCTTTAAGGCTGAGAAACTTTATGAATTACAGAAGAAACCTCCCCTCTCCCCCTCCCCCTGTTTGATTCTGGTGGTTGAACAAGATGGCCAGGTTTGCAGCACACGTGTTGAAAGCACTATGATGTTTATGTTTATGCCACCAATGCTGCATGGTCACCTCTTCACATCCTATGGGCAAGGGTAGTCTGAGCACCAGTGGCCCAGCACTGGTTTGTTTCACACAAGTTTTCTCCCTTTATAGTCTTTTATGATTTAAGTTCATTTATTTATTTTGAGAGACAGATTGAGAGAGAGAGAGAGAGAGCAAGCGAGCATGTGAACAGGGGAGGGGCAGAGAGAGAGAGGGAGAGACAGAACCCCAAGCAGGCTCTACGCTAGCAGCTCAGAGTAAAACATGGGATTTGAACTCACCAACCGTGAGATTGTGACCTGAGCCGAAACCAGGAATTGGAGGCTTAACCATCTGAGCTCCCCAGGCCCCCCTCTCCCATTACCATCCTACAATAATCCTGTGAGGTCACTGATATCATTTTAGAGATGGGGAGCCTGAGGTCAGAGGGCTCAGGGAGTTGGTCCTGGGTCTCACAGTTAGTGAGCGGTGAAACCGAGATGGGGACCAAGGTCAGTTATTTTCCAAAGCACATGCTCTTTGATCGTGCTCTCTTGCTTTGAATTTCAAGTCGCCATCTGGCTTATCAGCAAGAGAAGAGGTTGGCACAATTACAACTGGAGTTTAAACATTATTTATTCCTTTGCCATTGAAGACTATGTTGATAACTCAGGCCTGATGAGAAGAAAAAGCATCGCAATGACAACAATAAAGGGCATCGTCATAAAACATAGAGAAACACCTTCATTCCGTATGCTTCTACACATTTACTCCTCATTCTAATATTACTTGCAGAATTATTTTACAGATGTTTTATATAAGGAAATTTACGGGGCGCCTGGGTGGCTCAGTCGGTTGAGCGTCCGACTTCGGCTCAGGTCATGATCTCACGGTCTGTGAGTTCGGGCCAGCGTCCGGCTCTGTGCCGACAGCTCAGAGCCTGGAGCCTGCTTCGGATTCTGTGTCCCTCTCTCTCTGTCCCTCCCCTGCTCACGCTCTCTCTCTTAAAAATAAACAAACGTTAAAAAAATTTTTTTTATAAAGAAATTTACAACTACTATGTTCCACGTTCCACGTTGTTACAAAGGAGCCGACCATGTTACTCCATTCTAATTTCAATGTAAATTCTGAGTGTGAAGTACAACTTGTTATGATTTTAATAATATTTACATATTTGAGTTTCCCGTGATGGCTACCTTGTAATACGCAGTGTTTCTACTGCAGTAAAATAATGTAATTGTGCCATAAAACTACCTTCCTATCGTAAAACAATTTTTTTTACATTTTACTATATAAAGGGAATCATTTCAAATATATGTCTTTCATATCTGTTTAATGTGGGGGGAAAGTCTCAGCCTCATTTGGTTGGTTCACAAGTGTCTTTTTGAAAATAGTTATTTTCATAAAAAGCTTAGAATTAAAATGTATTTAGGAGGAATACAATAACCCATACAATCTGAAGTGCCAAGGCATTCGGTGTATCTTAGAACCAGACTCCATGATGGTCGGAGTTACCGTCATCTCTCACATCAGCACAGGGGCTCGGAGAAACCAACGCCTTGCTGAGGGTAGCTCACGTCGGGGACAAAAGCAAATCCAACCAACAGGTGGCTGGCACCCTGTGCATTATTTAATTTTGCCCTCACTCCAGCCTTGAAATGGGGTCAGCATTTTCTTACGTCTTCAAAAATGACTAATCCTATTGCTCAAAAACTAACAATACAGATCAAACAAAAAATACGGAACACTGGAGATACATTAAACGAAGAAATCAGACATGCTTCATAAGCAGGGAGTTATCAAGCAGTTAAGGTTCGTGATCAATGTACTGGGATTGCCATCAGGGGGTTTCACACAGGCTCACAGCTCTGACCTTGGCTCTTTTGCAGGTGATTAGGACCGGTTTCAAAATTCATTTTCCCTGAATCTTGTGCGATCACCAGTAGTGATTTTTCAGCAGCATCGGTAGCAGGACCTTCAAAACCCTTACCCACCACAGCTCCGCGCTGGGTTTTCCTGAGGACCTTCCCCCAAAGAGTGAATGGATTCAATTTGTCCCAGAAAACACTTTCCGATAGACACAAATACGTGAACTTCAAAAACCCAAACCGGATTTCCATTTACTATCAGCTCATATTCTGCCATTTGAGAAAGGTCATAGGCATACTGTTTTCAGTTCTGATCATTGATTTAGGGAGGCTCCCTCTTCTTATCTCTTAGAGTTCTATGTGTTTCTACATTGGCAGATCTGGAAAATCCCCAATATGTTAGGAAGGGAAACCAGGGTTGCATCTATGCAATCAAACTGATAGAAGGTGGCTATAAGGTTGAATATGTGAAAAAAATCTTTTGGTCTGTAGTGTTTCAATTAAAAAAAAAATGTTTAAATTACTTTCAGTAGATCAGCAGATAGCCTGATCCTTAACTGGCCTGGAGTGTGGGGGCAAGTAGACGGGGAAGATAGTAGAAAGTATTTAGAAAAAAGGTGGTAAATAATTATAGCTAGATTCTAAAATGTATCAAGAGCTTTGCATAAATTCTCATGTATAACCTTCAGAATCACTCCCTTAAATTATTATTTTCATTTTACAGTGGAGAAGCTGGGCTCAGCAGGATGAGTTAATTCGCTCAACTCCCCCAAAACGTTGATAGATCCGGTATTTTAGTTCAGTTTGTTGGTTCCAGAGACGATATTTGTTACATTTTGTGGTGAGGCCTCTCCAAGTGAGCTGAAAAAAACACAGAGTTACCACTTATCTTTAAAATTAACTTTTCTTTTTGATGACACTGGTTACAGCTCTTGGGGGTTTATCAAGAGAGGAGCTAAGCAGTGTTTGTACCTTGGCCTGCATGCCAAGGGGCTGCCTGCTTTTTGCTTATACTTCCGAAATTGTTAGCAGACAAGGCAATGACTGTATAGGCACCAGAAGGAACAGTGATCCACATTCAGCATTTGATAGAACTGGACATCAAATCCGAAAGGGGAGAATATAATACATTTTATGCTGTATTCTTTCTGAACCATTTTATAAGAGAAGTTAGTGGAAATATTGTAAGATTTTCACTATGGAAATGACACTAAACAAATTAATAACAAGAGTCAAAGCAATCGTGTGTTTTAATAAATTTTGTAGATAGAAATTATCTACAAATGCTGGTAAGAATTTTGGACCAGTGGAGGATAGTTTTAACTGAATAGCATAACATTATAATTATCTCCAAACTTCTAAATATTTTTTTTAAGAACTGCAAAGATGCTGTCTTCATTCAATTGAAGTCAGCCTGACACACTGTGGGGATAAGGTTTGGGAACAGATGGGGGGAGACTCAAATTCCAGATCTACAAGCCAATAGCTTGTGACATGGAGTTACTTGAACATCTCTGATAATTTGTGTGATCTTCTGAGGAACTGGGGTTAATTGCACTTGTAAGACAAGAGCCTGGTAAATAAAGCAAGATATTTGAAATCATTGGTACAGTGCATGGCCAGTAAGATCTCAATACATGTTAATTTCTCTTCTCTGTGTATCATTAAGCCAGGTATGTCACCGGTAAATACACTGGATCTAGGCACTCTCCTTACAGTGGGTTTAGTACACAACTAATCCCAAGCAAAAAGAAAAAAAACAATCCGCTGCTTTTACAAATGTTATTCTTTTTTTTAATGTCTAATTAATGGAATTTGCATTTGCCCTTTACAAATAATTCCTTTTGTTTAATGTTTATTCATATTCGAGAGACAGAGAGACAGAGCATGAGCAGGGAAGGGGCAGAGAGAGAGGGAGACACAGAATCTGAAACAGGCTCCAGGCTCTGAGCTGTCAGCACAGAGCCCGACGCGGGGCTGGAACTCACGAACTGCGAGATCATGACCTGAGCCGAAGTCAGACACTCAACTGACTGAGCCACCCAGGCATCCCTTCAAATAATTTCTTTATCTTTTTTTTTTATTTTCCATCAAAAGTGAATGTCTTCTTGACCTCTTCCAATGATGAATGTTCTTAACTAACCCAAAGACAAGTTGCTGAAATCCTTAAACCAGCCAAAAGAGCAGACCTTCACCAGAGACCCCAAAATGCTAAAAGAACAGAGAACGTAAAATTACCTCTGCCTTCTCCTTGCTGGTACAAAACATCTGCAGAGTTTACAGATGGATAATGTGCCATTTAACCAGTATCATATTCATGAAAAAGGCCCTTCAAACTATGGGCTTGATTCTCATGAGTTTGCCACTATAAAACGGATTCTCTTTTATTTTTCTGCTATTGGGGAAAGTTTTAAAAATCTACCCAAATACTTCCGAACTTATCTGCGGAAAAAAAATGTGTATTCAATCAGATGTTATTAATCCAAACTGGAGAGAAAACTCCCCATGTCCCCAAGCATACTACGCAAAAAGTTGCTTATAAGAAAAAAAGAATTTAATACAAGAATGAACTATACTGTAAGCACAGGGAAGGAGACAGCCAGACAAATGTTATACTTTGGTCAAAATCTCTTCAAGCAGTAGGAATATCTTGACAACGGAGTAGAGTTCATGGGAAGCAAATGTTGATTACATTGCTCGTTCTTTTTGTCTCTTGGTGAAAAATTATCAGAGTGACATAGAAATGAGTTGCCTATAGCTGATATGCTGGGGATAAATCATGCGTTTCAGAACACAATACACTCTGGAGAGTATTTGCTTCTAGTTATGTATTAAAATGAAAGCTTCTGACAAATTACGCCATTTAAACAGACAACATCTATCTTATCAGCTAGGTTGATTCTAAGAAACTGGCAGAGAGATGTTTACATTCTGTCTCCCTAGGTTCCCCATCCACTTTCTTATTCTTTCCTTCCTTCTGTTGCTTCTCAATCTCCTCGGTGAAAATAGAGTTTCTCTTAAATGAATGAATCTGATACTGTCACAACTGTGCTTTGCTGAGATCTTTACGAGTTTTATGATGTTTGTTTGCATGCATTTATATTTTTATTTTGTGATCAGAGGGTAAATGAGGTAGCTTTAAAATATATGTGCAATAAATTTATTACAGTGTTTATAAACATATTTACAATACATGTTTACATATATATTTATATATGTGATATAAATATACAAACACACAAGGATGATAAAATCGGGTTATGATTAAATGAAGAAATATTTCAATACAAAATTAACATGTGAGAAGGGGAACAGGGAAGATTCATACCATTGCATGCCAATGCTGAGTCAATAACTCAGCCTTGACCTTTCCAACAGCCAAGGCAAAGGGTAAAATACTTGTCATAATATCTAGTAAGAAAAGCACTTGAAAGCTTGATTGCCTGAAATCCAACTCTGATAACTTCAGCAAAGTTCTTCAGTCTCAAAGCCACTAAAATAAATACAACATTCAACTTCTTGTAGCTGCTTCCACACTAGTCACTCAGTGTAGGCTAAGAGAAGAAAGTAAAAATATAATCTGTAACAGTGTGTCCCAAGCGTGTCACATGGCGACAGAACATGCTTATTATAAAATCAGATTCCTGCATTCTATATTCCTCCGGAATCAAGTCTGGAATTCAATTTGTTTTATTTGTTTTGTTTCAAATCATTTATTGCAATCATGTGCCTTTTTGTTTTCTTTGAAAATTCCCTGGGACCGAATTATATTTGGATTCACATCAAACCCAATTCCAATTGTGACCTCGCTCTTTATGACCTGGTTGGCCTTGGACCATTTATTGAACCTCACTTAGATTTATTTAATAAGTGATAAGAAACATCTACAGGATCTAATAAATATTTATATAACAGTGTCGTTCGTAAGGTTGTCGGAAGGTTGAACAACGTACCAAAGATGCCAGTCAGGTACAGAGTAAACACTCTATACGTTTTAGCTACTATTCTGATCTCTATCTGTCTCAGGAAAGTTTTTTGCTGTGAAAGAAATGTTTGGGGTTGGTAGTAATCACTGAATAATCTGTCTGTTTTTTTGGTCCTTCAAATTATACCACATAAACAAATGGATTATCTGCCTATCAAGGCAGCAATAATAGGCACTCTATTAGGAGGGCTCTTGCCATTAATTAAAATGTACTGTCACTGCCATTCGCGATTTTCAGGTATCCCTTCTAAATATTTAGTGCAAGATGCACAATTATTGCCGGTGTCCACTTACGTCAGGTACGACTTCCAACAAAAGGATCAAATCCTTTGGGTTTTAATCCATTGGCTTCCTGTTTTCACAATAATGGATGACCTTTAGGTCTTCCTCTAAGGGTTGATGCAAAATATATTATTTAGTTATCAATACAACCCCATAGTATAGATACCATTTTATATCATTTTTCATATAAACAATTACAGTGCAGGGAATTTAAGAGATTCACACAAAGCCACAGAGCTCGTGGTGACTGAGCTGTCACTGAGGAATCTGACTCTTGACTCAATGTTCTTTTCAGAGGGCACACGCTTTTGAACTATGCGTCTGATAGTGACATGAATTTCTCTCTGCACAGAATTTAGACGCCATGGTAATATATGGGCTTGACAACCCCTCCTCTAATATATTAGCATCCTTAAAGTCTCTTCTAGCTCTTCCAGCTTTATCGAGCTATGATTGGCAAATTAAAAGTAAATATTTAAGCTGCACAAAGAGATGATTTCATATACCCGTACACTGCGAAATGATCACCACAATCAAGCTAATTAACACAACCATCATCTCACATAGTTATCTTGTTCTGTGTGTGTGGTGAGAACACAAGGTCTTAGCAGGCAGGTTTCAAGTGCACAATGTATACAATATTATTAGCTACAGCCATGATGCTGTACATGAGATCCCCAGAGCTTATTCATCTCATAACTGAAAGTTTTGTACCCTTTGACCCACATCTCCCCATTTCTCCCACCCACCCCCAACCCCTGACATCTATCATTCCACTCTCTGCTTTTCTGAGCTTGGCCTTTTTTGTAGATTCCGCATGTAAGTGCCATCATCCAGTATTTGTCTTTCTCTGCTTGACTTACATTACTCAGAATAATGCTCTCAGGATCCATCCATGTGGCCGCAAATGACAGGATTCCTTTCTTTTTATGGCTGAATAATATTCCACTTGCATATATACACCACATTTTCTAATCAATTAATCTGTCAGTGGGCACTTATGCTGTTTCTGTGTCTTGACTATGATGAATAATGCTGCAATAAACATGGGGGTGCAGATATGTCTTCAAGATAGTGATTTTATTTCCTTTGGATATATACCCACAAGTGGGATTGCTGGAGCATATGGCGGTTCTATTTTTAGTTTTTTGAGGGAACTCTACACTGTTTCCCTTAATAGCTGCTCCAGTTCAAATTCTCGCCAACAGCATAGGAGGGTTCCATTTTCTCCACGCCCTTACCAACACTTCTTATCACTTATCTTTTTTACAATAGCCATCCTAACAGGTGTTAGGTGACACCTCACAGTGGTTTTGACTGGTGTTCCCCTGATGTTTAATAATGCCGAACGCATTTTCTTACACCTGTTGGCTAAGAGTGTATCTTCTTTGGAAATATGCCTGTTCGGATCCTTGGCCCATTTTTAATCCGAATATTTGATGTTTTGCCATTAAGCTGTATGAGTTCCTTATACCTTTTGGCAAATATTTTGGTTTGCAAATATCCGCCCCCCCATTCTGTGGCTTCCCTTTGCATTCTGGTGATGGTTTCCTCTGCCATGCAGAAGGTTTTAGTTTGATGTTGTCCCACTTGCCTATTTTTGCTTTTGTTGCCTGTACATTGGGTGTCAGATCCAAAAAAACCATCACCAAAATTAACGTCAAGGAATGTTTTCCCTATGTTATCTTCAGAATTTTATCGGTTTGGGTCTGGGGAGAAGGAGAACGAGAGACTTCTTTGTTCAAATATGTTTGGAAAACACTTGGTGAGACTGGTCAGGAGGGTGGGAGAGACTCTGGTCCTTGTCTCACAGAGTCAAAGAATGAATTTCTTAGACAAGAGAGAGTGAGCCAAGTGATAGAATTTATTGAGAGAAAGTGTAAAGCTCTCGTGAGTGAGAGGGGTCCCGACTGGGTTGCCTCTGGGGATTTCTGTCCTTGGCTTTTTATTGGGACCTTATCAGCAAGTTGGTGAGACCCCATGCCTGACACCTGGCCCAGGCAGGTCTGGAACACACTGATCTTCTCCTCTTCTTCCCCAAACTCCACTGCCATTGCTGCTTCTTCAGCCTCCCACTTGTAGCTACACCCCACCTCCCGGAAGGTCCCTGATCCCTCCCTGCCCAATGCAACCCTTTCCCTACCCATGGCAAGTTAACCAAATGAGACTCTAATTAATACTTACAATTTGTTTGAACGGTCCTGTTTACCACAGAGCACTGAGCCATGGACTCACCAGAGTATCAGACGCAGTCACTCTTTGCTCCCTGCCTCAAGTCGTGATCGCCTTCAATCCCTATGTCTACACATCTGCCAGAGATATTCCATCAAAGTATAAGGCCTCGAATCTTAGTGCTGTGGCCCTCAGAGATTCCACATCAGCCCTGGGATAAAACCTATGCCCCTGAGACTGGCGTGAGGCACCCTCAAGACCTTTGTGTGGTTGACCTCCCAAGCCTCTGGGACACTCACTACTTTAGAGAGAACTTCTTGAAAGCATTTTTTTTTCTTTTAGCTTTGAGCCCTTGCTAGGGCTATTCCCTCTGTGTAGAATGATTTTTTACCTCTTCTTCACCTGACTGTCTTCATCCAGGTGCTTTCTCCTCCAGGAAAACTCTGGGCCAACTTACTATTTTAGGTAATCTTCCTCCTTGCACCGTGTACCATCACCTCACATGATAGTTAATATACTGTAGAGTAAAAATGCATAACCTCCTGGTTTTTCCAATAACTTGAAAGGGTCTTCTTATCCCAGGGTATGGCATAAGGCCGAGAGTATAGAACACACACTATATTTCTTAAACTGAGCCCCACACTATCTGTCCATCTTTGTGTGTATTCTCTCTCTCTTTCCTTCTCTCTCTCTCTCTCTCTCTCTCACACACACACACACACACACACACACACACACACATCTTTTTCTCATGCTATGACTATGAGCCCAGATACAAAGCCATGTAAATAAGATCATTGTTGTTTTCCAACTGAACTGGGAGCACTGACATCGAATGCCATTTTTCTCTACATCCTATATTTTTTTTATTGGTGATCTTTATGCTTTCCACTTCAATAGCCGTGTATCGTCACAACCAACTCGCTGCACCCCAAAGACATCAATCTTGTCAAATCTAATTGAATCAAAGCACAAGCAGTTATAAATGGAGTGCAGCTTGACAAATAAGAAAAAAGGAAATAAAAAGGAAAAAGAGACACTCATCCAACTGATACTTTCACTTCGGGATATCCCCTTGTGAGAATCTGTTATGAATTCCTAAAAATTTCCCTCTATCGTTTCCAGCCTCTTATTCGGAAACATTTATCTATCCAACATTGCTTCTGATTCTGCATCAGTGAAGGACTTCCCAGGGTAGAAACTAAATATGCTACTCAGTGATATAAAATTGTCTATGTGTCTGTGGGAGGCTAGCCTTGGGTGACAGCTTAGGATTTATGACCGTACTAGTGGAGGTCAGGGAACAAACCACAGCATGTGCTTCGACTCGTGGCCCCACAGCCAAGCTCTATTTGACTTGGACTCTGTGAAGCTTATAAAATCTCCAAATATTATTCCTGTGTCTCTGTGTTCTGTGGGGTGTGCAATGGATCCCAGGCCACCTACTTAGCCAAGGACTGTCCTCTGGAACGACTGCTGCCGGATTCCGCCCACATTGTGCAATCTAGGGAAAGTCTTTCTGTTCAAAGCCCCTCTCAACACTAAGTTGCTTCAGTCTCTGAAACTGATTTCCCTGTAACCCTCCTCCTGCTCAGGGTAGTGGTTACCCATGGAATGGGAGACTAGAGGGAAGCTGATAGGGGCTTCCAGACTATTACTAATGTCCTTTTCTGGATCTGGATGTTGGTTATGGTGGTAGGGGTGTTCATTTTTCCAAAACTCATCAAGAACTGAAATTATTTTTTTATATGTAGAGTATGATTTCATAAAAAGATATTTTAAAACATACCTTCTTAAAGAATCATGTACAGCACTTTAACCAAGTTAAAGGCATTTTGTCTAACAATGGTAGATTCATCACATAGTCTAGTAGAAAAGAGTGGGCTTTGGGTCTGATAAATCCCAATGAGAGCTCCAAACCTGCTCCTTCTCTCTGGTGTTCCCCCTGTCTTTTGTTTCCCCACCTGCTGAATGGAAATTGTGCTGCCTATTTCATAGGGTGATTGAGAGAATTGAACTGAATAAATAACAGAAAAGCACTTAGCACAAGAGAAGCCAGGATATGGTGGCCACTGTTATTGAAAGCAGCAATACACCTGATTTAAGAGTGAGGAAGGATGAGAGGCTTTTCTGGTGTGGCCTGCGGTGGGCGGGTGGGGGGGTGGGGCAGCTGCAATGATATTAAGCTTTGTTAGGAGGAAGGAAGGCAGGAAACCTAAATGAAATGTATGCCGGTGTATACAGGAGAAAGCCAAGAAATGCATACAAACTCCAGAACACGTAGAGACCCCACCGAGACTGGTCTTTTGTGGAGGAAGTCTTCGTTCCCTCTTTGCAGTTTGAATCTCCAGGAGAAAACCCTCTCAACCCCCAGCCTGAGGGCGTGCTTTCACGGTCCCTTTACTAGGTTCATTTTCTGTGGGAACCTAAGCTCCAAAAGGGGGAAGTATTTTTTTTTCCCAACACGGGTACCCTGAGGCTTTAGAGCTGTATCTAGGACACAGCAATGGGAACTAAAGACACCACCAGTTCATGGTGAGTTCACCAGATTATATTCTGCTCTAAACTGATGACCTGGGATGGTATGACAGCCAAGCATTCTTGAAGATCAGCCATGTATTATTCCTGGGTATAATGAATTCTCATTTAGGTATAATTTAAAATAGGTGAACCAATGCCTACAGATTTAGGATGGCTCTTGGTGTGGTCAACTTTGCTTTTAGGAGAGCTGAATTAGGCTTCATTCTTCCAACTATCAGTTTGGGCTACTAAGTAAGTGGTAGTGGTTCCATGAACCACACCTGTTTCATCCATAGATTGGAGAGAAGAAAACGGACATCAGAGCACTGGTGAGGATAACTGGGACGTTATTTACAAAGCGGTACCTGATAAATAGTAGGGTACAGGGTGTTTAAGGAGCTCTTTATCTTAATAATTGACAGATTGGAATTTTCTATCAATATGCAAAGAAGAGACCCTTTCTCAGAATATATCATAATAGTTTATTTATAAAAGAAGCTTTATGAATTAAGGTCAAGCAGAAAAAGTGAGTAGACTTCCTCTTTCCTTAAGAGATACAAAGTATTTTTGGATATGAAGAAGATGAAGCATTTGCCCCTCATAGGAGAAGCAAGGGGAGAACAGATAAATCCCAGTTATATCAGAACTGTATTTCATTTTACTTTCGATTAAGTAGCCTACAAGACTAAAAAAAATTTAAAATATTCTATATGACAAATCAAAATAAAAGCAAGAAGACATTATAAAACAAGTGTGAGAAAATTCAAGAATTTTCACATTTTCCCATGATAACTACTTCAGTGCTTAAAAATATAAGCCAAATAACCAAATATCATATTCTTACAAAATGTGTGTGTGTGTGTGTGAAAAATGTGAGCAGTTGAACCACATAGAATTTGTTTAAGAATAAATTATGTAATAAATAGTTTACCTGATGACATTATACTAAGAGCTTAAGAACAAAATGCAGATGGAAATATGGATGGATAGATATCAAATCTTAGAATAATGTCTTGGGGAACCTGGCTGGCTCAGTAGGTGGAACATGTGACTCTTGATCTCAAGGTCTTGAGTTCAAGCCCCACGTTGGGTGTAGAGCTTACCTGAAAGAAAGAAAGAAAGAAAGAAAGAAAGAAAGAAAGAAAGAAAAAAAAGAAAGGAAGAAAGAAAGAAAGAAAGAATGAAAGAAAGAAAGAAAGAAAGAAAGAAAGAAAGAAAGAAAAAGAAAAGAAAGAAAGAAAAGAAAGAAAGAAAAAAGAAAGAAAGAAACTCTCTAAAGGAAGTGGTTAAATCAAGAAAGAAAACAATGATTCAAAAACTCGTTAGATGATGAATGAATAAATCAATGCAGCAAGGAGAAAATGGGTAGTATTCCCAAATAAATATAATAAACACTTTATTGTAAATGTTTTCCATATAAAAAGTTATATGGATCCATGAGAAAACACCATTAAGAATCCAAATAGAAAAATGAGCAAAAAACCTCAAAGAATCAATTTTAAATGAGGAAATATGAATTCTCCATAGCTTATGAAATTATATTTAACCTCTATAGTAAACCACATTAATGGAAATTAAAACATTCATGAGTTATGTTTTCCCATCTTTCAAACTATTTAAGCCAGTAAAACATTCAGGACTGGTAGGGTGAGGAGAAATTATTTACTCTCTCATATACTTTGGCAAGTACTTTAAAAATGCTCAGAAAACAAGTTAGCAATACTTTCAAGAGTCAAAAAATGTTTACATGTAGTTCATATGTAGTTCTGCTCTAAACAGTAAAGAAATAATCATAAATGTAGAAAATATCGTACTGTCGGGTGACAGCAGTACTCTTTGTACTGCTACTTATAGGAGGAAAAATATAGGAAAAATTTGGAAAAGTGAGGAAAATTATCATTCAGTCCTAGGATAAAATATTAGAAAATTTTTTAGAGTGATGACTGAATGTTACTTTTAGCAACTAGAAAAAGGCTTTATTTAACAGAAGACCATGGGGGAAGGGAAGGGGGAAAAATAGTTACAAACAGAGAGGGAGGAAGGCAAACAATAAGAGACTCTTAAATACTGAGAATAAAGTGAGGGTTGATGCGGGGGTGGGAGGGAGGGGAAAGTGGGTGATGGGCATTGAGGAGGGCACCTGTTGAGATGAGCACTGGGTGTTGTATGGAAACCAATTTGACAATAAATTTCATATTAAAAATATATACATATATATACACACACACACACATATATATATAAAATAAAAAGTAGTACAAATATTATCAGCATGATATGACCTATAATACATAAGAAAAAATATTTTAAGGGCACCTAAGTGGCTCAGTCGGTTGAGCATCTGGCCTTGGCTCAGGTTATGATCTCACAGTTGGTGGGTTCAAGCCCCACCTTGGGCTTTTTGCAGTCAGCACAAAGCCTGCTTCAGATCCTCTGTCCCCTCTCTCTCTGCCCTTCCCCTGCTCGCACTCTCAAAAATAAAACGTTAAAAAAAAGAAAACTTATTTTAAAAGTAGAATTGTAAATATAGAGAGAAGAATATTATTTTATGTTTTTACACTTATATTGCTTTAATAAATGAAGGTAAAAGTAAAAATAAAAGTTCCAAAAAAGACCCGAAAGAAAACAATTACATATTTCTTTTTGTGAAACGATCTTTTTTTTTTTTTGCAGGATTAATCCAGAGTAGTCATGTAAACATGTAAAGGTGCTGCAATTATTTGCATGAAGAGTTGAGAGATGTTTTCAATCTCCAAAGGTATTTTTCCTGTAGGGAAGAACCCATTATGCAAATATGACCAAGGAAGTAGTGGGTTATACAGGTGCCCCCATTCTCATTCGAATCAAGCCTTGCCAGTCTCCCATCCACGTGTGTTGTGTGTCTTGAGTGGGCCTCTATCTTAACCCGCTTATCTTTCCTACTTGCCCTCTTCTCCACTGACTTTTTCGAAGAATAACCTCCAACCACTCCTGCTTAAAGTCCTCCACTTTTCCTTTCCTCCATCCTTCTTTGTAACTTTATAGGCCATCGCTTTTTGTTTCACTTCTTTACACATTTCCTCTTTAGACAAAGAAATGCGTTGCACCCTATACCACACTAGGGCACTTTTATTTATGTACAAATATATGCATGATTCTGTGTTCATTTTTACTTGTCATTATAAAATGTAAAACACGTAAGGGAAGTGTGCAAAACACAAGTGCATGGTATGTTTTGTTATTATTTCTTAAATGTATTTTATTTATTTATTTATTTATTTATTTATAGATGGGGAGAGGGGCAGAGGGAGAGAGAGAGAGAGAGAGAGAGAGAGTCTCAAGCAGTCCACACACACAGCATGGAGCCCAATGTGGGGCTCAGTTCCACAACCCTGGGATCGTGACCTTGGGATCATGACCAGAGCCGAAATCAAGAGTCTGGCGCTTAACTGACTGAGTCAGCCAGGTGCCCCAATACGTTTTGTTATTTACTAAATGAATAGTAATGTACCTACTACCCACGTTGAGCCACGTGGAGGTCTCACCTCAGAGTGACCCCCGCTTATCTGCATCCTAAAATCTGAATCTGAAGCAGGCTCCAGGCTCTGAGCCATCAGCACAGAGCTCGACGTGGGGCTCCATCTCCCAAACCGTGAGATCATGACCTGAGCAGAAGTCGGACGCTTAACCGACTGAGCCGCCCAGGTGCCCCTTTACTGTGTTCGTATTAAAGGCTATATGCTATTTCATTGTGTAGTCATTCCACAAACTATTCTACTCTGGGCAGACATTTGGATGGCTCTTTTCTTAGGATATTTTTCAAACACCACAATGTGTGTTTAAGCTACACATATTTTGAAATATGTCTTGGGTAATAAACTGTGGTTTCATGTTATCTATTGAAGAGTTGAACACTCCAATGTTTATTTAAAGACATTTTTTGTTTATTTGTTTGGTTTGGTTTTGGTAGAGAGCGTTTCAGGAGAAAATAAAGTTATTTGCAAATTTTATCTTTTTTTTTTTCTTTTTAACCACAGTGAGCTATCACAATGAGATAGAATGGCTAGTATCAAAAAGACAAAAAATAACAAACATTAGTTAGGATTTGGAGACAAGAGAACCCTCATGTCACTATGGAAAATGGTATGGCAGTTTCTCAAAAAACTAAAAATAGAAAAACCATACTATCCAGTAATTCTACTGCTGGATATTACCCAAAGAAAACAAAAACACTAATTTAAGGATATATATGAGTGGTCATGTTTATTGCAGCATTATTTAAAATAGCTGAGATATGGAAGCAAACAGATTGCTTATTCATAGATGGATGGAAAAAGAAGATACGGTTATGTACACAGGCATGTGCACACACACACATGCAGGCACACACACACACACACACACACACACACATACACATGCTGGAATATTACTCAGCCATAAAAAAGAATGAAATGTTGCCATTTGTAACAAGATGGATGGACCTAGAGGGCATTATGCTGAGTGTAATAAGTCAGACAGACAGAGGAAGACAAGTACTAGTTGCTTCCACCTACGTGTGGAATTTAAAAAACAAAATAAAATGACAAACAGCAGAAACAGACTCATCAATCTAGAGAACAAACGGGTGGTTGTTGGAAGCGAGAAGGGTATAGGGATGGGTGAAATATGCAAAAGAGATTAAGAGGCACAGACTTCCAACTATAAAATAAATAAATCCCAGGGATGAAAAAAGTACAGCAGAGGGTTTATAGTAAATAACACTGAAATAACTTTGTTGACAAATGGTAGCCACACTCAGCATGATGGCCATTGTGTAATATACGTAATTGTCCAATCACTGTTATACACTTGAAACTAACACAACATTGTCAACTGCAATAAAAAATGAAATTGTATTTATTTTAATGAAGACAGTAAGCTGTGCAGTGTCAGCGTGGTTGACTTTTTTGTTGTTCTCATCTTGAATACTAGGCATTGTCAAACTTTAATTTGTGCCAGTAAAATAGGTGTAAAATGGTATCTCTTTATGTTCTTGATTTACTTTCTCTAGTCGCTAATGAGTTAAATATATCTTTAAGTGTTTACTGGCTTTATGTGTTTCCTCTTCTGAGTAAGGCCTGTCTAAATCTTTTGCACATTTTTCTCCTGCTGTTTGTACTTTTCTTACTGGCGTACATGGGTCACTTACACATTCTTGATGAATTTTTTTTTCTTGGTTGTGTATTATAAATGATTTCCTTCAATTTGAAACTTACCTTTTCACTTCTCTTGATGAATCAGGGCCATGATGATGAACAAAAGTGGGCACAATGCAGTCTAAATTCTTTCAGTAGAAGACGTTGGTTTTCAAATTTATTTTTAATTTTTTTTCAACGTTTATTTATTTTTGGGACAGAGAGAGACAGAGCGTGAATGGGGGAGGGCAGAGAGATAGGGAGACACAGAATCGGAAACAGGTTCCAGGCTCGGAGCCATCAGCCCAGAGCCTGACGCGGGGCTGGAACTCACGGACCGCGAGATCGTGACCTGGCTGAAATCGGACGCTTAACCGACTGCGCCACCCAGGCGCCCCATCAAATTTATTTTTAAAAGATCATATTACGATGTGCTGTTAGTATGTGTTTCCAGGTTCATGAAATGGTTTCAAAGATTTGGAACAACTACTTCTCGATGATGTTTGTCCTTAATGAAGTTTTGAATCAAATGCTTTTCTTTTATATATACTAGCCAAAGTTTTACTATTTTTTTTAATTTACTAACTTTTATTCCAGGATTTGATAAAACCATGCCAAATGCAGGGTCTGAGAAACCTGCAGATTGAGAAATCTGTTCAACTTAGCTGTATCTGGTATTTCACAAAATTACTTAACTAAGAGTTACCTTATTACTTTTAATCTGTTTCCCTAATTGTCAAGGGAAATTAGTTTTGTTTTGAAATGCTCAAGTGCTAAAATTATAAGAGATTATCAACTTAATATATCTTAAATAAAATACATGCAAAACGATTTACATCTTTCAAACGTTTCCAAGTATGCATGGACCATTTAGATTTTGTACAATTAAAAAAAATAGCATGAAATGTCTTAGGTCGCTAGTTATAAATTTGAAGACTTGAAACATTTCCCAACATGCTTAGAAGATATGAGTAAATTGTTCCAGATTACTTGGAAAAATTACAAATTGCAATTAGTACAGAAACTGACAGAACAGGATCGTAGCTAAGCTTATTTTTTAAAAGAAACAACGTCATTGCATGGTACTTCGTTGATCATGGGAAGCATCCTCAGCATTTTTAGGCCCAACATTTATTTATGACTTTTATGACAGTGTCACTACTGAATGCATACAGTAGTAAATAAACTAGACTTTACATGAAATGTTGGTTCGATTCAGAAGATATAATGGGAAAAGGCTCCCATGATACACTTCCATATCAGTTTGAAGTTCTAACGTAATTATTACCCATCCAACTTGTGGCTCTCTACACGTAATAGCATCTTTGCATTTTATGGATATATACGTTTACAACTTTTCTATTGCTTAGGAAAGTCAAAAACTGTGTTTAAATGCTGACAGCATGGAGCCTGCTTAGGATTCTCTCTCCCTGTCTCTCTGCCCCTCCTCCGTGTTCACTTTTTCTCTCTCTCTCAGAATAAACAAACTTTTTTTTAAAGAAATTCATGATTTTGCTATGAGATTGCTAACACAAAGATAGGGCATGTGAAGAAAAAAATATCTTTGGGCCAACCAGGACACTGAGGTGCACCCTGAGACTGCCAGGTGAGAGGGTTGGCAAAGAACTCCTACAAGCAATAACGGAATGAAAAATTGTGCCAAGGGTCTCAGGGCAGAAGGAACAGAGAGAGTGGCAGTGGTAGATCAGCAAGCCGGCTCTAAACACTGACTAGAAAGGGATGGGACTGTGGCCCGGGGACCCTGGGAGAAGAGCAGCGACAGGGACAGGGGCACAGAAACACCAGGGTTGGTGCAGAGCCATGGGAAACTCTTCCCCTTGGGACTTCCAGAAAGGTACTAGAAAGAGGAAGGGCTGAGCTCCTCACTGCACCAGGGAATAAGCATACTGTCCCAGCTGACCTGGGCTATCAGTCAAGCTACTTTATTTTTCTCCATACTTATAATGTGCTCTTGCTTTCATGGATAAACTTGTAGTCTATTAGCCACAAAACCTTTAAGATATTTTAGACAGGTAAGTTGCTAGCAAGCAAAACTGCTCTTATATATATATGGGCAGAATTCATAGGGTTGTTAAGGATGATACGTCGTGGGAAGGTAGAGCATATGTGTCAAACATGGAAAGTGATGGGAGGAGTCAGAGATACTGATGAGTTAAATAGCCATGATACATCTGTAAACAAGAATCGCTACATGTTCACTCAATTGACATGGGTACTTAATTTTCACAAAGTTTTAATTCAGCAACATGGCAGCCACACCCATTTTGCCTCCGTATGTTCTCTGCTCGGAAAACACAAATCCCATGGTTTCTCATTGAGCTGGTTTTCAAGCCACTGGTGTGTCAAGCCACTTGTCCCTGGGTGTCTCCAATAGCGCAAACATGTTATTGGCCCAGGCCACTTTCTATCTGTGGGCCCCATTGTTTGAGCCTAAAGGGTATCCCTGTATCTACATCGTCAGCAAAAAGGCTGATGTGGCAGATGGAGCATCAGGACATGAGAACATTGTACTGCCCAGGCTTCAGGCAGTGAGGACCTCCCACGTCACTCCCAAAGTATTCTGAGTGTCTTGACTTCTGCCATCCCTTTCCTCTTGCTTCTCACTCTGTGGTTTGAACTGGTTGCTGCGTGATTTTTAAAAAGCTTGTATGATTGGAGCATTTTAATTTGGGCGACACTTGCTGCATGGTGCCCATCGGGATAGCTGACCTGTTACTGAGCTTGAGGGCCACCACCGCATTCAGACAATTTCTCACACCAGAGTGTCACTCATCACCGTTCACATTATATTGTTACTTGTTTAGCTTGAAGGACTAGCAAAGTTCATGGAGAATGAAAGCTCCTTTGAAATTATTTGTAGAGTGAAAGAATAACACTTTCAACGTATCCAGACCTAAGATCCACTCCTGTTGTGAAACTGGAAATACTTGCACAACATGCAGGTAAACCTTTCAGAGCAATTTCTAGCACCTCCAAGACCAAGATTCTTATGTTAATATTTGTAGTCTCCTAAATGCAAGAAACAATTTTCCAATCATGTTATTCAACTCAACAGTTGTCATAGTGAAAGACAAAGGTTACATAGCACCTACTGCATAAGGTACAATTCTAAGTGATTTACATATGATATGATGGATACTTTCATTAGGATACCTAATGAAGTAACAATGTTCACTCCTTTTTCACAGGTAAGGAAACTGAATCCCAGGGAGGTTATGTAACTTTTGCAAGGTCATGAGAGACAGGATTTAAATCTTAAAATCTCATGTGTGTATTTAAATAATTCACCTGAAGTCCTGTGGTTTGGAAGGGATAGACTCAATACTAGAAGATAGACACTGTGATGTCCGTTCAAACTTTCTTTCGAGAAAACTCTGCTGACCCCAAGCATTTTTTATAAACTCTTGAATATGCAATGAATACAAAATAATAAAACTTTAGTAGTGTATTGTAATAAAGTATTACAATTTTATATAGCATACAAAATAAATATTATAAAACAATAGAGTATTAAAGTAAATAAGTAACTATTATATAATAATTATTAATGAACTTTTAGAAACATTTTCTTTAACTAGGATGTTTTGCAGGGAATTTTGTAGGGAATCTTCTTGGAAATGGCCTTATATTTTTAATTTTGGTGTTCATGTCGTATGTCACTAGTATATAGGTGTACAGTTGATTTTTTTGTATTTATCTTATATCTTGTGGCGTTTCTGAATTGATTTATAAGTTCTAAATATTTTTGGGTTTCGTAGATATGAAGTGATTTTCCTCATGGATATTTTTGTCATCTACCAAAAGGGACAGTTTTATTTTTTTTTCATTTCTGATCTAGATGCATTTTATTTCCATTTCATGCCTCATTATAGCAGTTAGACCCTCTGGAACTGGCACCAGTTGAATGAGACTGGTGAGAGGGAACAGCCTTGTCTTGTTCCTCATCTTAAAGGGAAAAAAAAAATCAGTGTTTCACAACGAGGAATAATGTTAGCTGTCTGAGAGACTGGCCTTAGCAACATATCTCTTCAGACAAAGAAAACAAAAGCAAAAATAAACTATTGGGACTACATCAAAATAAAAAGCCTACTCACAGTGAAGGAAATAAGAAACAAAATGAAAAGGCAATTTACTGAATGGGAGAAGATATTTGCACATGATATACCCAGTAAGGGGTTAATATCCAAAATATATAAAGAACGTATACAATTTAACACCAAAACAAACAAACAGTCCAATTAAAAAATAGACAGAGGACCTGAATAGACATCTTTCCAATGGAGGCTTCCAGATGGCCAACAGACACATGAAAAGATGCACAGTGTCACTCATCATCAGGGAAATACACAGCAAAACCACAATGAGATACCACCTCACAACAGTAAGAATGACTAGTATCAAAAAGACAAAAAACAAGTGCTCATGAAGATGTGGAGAAAAGGGAACACTTGTGCTCTGTTGGTGGAAGTTTAAACCTGTGAAACTACTGTAGAAAACAGTCTGGAAGTTTCTCAAAAATTACAAAAATAGAAATAATGTATGATTCAGTAATTCTACTCCTGGGTATTTGACCAAAGAAATCAAAAACACCAACTGAAAAAGATACATGGAACCCTATATTTGTTGTAGCATTATTTACAATAGCCATGATATGGAAGCAAGTCAAGTGTCCATCAATATACGAACACATTAAAGAAGTTGTGGTGTATGTATACAATGGAATAGTACTCAGCCCTAAAAAAGAATGAGATCTTCCCATTTACAACAACATGGATGGAGTTAGAGGGTATAATGTAAAGTGAAATAAGTCAGACAGAGAAAGACATATACCATATGATTTCACTTGTATGTGAAATCTAAAAAACAAAAAACAAACAGATGAACAAAAAAACAAAACAAAGATTCTTAAATACAGAGAATAAACTGGTGGTTGCCAGAGGGGAGGTGAACAAAATCGATAAAGATGATTAAGAGATAGAAGCTTCTAGTCATAAAATAAATACGTCACAGAGATGAAAAGTACACCCTAGGGAATATGGTCAGTAATATTGTAATAACTTTGTATGGTGACAGAGAGTGACTACACTTATTGTCCCAAGCACTGAGAAATGGATAGTTGTTGACCCAACATGCTGTATGCCTGAAACTAATAAGACACTGTATGCCAATTATACGTGAATAAAAAAATAATTATGTTAGCTGAAGTTTTTTTTTTTAAGATGCTATTTATCAATTATGAAGTTCTCTTTATTTCAATTTTTCTAAGAGTTTTTAACATGAATGTATGCCACATTTTGCCAAAGGATTTTTCTGCAGGGGCTAAAAGGATTGTGAAATTTTTCTTTTTTAGCATGTTAATGTGGAGGATGGGTTTGATTATATAATTATATATATATGTAATTATATACATAATATAATTATATATTAATATATTAATATAATTTTATATTATTAATATATAGTAATTGTTAAATATATAATTACATACATTATGTAATTATTTAATTTAATTAATATTTAATTATTTAATTTAATTAATCCTTTAATTTGTAAAATGTTATATTAATTATATTTATTCATTAATAATTATAACAATATCATATTAATTAATATGTTATATATAATTTTATGTAATTATATAATTATAATATAATTATATGTAATTACATACATTATGTACTTATTTAATTTAATTAATATTTAATTAATAATTAATTATTCAATTTAATCATTTAATTTATATATTATTACTTTAATTATATTTATTCATTAATAATTATAACAATATCATATTAATTAATATGTTATATATAATTTCATATGACTATAATATAATTATATAATATATAATATAATTATAATATATGATTAATTATATATATTACATATATAATATATATAATATTACTGAACTCTATTTGCTGGTGTTTGCGAAGGGTATTTGTGTCTATATTCATGAAGGATGCAATTTTTTTGTGTGTCTATAATGTATTTGTATGCTCTTTATGTAATACTAGTTTCACAACATAAATTAAAAATTTTTCCATATTCTTCTAGTACCTGGAAGATACTTTGTAGAATTGGTACTAATTCTTCCCTAAACATTTGGGGAAATAATCCAAGTTAAACCATTTGAAACTGAAGGTTATTTTTATGGGTTTTATTTTTATTATTTTTTAAATGTTTATTTATTTTTAAGGGAGAGAGATGTAGAGTGTGAGCAGGGGAGGGACAGAGAGAGAGGGAGGCACAGAATCCAAAGCAGGCTCCAGGCTCTGAGCTGTCAGCACAGAGCCCGACATGGGGCTCGAACTCATGAACCATGAGATTGTGACCTGAGCTGAAGTTGGATGCTCAACCGACTGAGCCAACGAGGCGCCCCTTTGGGTTTTTAAATAATGTATTTTCACTTAATACATAGAGAGCTATTAAAAGTAGCATTTTATATGTAATGAGTTATAGTTTACAGTTTTCAAGAATTAGTTTATTTCATTCAGATTGTCAAGTGGAAGTGTGTTGAATTGTTCATACTGTTCACATATTATCCTTTGGAAGTCTGTGTAAGACCTAGAATTTCGTACCCCATACTGGTAATTTGTTTTCTCTTGGGTTTTTTTGTTTTGTTTTGTTTTGTTTTGGTTCATTTTCTTAGAGGTTTGTCAATCTTATTGATTTTTCAAAAAACAAAACAAAAAACAAAATGCAACTCTTGGTTTTATTGTTCTTCTCTGTTGCTTTCCTGTTTCAATTTCACTAACTCACGCTCTTATCTTTATTTGAGGCCTCTCGTCTTCTATTATGTATATATTTAATACTATAAATTTTCCTTTTAGTGCTACTTTAGCTGTGTTTCACAAATGTCATGTTTTATTTTTAATGTTTTTAGTACAATGCATAATTTTATTTCCTTGAGATTCACAGAGTACTTAGATGTATGTTTTTGTTGTTAAGTATTTAGATATTTTTCAATTATATTTATATTAGTGATTTTTAGCTTGATTCTGCTGTGGTTGGAGAACAGATTCTGGATGATTTCAATTCGTTTGAATTTGTTAAGATTGTTTTTATGGCCTAGGTTATGATCTATCCTTGTATAGCTTCTATGGACACTTGAAAAAAATTATTTTGCTGTTATTGGGGTAGAATGTCCTATAAATATCAATTAGATCCTGTTAGTTAATGGTGTTATTCAGTTCTTCTCTATCCTTGCTGATTTTCTGTCTTGGTACGGTGTTCATTATTGACACAGCATGGTGATACATATGTATAATCACATATTTGTTTATTTCCCATTTCTGTTCTATCAGTTTTGGCTTCATAGATTTTGCAGCTCTGTTGTTCAATATATACACTGGTAGGATGGCTACATCTTCTCAACAGATCGACCCTTTAACCATTCTAAATTTCTGTCTCTGTCTCTGGCAATCCTTGTGTTCTGAAGTTTACTTTATCTGATATTCATATAGTCAGCCTGCTGTCTTTTGATTCACATGCCTGATGGAACTTTTTCCACTCTTGCACTTACTTTCATCCAATCTCTATTGCTATATTTGAAATGAGTTTCTTTTAGGTAATCTATATTTTGGGTTATGTTTTGTAATCTATCTTTCTAAACTCTGTATTTTATTTATTATTTATTATTTATTTATTCAGGAAAAGAGAAAGCATGAGTGGGGGAGAGGGGCAGAGAGAGAGAGAGAGAGAGAGAATCCTAAGCAGATTCAGTGCTCAGTACGGAGCCTGATGCAGGGCTCAGTCCCACGACCCTGGGATCATGACCTGAGCTGAAATCAAGAGTTGGACGCTCAACTGACTGAACCACCCAGATTCCCCAAACCTGAAGCTTTCTGAGCTTCAAAAACACATCCAACGGAGCAGCAAATGAAGTTGAAATTCATTTATCTGGATTTCACTGATTCAAATTTTTGACAATTCAACCTATGTTGAGGTAAAATTTCTCTATTCTTTTGAAGAAATGATACGTTTTAACAAACTTTAGAGTAAATGCTCTATATTTTATTTATAATGTTTTTTTATAAGTTTTATTCTGCTTTTGAATAGGCCATGTTATTTGAGCTTTTAGAAAGGAATGTATGGGAAGCATAAAAAATGTCATCAGATGCACTTTTATCCTGAGTGTCTCAGTCCCATCCTGATGGGTCCATTAGCTGATCTACCCACATTCTGTGCCACCCAGTCCTTAAGAGGAGCTGTGAACAACATCATTATCAATACCCCTAACACATTGAGCTAGCTGTTTTACATGTTTATCCCATTTTATATTCTCAACACCTCTCTGAGGCTGTCACTCACATTTCAGGAGAGGAATCATGCTTAGAAAAGTTGAACAATTTGTTCAAACGCACAGAGCTGATAAGTGACAGAGCTAAGAGCCAAAGTCAAACTGCCCCATTTCAGCATGCATGCTATAGATTGGGGTCCAGATCCCTTCACGCACACAACGTGCCCTCATCCCAGCATCCTGGTCCCAGATTCCTGGGTCTGCAACAGACTTCCTTCCAGTTTCTGCCCCCATTAATATTGTCCCTTGGGATAGCCTCTGTGCATCCTACCTCCTGAGGGTCACCATTACATCCACATCCCTCACAGGCACGGAGGAGGGATCTGATGGCGAAAACCAAAATACATGCAGGTTGATGATGACCTTGTCTAAGTGGACAATGAATCCCTCTCAAGACTGATTCCATGCGCACTGTTTTTCTACTATTCATGCTGACTTCTGAAGTTTTTCTCCCATAAACGGGGTCAAGTGGGATGCATAATTGTAGAAAAATTGAGAACTGGACTCACCCTAGCATTTGAAAACCATGAAACAATATTCTTTTGAAGGACCCCAGAACTCAAGCTTCTCACACATTCACGTTGACTGCTCTACTCCATGAATTCCTTGGCAAAATAGTGGAGCTGTCTCATACTGCAAGCACAAATGAGGAGTGGGGAGGTGTAGTTGCACCCCCAAACCCAAAGCATCTTTCCTTTGTCTTCAGAGTTAAAGAGTTTTATTCAAAGCCATGAGGCCAAGTTACTCTAAAGCCTCTGAATTCCTTGTTCACAAAGATTTTTCCCACTGCTTTTGAAAAGACATATTTATTAGTAGATTTCTATATGTCATAAGCAGGATTCAGAAGGTTCTTATTTAACTTGCCAAAGTGACAGTGAGAGCAAGGAGCAAAGGTTTGTCTATCTGCACAGAGGTGACACACTTGGATTGGGCCTCTTAGCGGTTTGGATTGGCTCAGAGTGTAGTCAGTGGGGAGGTCATGCCGTCACCAGAATCACTGTGTTGATGTTTGGGAAGCCAGTTTTTGAACACTCTGTTGCCTTGCCAATGTTTCTCGCTTTACCTGGTCCCAGGCTTATAACCACAACATCAACTATGTTCAAAATGTATAGCACCTTTCTTCTAAATAAGCTTTGATACATTGTAATATCTTTACTAGACAGTTGTTTAACAGGGTAGAAATTGTGATACATCAAAGTCTAAGAGCACACAGACTACAGAATTCCTTGCCAATACTCTACAAAACCGTCAAGATCATTAAAAATAAGGAACGTCTGAGAAACTGCCATAGGCAAGAGGGAACTAAAGAGAAACGCCAACCAAATGTCAAGTGGTTTTCTGGACAGGATCCTAGAATAGTAAAAAAGACAAGTAAAAACTAAAAAAGAAAAAAAAGTAATTGACATAAACTATGAAATTCTGTTAATAATGTGTCAATATTGGCTCATTCATTGTAACAGATGTATCAAGCCAAAGTAAGATATGACTAGTGGGGGAAACTGGGTGTAGTATATAACAGATGTCTCTGTATTATCTTTTCTTTTTTTTTCAATTTTTTTTCAACGTTTATTTATTTTTGGGGGGACAGAGAGAGACAGAGCATGAATGGGGGAGGGGCAGAGAGAGAGGGAGACACAGAATCGGAAACAGGCTCCAGGCTCTGAGCCATCAGCCCAGAGCCCGACGCGGGGCTCGAACTCTCGGACCGCGAGATCGTGACCTGGCTGAAGTCGGACGCTTAACCGACTGCGCCACCCAGGCGCCCCTGTATTATCTTTTCAGAGTAAAACCTTGCCTTATGAGCATAATCTGTTTAGTAAACATGCTTGTAATCCAAAGCACTCGTACATCAAAGTGAATTTCTAGAACCATTGGCTCACTTGTGATCATGTGACATTCAGCATCACGTACTACTTGTATTGGGAGACATCACTCGTTTATCAAGTAAAAATTTATTACAAATGTTTGCTCCTTTTGCAGAAGACTCCTGCAACAAGTTACTTACCCTCCAAGGTTTTACTGTAATTGTTAAATTGTCCATAATTAAAATCCTGAAAATTAAAGTCAAGTAAAAGCTAAAAAAAAAAAAGTTTCTTTCCACACCATCTTCCAATCTGTTCAGATAGCTTTTCTCTGAAAACAAGCATTATTGTTTCCTGGTAAAAAAACTCCCTTCTTTTCTCCTCTCCTGACAGCAAACTTAATTCCCTGAACAGACATGAACCTCATTATGTCCACACCAGTGGCATAAGCCCATCTGGAATCTTCTCCCTCCAACTTCCCTGCCTCCATAAATCCTGTCCCCTATCAAAGTCAACTTCAAGTTCTGTTTTCCTTCATGAAACCTTGGTTAATCCCTGAGGTGGTGATTAACTCTTCTCTTTGTATTCAAGTAGCTATAATTTTCTTTCCCACAACAAGAAGAAAAAATTCTTAGCAAGAGAAAAAAATGTGTTGTTATGTCAAAGACAGGTAGGCAGGAAGAGAGGTTAAGTGATGCCACTGAAAAGGTTGGGGGGTAGAATAACTGCTATAACAATGCTTTCACATGCAACGTAATTAACATCACTGAGGCTCAGTTTCCTCTTTCCATAAAACAGTAATAATGATCTTTGCAGAATCATTCTGATAATTCATCAAATGAGGTAATAGCTGTTATAAATGATCAACCCCAGCATTGATGGGTGGCAAATTGTCCAACTGAAAAAAAAATACTATTGACTATATACTAAACATGAAAGGAACTGAAACAAAAGTGTGAGAAAGACACAATTTCTGTTCTCCATTAATAACTGGTTGAGAAAGGCAGCTAAATATTTGTAGGCGATAATTTAGGAGTAAATCAGCATAAAGGAGAAATGCCCTGTGAATACAGAAAAAAAAAAGTATCTCAATCTGACTTTTGAGGTTTGAGATTTTCTGAAGAAGAAGACTGTTGAACTGAACAAAAGTTATCAAGTTTAAGTTCATTAAACAGGAGACAGGGCTCATTAAAGACAAATAGAACACGACAAGCCAGTGAATAGAATCATGAAGCAGCATAGAACATTGGGAACGTTTATACAGTTCGCCATTGTTCGAGTATGAATTGCAAATAGGTAAGTGGCAGGAGGTGACATTTGGGAAGAAGGCAGGTGACAGAAGACCTTGTAGGTCATGCTGAAATGCTTGAACTTAACTTGTACAGACCACGGAGAGCTAATAAAAAATCTTAAGGGAAGACAAGATGAGAGGGAATATCTTCATGGGAGTAAATTCAAAGAGGTAGGAATTATGAAGAGACTTACAAAGTATTGTGAATGCCATATTGAAATAAATGGAGTACTTTTTTTTTTCCTTTAAATAAATCAATTAATGTGGGGATTAGCAGATGATACCATAAAGGGAAACTATTTGCTCTGGGCCATATAAGACATTTTTTGAGGATTAACTGTCACTCCTTTGCAGTTAAAAATTGAAGTTGAATTAAATAGAGCAAAGTATCGAGCTTGGTATGGCAGACACATTAACAAATATTTATTGAACTGTCTCCCTTGTATCGGTATATTAGTAAGTACAATCCCTCTGATATTGTCTAGTTACGTTCCATGTGACAACTTGTCCTGTAAATCTGAGAAAGGGGTAATATTTCAGTTAAAAGAAGTTAAGACAGACAAAAATTCCCATAACCATCATAATTTTAAGAAGTTTCACATTGTGGCAAATCACTTTCTCATGAGTGGGAAATCTGAGCAGATTATTTAAGAACCAGTAAATATTTTGTGAGTCAACTGGACTTTATCTGGTAATGGATTTCCATTTGTTTGTGTTGTTGTTTTGTAAAGGCAGGAGAGCAGGTTATGGAAAGCGGAAATAGAAAGGAAAGAAACTATCACTTGTTTCAAAATTACCAGGTGCCTGCTGAATTAAGTAGTTGCTATAGCTTCATGTTAAGGAAAAATAAGGTTTTTCAAAGTTGGGAAAATCACCAGTATCATTCAGATATTGACTTTGACTTTAAATCCAGTAGTTTCTGACTCCTAGCATCTGACCTCCATCATCTGAATGGACATAAACCAGAACTGGGGTACATAAATGCTCGGACTCAGAGGTAATTATAGGGTTCTCTGTGGTCCAAATGTAGACTTAGTGAAGAGAAAGGCAAATTTTACTTCACATTACACTCAGTTTTCTAGTAAAAATCCGCAGGGTAAATATTAGCACATTGGGCAAATTAGACAGATCATATTCCTCACATCTTCCCCCAAATTCCTTTGGCCAGAATTCACTGGGCTCAGAGACCTTTTTTTAACCTACATTATTCAGATACTATACACATTTGCTTTGGCAAACTTTTCCCAGGTTTAATTATTTTGTGTTACAAGATTTCATGAGGATAAATTCATCAAGCATAAATTACCTGTCAGTGTGATTTTATGATTCCTATTATCCCTTCATCTAAGAAGCTCACTGAATTTTGCATGAGGCAGAATCCAAATTTAACCGAGAATGTACACAAAGTATTCCTGGATTTTACTCCCCCCCCAAAAAAAAAATTGTAAACTATGCCAATACAGAATCAGTTTTAGCTAAAATGAAGTTTTGCTAATTGACAGTTTAAAAAGTATTTCCACTTAAAAAACTAACTTTTACTAACGGATCTTTAGACAAAATTGATTGTAAATAATGAATTTCTAAAAATGTTCTTTCTGATCTGACATCCAAAAAGGGACAGGCATGGGTAAGAAAGGGAACAGGGACATGTCATGTAGCAATTTCTCTTACTGTGAATTACTATACACTTGACTTTTTCAGTAAGCACTTTATTTGATAACAGCTTTCGATTTTTGGAGTAGTTGCAGAGGGTTCCAGACTGGGCCTGTACACACCACAGGCAGTTTTCCTTATTATGAACATCTTCCATCCACTACCATGGCACGTGGGTCTCAGCTGTGACATTGATGCTGATACATTATTATGAGCTAAATTTCACATCTCATTTGGATTTCCTTAATTTTTACACACAGTCCTTTTTCTGTTAGAGCCCATCCAGAATAAAACTCTGAGCCCCTCGAAACAGTGGTAGTTTCTCAGATCTTCCTTGTTCTTGATGACTGTCACAGTTTTGAGGGGTATCTGGTAGAATGTTCCTCAGTTTGGTTCAGTTTGCTGTGTCTCTCATGGTTAGACTGCAGTTATGGGCCCGGGGGAGCAAACAACGGAGGCAAAATGTCATTCTCCGCACATCAGATCAACAGCATGCTGTCAAGATGGCTCTTCACTGGCTCGACCTTGTATTTGTTTGTCAGGTTTCTTCACCGGTAGGTCTTACCCCTCCTCCCTTTCCCTACTGTTCCCTTTGGAAGGAAGAGAACACAACCTTCACTGAAGACAAGAGGAGGTGTATACATTCCTCAAGAAGGAGAACTTACATAAATTATTTGCAAAAAGATAAGCACTGAATTTTCCCAGTCTGGGGTTGACCTGGAGAGACTGCTATGGGATGGAGGTTAAGTCAGAAGAAAGGAAACATCAAGTGTAATATGTTTACACTTGTATATATTGTAGATATAAGCTGAGACATGAAGAACACGTATGTAACTGGAAGTTTTATGTACATATATTTTCTTACATTTTATAGGTAAAGCGAGTAAGATTATACAAGTTAATCAAGTCTGGGGTAACAAAGCTTTTAAGAAATAAAGTGGTCATTTTGACTCAGTTATGTCTGACTCCAAATCTGTAATTTTTCTATCACCTAAAAAAGGGAGCATTGAGAAAGTTTGCTGGGTCTTCCTTTTGAGTAAGTTGCTTGATTTGGCTTGTGTCCAATTCTGCTAATTCCCTGGCACTCACTTGGTTCTCCAGATGGCTATGGGGTGTCAGGGGACACCCTGAGCTAACGCAGCCATCTCCTGCTGCATACAAGTGCGCTGTCCTCCTTGGCAGGTGGTACACACCCGAGGGAAGCAAGGGAGGGAGAGCCCTTTCCTGCAGCCAGAAGGTGTCCCTGTGGCCAAGGGGCCATCATTTCCTCTGGGTAAGTCCCAGAGCAAACCTGCTGGTTGTGGAAACATAACCTCAAGGAACAAAATGAGCAACAGCTTAAGAAACATTAGGCATCTTTCCCATCATACCTGTAAGCCCTTCATGGACACTAGAAGCAGACGCTGGCTATGTGGATTTTGATGTGTCTCGAGAAGGTAACAAACAGGCCAGAAAAGGATGGATTTTTGGGGCAATAAGAACAGGCAAGAAGTGTTTCTGAAAACAAAGCATGGTTATTTGGTAGGGAAGTTTGTGACCTGAGTACGTGGAGAACATAAACGAGAGGGGGTTGCAGGAAGCCCAGGGTTGCTGATGCTCCGTGAGTTTAAAATAAAATAAAATAAAATAAAATATAAAATAAAGTAAAATAAAATAAAATAAAATAAAGTAAAATAAAATAAAATAAAATAAAGTAAAGCAAAATAAAATAAAATAAAATAAAGTAAAATAAAATAAAATAAAATAAAATAAAATAAAATAATAGGGCAATGTTACTGCAGGCCATGTAGTGTTTCAAAATCAACACAGACAGTATTTGGTGTCTGTTATGCCCAGAATTCGTGATCCCCAAAGGCCACCAGGGAGCCGAGTCCGATGCAAAAGCAAAAGAGCCTTTATTCGGGCTAGCTCGAGCTCAGTCCCCTACCTGCACCCACGCAGCGGTGAGATACCGGGGAGAGAGAGCAAGTTTCAAAAGCACAAAGGTTTTATAGAGGTCTAGGGGCAGCCGATTGGCTGGGGAAGGGTCGTGGCCTCAGCGGATTGGCTGGGGAAGGGTCAAAGTCCTGTTACACAGGTCTCTGGGCGTGTTTTGATCAGGAAGTTTGAACGGGTGAGCGGGAGGTTACTCAAGGGGAGGAGGCGCGGTGTGAGGTTTCTGGGATTTTCCTGGAAAAGGGGTCATGTCGGGGACATAGTCACTCAAGGTGGAGAACACAGAACAAGATGGAGTCGGCCGGTGTAGGCCCGCCCTTTCAGTGTCAAGTAGCTTTCTATTCAGAATTAGAAAGGTTCTAAAGGTTTTAAAGGTTCTAAAGGGGCATGGACTCTTGATATGTTTTCATTTGCACTACTATAAAGAATAATTAAAACTGTTACCAACAATTAATGACTGTCAATAAATCACGAACTCCCTGCTGCTTCTCTTTGCATCACAGCTTCCTGTTATTTTGAAACTTGCTTATGGCCTCTTGTGGCTGGCTAAAATTTTCTATTCTTTTGTGTCTCGCATAGGACGTGTATGGTGAGTTTCTTATGACATAGTAAACACGCAAACAATGGTCTGCCTCAAGTTCCCGGTAAACGTATGGGGATTTTGCTTACCCACGTACAATGAGCCACCGAGGATGAAGAAGGCGGCATTAAGATGAGCAGGTCTGAGGTGTGGCAAGTCTGCTAGTTCTTTGTCAATTATCATACTTTAGAAAATTCATTTCAGGGCGCCTGGGTGGTTCAGTTGGTGGGGCATGTGACTTGATTTCGGCTCAGGTCGTGATCCCAGGGTTGCGGGATCGAGCCCTGCATCAGGCTCCGTCCTGAACCTGGAGACTTGCTTAAGATTCTCTCTGTCTCGGGGCGCCTGGGTGGCTCAGTCAGTTAAGCGTCAGACTTCGGCTCAGGTCATGATCTCCTGGTCTGTGAGTTGAGCCCTGCGTTGGGCTCTGTGCTGACTGCTCAGAGCCTGGAGCCTGTTTCAGATTCTGTGTCTCCCTCTTTTTCTCTGACCCTCCCCAGTTCATGCTCTGTCTCTGTCTCAAAAATAAAGAAACGTTAAAAAAAAAATTTTTTTTTAAAAATAAAAGATTCTCTCTCTCTCCCTCTGCCCCTCTCTCCTGCTAGCTCTTGCTCTCTTTAAAATAAAAAGAAAGAAAATTCATTAACTGTGCTATCTAATTTTCCTTATCTCTAATAGAACTAAATGTATCTATTTGCTTGAATTGATTAAAAGATTAAATCTGTGTATGTGACTCTATCACAATGCCTGACACATAATAAATGGTGAATAAAAGAATACTTGATATTATCACTATTTAGCCCATAGCGTTGGCCAGCCTCACAATTTTTTTTTCACATTAGCAGTTGCATTTTAATATACCTAAGACTTTAAGTCAAATTGAAACCAGCTTTTACATAATTTTGCATCACTAGCATGAAAAGAGAAGCAGTATCCCTTCCTTTGCTAGTTGTAATTTTCTTATATACTCATTAATTATTTAAAAACTAAGTAATTGAATATACTCATGATTGTTCAACCCTGAAGAAAGAAACAAAACATCACCGCTGGAGTTTCTTGGGTAAAGCCCAGTCTCGGAACTCACCCTTCACTGTTTTCTCATGCCACCATCACATGGCTTCTGGTTACGGAAGAATTCAGTTAAAAATCTTACCTGTAACTTGCCTACAGCACTGACAATTCCAGAAGCTTCAGCAAGTTATAGAGTAGCGTGACCACAATCTTTGCCGTAAAAATATGGGTCAGAATTTTGTGTCAATGCTCTTAGACCTGTGTGAAGTGGGATAAATTACTTAACTTTATTTGGACTCAAATTCCACAGGAAAAAAAGAAAAGAAAAAGTGAATACTAGTGGATTGTAGGAAAAATAAGCATTGTATAAAGAGTATAACACTGTACTAGTTATCGATAAAGAATGAAATATTTAACAGTCCAACACTGTGAGTAAAAAGTGTCTTGGGGCGCCTGGGTGGCACAGTCGGTTAAGCGTCCGACTTCAGCCAGGTCACGATCTCACGGTCCATGAGTTCGAGCCCCGCGTCGGGCTCTGGGCTGATGGCTCAGAGCCTGGAGCCTGCTTCAGATTCTGTGTCTCCCTCTCTCTCTGCCCCTCCCCCATTCATGCTCTGTCTCTCTCTGTCCCAAAAATAAATAAACGTTCAAAAAAAGAAAATTAAAAAAAAAAAAAAGTGTCTTCATGGGGCCACTATGTGGCTCATTGGTTGAGTGTCGCCTTTTGATTTCAGCTCAGGGCTTGATCCCAGGGTCCTGAGATCAAGCCCCAGGTTGGGCTCCATGCTGGGTGTGCAGTCTGCCTAAGCTTCTCTCTTTCCCTCTCTCTGCTCCTCCCCCACTTGTTCTCTCTCTCAAAAAAATGTCTTAGATAATACAGATGGGGATGTAGAAAAATTCACATGAATGGAATTGGAAGGAGGGCTGAGGATGAGCACAATGAATTTCATCATAAGTTCTTTGTTTTTATTTTTTTAATGTTGATTTCTTTTTGAGACAGAGAGAGAGAGAGAGACAGAGCATGAGTGGGGGAGGGGCAGAGAGAGGGAGACACAGAGCCTCAAGCAGGCTCCAGGCTCTGTCTGAACTGTCAGCAGAGAGCCTGACGTGGGGCTTGAACCCACGAACCAGGAGATCATGACCTGAGCTGAACTAGGACGCTTAACTGACTGCACCACCCAGGCGCCCCTCATCGTAAGCTTTTTATTAATAGTGCATTTCAAACTACGTACTTGTGTAATGCTGTTAAAAATAAAATGTATTCCCAAATAGGATTTAGAGGTAAGGATTTATGAGATGTGTTTATTTTACGTGCTTATTCTCCAACTCAATTTTGCTCTCTCGCTTTGAGCCTCTTAGGGCTGGTACCACTGCTCTCCTGTCACCCCTCTGTACTTCATGCCTGATCCTTAGCTGGGGCTTAGAAAAAGATAGATGGACAGATCCATGAAAACAATGTATGTAGCCACTGAGGTCCTTTCCAGACCAAAAATAATCTGACTGTGATCACAGTACTATGAAATTGTTAACTGCCCTTCGTTTGGCAATAAAATGTGAATTACCCTTGAGCAACACAGTCCTCCAGGAAAACAGAACTTGGAAAATGGCCGCATTCAGCTGTCATGAGGGAGCAAGCTAAGGTACCCACCAAAATCTGTCCTCCATGTCCAAGATATTTAAGTTGTACCTGGGAAGCAGCAATTCAGCCACTAGATTACGTGGCCTTCTCATCTGGTGAGGGCCGGCTGTGTGTCTCAGTTCTGCTAACGACAAGAGAATTAAGTGTCCACTTCCAGAGATCATTAAACTTCCCCTGTGGTTCCGCTATGTTTCAACCTGTAACCCCGTTCTAGAGTCCCTATGTAATTATAAAGCAAGAAGCTGTTCTAAACTGGCAGTATGCACACAGCAAGATTATGTCAATATTTAAGAAGAAAGCAAAACCTTATTCGATAAATGAACACCTTTTATTTCTGAGATTTCCTGCTTTCTGAAGCATGTCAAATAAGAAGTTCCTTTGGAAAGGATATTTTGCTGGTAATTTTTTAAAGTGTGTTCCTGTGTGTGTGTGTGTGTGTGTGTACAGAAAAATGTGTTTAATGTACTTAATTCTTGAAAGTTCACTTAGTTGGCTAGTTAATTTTGGTTCAATAATTATTTTTCTCAGTACATCGAAGTATTTATTACTTTTTCTCTTGTGGCTTCCATTTTTGCTAATAGAAAGTTACTATTAGTTTAAGTTCTATACCTTACAAGATAAACTGTGCTTTCTCTTTGGCTCATTTAAAATTATACTGTCTTTTATTTTTCCCTTCAACACAGGGTAATTAGGGTGTGGGTTTCTTTTTAGTTTTTCTGTATGAATATTTTATTATCTCTAAATCTGAGAGTTCCTTTTTTCTTCTTTAAATCTGGATGTTTCTTGGGGTGCCTGCGTGGCTCAGTTGGTTAAGTGTCCGACTTCGGCTCAGGTCATGATCTTGCAGTCCATGAGTTTGAGCCCCGCATCGGGCTCTGCACTGACAGCTCAGAGCCTGGAGCCTGCTTTGGATTCTGTGCCTCCCTCTCTCTCTGCCCCTCCCCCTGCTCACACCCTCTTTCTCAAAAAATATACATTAAAAAAAATAATAAATAAAACTGGACCACTTCCATGCATGATTTTATTTTAATTCTTCTCACCATTTTTTCCCAATGTTTCTTTCTCTGGATTAGTCTTATCATAAGCTGTATATTTTTAGCTACAGTAGCTTTCAGACTTATTTTTTTCCATCTGTTTGTCTCTTTGTTTCCATTCTAAATAATTTCCTTAGATGTACTTTCTTTCTCACAAAATCTTACTTTGTCTAAACTTGTTTCACCCTTCTAATTATAATTGTAAAAATTATGATCATGTAATTTATTTTTTTAAATATTTGCCTGTTTTGTGTTGTTAGTATCTTATTCCTAGCCCATATTTACAACTCTCCCTTTTACCTTTCTAAACACTTTGACTATAGACATTATCCAATGTCTATATTCCTTCGAGGTTTTTTCCCTACAGACTCGTGTTGAGTGTTTGCCCTTTGTCTGTCATAATTTGGGGTCATATACTCAATTTCCAAAGGCAGAAATTATGAGAATGCAGTAAGAAGTCACATGAACGAAGAGTATTTGCACTTATTATTCCAGGAGTTCTAGAAGAGTCTCTTTCTTTAACGATTTTGAATTAACTTGTTGAGTTGAGATTACATTAAGTTCGATCCAACTGTTTTTCTGCTAAACCCTACTTTCCATGAAAGGTATAAACTTTTGAGGATTCTGACTTTATTCTCTTTCCTTGCATGTTTGTTACTCCTCTCCCACTTTTAAACCTTTGATATATATATATTTTTTTAATTTTAAAGTAGTGCACACACAGCTTTCAAAGTATGTATTTAAAAGAGATAATAAAATTTTGGAGCGAGAGGCCTTTTGTTTTCCTTCCCCCACGTGAGTGCATTCACACTCAATGTGTCCAAGTAACTGCGAATAGCAAATACCGTGAATGCAGCCATAGCTGTGGTGCCAATGTGTCAGGAAAATTTTCTAGTATCTCTTCAGTTTTGGTGCCTAGGGATTTCATTTAATATTTTATGAAACTCAGTTATCCTCATGAAATTATCCCTGCTACATCCACCCACAATTCCTATCAGAGATATATATATTTTTTTTAATCAGGAGATATTTTTAACCATAAATTCTACAGCCCCAGAAATGAAAGTTCCTCAGAGCATTTTCCCCTCACAGACTGGAAGGAGAAAAACACCACTAATGCGGGAAGTGTGAGACTATTTATAGGAGGATATTTTTGAATCGTCAAGAACCAATGGAGCACAGTAAACAAGTGGAAGTTTTGCCCTGAGATAAGCACAGAGATAGTACATATATGGCAGCAGGAAGAATACATGTGTGTCTGTGTATGTGTAGAGAGTTTGACATGATTGGTACAGGGAAGAAGGCACATATATGTCTGACAGCTTCTATTTTTCCAGTGTAGTATATATAAAGCATCAGTGAGACTATGCAAGGCAGAAGGTGTATTTAAATTCTGAGAAGAAACAGAAATATATAAAATAGCCATTTTAGGTTATTACAAATGGAAAGAACTAGAAAAAAATACTGAGACATCACCATTGCTGAAGGCACACTTGAAATTTCTTATCCTATCTTCAGTCAGGAAATCTAACATTATATAATATACTGCATATACAATAGTATACCAAAACTATATTTGTATAAAATATAGTGCGTATATATACCCATATATGTACCGTGTTGTGTATGTACATATAAAATTCCGTTCAACTAAATTTGTGTAAAAGTGGGTTACTAAATGTGTTGTTTTTAATGAGCTTGATTTTGGTCAGGTGTGTGTGACAAATGGGGAAGATTTAAGGGAGCTGAGCATCTGTAAATAAACAATTTTAGTGTCAGACTATTATATCTAAGTTGAGTTAGGGGCCTCCTGGCTGGCTCAGTCGGTAGAATATGTGACTTGTGATTTCAGTGTTATGAGTTCGAGCCCCACATTGGGTGTGGAGCCCACTTAAAATAAATAAATTAATTAAATAGATCTAAGTTGAGTTAGAAGGGTAGTGATAACACAAAGTGACAGTAGCAATGAACAAAAAAATAGTTGGTTCATCCAGTGGATATCCTAATGTGGCTGAAAATTTGTTGGAGTTGAGACAAACTCGTGAGATTTAAATATAGAATATGATATTCAAAATGCAAGATGATGGAAATCAGAATTTCAGAGGTGGAAAAGTGGACTTGAGAAGGTTGAAAACCTGAAAAGGAAAAGTATTGGATGAGACGGCATGTACATTGCAGTCATAAAAAAAAAAAAAAAAATGATGTTGATATTAGTTGTAAGAAAGTGAAAAAAAAAAGGATTCAAAAAGCAAGATGCTGAAATCTCTTGTGAATGAAGGAAAATCACTGAAATGTCTGTAGCGTACTGCAATCCAGAATGTTCTACATCCGGTGGTGGCACAACAGGAGAAATAGCCCTTTAAATGAATGAAAAGAACCTTCCAGAAGGAGAGAGGAAGCTTGGCAATGAGTCACTGTGGTAACCAAAGGCAATGTATCTAAGGTGTCTTTCATATGGTAACTTAAAACAAATAGCCGTGGGTTTTCCATTTACATTTTATTTTACAAATTACAAAGTCAACCCCCACTCGTATTTGTAAAATAAATCATCACTAGTACGGGGGCACCTTTGAACACCCGGTGTATACTTTTCATGAGCAAAACCCAGGCTCAACCAGGATTATATGTGTGGGTCCCTAAATAAGGATAGATGTCACAATAGAGCCAGTTCTGTGAAACAACCCTCCCAGATACTGTGGTTTTTCGGCATCTGTTCCACACCCCAGTAGAGCATGTTAAGTACCTTTCAAATACTCAGAACCTTTGGGATCTCAGCCTAGGCAGGATTCTTCTCTAGGGACCCACCAGATTTCCATTACCAGCTGTGCCTGAATACTAAAACTGCAGCTCTTGGATGAGTGTGAGGTTTTTGAGCCTTTTTCCCAACCTACCCCCATTAAGAAGGCTGAAATTTATTTCTGGCTTCTTCCAGTTGTGAAAAGAAATCAGCACTCGGGGGTGAAAAACTGAGAACAAACGCCTCGAGTATCACAGGGAACAAATTACACTGTGTGCCTCAAACATTCGGGATTGGGCCTTAAGTGTTAAGATGTGAGCAGTTGAAATCACTGGAGAGTTAAAAAATGATACTAATAATGATGCAGTTGGGATTGAAATGAATCTGGTGGCTCACAAAATATGTAATGTTTTCAAAATATTTCTACTTAGAAATTCAAGTCATGAAAGCAATAATACTTAAACAAAATACTTAAGGAAAAACAATATTTGACTAGAGCAACAGCTTCCAGCTTCCCTCAGTGGCCAGGATTGCATCCCGAAGCAATCACCTTGCTGCTGAGAAATCCCGGGAGCTCACACTTGTTGGCCCCCTCCCAGACCCATTCAACCAGCCCGAAAACCCAAACCTACCCAAGACACTCGAAGTTCATTCTCACCTTGGCATGGGGTAACTTTCCACAGGTGATAAACTCTCGTTTTGTTTAAAAAGTCATTGCTAAACAAGGAGGTTTTAGCTCCTTGGTTCTCATTGCATTTATGTAGATTGGTATGATTCTCAGAGAGCCATGGTTTTGTTTTGTGTTTCCGGGTCACACGTGGACTTGTGTGTCTAGGCATGGGTGTTTGTGCGTGTGTTTACATGTGTTTTTTTCACTCATTCCTCTCCTGGAAGGGCAAACATTCTTTCTGAGAAGTGATTTCAAGGTTGGTGTGGAGAGGGCTCGACTTATTTCACATCCTGACTTGTTGGAAATAAGCATCTTAGGTGGCATGATAGTCTCTGCAACGTCACCACTTACGTCCCTCCCCACCCCGCCCCGCGCCCCGCAATTCTCCTCTTAACTGAGATGCTGCATGCTAGATTTTGTTTTGTTTTGCTTTGAGCAAGCTAATGCATCAAAAGTTTTCCGTAAAATGTGATCAACATGTGCAAGAGGGAGGTTCCTTTTCCTACAGGTGTTATGTAGCCTTGAGTGGTTGTCGTGTGAAGTAATACTCTCAAGCTCAATCAGAACCCCCATATATATGGCAGAAAAAGACTTAGGGAAGGAAGGAGACACTGTCAGGACCTTGGGAGAGGCAACCACGCATCTCCCACCTCCCACTGAGGTACTCCAGGAGACTTTTGAGGAAATATTTGTACGGTTGCTTAAATTCCCAGCTCTGTCATGATCAGACAAAGATAAGCTTGAGTTATTTATTGAGAGAAATCCAGTTCTTCCTGTTTCTCACTTCGTTCTGGCACGATAAATGTAAGGTGGGTTTTATTATTCCCATTTTATAGGTGAAGAAACTTGAGTCCCAAGTAGCAAGAAGCAACCCAGCTTTCACAGCCTCTGAGTAGCCAGATTTACATATAAATTTACACATAAATCCACCTAATGGTAAGCCTTTGTCACTGCACCAATTGAACCGCCTTATTTGTAAAATGGAGGTAATGATGATGATGATCGTATGTAATCCCACTTCGGTCGTGAGGATTTGGTGAAATGTGTGTGATGCTTCCAATACAACATCTAGGATTTAAGAATATTCAGAACTTGGTAATGATAATTGGTGAAGAGAATCACGGTGGGAATGAAAATGATGGTAATAGTGATGGGGAACAGTATAAGCGGGGGGGTTAGCAGCTATGATGGAAAAGGAGCCATGCTCATGGTATTGCAACAGCAATAAGCTTATTATACTTGACTTGTCAGCAATCATGCAATCTGGGGGTAAAAGATGGTGATGAAGCGAGTCATTGTTTTAACTTATTCAATCAAATCTATCAGAGGTAAGAAGCACTTCCTATTTTTTTTTTTTCTATCAAGACAACTTCCTAGGTACTTTCTAGGAGCTCTGTTTATAAACCTTGGTCTTTCAGATGCTTCTCTGATATGTAGCTGTATCAAAGAAAGAGCATAAGGACTGGCATTGACCAGTATAAGCCCAGGGTAAGCCCAAGGAACTTTAGGAAGTGAGCGATAAACATGGCATATCTGATAAGGCCTGGGAGCTATCTCCAGTGAATGTCCCTGAAAAGCATTCTCTAGACCTACAGTCAGTGCAATAAATATGCTATTCAAACCGTTTTTTTTTTAATTTTTTAAATGTTTATTTACTTTTGAGAGAGAGAGAGACACACAGTGTGAGTGGGCGATTGGCAGAAAGAGGGAGACACAGAATCTGAAGCAGGCACCAGGCTCTGAGCTGTCAGCACAGACCCGTCGCGGGGCTCAAACCCATGCATGCAAGATCAGGACCTGAGCCACAGTCGGACGCTTAGCCAACTGAGCCACCCAGGTGCCCCTATTCAGCTAGTTTTGTATAAAGCCTTAATTCTTATATTTCAGCATAGAGTTTTGATCTTGCCTAAAAAGAAATCCTGAAAGATTATTCTCTACTGCATACGTTTGTAACTTAACAATATAAAAACTTTGTTTGAATGTCTACTACTACTAGCACTGAGGGTGAAATTTGGATTATAATAATATATATACTACACTCGTGCACATATGTACACACATACAAGCACAAATATAAATATAAGGAAAGTTATATAATGGATATAGAGACAGACATATATTCAACTCACATACAGTTGTTATTCTCAAAGATTCTTATATGAACATGGAAGTCAGGAAAGTATGTTATTTATAATTATATTATATTATATTATATTATATATTATGTTAAATATATTGTATATATGATGTTTAGTGACTATTATATTAAATTATAACAAATAAAATCATAATAAATTATAATAGGTAATGAGCAAAATGGTGGAATAGGGATCACCATATCTCATTCACCACAGAAAAAATATACATAATATATAGTTACACAATATATAGTTCACAATATATAGTTCACAATATATGCTTATGCAATATATAGTTCAAAAAAAAACTTCATGAAAACACCAGGAACCATTTAAGAAATCATAGTATCCTTGACAAACCCAAAGCCAACAACAGCTGCATCGAAATGAGTAAGAAAAGTCAATGCATTAAGTGGGACTCATATTCAATGCTCTGGCTTTTGGTGGGTTTGTTCATGGGACTGGTTTGTGTGTCCCCTAACTCCGAGTGCTGATGAGGAATTGGCATACTTGGGAGGGCTAGGGGGCATTGAGAGCAAAGAGAGCCCAATGGCATGTTGTAGAACCACAGAATAGCAGTACTGCAGACATCAAAGGGAGGAAGATACTACAGTCTCCTAAAAAAGAAGTCCGCAACCCTCCATAATTGGAGAATTACATACACAAGCTCAAAGAAGAAAAATGCACAGAAAAACTTTGAAAGGATGCCAGACTTTCTAGCTGGGCTTATTAGTGAAAGTGTTCCCCTGTATGAAGCTAGTGCATAAAGACTGACAGAGGAAGCTATTTTCTTCCCAAGTATTCAAATGCCAGTAAATAAAATAAAAAGGCAGGGCGCCTGGGTGGTTCACGTGGTTAAACATCTGACACTTGATTCCGGTTCAGGTCATGACCTCATGGTTTGTGAGTTCAAGCCGAGCACACACCAGGCTCTGTGCTGAGAGCACGGAGCCTATTTGAGATTGACTCTCACTCTGTCTCTCTTTCTCACTGCCCTTCCCCCACTACCACTTACACTCTCTCTCTCCCTCTCTCTCAAAATAAATATACTTATTTATTTGTTAAAAAAAATTAAAAGGCATATGAAGAAACATGAAAACACAGTCCAGTCAAGAGAACAACATATATTTCCAGAAACCAACCCTAAAGAAACAAAGATCTATGAATAACTTGACAAAGAATTAAAAATAATCTTTTCATTTATTTTTTTAAGTTTATATATTTATTTTGAGAGAGAGAGAGAGAGAAAGCATGGGAGGGGCAGAGAGAGAGAGAGAGAGAGAGAGAGAAAGAAAGAAAGAATTCCAAACAGGCTCGCCACTGTCACCACAGAGCCCAACACAGAGCTTGAACCCACGAACCATGAGATCGTGACCTGGGCCGAAACCAAAGTCTGGTGCTTAATTGGCTAAGCCACCCAGGTGCCCCTAAAAAAAATCTTTTTAAAGAAGCTCAGTGAACTGCAAGGGAATGCAGATAGCCTACTAAACACAATAAGGCAAATGATGCATGAACAAAAAAGATAATAAAAACAAAGAGATAGAAACTATGCAAAATAATCAAACAAGTTCTAGGCTGAAGAATACAATTGAATAAAAAACTCACTAGAGGGTTTCAATAGCAGACTTGACCAAGCAGAAGAAAGAATCAATGAGCTAAAAGACAGATCAGTTGAAATTAGAGAGTCAGAAGAGAAAAAGGAAGGAGGAATGAAGGAAAGTGAAGAAAGCCCAAGGGACGTATGGAATACCATCGAGGGACCAATATCTATATTATATGAGTCCCAGAAGGAGAAAAGAGAGAAAGAAGGGTGGAGAGTTTATTTGAAGAAGTAATGGCCACAACTTCCAAAATATCTGGAGGACAAGGGAAATTCAACTACAGGAAGCTAACCTCTAACTTGGATGATCCCAAGGAAGCCCAAACTAAGATACATTATAATCAAACTGATGAAAGTCAAAGCCAAACACTCTTGAAAGCAGCAAGAAAAAAGCAACTTGTCGTGTACAAAGGAATATCCATAAGATTATCAGTGGATTTACCACCAGAAATGTTATAGGCTCAAAGAGAACAAGATGACATATTCCAAATGCTAAAAGGAAACAAAACACGCCAATCAAGAATACAATTTCAGCAAAAACCTTTCCAAAATTATGAAGGAATAAAGACTTTCCCAGAGAAACAAAAGCAGAGGGATTCACCATGACTAGATCGTCTTTATAACAAGTGCTACAGGAAGTTCTTCAAGTTGAATTGAAAGGACACTAGACAGCAACACAAAAGCATATAAAAATATAAAGCTTTCTTATAAAGGTAAATACATAGACAAATATTGAAGTTTATAATAATGTAATGGTGGGGTATAAATCACTTTTAATCCTGGCTTAGAATTTAAAAGATAAAAACATTAAAATAACTATAAGTATATAGCTAGGTTAATAGATACACATATAAAGGATGTAATTTGTGACTATAACATAAAGTTGAGGGGGTAGACACAATGGAATAGTTTCTATATGCAATTGAAGTTAAGTTGTTATCAATTTAGAATATACTGTTGAAGCTATAAGATGCTTTATCAATCTTTGTGGTAGCCATAAAGAAAAATACCTACTGAAAATATGGAGAAGAAAATGAGAAAGAAATCAAAGCCTGTCACCACAAAAAAAAATCAATGCAACACAATGGAAGGCTACCAGAGAAAAAGAGGGACAAAAAAATCCATACAAGACATACAGAAAGCAATGAAAAAAATGGAGTATTAATTCCTTCTGTAACAGCAATTACTTCAAATCTAAATAGATTAGCCTCCAATCTGAAAACACAGAGTTGCTGAATAAATAAAAAAAGCAAGATCAATAGTAGACTGTCTGTAAGAGATTCATTTTATTGTATTTATTTATTACTTTTTTGAAAGAGAGAGAGAGAGCACATGAGAGGGGAGAGGGGCAGAGAGAAAGAGAGAGAGTCCCAAGCAGGCTCTATGCTCAGTGCAAAGCCTGATGAGGGGCACAATCCCACGACCCTGGGATCATTATCTGAGCCAAAATCAAGAGTTGGGCACACAACTGAGCCACCCAGGCGCCCCAGAGATTCACTTTGGATATAAGAACACATGTAGACTAAAAGGGAAAGGGTATAAAAAATAACCCATGCAAATAATAACCAAAAGAGAGAACAGGGTTGGCCATACATACTTCAGAACAAAAATAAATAAACTTTAAGTCAAAAACTGTCGTAAGAGGCAAAGAAAGACATTATATAATGAAAACGGGGTCAATTCACCAGGGATATATAACAATCACAAACATACATGCACCTAACATCAGCACACACAAACATATAAGACAAGCATTGCAGGGTTTAAGGAAGAACAGACAGTAGCACAATAATAGCTTGAGATTTCACGACCTCACACTCAATAACTGTCACAACCAGACAGGAAGTAGATCATTAAGAAAACAGAAGACTTCAACAATATTATAGACCAGCTGAACCTAATAGACCTCTACAGAATACTCTTTGCAACAGCAGCAAAACACATCTTGGTCTCAAAAACATGAGCCATTCTTTAAAAGAGGTCATGTTAGGCCACAACACAAGTCTCAACACATTTGAGAAGATAGAAATTATACCCAATACCTTTTTTATAATCACAGTAGAATGAAAATAGAAATCAATAGCAAAAGGAAAACTAGAAATCCACAAATATGTGGAAATTAAGTAACACACTCCTGAACAACCAGTAGGCCAAAAGAGAAATTAAAAATTACCTTGAGACGAATGAAAATGAAAATGAAAACACAACATACCAAGACATGTAGAATGCAGCAAAAGTTGCACTAAGAGGGAAGTATATAATGGTAAAGACTACACTAAAAAAGAAGAAAAATCTCAAATCAACAACCTAATCTTAAGCATCAAGGGACTAGAAGAACAAACTAAACTCAAAGTTATCAGCAGGAAGGAAATAATAATTATTATAGCAGAAATGAACGAAATAGAGAATACAAAAAATAGAGAAAAATAAGTACAACTGAGTACTTTTTAAAGATTAATAAAATTGATATATTCTTAGCTAGACTAACAGCTAGAAAAAGACAAGCGATAATTATAAATGAAAGAGGAGAAATCTATGAGTAATTATATGCCAAAAAAAGGATTAATCTAGAAGAACTGGATAAATTCCTACAGACAACCTACCAAGACTAATTCAAAACTGAAAATCCAAATAGACTAATAAGGAGATTAAATCAGTAATCAAGCAGTTCTAAAGAAAATTCTAGGACCTGATGATATGACTGATGAATTCTATCACACATTGAACATTCTCAAACAAGTCCCCAAAATCGAAGAGGACAGAGCACTTCCAAAGTCATTTAATGAAGCTAGCATAGCCTTGATACTAAAACCAGACAGATATTTTTAAAAATAATATCATAAAATAACTAAACTAAAATAATAAAATAAAATAGACCTACCAACCTCTATTACTGATAAATATTGGTGTAAAAAAATCCTCAACAAAACACTAGCAAACCAAATCTAATGGTACATTGAGAAGATTGCACTCCACGATCAAGTGAGATTTATTTCTGGAATGCAAGAATGCTTCAACATACAAAAATCAATCAATAAAATATATCACAGTAACAGAATGAAGGAGGAAAAATTACATGATCATCTCAACTCAAAAAAAGACATTTGGCATAATTCAACATAATTTCATGTTAAAAACACTCAACAAAGTAGTAATAAAAGAAAAATTCCTCAATATAAAATTCTAGCCAGAGAAATTAGTTAAGAAATAAAGGGCACTGAAAATAGGAAAGAAGAAGAAAAATTATTTGTTTTTAGATTACTTGTCCTTAAATATGGAAAACCCTAAAGTTTCCACAAAAAAACTGCTGGAACTAATAAATACATTCAACAAAGTTGCATGATACCAAATCAGCATGCAAAAATCAGTTGTATTTCTATATATCTATTTCATAATTACTGCATAAAAATACAACTGATGTAATGATGAAAACTCCAAAAAGAAAAGAAAACAATTTCATATACAATACTATCAAAAATAATATATTATTTAAGAATAAATGTAACTAAGTTGACCAAACATTTGTATTCTGGAAATTACAAAATATCATTTAATCAAATTAAAGAAAAAAATAATTCATGGAAAGATGTCCTGACTTCATGGATTAGAAAACTTAATATTGTGGAAATATTCATACTACCCAAAGTGAAATACGGACTCAATGCAATCCCTATCAAAATCTTAATGGCATTTTTTTCAGCTATAGAAAAATTGTTAAGTTTTATATGGAATCTCGAAAGTCACTAACCAGTGGGGAAAAAATTGAAAAATTAAAGCAAAGGTGGAGGGCTCATCTTTCTGATCTCAAATCTTTCTGATTGCAAAATTATTTACAAAGATACAGTAATCAAAACAGTAGGAGTGCCATGAAGACATTTTGACCAATGAAACAGAATAGAGAGCCCTTAAATGACCCTGGAAGCAGAAGCAACAATAGCAAAACAGATAAAGAGGACTATATCAACCTTAACAACGATGCATTAAAATCATCATCACCATCATCATCATCATCATCATCATCAATAGAGTGAAAAGGCAACATTCAGAATGGGAGAAAATATTTGCAAACCCTATGTCTGATCAAGGGCTAATATCCAGAACACACGAAGCACTCCCATAATCTACGACAAAAATAAATAACTTGATTTAAACCTGAACAAAGGACTTAAATAGACACTTCCTCAAAGAAGATTACGAATGTTCAACAAAACATATGAAAAGATTTTCATAATCACTAATTATAAGGGAAATGCCAATCAAAACCACAAAGAGATATCACCTCACATCCTTTAAGATGGTCACTACCAGCAACACAGAAAATACCTAGTATTAATAAGGATGTGAAGAAAATGGAACCCAAATGCACTTTGGAAGTAATATAAAATGTTGTAGCTATTACAGAAAATAATATGGAGTTTCTTCAAAAAATTAAAAATAGAAATACCATATGATCCACCAATCTCACTTCTGAGTATATATCTAAAATAATTGAAGCACGATCCTGAATAGATATTTGCACATTCAGTTGTTTCTGACCTGGGAATAAGGACATGGATGCAGGTTTTCTGGGAACCAAAATTTGCAGAATTTGGGAAAGGAAACAGTTGTTAAGAGCCTTAGATCCCGCTCATTTTTAGTTGCTCAGCCCCAAAGATCTTCAGAAGACTCGAGGTGAATGAATGTCCTCTCTTCTAATCTCCCAGGCTGCAAGGTGCTTATTCGGAGGTGGGCCGGGACCGGACAAGGGGTGATTAGAAATTCAGGGCAAATTGGAGAGTCTGAGCAGGGCGATGAGAGCTGGGAGAAGTAGCTACTGGAGCAGGTGGAGAAAGGTTGTCCTCTGTCATTTCCAGGAGCCACTGAAGGGACAAGCCCAAAGGTTCTGAATATCCACAAAGTAGTTTCTCTGGATGATCTGGGCCTTGTACAGTCTTTTCTTCAGGTTTGTGGACTGGCCTCAGCAATGACCAGGAAGAGGTAAAATGTGCGGCCACCAGGAGAGTAGGAGGTGTGGCCAGTAAGGTTGGGATGGAATTCCTCAGTTGTCCCCCCCCCGCCCCCTGCCCACAGGTGAGTGATGGTTAGTGCACTTGGCCTTGGGGCTTCCTTATGAAAGCCCTTGACTCATTCTGGCCTCGCAGATTGAACCTCCCATTAAAGTGCGGTCTGTCCCTTGTACATGTTTTCATCACTCCTGGGCACTTCTAGTAGAAACTGGAAACATGAAGGGGACTTCTACCAAATCTATCCTGGCTTATGTTAATTAAAAAACTAAGGATCGTTAGTTTAAAAATAAAAATCTGGGATGAATATGAAACCAGATGGATGGATGAATACACAACAGCCCTGAAAGTATATCATTCCCATTAAACCATGACTAATGTTCATCTTAGCACAAAACATGAGGAAATGAAGGTAGCATGTACAGTCAAGTCCTTCAAGAAGCTTGACATTGAACAAGTAAAAAGACGGAAGGTGTTGAAGTAGGGTTCAAAGACAGATATTTTAATATTTAAACAAATTAACCAGTGGAATAGAATATAGAATATCCCTCAGAGAAGAATATGAAGTATTCTTACAATAATTGACTTACTTGATGTACTTCCGAAATCAATCACAAATGGCACTTCTCTGAAGCATGATAAAATATTTCTAAAGTAAAGAAGAAATATAAATAGATGAAATAGCACAGAAAATGTTACATAATGCAAATTATAGGACACAAGAACTATATCATATAAAAAACTTATTATATAGCCACAACTTTACTGTTCTTATAGATTCCTGATGCCAATACTTTGTCCTTGGTCACATGCTCCTCCTGCCATCATATGGGCTCTTTATTTTTTAATGTCACAAAAGAATATGCAGCTAGTGGCTAAATAAATGCCTTAAATAACACTTGCTTCAAAAATTCAGAGAAATGAGAGATGTCATTCAAGGTAAATAGGTCAAAAATGGTTGATTGAAAAGGTAGAAATTAGGCTAGGTCTTCCATGGTCCAAGCTTTGAAATGAGAAGAAAACAATGATCTCTTCCACATACGGAATAAAGTGGTGGGGAGGGGGATGCCTGGGTGGCTTAGTTGGTTAAACATCCAACTTTGGCTCAGGTCATGATCTCGGGGCCCATGTGTTTGAGCCCCATGTCAGGCTCTGTGCTGACAACTCAGAGCCTGGAGCCTGCTTCAGATTCTGTGTCTCCCTCTCTCTCTGCCCCTCCCCTGCTCTCTCTCTCTCTCTGTCTCTCTCAAATGAAACATTAAATAAATTAGTGTAATAATATTATAGTATGATAATAATAAATTAATAATAAATAATAAATAAAGTAATGAACTGAATTAATTTTTTTAATTAAAAGAAATAAATGTGAAAACACTTCATCATAAGACCTGAATTTACCCAAACTTAATCTAAAATTGACTAGCACAGACTAAGTTCCTGTGAGTAATTTATTCTTTCATGCGTTTAAAATATCTTCAGAGGATATACTATGTGTAAAATACAATGCAAGCTGTGGAATTTTATAAGAAAAAGAGAAAAATGGAAAAATGACCTTAGAAATAGTCTACAGAAAAAATTGAAAGGGCCTAGTCTTGGTATGGCAAAACCAGATCTCTTCATATGAAAATGTAAAGAAAAAAATTGGTAAATCTGGTTGTCATCTCTAAGGTTCCAAGTGATACTGAAGTCACTGCAAAGAGCAAACCATTTGGGGATCAGGGTATATTTACAGAATACAAGTAGAAACACCCATATGTCAGATGACTGTGCAAATGTGTGAATAATTCTTTTTTCCCATTATCACAAAATCTGCTTCTGCACACACCATACTTCCTCTGGTGGACATACATGAGATATCTTCTCAATGGGAACACTCTTCCTGTATTTGGAAAATTTCCCACAGCATAATGCGTCCTTCCCATCCCCCAGTAGTAGAAGCCACACTTTTCCTTTCACCAATGTTTTTTCCCTTAGGTCTGAGCCATGTGAATTAGACTTACAGAACTCGTCCACACCTGCGTTAGATGTTACTTGGAAGAAAGCAATATGAGGAAGTACGTTTCGCCCAGAACTCAACTTGGGTCGGCAGTGGTGGTGGGAGAAGATGAATGGTTTGGGGGGGGACAGCAGTTGGAGGGAGGGCTTCCGGGGCAAGTGCCGGCACCATCAAAATGAGTAATGGTGTCAACTGGCAGCATAGGCAGTGCCTTTGACACGAAAGTGACGTGGCGGGAACTGAGGGCTATTCCCGACTGCAAAGATTTGGAGATTGGCCCTCTGGCCCTCCTGAAGATTCTGAAATCTGTCAGATATCCCTTGGTAAAATTGTTTTTTCACTTATACTTGTTAGAGTATATTCTATTTCTTGTAACTACAATATTTAACAGATGTTCCAAAAGAGAACTATAAATGGCCCATGATCAATTCCTTTCACGAAAACTAGGGCATACAGTCTAGGCTCCCATCATAGCAATCATTTTATCTACAAGACTAAAAATTTCACCATCCTGATGTCACAATTCAGAGACAGGAATACTGACCCCTTCCTGAGTACCGCAAATTCTACATCAAAGACTCTGCAATTGAAAAAGAAGAAGGTGGTGGGTAGTTGGGAATCATGTAACTCTGGGTTTGATTTCCATTTTTGACATCGAAGAGAGGCAAACTTTTGGGTCTTTGGGCAAGTTACTTATCTCCTGAGCCTGAATTTCCTTCTCCAAAAACTGGGATAACACCACCCTAGTGTTATTGCAAGCACTGGAGGATATTTATATGTCGAACACAGGGCCTAGCTCAAAATAAATCCTTCATAAAAGCACACATATAAATTCATAGGTAGGGGTGCCTGGGTGGCTCAGCGAGTTAAGCGTCTGACTTCTGCTCAGGTCACGATTTCACAGTTTGAGTTCAAGCCCCTCGTCGGGCTCTCTGCCGCCAGCTCAGAGCCCACTTTGGAACCTCTGCCCACCCCCCTTCCCCTAATAAATAAATTAGGGGAAATAAATAAATAAATAAATAAATCCTTCCTCTAAATAAATAAGCAAACATTAAAGAAATAAATTCATAGATAAAGCTGCACCTTAATCTAAGGGAAGTTTCTGACAGAGCTCTTAAGCACAGATTGGGTGTCTTGGGTTACTTGGATAGTGATGAACTTTTTTCATTGGTGCTATTTAAATACAGCCAAAGCGGGGGCGCCTGGGTGGCTCAGTTGGTAAAGCGTAGACTTCGGCTCAGGTCATGATCTCACGGTCTGTGAGTTCGCGCGTGGGGCTCTGTGTGGACAGCTCGGAGCCTGGAGCCTGTTTCGGACTCTGTGTCTCCCCCTCTTTCTGACCCTCTGCCGTTCATGCTCTGTCTCTCTCTGTCTCAAAAAAATAAATAAACGTTAAAAAAAGTTTATAAATAAGTAAATAAATAAATAAATAAATAAATACAGCCAAAGCAATCATCTGAAACAGATTTTATAGATGGGATTGAAACATCAGATTCCCATTGGTTCGGATGATATCAAGGCTCTTCATAACACTTGGATTTTATTTATAATTCCAAGATATAAACAAAACTGAAGATAGTTGGTCTATGCTAATCAGGTGTTTCCTATGGGAACAAAGTGCAGATTTTACCCACACAGATAATAGAGAAGGAAAACATAACGCATTATTTTTCCCCTCTGGATTCCTTCAACAGCAAATATTACCACTACTATGCTCCTTAAAAATCTTGGCAGCTAGAAAAGTCAGAGCTTAGAGAGTCCTCAGATTCATGTCTAACGGGAGCCGGTCCGACATGACCTCGTCTTCAAGGTTACAGGCTTCCTGCTAATGCTACAGCCTGACGAAGCCTGATCTTCATGAAACAAAGCTATACAGCTCACTTAAACCCCACGTATGTCATTCATAAGACTGACCTGTTGTAGAGAAGATAAATCTATCCGGGGAGATTGTTATATCCTTGACAAAAGAGAGTTGAGAATGTAAACATATTTTTTGATGTGTTAAGAGAATTGATGATGACAGAAGCTAAGTATCACGGAGATAAGTGAGCAGATCACGGTACAGTGGAAAGAAGCACAGAATTTATGGTTTAAAAAAATCTGAGTTTTATTCCTTTCTACTAAAAGATAATTTTCAAAAAAAGATTAAAAAAATCATAATTCTCATACATGTACGAGAATGACCATGTGGCAAGTATGTTACTTTACTCACTGGGGAGAAAACCAGGAAGATGCTAAGATGATTCAAAGGAGATTCCAAAGAACACATATGTTTGCGGGTAAAGAATATTAAAATAAATGAGCAAATGACAGGCAAATCTGGCATTTTCCACAGACAAGAGAGAAGTAAATTGAACTTCCCCTGGACAGAATTTTCATGCCTCCAGATAAAATTTGTATTGTTATCAGTTACCTACAACCAGAGAACCTGGAAATTATGCTCTAGATGCTGCATAGTTTTCCACTGAAGCACAAAATTTTCCCTTCGCTTCCTGTGTCCTGATTAGCTGTTGAGAACCTTCATATTTCTTTTAGCATTTGGTGAACTTCAGTTTTTGTTTTTGTTTCCTTAATAAAACCCCACCTTGAAGGGTTATTAAGAGAATATAATGAAATGTCTAGAACACACCCAGCACAAGGCCTAGAACCTTCCCCTTTAAAACCTTTTCATGATTTCAGGGCACCTGGGTGGCTCAGTCATTTAAGCACCGGACTCTTGATTTCAGCTCAGGTCACAATCTCATGGTTTGTGAGTTGGAGCCCCACCTCGGGTTGTGACAGTGCAGAACCTGCTTTGGATCCTCTCTTTCCCTCTCGCTCTGCCCCTCCCCAGCTTGTGCTCACTCTCTCCTTCTCTCCAAATAAATGAATAAGTAAACAAATCAATAAATAAAATAAAAACTTTTCATGACTTCGTGGTAATCCCCTCAGCATTGTCAATTTTCTTTTTTTTTTTTAACGTTTATTTATTTTTGAGACAGAGAGAGACAGAGCATGAACAGGGGAGGGTCAGAGAGAGGGAGACACAGAATCCGAAACAGGCTCCAGGCTCTGAGCTGTCAGCACAGAGCCCGATGCAGGGCTTGAACTCACGGACGGCGAGATCATGACCTGAGCCGAAGTCGGACGCTTAACCGACTAAGCCATCCAGGAGCCCCAGCATTGTCAATTTTCTACAATACTTGACAAACTCTGATAAACGAGAGAATGAATGTGGATGTTTGGAACATATTGAGAATTACCGATACGTACAGCAACACATGAGACATGACATGACATGTTCACGACATGAGTCACCAGAGCATCATGCTGAGTAAAAGGAGGGAGACACAAAGCCAGCCCATTTATGTGAGACTCTAGAACAGGCAAATCTACTGAAAGAGAAACGTGAGTGGTTGTCATTGGCCGGGGTGTAGGGAGAAGGAACTTCATGAAAATGGAAGTGGAGTGTTTGGGGGCTTCTGAAAATTCCCTCTATCGTGTTTCTGGGGATGTATATTTGTAGAAACTCATTGAACTGTGCACTTACAATGGGTGGATTTTATTGTATGCAAATTAGACCTGGACAGAACACCTACCCTAAAAGTTGCTTTTCTCATTTTGTCTGCATCAGGCTAAGTTTATATCAAGATCTTGTTTTGTAGGGTGATCAGTACCACTAGATGCCCTACCCACTTTTTTACACTATATGTGATCACGGACAGCTGACTTCTGAGGCCTTGATTCCTCCAAAGGAATGAAGTGAAATTCTATTATCGTTTGGGAGCCCGACTTTCCACTGCCAATAAGCATATTAATAAAGCTCAATAAGCATAGATAATATTCTCTTGCATAAAGTGCCTACTTTGTCAATAAAGAAAAAATGTATCCACCTGAGTGAGTTCCTTTTGAATAAATGTTGGATGTGTGTGTGTGTGTGTTTGGTTGTTCTTTTGATGTTTCCTTTTTTTGGTTTTTTGCAGAATATTAAAGTTATTATGGGGGTGTCTGGGTGGCTCAGTCGGTTAAGCCTCCGACTTCGGCTCAGCTCATGATCTCATGGTTCGTGGGTTCGAGCCCCGCGTCGTGCTCTGTGCTGACAGCTCAGAGCCTGGAGCCTGTTTTGGATTCTGTGTCTCCCTCTCACTCTGCCCCTCCCCCACTCTCACTGTGTCTCTCTCTGTCTCAAAAATAAATAAACATTAAAAAAAATTTTTTTAGGGGCGCCTGGGTGGCGCAGTCGGTTAAGCGTCCGATTTCAGCCAGGTCACGATCTCGCGGTCCGTGAGTTGGAGCCCCGCGTCAGGCTCTGGGCTGATGGCTCGGAGCCTGGAGCCTGTTTCCGATTCTGCATCTCCCTCTCTCTCTGCCCCTCCCCCATTCATGCTCTGTCTCTCTCTGTCCCAAAAATAAATAAACATTGAAAAAAACATTTTTTTTAATTTTTTTAAATATGTTTAAAAAATAAAGTTATTATGATGTGACCAAAATGAAGAAAACAGAATTTATGTAATGAGTATAAAAAACAACGGAGTGGGGCACCTGGTTCCATAGGTTAAGTGTCTAACTCTCGATTTCAGCACAGCTCACGATTCCAGTGTCGTGGGATCGAGCCTGGAGTCGATTCCGTGCTGGGTGTGGAGCTTGCTTGGGATTCTCTCTCTGTGTCTTGCTCTGCTCCTCCCCTGCATTCTCTCTCTCTCTCTCTCTCTCTCTCTCTCTCTCTTTCTCTGTTTCTCTCTCAGGAAAGAAAAAAAAAAAAAAGGAGTAACCCCAGCTAATGTGACCATGCTGCCTTTAAATTGAAAGGTTCTGGGGCCCCTGGGTGGCTTAGTGGGTTGAGCACTGACCTTCGGTTCAGGTCATGATCTCACAGCCCATGAGTTCAAGCCCCGCGTTGGGCTCTGGGCTGACAGCTCAGAGCCTGGAGCCCGCTTCGGATTCTGTGTCTCCCTCTCTCTCTGCCCCTCCCCTGCTCATGCTCTGTTTCTCTCTCAAAAATGAATGTATGTTAAAATTGAAAGGTTCTTCCTCCAGAGCTTCCCTGTCCTTTCGAGAGCCAAGCATTCCCCTCGCTGGTTATTAGCAGCAACTGTCTTTGGCTTGATCCCAGGTGCAGAAAACAGATGACTCTGTCTGACAACATTTCCATTTCCTTGGTAAGGATCACTTATGAAGTGCCTTTAATCATTTATGAGTATGTTTCATTTGCTGTTGGCTGCAAACAGTTTGACTCTGCTGGGTTTGACAGCTTTCCGACGTTCTGCAAACAGCTGCAATCATAGTCTTGACAATGTCATTTACAAATGAGGTGCAGGCAGTACGAACAAAGCGACTGATACACTCTAAGTAATATGATAATGGAATGGCAAGCTGTATGGAAAACAAGATCGAAATGAGATTGTATCACACTGTAGGGGAGGTGAATCCCTAGACAGAGAAAAGGATTGCTAAAATGCATCACTTTTTAATCATGTAAACACCATCCTCTCCAAGTCTTCTGAAATGGTGGCTCTGGAGCACGTGGGGGTATGTCACCTTTTCCTATGACTGCTGTAGCTGGTTCCCACTGCCCACTTAAATCCTCCCCCTTATGTAGTTTCTCCAACCAGATTTGGAGATTCCTGAAAGCAAGGCTTTCTCTTATATCTGTTTCTATTTCCACTGTCTAGGATAGTGTTTTATACATGTCATCTGACCAGCACATCTCTGATCACATTGCTAGTACGCATTCATTCTTCAGATCGATGAGCTTGTAAAAACTGCACATATAGATAAACAAATTCTTGCAAAGTGATACATATGTGTATATGTATGTACCTACAAGGATGTGTATGTCTGTGTGTGAGTATACGTACGGCTTTGGAATGTAAATGCATTATGGGATGGTTTTGAAGTCTGGGATTTGATGTGCATTACCTCCTTTGCTTAACGTAGTGAATTGGAAGGAAGAGGCATTCATTATTTGAAATCATCTGGTCTGAAGGATTGATTGGCATTCTTTTATTATGCTGTTTTTTTTAATAAATAGGCTTCATTGTTTTAGAAGAGTTTAGGTTCCCAGCAAAATGGGAGGAAGGTATAGAGAAACACCATATTCTTCCTGTTTCCATATAAACACAGCTTACCCTACCATCAATATCCCATGCCAGAGCGGTACATTCATCATCATCAGTGAACCTATACTGATACATCATCATCACCAAAGTCCACCTTGGGGCTTACTCTTAATGTTGCACATTCTGTGAGTTCTGAGAAATGTATACTGGCATGTATCCACCCTTGTAGTATCACACAGAATAATTTCCCTGCCCTAAAAATCCTCTCTCTGCCTATCCATCCCTCCCTCACCACCGACCACTGATTCTCCATGGTTTTGTCATTTTGAGAAACATTAGTTGGAATAATACCGTAAGTAGCCTTTTCAGGTTGGCTTCATTCACTTAGTAGTATGCATTTAAGTTTCCTCTGTGCCTTGTTATGGCTCAGTAGTTTATTTCATTGAGCACTGAGTGATATTCCATCATCTGAATGTTCCACACTTTATCCATCTGCCCACTAAGGATATCTTGGTTGCTTCAAAGTTTTGACGCTCATCCGTATGGCTTCAATAAGCACCCACATGGGGACCCCTGGGTGGCTCAGTCAGTTAAGCATCCAACTTTGGCTCGGGTCATAATCTCACGGTTCATGGGTTTGAGCCCAGCCTCGGGCTCTGTGCTGAGAGCACGCATCCTGCTTGGGATTCTCTCTCTCCCGCTCTCTCTGCCCCTCCCTGACTTGTGCTTTCTCTCTCTCAAAATAAATAAATAAACTTAAAAGAATAAAATATTTGTTTAGTTTAAAATGTTTTAAGTTTATTTATTTTGAGAGAGTTTTTTTTTTTAAAGCAGTGCAAGCAGGGGAAGGGCAAAGAGAGGGAGAGAGAGAGAGAATTCCAAGCAGACTCTGCTCTGCCAATGCAGAGTGCCACACAGGGCTTGAACCCAAGAAAACCATGAGATCATGACCTGAGCCAAAACCAAGAGTCAGACGCTTAACCGACTGAGCCACTCAGGTGCCTCCCCACAATTTTAGTAAGTACCCACATGTAGGTTTTTGTGTGGACGTAAGTTTTCAATTCCTTTGGGTGAATACCAAGGACTGGAATTGCTGGACCATAAGGTGAACATGATGTATTTTTAGTATGGCAGCCATGTTATATCTTTCTTATGTTTTTGTGTTTTCTACTTCTTATGATAAACTTAATTTTTTTAATGTTTATTTATTTTTGAGAGAGAGAGAGAGAGAGAGAGAGAGAGAGAGCAGGGGAGGGGCAGAGAGACAGGGAGACACAGAATCTGAAGCAGGCTCCAGGCTCTGAGCTGTCAGCACAGAGCCCGACGTGGGGCTCGAACCCATGAACCATGAGATCGTTACCTGAACCAAAGTTGGACACTTAACCAACTGAGGCACCCAGATGGCCTGTATGATGAACTTAAATGCTGAAGTATGTAAACCCAATGTTGGATAAAATGTGAGTTAACAAAATTAGCTTACCCTTATTCTGAAAATACATTCTTAGTATCCATCTTAACCCGTATTAATATCTTTAGGCTTTCTTATCCCAAACAAATACATCTAAAAGGAAACTCTCTAAAGTGATTTGCTACAAGAGCATGTAGAATAACTGAAGACGGAAAACAACATAAACATGCATAACAATTTAATAAATGATGTGATATGTTAATATAGAAAACATTTAAACACATTTACGATTACCACATTGTGCTGCTATTTTAGTAACTGCATAAAACATTTTGGAGTTCAGTATTTTACACCGAAGACTGTTACGATTTCATCTTAATATCCTATCAGTATGTATTTCCACTTTGAGAAATATTTATTAGTAACACCATTCGCTGAGTGTTTGCTGAGTGTATCAGGTAGTGACCCAAGAATTCTAATACACTACCTTCCTGAATGCTCACAACTCTGAGATGAATACATTATCTCCATTTCACAGAAGAAAAGACGTGCCTCGTTGGACATTAAATAACTTGCCCAGTGCTACACATTCATTGGGTGGTGGACCTGGGAATTGAACTCAGACCATTTGGATCCACTGCCCTCCACCCTACCCTCTATACTAAATATATTCTCATTGTCTTTCAAGTCCATGTTAGATGCTGCCCTAGTGATGTTTAAATGAGACGGAGTCAAAATAAAAAATAAATATGGGCCTTGATTACAGAAGTGTGGAAGCCATCTAAAACACCAGTCAGTGAAAAGCAGAATGGTCCTAAATGCTATATGCATTGTGTCTATATAACAGCATATATAAATGAGAATTAAAACTAGATCATGTGCAAAAAAAAAATCTGCTTTCTTAGAATTGTGACAAAAAGGGCCTTTTTCTATTTCCAAATTGATATTTAAGCTGTGTTATCATCTGTTCAGAAAAAAGTAACATTGGCTCTCTCAGAACTAATTAGTGGGAATTTTTGACCAAAAAAAAAAAAAACCCACAAAACACATTGATGCCTTTGAAGTTCTAAAGAGATGTTTTCTGACTTTCACGTACGTATGAAAAGGTGTTCTCACCTGTCTTGGGAGTGCATTGTTTTCATTTTTATAAATTGTCCACTTTCACTTTTTTGGATTCTTAAAACAAGAACATTTATTAGTCTAGGGTCAAGGGCAGGGGTGGATCTCTCTTGTTCCTCTGCCATTTCCGGTGCTATGGAACCCAGCTCACAGGAGAATCTTAATAAACAATTATAGAGTTGCTCTATTAATTGGAGAGAAATGAAATCTTCCCTCCCAATGATACTCACCTGACGTTGAAATGAAATTCCCAAGGTCACGTAGGATGGTTTTTAGTGGGACATCTGACTCTAGCACCCAGACTGTTTGAGCCCAGGTCCAGCTCAGCGTTGTGGGGCAAGCAGGCACTCTGGGGTCAACCACCCCTTGGTGAGACCCCTCCTGATCCCTCTTAGCCTTGGATATGCTCAGCTATCAAAAGGGACAACTGTCCTAACTCACCAAGCAACAGTCAATGAAAGCATGCAGACGTCATCCCTAGTAGAGTGCCTGGACGAATGCATCCTTTTCTTCCATGGCTGCATGACCCAAATCTCCACACAACCTCGTTAGGGGGAGAGATTTTCCTGAGTTAAGCAGGGAAATGAAATAAAAAGTTTTTAAGTGAAGGCACATTCGAAGATGAGAGAAGAAATGGGGAAGAAGTGCTGTGCCTAACTTGTCATGTGAAAGACAGAAGGCTTTCCCAACACAGCCCTTGACTTGTAGCAAAAACTGCCTTCTCACTGAAGCGGGGTCTTCTTCTCTAGCCACAGGTTCGGGCAGAGCTGTCTCCCTTACAAATGGGCCAACTGCCTGAGGCACATCTCTCCACTTAAGCAAGACATTCATCTACAGGACCTGCAGAAGAGAATAATGCCATCGTTCGTGAGAACGTTGGCCTGTTGTAATTGGAGCCAGCTTTAAAATCTAGAAGGAAAAGATCATGATTGGGAAGTAGTATCATCTAGTAAGTTCATTCAAATCCTCCATTGTCAGAATCTGTGGTGACGCCGCACTGAGAACAGAGGATAACAAAAATGAAAAATGAAGGACTTGGAAAAGTCGAGGAAACACATCTTCCTGTCTATGTAGCTTGCATGAAAGGCTGTGGATTGAGGTGAGGAGGGGTACAGACATGGTCTTAAGCTAGGACCCTGCTCACCTAGTCGTTCATTTACCTTTATTTAAGAAATAACAGCTATATCTCAGGCATGGTGTTATCCGCTGGGAACACAAAAATCAACAAGGTGGTTCCACTCAGGGCCTTCCCACAGAGCTCATGTGATTAGATAGAGTTGTTGGCTCTAATTTTGCTTCATCAGTCTTCAATTTCTCCCGCCCCTAATGGAGACAATTTTCTTTTTTCTATCCATTTCACAGAGATGATATTGGTAAATAGAGGTAATAAATATAAGAAATGCTTGAAAAACAGTAAAAACTAAAATAATAAAAAGAATCACCACCATTTGGAAAAACCACTATTCACAATCAGCAATTTTACGGTATGACAAATGCACGAACGTGGATATTTGAGACTTGAATTCTTCCTTTGCCGGGGAAATTGTCCAAGAAGCTAATAAATATAAGTTTTGATGTTCTCTCTCTTCTGTTCTTTGTTTTATATTTTGTTTAGAAAAGGTCATTTTTTTTCTTCTTTATCCAAAAATGAAACTGAATGCGGGCCCAGATATTAAAATAAATTAAGTAGTGGGCTAGAACTCCAAATAAACAAAAAACAGGCAAACCAGTAACCAACTGGGTTCCATAAAGGAAAGGACTTATTAATAATCTTATCAAACCATGTATGTAGATACTTTTAGCTTTTGATTTGGATTTCAAAATATCATAAGCCTTTAGAGAGACAAATGTGAAAAAAAAAAACTTCAGAAAAGCTAAATTGCATCCATTAATAATAGAACCACATTAATTATTAAGGAAAAATTTGGAATACATCAATGAATGGGTTTATTATTAAGACCAACAATCACACTTTGTCCCTCAACTTTGGCCATGGATTCTCCTCAAGAAATGTCAGCATTCTTGGGGTACCTGGGTGGCTCAGTTGGTTAAGCATCCAACTCTTTACTTCAGCTTATGTCATGATCTCATGGTGGTGAGGTCGAGCCCACGTGTCAGGCTCTGGGCTAGGGGTGGAACCTGCTTAAGATTTCTCTCCCTCCCTCTATCCCTCCCCCACTTGCACTTTCTCTCTCTCTCTCTCGTTATCTAAAAATAAAAAAATAAAAAATGAATTCCCCGATATCAAACATGGTATTGCATATAACATATCCTACTTATGTCACAAGCAAAATCTTGAGGCCCTGAAGTAAACTGTATGTCTGACATGTTGCCCAGTATACCCTTAAGACTACCTCTGTGTTGCAATTAACTCCTGCCAGAAATGCTTAAATGCAAAATAGCTATTTATACATGCAATATATACATATAAATAGCTAACACGGCAACAGTGATAATCCCACATTAACTTCCAATTAGATTTACATTTCAATTTTAGGAGGAAATGGCAGGCAGTTGGGAATTGCAATCCACACAAATAGAAATGTAAAGGATACCACATAAAACCATAATTACATGACTTAAGAGATATCTTTTCCCTGCGTTCAAGGAAATTATGGGATGTTGCAGGTGATTATCAGTTTATGATCGAAACCTACAATCTGTCCCTTTGTGCTTTCTCATTCTCCAGGCAGCATGGAGTTTAGGCAAAGGGAAGAGTAGCAGAGGGAGAACTGCTGAGTTGTCAAAACAGCAAAGTGGTGGATATTCAAAGACGACAAAATTAAAAAGTATTAAACATTCACTTGATTATCGCCTGCAACTTTCCCTGGTTAGCAATAACTGCAGTAAAATGTACCTGAAAGTATTTAAAACAACTAATGTACCTTACATTTGGTTTCTTTTGAAAACAAATCAGCACGTGCATGCGCGCGCGGGCGCGCACACACACACACACACACACACACACACACAGTTCATCCACTAAGAGGTATAGTAAAGCACATGCATCATACTGTATGCACATCTTGACATTATGAACAGGCCAAGATTATCAGAAAACACACAAATATTTATTCCAGAAATTCAAATTCTAAGTTTCACTGTTCCATGTTGAGAGATTACAAAGTAGAAAGCTAGTAAGGAATTTTACCACTAAAGACTCTCCTGGGGCGAGACAGGGCGGTGCACACGTCGGTCTTTCACTATAAGTGCATCTCAATGAAATGCTGAGCATGAATGTGGGATTTGTTAATAGTTGAGACGTGGGCCTTTTGGAATAACACACATAAAGGGGTTTCAATTATCCAACAACTACTAAATGTGTATTATCTGTAAGCTCTTAGGCTAAGTGTTTTAAAAATATCACCTTATTTTTTTGCCTTTGAATGTGCTAGTTGATTCCGATTTAAAAATATAACTCATTGTGGGGCGCCTGGGTGGCTCAGTCGGTTAAGCGTCCGACTTCGGCTCAGGTCATGATCTCACGGTCCGTGAGTTCCAGCCCCGCGTCGGGCTCTCTGCTGACAGCTCAGAGCCTGGAGCCTGCTTCAGATTCTGTGTCTCCCTCTCTCTCTGCCCCTCCTCCGTTCATGCTCTGTCTCTCTCTGTCTCAAAAACAAATAAACATTTAAATATATATATATATATATATATATATATATATATATATCATTGTAATTGAAATGAATATTTATTAGATTTATCAGAATAATGGATGGACCAGAGGGAAACAATATATAGCATAGTGTTTTTACAACATAGCACAATATAGCAACACAGTAGAGTGATCAAAAACATGCACTTTGAGGTCAGGTAGACCTGAGTTCAAATGCTGTCACTGACTCATGTGACTTTGGATGGGTTACTTATTCTCTTGATGCCTCAGTATCCTCTTCTGTGAAAAGAGGATAATATCACTAACAGAAATGAAGTGATAGTTAAATGAAGCCATATACATAAAATAGCATAGAACTGAGCACATATGGGCTAGAAAATATTAGTTATTATTGCTATAACAAAAGATATCACTGTTGTTGAAATATTATATGCTCACATGCTTAGCGTATTAACTGAAGACTCTTGAAATCTGCAAATCTTCTTTTGCTCATAGCTAAGGGTCCATATCATCCACCTGTTGGAATAAAGACATATACAGGGATCAGCGTTCTGGTTGCAGCTTGCCAAACAATGGACAGACTTCATCTTCTTAAACCTGGCAACTTCTTTTGAATGACTTTTTACATCCTAGTTTATAGGACTCACGCTGCATTTCAGGTTAGTCCCTCCTACACAGCCATTGATGGATTTGTGTTTGTTCCCCTCATTTCTAAGCTGTCAGTTTTGTCACCAAATGAAAAGAAAAAGCAGGAATAATTTGGAATTATCACTGCTTGACTTTGATACAGAAAAGTTCCCAAAAGGGAATTGGATTGTAAAAGAAAGAAAGAAAGAAAGAAAGAAAGAAAGAAAGAAAGGGAAAGGAAAGGAAAGAAGGAAGGAAGGAAGGAAGGAAGGAAGGAAGGAAGGAAGGAAACTGAACAAAAACACATATTCATCTCAAACCCTCACCAAAATTTTCAGGAATTGCAGAAAATATAATGTGAACACAGAATGCCATAAAAGTTGTGGAAAACAAGAATGCATCCCATCTGCAGATAAAAAAAATTCAGGAATATCAGAAATCACTAAAGATTCAGGATAAACAGAGGAAGACTCCTAGAAAAGGTGTGATTTGGTTAGCAGCTACCTCAAGCTGAGAGATAAGAGATACCATCGCAAAAGGGACTTTGGGGCAAATATTCTGACATTCAATGTTGATGAACATTACTTTTTGTATGCTGGGATGGTTCCTACATGACAACTTGCTCTCTATTTGTGCCAGCAGTGAACATCAGAGGCGTTTACCCTCAGGCTGTAAGAGTGAGTTTAGATTTGGCAGACAGAGAGGCAGGTCAGTCTTCAGGAAAATGAGGGGGGAAAAATCAGCATCATGATGAAAAACGCCCAAACTTAGATGATCCAGAAATGGTCCGTGATTATTGGCAACACGTAAATTCCCTTCTACGGACTCCATAGAGGTAAATTTTGAAAATGCATGCACAGGCAGGCTCACAGGGTGTCTCTAAGAGAAAGATCAACATACAAACATTAATCACCAAATATTAACAAAAGAACTATTAAGATAAACAGTAAAAACACGAACCAAAGAAATGTCTGGGTGGCTCAGTTGGTTAAGTGTCAGACTTTTGGTTTCAGCTCCAGTCATGATCTTGCAGTTCATGAGTTCAAGCCCTACCTTGGGCTCCACGCTGACAGTGCAGAATCTGCTTGGGATTCTCTCTTTCCCTGTCTCTCTCTGCCCCCGTCCTTCTCTCTCTCCTTCTCAAAATAAATAAAAATACTTAAAAAATACAAATAAGTAATTGTAATTAAGAAATAGATGACCTCACAATATATAATCAACACTTCCAGAGTTACAAAGTAAGATATTACAGCCCAGAAATAAGAACAGATTGTTTTAGAAAAAATATCAATTAAACCCCTTACAAATGAAAATTATCACCATTGAAGAAAAAGAAGAAGAAAAACTGGATACAACTGAAAAGAAGTAAGCAAAGAGATGAACTCAGGGACTTACTACAGGAGTGGTACCAACAAATATAAGTAAAATATGCAAAGAGTTTAAAATGCAGAATACTTTCATTATTCAGCATATGCAGCATAAGAATAGCACATATTTAGGATAGGCTAGAATATATGAACAAATATAGGTCAGCATTTCAGTGATTTAATAAAGCAAGAGGTTAATTCTTGCTCAAATATTGAAAGGAATGTAGCATTCTGGTTGGTAGCAATGGAGGGTTCTTCATGGTTCATTCAGAGATCCAGGTGGCGGGATTCCCCTGGGGCATCACCCTCAGCCCAGGAGAAGAAAGAACATCACCAAAGCATGCATGTGGATGTTATGCATGGCTGCTATCCCTTAATTATGCAATGGCCACACATCTTAGCTGCTCACATTCCGCTGGAAAGAACTTACACCCCCAGCCACAGCCCACTGGAAGGAAAACGAGGGGTTGAATCTGACCACCTCTGACACAGGGTAAAAGACAAAAAGGTAAGAACCACAGGAGTCACATTGCCCATCACTTAAAAAAAAAATAAATAGAAGTCAAAAGCCTTCATACTGAGAATGTCCACTGAGCACAATACATAATGAATACAGATTACAAGATGCATATATAAGTAAAATTTCAAAACAGATTCAGATGCTCCATTTTAAAAATAACTGGGGCGCCTGGGTGGCGCAGTCGGTTAAGCGTCAGACTTCAGCCAGGTCACGATCTCGCGGTCTGTGAGTTCGAGCCCCGCGTCAGGCTCTGGGCTGATGGCTCAGAGCCTGGAGCCTGTTTCCAATTCTGTGTCTCCCTCTCTCTCTGCCCCTCCCCCGTTCATGCTCTGTCTCTCTCTGTCCCAAAAATAAATAAAACGTTGAAAAAAAGTTTTTTTAAATAACAAAACATTTTCTATGAATTTCTCTAGGAAAATGCTTTGAATCTAGAATTCTATGCCAATGCAAAATTGGATTCCTATGGAAGAATAAAGCATTTTGGCCGGGTAAGAACTTAGAAAAACTATTACTTACATACATTTTATGAATTAATTACTAACAAGTATAGTCCAGAAAAATGAAAAAAAAATCAGTACAAAAGGACAAAAGAAACTGAAAAACAAGTTTTTAAAAGCCAAAGAATATGATACTAAAAAATATATATATATAATTGTATATTTGTGTGGGATTTGATGAAGGTGAAGATTAACTGGCTCAGGGGAAACTTCTTATAGCAGAACTGAACATAAAGAGTGTATATTGAACACTAAACATGGAATTCTCCGCCAGTGTAAAGTTGAATATAAATTCTGTTAAATGTTAACAAAATAGGAAAGATAAATTAGGTTTTGAAAAAAGAAAGGATGGCCAACATGATTAGAGGTCTCTAGCACGTGTTCACTAAATGTGAAAAAGGAAATTAAAAACAGAACCTTAGGATGCACTGTCATTCAGAACGAGGGTTTCTGATGGAGGGGATAGGCTGATAGAAAGAAAGTGCATCTAAGTCTTGGCAAACCTACTATAGGGAGAAATAAAGCCATGGAACTCGGTAGTGTTGTAGGGTGGGGAGTTGCAATTCTAAAGTACAGATGAAATTTTCTTTCACTGAAAGAAAGTAAGCTAAGGATTTAAAGAAAAAAAAAAGACCTAAGTGGAATTTCACACAGCATCTGGTGTATATTTTATATTTACAATAAACACTCCATAGATGTCACACATGCTTTAGGAATTTAGTGATGCTTTTTAAATTTATTTTTTTTTATTTTTTTGATTGAAATATAGTTGACATATAGCACTGTATTAACTTTAGGTATAAAACACAATGTTCGGATAATGTATGTATTGCCACAATAAGTTTAGCTAATCTCAATCACCATGCATAACTACAAATTTCTTCTTCGTGTGATGAGAAAATCTAAGATCTACTCTCTTAGCAAATTTCAAGTATGCAATACAACAGTGCATACAACTACAGTCGCCATGCTGTAAATTATATCCCCAGGACTTATTTTGGCGAACCCAGCCCTCCACTTCTGGCATATATGTGTGTGTGTGTGTGTGTGTGTATGCATACATATATACATACATATGTGTGTGTGTGTGTGTGTATATGTATGTATGTATCATGTTAATTGCAAATAGTGTCAGTTTTACTTCTTCCTTTCTGTTTTGGATGCTTTCACTTCTTTTTTTCTTACTGCATTGCTCTGGCTAGGACTTCCAGTATTATGTTGAGTAAGAGTGGTAAGAGTAGGATTCTTGTCTTGTTCCTAGGCTTAGAGAAAAAAAAAATCAGGTTTTCATATCTGAGCATGATGTTAGCTGTGGATTGGTTATATATGGCCTTTATTATCTTGAGGAACACTTCCTCTGTACTCACTTTACTGAGAGGATGTTTTTTAATCATGAAAGGATGTTACATTTGTTACTGTGGCATATAGTTATTGATTTGCATATGTTTAACTATCTCTGCATCTCAGGAATAAAGCCCACTTGATCATCTTGTATGATCGTTTAATGTGTTGTTGAATTTGGTTTTGCTAATATTCTGCTCAGGATTTTTGCATCAAGGATATTTTTGTTCATTAGGGATATAGGCTTGTAAATTTCTCATCTCATAACATTCTTACCTGGTTTCAGTATCAGAGTAATGCTGGTCTTATAAAATGACTTTGAGAAGAATTGATATTAATTCTTCTTTAAAAATTCAGTAGAATTCACCAAAGAAACCATCCTGCCCTGTACTTTTATTGGGTGGGAAGTTTTGAAAACTGATACAGTCCCCTTATTCATAATTTGCCTGTTCAGATTTTCTATTTCTTCATGATTTAGTCTTGATGAGTTGTATGTTTCTAAGAACTTATCCATTTCATCTAGGTTATCTTATTTGTTGGTTCATAGTAGTTTCTTATGATCCTTAGTATTTCTGTTACCAGTTCTAATGGCTCCTTTTTCATTTCTGCTTTTATTTCTTTGAATCTTCTCTTTTTCTTAGTTTGTCTAGCTAAAGGTTTTCACAAGAGCAATATATATGCCATTCTATATAAAACCTGGCTAAGAAAATGGGCAAAGGAACTGAAGAAACATTATTGCAAAGACATAGAGATGGGCAGTAGGTATGTGAAAAGACATTAATCATCAGGGAAACGCAAATCAAAACCTCAGTGTGATATCACCTCACAACTGTTAGGATGACAAATGCTGATGAGGACGTGGAGAAAAGGGAATCTTGTTCATTGTTTGTGGGAAAGAAAACTGGCAGAGCCACTATGGAAACAACCTGGAGGTTCCTCAAGGAATTAAAAATAAAACTACCATCCGATCCACTCAGCAATCCCGCTTCTGAGTACATATCCGAATGACATGAAATCACGATCTCAAAGGCATACATCCACTTTCGGGAGTTTTATTCCTAATAGCCAGGACATGAAAATCACCCAAGCGTTAACAGATGAATGGACGAAGAAAAAAAAAAATACACACATACACACACACACACGCACACACACACATAATTGAATATTATTCAGTCTTTAAAAAAGAGAAATTCTTGCCATTTTTGCCACAATATAGATGAGGTTGAAGAGCATTATGCTAAGCACAGTAAGCCAGACGGAGAAAGACAAATACCTTAGTGTAACTCACCTGGGGATTCATGAAAAAAAAAAATGTTGAACTCAGAAACGGAGAGTAGGAAAGTGAGTATTGGTAAAAGGGGACAAACGTTCCATGATACGTGAGTTCTGAGGATCTAATGTAGTTGATAATAGTGCATTGTATAATTGAAATTTAGTAAGACAATGTATCTTCAAGGTTCTCTCTCACACACAAAGTTAGCCATGGGAGTCATGAGTGTATTAATTACCGTGGTGAGAATCCTTTATAAATACACACATATATCAAACGATCACATCACATACTTTAAATATATTTCAATTTTTGTCAGTCAATAAAGCTGGGGAAAAAATGGCAAAATTGATAAGAACTCTAAAAACACCGGGATTTCATAGTCCATGCGGTCGTATTTGTCTTACGGTAACACAAATCCCTCAATTCTTCCAAGCTTTTCCTGAAGTCTTCCATGCACAAAAGCCAACGGTGACTTTTATTTGGGATAGTAAGAAATGCCTACCTCAACAAACAGAGAGAAAAAGGGGAGCAACCCATGCAGAAAGGTAGAACAATTTAAAAATTCAGGAAGTACATGAAAATAATATATTGAAGACATTAGCAGCCATTAGAAAGCAAGCATCCTGGAACCAGATGAAAAATCTTGGAGAGAAAAGAATTACGTAATGGAGTGGAAGTCTGAGCCCATCTCCTCTAGCTGCTAAGGGCAAGCTGAGCAGAACCGTCCCACAATTTACACCAGGTAGACATTCTCATCATGCATATTGCTGGGCTGAGTTGCAAATGGGAGTCACTTAACTAATGAGGAAGCCTCATCGAGACCTCTGTTATCTCAACTAATGATTTTCTCCCATTTGGCAGAGCATTACCGTCTGACCCACCCCCCTCAAATGTGTCCATGTCCTGTTACATAGCCATAATCAGAAACTGGGTTCATGCTTTGCCTTCACATAGTCCTGGCAGTGAAAGTAAAACAGAACATGTGTGACTAGATTAGAATCCTTATTGTGGTTACGTCTTTACACTCAAGACATCAGCTATTAAGTTGCAAAATAATCAAGTCCCATTTCTCTTTATTTTTGCCATCAGACCCTATGCATTTTCTCTGAGCAGTAAATTAGGGGAAGAAAGGAGATTATTCCGCTAAAGCAGATGATTAGGGAGACTATTAAAATAAGTGCCTGAGGGAGTATTCTATAGATGATCGAACATTTAACCAAATATTCGTTCACACACTGGCATTTCACTCCATGTTTCAACGTCCTCTTCTGTAAAATTAAAATAATAAGACACGACCAGTAATGCTCTCATAGAATTTTATTTACGTTTTTAAAGTAAAATGTGTATTACGACTGCCAATAACATAAAATATCAGCACCATAAAACATCAGCTTTACATTCTAGTTTTTCAATCCAGTGAAGGACTTTAAGTCTTCATATGCCTTCCTCCCACTGAAACATGGAGTGTAGGTAGATTTTGAAATGACTTAGCATCTTATCATTACCTTTTCAGATACAAATTAACATTCTTATTGAAAGGAAGGTGTGTGCTATGTCTTAGAAAGAAGCATCTCAACATTTATTGGAATCTGGAAGTTGGTATTTCTCTTTTTTTTAATTTTTTAACGTTTATTTATTATTGCGAGACAGAGAGAGACAGACTATGAGCAGGGGAGGGGCAGAGAGAGAGGGAGACACAGAACCCGAAGCAGGCTCCAGGCTCAGAGCCGTCAGCACAGAGCCCGACACGGGTCTCAATCTCACAGACTGTGAGATCATGATCTGAGCTGAAGTCAGACGCTTAACCAACTGAGCCACCCAGGTGACCCATGATATTTTTCTTTTTAAAGAAACATCACATTGACACTTTTGCAGAATCAAAGTTATGAAGGCATTACTCCTTTTTGTCAAATTATATTTATCTTGTGACCCGGGGGGCATTTCTTCCTGGGTCCACTGATTGAGATCTAAGATCACTGGTAGCTTCTAATTATCCTTTCAAGATTAGTGTCCACTTCCCTCTGCTATTTTGCAATGCAGGCTGCTCTCTTTCTTGATTTCCACATTCTGATAGTTCCCTATTTCTTTTCCAGATGGCCCTCTCCTGTTCGGACCATTGCTTATTTATCTCTTTAACTGTTTTAATTTTCTTGAAAATGCCACCCTTCTGGGACCCATCCTGTATCCTTTTCCGTAGAGTCACTACGCTCTCCTGTTTCTTTAGTTTTTGCTTTTAACACCGGTGACGTTTGACCTGTTTCCCCAGCTCAGTAGGCTCTCCTAAGATTTGCAGCTAGACTTTCTGCTGTCTGGTGGCAGAGCCAGCCTCGTGCAGGTGCAATCTGTGCAGTCACACGGGGCCTCGTGCACAGAACACTCCTCTGCCTAGTTTCACGACGTGCTGTCACTGCCTGGAAAGTTCCAGCATGCTTCACAGATGCCTGTCTGTGTCCCTGAATACTTATCATTTTGGTAACATTTTCTCATCTTGTAAATATCCACGTAATATTATTAACATATATCCAGCTGAAATCGAAGTCATTCATGACTTCTTCCCTTACTGAGCAAAATTTCGAATAAAGGTGATTGTCTTAGGATTTTCTAAGTCCTAATTTTCTTTTGTTTATGTGAGCCATTCGGGCCCCTGCCCTCTGTTTCCCAGGAAACTGTGACACCACAATTATTGCCAAAGTGCTGAATTTAAAAGCCACTTGGGATCATGCCATTTATCTTAAACAATGGCTCCGTACTGACATGGTCCAAGTACATTAACACAGGCCACTTAGGTCCCTTCTGGTTACTTCTCTGCATGTGCTTCCTTGTTCCGTTTCTGCTGTCCTTGACAGTTGCGATGGCATTCTGGGTCCGCTTAATTATCCACTCCCCCAAAAGTATCCTTGTGATTTTTCCAGCCTTGCGCTGTCTGCCTAAAAAGTTGTTTAGTCAGCTTCTCCCCCATGAGATCCTATGAATCCATCAGGGGTTCATTTAAATGCCCTCTCTGCTATGAAGCATTTTTCTTCTCCCAGGCATATATATTTATCCCTCCTCAGGACTCACCTCGTGAGTATTTTAAATATATTTCAGTTACAGAAATTACCACTTGAGTTGTTAAAAGAATATGTATTAATTTTTATTGTTTTGTTTGTTTCATCACAGAGCTCAGCCTAAGGTGGGAAATAAATATTTCTTAAATATTATTGTATTCACATTAGTTATAAAATTAGGCCATAATATTTTTTGTTATAAATTAATTTATATACTTTTTCTCAAATTAAATACATAATTAGGTCATTTAAATGGAATTTTAATTTTAATAAAATAATTTATGCTGATTATAGTTCAAAGCATAAAATGTTCTTTTATATTGGTTTTTATTATAATGCAATATATTATACAATATGTAATACATAATATGTTAGATACATGAAAATATTTTTGTATATGAAAAGGGTAAGAAAAGCTATATCAAGTAACCAAAAATTAAATAATATGCCTTTTATATTATACATTTTTAAGTGTATTACATTTTTCCCTTCCATTTATATATTAAATTTCATATAATATATTAAATATATTAAGTTTCATACATTATTCACATAAAGTCTGTGAAGAAGATAGCGGTTGAGTCAATACCACCCGATTACAATTAGTAGGAAAATACATAAGGAGTCGAATGCTTTTTTTGTTGTTAATACTTTTTCCCTTACAATAAGACTTTAGTTTTTACAGGAGGTTTAGGATCATAGCAAAAAAAAAAAAAACAGCAGAACTTGGGGAGTTCTCATATAACCCCTGCCCTCCCTCACACACAGCCTCTTGAACTGTCAACATCCTGTAGTGGGGTGGTGCATTTGTCACAATTGATGATCTTATATTGACACATAGTAATCATCCAAAGTCCATACTTTATTCATTAGAGTTCCCTCTTGGTGTTGTACATTCTGTGGGGTTTGACAAATGTATAATAACATCTCTCCATTATTATAGCAATGTACAGAATCATTTCACTGCACTAAAAACCCTGTGCTCTCCATGGCTCATTGTTGATAATACGGCAAATTATGGGAAGAGCAAAATTTAATCATACAAGTAGGGACACCTTACACAACACCTACCACATGCTCAGAATTTCATGAATTTATTTATACACATTTATTTTACTTCTCCAAACTACTTTGGGATATGTGTATACTACTTAACAGTTCTTTGTGTTAAAACAGATAGAAATAGATTCTGGCTTGACTAACCACAAGGGTCAACTGACTGGAAGATCATTTGTTTATGGCTCCTAGAAGGACTTAAATAATCAAGCCTTGGAAAGGGAAGAAGCAGAGAAGTTCCAGAAATCTCAACAACAGGAGCTCATTGGGCTGTGTCTCTACGGTGCTGTTACATTACTCAGCATCAATGACTTAACATTTGTCCCCCTAGTGGGATATGTCAGATATGTCACGTTCCCCGGGGGAGGAGCAGGAGGAGGAGGGGGAGGAGGATGAAGAAGATAACATGTGCCGATCTCATATGAGTCCTGGACTAATCAGTTCTACACATAGAGAACAAGGGGGATTGTCACCTATGGGACCATGGCAACTTGGGGCCAGCAGGTGTATTCAGTGACTTTTCACAAGGGAAGGGAGAATTGGACGAGCTCCCCAGCATTTCATCTTGACTACCCAAGCGCATGCATCGTCTACCCCCTTCACTGACCACACATACATTCTTCTTTCCACATACAGTGATATCATCCAACTAAAAACAGATGGATATCAACACCACACAAGCGTTTGCTGCTCTTTCTCATGGGAGAGAATACAAAGCTATATCTTCACCCAGGAATGATGATAGAAGACTGACGGTTTAGGTTCTCTAAATCCAAAGGCTGTGGATGGTGTCTCCTACTTCTTAAGTTACAATGATATTCCATCTCAATATTTCTTAGCTTATCTTCTTCCATTTTTTTTTGAAATAAAATAAATATATTGACAAGCACATCCTATGAACACACAGCTTAATGAATTTTCACCGACAAAACATACCTGTTTAACTAGTACCTGGAGCTCAGAATATTACCAACTTGCCAGATTCTTATCATGTTATCCTCCAGTTATTATTCTCCAAGAGGAATCACTATTCCGATCACTAACAATATGGGGTATTTTAACCAGCTTTTGTAGCTTCAAAAAATGTGGAATATAAATATGAATGTGCATATATATATATATGTATTTCCTTTAATAGATCATGTTTTTTATTTATTTTCTCCTATTTTTTCTAAAATTTTAATTTACACTTTACATTTATTTTGTCTTATAAAGTTTACTTATTATTTTGAGAGAAAGAGAGAGAGAGAGAGAGCATGAGAGAGGCAGAGAGGCAGAGGGAGAGAGAGGGAGAGAGAATCCCAAGCAGGCTCATGCTGCCAGTGCAGAGTCCAAAAAGGGGCTCGATATCATCACCCTGAGATCATGACCTGAGCTGAAATCAAGAGTCGGTTGTTTAACCTACTGAGCCACACAGGTGCCCCTATAGTTTACATTTTAAACCCATGATTCAATTTGAGATAAATTTGGATAAGATGTGAGACTTAGGTCAAGGTTTGTTTGTTTATAAGTATCTAATTGTTCCAGTCACTTCCTTGAAAACCACATCCTTCCTGAGATAGACTGCTTTTGTTACATGTTGAAAATCAATTGACATATATGTGTGGTTTTTCTAGGTTCCTAAGCTTTTCCATTGATATATGGGTCTGTTCTTCTACAAAAACTACCATATGTTGATTATTGTGGCTATATAATAAGTCTTGAAATATATAAATTGATTCCTTGAACTTTATTCTTCTTTTCCAAAATCATTTTAGCTGTTATAGCTTCTTTATCCTTAAATAGGAACCTTACATAAAAACAAGCAGGGGGACAAAACATAAGAAAGTCTTAAATACAGAGAACAAACTGAGGGTTGCTGGAGGGGCTGTGGGTGGGGGGATGGGCTAAATGGGTAAGGGGTTAAGGAAGAGCACTTGTTGGGGATGAGCACTGGGTGTTACACACAGAATCACTGGAATCTTCTGAAATCATTATTGCACTATATGCTAGCTAACGTGGATGTAAATTTAAAAATAAAAAAAAAATGAGCCTTAAAATAATCTTATTTATGTCTAGAAAATTCTTGCTGGCATTTTGATTAGAATTGAGTTAAACCTATATATTATTAAAAATAAAGTAACAATAAAATAAAATAAAATAAACCTGTATATCACTTTAGGAAGAATTTTTACTCTTGGGTTATTCAATTCATAAATACTCTGTTTCTCCATTTATTCTATTCCTTTTATCAGCCTTTTGTAGTTTCCAGCATACAAGTCCTGCTCACATTTTGTTATATTTACCTTAGTATATTTTTAAACTGTTTAGTTTGTGCATGCTCATTGCTGGTATAGAGAAACATAATTTATTTTTATATATTTACCTTGTATCCTGCAAACTGGAAACTGATGCATTAATTCCAGGAGACTTTGTTTTGTTTTGTTTTGTTTTGTTTTTGTGGGTTTTTTTTTTTTTTGGTAGTTTCCAGGGGGATTTTCTACATAGTGATATCATCTGGAAATAGTTTTATTTATTTTTTTCTTTTCTAACATGTATGCCTTTTATTTCTTTTTCTTACTGCACTGTCAAGAGCTTGAAGCACTATATTATACTGGAATGGTGAGACTACACGTCCTCCCCCTGTTTTTTATATTAGAGGTTAAGCGTTCCATCTTTCACCATATAGTATAATGTTGGCTGAAGGCTTTTTTATGGCAGCTTTTTGTCAACTTGAGGAAGTTCCTCACTACTCTTTTTTTAACACCTGAGCATTTTTATTAGGAATTGGTGTTGAAATCTTTCTATACTGATTCATATGATTATATGAGTTTTATTTTGTAGCCTATGAATACAATGGATTACACTGATTGAATTTTGAACATGGGATTATGTTGTCTGGAAGTTGCTTGTGTGAGAGTTTCTAATTATGACTTCAATTTCCTTAATAGTAACACCGCTACTTAAATTATTTCATATCGGGTGAGTTGCAGTAATTTGTGCTCTAGGACAAATTGGTCATTTTCATGTAAGTGATCTCATTTGTTTGCAGAATCACTCTTGGTATTACCTTATTATCTGTTTGATGGACACAGGGTCTTTAGCAGTATTCTATTCCCTGGCTCATCCCCAATGTTAGTAATTTCTGCGCTCTCTCTTTCACCCTGAAAGAGAGAGTTTTGCCAAGAGTTTGTCACACACAGTTTTGCCAAAAGTTTGTCAACTTTATTGATCTTTTCAAAAACTAGCTCTTTGTTTCATATGGCTTTCTGTATTCGGTTTTCAATTTCATTGGTTTCTACTCTTATCTTTATCTTTCCCTTCTTTCTGCTTACTTTTGGTTTATTTTCCTCTTGTCTTTCCACAATCTTGAAGTGAAATTCAAATTGATTTAAGTGTTTCTCTCTTTCTTAAAGTGTGCATTTAGCGCTATAAATTTCTCTCATGGGACTACCTTACCAGGGTCGTGCAAATTTTATGTGTTGCATTTTCATCTTCATTCAATTTTATGTATTTACAAAAGTTTTCTTTAAGACTTTCTGTTAGATCCATGGAGTATTTAAAAATGTGTTTTTTAGTTCCCATGTGTTTTGAGATTTTCCTGCTATTTTTATGATTTCTAGTTTGATTCTACTGTGGTCAAAGAATACACTGTGCATGATTTCAGTTCTTTGAAATTTGTTGCAGGTTGTTTTATGACTCAGGGTATGATTTATTTTGTTATATGTTTCATGAGTACTTGCAAAGAATGTGTGTTCTGCTGTTGTTGGGTAAAGTGTCCTATAAATGTCAATTAGATTCTGTTGCCTGATGGTGTTCTTAACTTCTTCCATATCCTTCCTCATTTTCTGTCTGGCTGTTTTCTGAGTCGTGGAGAGGGAGATGTATTAATTTCTGCAAATAGAACTGTGTATTTGTCTTTTTCTCCTTTCACTTCTATCAGTTTTTGCTTCACCCATCTTGCAGATCCATTGTTTGGTACATGCACATTTAGAATTACTATATCTTCTTGGTGGATTGACCATTTAATCATTATATAATGTCCATTTCTGTCTCACGTAAATCTCTTTGCTCTGAGGTCTACTTTCCTCAATATTAATATAGTAGTTCTTGATTTCTTTTGATTAACATCTGTGTTAGGTAACTTTTTGCATCCCTTTACTCTCAGGCTATATATATCATTATGTTTGATGTGGTATCTTATAGATGATGTGTGTTTGGATCATGTTTTTTGAACTGCCATTCTGTTTCTCAATTGGTGAACTTTGCCATTTGCATTTAAAGCAATTGTTGACATGTAAGAAATATTAAGGATGCCTTTTTATTTTTTCTTTTTGTGTTATACGGTTCTCTTTACTCGTTTTCTGCCTTACTGTGGATTACTTGAACACTGTTTTAGAATTTAATTTAACTTATCAGGAGTGTTTTTGAATATATCTCTTTGTATAGACTTTTTTTTCTGGTGGCTGCAAAGTGGTACATGACTTTTACATAACATATCACAGTCAACTGGTGTCATCCTTTCATCAGTTCAACTCAAGTGTAAAAACTTCATCTCCTTTTACATTCCTTTATCTCACTTTCCTCATTCATAATATAATTATCTTAACTATTTCATCTACTTACCTTACGATCACCTCAGCTAATGCTATAGTTTTTGCTTCCATAGGCAAACATGGTTTAGAAAACTCATGGAGAAGAAATGCCAACTGTTTATCATATATGTGTCATAAATATTGATATGATGTGCATGTTGATGTGGATTTGTTTTGATTTATCTTCCTTGTGGTTTGATCAGCTTCCTGAATATGGATTATAGGTTTATGTCTTTTGCCCAATTTTAAAAGTTTTCAGCCATATTTTTTTGAATATCTTTTTAGCTCCACACTCTTTCTTTCCCGTCTCATTCCAGACCTCAAAAAAAAAAAAAAAACCCATAATTATTACATCTTTCTCTATAGGCCCACAGGTCCCTTTAGTTTATTTTCTCTTTGTTATTTAGATAAGAGCATTTCTTTTGTTCTGTTATCAAGTTCATTGTTTTTTCCCTGTATCCCTTTTACTTTTGAGCTGTTGATTCAATTTTATTGTTATTGTGTTTTTCAGTTCTGAAATTTGCATTTGGCTCATTTGCCTATTGGCTATTTCTCCACTGAGACTTTCTTTTCTAAGTTTTCCTATTTTTTTTTAAATTTCTTTCCAGCATTTTCATTATAGTTTACTGAAGCATTTTATAATGGCTCCTTGAAAATCTTTATCTGATAATTCTAATATCTTCATCATCTCAGTATTGGCATCATTGATTATCTGTTTTTCATTCAGTCCCATATTTCCGTGGTTTTTGACACGGTGCTTGATTTTCATTTGAAACCTGGACATTTTCAATATTATGCCATGAAACTGCATCGTATTTAAACTTACCATTTTTTCTAATTTTTTTTAAATGTTTGTTTATTTTTGAGAGAGAGAGCGAGAGTGCATGAGCATGGGAGGGACAGAGAGAGAGGGAGACACAGAATCCGAAGCAGGCTCCAGGCTCTGAGCTGTCGGCACAGAGCCCAATGTGAGGCTCTAATTCACAAACTGTAAGATTGTGACCTGGGCCGAAGTCAGATGTTTAACTGACTGAGCCACCCAGGCGCCCCTAAACTTACTGTTTTAATGGGCTTCTCTGACTTAGCTCTAGCAGAGGGAGGAGAAGTTACTTTGAATTTCTGTCAGATTTTTGTGGAAGTCCAGTTTTCCCACTCAATGCCAATGTCACTTCAGGAGTGGGGATCCTCCCATTAACAGCTGATGTCTATGTCTCCACACAATTGGTCAGGGATGAGATTGTTGGTTTGCTTTTCCCAACAGAATGTGGTGTACTTGTGTGTCTTGAGCCTTGGTCTCCAAAGATCAGTTGAGCTTGGCTCAGAACAGAATTGCTCAGTTGAGTCCTGCCTAAATTGCTAATGTGCAGGATAATGTGCCTATGTATAAGTCACTAATAATCTGAAATGGTTTGACACACAACAAAAGCTACTCAATCTAGTGATACCAACAAAAATCTGAAGGGCCTGAACTTCCATACAAACCCCCAAATGTGAGCAAAAAGTATCAGAATAAACTTCATCAGAACTCTGGAAAACATCAAAGGTCTATAGGAAGCAAGTGAATGTTTAATCAGGACAGAAGTGACTGAAATACAAGAAGAGAGGCTTGAAGCATTGTATTTTATTTTTTAAAATTTATTATTATTTTTCATTTGAGACAGAGAGCATGAGCAAGGGAGGAGGCAAAGAGAGAAAGAGAGAATCTGAAGCAGTCTCCACACTCAGTGTGGAGCCCAACATGGACTCCATCCCACGACCCTGGGATCATGACCTGAGCTGAAATCAAGAGTCAGAGAGGCTCAACTGACTGAGTCACCCAGGTGCCCTGAGGTATTTTAACTTAAGACCACTCCTCTCCAATACAACTGTGGTCTTAAAAAACACAGTCTATATTCCCAGTGTAGGTCCCTAGCTCCTGAGGGAGCAAAGAGGTCCATGCTCACCAGCAATTGTTTGTCTGTTTTGATCATTTTGGAACTCCTCTGAAGGATCAGCAAAGGTAATTGACTTTGTTTTATGTAACATCGGGAACTCTATCAGGACAGTAAATGGACTAAGCCTAGACTCCAAGAAAACTTTGAAAAGCAAATGAAAAAGTCACTTCCAATGAGGGCAAAAGATTATAGCTGTGAATAGGCAGGCCAAAATCCTGGGATGAAAAGTTGAGAAGTGGAGTTCCTTTAAGGAACAGGGAGGATTTGAAAAACTTCCAATTATGTAGGGGACTCTGGAAAGCCACATACAACTCCATGGCATAATGCATGCTCAGAAAAGACTTGAGATGATCATACACTTTTCCCTCAGACTAATCTTCAGTTTCCATGCACATAAGAAGAAAATGTTAAGGCAAAGTTTTCAAATTTTAATTTTAAGTGCTGATGACATACCCCAACACAGAGTCAGTCTCTAAAAACTGAAGAGCCTTTTCTTTTCCCTTCCCTCCCCTTCCCTTCCCCTCTCCTCCCCACCCCTCCCCTACTTTCTCTTCCCTTCCCTTTCCTTCCCTCATGTCTTATGTATTGCCTTATGTATTTCTTATGTATTTAAGGAAATCTTTGTCTAATCACTATCTGAGTCCAAGCTAAAGGGACAGAGGTTTCAGAGACCATAACAGAAAGCAATACCAAACACTGAGGAGTGGAAAAATCTGATTACAAATATTATTATATTACAATATGCACAATGTCTAGTTTTCAAAAAATAAAATTATGAAGCATAAGAAGAACAAGAGTGCATGGTCCATTCAAGAGAAAAAAAAATGAATTTAACAGAAACTATACCTGAGGAAGGCCAGACATTCAATTTACTAGACAAAGATCTTACATCAACTTTCTTTAACAGATTCTAAGAACTAAAGAATAATATGAACAAATAACTACAGGAAACCAGGAGAATGATGTCTCCACAAATACAGATAAAGAGATATAAATTATCAATTTGTTTTATATTTATAAAAATATATTTATATTTATTTTAAAAATAAACCAAATATAAATTCTGGCAATGAAATGCATATTAACTGAAATTAAAAATTCACTAGAGGGTAAAATGAATAGAGCCTAAGAGACCTGTAGGATACCATCAAGTATAAACTTAATGGGAGTCTTGGAAGAAAAGGTAAGAGATAACAGAAAAGAACAAAGATTTGAAGAAATACCAAAATTTACTTCCCAAATTTGATGACAAACATGAATCTGAATATCCAAGGTAAGGTGACTATATGACCATCAGACAAAACAACTTTAAGTAAAAATTTGTTAAAGGATATTTATACATTAAGAAAAGAATCAATTCATCTAGAACATATAATATTTATAAAGATATACATCCCAAGCTGAAAAGCCTCAAAATATGAAGCAAAAAAAAAAAAAAAAAGAAAAAGAAATGACTGAGGGGAGAAATAAGTAGTTCTATAATTAGAGTTGTAGACTTCAACACCTAACTTTCAATAATAAATAAAGCAACAAGACATAAAATCAAGAATATAAAGGACTTGAGCAACACTTTAAGCCAAGTAGACCTAATATATAGATACGTATACCCCACCCATAAATATCAGAATACACATTCTTCTCAAGTGCACATGGTACATTTTTGAGGATACAACATGTGTTAGGTCACAAAGAGAGTATCAATTATTTTTAAAAGATTAAAATTATACTATCTTCTGTGACCAAAATGGAATGAAACTAGAAATTAATATACAAAGGAAAGTTCAAAAATTGCAATAGATCAAAATGACCAATAGGTCAAAAGTTAATTTTATCAAAAGTTGATTTTATCAAATCAAAATTGCAATAGGTCAAAATGACCAATAGGTCAAAAGTTAATCCCAAGGCAAATTAGAAACTACTTTGAGATAAATATAAATAAAACACAATATATCAGTATTTATGGGATGCACTGAGCACAGTGATCAGTAAGAGATTTTATCATTCCTATATTAAAGGAGCATCTCAAATCAATAATAATTTTATACTCCAGTAAACTAGAAAAACAGAGTGAACTAAACCCAAAGCAATATAAGGAAGGAAATAGTAAAGAGTAGAGAAGAGACACACAAAATAGAGGGGAGAAAGACAACAGAGAACATCAGTATAACCAAATGTTGGTTTTCTGAAAAGATAAGTAAAATTTACAGACCATAACTTACATGATTAAAAAAAAAAAGAAAAAGATTCAAATTACAAAATTCAGAAATGAGGGTGGAGACATTACTACAGACTTTGCAGACCTAAAAAGAGACTATAAGAGAATACATGAACATTTTAATGACAACAAATTGGATAACCCTGATGAAATGAAAAGATTCCTAAAAACACACAAACTGTAATCAGTGACTGAGAAAGCAATAGGAAATATCAACAGATCTATGACAAGAAATTACATTAGTGATAAAAACACTCCTAACAAAGCCAAGGACCAAATGGATTCCCTGGTGAATTCTACCAAACATTTAACAAAGAATTAACACCAATCCTCCCAACTCCTCCAAAAGAAAGAAGATACAATGCTTCCTAATTCACTTTATGAAACCAACTCAACAACAAAAAAGCCAAACTCTGATTAAAATATGGGCAAAGTTCCTCAATAGATATATCTCCAAAGAAGATTAAAAATGACCAATAGGTACATGAGGTAAATGCTGAACATCAACAGTCATTAGGGAAATGTATATAAAAATCACGAGATTTCACTTCACATCAACTACAACATCTATAATGAAAAAAAAAAAGTAGACAATAAGAAGTGTTGGTGAGGATGTGGAAAAACTAGAATCATTTATACCCTCCTGGGGGAAATATAATGTGGTCCAGCCACTTTAGAAAACAGTTTGGCAGTTTCTTAAAAAGTAAAACGTATTTTTACCAGATGTCCCAGCAGTTTCCCTTCTAGAGAAATATGTACACAATTTCTCTCCTTTTGTATATACACACAAAAGAACTAAAATTCATATTCAAATAAATAATTATATGTAAATATTAATAGTAGCACCATTTAAAAGTTGGCAGAAGAAGAATGGACAAATGAAATATGGTATACCCATACAGTGAAATATTATTCAGTTATAAAAAGGGAAGATGTACTGATATATGGACTGTACTGTATATGAACCTCAAAAACATTATGCTAAAAGTTAATAGAAACCATACACAAACGTCACATATGTATGATCCCAGTGTCTGAAATATTCAGAATAGTTAATCTATAGGGACAGAAAGCAGAATAATGGTTGCTAGGGGCTGGAAAAGTAGGAAATAAGCAGCCATTGCTGAATGGATACAGTAGTTCCCAATTTTCTGTAGTTTCATTTTCTATGGTTTCATTACCCACCACAGTCCAGAAGCAGATACTCCTCCTGCCAGTGTATTTTCGAGAGGTCAGTAGAAGCTTAAATTATTTCACAATGCCTACCTACATCAACCGTTCGCCTCACTTCATTCCATCCCATGGAAACCTTAGCATGTCACAACATCCCAAGAGAAAGGGTAAGTACAGTGCCATAAAATACTTAGGGACGTAGAGGTACCACATTCACATAATTATTTATTATGATAACTATTATACTTATTCTATTATTAGCTGTTGATAATATCTTACTATGCCTAATTTATAAATTAAAATTTCTCATAGGTCTGTATGCATAGGAAAAAACATTGTATCTATAGACGGTTTGGTACCTTCTGTAGTTTCAGGCATCCATTTGGGGCTTTGGAATACATCTCCCAAGGGTACAGGAAATACATCTCCCAAGGGTACATTGCTGCACAGGGTTTCTCTTTGGCAGGATGGAAACTTTTTTGGAATTGACAAAGTTGCTAATGCACTAAATGCCACTGAAGTTTACATTTTAAAGTGGTTTTCATGTTATGTGAATTTCACCTAACAAACAAACACACAAACAAAAACACTAATTGATTCCATTTTGTCATCAGATTCTTTGAATTTTCTATGCACTGACCAGGCCCTGGCTAGGCATACTCACTTATGTTAATTGAATGGATAATTAAATGCTAATTTTAATAGATTTATGAATGGCAAATCATCGTGCACATCTGGAATAATCCACTCAATCGTGATGTTTTATCCATAAACAGATAAAAATCCACATGAGTGGATTTCGTTTGCTAATTTTGGCTTAAAGTGGTCATTATATTGGAGATTTATCAAAATGTTGGACTTCAATGATTATAGATTTTCCATTTCTCCTTTTTTTTTAACATTTGCTATTTATATATGCATGTATAATATAATGAACATATAGAACAAATATATATGCATATGCACAGGTTTATATGATAAAGCCATATTTATATATATTACACACAGATGCAACTTTTATACCATAAAATGGACATATCTTAAGTGTAGGGTTGGATTAGTTTTGAGAAATACATAAACCAATGTCAATTTATTACACCTGCAATATTTCTGTCTTTTTGTCCTTTGACACTGCCTAGCTGGTCCATATTTTGCTATTCAAGTGCAACAAAACTTCGTTTTTTAAGAGATCAACACTCCACCTATAAACACCGTAGTGCCTATTATTTTTAACACTGGACAAAGGATTTCAAAAGGAGTACACTTCCTCATTGTGTGTTATAAACCTTGCTTCCCCATGGACCCCCTTTTTACCTACTCCCCTGAATGTCATAAGAAGCCTGAAATAGCCCTGTGGCAGGTTCAGCTTCTGGCTTGAATGGTATAATGTATTGAGTCTTAGTGGGGAAAGCATCTCTCCCTTGGGTTAATAAAACATCTACCTAAACACAGCACGGACGCATAGGGACTGGGAAAAATCATTTTGAGAATAAGTCAATAGTTGTAGTAGAGGGATATCTTTCCCCTGGCTCTTAATTCCATTACTTCCTTCATGGACCCATCTATTTGTGCTATGTGTGGTTTGCTAAACCAGAGTTGTTGTGCAGTTTAGAAGACATCTCCCCAAACAGTGGGAACTGTTAGTTTACTTTTCAGTTGGCATTATAGCCAGGTGTTCGATAAACTATTTCAATTTTCTGGAAGACTAACATGATAATAATGATTTAAAAAAATCAAATGCTAACTATATGCCAAGCACAGTTTATTTAATCCTCACAATAACCCTATGTATAGTATCATAGCCATATTCTTTTGTAGATGAAGAAAAGAAGGATCAGAGCGGTGAAACAATGCGCATGACTTATAAGTGCTAGTTTAGTTTATAAAGCTGAGTTAAGAGTATAAGAGCTTACAAGGCTGAGGATTTGAATCCAAGTAGTCTATCTCCAGAGAGCAAACTTTTAACCACCACTTTTTTCTCCTTCTGTATTCTGTAATAATACCAAGGACTTCTAAGGACATTAGTCCATTGTCCTCCTTAAATGTGATGTGGAATCCTTTGTTCAAAGCAAGGTTGTATGGGATGCCATGCAAAGAATAAGTGCTATTAGACTCACAATCTGTAGGGGAGCTGTTGTTCAAATACTGTCCGGACCTACAGGATGAGTCCCGGCCAAAATTTTTCTTCAATTTGATAGCGTCTTATGAGCCAAACTCAGCTTTATGGTTTGATGCACAATATATAGGATCATTATATACTTACTATCTAATCAAAACACTTTTGAACGTAAGGGGGGGGGATGATTAATAACTATCCTGAAACATTGAATTTAATCCATGTTTGTATTGGCCAAACTGAGATGTATGGTTATTCCAGCCAGATAGCATCTGATTCATGAAAGGCATTTCATATGACAAGGTCATCTTGAGTTAAAATGGCAACTCTTCCAGCTTCACTGTAAGTCAATATCAAGCTATCAATATCAGTCTCTGTGTTCCTCACAGAAATGTTTTACTTAGGAGGAATGTCCTTACTTCAAAATTGTAAGGAGTCCTCATTGAATCTTCTATTAGACTCATGCTGGTCATCACAGATCATTTCCATCAGACCTATCAGAGTCCATGGGCTAAGTATGCTACACCATTGGTCACCCTGGAGAACATTCTCCTGTTCCTGGACCACTCTCAAAAATGGCAACTTTCTAAGTCATCCTTTGAAAGATTTAGTGCATAACACATAACTATCATAATATACTGACTCCAAAATACAAATGAACCATCAGACGCTTGAGAGGTAAGATTCATCTTTTTCTTCCTTTAGAGAGAATTTTACAACATGCTATAGACCACTGACCTCTAGAAATCCTCCTGTGGAAGTTAGGTAAAGTAAATCTTACTATTTCAATTTCAGCACTAAAAAATGACATGGAAAAAAGTTAAATGCTTTGTTCTTTGTCAAGGAAATCAGAAGGTAAAGATTCATCATCTCACACAGTACTATAGATTAAATTTATTTTGTATCCACTACAAACCAGACAAAATACCAACAACTTATATGTGTTTGTTTTAATAATGATTTTGCAAATTATACTTGTTTAATTTAAAGAAATGTGTATACTACACTTGTATACTTCCAAAAAATGAAGAAATAAGGATCAGAGACATTAAACAATTTTTCATTTTGACTGTTAGAGTTATATAATTAGGAGTTCTACCCAGCATTGTGTAAATCTGATGTTTCTATTCTTTCACTTTAAGTAGCTTTATGTAGTTGTGTGAATTCTGTGATTTCTTTTCTGTTTATTTCTACAACATTTAGATAACAATTTTGAAAAAATTGTTTGGGTAAAACAATCATTTGACTTCTAGCCATAAGTTCTACTTCATCAGTTCAGGGAAGAAATTCTAATCAAAGTAGCCAATAAAGAACATTTAACTCAAATGTTGAGTTTTAGTTAATAGAAAAATAAGTATCTAAGAGTTAATATTGATGTAAAATTAATAATAAAATAAATAAATGGAAGAGAAGAAACTTCCTTACAGAGAAAGAAGATTCTCTTCACAGTAGAGTCTAATTAACAAATATACAAAAGTGAAAAATGGACACTCACCATTAAGTAAGCACTAAAGTGAAATTTTTAGAGGATAGTGCATTGATGGCTGGTAAAGTTAAAAGAGGATAAGTTCGTGAAAATACAGGATTTTGAGTCTTGAAATAGCTCCCTCAAGAGACTGATTACCTATAAAGGGAACTAAACATAACTGCAATGGAGAAATGTGGCATTCACCAATTTAATAAGTGATCATCATAAACTTTACTGGTAATGATTTATCCTGCCATCATTAATCCCCTGATAAGGTGCACTGAGAAGGATGTCATATTCTTGCCAAAAATGCATGAACACATTAAAATCAGTACTATTCAAAAGTGTCAAGGTCATGAAAGACAAGGAAAAACTGAGTTATTGTATAGGCCAGAAGAGACAAAGAAGAAAAACAACAAAGTGTGATGTGGGATCTTTATATCATCCAGAATAAAAAAAAAAGATTATTTAAATAATTGGTAAAAAAAAATTTAAAAAGCGTTTAGTGCATAGTGTATAGTATTTTGTTCACATTAATTATCTGCCCCGATAACTGTCCTATGGTTACATAAGATGTTAGCATTAGTGGGAACAGGTGACACATATAAGAGAATTATTTGTGCTGAACCTCCAACTATTCTGTAAGTTTAATTAGTGCAAAACATTAGTTTCTTTTTTAACTGTACCATTTTGCGTAATGATCACCTTTACTTATAGACAAACTATACCAGATTAGGGTTCCTGGCTGGCTCACTCAGCAGAGCATGCCACTCTTGATCTCAGGGTCATGAGTTCAAGGCCCATGTTGGGTGTGCAGCCTACTCAAAAAAAAAAAAAACGACAAGCTGTATCAGATTCAAATGGTAATTTAATTTCTAAAAAATTTTTTGAAAGTACGTAGTAAATGAAAGCGTTCTAGAATAATAGTCATGGTATTTGGAACTTCACTTTAATATTTGATACATTACGTCTACACTTTGTCTATCTCAGATGTTTGTTTAAATGCCAATTCCTCCCTCATCCTGGAACTATTAGATCAGAAATATTCTCAAATGAGGTCTGGGAGCTGGTAATTATAATAAGTATCCAGGGAGAAAAACATCAACACTAAGCATCAAGAACGACTCTTGTAATTGATTGCTGTCCAGATATCTTGTCTGTTGAACGAAATGTTTCCTCTATGAAAATTGGCTCTGTACCTTTATGTGAACCCCGGTGCCAAATTCCACAATGCCTAATAACAAGAGTATCTTTGGAATATGGACATTCTTCCGCCCATTTCATCTCCCCTAATCTTGTATGGTACTCTCAGAAGTGTAAGTGAACACTTCACTACAGAATCCAGATCTCACCTTCTGTTTACAGCTAATCATTTTCCTCAGAAAATTTTACCCTAAAATATTCTGGGTGCTGCTTTTGATTTGCCACATTTTTTTCCTGGCCATTTTGAGTACACACCTCATGAGATGCAGCCCTTTCTATATGTCTATATCATAGTACAACCCTAAAGTCCGTGTTCCTGAGCGATTCCATGACTAACCCTAAATGGGAACTAGACATTAATTTTATGTGTACTGTGTCATTCAGAAGTGACTAAAGCAATGTGGACACTGAATTGAATTCTAACAGAATATTTTAGTCCATAATTTTCATTGTGGCTGTGAAAGATTAACAGAAAGAAAAATAGTTTTCTTAAATTCATATATTAGGTCAAGCACTATACTAGAAAAACTATATAGATGATGAGAATAATGATAAATTATAGATAATTCTATCCCTAGTAATGTTAACACTTCACAGATCTCACTGTGGAATCAGTAAGTCTGGTACAAAATAAGTCTATTTTATACCAAACATTATTTTAATTGCAACTCACGCTTGAAATATTCTGATATAAATAAACACAAGATAGTTTATCACAGTTGTCTAAATTTATTTTAAATAGTTAAAATCATAAAGTCAATCAACTGCATTTCTTTCTTTACCTGGCCTTAAAACACTGTGACCCAAAGAACAGGAAATGCTTTTAAATTAATGAGGCAGAGCCAGAGAAAGAATGCTTGGTGTCCTGTTAGTGTGTTTTATTCATAGGAAAAACAAAAAACTCAAAGTGAGATTAAATCAAGGTTTCATTGGGAAGAAATTCTAAGTTACACAAGGTTTTACTTTCTCTTGAGGATCTACCTCTTTTTCATTCTTGTTTTTACTCATGGTCTTCTTACTCCTTTCATGCTCCCTTTCTTTCTTTCTTAAATAAAACTTGTTTTCAGGAAAAAAATATCTGGAAAACCTATATATATTGAATCTTATAGTGTCGTCCTTTCTGATGGAAGATTGCATGGTGTTCCTGAGACCTGGATACCCCCTTAAAAGCTGAGATCCCTTGGGAACATAGGACATCATGGAGAATATAAAGATGTCCCCTTCAGGAAGTAAGTTATAAAATGTTCTTTAATGTGTTTTATGAGGAATAGTTTACATGTGATAAAATATATGCATTTTAAATGTACAGCTCAATGGCTTTGGACAAATATATTCAGCTCTGCAACCACCATCACGCTCAAAAGAGAGCATTTTAAAAAGGCTTTGGTAACAGTATTATGCCTATTACTACAAGAGAGCTGTAAAGTACAAACTTTATTGTGAAAATAAATAAAGAAAACCTCCATTCAAAACAGAGTCAGGAAACCATAAAGGGGGAGCTCTCCAACACTACCACTCATCACAGCTTACGAAGTCCAGCAGGAAGAAGAAAGATTTCTTCTGAGCCCAGCAAAGCAAGGTGCCCTTTCCTGCAGCTAATGCAAAGCTTCTACCACTTTGAACTCTCGTTTGACTCCAATGAACTTTTTTTCAAAACATCCCCTCCCAACCTCCTCCTTTCTTCTATAAAAAGATGCTCTCCTCCTTTGTTCTCCAGATTTGCCTATGGTTCACCATAATTAGCTTGTCCCAAATTGCAATCCTTCTACTATTCTTGAATAAACTTATTTGCTGCTTGATAGCCTTTTTTGTTTACATTTCAAGGTTGATAGTATATGGTGTCAGAAGTGGGATCTAAAGGGGACAAATCCCTGAGAAACCAGCGACCCCCTGAATCATGTGCAGTATGCACATGAGCCTCCTGTACTCTTCATTTTCATGAGTCATCTTCTTATTTAACTTTGCTAACTTTACTCTCAGATTTGAGTTCCTTCTTTTTGGTTGAGGTCTCTCTGACTTTATTCAGAATCTGTCTTCAAGAAGTCATTGTCCTTTTTGTGAGTGTTCATATGTTTTCTGAACCCCTGATTTTGAAGTATGGGATCCAAATTTTCTAAATTCTCCCAGGACAAGTCTCCTTCTGGGACTCTAGTCAGTTTTATGTTTTAAAAAATGCCTATGGTCTCTCCTCATGTGCATTCGTAATTAAGTGGACCAACTTAACCATAGATAATTTCGAATTCCAATGGCCACTATGGGAAACTTTCAAACTCCTCAGATTTGTTTTTCTTGGAACCAAATTAGAAGACTGTGACTCCAAAATTAAACACACTGAATGGGTTGCTTATTTTAACTGATACTTGGAGGCTTCCAAATGCACATAAGACTCTAAAAATTGCTTCTAAATTAACAAGGTAGACTTGAACTATATTTGATAAAGCCTTGTGAAGGTGTTTCTTTACCTTTTGAAGTAATATGCCTTAAAAAAACTAAAAAGAAAAACAAAAGCAAGGAACCTGGATTTTGTCAAAATAATTTCCTGCATTTGCTGTCTTTATCAAGTCTTTGATTACTTAAGTAAACTGAGCCTTCTCAATATTAAAGGAGTTAAGTTTTTCTCAGAACTATGTGGCTTTCTGTATTTGCTTTTAATATCTTCTATTGTCTCCATAGTTAAGTGGATAACTATTGTTGGTAAGTATTGTTTCATGGTGACCAATGATCTTCTTAACTCAGTGTTTTAAAACCTTTTGGTATTTTTGACAAACATCCCCAAATCAATTTCAAATTAAACTTTTTGACCTTGAACTATCTTTGAGGTTTTTTAAAAAGGTCCCTGGAATATCTTAAAGGATTTATTCTCTCTCTTTATAAAAACATGCTAAACTAATTAGTCTTATGTGATATGTTAAATTCCATGGGAAAAGATATCATATAAGTGATGATAAACCTTCTTAGGTTATATTGTACAGCTGAATACTATTAATATAAATATTCTGGAAATTATATGAAATCCATGGAAATTTGACATACCTTGGTATAATGTTGCCAGTCATAACTCTAGTTATTACTTTAAAATGTTGCATGTTACAGAAATAACCAAATTTCCTTGCCAATTCCATTGTGAGAAACTTTCATCAGATATTTTAAAAATGAGCATTTTAAGTCTTCTATCATTTACAGTTATTGTTTTACTCTGATGCATTTGCAAAAATGTACCTACAAAAGTGATTCATCTTCAAAAAGATTCATGGAATGAGCTCTGACAAAGACAGTTTTCTGATAACTAAAATCATAAAATTGAAGGAGTAAAAATTTTCCAGATGGAAAAACTGTATTCAAACAGAACAAAATTTTATAACAACATGGGATACAATGAACTGAGGAGGATGAGCACAATTTCTATGACTTTTTAAAAAAATATTGCTGGTTCTTTAATCTTTGTTTTCTATATATGAGGAAATCTTTCCTCTTAAGCTATGACTTACAGCAAGTTAGTAAAATGTACTTTTGTGAACCAAGATGAAACACTTATCTTTTTTTTCCTACCTGATCCCTCCAGAAATTGGAAACTCTTGAGCACTTTTTCTCATGGCAATGTAGTTATTTGCATAAGTTCAATAAAAATCTGTTCTCCTTGAAACAGAACACAGTTAAAAATATTGAATATATTAGCAAGACTTTGACTGGATTGTCATATTTAACAGAGATGTGCATAGACTCAGATACGATCAGACAGCTTTAAGAAATTAAGATTGACTTTTATGAAGCCAATAAAATCCCAGCCTTAGAGACTTTGAAAAGTTTGACCTGAGATTTCTTATAAAAAGTTTCAGCAAAGCGGTCTTAAAGAGCTTAAATGGTCAATCACTACTCTCACTACACTAATGTAAATAACCAGGCCAAGTTCAATGCAAGCAAATCAATTTTACTGAGATTATCTTTGGGAAAAATAATGGGAATAATTATCGAAAGAAAAATTATGTGCGCACCTTTGTAGATTGTAATCCGGTTCATTGTCCTTAGGTTTCATTATATACCCACAGCGTGGGCCAGATTCTAATTTCTTATAGTTTCTTCAAATATCTGGTTGTGACTCTCCAAACTAACATTTCCAATGTTTTCCATCTTTCTGATTTGGAATCAATAAGAACAAAAGATTCCCCTTGCACCTCCTTGAATGGGATCGTACCAGGTCCTTCTCACTGCCCAGATAGCAGCCAGACTTCAGAGACTTGCACCTTGAACATAAACTTCATGCTAAAGAAGCCTGCATCTGCCATCTAGTCCTATATAATTGCTAAGAACCTCACATCAAATTGATGAGGAAGAGAAGTAACTGATATCAAGGCTGACTACTTCCACCTGATGCTGGATCAAGACCTCATATATCAATAAAATCTAAAACCCTTTCTTCTTCCCTTTCTTTCATTTACTCTGGCTTTGGCCTGGAAAGATCATACCATCATTTGTAATGCCCAGGCCACTGCTAAGGGAAGTAACTTCTGGAATTTCCAACATTTTTTTTCATTATTATTTCAGGCAAAAAGAAAACTTAACGACCTCTAATCTTATGATATATTTAGAGGGTTACCTTCAAGTTTGGGCTCCTGGTTTAGGACCATAATGCAAACTAGATTTTTTATTCTGATCCTCATTTTATTTCGTTAAATCGTTTTTAAGCTTTCTCCCTGCTGTCTGTGAAACCTCTGCAGAAATAATGGACCCAATAGGGTGATGCTGGTTCAATGCTTCACAATCTCTAATACTGACAACCTTGATAAAATATGGACTTCATTTTTTTAAGTTTATTTGTTTATTTTGAGGGAGACAGAGACAGCGTGAGTCAGGGAGGGGCAGAGAGAGAGGGAGAGAGAGAAGCCCAAGCAGGCATGATGCGGGGTTCAAACTCACAGAACCCCAAGATCATGACCTGAGCTGAAACCAAGAGTTGGACACTTTACATACTGAGCCACCCAGGCACGCCAAAATACAGACTTTCAATGGGAAATGCCTGAGAGGTCTCCTTCATACCTCTCCTTGTTACTCAGTGTGACCTTAAGAGGTTTCCAATCACTATGCGCTTTCCCTCTGATGTGGGGCACGAAATCTGGGAAAGGTCCTTCCTGGCATTAAAGGACAAGACCAGGGGCGCCTGGGTGGCGCAGTCGGTTAAGCGTCCGACTTCAGCCAGGTCACGATCTTGCGGTCCGTGAGTTCAAGCCCCGCGTCAGGCTCTGGGCTGATGGCTCAGAGCCTGGAGCCTGTTTCTGATTCTGTGTCTCCCTCTCTCTGCCCCTCCCCCGTTCATGCTCTGTCTCTCTCTGTCGCAAAAATAAATAAATGTTGAAAAAAAAATTTTTTTAAAAATAAATAAAGGACAAGACCATTAAATATGGAAAACCTGACTCTTGGTCAGCTATGCTTTTGAGAAAATATCTTGTTCAAAAGGAGAAAAAGTGAAAATGAATAAAGGAAATCTCATTCCAAATGGCGTCGGGAAGCCACGAACACCATTCACGCAACACCATTCATCACAGCTTACACGGTCCTGAGGACAAAGAAAGATTTTCCTTCAGCCTGGCAAGAGCAAGCTGCTCTCATCTGCAGCCAATGAGATGTTGTCACCACTTCAAACGCTCATTTTTCCCCAATGAACTTTCGTTCAAGACAACTTCTCCCGACTTCCTCCGTTCCTCTATAAAAAGATGCTCTCATTTGTTCTCCATTCTCACCTTTGCACATCCCAAACTGCAATTCCTCTACTATTCCTGAATAAACTCATTTGTTTGCCATAGGCTTTATTGTTTAAATTTTTAAGGTTGATAATATAAATGTTTCTCCAGTTGTAACATTTCGCAGTCACTTTGCTTTGTGGTCCAACTTTCACAGCTCACGTTATTATACTCCAAGTCCCATGATATGGAGTAGTTTCCTTTCAGGAGATGCATGCAGGTCAATGTGACTTATGCTCCCCTCTAACATTAAAGATGTCATGGCTTCTTCTGGTGAATTCTTGGTGTCGTATGACACCTGGGAAATTCTCATGAACCCTAAGTTTCCCAGGAACATCTGAAGTATATTTAAAATCATGGACCAAAAATTCCATATGGTCCTCTCCAACACCCTTTTTACTCCACTCCTCCCATATCCAGAATAAACATGTCACACAACACTAAAATTGCACAGATTATAAATATCAATGAAGGGCAACAGGAAAATAAATATTCTTTTATGAAGAGGCGTGTAATTTATAACCTACTCCATTTTGCATTTGTAAAGAAGTGACTTACCATATGAGAAACATACTGAACAAAAGTGAATTTGTTCCATTCACAAAGGAAAATACAGAAGCTAGAATAAGATCCAGCGTCTCCACAAGTCTAGTGCTAGCCTCATCATACTAAGCCACTTTTGCATTTGCGTGAAAATCGTGTTCCTAGACTTCTTGAAAAGGAGCACACACATAACTGGTTTATTTTGTTGACATGAGACACATTTTAAAAATAATTTGTACTAATACTCCATTTTGTCAAGAACTTAGTGGGTCTGAGATTTTTACTCTACTTACAAACTAACAAGTTAGCCAGCCACAGTTTTACGGATGCTGGCAGAAAAACATGGGTCCTGGGTCAGAGTCTAAGGTCAGTTTATTATTCATGGAAATAACAGTAACCAACATATCATTTTTTCTCAGTATTCCCAAACCCCAATTCCCACCCATTGACACAGAGAGGGCCAGGAGACAGCTACGATGCAAAGTGTTGCTCCAGGAGAGAAACTTCAGGTTTTGGAAACCCAAATGTTTTATCATGGACCTCAAGTACACCTGCACAAAATTTGTCATGGAGGCAAACATTAAGTTTACTAGGTGGGATAGTAAAGAAGTCTTTCAGCCTTTGAGGTAGACATAATCTCTGTCTTCCAAGGCTCTTTGGTTTATAAGTATCCTTGAAAAGACAGTCTTTAAGAAAAAGCCTCTGTACCTCCATTTGTTTGATGTGGAGAAAAATGACAGACCCATAGAGAATTAGCTCCCAACATGACTTACCAGAAGACAAACTGGAGTGTCAGATCAAGTAACAACTTTTCTTCAACTGCGCAGCATTTGAGAAATTTAGAACAAGCTTACCTGCGAATCTAAAACATGTATACATATGTGTGTATATCATATATATATATATATGTGTGTGTGTGTGTGTGTGTGTGTGTGTGTAGGTGTGTGTGTGTATATATATCACACATACACAATAGGTGTATATTCAACAATATCATCATGTATGTATGATATATATCATATATAAAGATAATGAATATAAACGTATATCATCTATATATCATCTATATTATCTATCTGTATATACATATATTAGATATATTGACTAGATTTAAAGATATGCTGGTGATGTTTAAACTCCTTTCTGACTCCTCTCTGTGCATCTGTTCTCAGTACTGTAAAATAACAATTATATCAATTATATTTAATTAGTTTACTTTCAAAAGCCCACAACAGACAAATTAATAAAACTTTTTTTTCTGTGTGCTGTGAAAACAAAATTCATCTCGATGAAATGTCATATGCTTAGCAGTCCAGAAATACATTAAAATGAAAATGATCCTATGAAGAGCCTGTTTTTGTTGACAAGATTGAATTTTGAAATAATGTAATGCATGTCCAATTAGTTAATGAGCACAAGCTAAATGAAGGGAAAACAATTTAATTGTTATCTTTCAGACCATGGAAATGAGTAATGTATACACAAGCATCATATTTACTTATAGGTTATTGGATTAAACATTAGATCATGTAATGGACAGGACTATTGGCCCTTGAGAATTACAGTATCTGTGTGTAATCACTCAGGAAAATGCTAACTGTAAACTCTCTCTTTTTGTATCCCATTACAATTTTTTAAACACAGCAGCAAAAGTGAAAATTTCATGCTGATAATTATCTTGCTTATTCTGTTTCTATTAAGAAAATCAAGGGGCGCCTGGGTGGCGCAGTCGGTTAAGCGTCCAACTTCAGCCAGGTCACCATCTCGCGGTCCGTGAGTTCGAGCCCCGCGTCAGGCTCTGGGCTGATGGCTCGGAGCCTGGAGCCTGTTTCTGATTCTGTGTCTCCCTCTCTCTCTGCCCCTCCCCCGTTCATACTCTGTCTCTCTCTGTCCCAAAAATAAATAAAAACGTTAAAAAAAAAAAAATTAAAAAAAAAAAAAAAAAAAGAAAATCAAGTACTGAGAATTTCTAACATCTCAACACCTACTGGTGACAACTTACATGCTTCTGCCTTTCATCTTTACAAATATTCCCTGGGAAAGCTGTTTTTATTTTTATTTTACAGACGAGGAAACTGAAGTTCGGACGTCATGGTAAAGAACACGCAATTTGAATCTGTGATTATTTAACATCAGCACCATAGCGTATCTCCTCAATCAAATTGGCCTTATACTTTTATATTGCCAGTATGCTTCGAGATAATGTATAAAATCTGAAAATTTTCAGGACCAAATATTAATTTCACTGAGTGTAGGATTGGTGAAGAATAATGGTAACAACAGAGACCCACGCTAATTCTGTCTTATACACTAATATGCGTGAACAAAGAACAATTAAGAATAGTAAGAAGAATGTTTTAGCACAAAAGGAATGGAAGCCAAGGCCAGACTCGTATGAAAGTGCTACATATATCCGAGAGATTTAGGCTCGATTTGATCCTGAAATAGAATCTATTCATTTTCTAATGCTGCCACAATACATTATCACAAAGTTAGACTGTTCAACAACATAGATTTACCATTTTACAGTTCCATGGGTCAGAAATCTGAGACAGGCTTACTGAACTAACAAGGTGTCACAGGGCTGTGTTGCTTTCTATAAGGTGTTGGTAGGATCCATTTGTTCTTTTCTACTTTCTAGAAGTGGCGAATATTCCTTAGCTCATGGTCCTCTTCCATTTTTTTTAAGTTTATTTATTTATTTTGAGAGAGAGAGAGAGAGAGCACAAGCGGGGCAGGGCAGAGAGAGAGGGAGAGAAAGAATCCCAAGCAAGCTCTGCACTGTCAGCACAGAGACCGACATGGGACTCAAACCCACATACCATGAGATCATGACCTTAGCAGAAATAAAAAGTTGGACACTTAACCAACTGAGCCACCCAGGCACCCTCCCCTGCCCCTTATTCCCTTTTAAAACCCAGCCATGGCAGATGAAGTCCTTCTCACTCTGACCTACTCATCTGTCTTCCTCTTTCACTATGGTTTAGATTGTGCCCACCCAGAAAATCCAGAACAATCTCTCCATCTCAACTATAATTACATCTGCAAAGTCCTTTTTGTCATGAAATGCAACATGATCATGGAGGCTCCTAATAGTAGGCCATGAATATCTTTGGAGGACATTATTTTGCCTACCACAGTGAGTGAGGTCTAAATATATAGAAGGAATACACCAATTAACTACATAGATTGTCAGAATAAAGGCAAAAAAAAAAAAAAAAGACCCAACTGGATATTGTCAACAAGAAGCCCACTTCCAAAAAAGACTTAGGTTGGAAATAAAGGGTAAGAAAAAGATATACTTTGCTAACATGAATGAAAAGGAAATTGGAATAGTGATATCAATTTCAGAGAAAGCAGACCTCAGAAGAGGGAAATTTATCGGGGACAAAGAGCTGTCTGTCACTCTTCCAAAATGACATAACAAACTTAAACATGTATATACCTAACAGAGCATTAAAATACATGAGGCACAACCTGACCGAAGTGCTTGGAGATATAGACAAATCCACTATTATAGTTGGAGACTTTCAAACACTCTATCAGTATTTGATAGTTCAAGCAGGCAGAAAATCACTAAGGATGAAGTTGACCTGAACAGCACTCCAACCCACTTGATCTAATTGATATTTATAGAATATTCCCTTCAACAATAGCAGAAGCTCACATGGAACATTCACCAAGAGAAATAGCATTCTAAGCTATAAAACACAGTAACACTTTTTTTTTAATAGAAATAACTTAAAGTGTGTTATCAGACCTCCATGGTATTAAACTAGAAATCAATCACAGAGATACTGTTGGAAAATCCCCAATATTTGGTAATTAAACATATACTCCTAAATAACATGGGTCAAAGAAGTCTCAAGAAAAAAAATTTCAAAACATATTTTTAACTAAATGAAAATTCCCATGTCCCATCAAAAGGTGGAAATGTGGTGAAAGTATTACTCAGATGGAAATTTCTACATTAAAAAAAGAGAAAAGATCTTACGTTAGAATAATGTAAGCTTCCCACTAAGAAATAGAGTAATTGAAGCCTAAAGCAAGTAGAAGTGATAAAAGTATTAATATTATTTATTAAAATAAAATTTTATTTCATTAGCAGAAATTAATGATATTGAAAACAGTAAAACAATAAAGAGAATTCATGAACAAAAGCTGATTCTTTGAAAAGGTCAATGAAACTGATAGACCCCTGGCCAGGCTAAGCGATGACCGGGTGTTTATAATTGCCCATAGCAATTATATGTTAGCTCCGCCAGTCTTTAGGCAGGCTTCTTTCCTCCCCACCAGCAGCCATGAACTTTAGTTTGCCCCCAAGAGTGAGCAAGCAGTAAAACACAGAATACCTCCCTTGAATGGCTGGCTCATCCTGAGAATCAGCTGACCACAGTAAGAAAGGGAAACATTTCCTATCAGACCACCTGAATCATACCGTCTGCTCATTCCCACTCAATTTCCTCTCAAAAGTTCCTACTGGTCTTACCTACCTCTCCCTATAAAAGGAAAGCTTGTTTTCTGTTTGATTCTGAGAGGCTGGTAGATGCTGTATCTGGAGTGATCTTCGTACTGCAATAGCCTTTGCAAAAAGTCTCTCCTTAACTGAGTCTGGACTTGCTTTTATCTGGAACCAAGAAAACAGAGAAGACACCAATAACTGACATCAAAATGAAAGAGGGCGGGGCGCCTGGGTGGCGGAGTCGGTTAAGCGTCCGACTTCAGCCAGGTCACGATCTCGCGCTCTGTGAGTTCGAGCCCCGCGTCAGGCTCTGGGCTGATGGCTCGGAGCCTGGAGCCTGTTTCCGGTTCTGTGTCTCCCTCTCTCTCTGCCCCTCCCCCGTTCATGCTCTGTCTCTCTCTATCCCAAAAATAAATAAACGTTGAAAAAAAAAAATTTTTAAAATGAAAGAGGGCTCATCACAACTGATCCCATGTACACTGAAATAATAAAAGCTAATTTAAAAATCCACAAAGGAATCCTGTGAACTAGAAATAACAAATACCCACAAATTTGATTGAGAACAGGTGAAACAGACCAATTCCTTGCAAGGTACAAACTACCAAAACTCACACAAGAAGAAATCAATAATCTGAATAGGTCTACATTTATTAAAGAATTTGAGTCAAGAATGTAGACCCTTCTAAATATGAAGGAAGGAACTTTTCATGTAGGGAACCAGCCTAAAAAAAGAAAGATCCAGGGATAGATATAGGAAAGATATAAAATGCTGTCTGATGAGAGCAGAGGGGAGAATTGAGGGGAACTATTAACACTTAAGGAAGGTCTCTGTTTACTAACAGATGCCAGGAAGCTACTTCCTCCCCCATGGAGCTCTGGAATTATAGGCCAGGGGTCTCTCTAGGGGGCATCTGACACTTCCAGCGTGAGGCGTTACCCTGTGGAACCAGCTTCTGTTGATTGCCAGCTTCCTGGCAGCCTCACAAGAGAAAAGAGAGACCAAAACCATTTGTTAGAAGCCGGTGATAATCTGCGCTTCAGTGGGGATCCTGTGAGTTGGTAAAAACACAAAGCAGTCAGCACTTGCGAAGGGTACACAGAATGGCTTTGGCACTTTGCTACAGGATTCCTAACAAAGGCGAATTGTGAAGCTGATGTGATTTAAGGCTGCTTCCGGGAGTTCAAACCTGGGGCGGGGTATTGTGTCTAGAGCATGTGTGCTATCATTAATGTCACTACTTCACCTTACAAATTAGCTGTAATCCCAGATTAATGCCGCGGCATTTCCCTTTTGTTTTATGTTGTTGGTGGTGATCTTTCGGGTTTAAGGTCCTGTGGCAAATTTTTTCCTTACTATGAAAGTAAAAGTCAATCCATTCTGAGTTACCTTAGAACTAAAAGTGTGTGTGCATATTGTATGTATGTGTGTGCATATTGAATGAGTGTGTGTGTTGTTGGGGGTGGAAGGGTAATGAGAGTGATATTTATTAATTTAAAAAGAGGGCCATCTGCCAAGTGGCTTCTTAGATTCATGGATCAGAGGGAAGTGGACACAGAAAAATTGTCAGAGTAGGAATTTGGGTAGGTTAGCATGACCTCAACAGGCTCAGTTTTAAGAAATTCTAGGACTTTGGGAATGCAGCCTTAAATTCCAAGGATTGTCCTCACTCCCCTCAAGATTCCCATTCCTTGGCTGTTGAAACACTATTCTAAGTATCCCTGTGAAGGGATTTTGCACTTGTAATTTAAGATTCAAATCAGTTGACCTTAAAATTTGGAGACTATCCAGGTGAGCCTGATCTGAATATATAAAGTCTAGTAAAAGGCAGAAGAAGACAGCAGACAGGAAGTCAGAGGTCTGATGGACAAAAGGCACTCAAAGTGCAATTGCTGGGTTAAAGATGCTGAGAGAGCAAGGCAGGTACCCTCTGGGATCAGAAAGTGACCCCGCAGCCAGTAAGGAAATGGGGATCTTGGTTCTACAACTGCAAAGAGATGCATTCATTCTGTCAACAACATGCTTGAGCTTAGAAATAAGGGTCTTACCCCCTCTCCCAGGCCCCATTCTCCAGATAAGCGCTCAGTCTGGCTAACAGCTTGATTCCGGCTTCATGACACCTGAGCAGAGACCAGCCAAGGTCATCTGGGCTTCTGACCTGAAGAAATAGAATCTACTTGCTCTTTTAAGCTACACAATTTACAGTGATTTGTTATACAACAAGAGAAAACGAATACAACTCTTTCCCCATGTGCAGGCATAATCTAGATAATTTGTATGTATTCAAGTAAATATCATGTAAGTGCTCATTAAATAAACACGAAAATTATTATTGTTATGTTCTAAAGATGCTCAGAAAATCTACTTTCAGGTCATCTTTTAATTGACGGAAGTCCAAGAAAACGTCTTCTGTTGTACAAAGAGTCACTTCATTATAACAAACTTTTTCAAGTAATGAGTCACTCAGCTATTCTGAAAGATCCCCACCCCACAATCTTAGCAGTCATAAGCCCTCTTGGTCTGACTACTTCTGTATTTTTAAACATTTTATTATTATTTTCAAGATTGCTAGGAAGTCACAGTCTTAGAAACTGTCAAACTTTAAAAAATTCTCCTGGAGCCAAACTGCAAGGGGATGGTTACTTTATTTAGGCTGTTGCAATAGAAACAATGTTTCAGAGAGTGTCAGGCAGACTTGATGAGTGAAAGGGACTTTATAGGGGAAAGAAACTAAAGGATCCAAGCTTCCTTTCCAAGTCTGAGAACTTAGGAGAGGCAGGCATTGCAATCCCCTGGAAACTTACACCCCAGATCTAAGAATTGTTGACTTAAAAACAGGAATTTAAAGGGAGAAGGTTAGTTTATTGGTGCCAGTAAGCAGAAGGGCAGTGTGAGTTCAGAGAAAATGTTACAATTTGCCACAAAAATAAAGGTAGGTCATTCCATTTAAGGGTTTTGTGAATTGCCAGAAAAAAAAATCTATACTGCAGTTGAAAGGCCACCTTGAGTTTGAATGAATAACATCTTTTATTCCTATCACATAACTGAAGAGCTTGCTTCCCCCAAGAAATGCTGCTGTTCCAAATAGTCCCTGTCTTTGGCCATGTTTTGATTTCCTTCCCGGGTCCAGAACCCATTTAAGCCAGGTTTCTAAAAGATGCAAAGTTGAAGATGCTTAGTCAAATGAGCATTCTCTATTCCTAAAATCATATCCAGTATCAGTGTGAGAGCCCAGGGCCACTTTTCCCTGGCCATGTCTTGATTTCTCTTTTTTCTCCTGACCCAATGCTGTCCTCAAGCATGTAACATCCTCAGTCTCAAAATATCCATAGGAAAAGTGAAAGGGTTGTATCAAAGCCCCCTCCACAGTCAAGCCTACAGACACAACTCACAGGTTTTGTACTTGTCCATCCTCGTTTTTCTAGGTCATGGTGCCTTTCATTCTCAAAGAATAGACCACAACTACAAAACATTCTTCTCTAGCCGGTGACAACCCACATCCTGGACTAGCCCCAGAGAGAATCCCCTGAGCAACTTCTCACCTCCTGCTCTACCCACTCTCACCTCCTTCTCACCTCCTGACTCTACCAAGAGTCAACCTCCTCCCGAACACCCTCCCCCATGACACAGCTACTACCCTCTTGAGGAGGGAAACAAAGGCAAGAGAAATGTAGCATAAATTAAGTCTCCTTACAGCTTGCTCACTGTAACCTGTTTCAGACACCTGAAACATGCAGAGTGCAACCTTCCAGAAGCAGTTCGTGGCTGCTTTACTTCCTTAATGTTTTTGTTTTATTAAAGACTAAAAGCAACCGTATCTTAACATAGCTAGCCCCTCAAGGTCCTGAAAGCCTTGCTTTCAAATTCCTTAGAGACTTATGCTATCCCTAATCACTACTAACTTAAAAGTATGTGATCAGTCACTCTTCACAGCCCCAGGGCAGCTGTTTCTGCCCAAGGGTCCTGTCCCTGTACTTTAATAAAATCACCTTTTTGCACCAAAGACATCTCAAGAATTCTTTCTTAGCCATTTGCTCAAGACCTGCACCATTCTCACATCCTTAAAATCCCTTAAAAAGCCCAGCCCAGGAGAAAGTAGGGGCCGACATTTCTCTGGATGTCTGGCCCCTCTTCCCCCTTGGAGAGTGAACAAGCTGTGTCCTACTTGTTGCTCTATTCTTTGTGCAGATCTTTGCCACCCAGGTCACCAGCCACCCTGACAAAAAGAAATAAAAGGGCGGGGGGGACTCAGTTCTCCCCCTCACGTAAAAAATTTCCCCCGAGTAGTGCCGACTTCACGGCTCCAAAATTTATGAATTCTTCTGGTCTTCGGGAGAAGACTTTGTAAGATACTTAGCACCGAATAGGCATGCGATGCAATTTTGGGGGGTGAATGTATTTTTCTACCTCCTGTTCTTCTGTTCATGTCTACCGTGTGGAGATCCAGCTTGGTCCCCATGTGAACCTGCTGATGAGATGTAGTCTTGACCTGAAAATGTCTTGCAGACCAGCGCCTCATTCCTCCCATTGGTCTTGCAGCGCCTCATTCCTCCCATTGGTTTGAGGCAGCACGAAGGTGACATCATTGTTCAACGTGATATTTCTGGTGCCTGGATAGCGTGTGTTTTCAGGTAGTGCTCAATAAATTACTTGTTTGGTAAGTGAACAGTCATGGTAGGCCTACCAACAGTTTGTTTTCAAGGACCTGGGAAGCTCCACGTATTATAAGATAGACAACGTCATTCTGTGGTAATAATTTCAGAAGCTAGTGACCTGGAACAAGAAAGGTTTATCATGAAACGTTTTGCCCACCTTGGGTCAGCCTAGGGACAATGTTTGCTCTGCGTCTCTTTACTCCGGCCAGGGTGACAGAGAAGCCACATTCTGGTATCGTCACTCAGAACAGAAGAGAGAAAGAGACCTTGGGGGAAAATCTTATACGCTTGGGCCATCAGCTAAGTGTTCATGCTCAGAAGTTACAGATAACAATTCTGCTCACAAATCCTTGGCCAGAAATAATCATATGGACACACTCAACCGCAAGAAGCCAGAAAGTTTCATTAGCACCATGTGCCGGCCATATTTAATGGACATTGCTCATGATTAGCGTACCCTTTATAGAAGCAGGAAACCAGGCACAATCAACTTGTATAGGAATAAAGTCTGATCACAGGACATCTTCTGACTCTCAGCTTTATCCCTGTGGAGCTCACATCCAGACATACACCTATGATGATAACAGCAGGGGCCAGAAGTAAAGCCTTTGATGAATCCTGGACAGAAAAGGTCTAAGTACCTCCTGTTTTATGCTTCTCTTCCACAATGGTTCCCACGTTGAGAGAAGCAATCCTCTTTGTTCCTGACAAAATTCATCACACTGTTGTCATGTCTTCTCTGGGGTTCCGTGGGTCTATTTTTACTGTTTCCATCCTGTACTATTTTTCTTTTTTTTTATTGATGTGATTTTATTTTATTCTTTAATACGAAATTTATTGTCAAATTGATTTCCTTACAACACCCAGTGCTCATCCCAAAAGGTGCCCTCCTCAACGCCCATCACCCACTTTCCCCTCTCCCCCACACCCCCATCAACCCTCAGTTTGTTCTCAGTATTTAAGAGTCTCTTATGGTTTGCCACCTTCCCTCTCTGTAACTTTTTCCCCCCTTCCCCTCCCCCATGGTCTTCTGTCAAGTTTCTCAGGATCCACATAAGAGTGAAACCATATGGTATCTGTCTTTCTCTGTATGGCTTATTTCACTTAGCATAACACTCTCCAGTTCCATCCATGTTGCTAAAAAGGCCAGATTTAATTCTTTCTCATTGCCACATGCAATTCCATTGTGTATACAAACCACAATGTCTTTATCCGTTCATCAGTTGGTGGGCATTTAGGCTCTTTCCATCATTTGGCTATTGTTGAAAGTGCTGCTATAAACATTGGGGTACAAGTGCCCCTCTGCATCAGCACTCCTGTATCCCTTGGGTAAACTCCTAGCAGTGCTCTTCCTGGGTCATAGGATAGATCTATTTTTAATTTTTTGAGGAACCTCCACCCTGTTTTCCAGAGCAGCTGCACCAGTTTGCATTCCCACAAACAGTGCAAGAGGGTTCCCGTTTCTCCACATCCTCGCCAGCGTCTATAATCTCCTGATTTGTACTCTTTTTCTTAAGGTACACAAGATTTTGTAAAACACATCAGGGACACAGAAGACTTATACATGCCAATGGCATCCTCTGCCACCAAGGAAGTGTGCAATTTTGGCCTGGTGACTTAGACATTCCCAGGAGCAAGGAACTCCTTTGCCTAATTAAACTCCTTAACCAAATTCATCAGGTCTGCCGGGCCAACTCTTTTCAGGCCAGGTTTTCTTCTTTTAAGAGCACACATACATAGACTAATGCCTCACAAGACATTTCTGGCTGGAAATTGCATTCCAGAAGCTCAATAATGATAAGTACATGTGAACTGGTTACCAAAGACACAGATGACGACACTGTGACCTTACCACTGGAAACCCAGAATGTATCAATTGTTGGTTTTCATTCACTAGGTGACTATGCATCCCTGTGGGAGAAACATAACTGGAATTTATAGCAATTTTTTTTCAATATATGAAGTTTATTGTCAAATTGGTTTCCAAACAACACCCAGTGCTCATCCCAACAGATGCCCTCCTCAATGCCCATCCCCCACACTCCCTTCCCTCCCACCCCCCATCAACCCTCAGTTTGTTCTCAGTTTTTTTTTTAATTTTTTTTAACGTTTTATTTATTGTTGAGACAGAGAGAGACAGAGCATGAACGGGGAGGGGCAGAGAGAGAAGGAGACACAGAATTGGAAGCAGGCTCCGGGCTCTGAGCCATCAGCCCAGAGCCCCACGCGGGGCTTGAACTCACGGACCGCGAGATCGTGACCTGAGCTGAAGTCGGATGCTTAACCGACTGAGCCACCCAGGCTCCCCTGTTCTCAGTTTTTAAGAGTCTCTTATGCTTTGCCTCTCTCCCACTCTAACCTCTTTTTTTTTCCTTCCCCTCCCCCATGGGTTTCTGTTAAGTTTCTCAGGATCATAAGTTTCATAAGTGTGAAAACATATGGTATCTTTCTCTGTATGGCTTATTTCACTTACCATCACACTCTCCAGTTCCATCCACGTGGCTACAAAGGGCCATATTTCATTCTTTCTCATTGCCATGTAGTATTCCATTGTGTATATAAACCACAATTTCTTTATCCATTCATCAGTTGATGGACATTTAGGCTCTTTCCATAATTTGGCTATTGTTGAGAGTGCTGCTATAAACATTGGGGTACAAGTGCCCCTATGCATCAGTACTCCTGTATCCCTTGGGTATATTCCAGCAGTGCTATTGCTGGGTCATAGGGTAGGTCTATTTTTAATTTTCTGAGGAACCTCCACACTGTTTTCCAGAGTGGCTGCACCAATTTGCATTCCCACCAACAGTGTAAGAGAGTTCCCGTTTCTCCACATCCTCTCCAGCATCTATAGTCTCCTGATTTGTTCATTTTGGCCACTCTGACTGGCGTGAGGTAATATCTGAGTATGGTTTTGATTTGTATTTCCCTGATGAGGAGCGACGTTGAGCATCTTTTCATGTGCCTGTTGGCCATCCGGATGTCTTCTTTAGAGAAGTGTCTATTCATGTTTTCTGCCCATTTCTTCTCTGGATTATTTGTTTTTCGGGTGTGGAGTTTGGTGAGCTCTTTATAGATTTTGGATACTAGCCCTTTGTCTGATATGACATTTGCAACTATCTTTTCCCATTCCATTGGTTGCCTTTTAGTTTTGTTGGTTGTTTCCTTTATAGCAATTTAATCAAATGCAGTGAAAGCGAATAATTGTGTTCGCTATCAGCTATGCACTATTAGTATAGAGAATACACACACACACACACACACACACACACACACACAACCGAGAAAATATGCTTAAACCAAACAGGTCAGATAGGATGTCTTCTAAAACCTATTAATATACAGCTTTGTTCCTCAAGGAAGAGAAATGTGATTTATTTTTTAAGTTTTGTTTATTTATTTTGAGAGAGAGAGGGAGAGAGCCCATGTTAGAGAGAGCAGGGGAGGGGCAAAGACAAAAGGAGGGAGAGAGAGAGATCCCAAGCAGACTCCGTGCTGTCAGTACAGAGTCCGATGCAGGGCTCGAACTCACAAACTGCAGATCGTGACCTGAGCCGAAATCAAGAGTTTGATGCTTAACCTATGGGGCCTACCCAGGCCCCTCTGAGAAAAGTGATTTCTGACTGCAGACATCTGGAAACATTTTCTGCAGGAGGCAACTTCAGAGACTTCTGGAGGGATAAGACGTCATTCTATGCAGGATATTGGTGGGGAGAGAGGCATTTTCTACTTACTGAGTTTCAGGAAATGGATAATCCACATAAAGCTCATGGCCATTCTGTCTACCTGAACATTACGTTACTCAGAAGCCCAGCACCCCACCTTCAACAATGGTGCCCCACTTTCTTGAACTTTTATTCTTTTTTCTTTAAAGTTCATTTATTTATTTTGAGAGAGACAGAGAGAGCAGGAGTGGGGGAGGGGCAGAGAGCAAGAGGGAGACAGACAATCCCGATGCAGGGCTCAAACCCCTGAGCCACCCTGCCCAAATTGAACTTCTTTTCTAATTCCTACTCACTGGTCAGCTTCACGACAAGTGTGTATTTGACCCCTCTATACAGTGTGCTGCTTTGGGTGTGGTAGAGACACGTTAGCTATGATTCTCATGCTAAGCAATTTAGTTGTTGTTGTTTTTTTTTTTTTAATTCTCCTTCACATATATTCACTTATGTGATTTCCATGTTTGTCCTGTGAGCTTAATTTGGTGGAAAAATCTTTTTCATCACCTGACAAAGGAAGACATAGCAATTTCCATGAACATTGGTTACAGGTAGACCAGGAATTGGGTATCTAGCTTGCTTCTTAACTGGTGGTGTAAACTTAGGCAATTTATTTAACTTCTCTTGGGCCCAGTGGGTTTGATCTCTAAAAAAGAAAAGATGATAATTGTATATACCATAGCTTGCTGGGGACATTAACTGAAATAATGTATGTGGGCCAGTTGGCACGATTACAGACATATACACATATACACAATTTTAATAAATGGAAGATCAATGTCACTCCCCTGAACAACATAAAGTGTTTCTGAGTGAATTCTTGCCATTATCTGATTGTTTAACCACATGGATACAAAATAACCATTGAAAAGGAAAATGAACTATCTTCAACATAAGCTTAAAGTTTCCTCCAAATTGGTCTAAAGATGTGTCTTCCAAGGCTAACAGGAATGCAGGCTTAGGGGTTCAGCAGCACTTTCTGGATTCTCCTGCAATGGACCCAAGTAAATGAGGTTTTGATTTGCATTTCCTGGCCCCATTACAGGCCTGCTAATAGACCTATAGTGTCTATTAGAGGGAGTTATTATCGCCACTATCAAGGTTAATGGACGTGTCTTACCCTGGGTTCCCTTTTGCCACTTTGTCACAATGCAGCACAGAACTATCTGTAATAACTTCAAATTCAATTTAGGTCCAAACACAAAAGGGTTCGACACTGTCATCAAAATAGGTCTGAAGCCCAGTTTGTTTCCTTAGTCACATTTCCAATCCACAAAAGTAGGTGCTGATCAACCCTTTCTGAAGTCACCATCATTATTAAACACAGCAAATGAAATAGAGAGCTCACCATTACTGACACCCTGGATGCGCATGAGTCACAGGGCACAGTGTTTTCATACACTTCCTTTCAACTCATGGCCCTCAAAACATCGGTCCCTTTTTAGAGATCAGAAAATTCAGTCTGAGAAGCAAGAGCCTTACCTATGATCACACGCCAGAGGACAAAGAAAGGATCCAAGACCTGGAAGAAATTCTTGCCTGGAGAGTGAGAAATTTGTAATTACAAGAGTCTTTAAAAAGGATCAGCGAGTGGGAAGAATAGACTCGATCTCAAGAAGGCCAACTCTCAAGGTCTGCTATCCTCAATCACAGAACAACTGGAAGCCTACCAATCCTCAGTACCTCAACATGCACCCCAACACACACTCTACCCTTGCAACAAACTTGCCCCTACCAGGACGAAATATCAGCCTAGTAGTTATTACTCTTTGGCAGTCTTGCTTTCCGAAGGCCATGTCGCCACTTACAGAATTTCTTTCCACTTCCCTCCTGCTTGGTGTTCCTTGTTCAGTTAGCGGTTATTTACTTGCTAGACTACTTTTCTAACATCCTTTAAAAAATTTCCTGCTTTGAGTGTAAAATCCATCCCTTTCAAAGCATAAGCTCACTGTCTGTCCTCCAACATCACCTCCTCCCTGTCACTCTCTGATCCCACTGTTCACTGTAGCAATGGAAATGCTGCCTGACTTCTCGCTCCTCCCATCCCCTTCGTGGAATCTGGACGATTCATAATGTCTTTCTTAGGAGCCCTGACTTTATCATCTAGCCATTGCCCCCTGCAAACCCCTTGCTGAACCCTTGGATCTGACGTCATCTACCCTAGCAAGTTCATCTCTGACACAAGCTTGTAGGGTTGAACACTCTCCTGTTGTCCCTATAAGATACTCTGGGCTTATCTTCATCACAGAATTGCTGGCACCAAGGTAAAATGGTTATCTATGTGTCTCTACTCCTTATTATATTCTGAATTCCTTGACAACAGAAATTGTATCTATTTGTTGTTGTACCCCTGACCCCTGTCTGGGATTAAATATTACTAGCTCCAGGGGCACCCAGGTGGCTCAGTCAGTTAAGTGTCCAACTCTTGATTTCAGCTCAGGACATGATCTCGCTGTTTGTGGGACCAAACCCTGCATTGGGCTCTGCCCTGACAGCACTAAGCCTGCTTGGGATCCTCTTGCTCTTCTGCTCTCTCCTTCTGCCCCTTCCCTACTTGCACACGTTCTCTCTGTCTCAAAGTAAATAAATAAAATATTAAAAAATAAAAATAAATACTACTATCTCTGTTTGAGCTCAGTGTTTGTGAAATGATTTAGAGTTTTACATGAATGGATATGATTTATTTAATTGCTATGTTTTCCTTATATATATTGGGAAAATATCCTTCACCCATGTCTCATTATACTGCTTACTTTTTATTTAGTAATGGTGAGAAATTTCCTTTTTTAATAAATGTATAAAGTGATTAATATTAAGCTTTCTACTGCAGAAATTCCAGTAGGGTCCACGAGAGAGCAAAGAGTCCCTTTAGAGCTTATCACATCCTGTATCAGGAGATCTGCTTTGCTCAGAAACAGCCTGCTTCCAGAAAAGAGGAGGGCAGATACCTGGAGGATGGCAACAAAACAAAATTTCAAATTAGATTTGAGCTCAGGTCTCTTCTGCTAGAAGCGCAAATTACAGCACTGACACAAGGCATGGTCACTCGGTGATCGGAATCATGAATCAGCACATGGCTGATTGCATCTATTCTAGACCTCCTGTGGAAGCAAGGTTTAGGAGATCCCAAATGAAGTATGTCGGCCACGTTGCCACTGTTCCCTTTCTTTCCAGTCAGAGAAGGCCATTATGGTTGGAGGACATGCAACATCTTAGATCAAAATTTGAGTGATGAAAGCCTTCATTTTCTCATGAAGAAAAACTAAAGTATGGGAGTCACTCAAAACCATGAAAGCCTTTGGGAGGAAGGGAGGAGGTGAACCTGAGGCTAACGAAGCTTCCAAATGCAGGCCTTTTGCTTCGCGGGCACTGAAGCCACCTCTGTTGTGACCATCCAACCAAATAAGGGCACAACACCTGGTGTGCTGGAGAAATCCCACAGGAATGGGTTCAAGGTCAATGGGCCATGACCTCCCCTGTGGACGCCCAGTAGAGCATGCACAACAGACCTCCAGAGGGGAAACGTTATGGGGCAGGCAGTTATGGACAAGGAGAGCCACAGGCAAGCAGGATGATGATTTGTGCCCACAAAAGGGACGGACATGGTCCACCAGCCTCCTAACTCTCCTGTCATGGCTTTGAGGATTTCGGGGACTGTCGACTTTTAGTTACAAAAATAAAAATCATTCCAAAAAAGCTTACAGAGAATTGTTTTCCCCTCCTTCAAGCCCACATCCCAGAGCCTTCCCCACCGGCCTGATGAGATCCTGATGAGGCCCATACAGGAAACATTCGCCACCAGGATTACTTGCTCCATGATTGTAAGGCTTCTGATTTAAGAGTTACTCTACAGAATTATTAGTATCACAAGAATTGGTGTGATTCCATCACTTATGTCATAATTATCCTACGTTTTCTTTATGACCAATTCCAAAGAACACCCTAATATTTAACATACTCAGCTCTTGAAGGCTGGTGTAAAAGTGGCAATTAAGGGGCGTCTGGGTGGCTCAGTCGGTTGAGCGTCCAACTCTTGGTTTTGGCTCAGGTCGTGATCTCATGGTTTGTGGACTTGAGCCCCAAATCAGGCTCCTCACTATCAGCACGAAGCCTGCTTGGGACTCTCTCTCTCCCTCTCTCTCTCTCTCTCTCTCTCTCTGCCCCTGACCTGCTCACATTCTCTCTCTCTCTCTCAAAATAAATAACTTTAAGGATGAAAAAAAATGAAATTTTTTCAAAGGGCAAATTAAGGGAAGACCACTTTTCCATAGTCAGTTCAGGGTGCATCGTTTTGCATAGTCCCCAAACACGGGTTCTTAAGGGGCTGTCGTACCCCTCCTGATGCCAGAAGTCACCTCTTTGTCCCTCTCGACCAACAAACATCCTGCTGAGTGTTCTCTGTTGTTGAGCATACATCTCTGGACTAGAGGATTCTCCGTAATCCCTAAATTATCTTGACACAACCTCACTCTAAAGAACAGGGAACACTGTGGTTCACTGGAATCTGTTTTGCCTTCAGGATAAAGCTCCTCAGCAAAACCCCCCATTCTGTGATTCCTACAGTGTCCTTTTTGCGGCTGCCTGACTGCAGCCCTACTTCCCAAATCTTTGAGGTGCCGTCCTCCGAAGCATCAGCAGTCCTCATCGTGCTTCCCTCATCTATTTCCCTATCCCCCCTCACCTCCATCCACGTTCGCCTGGGTAAAATACACCTGTTCTTAGAGGTGCAGTTCTGAACGCAATCTCTGAGAAGGCCTTCCAATGACTCTCCACCGCAAGGACTCAGTTTGAGGTAAAGCTGACCATAAAATTTGCAATTTACAATCGTACATTGGATTCCTCTCCGTCTTCCATTGATGAGTCAACAGTTTGAAGGAAGCCGTGGCATCATCTCAACTGGTAAGATTTTGCAGCGCTTGCCAAATGGTAGATTCTCAGTAAATCACTGATGCATGGAAAAGCATGTCTAAACATTCAGAGCCAGGCATGGCGACCCAGAGGCTGCCAGGCATGTCCCGTATGCTTAAGCGATGCGCCTACATTTGTAAAAACAGTGCCTAGGTGCCAAATGAGCAGCAGTGAGGCAATTATTTATTATAGAATATCTGTCTCAATCCCCTCGTTCTTATTGTACTTCAGCTAGAATTCTAGCAATTTTTAGAACTCGAAGGGTACACATACTAACATATTCCCAGACACATCGAAACTAAACCTGAATGAGAGTCAAACATCCAGAAACGGCCCTTGGTGGGCCCCCAGCTGGCAGACCAGCCCAGAGGCAACCTGACACGGCCTAGAAGCAATAGGGCCATTACATGGTGAAAGTAATGACTTTCCATGTGCGAAAGTCACACAAATAGAATTTCAGTTTGCCTTGTCTTCCTTAAAAGGTGCTTCTTTCTCTCCGTTTGTAATTGGAGGTAATTAAGGCCTTCTTATTCCTTCCAGAGGGACTAAAGTATCCTTTTTTTTTTTTTTTACCTTTGTTAAGCTATTCTGTCCCAGCCAGTGTTTGAGCATGGCCCATCAGGGCCCTTACATTTTATGACCTCTGAGTAAGGCAGAAGAGATTCTCATTACCCCCGTGAGGCTTCTGTGCTGGCCAAGTTTGCCTCTGCTCTCCACTGCTCAGGTTGTCAGCTTTCCAGGGGGTTCCCTGCTCTGGTGCTTCCCATGCCGTACAATACAACCTTCTACAGAGGCCTGAGAATTCCAACAGGCTCTTCTTTCTCTATGCTGTTTTTTTTTTCCCTCCTGTGAGTTTCAAACAGTTTCAAAAAATCAAATTTTCCAGGCATGTAGCTCAGTTAGAATGAATCAGTGATCAGAAGGAGACATTTTAATGGGGTTTTCACTAAAAATGCCCCAAGTGATTTTTGAAGTAACAGCCTGGACCAGGCAAATTGTTTAATTCTGCCTCGGCAAATCAACACCTTTGCAAGAAGTTTCCCAAAGCCATCGGGATATCAAATGTACACTTCTCCTAACTTGGTCACTCTGCCAGGACCCATCACACTTGGCAATGGCTGAACACATATCATAAGCAGGTGTCTTGAATCCTGACAGTAGTGAAAAACAGCAGATCTTATCTTCATTTCTGGCTGCTGTTGGAAATTCACTGTTGTAACTCTCGCCCCGGGAACAGTGTCAGGAAGACATGGTGCCCCCTGGAGTAAATAATAAAATTAATTATTTAATTAAACAGATAAGAAAACTGAGGTTCACTACCTGGCTGCTACTCTTATTTGCTCTTTGCCCAGGAGACCTCAACAGCTGCTGATATGCGAGTGCACACACACAGTAAACACACGCACACACGGTAAAATCAAAAGCCAGCTTCAAAAACAGATCAGAGCAGAGAACTGACCCAACGTCTCCACGGATGTCAATTTTATTCCACACCTCGCTTAAGACAGCCTGAGATGAAGCATATATTCACAGCCGGTACAATATTACAATGTGACCAACAAAATACTAAGATTTGTATTCCCAGGACTTGCTATGAAATCAATATTTATCATCGTCTGCGTGTTTTCTTTTAAATTTCGTTAAGTTTAACCGGTAGAGATAAGCACCCAGAAAAACATAGTTATGCATTTGCCTCATTCTCACAAAATGTTAGCCATGTGCTATATTTACAATGATTTTTTTCTTTTTTTTTTTTTAATTTTTTTTCAACGTTTATTTTTTGGGGGACAGAGACAGAGCATGAACGGGGGAGGGGCAGAGAGAGAGGGAGACACAGAATCGGAAACAGGCTCCAGGCTCTGAGCCATCAGCCCAGAGCCTGACGCGGGGCTCGAACTCAGGGACCGCGAGATCGTGACCTGGCTGAAGTCGGACGCTTAACCGACTGCGCCACCCAGGCGCCCCTACAATGATTTTTTTCTTAACTAAAGTGCACTTCTTTTTGTTGATTCCTGCTGAATATCAAGGGTTTATTTGTTCCCATATTTTTTGCCTGGCATGATATTTTGAAATATATTCATATATATACATATATTCATCTAACATATAACGCATGTATCTGCCTCTGTATTGCGGACAACTGTGATAGACAAGCACGGTATGCCTTCACTAGAGTTGTGTTTGAGATGATAGATCAGCACAGCCCTGTGGCGTATCACCAAGACATGCTTTCGCTTGAGAAAGTAAAATGCACCTTGTGTGTGGCTGTTTTGCCATAATTCCATGTCTTTGCATGACCAAGTAGCCAAAGTTTTTCCACCACGTCCCCAACACGGTTTAGCATTATCGTCGGAAATCAAGAGAAGTTGTTAAATTGTATGCAAAATTTTGTTTAATGCCTTCTTAGGTCTTTCTTAATTTTCATGCCCCCTGAATTTTTCATGAATCCCTGGATTCATGCTACGCATTCCGTACGTAGAAGCAGTGTATTCAGAAAAGTGGCTTTTATTCCCCTCGGAACAAGCCTCAATTTCATTTTCCATCAAATGAGAGTAGTAATACTTCCCAATATCAAGATAAATCATACCTGTTAAGAGCATAGGAAAGAGCCCTGGTCATACTAGGACTAAATACATATAAATATTTGCTCACCCTCTCCTTTGCACCCATCAATTCCACGGGCCCTATAAACCCTTAATAACACTCATGTCTGCAGGATTATCCTTGGATCCAGACATAATAATTATAGGCATAGTTAAACCAAACTAAAATAGACATTATCATTTGCCAAATCAAGCCCTTGTATGTTTCATACTTGTTTCATTCTTTTTAATTTGGGTGGATTAAAATTCACTCTTCACGGTAGACAGCTCTATGGGTTTTGATGAATGTGTGGAGTCCTGTATCCACCGCCACAAACGTGATACAGAAGAGTTCCTCACCCCAAATGATGTCCTCATGCAGTCCCTGTGGTCAAATCCTCTCCAGCCCCACATCCTGGCAGCCAGTCACCTGTTCTCTGTTCCTCTAATTTTGTCTTTTTCAGAGTGTCATATAAATGTTGTACGAGCATAAGTTTTCATTGATCTTAGATACTTAGAAGGTGGCTGCTGGGTCATGTGGTTAATGTATGTTTCCCGTTTTGCAATGTATGAGCCTTCCAGGTATTCTGTATGCTCATCCGTCCTGTGGAATGTCAGATCTACATTTGTGTGTGTATGTGTATGTGTGTGTGTGTGTGTGCGTGTGTGTGTGATTTTAACCATTCTAGAAGGTGTCCAGTGCAATCTTACTGCAGTTTTAATTCCCATTTGATTAATAATGTTAAGTATCTTTTCATGTGTTCACTTGCCACACATGTATCTTTTTTTTTTGGTAAAGTATCAAAGTATTTTTTTTTTACCCATTTTCTAATTGGATTTGTTTTTGTGTTTGAGTTTTGTTTTTTTTTTTTTTTAAGTTTCCTGCATAGTCTGCATACAGGTCTTCTGCCAGTTAGGATTTGCAAATATTTTCCCCCACTCTGTAGTTTTGTCTTTTTAGTCTCTGGACACAGTTGTTTGCACAGCAAAAGATTCAAAAATTTGGAAAAGTCTAATTTGTTATTTTTAATTTTTTTTAACATTTATTTATTATTGACAGCCAGAGACAGACAGAGCGTGAGCAGGGGAGGAGCAGAGAGAGAGAGAGAGGGAGACATAGAATCCGAAGCAGGCTCCGGGCTGCGAGCTGTCAGCACAGAGCCCGGCGCGGGACTCGAACTCACAAACCGCGAGATCATGACCTGAGCCAAAGTTGGACGCTTAACCGACTGAGCCACCCAGGTGTCCCTAATTTGTTATTTTTAAAAAAGAGTTATGGATCATGCTTTGGGGTTATGTAGAAGAACTTTTGCCTAAGCCGAGTCACGGGCATTTTATCCCTTTTTTTTCTAGGAGTTTCATTGCTTTATAGTTTATTTGGATGTGTATGATCCATTTTGAGTTAATTTTATACAAAATGTGAGGAATAGGCTGCTGTCCTTTTTTTTTCCCAAATAGATGTCTAATTTTTCCAGCACCATTTGTTGAAAAGACTCTAGTTGTTTGTTGTTGCTTTTTTTTTTCATGGAATTGTTTTATATCTTCATCAAAAATAAGCAGACTATATTAATGTGGACCTATTTCTGGACTCTCCATTATTCTCCTTTGATTTTTGTGTCCATTCTTTGACCAATTCCATACCATCTTGATCAATACAGTTTTATAACAAGACTTAACATGAGGTAGTGTGAATCCTCCAACTTTGCTATTTTTTCATATAATTTTCCCCTTCCCACACAAATTTGAAAATCACATTGTTAATAGCTACAAAAAGTCTTGGCAGGATTTTGATGGGGATTGTACTGACTTAGCAGATTTCCGAATCATGCTATACTGAATCATGACACGTTTTTACGGAGCTGTACCATCCGAGGCCCTGGCCATTCACGTGTGATGGTATCCTTTCATTGTTGTGGGTTCCACAGCCACCAGCAAGCAATAGACCCTCTCTCTCCATCCCCTCCCCACCCTATCTTTCATTTGAATCTTGCAGCATTGGTTATAATTGGAATGCAGTAAGCAAACAATTCATGGGCTCCACGCATGGTTCAGGAGAAAAACACTATAAAGGGCACAAAAGTAAAATAACGTTAGTGCTAGTAATCTTTCTAAACAGCTCATTACCAATGCAGCCAAAATGCGCTCTCATACGCCCCCGCCTCAATCTATGGAAACCTTCTCTGACCCGAATACATACTCAGTAGCAATTTCCCCCAGTTACAAAATTCAGCAAGTAGATCTGCTTAAGGCTCAGCCTGATGCATTCAGTGATTGACAACTGTCTGCAACAGCAGGACCTTACCCCAGATGGCTGTAGCTTTGACAGTCAGATTTTTCCAGTGCTCTGAAGTAACCTGGCTCTTCTCTTTGGCTCCACGATTACCTGATCCCTATCTCTGATGAGATTAAAAACATCTAAAGGCAGTGGGGAAGTGTTCTCGGCCCAGCATTAAGATGCACCAAGCTCCCTAGAAGGGAACAATTCAAGAAACTACCTTTAGTAAAACAAACCATGAAATGCAAACTGAGACAATTATAAGAGAAAATTAATGTCTCTGTTATTTTTAATCCAGGCCTCTCAGGTCACTTTGTGAACAGGGCCCTACACACACAGAAAATTAAATTGGCCAATTGTGCATTGCTGCAGCTGTGGCCCTGAGCCCCATCCAATATTTCTTCCTGAAATGGCTATATTTTTCCTTTCCGATGCTCCTGAGGTGAGGTGTCCCAAAGATTTGCTTTCTTCTCAGTGCTCACTGCTCACCCTAAAAGAAGCCTCCTCAAATTTGACTTAAGGAACAGTCATTGTCTTTAATATTGTATGAAACAAGGAAGAGATGGTGGAAAATAGAGGTATTTATCCTGGAGTATGAGTGGTTAGATGGAGGTAGGCCCTGGGAAAATGTTGGCACGGAGGCTGTGGGAAGGAAATCATAGGACCCTGTAACTTGCCATGATGGCCCCTATGTTTTTTGTTTTTGTTTTTTTTTTAACTAATTTGTGTATTTATTTACTTTAGACAGAAAGAGATCATACACAAGCTGGAGAGAGGGGCAGAGGGAGAGAGAGAGAGTTAGGCAGAAAATCGTATGCAGGCTCCACGCTTTGCACAGAGCTTGACATGGGGCTGGATCCCATGACTGTGGGATGAACCTGAACTGAAATCAAGACCAAGATGCTCAATGGACTTAACCACCCAGGCACTCCACTACTGCGTTTTTAAATGAAACTTGCAGATCCAGAAGTAAATACGGAAAAAAATCTTGTGTTAGTAGAGCCAGGTTAATGCTCCTAATACACTAAATGTAATCTATTTGTAATGGTAGATATGTTGCTTTTCCAACCAAAATAATTTGTGTGTGCACCCTTTCTTCAGGGCATCCCCTTGGGTAGTGATTTGCTCAACAGTATTTCTTTTTCTTTTTTTCAATTTTATTTATTTTTTTTATCATATGAAATTTATTGTCAAATTAGTTTCCATACAACACCCAGTGCTCATCCCAAAAGATGCCCTCTTCAATGCCCATCACCTACTCTCCCCTCCCTCCCACCCCCCAGTTTGTTTTCAGTTTTTAAGAGTCTCTTATGCTTTGGCTCTCTCCCACTCTAACCTCTTTTTTTTTTCCTTCCCCTCCCCCATGGGTTTCTGTTAAGTTTCTCAGGATCCACATAAGAGTGAAACCATATGGTATCTGTCTTTCTCTGTATGGTTTATTTCACTTAGCATCACACTCTCCAGTTCCATCCACGTTGCTACAAAGGGCCATATTTCATTCTTTCTCATTGTCATGTAGTACTCCATCGTGTATATAAACCACAATTTCTTTATCCGTTCATCAGTTGATGGACATTTAGGCTTTTTCCACAATTTGGCTATTGTCTCAACAGTATTTCAGTCATGAGAAAAAATGCACTTGTGGAGGCCAACATCTGAGCAGGGAAGGAAAATAGTCTTGAAAGATATGATAACAAGGCTGTGATTTCTGACTTACTGAATCATCTTGTTTTCGTAGTTTCTCTGAATGATCAAAGACTGCTTCTTAAGCTCCTTTGTGACATTTACATGTTATTGGTAACCCCTCCCCTTTCTGGGGACTTATATTTACCTTTAGATTCCATTAAAATCATAGAATTATATAACTTTCGGGCACTGCCTTAGGCAGTAGCAATCCTTGACTCTCCTGCCCAGAGGTACCAGACCACCACCAGACCCACCTTGTCCCAAATACATAGTCTCCATTTGCAGCTTCTGGATATCTTGGATTACCATGAAAGATCCAATCTGATATCCTAGGCAATTGACAAGAATATGCACATCGTGATATATTAAATTATTCATTTATTCATTTAATCTGCATTTAGTAAGCACTACATACTATAAACTGAGTGATACAAGAGTGGCATATCTGACTGTAAGGCAGTTGCCTCTCAGCTCCCAAACTTCTAGGATTTGAACTGATCTCATCTTGGCCTACAGCTTCCTATGGATACGACTAAACTCAAATATTGTTCTTGTATCCCATGATAACAAGAATTGAGAAGCTGAATTTATAATATCCATCTCTGGTTACATTTTCCTTCAACTCTATCCAACATATATAGGATTTTGTTTTTCCTGAGGATTTGGTCTTTAGATATTGGACTTTCCCTTAGGAGACAGGGTTCACTCTTTCTGTTTGTTTCCTCTATATAGATCACCTTTAGGTGCCCGTGTAACCTCAAATGTTATTTTGTAGCTAGGACATGTACTAACCTATTTTGGGAAATATATTGTCAAGAAAGACTATTTGGAAACAAGACCAAAACCGTAAGCTGGGGCCCAGTCTTAGCATTCGATGTCAAGCTAATAACCCCAAATTTATTTATTATACAATAATATAGAACTCTTAGAAATTTTGTGTCTTTAATTTTTGAATGCATAATCATAATGAATGCATAAGAAGTTTTATTTTATGAAAGTGTGTAGTTTTGGTTGTTATATACAAGAGGCTATATTCAGGGAAAATTTAAAGTTAACAGAATATTTCATAAGTAAAAAAAAATGTTATTTAAAATAAGATACTATTGGGGCACCTGGGTGGTTCAATCAGTTGAGCATCTGACTCCTGATCTCACTTCAGGTCTTGATCTCAGGGTCATGGTTTCGAGCCCTGCATTGGGTTCCATGCTGGGTATGAAGCCTATTAAATAAAGATACTATCAATCATCATTCAAACAAAAAAAAATGAATATAAAAAATATTGGGACAGGGCACCTGGCTAGCTTCATTGGTAGAGCATCTTAAGGTCATGAGTTCAAGCCCCATGTCTGGCTCTGTGCTGACAGCTCAGAGCCTGAAGCCTGCTTCAGATTCTGTGTCTCCCTCTCTCTGCCCCTCCCCTATTCATGCTCTGTCTCTCTCTCCTTTAAAATAAATAAACATTAAAAAAAATATATAAATATATAATATTTAAACATATATATATAAATATATTGTACATAAATATATAACATATACATATATAGAGAAAAATAAAAAGTACTTCCAGACTAAAGAAATACTAATTTATTCAGTCAAGCACTAACTACTTTTCCTTCACTTTATTTCCTGGAAGAAGTAAAGTTCACTGATTATGGATGACAAAAGAGAACCAAGGAATGTATGATGATTCTCATGAATGGTGACTGAGACAAAGACCCTTCAATGGATGTGATTTTCTCATCTCTTTGCCCTCACTGGGAAAAAAAAAATGACACTGGGGCCCAAGGAAAGAAGCAATTTTCTATTCTGTCTCTGACAACACTATGGAGTTCAGACAATTAAACTTTACTTGAAATGCAAAGTGATTTCTACCTCAGCATGCTACCAGAACAAATACACAAGAACCAGAAAAAGGGAAAGGAATAATCTTTCAGATACTTTTGGAGAAACACACTCTAGATTTTTAATCCTAAAAAGAGTCAAGATGAAAATTAAGGACACGAGGAAAAAATAGTAAATTCCAATGATTAAAACAGTTCACATCCAGCCCTGAAATTGGTCCTAACTATTCATGTAAAACTAATTTGTAATGAGTTCTAGTTAATGTCTAACTTCTTACACTATAGTTGGTGTTAGTCTTTAAAACTGCAATTAAGTGACTAATTTAATTTCTAAAATTGCCATTACATTTTCTTTTGGTGTGGCTGAGTTTAAATTATTAATATACTTGCAATTTATTTTTCATACTTCTCTTTTTGTGAACAAATGAGCTCTGGTTTTTGTAAGGGCTAGTGAACTTTGAGTCTCAGATGTGTTATGAGTTTCTTTAATAATATTTTGAACTCTCCATATCCCACATCCTATTTTTCTAAGCACATTTTCTTTTTCTCTGTAGATTTGCAAAGGCAAAGTATATATTGAATCTTATCATCCAACGTGTGAAGGATCATTGGTTGTCCAGGAAGCCTTTGATCTCTTTTCTATCCTTACAATGACTTTTTGTCTCCAAATAATATTTCCTAAATGCTAATTTAGCCATGTGTGACCCAATGGAGTCTTAATGCCTCAAGAACAATGGCGCAGTCCGCTTCTCAGTGACTCTGGAAAGGTGTAGAAAGAAGGCAGTGTTTAGTGTTCTTTCAGGGGACAATGAGAGGAAGTTTATAGGGCCAGGGCTGTGAAGAGAAGCAACAAACAGGCCATGGGCCAGGATCTATTGCTTCCCAGTGAGAAATGAAAAGAAAATAGACAAAACTAAAACCAGAACGGAGAAGGGCCTCTCCCATATGGTACTCGTGTCAAGACTTAGTGCAGAAAAGAAAGGATTTGGGGATTAGTGCTACCCCCACAGAGTGCAACTGAAAAATCTTTAACATTGCCAGAAGCTCACTCCACATGACACTAAACATCTGTTTAAAAATTAATCTTTTAAGTGGATATTTCCAAATAACTTTATAGTTAACAAAATGCAGATAAAATGTTCTTTAATTTTTTTTTCTATTTTTCTCAATTTTGTTGAGGCAAATGCACACACACATAAGCACATACACAGCTTTTTGTGTTCTATATTCTTCTTTAAAAAAATTATTTTACATTTTATTTATTTTTGATAGAGAGACAGAGCACAAGTGGGGGAGGGGCAGAGAGAGACGGAGACACAGAATCCGAAGCAGGCTCCAGGCTCCGAGCTGTCAGCACAGAGCCCGATGTGGGGCTTGAACTCACAAACCGCGAGATCGTGACCTGGGCCAAAGTTGGACACTTAACCAACTGAGCCACCCAGGCGCCCCTATGTTTTTCTAATTTTTAGTTCCCATAACCACACACTTCCGTGCCCAAAATACCAATCACACATGACAGCAAAATGTTTCAAGTATACGATTAGACATGTAGGCAAGCATATGCGTGTGTATATACACACACACGCACACACACAAGCCTGCTGAGAAAAAATTGGTTCTTTTGCTTGAGTTTTAGGAACTGTCAGAAAGATTTTTTTCTAGATGGTAATGAAAATGTAATCAAAGCAGAAGTGGTTTATTTAAGCTAATCTACGAAGCATAAATTTTAAACTTCTTCACCGTGGACTTCCAAAGAAGCAAGGTAGCATGACTAATAAATTATCAATGGGAATTATGAAAAAAAAAAGACCTGTACCAGTAAAAATTATGAGGAAGTCTCTAATCCACCCCTCAGAAACCTTGTAAGTAAATGTCATGTTTGACAAAGTAGTTCATGTTGAGAAACACCATCTGTGAGGGATATTAGAAACTAGGAGGAGATGTCATGCTTGATAAAGCTGGTAACGCCGATGCCCATCAGAAGAGCTGGCTAATATTTCAACAGCACGGGGAAAAGACAGTCAAGAGAAAAAAATGATGAGTTGGAAGAAAACACCTGAGACCCCAGCTAATGAAAACAAGCACATGAGAATATTCTGTATAAAAGTGTTTCCCATCCAAACAACTTATCTGTACTTCTGTTAGGGGAACACAACTCCTAATGTTTAATATTTCCTCTCGGCTTCCAGCGAACACCTTGATCTGTCCTCGGACACTCACCAAATATGGTTTCTGTGCACATATTGATATACAACAGCCTTTAAGTTTGAAAAAACAAAACAAAACGACACAGGAAGCCAACAAGTCGTACTCCCCGTTCTGGACACATATGACCGTATTACCATTCAATTCAATGAGTATGTCTGGAGGGTGTTTTCTGTGGCTGGCTCTGTGCTGGGCACCACGGGCACGTGCCCGCTCTCAGGGAGCTCACAATCTAGTATAAATGCACATGGAAGAAGGCTATCTCATGACAGCTCAATGTGGTAAATCCTCATAATGAGCATACACGGTAAGCAGCCTACTGTAGAGGAGGGTATGGCCGTGGTTATGCCGATAAGACTTCACATGAGCTGTGTTGTGAAGGATGGATGGTAGTTCATCGGGGAGTGAGAATCTAGATGAGGTTCTGAATCATGCGTGAACTTTCATAAAAGTACCTTCGTATCCATATTTCCCTAGCACCCCAGACAAAAGCTGCTAATAGTCTCTATCAGTGCATCGTGCCTTTGCAGTTATCTGTAAAACAAACATGTTAATTTTCAGCCGTCTCTCCACTGAACTACAAATTCCATGTTGGCAGTGACAACTGTTCTGTTCGCCATTTTATCTGCAGTAATGAAGACAAATTCAGTAAGTTCAAAGTCAATTAACTGATGGACTGTTCTAGAAGACCCTCGGTAATTTTTCCTGTACAGGTTTCCTGATACCCACTCTATAATTAATGAGACTTTCTTTACTCAAAAATAAATAAACAAACAAACAAATAAATAAAAGATGCAAAAGGCAAACAATGTCTGTTAAGAAAGTTGTACTAAGGTGTATCTTTTCGCTTCTTTGGAATGTGAATTTCTCATATGCTGCACTACACAAAACAACACTTGCAGAGCTCCTGTGGAAAGAAGAAAGAAAGAAAGAAAGAAAGAAAGAAAGAAAGAAAGAAGAGAGGGAGTGAAGGAGGGAGGGAGGGAGTAAGGAAGGAAGGAAGGCAGGAAGGAAAAAAATAAATGAACAAAAACTTCCTTCGATGTGTTATCTGCTCACTGTTACGGCAGCTACAAGAATGGACAGGAACCTATCCTGTCAACTAACCTCAAATGGCCTAATGTAGTTATGAGATAGCTTACAAAATAGGTCTTCCCTTTGAAAAATCATCTATAGTAAGAAAGAAAAACCTTTCGTCTTTGTTTTTCTCCCAAACCGTGAGTCAAGGACTGCTCAGACTTTGGGGAAACACAACAAAAACTCTCACAAAGCAAAGGGCTAAAGCATGTCAGTGGAGGGCTGGACTTAGTGTAAGTATTATCCAATTGTTGATTAATATCATTTGGTAAAGGACAAAGGGCAATAGAGATGTACCTAACCTCCGGCTGAAGTCTCCTGTGTCATAAAATTCATCTTCATTTCTCGTTTAAAAAGAATCAAATTAAACTTGGCCAGGATTTTGGCAAGCCCTTCAAACTTGAAGTATGTGGGGATCAGTAAGTAAAGAAAGCCTAATAAAAGTAACAGTGCTATTTTCTGGTACTTTCCATGTACCAGACAATATGCTGGTCTTAAAGGGACAGCATTTACCCCCACAGAGCCCTCTGTTCAGTTATGTGAGCACGTTTTAAGTGCTGGGTTGAGAAGTGTGTGTACAGGCTCAAAACAACAGGGGGTGTGGACAGTCTATACAAAATGTAGTGGGACACATGGCTAGCGGGACAAACACAATCATAATAGTCCAGCTTTGATACATAGAACTGTCTTGAAAAGAAATTTTTCTGGAATTAGGAGGAGAGAATGAAAACCATGACCTACCCATGCTGTGATCATGGATGACTTAAATAAAACTAAAGATAAACATCTACCATTCATTCAACAACAGACCACATTTACCTTTGTGAAGGCGAATGTGCTGTTAAATAATAGTAAAATTTTTCTTTTAATAATTTATTTAAGAGACAGAGTCTCTAAGTGTTTTGATGATATATATGTTCCTATTTGAAGTAGGATCCAGACACAGATTTGGTAAACTGGAGAGAAAGAAAGAAAAAAAAAATAGCAACTCTATGTTATAGTCATTTTGGTATTAGAGCAAAGTGTTTTAAGTTCAAGTAATTTTGTACGCAGACTCCAACAAATCTATGTGCTCATTGAATAGACCAGGAATTAAATGTAAATACCTTCTTTGCAGACTTCTTGTGACTATTAGAACAGTACCTTGTGCACAATAGTTGGTCAATAAAATTCGCAATAGATTGGCCTCCATAAACTAGGATTCCCATCACCTTCTCTTCACTTTTTATTGTGACCCCTCTCCTTTTCTTGTCTTCCTTTCTTTACTACACCTTTCTCACTCGTGAAGGCTGGTATAAAGCGTCTAGCTGTTGGATGATGCTGATCTTTAGTATCGCTGCTGGGGCGGTATTTGATGTTCTCCCCAGGAAGCAGCCAGCAAGAGAAGTGGGGGGATCTATTTTTGGTTCAGAATTGAACACCCAGGAGACTCCTTCAGCTAAAAGGGGCTTAAAGTGCCTTCTGCTCACCACATGTCACAGAGTTTATTGATCCGCTGAGAACTGCAGCTCATAAGGAGCACAGACATAGTTGGAAGCAAGACAGAGGCATGGAGCCTCAGTCCCATAGGGTTACTGCCATTAAGAAACAAACAAACAAACAAACAGGAAGTTAAAAAAAACAGGAAGTTAACATTATGCAAAGTATATGTGAGAAAACAAGTATGCAATAAAAAAAAAACAGTTAAGACTCATTGTTTAGACTGAGGGAAAAAAAACTAAGACCTTTTGGTTATAAATAACAAGGGCTAAGATCAAGGAAATGGATATGTAAACTGACAGAGAGTGTACATGCTGCATCTTTAAAAGGTAGGTTAACGTGTTCATTCTGCTGGGGATTGTTACACATCAAATGTTTTCTCTGGATCCAGTCTTCAGCTTCAGACATTTCTCTCCCTCCTAGTCACTGCCTAAATTTGGCATTGTCTGCTCTGTGGCTTTTTTCTCAAAAATGTATTAACTTTGAAGGATTGGTCTGATGAATTCTATCAATGCAAGGCACTCTTCTCTACGTATAATCATTATCTAATCATTAGCTAACTAACTTTTGGGGGACTATCTTTAAGAAAACTTTCAGAAGGTGGAAAAACTATGTATTTTAAATGCCATCCCATCATCTTCAAGGTTCAATTTTTTTCTGAGAAGTTAGTTGTCATTTCATTGTTGCTTTTTAAAACATGTGGGGTTTTGGGGCGCCTGGAAGGCTCAGTCAGTTCAACATCTGACTTCAGCTCAAGTCATGATCTCATAGTTTGTGAGTTCGAGCCCCGCGTTGGTCTCTGTGCTGACAGCTCAGAGCTTGGAGCCTGCTTCAGATTCTGTGTCTCCTTCTCTCCCTGCACCTCCCCCTGCTTGCGCTCCCTCTCTCTCTCTCTCTCTCTCTCTCAAAAATAAACATGTAAAAAATTTTTTTAAATTGATAAAAAATAAAAGATGCGGGGTTTTCTCCTGTGGGTGCTTTTATGATTTTCACTTTCTCATTGGCTTTCTTCCACTCTCTTACATTGTGCCTATTTATTTATTCATTCTGTGTTTATCCTGTTTGGTGTGGTACCTCTTGTTGATATCTTTCCTCAACTTTTGAAAATACTTGGCCATTATCACTTCAAATATTGTTTGTGCCTTAATCACTCTTTCTCTCTACTCTCTTTTGGGAAAACAATTACATGTTTGTTTGTTTGTTTGTTTTTCCCAAGGCCTCTTCCATATATATTTTCTATTTTTCTCTTACTTTGGTCTGGATTATTTTCCCGCAAATCCATTTTATTTACAATCCTTTACTCCCTAGTGTCCAATCTGCCCTTACACCCATCTAGTGTAGTCCTAATCAAAAGTCTGACTCATTAGTTCCCAGGATTTGTATCTGTTCCCTTTGTATAGATTGCAACTCCCTGTTTAAAATGTTAACCACCCCGGGGCGCCTGGGTGGCTCCATCAGTTAAGCTTCAGACTCTCGATTTCTGCTCTGGTCATGATCTCAAGGTTATTGGGATCGAGCCCTATGTTGGGCTCTGCACTAACAGCACAGAACCTGTTTGGGATTCTCTCTGACTCTCTCTGCCCCTCTTGCACATACTCTCTCTCTCTCTATCTCAAAATAAATGAATAAACATTTAAATACAAATAAAAAATAAAATGTCAATCACTCTATCTGTTATCTTATCTTGTTAGTTATGGTTATTGTAAAGTTTTGCATGATAATTCCAATATCTAGATCACCTGTGAATTTACTTCTATTGTCTGTTTTGTTTTGTTTGTTTGTTTTTGTTTTTGGGGTGTTTTTTTTTTTTTGGCTGGGGAGGTTTCTGTTATAGATGTCACTGTTTCATTTGTTTGCTTGTATAGTAAATGCTGGACATTTAGACCAAAAAAGTGTAGGGGTTCCAAAACCTCCTTAGCTTCTGGCAAGTAGTTTGAATAGAGGTACATCATATTACTCTAATTAGGCCTTGAATTAATAATAAACTAACTTATCAGTCTTTATATGGGCTCAGTTTTTTGTTATCCCTCCTTACTCCTTGGATTTATTCCAGGAGCTTTCTTTCCTGGCTGGCTGTGACCTCCAATTTTCCTCTCCCTGCCACCATTGAAGCTGCCAACAGCCCTTCTAATATCTTTAGTCTCCTAGATTTGGCTTTCTGCGTGGGCTCTCCAACTCTTGCCATATGCTACTTCTGAAGCAGTATAAAATACCGTGCTCATTCCAATATAGAAATGTCTTTCATTCTTTCTTTACGGAAGCTTGACTGCTCAAGTTCTGGCTCTCTTTGTACCCTTAAATAAAAAATTTGGGGGGTGGGGGGGGTAGGGGTATTGTGTCCAGCTTTCACAACTGTTCTCAGCAGGAAATTGTTATCGTGCAAGCCAATTTGTCTTAGAACCTGAAGTCTACCTGTGTATTTTTATACCTAGCTGTATACTAATTTCATGAAAATGATCCGATAGAAATCGTTTTGTTTTTAATTTTCTACATTAGCACACTTAATTCTAGTGCACTTAATTGAGTTATGATTTGAGCATTCAGTTTCTAGATAGATGTGAGTAGCAGCAATGCAGGACTGTTTCATGAGATGCCTCTATCAGAAACAAAATGTTCATTCAAAATCAAGGTATGGTTTTTTGGAAACCTGAACTCAAAGGGCCTAAAATGTTCTAAATTTGCCATTTTTTTTTCCTTGGCATAATACTTTGGCATATATTTTACTTTTAGAATCACTTCTCCTGTGGTTTGTACTTGAGTACTTAAAGCTCACTATTTTAGGATTTTTGATGCCTAGAGTGGGAAAAGTGGAAGTATTCAAAAATTTAGGATACCATACTGTTGTAGAAAAGTGTGAGACTTGCAGAGATGCCTGAATCTCTATCTGAGGGCCTAAAAACCATGGAATGTCAATAAAATAGAATAAAATAAAATAAAATAAAATAAAATAAAATAAAATAAAATAAAATAATAAAATAAAATAAAATAAACCACCAGGATTACCAAGTACCTCCTTCCTATTTTCTGCTTTGCCTTTATGGCAATGAGGGAAATAGAAAGGAGTATAGGTTTTGTATAAGTCTGAAGTGGGATGGGTAAAATGTGTTTCAAATTCCTATTATGTGCTTTACTTCAATTGGTTAATAGGTTCACTGTGTTGCTATGTCACAACCTGGGTCTCACTTTTACCCAGAGGCCATTAGAAAAGGTGAAAGCTAGAGAAGATCTCCACAAAAGACTCCATCCATACATCCGTAGCACTTCACCCAACACGCATATGGGATGTTGAGCCTACACCTTGAGGTGGGACTTCTAGGTCTTCATGAAAGTTCTAACGATCCTGCAGCAAGATGCTGCTGTCACGGAACCAGAAAGAGTTTTTTCATCCTTCCATGACACCATTTGTGTGACCACTGATTTCTTCAAAATAAATTGAAACACCAGATGTAAAATCAGTTTTGCATATGGCTCATCTCTTTAAGTAGCCATCTCCACTCCAAACACTAGCACAATATATATATCACGTGAAAATAAAACTATTTTTATTAGTCTCTCTCTCTCTTTATATATATGTATATATATATATATATATATATATATATATATATGTAGATAGATTTTTTTTCTCTACTGGGAATAATATTGAATGATACTGGAGTAATCACACTTCTTGCCATATCCTGAAATGTCCAAATGTAATAGGAACTCCCCTGCTTTTTAAAAAAAATTTTAACATTTATTTATTTATTTTTAATATTTGTATTTATTTCAGAGAGAGGCAGAGCATGAGCAGGGGAGGGGCGGAGAGAGGGAGAGACACAGAATCTGAAGTCGGCTCCAGGCTCTGTCAGCACAGAGCCCAAGGCGGGGCTCGAACTCATGGAGTGTGAGATCACAACCTGAGCTGAAGTCAGACGCTCAACTGACTGAGCCACCAAGGCACCCCTAACATTTCTTTATTTTTGAGAGACAGTGAGAGAGACAGAGCACAAGTTAAGGAGGGGAAGAGAGAAAGGGAGACACAGAATCTGAAACAGGCTCCAGGCTCTGAGCTGTCAGCACAGAGCCTGATGGGGAGCTTAAACTCATGTAGCATGAGATCATGACCTGAACCGAAGTTGGACGCTTAACCGACTGAGCCACCCAGGCACCCCAAGAACCCCTCTGCTTTTTTGCTTTCCACTGTGAGGTCAACCATTGGTTCAGGATAGATAATTGTTATTATATCAAGAACCCATCCTTATGATACTAGTTTTTAGCTTTTACCAGAAATAATTGGTCCATTTTTCCATGGGCTTGCTCAGAGTCAAAAAATATGAGCCTACATTTTTTTTTTCCTTCTGCATAATGATCTAATTATGGAAAGAGATTTCCTAATATTAAATTAACCTGGAAACTCTGTTTTGACAAAGTAAATTATAAGCTTAATATACTATTGGATTGTATGCATGGCAATTTGTGTAAGATTATTATGTCTATTCTTGCATATGCTCATTCTGTAGTTTTCCCTCGGAAAAAGAATTAATTTTTCAAAATAAATGATAAAACTTTCCATAATTTTCTCTGCCCTAGAAAAACTTTCATAGCATTAGAATGTGTCATCACTAAAAACTTAAAAGGACTCACCATAGAATAATCAATAATTTATGTATTTTTTAAATTTTAATACTTTGGCATTTTTGAAACTTATAGTACATAGTATTCATGTATTTATGTTTTGTACTTCTTATGATAACTTTTCTCTACTTATCTTGTAGCCCAAATATATTCTTAGGTCTCCGCAGCCTGTAGTTCCTGATAAAGTCTATAAGTCTCTCTATGTTCAAATTCTGGTTCTATCAGACATTCAGCTTTGGCATCTGACCTATTAATTCGTCCTTTTAAGCCTCAGTTTCTTTACCTTTAAAATGAGAAGAAATGATACATTTATAACATACGTCTGTTTGGGAATTAAGGAATATAATGAATGCATACCATTTAGAAATGCCTAGTACTTGATAAACATTGAAAAATTATTATCGGTTATTGTTATAAAAGGTTTTATCCCTGAGCCGTTTTGATCAATAGTACCACTGCTCACACAGGAAGACCTGAGTCCATACTCTTGGTTGCCGACCCCCAAACAAATAATCCATATCACTGTCTGTGTCTCTGCCTTTGACATTCATTAAAAAAAATATATTTACTGAGGGCATGCTGTGCACGATGTACTATTCTAGGCACTGTGGTTATGGAATGATGGAAAAACACAACTTGCGTTCATGAAACTTTTATTCTAGTAATCTTTCCTCTGTTCTACCACCCCTCCTTCTGTTGGTCATCTGCTGATCCATGCTCCTTTTTAATACGTACTTCTTGTATTTTTTAAAATAAGGGTTGAATTGTTTTTCAGAGATAAATGACATTTTGCCATGTATTTTTCAGCGTCGCCCTTGAATCCTAGGCCTACATTTTATTCTTGAAAGTTTGGGTGGGGGGAAAGACTTGACGGATTTGATCTGGGCTGTGGTATGATCAGAGCTATAGTCTAACGTTTTCCATTGGACAGCAGGGCATATTCAGAATGGAGCAGTGAGCGGGAGGCAAGGCAGCCCGACTTATGAGGGTATAAAAATGGAGGGGAGGGAAGAAAAAGGGAACACTTGCACGTGCAGTCCAAGCAAGAATTGACAAATTATTTATGCAATGATAGGGGAAAGGAAAAGGAAATTAGAAAAAGGTGCAGCCATAAACGTCAATCTAAATAATTGAGAGGATTAGAAGTGCTGCTAATAAGAACCAGAGATATAAGAAAAATGACTAATTTCTGATGGTGAGATTCCTTTTTATATATGTATTAGCCTGTTAGTCTGAAGATATTAGCTGGAGGGAGGGGAAAAAAAAAGCAAAGTGCAAATTACTTGTTCATGGCTCTATTGCCAATGCCTAAAATTTTGCCTAAAATATGGCATGTGTGAACGGACTGAGTGACAGTTTTTAAATAATTTAAAAATGCAAATATAAATAGAAATCTCCTTTGCTCACCAAAATTTATATAATTGTCATCAGAGAGATTCTTGAAAGGAGCCTGACAATCTTAAATTCAATTACTAAATAAATGCTCCAAATATTTGTAATTTGATTTTGATTGTGAGTGATTTCCATATATGAAAATATGACACTCTATCAGACAAAAAATATATTAACAAAGTGTTTTAAAAAAAAAGGCTGGGCAAATATGTGCAATGTTGCAACCAGAATTAATGTCCCTAACATACAAATGCTCTTATGAGTCACAGATTTCAACCTAAATAATACAGTAGAAAAAAGGCGATTCTACAATTCATGATAGAAGAAACACAAATAATCAACAGGTGTATTAAATAATAATAAATATTAGCAGTCATGCAATTTTGTCTAATTTGATAAGACAAGGAAAATATTTGTAATAGTATTATGTAACTACGGGTAAACAGGACATCTCCAAAAGTAACAGAAATGGGGGCTGCCTCGATGCATCAGTCAGTTGAGCATCACCTCTTGATTTTGGCTCAGGTCATGATCGCAGGACTGTGGGATCAAGCCCCATATCACACTCTGTGCTGAGTCTGATGCTTAGGATTCTCTCTCTCTCTCTCTCCTTCTGTCCCTTTCCCCTGCTCACTCTCTCTCTTTCTAAAATCTAAAATCTAAACGTTTCTAAACTCTAAAAAATAACTTTAAGAAGAAGTAATAATAATGGCATTTAGTAAACGTTACAGTAAACTTGAGGAGCAGAATTTCTCATTTTCTCACTAAGTTTAAAATGGCTGCCCCATCACACTCCAAAATCCCACTTCTAATAATCTGTCCTTTGAAATATTCACAAGGTAAGCATATAAGAATGTTGATTACAGTGTTATTGTTGGTAATAGGAAATAAATCAGAAAGGAATTTAAAATCCATCAATATATACAGAGTTAAAAGTTAGAGTACAGCCATATGATATAATACAATGGAAACAATAAATACAACACAGGTAGCTCTTGACACATTGACATAAATCATCTCTGGGATCCATTAAGTCAATAATGCAAGCTGCTAGGCATAGGGTAGAGGTAGTATAACCTCATTTACGTAAATATGTAAACGTGTGCATGCCTGTGCTCCTGGTCTGAAGGTGTGTTTGTTCAGGTGATTCAAGTTGTGTGTGTGTGTGTATACACCAGTACACAAATATCGGGAAAAACATTCAAGGAGTGGGAAAAAGAGACCACTTTAAGAAAATGGAGAAAAAGACTGGGAAGAGGGCCAAAAAGGGTATGCACCTGATGGTTTTATGTCTGTATTTCCATATTCTTTGTAAAGACTATGTATTACTTTGTGTGGGGGGGAAAAAAAACAAGGGTCTTAAAAGCAAACAAATGAAATAGTTAGTTGAAGGGAGATGACTTTAAAATCTCTGAGAGTAGGAGACATAATTTCTTAGAGAAGTCAGATTTTTGTTTGTGTTATTACTCTCTAGTAAATACATCATAGACTGCTCTAATGAATGTATTTATACACACTAATGGGAAAAAATTCATGTTCCAACAATCTCTGAATAATCCCTGATAATATACAATTCATCAAAATTATGGGAACTTCATCCTTTTCTATCTTATTGGGAATAATTGTAGCTTCTTTAGATTTTCCATAGATGCTCTTAGAGGCTGCAGTGAATTAAAAATGAGAGTTAGGTGGGCAGGCTAAGGCAGTTAACTAGAAATTAGGAGAGTAGTTTAGACTCAGCTAGCTAATGTGGACTGTGACTTGCTTCACCAATAAAATGTGAGGAGACTGATTATATTGTTTACATTTTTCAGAATTGCAGATTTAAAGAGTTCTAGAGTCTTCTGGAATTCTGTGCCTCTAATTGCAGTGGTTCCCTCAAAATGCTTCACCAGTCTGGATGGATCACTTAGTGTGAGTTTCTCCAGAAAAATGATTTAGCTTGGGGTAGCTTATTTGGGAAGTAATCTCAGGAAATACCAGTAAAGAAGTAGGGTCTTGAGACATAGAATAGAGGTGAACCGAGCCGAGGAAAGTATAGTGTCTAATCTAGCCAGTTACCACCGTGGGCATTGGAGCTTAGTCCCCCTGGGAATGACCTGAGAAATCTCTGGTGTTTTTACATCAACTCCCTTCTCCTTATTGGTCGAGGGCTGTGACTGGAGTACTTAATGCTATGGCATGTCTGTTTGCCCAGCACAAAGGCAGCACGCCCCAACAGCTGGACTAGGTGCTCCATGGAAGAGACTCCCATATTCCCACCAAAGAAGCCTTCAGCATGTAGAGCTACATGCTCAGGGGACAAGGGCAAGGCACTGAAGCATCTGCTATATTTCACCACTTGCAACTTCATTCTGTCAGGTTACTTATTTTTCAAGGGGTAGCCAGTCACAAACACTTAACAAAAAAAGTTCTATGATAGGAGTTTTAAGGGGAAGAGTTACAGTCCCTGCTGGCCCACTCATTCCCAAAGTTATAACTGATTTTCATCCTCTCTATCCCTTACCACTTATTCTATATTCCCATCACCCTGGACTATTATTCCTTCTGGCCAAGGTTGCCTGGGCACTGGGGTATATCCAGACCTTTGTTCCTGAGTACTTATCCAAACTCTATCAAACTCTATCTCTTTGTGGTAATGAGGGTCCCATCTTGTCCAGCCTGGTCACTCCTTCCTTTTCCCACTAATCCCACACAGCATGAAAAGCCCCAACTGACCAAGCAGAAGCCATTGCTTTAGGTAGTAAAAGGAGAAAGATCTAACTTTCTTACCACTGAGTAGTTTCCTGGCTTTTTTAAGAGTCTGAATCATAAGGAGAGCTCAGCACTAGTCTTTGCTGTTAATAGGTTGGACACTAAGCTCCGGTAGGAGCTATAATTCGTTTGGTGAAAGGGAACTCATGTGCTTGTACTGACTCATATTCTCCACCCTGGCCACAGTAGCTACTTTGTTCATGGAGCCATTGCGAATCACTGGTCTTGCTTCCATCCTCAGGGTGAGCAAAGACAGAAGAGGGTGTAGCTCCCCTCATCAAGTTATTGTATTCCCTTGTTGTTTTGTGCATCCTCTTGACAGATATGCCTTAGTAGGCATTGATATTACTTTCAGAGATCCACACACACTTTATGCTCATGGGTCCATAGAACTTCCTATCTCTGAAATTCCAAGTTTCCTCCTTCTGTGTTCCCCTCAACAAGCCAAGACATTTGCCATTGCGCTAGAATCTCTATATATTCTTATTTCAGCCAATTTTCTCTCCATACCACATTGATAACCTTGTGCAAGCATCAGCACACTGTGGCCAATGGTCCTGCCACCTGGTTTATGTAAATAAAATTTCATTAGAACACAGCTGAACCCATTTGTTTAAGTATCATCGATAGCTGCTTCCACAATACAAGGACATGGTTGAGTAGTTACGAAAAAGACCCAGTGGTCCACAAGTCCCCCAAATGTCCTATCTGGCTCTTCAAGAGAAAGTTTGCTAGCCTTGGACCTCGTATATTGCTGGAATCTCTTTATGTGGGGGGAAAAACTCGTCGCTACTGTTTCTCATGGCCAACCCTGACTGAAACTGTAATCTTCAACAGTGTACTTTTGGCCGCATCAACATATCTAGCCAACTCATCATGCACTACCCAGGCATCAGTTTTATCTTACTCTGTTGGTTAGTTTCGGCAGCCTCGGTGAATCCACCTGTGTGAGCTGAGGGAGCTGTGTCAGTGCATCTGAGGTAGGTGACACAGGGTCTGAGCTCTTTGCTTATGCAACTAATTTGTACCCTCTGTATTAATCGTGTTCTTAATTTGCTGTATCTTATGCTTTGACATTTGAGGGATGACCTTGAGAGACACTTCCCTCCTAGGGCTAGCTAATTCCCAAAGATAATAACAGCTTGCCTACAAGTATGCTTTTCATAGTCAACCAATAATCTCAAACCCATAGGTCCCGACCACCTCCTTATCTAACTCTTACACACCAAGCCAATATTTCCCCTTCCCTAAATCACCAAAGCCAGGTACCAGGCAACTATATCCCATCCCTATAGCTCCCTGCCTGCCAGAATTATTCAAACTGGCCAGTCCTAAACTGTTTCCTTTGCCCTACTTTGCCGTTTCCATAGAAACCCAAATAAAGGCTCTCACCTAGGCTTTCCCATTGCTCCCGTTTCTACTTCTTGATCAAAATCTGATGCCTTCCCCCTATGCTCTCTTGAGAAATGTAAGTAATCAATCTTCCTTCACTGGTGTTGGCCTCTCCATGTTATCATTCAGTCACCTTCATAAATTAAAATCCCATGGGCCCAAATAAAACGCCCTCTGGATCTGCTCAAGTTCATTCCTGAATGTTCGGTCTCCAACTCATGATGGATTTACTACTATTCCCACCCAAACTTCTCAGGTTCCCAATAAATAGATCAAAGTTCTATTCCTATGTTTAATGTGTGCTGTGTTCAGAATTCAAAGGGGTCTAGCAAGTACCAAGCCTCTCTTTCTTAGTATCACAGAGCGCAGTGCGCAAAATCTCATCCTTTACCTTGAGCAGGTTGTCTGGGCATGGAATTCACTATAGCCCTAAAATGTCCATTGATGGGACAGCCCTTAAAACTTTGCAGGCCTTATCTCCCAGTCTTTGGTGCATGTAGATCTTCCTAGAATACTGGCCACTTTTATCTCACCACGCCCAATTAGCATAACGTCATCAAAATGGTAGGCCAGTGTGATATTCTGAGGAATTTCCAGATAGTCAGGGTCCCTTCAGACTGTACTATGACAAAGGCACATACTCTTGGGCCAAGCACATTATCTTGTACTGCTGTCTATCCTGGGTGAAGACGAACTGCCTCTGATCCTTCCGCTGGATTGATATCTTAAAGAACATTTTCACCGAATAAAGCCAGGTAAATAGTCACATACCAAGTTGTAGAAAGTATGTTGACCTTTCCGAGGAAAGACACCACATCCAGTACAGCCTCTGTAGGTAGGGCTACCACTTTGCTCAGTTAATAGTCCTCACTATCATCCATGATGGCCCTACTTTGCTGTGCAGACACTAAGCTAGAAGCTTAAATGTGGATATGACAGGAACAACGGCCCTTGCACCACTTAGCCTTTGAGGATGACACTAGTCAGCCATCCTACTCGTGCTTTCGGTTTACCATCTTGGCTGTAGATATGGGCATTCCCTTTCTCCGGTGTACATTAGTTCTTCTGACACATTGCTGTTAGGTTCCTTCAGTGAAACACGGGGGAGTTTCTATGTGAGGTGCTTACTGTGGACTTCCATTCATGGGCTCTGGCTCGGAGAATGAGCTCCGATGTGGAAACTCAGTAGCAGCCATATTTTTCCTTTATAATGGATGATAGAGTAGTCTCCTCTTCTGCTCCTGGTCTGTTGGTCATGTAAGTAAAACAATTCCACCAATGGCACAAAGGAAGCCAGTTCCATAGCAGAATCAGTCACTGTCCATATAGGTCTACAGAGGTCTTCAATGAAACCTTTGGCAATGCTGGGACCCTAGCTACCACAGTGAAGGAAGATTCTAGGGGCTTCCCCAGGGAACACGGTCAGCTGGTAGATTCTCTTTTTTTATATACAGTATATCAATTTTAACGTGCTCACTTCTTTGAGCCTTTTTATCCATATATATTTTTTCATGGCAGCTCTGTCATCTTCACTTTATTTTCAATATCCCATAATTTTTGTTAAGCTCCAATGATCCATTCCATGCCAGCAGTATACTGGTTTGTGCTTTAGCGATCGTTGCCGGGACATTACGCCCCAAATTACAGAAGAGTGCCCTCATATTAATCAAATCTCCACTATCAATCCTTACGATCAATCTACCACCAGCGTTGAGCAAACTCCAGAGCAATTGCTAAGGTGTTCTCTTAGTTCTACCCATCCATGCTAGCGAGTGCCTTTAGCACTTTAGTAAATAAGATCTTTCCTCCTGTAGCAGGGACAAGAGCTCCACAACGAGACATACTGAGACTTGACCTTAATTATTGCTCAAAAAACAGTACTAGGGGAAGGTTCTTGATGAGAGCAAACATAATGTTGTGAGGCATCTGCCACAAGTAAGGATTTAGCATGATCTCTAGGTAAGAGAAGACTGCTAATATCTAGCAAGGAGAAGGTGGTCATTCCTGCCTCCTCAGAAGACTCAGAGGAACCTGGCTGCTTCTGGTTCTGAATCCACCAGAAAGTCCTATCCCTTTCCTCAAGATTTAAGTTCCTTCCCTGTTTGGGTCCAAACAAACACCAACATAAGAGACTTATTGGGACTGTGCATTCAGCTACTTTTCTAACTTTGCAAACTGTCCCATCCTGGAATTGGATTTTAGGAAAATCTACCATCAGTTTCAGTAAATGAGTAATTTTAAATTCTGGCTTTAATAGTAGAATTAAACTGAGAGTTGACCCACCTATGTCTGTAGTTTTCTTCTTCCAGAATTTCAATGACATCTAACAAGAGTTAACTAAACCCACCTTCTTATAACTACCATTGACTTTCTGCCTCTCAAGCGCTGGAGCTTTTGCATGGGCCAGTGTATCCAGTTCTATCTCCACCACACCCCAATCTGCCATCATCAAATGCCAGAATTTTGACTATGTAGCATGGCTGAGGTGGTCAACATTTATCCTAGGACCAACAGTAAGTTCATTGTAGCCAGTTGAGTAGCGGGTGATCTACAAATCACAAGGAATGCCTAAGGTTACCTTCTTAGAAATAAAAGAGTCTTCAGGATAAGGATTCTAGTACAGTTAGTTTATTTGAAAGGTTACCACAGGAAACACTAGTAAAGTAGTGGGAAACAGACAGGGAAGAGAAGGAAACCAGTATGGAGTGAAGGACTGAAGCAAAATGAAAAAAAAGGAGAGCATTAGAAGGTGAGGTCAGAGAGATAATGGGTATAGATTTTGTATGGCCTTGTAGACCACTATAAAATTTTGGATGTTATTTTGAGTAAGATTTGGAACATTATAGGCTTTTGATCAGTAAACAACTGACGTAATTTATCTTTTTTTTTAAATGTTTTTATTTATTTTTGAAACAGAGAGAGACCGAGCATGAGCAGGGGAGGGGCAGAGAGAGGGGGAGACACAGAATCTGAAGCGGGCTCCAGGCTCTGAGCTGTCAGCACAGAGCCGGACGTGGGGCTCGAACTCACGAAGTGTGAGATCATGACCTGAGCTGAAGTCGGACGCTCAACCGACTGAGCCACCCAGGCGCCCCTGTAATTTATCTTTTAATAGGAAAACTGGCAACTGTGGAATATTATACATTGAATGGAAGAGGGCGAGGACAAAAACAGGAAGACGAGTCAGGAGGTTTTAAGAATAAGTCAGAGAAGACAGGATGATGGCTTGAGCATGAGTGGTAGCATAAGTGATGAGGAGTAGTAATATTCTGGACATTTTAAAAAATGAATTAAGTAGGTAAGTAATTAAGTAATCTCTATACCCAACGTGGGGCTTGAACTCATGACCCTGAAATCAAGAATCGCATTCTCTTCTGATTGAGCCAGCCAGGCACACCTGGATATATTTTGAAGCAAGCTCCTACTTAACTTGTTATTAGATTTGATGTTAGATTTGAGACAAAAATGGCCCCAGGGTTCTTGACTAGAGTGGGTCAACTCATCATTAATTAGATAGTAGAAACTGGAAATGGTTGGTTTTGTTGGTAATACAAGTGAAGATGTTAAGGATACTGTTGGAAATACAAGCACAAACATAAGAGGAGTGCTCCGGTAGAGAGAAAAACATTTAAGTGACGTCCAAGTCAAAGAAGAGAACATGGGGGAGCAAGCAGGTCTAAAGTCTGAGCTCTTGGCCATCCTAACTTGACATGTCTAAGAGATGAGGAAGAAGAAACAAAAGGCAAAGAGGATGAACAGCCAGAGAAAGAAGTGGAAGATGATGAGACTGTGGAGCCTAATATTTTACTGATAACTGTCAAGAAATAGAGTATAGACAAGATCATTTTTATATTGGGTTATTTGTGTTTTGTTACTGAGTTGTGTGACTTGCTTGCCCATCTTGGATATCAATCCTTTCTCAGACATGTGATTTGCAATATCATCCTTTTTTTGTGTTGCTAGATTCACTTTGCTAGTAGAGAATTTTTCTTTTTCTTTTTTTTTTTTTAATTTTTTTTTCAACGTTTATTTATTTTTGGGACAGAGAGAGACAGAGCATGAACGGGGGAGGGGCAGAGAGAGGGAGACACAGAATCGGAAACAGGCTCCAGGCTCTGAGCCATCAGCCCAGAGCCTGACGTGGGGCTCGAACTCACAGACCGCGAGATCGTGACCTGGCTGAAGTCGGACGCTTAACCGACTGCGCCACCCAGGCGCCCCTTTTTTTGGTTTTTATATTCATGAGATGTTAATTTTCTCGGAGTGTTTTGTTTTGGTTTTTGGTTGCAGGAAACTCACTGGCTTTACAGAATCAGTTGGAAAATGTTCCTTTCTCCTCTCTTCTGAGAAAAGATCTGTGAGACAGATGAGTGTTAATTCTTCTTTAAATGTTTGTTAGGATTGGCCGTAGAAGCAACTGACTACAATTTTTGTTGGGACTTCCATGATTACTAATTCCATCTCTTTACTTTTTATAAGTCTATTCAGATTTTTTTTTCTTGACTCGGTTCCAGTAGTTTGTGCCTTTCTAGGAATTTGTCCTCCTTATCCAGATTATCTAGTTTGTTGGCATACAGTTGTTTACAGTATTCCTTCACAATCCCTTTTCCCCCTCTTATTTCTGCAATGTTAGTAGTAATAACTGCCTTCAATTCCTGATCTTGGTAAACTGCGTCTTCTTTCTTTCTCTCCTGGAAATTCTAGTTAAATGTTTGTCAATTTTGTTGATCCTTCCCAAGAACCAACTGTGGTTTTATCACTATTTCCATTGTTTTTCTATTCTCTCTTTCTTTTATTGTCACTCTATTCTTTATTGTTGCCCTCCTTCTGTTTTCCTTGGGTTTACTTTGCTTTTCTCTTTTGTTGAGTTTGTTAAAGCAGAGGAGTTCAGTTAGTAATTTGAGACTTTTTTTTAATGCAGCAATTTACAGATGTAAATAGTCAGATAATGACATTTTTTCTTTTTTTAAGGAATGGTGCTGTTAGGGAGCTCCAAACCCATTCTGGCTCTTCGAGTGCAAGCTACGTTGCTGGCTTTCAGTATGATTGTGGGAGTGCTATTTTTCAAGGCTACCACGGAGGTGAGGGAAGGATGATCAGAAAAAGGCAAGGAAAATGCCACAAAGCTTTCTGCTTTGATTGAGAGTCAGCTATTTTTTTTGAATAAATGTTCCTTCTATTCTTCTTCAAGCCTTTGGCCAACTGAAAAAGTTCTTAAATGGATTGATTTTGACCATTTTTGCTAGCGCGTTCTTTGCTTTTAAGGAAGAATGGAGGTTTAGAAGTCTTTACCCCACATTCCCACTGATCTCTTTTAGTACTTTTATCATTAGCCATAATTCAAATAGGGGTATTCCAAATCCAGAAGGATTCCCACATACACACATTCAAGAGAAAACACAATAGGAAATCAATGCAATTATTAATTTACATGTGGTTTGGAAATCACCTCCCCAAACTTCTTCAATGTCTATCTCTGACTTGCACACTTCATAAACTACAGAAATATTCTGTCAGATGAAATGTTATGCAGAGGTTTAATACATAGGAAACAGTTCAAAACGGAACTGCCTTTTCTTGAAACAGGGGTGAGACACTCTGTGGTTTTTTCCTGCTCTTCTCTGCTTGTGGGAGGCCTTGAGAAAACTCCCTGAGCATCCAATAAATCCTTTCTGGAAAATAAAGTAGCAGCTGAATCAGGCAGGTCAATAATGGGATAGGAAGAGAAGGTAGCTTCCCCATTATCCATAGGTAGAGATGTAGATCTTGTGATTTCTGGCCCAATCCCGTTGTAGACCTTACAACTCAATGTTCTAAAGCAGTGCACTCTCAAGGTGGAATTATTTATTATTCATCTTTTTATGTGAAGGCTATTATAGGCAACAAGGACGTTTCTCATTGTGCAAGCTGGCTGAGTAGACATTCCGTGACCTACAACCATTCTTATAATAGATATGTCTGTGATGTTTGTAACTAATACTGAACAAAAGTGTCCCTAACAAGCTAGATGGAAAATACAAAATACTCCTTTTTGTTCAAGACTAAACTGTAAATGTACCACCACTGTAAATTTGCCTTGGGAAAATGACATTTATTTAGTCTTCATGTGCTTTGTTTTCCTGTCAGCGTAATAAAGGATAACTAAAGAAGTAGCAAGGTTTAACAGCATCCTAGCGTGGAACAATGGAAAACATATTTGCCTGCACACAGACAGATGAGCTAGGTGACTTCCCATAAAGCTAAAGAGAAATAAATTAATTGGTCATATTTAAGGCTTTGTGTGTTGTTTGTTTGTTTGTTTGTTTGTTTGTTTTTTCATTTTTTCCCACATCGGAAATGCCAAATGAGTCCAATGTATGTGTCAGTCTATTCATTTTGAAGGAAATAGCACTTGGGTTTTTAATCTGCCAGAAATAAACTTTGATATGTTCAATAATGCCAATCAAAATTGTTTTTATTTATTTTTAAAACATTCAAAGAGTAATCCACAATTCTCTTTCATTTGCCAGATCTTCTAACGTCTGTATATCTAAATTTGGAGGGTATATTTTTGAGAAAAGACAAAATCATTCAAAGGGAATGTGTTTTAAGGTCACAGCTGTCAGAAAAAACTGGAGAGTGTTGCATTGCGTCCCCTTTCATATCCATGTTGAGATATGAAGCCACATTCTAAGCACAAAGCTCTAAGTCGAGGAACAGCAAACCACACCCAGTGGGCCAAATCCAGCCCAGTGCTTACTTTTGTATGATCTGCAAGTCCAAAATAGTTTTCATATGTTTTAATAGTTGGGGAGGTGGGGGGAAGGAAGAAGACTATTTGGTGACATAAGAAAATTATGTAAACTTCAAATTTAAGTCTCCATAAATAAAGTGTTATTGGGATACAACCAGGCTCATTTGTTGACATATTTATTATCTACGGCAGTTTTCCCACTACACTGGCAAAGTTGAGTAGTTGCTAAAGTTATGATATTTACTACAGAAAGTGTTTGCTAAAATCTATGCTAAGGTTACAAACCTAGGGGGACCTCAGGCTAATTCCTCTTTGACTTTCTTATTCTTTTATATTGCCTACCTTTTCATTCACTCGTGTATCCTAGAGTCTTGATTTCTGTCTATATCATATTTGTTACATCTATAAAAATGAAATGAAATGAAACAGGTAAAGCATGGGACAGAGGACACTCAACATGTTTTCACATAATTTTCTTTCTCTTTTCCATGTGTCTACTACAACATTGGAGAGTTCTAAATACACTGTGGGCTTGATTCTCTAGGTGTTTCTAGCCACCAACCTTGCTCCTTTTCTTTCTATCTTGAAAGCATTAAAGATCCATTTCAACAAACAATAAAACCTGTCAATTCCCTCACCCCTCGAGGCTAACATTGACAATATGTTATCTGATTCTTTCTTCTTGGGGAGAGGTTGTATCATATATACTCTGATAAGACTCAGTCACAAACACAAATTTCTTCAAGGCATTCTCTTCCCCCTAGGCACAAATGCTCTCAGATTAAGACCTAGAATAGAAAATAGAATATAGAATATAAAATATGGGAAAAAACAAACCAATCAACCCATGCTTCTGATGGGAAGAGAGAAAAAAGTTGGCTTCTTTTTTTCTACCTTAAAACCTTCAGAGATCATAATTCCAATCTAGATTTGGTGGACTTTTTGCTTGTTTGTTTCTCCCCATGCCAAGCATCTCAAAATTGGTGGAACCTTCTAACTCATTTTCTTGGCAATATGAAAGGAGTTTCATTTTATATTGACATGGTGCGTCTTCCAAAAACCGAATTTACTCAACTTTTTTTAAACACATTTTCTTTTTAAGATAGAGATGTTTCTAATTATGGTTTTCTATCTGTGCATGTTTGTACAGAAGGGGAGTGTTTCTGAAAATAAAAGGAGATATGCCCTGATTCTGTGACTATACATTTTTAATTGCAGTCCAGGCTCTATCTGCAAGACCAAAGACCAATTAGCAATACATGGCTTTGATTATAACCCTTTTTTGCCTTTAAAGGGATGTTAATTTTCAAAATCCCTGCAGATTGATATGGAGCACAGATGTGCACAGCAGTAAGTGCACAATACGCAGCCCATGTACCTTATCTTCCAAAGTAGCAGTTGAAAATGGCACTCAACCTAATTAGCTCTCAAAAATGATTTAGAAGGACAGGAATTGGGAGGAGAGTCAGAGCCAGACAATATGTTGCTAAGTTTTGAAATAGAAACAGGTCTTTAGTAGAGAGTCTTTTTTAAAATATCCGTATATGGGAATAACAATGATAAAACATCACTCAGGGTCAACCTTCACGGTGACTCCAACAGCTTCAGTCTTAAGACTTTACACTCAGCTTGGCAGTGCGTTCCTTTGGAACCATGGAATCCTGTTTGTACACAGTTGCATTCTCCCAGCTCCTTGTCTTGATCTCTGTTTGTTCCAGATATTTTAATGCCTCTTGTTTTGGTGCCTGTGGTTTACTCACAGTTCCCAACGTCTAACTCTAACGTCTCTGTTTCTTAATCTAGGTCTTTAGTGAGAACCATCCCTTTTCGCTTAAAGTTCTGCACAGGGTTTCCTTGTTTGGGGTTGGACTTGTAAGAAAATTCCCAGGAGACATAGTCCTATCTCCTTAGAAATATCTGAACAAATAATGGGGACAGTTAGTGATAGTCTGCATTCATGGAGGCCTGAGAATGCACCATTTTTTCAAGTCATCCTGGGCTTCTGTTGTTTTCTTTTATCTTCGACCCCTCCCCCACCCCTCCCCCTTCCTGTCCTCCTCCTTCTTCTTCCCCTTTCCTCCTTCTCCTGCTCCTCATTCTTCTTCTCCTCCTCCTCCCTTTTCTTCTCCTTCCCCTTCCGCTTCCCCTCCTCCTCTCCCATCTTCCCCCTTCCAGTTTTCCTCCTCCCCTTATTCCCCTCCTCCTCCCCATCCTCCTCCTTTTTCTTCTTCTTCTTCTTCTTCTTCTTCTTCTTCTTCCTCTTCCACTTCTTCTTCTTCTTCTTCTTCTTCTTCTTCTTCTTCTTCACATAAGGACTTTCCAGAAAGCTGGTTTGAGAAAATACTTGAAGTTTTCTCCAAAATAACAATTTCCTAAAATTTTAATATCATCAAAACAAAGAAGTATTGAGAAGTATTGGAGGAAAAGTCACTGAATTGTCATCTCTACCATGCCTACGTTTGGTGAAAATATTCTGTACGTCATGTATGCACCGGTATACAAAGACCGGTGGTATTTAAATATCTGTTTATAAAAGGCAAATTGTGTAATCTAAACCCCTAATACATTCTAAGATGTCATAATTAATTTCTTCAATGACTACTGATTTAGAAGACTGTAAAGTTTGGTAAATACATTTTCGTTTAATATGCAGAGAAAAAACAGACCACCTTTGCCTTTACAAACAATCTAAATGGATTGAAAGGGATTGTTCAGACAAAATTAAATTTTTTCTGGGCAACACATTATTTAACTTTCCTTTCAGAGTATCAATATATATTTAGGTGAAATACAGAGCCCTTCTCCAAACTTTGAGAAATCACTGGCTTGGAATGGCAGCCTAGGTTTGAATTCTTGTCCTAGTCTTTCCTGCTTGTGCAGCCATGGACAAATGATCTGAACTCATTTCATTTCCACACGTGTAAAATGTGAATGATAATACTGCAAAAGGCTATAGTGTGGGCTAAAGTGAGTGAATGCTTGTTAAGCACACTGTAAAGTAGACTGGGTCAAAATCACTGCCTTTCTTCCGCCTTTCCCCTGAAACAGTTTATTATTCCATCATCCTTTCAGTGCAAGTCTTAATACCTAAGCTCCTCTCTAGGTCTTCTCAGATATACCCTCTCTGGTTTCTATTTGCTATTTAAACTATTCATAAATTTCTATTTCAAGATGACTTACATGTTGTAGTGAACCACAGAGTGGTCTCCACTACTAAGAGATAGCCCCCATTCTTTCCTTCTTGTATTCATTATACCTTCTGCAAACGATTGCCCTGAAATAAGAATTATCATGCTGTCCTCACTACAGAACACAATGTTGAGGTGATTTCTACCTCCTAAAGTTTCTGTCGAGGACATTCAGTTTACCAGAATCATATTTTCTAGGTGTGAAAGAATATGTTCCATGTATCTCTTAAATCACATTTCTTCCCTCTACACAACTTAAGACAAATATAAAGTTTTATGCAAAGGAGAGTCTACGTATTCTTCTCAACTATGACTAATTATTGAGAGTTTCTTTTCTCACCACTCAGATTCACTTGGTCTTATTATTCAGTGACGCTCCCCTCTATCTGATACGCACATACGTACATTGTGAGTGTGAGGGAGAGAGAAGGGAGGTTTATTAACTAGAGTGACATTGTACAATTTTGTAAATAATTGCAACCCTTATCAAATAACCTCTCTGAACTTGTCTGGAAATATTGAATGTGTGGATACATATTTTTGTATTTCTTAATCCTTCTCCCTGATTGGCACAAATAGGATAGATGCTGAGTGTTTTGCCTTCCAGCTGGTGGCTTGGGAATCTCTGCATTGGAATTTCAACCAGAAACCCAGGGTTACTTTGGCTGCTGCTCAAGGAGAGAAGCCAAAATCACAGTTTGCTTCCATCTGGATAAGTAGAACTTTAGCCTGTCATTTCTGAAAGCAGAAACATATTAATTACCCAAAAAAGAGATTTCTGCAAACTTCTAGACGGAAGTGATGAGGAAGATTCTAAAGCAAAGTGATAGTGGTCCGTTCAACTTTCCAGCTTCCCTTAAGGCAAAGGTGATGCTATACCATGCCAAACCTGTGGCTGTACCAGTCAGTACTTAACAGTTGTCTTTGCAGAGAATCCTCAAGACTGGAAGAAGTGGTGAAGGAAAGCCATGTTTCCTTTTTGTTTTTTGAAATAGGTTGTGGCACTTTGTTTTCATAATGATAAATCTGAAGTTCACAAGGTATATATTAACTTAAACCAGAGAGTTTTATCCTGAATAGAAACAATGCTGGCTTCCCAAGGAAGGGATCAGGCAGTGATTCTATGACTTCACAATTATGCTCCTATTTTACTAACCTTGTTATCAAAGTTAAACGCCATGGACTGAATGTTTGTCTTCGCAAGATTCATGTGTTGAAATTCTAACCCCCAATGTGATGAAATTAGGAGATGGGACTTTTGGATTAGTGCTCTTATAAGAGCTCTAATTATTAGTGCTCTCTTATATAGACACCCTTGAGAGTTCCCTTGCTCTGTTTCTTCCAAGAAACAGAAAAGGACAAGCTGCAACGTGGAACAAAGCTCTCACCAGAACCCAACCATTCTGGCACCTTGATCATAGACTTCTTAGCTTCCAGAACCATAAGAAATAAATTTATGTTGTTTATAACACATTTCGTCTACGGCACTTTGTTACAGCAGCTCAAACTGACTAAGACTCTAAGAATTTATTTACAATAAGATATTTTGCCTTGATTGGATATATTTGAGTGTTATATGTCTTTTACCCCGGGATTCAAGTAGACACCACATTCCTGCTGGTTGACACAAATTAAATCTGATGTACCTGTTTGTGCTTTTCCTTCAAAATCTTAGCTTCACCTCTCCTACCTGATTTTACCAACAGTCCTTTTGCCCAAGATACCCATTAGCTATATCACATCCTTCCTGTATGATGTTGTTCCATTCCTAATGTCATAGACTCCTTGACATTTTAGGGCCAAAGAGCTAGATATTCTATCCCTAAACCTTTGGATAATATGATAATCACAAAAAGTAATTTATCTTAAAAATCTTGCTGGAGATTATTTTAAAAACAGAACAGTGATGCCTGGGTGAGTCAATCGGTTAAGTGTCTGACTCTCGATCTCGGCTCAGGTCATGATCTCATGGGTCAAGAGATCGAGTCTCATGTCGGGTTCCATGCTGAGAACAAGGATCCTGCTTGGGATTCTCTGTCTCCCTCTCTCTCTCTCTCTCTCTGCCCTTCCCCTGCTCTTGCACATGCTTGCATGCAGGCATGCACTCACTCTCTCCTTCTCTCTCTCTCTCTAAACAAATAAAAACATAAAATAAAAATAGGACAACATGACAACTCCTTGAATCCTCTAGTTTCCCCATCTTAATTGATATGTCTGTAATATTCTACCAATCTGGCAAGATTTATACTTTTAATTGGTTGGACAGTCCCATCTCCCTTAAATAATTCATTCATACTTTCATTTAATATTTAAAAGTATTTATTATGTCTATGCCAGGCACTGAGGCTACCGTAGTAAACAAGACAGTTATGGTCTTAGACATCTGGCTGGGCTCACGGTCTCTCCCATACCTTGTTCCCTTCACTACATTTCCTACCTGTTCTGGGCTTTTCTGGTTACAACCTCTTGTCTTCTTGACAACCATTGCCCTTATACCTGTATCTTTGGTCTCGTGTCACTCTTCAAGGACTGACTTGGTTCTCAGCTTGGGTAGCATCTGTACAGACAGAAAACTGACACACAAGGCCTTGACTTGACTCCTTGTCTCAGTCCTCCCAGGCCTCAGAGCCTCTCTCAGCAGCAACAAAATGCCCAGGCATCACACGAGAATCAAAGGACTTGGGCTCCTGTTCATCTAAGTGCTCAGGACTGAAGATTTTGGTTAGTTTGCAACTAGTGCTCGTTTCTAAACTTGAGAAGACTGTGCATGTTTTAAAAGGTGGAGAGGGCAGCAAAAACAAGTCAGGCAAACGATGGCTCCTTTATTCAACAAGAAGTCATACTTTCCAAGAAATTGGCTTGCACGTTGATGCAGACAAATTCTGAAAGTAGTACAAATGAGAGCCTCCTCCCATCATTGCCACTACCACCCCCATTAGACCTACACACTTACCCACAGGACCTCAATTTGGTAAATAATTATTAAAAATAACATCGAATACAGAGAACATCTCTAACCTCCACGGGCAGGAAGGACTGGATCTAGCTTTAAACTCAGAGAATCTAACTTCAGAAACTGTTCTCAAAATTGCTCTCATTCTTGCTTCTTGTGTGATATTAAGACAATCTATTGCATTAATTCCCGCGTTCATATTACTCTGAAGCAAAGATACATGGAACATCCATTTGGCCAGTCACCCTGATGGTTGCTAAAGATTTAAGTAAAACAAGAGACTCTTTGCCTTTAAGATGTCCACAGTATAAGCAGTGTGTGTAAACATACGCACACACACGCACACACACGTATATACATACATATATATACAAGAATATACATTTATATACATATAAATATATAAACTAATAATGTATATATTAACAGACATTTGCATTACATTAAAGGTGATGATAGGTCTCAAAATCCTACACAGAGATAGTGATGACTAACTCCATGATCACGACATAATAAATGTCATGACAGAACAGAAAGACATTTAAGGGGTGCAACGAGAGCATTTCCAACAGGGAAGTTCCTAGTGATAAATGCCTACCTCAAGAAATAAGACAGGGGCCCCTGGGTGGCTCAGTCGGTTGGGCAACCGACTTCAGCTCAGGTCATGATCTCACGGTTCGTGGGTTCGAGCCCCGCGTCAGGCTCTGTGCTGACAGCTCTGAGCCTGGAGCCTGTGTTGGATTCTCTGTCTCCCTCTCTCTCTCTCTCTGCCCCTCCCCTGCTCATGTTTTGTGTCTCTCTGTCTCTCAATAATAAATCAACGTTAAAAAATTTCAAAAAAGAAAAAAGAAACAAGACAAGCCACAGAAAAAAACCTCACCTAACTTTGCACCTCATGGAACAAGAAAAAGAATGAACAAAGCCCAGTTAGTAGAAGGGAGGAAATAACAAAGATTAGAGCAGAAATAAATGAAATATAGGCTAAAAAGACAAAATAAAAGATGAATGAAATAAGGAACTGTTTTTTTGAAAAGGTAGCAGAATTGACAAACCCTTAGCTAGACTCACCAAGGAAAAAAGAGAGAGTACTCAGATAAATAAAATCATAAGTGGAAGAGAGGTTACAATGGATTCCACAGAAATACAAATGGCCAGAAGAGACGGCGATGAACCATGATCAGCCACCAAATTGGGCATCCTAGAAAAAAATAGGTAAATTCCTAAAAACATAAAATCTACCAAGACAGTCATGTCGAAATAGAAAATTTGAGCAGACCAATAACTAGCAAGGTGATTGACTCAGTGATCCAAGACCTCCCAACAAATAAAAGACCAAGACCAGATGGCTTCATTGGTGAATTCCATCAAACATTTACAGAAGAATTGATACAAATCCTTCTTAAACTCTTTGAAAAACTAGAGTGGCCTCGACTTTTCCAAACTCATTTTATAAGCCCAGCAGTAACCTGATACTAAAACTAGACAAATAAAAAAACAACCTGATATCCCTGATGGACATAGATGTTAAAATCCTCAAAATATTAGCAAACCAGATTCAACATTACATTAAAAGGATTATTCACCATGATCAAGTGGGATTTATTCCAGGAATGCAAATCAGTCAATGCGATACACCACGTTAACAAAATGCAGGATGAAAATTAAATGATCATCTTAATAGACGCAGAAGAAGCATTTGACAAAATTCAACATCGATTTATGATAAGAAAACCTAATACTCAACTTTATACACTCAATATATATACTCAATAAAGTGAGTGTACAGAAGGAACATACCTCAACGTAATAAAGTCCCCATAGGATAAGCTCACAGCTATCATCATACTCAATGGTGAAAAGCTCAAATATGTTCCTCGTGGTATTGGAAGTCCTGGCCACAGCAACTAGACAGTAAAAATAAATGAAAGGCATCCAAAGTGAAAAGGAAGAATTAAAACTGTTACTAGTTGCAGAAGACATGATATTATCTATAGAAAACCCTAAAGACTCCATCAAAAAACTGTTAAAACTAATACATAAATTTAGTAACAATGCAGGAATCAAAACTAATACACAGAAATCTGTGTCTATAAAGTGTGTTTCTATACACTAATGGTACACTCTCAGAAGGAGAAATTAATAAAACAATCCCACTTAAAATGGCATCACAAAGAATATAGTGTCTAGAAATAAATTTAACCAAAGAGTGTGAAAACCTTGTATGTTGAAAAGTATAAAACCTTGTTGAAAGGAATTGAAGAGGAAACAGATAAACATGAAAAGACTCCATGCTCAAGAATTGAAAGAATTCATGTTGTTAAAATGTCTCTACTGCCCCGAATAAATCTACCGATTCAGTGCAGTTCCAATCAGAATTCCAAAGACATTTTTCAGAGAAAGAGAACAAAGATTCTTATAGTAATTAAAACTGTATGATACTGGCATAAAAACAGACAAAGATCAGTGGAACAGAAAAGAGAGCCCAGAAATAAACTCATGTGCATATGTGGTCAATTATGAAAAAGGGGCCAAGAATATAAAATGGAGAAAACACATTCTCTTCACATGGTGTTGGAAAGACTGGACAGCCACCTGCAAAAGAATGAAACTGGACCATTTTCTTACACCATACATAACAATTGTCTCAGAATGGATTAAAGATTTAAATATAAGATACGAAACCATAGGGCACCTGGGTGGCTCAGTTGGTTGAGCGACCGACTTCGGCTCAGGTCATGATCTCACGGTTTGTGAGTTCGAGCCCAGCGTCGGGCTGTGTGCTGACAGCTCAGAGCCTGGAGCCTGCTTCTGATTCTGTGTCTCCCTCTCTCTCTGCCCCTCCCCCACTCATGCTCTGTCTCTCTCTGTCTCAGAAATAAATAAACATTAAAAAAAATTTAAAAAAAAAGACATGAAACCATAAAACTTCTAGAAGGAAGCATATGTGGCAAGCTTCTTGACACAGATCTTGGCAATGATTTTTTGAGTCTGACACCAAAAGCAAAAGCAATAAAAGCAAAAATAAGTGGAACTACTCCAAACTAAAGAGGTTCTGCACAGAAAGAGGGAGAGAGAGAGAGAGTGAGAGAGAGAGAGGGAGACAAACAACAAAAGATCAATCTACTAAATGAGAGAAAGTAATGGCAAATCATATATCTGATGAAAGGTCAATATCTAAAATATGTAAAAAAAATTCATACAACTCAAAAGCAGAAAACAAACAAGCAATCCGATTTAAAAATGGGCAGAAGATGTGCACAAACATTTTTACCAAAGAAGACGTACAAATGCCAACAGGTTTGGGAAAAGATGTTCTATGTCACTAATCATCAGGGAAATACAAACAAAAAGCACTGAGATATCACCTCACACCTGTTAAAATAGCTATTATCAGAAAGGAGTAACAAATGAGGGTGCTTCCTTTGGTGAGGATACAGAGCAAAGGAGACCCTTCTGCACTGTTGGTGGGGATGTGCATCAGCGCAGTTACTCTGGAAAATAATATGGAAGTTCCTCCAAAAATTAAAAATAGAGCTACTATATGATCCCGGTATTCCACTTCTAGGTATTTATCTGAAGGAAATTAAAACACGAAATCAAAAGATGTATGCAATTCCATGTTCACGGCAGCGTTATTAGCCAAGGTATGGAAACAGCTTAAACGTCTGTATGAATGAATGGGAAAAGACATCTGAGTATAAAATACAGAATGGAATCATTATTCAGTCACATAAAATAATAAAATCTTGCCATTTGTGACAACATGGATGGACTTAGAGGGCATTACGTGAAGTGAAATAAGTCAGACAGAAAACAACAAATACCATATGATTTCTCTTGTATGTGAAATCTAATAAATAATAAATAAACCTAATAAATAAACAAATAAACAAAATACAGAGAACAGATTGATGGTTGCCTGAGGCAGGACCTGGGAAGTGGGAGGAACGGGTGAGTTGTTATTGTTTTGTTTTGTTTTGTTTTGTTTTAGTTTAAATAAATGGACTTATGTTTTGAAGACATTTAAGATGTCACCTGTCTGCCAAAGTTGCCAAAGAAACTTTGGAAAGTTACCAGAGTGGAATGCAAGGAGAATGAGATTTGTAATTTAAAGCTGCATGTAGAAGTAAATAGCAAAGAGGATGAACTAAAAGCCTTCAAGAACAAATTACAAGATGAGGAAAGGGAAGATGATAGATTATAAAAGACCCTGGTGACATATCAACCGAATGCAACTTGTCACCTCCAGTTGGGTTCTGATTTGTACTAGTCAAATTAAGAGCAACAGGGTGATGGGGTTAAAAACTTTCAGATGTTGACAGTTTGATTTGGTTCATCTTAATATTTATAAAAAAGATCGTCCTGTGAATTGTTTTTCATTATTTACATGCAATGCCTTCATTTCTACGTGTTTCAATTTTATTATCTTTAAGGGAAAACAACGATATCTTATTTTTTTTTTCACCAGGAGTTTTACATTTCACAGGAATAGGAAAAACTGAGAAAAACAAAGTTTAACGCAAAATCCACACGGTGGCATATGAAATAAGTTTTATAGGGGTTTAAATAGAGCATAAATCCTCTGGGTTTGTGTAGATGATTTCATAGTAGGAAATGATTTGGAAAGAATTTGATTAAAGAGGAGCACAATGAGGAGTGTCCCATTTGCTTTTCCATTCTCAACATTAATATCATCTTCAATGGTAAATATTATTGGCATTTATCACTAGTCATCAATTTCTTAAGAAGGAGTTCTACATCATGTGTGGATCAGGAGATTTGAAATCTCAGAACTAAAACAGTTTCATTAGGCATTTCAGACAGAAAATTGATTGCAGCATTTTCTTTTTTCATGCATTCAAAAATATGTGTTAGGGCGCCTGGGTGGCGCAGTCGGTTAAGCGTCCGACTTCAGCCAGGTCATGATCTCGCGGCCCGTGAGTTCGAGCCCCGCGACAGGCTCTGGGCATATGGCTCGGAGCCTGGAGCCTGTTTCCGATTCTGTGTCTCCCTCTCTCTCTGCCCCTCCCCCGTTCATGCTCTGTCTCTCTCTGTCCCAAAAATAAATAAAAAAACGTTGAAAAAAAAATATTTGTTAGTTCATATGTTTGAGGACTGAGATTTTTTAATTTATCGTCAGATTGGTTTCCATACAACACCCGATGTTCACCCCAACAAGTGCCCTCCTCCCTGTCCATCACCCACGAGGACTGAGATTTTTTAAAACCAAGTTTATAGTTGGGCTCTTAAAAACTTAGACACTTTATCCAAGCCACTTTTTTTGCAGTTGGTCTTCCTTTCTTTCCAAAAGTGATAAAGTTGTAACTGGGGACTCTAAGTCCTCTTCAAACTGCCTCATCTCAATTTCTGGAATAGGATCCCATAGATCTCCCTGCTTTCACTATGGTCTCCCTACATTTATTCTCTTCAGAGCAGCCAGAATTATGCCTTTAAAATATAAATCAGGTCATGTCACACAACAGCTAAGAATTCCCCAAAAGTTTATTATCTCTCTTTACAGGAAACCTACATCCCCAGTGACCAGAACAAAGCCTCGTGAGATTTGGCCCTCACCACCTCTCTGGTGATTGTCATTAAGGACTAGTTAGAGAAATAAATATAAATCTGGATTTTCAGTGGTTGGATGTTTTTCTTCATGATAAGCTAGGCATGAAAAATGTCATTTGAAAGTGTGTTTGCTCAGAGGGGAGTTTTGAACTTGCACTAAGGTCAAAATCTTGTTATGAAATTATAATGCTATTACAGAAAGTTAGGTCATCTGCAAACAAGATGGGAAGAGCTTTGTAAATTTTTTCACCTTCCTAATAATAAGTAACTAAAGCCCACTCTTGTTTATACTTAAGTTCATCCTCACACCCAAATTTGCTTTGTCTGGGATCCTTTGGGATCAGAAAGAATGAAGGTCTCCTGTTAAGATCCTTGCAGACATTAGGAAATAGGCTGGAAAATCATCACAGTAAAACTCTGGTCTCCTCGCTAAGATAGTGAGTACCATGTCCATGTATAAGATGCACTTAAGTCCTGTCAGTGGCTTCAGTACAGAAAGATGCTGGCGGCACCTGGTTGGCTTAGTCAGTTAAGCGCCAGACTTCTGCTCAGGTCCTGATCTCACAGTCCGTGGGTTCAAGTCCCAACTTGCGTTCTGGGCCGACAGCTCAGAGCCTGGAGCCTGCTTCAGACTCTGTGTTTCCCTCTCTCTCTCTGCCCTTCCTCTGCTCATGCTCTCTCTTTCACTCTCTCTCTCTCTCTCTCAAAAATGAATAGAAATTTAAAAAATTAAAAAAATAAAAAGAAGATGCCAGGGGAATAAGAAGAAGTTGTGGGGTCCTGTGTATGGAGGGAAAGGGAAAGTTTGGTAAGATTAAAGTCTTCAAAAACAAATTACAAGACAAAGAAGGGTAAATGATAGGTTACGAGGGACTTTGACATCAACTGATGCCAACTTCATTTAGGTTCTAAATTAAAATAGTGGAATTAAGAACAATTAATTGTGTCATGGGGTGTGGAGGACATAGGAGTGAGAAAGAATTGTGGAAATTTGAACACTCACTTGATGTCTGATTCTATTAAATAATTTATTTCTATTGCATATTGTGTGATAATCGTTCTGCAGGTATAATTTTTAAAGTAAAAGGCTTTTACCTGTTTATAAATATGAGCTACTTGCAGATAAAATTATATGTTGTCTGGAATTAGAATCAAAAGTCCACTGGATTGGGATATAAAAAAAATACATATGGCCATATATTAAGAGTTTTGAATAAATGAAGTTTCATTTTAGCATTTTATTCTACTTTTGTTGATGTTTGAAATTCTATAATTTGAAGATCTAAGATTATACAGTGGCAAAGAAACACGAGGTGAAGCAAGGGATAAAAACTGAACTGTATATGTACCAGATTCCAAATAACTCAAACTGAAATCTGCTTCAAACATTATATGACTGTAAAATATGTGATGATGGGTTGGATCATGCCAAAGCTTATCTGTTCTTGATCTTTCGAATACAGAAAAAAAGCTTCAAAGTCTCACCAGAAACAAAGATGTTACTCTGAGAGTTGTTCACAAGTAGTTTGAAAAAGGAGGATAATCAAGATGGGAGATTTAGACAAGGTCGAGTATTATATGGAGGTGTGAGGGAGGGGATACGTGCACCCATCTCACCAATCCCAGAAGATGATGAAGGAAATGAGGAGAAAGATAGGAAGATAGGAGATGAGGTCGAACCATCCAGGTAACTAACTGAAAACTCAGGGCATTCCTGGAGCCCAGAACATCCTACATTGGCTGGGTTAATCTTTAGTCACCATGCAGTTTGGACGGATGGCCCTAATTAGACTACTTCAATAAGATGACTTCTTCCCTTGGGAACGAATGATGGATTTTATATCCCAACCTTTGCATCTGTGAAACTGAGTGCCATTCTGGAAATGTCGATTATCTGCATTGCTAATCAGAGGTAGTACTTGTAGATAAGGCCTAGGAGTTCATTAGCAGATGGGCAACTTCGATACACAGCTCCTTTGAGAGAAATGGAGCAAATGAAATTTGATGAGGACCTGTCTTGGGACCCGATTTTTGACGGTTTATTGATTTTATTTGTGGTTCATGTCACTTTTCTTTTAGTCCATTAGATGATGTAATTGAAAGGCAGGAATTTGGAGGTCATGAGCACTGTCTTGGCATAGCTATTGGGTAGCTGGAACAAAGTGTTCTACTAATATGAGGTATGAAATGTAGACTCTGGAACTTGTGACAAGAGATAAAAGTAATCTAACAGCTATTGAGTTAGGTTTGAACCATCCAGGATCATTTCATTTTGGAAAGATTTTGGGAGAGACTAGAAATTTTACTCTGTGCATTCTCCTGAGTATACTAGGCTAAAATAAATTTGAATATTAAAATTAACCTTTCATTTTTGCCCACGGAAAAGAAAGCATCAACGTTTGCTCACATGTATGTTTCCCAAGCGAATAAGTGTAAACAAAAATAGTGCTGAGATTGACGTATTAAAACAAGATTCTTCCTAAGAAATGAAATTATGATCAGAAAAGACATCTTTTCAGTTGGGCGGCCGCCTTCAGCTCAGGTTATGATCTCACGGTTCTTGAGTTCAAGCCCCGCATCAGTCTCTGTGCTGACCACTCTGAACCTGGAGCCTGCTTCGGATTCTGTCTCCCTCTCTCTCTAGTCCTCCCCCCATTTGTGCTCTGTCTCTCTCACTGTCTTTCAAAAATGAATAGAATAAATGTTAAAAAAAAAAAAAAAGAAAGAAAGAAATGTTGGTAACAGGACTAGGTAAACAGCTATTACCTAGCTGTTTGCTGAGAAGGGACTCAGCGCCTGAGGGACAAGTCACCTGGAGAGAACGATGGGCTTTATGTCTGCTAGTGCTGATAGAACCTAAACCCACAAGACACCGTCCAAACCTCAATCAGCATAAGCACCAAAGGAAAGAGTTGGGCTAGATCGCTCCTTCTTCCATGCTTGTGCTCATAGAAGCTACATTTAGTAGGCTAGGCTGACCATTCTCGTTACATTGGTCCTAATAGTTCTATTTTATGCTTGTCACCATTGCAGAATCTTTTTAAGTACTTCCTTCCTCAATCCCCAAGTATTCACTTGGTAAAAAATTACACTGCCATTCTAATTTTCTGGGGACTTCTTGACCCCTTTATGATTATGTTTGGTATTCATCAGAACCCTTTTTACAAATGGATGGAGTGGCATTCAAGAAGTTTACAGTGAGATTTTTTGCGAGAAAATTACTTTTAGATAAATAGGTCTTGCCATTGGTCACTCACAAAATGGTATATGTCTGAACTTAAAACATTTAATTAAAAATTGATGTGTGTGCACACAAGATATATATATAAAATACATATGCCTAGATATGATGTATGTACATTATGTATATATTATATATATATTACATATTATATAACGTATAATATTGTTACATATATTTTGTATTTCATATCTACATATCTGTATGTAAACATATGTTTGTACACATATACATACACTGACATATACACGTATACCCTAAATGATAACTGGTCTTTTTTTTGTTTGTTTTTTTGTTTGTTTTTAAATATGAAATTTATTGTCAAATTGGTTTCCATACAACACCCAACGCTCATCCCAACAGGTGCCCTCCTCAATGCCCATCACCCACCCTCCCCTCTCTCCCACCCCCATCAACCTTCAGTTTGTTCTCAGTATTTAAGAGTCTCTTATGGTTTGGCTCTCTCCCTCTCTAACCTCTTTGTTTTTCTTCCCCTCCCCCATGGTCTTCTGTTAAGTTTCTCAGGATCCACTTAACAGTGAAAACGTATGGTATCTGCCTTTCTCTGTATGGCTTATTTCACTTAGCATAACACTCTCCAGTTCCATCCACGTTGCTACAAAAGGCCAGATTTCATTCTTTCTCATTGCCATGTAGTATTCCATTGTGTATATAACCCACAATTTCTTTATCCATTCATCAGTTGATGGACATTTAGGCTCTTTCCATAATTTGGCTAGTGTTGAAAGTGCTGCTATAAACATTGGGGTACAGGTGCCCCTATGCATCAGCACTCCTGTATCCCTTGGGTAAATTCCTAGCAGTGCTATTGCTGGGTCATAGGATAGATCTATTTTTAATTTTTTGAGGAAACTCCAAACTGTTTTCCAGAGCAGCTGCACCAGTTTGTATTCCCACCAACAGTGCAAGAAGGTTCCCGTTTCTCCACATCCTCGCCAGCATCTATAGTCTCCTGATTCTGTTTTAACCAAACAGCTATTCATGTAATCATTCAATTAAAAAAATAAGAGTATAGGCTTTTGAATAATGGGGGAGATATTTCAGATGATAGATGATAGATGACCTATTTTCCTCAGACAGACATAGAGAACCCTTTCTATAAACAACTATAATTGTAAAGCATTTACAATGCCGGTCTTAATTCTGCACAGCTGAAAAAAAATGAGAGAAGAGATGGCTAATACAATAGCAAAAGTGTTAATAAAACTCTGGGTAAAGATTAAGATTGGGGGGTGTGAAAAACTAATTGATAATATGCTGGAATTAGTATTTCAGTCATACTTAAATGACATTTAGCAACACAATGTAAATTGTGGGTGACATGAAGCAACAAAATCCAAGTGTAATGGAAATCTAGGTATTGATCAATAGATTCCTGATCAAATAATCTATCTGCTTTTTAATTGGAGAAACCCCTGTGTGATAGCCATATTGTCAACAAGACATGTGAATATATTTGCACATACATTACATATGAGCGTCACTGAATACACACACAAATATTGTGTAGGAGGGAATTTGTGTTCGTAAGTACAGATGGTAATTTCACCGCATGGCCACTCAATGCACAAAATGCATTTTGCCTGAAACTGATGGAGTTCTGTTTCTTCATGATCCTCTATCTGCTTGACAGAAAGGAACATTTATTCAGTCTAGTCAGATTTATATTCCCTTAGGAAATGTCTTTTTGCAGATACTTGTTCACTCTCATAGATTATGTCACCTCTCCCCTTTTTGCACTCACTGTGGCATCTGACTTTTGGGAGGAAGGAGGGCTTCTGTGTCCCTGTGGTATGGAATAAACAGAGACTTGGAATTCTTTCTGTGTTTTGGGGGCACTTACTAGTCCTGGGCTCATTAGGCCTTCTTTCTCCCCCCAGTTTTATTGAGAAATCCTTGGATATAGATCACAGTATAAGCTTAAGAAATGCAGCATGATAGTTGGGCTTATATATACTGTGAGATGATTACCACAATAGTTCAACTAACATCCACTATATCATTCAGACACACCAAAAATACAAGAAAACAAATATTGTGATAAGAAACTTAGGATTTAGTCTCTTAACAATTTCCCTGTATACCATACAGCAGAGTTAGCCATAGTCACCATGTTGCACATTACATCTCTAGTACTTATTTATCTTATAAGTGGAAATTGGTACCTTTGACCACCTTCCTCCAAGTGTCCTTCCCCTACCCACTGCCTTTTTTAACCACAAGTCTGATTGTTTTTTGCATGGGTTTAATTGTTTCGATTCCTCATATAAGCGCTATCATACAGTATTTGTCTTTCTCTATCTTACTTATTTCACTTATCATATTGACTTCAAGGTCTATCCATGTTGTGACAAATAGGAATTCCTATACTTCAACTTCTTCATCCGTCCATCCACTGATAGACACAGGTTGTTTCCGTGTCTTGGCTATTGTACATAATGCTGCTATGAAAACATGGTGATGCAGATATACATTTAGATACATTCCCAGAAGTAAATTGCTGGGTCATATGGTAATTCTATTTTTAACTTTTTGAGGATCCTCTATACCATTTTCCACAGTGGCTATACCAATTTGCAATCCCACTGGTGGGCACAAGGGTTCTCTTTTCTCCACCTTCTCTCTAGTGTTTGTTATCTCTTGTTCTTCTGATGATGACTATTCTAACAGGTGTGAGGTGACATCTCGTTATGGTTTTAATTTGAATTTCCCCAATGACTGCTAATAATGAAATGTTTCATGTACCAGTTGGCCTTGCATATGTCTATTTTGAAGAAATGTCACTTTAGGTCCTTGCTCCATTTTAAAATTGGGTTATTTGATATTTTGCTACTGAAATTATGACTTCTTTATTGTTTTAGCTATTAACCCCTTATCAGATATATGGTTTGAAACTATATTTTTCTAATTCCATGAGTTATCTTTCAATTGGTTGACGGTTTCTTTTGTTGTACAGAAGTTTTTTTTTTTTTAATTTTATTCAGCCCCACTTTTTTTTTATTTTGTAGCTTGTGCTTTAGTTGTCATACCCCCCAAATCACTAACAAAACCCATATCAAGGACCTTTGTTCCAATGTTTTCTTCCAAGAGTTTCATGAGTTAAGGTCTTACATTTAAATCTTTAATCCATTTTGAGTTAATGTTTATGAGTGGTGTAAGATATGAATCCATTTTCATTTCTTTTGCATGTGAATGTCCAATTATCCCAACCACATTCGTTGAAGAGACAGTCTTGTCTCCATTCATATTTTCTTGGCTCCCTTGTCAAATATTAATTTTCTTTCTTGAGATTTCTTTGGTAATTTGGGGTCTTGTGTGATTCCATATAAATTTGAGGAACGTTTTTTTTCTTCTTCTGTAAAATATGCTATTGAAGTCTTAATAGGGATTTTATTGAATCTCTAGATAGCTATTGGTAGTATTGACATTTTAACAATACTAACTCTTCTAATCCATGAACATGGGATACCTTTCCATCTTTTATGACATCTTTGGTTTCTTTCATAAGTGTCTTGTAGTTTTCAGCATAAAGATATTTCATCTCCTTAGTTGAAATTATTCCTAAGTATTTTATGGGTTTCAATGCCATTATATATGAGAATGAATTCTTTCTTTATTTCGTGTAGAAATTTTGTTGTTAGTGTATAGAAATGCTACTGATTTTTGGATGTTAATTTTGTGTCCTGAAACTTCATGGAGCCCATCAATTAGATCTAACAGTTTTTTTGGTTGAGTCTTTTAATATTCTATGTATAAAATCTTGACATTTGAAAATAGAAACAATTCTACTTTTTCCTTTCTAACTATGATACTTTTTTTTTCCCTTGCCTGATTGCTCTAGCTAGTATATGCTCTTCTGGTATGTGTGGCATAGGAGTGGTGAGTGTCCATAAGTGGGCACCCTTATCTTGTTCCTAAGCTTAGAAGTAAAATTAATTTCATCCTTTCATAATTAATTGTGCTGTCAACTGTGGGCTTGTCATATGTGGCCCTTATTATGTTGAGATATGTTCCTTCGATGCCTAGTTTCTTTTTTACATGAGTGGATGTTGAATTTTTTCAAATGTTTTTCTGAAACCATTGAGATAATCATATAATTCTTTTTTTCATTCTATAAGTGTAATGCATCACATTGGTAGATTTGAACCATCCTTGCATACCAGTGATGAATCTCGCTTGATCATGGTGAATGATCCTTTTAATGTGCTGCTGAGTTCAATTTGCTAATATTTTGTTGAAAATGTTTACACCTATATCAGTCAGTGGTGATGACCTGTAGTTTTCCTTTCTAGTAATTTTCTTTTCTGGTTTTAACATCAGAAATAATGCCAGCTTTGTAATATTAGTTTGGTAGTGTTCTCTCCTCTTACTTTTTTTGAAACAGTTTGAGGAGTATTTGTGTTAATTCTCAAAATGCTTGGCAAAATTCACCAGTGAATCCATCCGAGCCTGGCATTTCTTCACTGAGAGATTTTTGATGTTTATTTATATTTGAGAGAGAGAGACAGAGCATGAGCCAGGGAAGGGGCAGAGAGCGAGGGAGACACAGAATCAGAAGCAGGCTCCAGGCTCTGAGCTGTCAGCACAGAGCCTGACGCGGGGCTCGAACTCACAAACCATGAGATCATGACCTGAGCTGAAGTCGGACGCTTCACCGACTGAGCCACCCAGGTGCCCCTCACTGAGAGATTTTTGATTACTGACTCAATCTTTTTACTAGTAATTGATCTAGCCAGACTTTCTATTTCTTCTGTATTTGATCTTGGTAAGTTATATGTTTCTTAATTTTTTCCCATTTTTCTAGGTTATCCAATTTGTTGGTGCATAGTTGTTCATAGTAGCCTCTCATTACCTTGCATTTCTATGGTATCAGTTGTAATGTCTCCTCTTTCATTTAACATTTTGTTCATTTGGGTCCTGTATCTTTATTCCTTTGTTAGTCTAGCTAAGGACTGTCATTTTTGTTTATCCTTTCAAAGGTCATATTTCTTACTGTTTTTCTGTTCTCCATCCCTTTATTTCTGCTCTAATCTTTATTATTTACTTTCTTCTGTTAACTTTAGGCTCAGTTTATTCTTCTTTCTTTTTAAGAAAGAAGGGTTAAGTTATCCATCTGAGGTCTTTTGCATAGGGTTAAGTTATCCATCTGAGGTCTTTTGCTTCTTAATAGGCATTTATTGCTATGAACTTCCCTCTTAGAACTACTTTTTCTGAATTCACAAGTTCTTGTATGTTGTTTCCATTTTCATTTGCTCAAGAACTTTTTTAATTTCCCTTTAATTTTTTTCTTTTCTACTTGGGTTGTTTAAGAGAATGTTGTTTAATTCCCAAATATTTGTGAGTTTTCCAGATTTCCTCATGTTATTGATTTGTAGTCTATGCCATTATGGTGACAGAAGACACTTGGTATGATTTCAGTCTTCTTCGATTTGCTATGAATTGTTATGTGGCCTAGCATATGATTTGTCCTAGGAAAATGTGTGTTTGAGGAGAATGGATATTTTGTTGTTGTTTGGATATCATGTTCTGTATATGTCTCTTAGGTCCATTTGGTCTGTAGTGTTGTTCACTACAGGATGTATAGTCATTTGGTGTATAGTGTCTGGCCTGTATTGTCATTGATCTTCTGTCTGATGATCTATTCTTTGTTAAGAGTGAGGTATTAAAGTCTCCAACTATCATTGTGTTATTGTTTATTTATCCTTTTAACTCTGTTAGTTTTTGCTTTATATATTTAGGTGCTCCAATGTTAGATGCATAAATATTTACAATGTTACATCTTCTTGATGTATTGACTCTTTTATCATTATGTAATGACCTTCTTTGTCCTATGTAACATTTTTACTTTCAAGTCTATTTTGTCTGATATAAGTATAGCTATCTTCTTTTTTTGGTTACCATTTTTTTAGTGCCATTCTGTATCCCTTCATTCTCAGTCTGTGTATGCCTTTAAGGTTAAAGTATGTCTGGGCATGTCTGTTGGTAATGTCCTTGGGCAGGTGGAGCCTGCTATTATGGTCTATTTTTGGCCAAGACGAATGTTTGAGATCTAAGTTTGGGGAATGGAGGTTGTGCCATTGGCTGAGAACAGTAGGACAGGACTGCTGGCTTGGTTCCCTACCCAAGTGAGACCATAGGATGGCCTTCATGGTTGTCTGGATTCTCTGGTCAGGCTTACTAGATGATTGGGTCTGGGGACTATATTCACTAATGGATAAGGCTAAGAATTATCTTCTCTTCCCTGGCAGCACAGAAGGACAGACTCAGGGCCTGTATGGTTTATTGTTTCAGGACCTATATCAGGCATGAATGTGCACTGAATATTCTGGTCAAGTGAGGTCAAGTGAAGTCCCTCTGTAGACAGGGAAAACCATGGGCTGTGCTCTCTGCTGTCTGCCACTGTAAGCATGGTTGCTGGATGGGCTACACAGCTTCTCTTGTGCTTAGGTTACCTGGTCACCTGGAGGCTGTTCTCAGCAATAAATGGAGCTATAAATTAGTTTCCTTGGTTGGGTTCAGTGGGAGAAGTAACTCTAAAGCTGGTTATGCTCCTTGTTGTTTTAACTGAAGCCAACCTTCACTCCAAGTTCCTTGGCCAAATAGGTCCATTTTTATTCCTGTAAACTATCTTATCTGACTGCCTTTCTCTAAGCTCAAGTACCACTGGGCCACACAACCTCCAGGTGTTCTCATCAGCCCTTCCAATCAGAGAAGCCAATCAGAGAAGGTTATGCTCCTTGTTGTTTTAACTGAAGCCAACCTTCACACCAAATAGGTCCATTTTTATTCCTGTAAACTATCTTATCTGACTGCCTTTCTCTAAGCTCAAGTACCACTGGGCCACACAACCTCCAGGTGTTCTCATCAGCCCTTCCAATCAGAGGAGCTGGGAACCACAGTGAGTGGGTTTGTGTCTTGAGTGCACAGGAAGGGAAGAGTTTCTCTGGGCAGGTCTCAATTTTTGCATATAGGCTCTCTTGTGGGGAGGAACAGGGAGCTACTCTCAGCCTTCACTATGAATTCATCCTCCTTGCTGTGTATATAAGGTGAATTCTCCACACCCAGTACTGTCTTTTCTTTGGAGGCAACCATATCTATTTGATTGTTGCTGGACTACACAACTTCTTTCCCTCTGTTCATGTGAGGCCAGGAGACACTCTCCACAGCAGGTGGGGCTGTGACTCAGCACCTCACCTGGGAACAAGAAAACCAAGTTCTAGGGTTAGCAACACTCCTCATTTGAGAATCAAAGTCAAGCAGATCTACACCCCACTGGGTTCACTGGTCAGAGTGTGCCACCGATATGGTTCTGCAGATAAAGAAAGCCAGTGGTTTGGATTACTGCTTGAGCACCGCAGGTATAAACTTGGTCTCCCAATATCTATGTGTTGGTCATTACAAACCCCTTCCCTGTTCTCTATCACAGTCAGATTCCAGTGGTTGAGCCCCATAAATTCCCCTGTACTCCTGGTGGGTCAATATGAGGACAGAGGCTTGCACAAAGTGACCCACAATTCTGGGGGTGGGTACTGGTTGTGCCCCAAGGGTTCTTTCTCTTTTCCCATTGGAAGAACTGTAGGCTCAGGAGAATTCTCTTCACCTGCTGCTTCACCAGCCTAGGAGAGGGACAATGCATTCAGTGTGTAGCCATTCCTCTTACCCTTCTAATGTGGTACAGGGGTATGTTTCAGCCTCACTCTCAGGTTCCAGGATTCTCTCAGGAATGTCCAGTTCTTGGATAGTTGTTATTTGTTCCTCTTATGACAGGGAGCAAAGTCAGGAATAACCTACATAACCATCCTGGTGACATCCCTTTCCTGGTATTCATTGGTAATAATAGGCCTGTTCCTATTCCTTGCATTCTGCTAACATCTGCTGCTGACATTGTGCCTAAAACATCCAGGACACTTTGTCTTGGCTTAGCCATAGCCAGTTGCCCTTATCTGCAGAAATACCTCCAAACTTCTTGCTCACTATATATCAAAGGTGCTGAGTCTCTGTATTTCTTCTTTTGCCTGCCTCCCTCTGCCCAGATGGTTATCCCCTCTTTGATGCCTGGATGTCATCACCTTTGCCACATGCTTTCCTTAAAGGCCAATAGAATTTACTCCTGAAGGGGCCAAAACATTCTCTTTGTCATTGGAAGATGTGTATCATCTTAGGATTTTTCTTGTTGGCAACACTAACCTTAATAGAAATAACTTCATCTATTTAAGATGCAAAATAAAATTAAGCATATAAGTTGTCTAAGAGTAAATTATTTTTATTATTTTTTTTTAATTTTTTTTTTCAAAGTTTATTTATTTTTGGGACAGAGAGAGACAGAGCATGAACGGGGGAGGGGCAGAGAGAGAGAGGGAGACACAGAATCAGAAACAGGCTCCAGGCTCTGAGCCATCAGCCCAGAGCCTGACGCGGGGCTCGAACTCCCGGACCGCGAGATCGTGACCTGGCTGAAGTCGGACACTTAACCGACTGCGCCACCCAGGCGCCCCAAGAGTAAATTATTTTTAAAAAAGAATAATTGTTTTTCCATCCCAAGACTTTTGTTCTCTTTCCCTCCGGATACACACATTCATTCTAACCTATGCCCATCATCTCAGTAGTTTTCCTATAAGAGTTTGGTAGAATTGAAAGAGCACTGAACTTGCCTTTGCACTTATTGCTATGGTAAACTTGGACAATTGAGTTAGCCTTGGTCTATTGGCCTTGCTCTGTTAATTTATGAGATGGACATAATATCTGCCGCACAACATGGATGTGAGCATCAAATGCACGGAAGACTTGGACAAGGTAAACAGTCGGTGCATCTTGTTTCATTTCCTTATTTACTAAAACCTTATGAATATATATTTCAGTATATGCCTTGTACATAACATATTGAGTGAAATTAAGCTTTCAGATAAAAACAAAAATCTTACCACCATATCAAAAATGTAATGTGTTCCTTTCCATACTTTGTCCACATACATACACTGTCCCAGTACAGATATTTTGTATTTTCCATTTTTCTTTTGACATTAAATGACAATTATTTTAACAGTGTTATAAAATCTTTAGAATATCAACTAAATGGCTTCATATATTGAAGGATCATTATTAATATTTCCCTGATATTGAACTCTTAGCTTATTTCTAAATTTTGTCATACCAAATAGTTTTTGTAGTGATTTGAGTCTTTTTGTTTCTCTGTTTCTCTGTCTCTGTCTCTCTCTCTCTGTCTCTCTGTCTCTCTGTCTCTCTGTCTCTCTGTCTCTCTCTCTCACACACACACACACACACACACACAGAGAGAAATAAGTAAAAGCTTTACTTTTCTAAGTATCTGCAATACACCATATGGTAAGCTTTACGGAGAGGGCTGTCTCTGTACAGGAGTCTCTGTGTGGGTCCTTGACATTTTTGTTCTTTACATGTATGTGTTTATTTACGATGCTAATAAAAGTTGCAACAATAGCAACAACAGCGAATTCCAATAAAAGTTGCAACAATAGCAACAACAGCGAATTCCAAACTTTAACACTGTCTGAAAGCCAGCCCGTTGTCAGACCTTCTTTTGCTTTATCAGCAATTACTCAAACCACTGCAAAACTTTTCTGATCCAGCCAATTGGCCAAGGGCTGGAAGTTGAGGGGGGAGGGAATAAGCAGTGATGCTATGCTGAATGTCGGTGCTGAATTCTGCTAAGGAGCAGCCAGCAGCAAACAAAAAAGAGACTGGAGAAGTTGTCACATGGAGGCATAAGGCCATGTGTCACCTCACCAGCTGAGCACCAGCTCATGTCACCCTCCCTTGAGTGCAAGTACATTGGGGGTTACTTGCAAGGCCTCAAATGACATCAGATTGGGGATGTCCAAATGGCCAACTAGGCAGGTGGGCCTTCCCTGTGGCCAACACGTTTAGCATTTCTAGTTAAGTGTCCTTTAGTTTAAATATAATTAACCTCCTCCTAAGTGTCAGGAGTGAAGTGATTGCAGGTGTTTTTAAGCGAGGACATAATGAAGGCAAATAATACATATAGTCCCTTAAAGAGTAGATACAATTGCTTATAACACAGAGAGTAATAAGAAGAAAAGGGCCTTTTTGAACAGAGATCATTTTCAAAATTGAGAAAGGTCTCAAGAACATCTCCTACATGCAGCATTTTACTAAGAAAATGTTTAAAAAGACCCTGGAAATGTTCTGAAAATAGTTTCCATTAGTAATAGAAAATAACAATCTCCTTTAAGAAAAAAATATCTGACCTTTCCAAATGCAAAGTGATACCTTGTTACAGCTTTAATTTGTAAACTTTTGAGGTTAAATAATCCCCCCCCACACACCAAAACGAACAAACAAAACACACACGTGCGCGCACGCACACACACACACACACACACACACACAGAGTATGGCTTTAAAACTTCTGAGTTGAAGGTAAGTTGGAAATAATCTGTTTGTAACTCCAAAACCATTTTTATAGCTAAGGTATCTGAGGCCCAGAAATATAAGTGATTGGTTAGGTCATTTAAATAAACTAGAGGCGAGAATTCAAGTGTTTTGAAGCTCAGTCATGTACATGTTCCATTAAGAAAAGTTGTACAAAATCTAGCTCAAGTGATGTCTAACTGGGAAGTTTTCTGTCATTTCACACTATGTCCTCAGATTTTGGCGGGCTCAGATTCCACTTCTTACCTTGATTCAGTATTTGTGTGATTCTCCTTCATCAAACTGCTGTCCACGGAGAGACTGAAGGAAGCAGGCTGGGGTTCAAGCCCGGGTTTCTCTTTGTAAAGCTCTGAGTCCAACACAGAAGCAAGGGGAGGGAGGCATTCCATCCTGGCTCTTTCACTCATTCCCTCCTCCATGGCCTCAACTTGTCTTGATCGGTGATTTGTTTCTGTCTGTGGTCTGCCTCCCTCAGCTGAAAGTGAGTGCCATTAGGACAGAATTCTCATCTCCCTAATTTCTGACAGTAGTCCTAATCCACTGAGAACATAGAAGGTGCTCAGTAAGGACCGGCTTCAGAAATAAGAGAATAATCTTATAGAAACTATGTAATCTCTGCAGAATGAGGAGTCTGTGTCAGCAAGGGTGAGATGCCATGACATGTGTAAAGCCATTGACTCTAGCATCTAGAATGTGACAGGTGCTTAACAAACGGTTTGCTACTGAAGGGCATTGGTAGTGGTGATAACTGTCCATACTGGAGGGTGGAAGAGACACCCGAAATCATGTCCCGAAGGACACAGAGTGGTTTAATAAAATAATAAATGGTAACAAAGAGCACGATGGGAAGTGATATGAAGAGAATCTGAAGATGAGGCTTTTTGGATAAAAGTCTCATGAGCCTGACAGAACAAGAGAGGGCCATTTAAAGTAGCCTGAGAGGCATAACCATGAGTATGGAATGGGCTCAAACTTCAATCCAGTGACAGTCATTATTTTGGGAGGTGAAATCTATAGCTCTTCAAAAATGTTATTCCTGAGTGATCAAAACATAGCTGATGTTTTTAAAATTATCTTACCGACAGTGTAACTACCTCACTGACAAATTGACAGAGTCTAATCTTAAAAAGGGAATTGAATAAGATCTCACTTCCCAAAAACCATGCAACAATTATCTAAGGCATTTCAGTTTTGCTCCCATCTTCCACTGGTGCAGTAGGGTGAGCATAACTCTGGCTCAAACATGAGCTCCTATTCTGGCTCTATTCTCCATTCATTGTGCTTCCCGCAACAGATGACTTAGGCTCATCACCTCCATTTCCCTATCTGCAAATGAAATTAATAATGGTACGCTGAGGTGTGAAAATTAAAAAAAAAAAAGGAAAAAGGAAAAACACTTGAAAATCCCTCATCCCAGTGCTCAGTACAAGGGAAATTCTGCGTAAATATCAGGCTTTGTTGTTTTAAAATTTTTTTTTAATGATTATTTATTTTTGAGAGAGAGAGACAGAATGTGAGCAGGGGAGGGGCAGAGAGAGAGGGAGACACAGAATCAGAAGCAGGCTCCAGGTTCTGAGCTGTCAGCACAGAGCCCGACGCGGGGCTCAAACTCACGAACTGTGAGATCATGACCTGAGTCGATGTTGGACGCTCAACTGACTGAGCCACCCAGGCGCCCCATTAGGCTTTGTTCTTAATAATATTTCCAATGTTAGTGTCCATATTAAAGACCTGGATGCTATTCCTCACATTTAACCAATTCCTAGCACTATTCATTCATACTTTATTTCATTTTCTGGCCTTTGACAGACTTCCTCCTTCATCTGTGCATGTAATTCTTCAAAAATAATTCCAGTGAGTGGTAGAAGGTAGTTTAGGGAGGAGTCAGCTCTAGATGAAAGAAAGGTAGCTAGAAATAGGAGACCATCATACCTGGGAAGAAGATGCATGTGTTTATTATATTATTCTTTTTACTTTTTGAATACATTTGAAATTTCTTATAAAATAAACGAGAGAGAATGCCTTTATCATTGGTGATTTTATATGTGAACCAAGCTCTAGGGCCGTTTGTAAAGAGGATGAGAGATTTCTGGCGAAGAGCTGGCCCCAACTCACTGTGGCCTGAGATGTTAATGCTGTGATTCATTAGAGTAAGAATATCTCACCTAATGAACTGATAAATTATAAAGAACACACTTGGATAAGTACCTAGCTCTGTCGTTTTAAGTTGGCTTCCCAGAACTCAGTGGAAAGAGTCTCTCTTCAGATGTTTGCTAGAAGCCACCACTGTAACCATCTGGTGCTGGGCTTTTTTCTTTAGGGAGGTTTTTGATGACTAATCCAGTCCCCTTACTTATAATGGATTTGTTCCCCATTTTCTATTTCTTCATGATTCAAAGTTGGTAGGTTGTATGTTTCCAGGTTATCGAATTTGTTGGTGTATGATTGTTCACAGTAGTCTGTTACGATTCTTTGTATTTCTGCAATATCAGTTCTCCTCTTTCATTTCTGATTTTATCTTTTTAAGCCTCCTCTATTTTTTCTTAGTTTAGCTGAAGGTTTACCAACGCTGTTTATCTTTTAAAAAAAAATAGCTCTTAATGTCATTAGGCTTTTGATTTTCTGGTCTGTCTTTTCTTTATTTCTGCTCTGATCTTTATTGTTTCCTTCTTTCATTGATTTTGGGCTTAGTTTGCTTTTCTTTTTCTAGTTTCTTCAGATGTAAAATCAGGTTGTTTGTTTGAAATATATTTTCTTCTTAATGTGGGCATTTATCATAATGAACTTAACTTTTATTGTTGCTTTGGCATCATTGCCTAGGTTCTGATATGTTGTGTGCTTATTTTTGCTTGAAGATTTTTTTTTTAATTTTTTTTAATGTTTATTTAATTTTGAGACAGGGAGAGACAGAGCATGAACAGGGGAGGGTCAGAGAGAGAGGGAGACACAGAATCTGAAGCAGGCTCCAGGCTCTGAGCTGTCAGCACAGAGCCCGACGCGGGGCTAGAACTCACGGACCGCGAGATCATGACCTGAGCTGAAGTCGGCCGCCTAACCGACTGAGCCACCCAGGCACCCCAGCTTGAAGATTTTTTTTTAATTTCCCTTTTAATTTCTTCTTTGACCCGTGGGTTATTTGGAAGTGTGCTGTTAATAGCCACATATTTGCGAATATTCCAGTTTTCCTCCTGTTATTGATTTCTAGTTTCATACTTTGTAATAATTTTTAAAAATCACTTGGTGTGATTCCAGTCTTCTTAAACTGCCTAAGACTTGTGCTGTGATGTATCCCATGGTCTATCTTGGAAAATGGTCTGTGTGTGCTTGAGATAAATGTGTATTCTGATGTTGTGGGATGGAATGTTCTCTAAATATCTGTTAGGTGTATTTGGTCAAAAGTATAGTTTAAGTCTAATGTTTCCTAGTTGATTTTCTGTCTGGATGACCTATTCATTGTTGAAAATGTGGTATTGAACTCTCTTGCCTTATCGTAGAATTGTCTATTTCTCCCTTTGGACTTTTTATTGTTTGCTTAATATATTTAGGTGCTCCAATGTTCAGTGTATATATATTTACAATTGTTATATCTTCCTGATAACTTGATCCCTTTATCATGACATAATGACTTTCTTTGTTCCTTGTTATAGTTTTTGGCTTAAATTCTATTTTGTTTGATGTAAGTATAACTACTTCTATGTTCTTTTGGTTTCCACTTGCTTGGAGTATCTTTTTCTATCCCTTCAGTTTGAGCCTCCTGATGTTTCAAAAGCCAATGAGCCTTTTGTCACTGGCATATGGTAAGGTCTTTTTTTTTCTTTTTTTAATCTGTTCAACCACTCTATGTCTTTTCATTGGAGAATTCAGTGTATTTATATTTAGAATAGTTATTGGTATATAAGGACTTACTGATGCCCTCTTATTAACTATTTTGTGGAGTTTCATAGTTCCCTTGCTTTTCTTCCTATTTTGCTGCCTTCCTTTGTGAATTGATCATTTTCCACAGTGGTATGCTTTGATTTCCCTCTTTTTATCTCTTGTGACTTTACTGTAGATTTTTAACTTCTATTTACAATATGGCTTACAGAAAGCTTACTATAAATGTAACAGTCTATTTTACACTGCTAACATTTTTAACTTCATTTACATCCAACAACCCTACCCTTTTACTCTCCTTATTTTATGTTTTTCATGTCAAAATTTGCATCTTTTATATTGTATATCCATTAACTAGTTACTGTAGCTACTGCTATGTTTACACTTGTATTCTTTAATCTTTATTTTTTTAAATTTTTTTTAACGTTTATTTATTTTTGAGACAGAGAGAGACAGAGCATGAATGGGGGAGGGACAGAGAGAGAGGGAGACACAGAATCGGAAGCAGGCTCCAGGCTCTGAGCTGTCAGCACAGAGCCCAAAGTGGGGCTCGAACTCATGGACCTCGAGATCGTGACCTGAGCTGAAGTCGGACGCTTAACCGACTGAGCCACCCAGGCGCCCCTTCTTTAATCTTTGTAATAGAGTTAAGTAATTAACACACCACACTATAATATTAAAGTATTCTGACTCTGACTATATGTTTACCCTCACAGTGTGTTGTATTTTTTTTATATGTTTTCATATTACAAACTAGTACCCTTTTGTTTTGGCTAGAAGGAATCCTTTTGGTGTTTCTTGTAAGGCAGGTCTAGTGGTAATGAACTCTTTCAGCTTTTGTTTGCTAGGAAAGAATTTATCTCCCCTTCATTTCTGAAGGACAACATTGCTGAGTTAAGTACTCTGCCTGGCAGTTTCTTTTTTTCAACACTTTGACTACATCATCCAATTTCTCCCAGCCGACAAGCCACTCCTGAGAAATCTACCGATTGCCTTATGTGAGTTCTTTTGTGTGAGATTTTTTTCCCCCTGTTGCTTTAAAAATTTTCTCTTTACCTTTGATTTTAAATAGTTTCATTATAACGTATCTTGGAGAAAATCATTGTGGATTGAAATTTGGGGATGACTTATTCGTTTAATGAACACGTAAGTCCAAATCTCTCTGCGGGTTTGGGAAGTTCACATCCATTATTTCCACCATTTTCCTTACCTGTTCTCTTTCTGGGACTCTGATGATGCATATGTTGTTTCCTTTAATGATGTCTCCTGAGTCTCCTATCTCCTAGGCTTCCTTCATGATTTTCCATTCTCTTTCCTTCTTTTTTTTTTTCCTTTTTCTCTCTTTCATTTTTTCTTCTCTTCTGATTGAATTAATTTCAATTGCTCTGTTGTTTAGCTCTTTGTTTCTTTCTTCTGCTTGGTGAAGTCTGTGATTGAAGCTGTCTATTAAGTTTTTCACTTTAGTTATATTCTTTTAGCTCTAAAATTTGTTTGGTTCTTTTTTATGTTTTCTCTTTGTTGAACTTCTCGTTTGGTTCTTGCATTGTTTTCCTGATACTTTTAACAGCTCTCTGAGTATCTTCACAACAGTCATTATTAATTTTTGCTGGGAAATTCCTGGATCTCCGTTTCTTTGGGGCCAGTTACAGGACATTTACTATATTTTGGGGAAGACTCACATTTTCCTGATTCTCTGTGATCCCTATATCCTTGCATTGCTGTTTGAGGATTTGAAGAAGCTGTCACCGATTTCAGAGTTTATGGACTGACTTTGGTAAGGGACCACTTTCACTTGGGAGTGGAAGCACAGTAAAGCATGCCGTGAGTGACACAGGGCACCAAGTATGTTGGGGGGACGGTGGCAGACCAGTTTTGCTGTGGCAGGATATCTCTTTGGCTTAGACAGCTGGGGTCCACAATGCCAACAGCTGCTTGTTCTTTGGCATGCCCTGAGGCGCTCCACAGCGGCTTCAAGGGCTGTTGACCTTAGTGGTCCCTCCAGGTCCAGTGACTGGGGACCAGGACAGACAGTGGTGATGGCTGGAGTTTGTGTTGTGCCCACACTCAGCTGTGGGGTCTGCCCCAGATGCCTATGTAGGGACAGGGTCCACACTCATACACAGTGGTGGGGCCAAGGCAGGCAGAAAAGGCTGTTGGCTTTTGGCTCACTGGTAGCTTCAGGGCCCTGGTTGTTGACGTGCTCTCCTGCGGCTGCACAAACTACATTGCACATGCACATTGCAGTGGAGCTGATGACCGGGATCAGGCCAGAGGCGTGCAGGTGCACATGCAGGGGTTCTGGCATATTCTGTTCTGGTTGCACAGTACCTCCCAGGCTAGTGTAGCACAGTAGATGCCAGTGATGGGTATGAAAGCAGCAGCACCCACGGGCATTCCGGAGGGGTTAGCCCCAAGTCCTTGCACAGGGATGCAGCTGCAAGCATCTACACTGACATTTTATACTTACCCAGATGCAGAGGCCTGGGCTGGCTGCCAGCTGCAGTTCCCACACTCCACCTCGGGGAGTGGAGGGGTTGGGGAGGAAGTTGGAAGACACTCTAGCAGCCGGTATCAGCAAACCGAAACACCTGCGGGACAAATGCTCGTGAAATCTTCAAGGGGGTGCATGGTGACTGTGCTGCCCGTTAGTTTCGTTCGTGTCAGAATTGACTGGGTTTGCCTGCAAAACAGCTCACCGTGAGCCACCATCACCCCTGCTACAAGGCCGCTACTGGGAGTCCCTGCTTTTCCCCCTTAATCCTGAAAGGGCGGGCCTATGCCGGCCCACTCCATCTTGTTCTGTGTTCTCCACCTTGAGTGACTATGTCCCCGACATGACCCCTTTTCCGGGAAAATCGCAGAAACCTCAGATCGAGCCTCCTCCCCTTGAGTAACCTCCTGCTCACCCGTTCAAACTTCCTGATCAAAACAGGCCCAGTGACCTGCGTAACAGGACTCTGACCTTTCCCCAGCCAATCGGCTGCCCCTAGACCCCTATAAAACCTTTGTGCTTTTGAAACTCGCTCTCTCTCTCCCCGGTATCTCACCGCTGCGTCGGTGTAGGTAGGGGACTGAGCTGGAGCTAGCTCGAATAAAGGCTCTTTTGCTTTTGCATCAGACTCGGCTCCCTGGTGGTCTTTGGGGATCACGAATTCTGGGCATAACAATCCTAGACATATCTGTACATCTCAGCTTTGCCAGTCTGGATGAGGTGAGGTGAAAGCAACGTGGGACCTATCTGCAGTGCCCAGAAAAGCTGGGGAAGATGGTAACGCACCCCAATCTTCCGTTTTGGTGATGTCCCTGACTTCAGTTTTTACATTATCATTGTGGCCTCTTGTATAATTTAGAAAGTTGGAGTTACACGTACAAAGTTTTTCAGGAGTTAACACACTGGGAACTTAGTGGCCTGCATTGCATTAGCTATGCTCGTTGATAACAAAAAGCAGACCAACTTTTAGTTTGTTATTCTCTTAAATTCTCTACCTCGCTCCCTCCCTCCCTACCTCTGGTATACTAGAGGTTAGAAGGGCTCTGATAGCAACCCGTGCACACCAGTGCGGAAGCTCAAAAAGACAGCGGATAATTTAGACTCTCTCACTTTTGCTACAGATTAAGTAAAGGCGAGTGTCAAAATATTTTTCCAACAAATCCTTGGCTCCAAAACTTAGTGTACATCCTGGCAGATGGAACCGGACATTTTTATAGAAAGAGTCCATTTCCCGGTCCCATGTAGATAAAGTCGAAGTGACTTTATTTCATATAAGTTTTTTTTTTTAATTTTTTTTTCAACGTTTATTTATTTTGGGGACAGAGAGAGACAGAGCATGAACGGGCAAGAGGTAGAGAGAGAGGGAGACACAGAATCGGAAACAGGCTCCAGGCTCTGAGCCATCAGCCCAGAGCCAGACGTGGGGCTCGAACTCACGGACCGTGAGATCGTGACCTGGCTGAAGTCCGACGCTTAACCGACTGCGCCACCCAAGCGCCCCTCATATAAGCTTTTGAATAGGTACATGAATGGTGTCAGGGAAAAATGGTACAATATGCTGGATATCTAGTGAGAGTGCAATAAATATTTCTTTAATTGAATTGGGTTTTAGCCAAAAGCATGTATCATATCCGCCAACAAGAAAACAAACCACCACATTGCTTGGAGCATGTGAAAAGTTGCCCCGACAGCTCTGATCTGTTTAATGGTCACATTGATCCTGCATCGTGTTGATTTCCTACAGAGTTAATTTCTCACTTCTCCAGATTGTAATATCAGCACAGTTGCATATCTTTCTGCTTCTTACTGAAAAATATCATCACAGTCCATGTCCAAATAGCTGAAATGCAAGAAACTTATGACAAATTTAAACTCTGTTCCATTTTGACAATTGTGAGCAAAGTTAATCCGTTGGAAACTGCTTGTGCAATGTGTTTGAGTAAGGTTGTTTTACTTTACATCTTTGAAATGTGAAAGCACACCCCTGATAAGGTTTGATATTGAGGCCTTGGGGATGGAAAGTATTACTAGACTGAAGAGATGATATCAAGGATTACAGGACTAAGTTGACAAAGAAGATTTAAAGATTAAGTACTCTTAGAAATCCTGAAAACACGAAGCCCCTCTCCTAATTTAGTTCACCTGGACATGATTTCAGAACTGCTAACAGCAAGCAGGATGATCTTTAGAAAATCACAAGATACCTCCAGACCCACGATGGAATGAGATACCATACCTAAATCAGGGTAGCTATTACCTGGAACACACTGGAAACCAAAGGCTATTCAAATATGATACTATCACTCTAGTGGCTGATAAATAGTCATGCTCCAGGCCTTCCTAGCGCTTGTCCCCACCCCTCCTCTCCCTTGGGGCCCTCCCTAATTAATGCGCATAAGCAATGGCTGTTCAACATTTTGGTTACCACCTCTTTACAAAACTGCCGTGTACATCGTTCATACCCAGTAAATAACCACCAACTGATCAGTCATCCATGTGGAAGTACTTTTAATAGTCAGACATGCCATGTAATTATTACATATTATTTAATATTTGTCAATATATAACCCCTTTGAGGTTGTTTGCCCTTAAAAATGGATGATGATTAGCATCATTCCTTTTCAAATACGCATAGGATGCACTAATGAAAAAATACAAGAACACAAGTCACATCAGCCAAAACACAGAATTTCAGCCATATGCCACATTTGGAGAGCACCATGGGGCTGCCAAAATAGCCTTTAAGAAGCCAGATGTCACTGCTGGGGAAATACTTTTCACTCCCGCTCATTTAATTCTTACACTACTAATTAGCCTTAGCCCACACAGAACTAAAACTAATCACTGAGAAAAGATGCCCTGACTCTTGCCGTTATATTTAAATTTCAGACTTTCTGCTATCGCTTCTGTGGGTGCGTCCTCTGTTTCCTGTGCCTTCTCCCCATCTGCTTCCCCCCCTTCCCTGGCTCTGTGCTCACGATGAAGTTAACCAAATGGCCCTGTCTCCATTTGGAGGTCAGAGGAGGGCTGAAATCCAGCAAGGCCAAAACACAACTCTCAATCCTACCCCCATCTCAAGCTGTTCCTTCTCTCAGGAAATGACCAACGTATCATTTCCGGTTTTCAGAGACAATAAATCCTTTGAAGCTTCTTCGCTTTCTCATTCTTTCCCAGTTGACAGCCAAGACACCCAAGCATTCACTCTGAGAAGTTTTCCAGAAATTGAAACTTTCTTTTGCCTTTATCTCTTGTCTGGGTTCCTGCAAGAGGCTCGTGTGTGGGTTCCCAGATACGACTCTCATGTTCCACTGTCTACTCTCCAAATATCAGACTTGGAAGATTTAGGTGCGTCTGTGCAATGCCTCTTCCTATAACCCTCATTTGGCTTCCCTTCTTACTAAGAGGAAAGCCAAATCCCCTGCCATGGTCTATGAGGCCCTCCCTGCTCTGTCTGCCTCTAGCTCTCTCCTCTGCAATAACACTGTTCTTCCTAAAATGAGCCAAGGATAATCCTAGGTACTTGCTATTTTTTTTCCTGTATTGGATAATCTTCTAGACAGAATCGCTTCCCTCTGGTATCCATTCCAATGTTAACAAAAAAAAAAAAAAAAAAAAAACCACAAAACTTTCTTCTTTACTCTTTATAAAACAGCAAACCATCACATGAAACACATATTACCACCCCCATGCTTTATCCTTTCTAGGGCACTTATCACCATCTGAAATATTACATAAGTACTTGATGCATTTTTAGATCGCCATCCCTGTAACAGAATATAAGCCCCAGAAAAGGAAGGAATTGTTTCTTTGTTTATTGCTCTATTCCCATTGCCTGGGGGCTGGGCGGTCACGTAGTAATCAGTAAATACTGTTAAATGATTAGGTCAAGGGTCTGCCGCATATTAAGCACCTTACTTGGTACTAGGGATACAGAGATTTTAGAAAATTATCTTTCTCTCAGAGTTACTACAGGTTTCTTTTCCTGAGTTTGGGCTAGGAACAGAGGGAACCATGCCCTGTCTATGTATCAGACTATATATTTGGTTAATTTTCTTCAAATAGATGTACCTACACCTGCACTGTCTCAAGTAACTGGTGCTGAAACTAGATTTGATTCTATCTGGAAAGTGAATGAATTCTTTGGATAAATTTAGACTATGAAAATGAGAAAAATATTAAATCCGTCCCTTCTCATGAATGTGCTCAGAAAAAGTGATTAATTCTAAATCAATTCAATAGTAATTACTAGCTAATTAGAAAAAATAATTGAGAAGGTTGGAATAAATGAAAATTGAATATGTATGCAGGACATGTTTATTTACAAAGTAGGTTAAAAGGTGAAAAGGAATGTGAGTGTTAAACACCAACTGAATATGCTTCTTCACAAGGTTCTTTTCTGTAACCACTGATGCTGCTTGTGGGGAATTTCACCTCAAAATACTAAGAGGTTTGTGGGGTAATGGGTTGTATACAAGTAAAAGGATTTGGCCAAATTCACACGTAGAAGAGGTGATGCCAATACCTCTTGATTTCACTATCCAAAATAAAAATTCACTATTCAGTGCTTGAATCTATGTCGATCTTTCATCAAGATGTATGTCTTAAACGCTCCTGTGATGACAAACTATTATTTTTAATTAGAATATTCAGCTTTTCCCTAAACAATAACACCAAGTAGGCAATGTCTGAAATGAGCCTATGTAATATAAACATTATTAATTTGCAAAATAAATTCTCTTTGCTAGTTTTTCTAAGTGAGGATTTATAAAATTGCTATTTTACATTGCCAATGAATTCTGCAAATCAAAATAAAATTACTTGAAATGCTAATGTTATTCTGTATTCCTGATTAAGTCAACCAGATTAATTTTATAGTTATTTGCAATTTATAACGAAATCCGTATTCATTTTTGCCACTCAGTCTACTGGGTACAGTTGCTAAACATTTCTATCAATATTGCAGACAAGATAGAGCACCTGATTAATCCAAATACCTAAACATAGTTGCCTGAATTTAGCTAATTTATCTTGTATTGACAAAATCAAAAGTACGTAAGAAATAAGCATACAGAATGTGACTCACCATCTTGCAAATGTCAACCATATTGGGAGGCAAGATTATGTGTGGAAGGCTTGCTTGATTTGAATTTTCCAGCATAATTGAAAATACATTTTAAGGAATTTCACATATGAGAAATAATCTGATTACAACAGGACAAGAAAAATTAGACTCGTGATAACATTCTCATTGAAATACTTAGCACTGTGCTTGCACTCGATGATTATATCGAGTCAGTTCTCCAAATTGGCAGTAAAAATGTGATTGCCTGAGAAATAAAATAATAAAAAACTGTACAACAAATATATGAAGTCTACATTGTAACTTTAGAACAAGCCAATAACAGGAGAATTGATAGTGTTTCCTCCTTGATCTTCTAGAGTTATCATTTGAAACTATTCATATTGTGATTTGGTGTCAGTAGGTACAATGTTCAAGAATTTATACCTTTCTCCTTACAGCATAGGACAAAATTATAAAATCAAATCCTTTTATCAGGGATTAATTAAGGAAAAGACCATCTCCCTGGGAAAATGTATATTCAATACAATTCTCTGTATTTTCTCCAACTTTACCCACGTATATGTTCCTTGATCATTGCTTTTTCTGACACAGACTCAATGATTTTTTTTTATTTTTAAGTTATTCATGTATGTATTTATTTTTATTGAAGTACCATTGACATACTATATTAGTTTATATTAGCTTTGGGTATATGACATAGTGATTCAACAAGTCCAGATAGTATGCAATGTTCGCCATTATACAAGTTGTTACCGCCTATCACCACAGAAAGTTCCTACAATGTTATTGACTGCATTCCCTACGCTGTCGTTTCACCTCTGTGATTTATTCATTTTATAACTGAAGTTTTAACTTGTTAATACTCTTCACCTATTTTTCCCAACCCCTCCACCCAAGAGAAACTCAATTCTTGCTAACACCTTGAAAGTAGATTATGTCCTCAATTTTGACTCTCTGGCTAATTTAACTTTACATCTGGGCCGATACTGTTGACCCAGCACATCCCTGAGAACGTTTCATCTGAGCTTTTGATAAAGAGTCATACTTCTTGGCTCTGTAAATGCACAAGTTTTCAAGTACCGATTACACTCTCCTTTTAAATAAAATGATGTGTTTCTTCAGTTGACAGTGAGATCTTTTTTTTTTCTTTTTTGACAGTGAGATCTTTGAAAGTGTGGATCAAGTGTTCATTATAACTAAAACCAAAAACCCTCACACAGTTCCTAAGTACTTAGAGGTGATTCAACACATGCTTGTTGGACTTAATGAAATAAAATTGAATTGACCTTAAAAAGCAGAAAACATTTTTAGTATGTCCTAGAAAATGCCTTACTTTGTGTTTATTGGTCTCAACAACAGTGTGCCAAAGACTGTGGGTGTGTAACAGTGAATAGATGTCTTGCAGGCTCCAGGGATAGAATAAGAAAATGCAAGGAAAAACTCTGTCGACAAGAACCATTAGCATTTACTCACACATCCATTCACAGAGCATTTACCAAAGACCTACTCTTTGCAGGACACTGAGCTCATTTCTGGCAGTACAGAGACATCTCTTCCCTCAAAGTTCTTCAAACCTAGTGGAACGTTTTCAGTTATGTTACAGTATGTTATCCATGCAGAGATAATGTTTGGTTTTTTTCCACAGAGTAGTTGTTTGCCTTGGTACCTCATTTCTTACATTCACTCTAGTACAAAGTCATGCCAAGAAGTTAAATTAATGCGGACAACACGTTAACAATGACCTTAACCTCCAAATATGAGCAGGTGGACTGGATATGGTTACTAACAAACCCCCGTAAGCCTCAAGCATTCAGTAGTCTTTGGCTTCCCTCACAAATACGATGTCTCCCACATAACACTGACTAGCATATGTTGCCCCTTCTGTTCCTGGATTAGAGCCTCCTTGTCTTCTAGACACCAAAACCCAGGCATCGTTCATTCCCACCTCAACATGGAGCTCTCTCTGGCCCTCTAGTTGGTCTTCACAGAAGGGAGAAATATAGTACCCTCAGACTGGTCCCTCCTTCTCTCCAAAGACTCCCTACTTTCATGCTGAATCCACGGCCTCTGACCCCCTGATACCCAGAGCAGGCATCGCTGTCACCAATAGAATAGAGGAGTTTTGCTATAGAGCTCTTCAGTGTGAGTTACTGTCCACACTTCTGGCTTCACTGTGTACATCCGTGTGTTGGATCACTTGTTTTTCTCTTTTCCAAAGAACAGTGTTTGAGTACAGAGAGGCGAGCAGAACAAAATGTGACCTCTGCTTCTAGGAAGTTTACATTCCCTGAACACGGAGTGCGTTTTAGGTCTATGTGCCTTTGCTCATGCTGTTTTCTTCTTTTCTGCTTTGGTTTTCAAAAGGCGAGACATGAAGACCGCTACTTTTATGAGTGTGTGTGTGTGTGTGTGTGTGTGTACGTTTCACATCATGTCCACTTTTCAAACACATACACACAGGTGCACACACACAGCTCCTAATCCAATAAATCTTTTACTATAAAAAAAGCTACATGTAGATTACATTACCCTTCCCTCTTTGCCGTCTATAAGATGTAACACCGTATCTAGAACATAGCATGTCTTCATTGATCACCTAATAAGTAGTGTGTATATAAGTAAACAAATGAACAAATGATGGGCCCGAGTTTGCAATCATCCACTTACGTGGAGGCAATTAAATTTTTTCTAGTCTGAGTCAAATATTGACAGTCTCTGCTTGTGTGACTATTATACATCCCCAAGACCCTTGACATCAGCTAAGCCAAGTGGCCTATTTTGGCCAGTAAGATGAGCAGAAACGTTAAAAACAATTGTCTAGTTCTCTCATCTGCCTTCTCCCCCTGTTCCCTGAGATGAGTATGTCCCAGATAAGAGCTTCGTCTTCAGTGTGATTCTAGGGTAGAAGGAATTTGGAACAGTACATCAGATGGCATTTACTTGTACAGAGGGCAACAAGTAAACCTTTGCTGTTTTAAGCATTTGAGATCGGTGGGTTGTTTTTCCTATAAGCACAATGTAGTCTAAGCTACATGATTAATGGGATGCCAAGGATCCCATTATTTGATGGAGGAATTATCCAGGACTCCTCACAGCCTGAGATTTGGAAATCGTTTAAAGGAAGAATGTTTTATCATTCTCTGAGAATGGACTGGGCATGAAGTAATTACAGTTGTTGAGATTTTACTATATTCCTGCTCTCCATAGTGTTTTACATTTTGCAGTTATTCTAGAGGCAGTGACTGACATGAATATGGAGAGGTCGTTCCTTGGGTGTTTATTTTGCATCCTTGCAAGGTGTGTGTGGGCATGTGTGTGGGATGAGGAGATGTGATTGTAGAAGAGGCCTGCGACCTTCATGGCTGCTTGCGCTCATAACGTCCATGGGTTTTCTAGAGTAGTTCAAGCTCCTATCCTCTTTTTCTTCAAGTAGGCTTTGTGCCCAACACAGAGCAGGGCTTGAATTCACTACCCTGAGATCAAGACCTGAGCTGAGATCAAGAGTCAGATGTTTATTCAACTGAGCTCCTCAAGTTCCTATTCCATAACATACTTATTTGGAAAATGGGTAGTGATACAGCATAATATAATAGTGAAAACAAATACCATATGTTAGGTGGGAAAATCTCCATGGAATTTTTTCTCTTTGTGTTAGGTCCCTGTGTTACTATTAATGGGGGAAAGGGACCATCTCACTTCTGATTTTTCCTAATGAGTCAGGGGAGTGTGGATGGAAGAAGGCAACCCTGTCTCGTGTGAACCTGTCCCTGGTGGAGTAAAAGAAAAAAGTAAATATAATTTAAATTTAAAACTAGTTCCAAGTGCCTATAGTTCCCCAATATCAACTAGATAAGAAAAGATGATTCACAAACTATTTTTTATTCAATGAATAAAGGGAAATCAGAAAGCAAATAAAAATGTAGCACTTAATGGCATGCTAGCTGAAGGAAATTTCACTTGGAATTACCAGTGCGCAGAATTGGAAACTATCTTAAAGCCTCACAGACCAAAATCATCCTTTTACAGCGTGAAAACTGAGGCATGAAGAGAGAAAAGTGTCTTGCTTAAGATCATTCTAGTAATTAGCTCATACAAGATGGTTTAAGACATTTCAGGACATCAGAGTTTGGTTGAGCTGAAATTTTGTCCTCGTAGAAAAGAGTATTAATGTAAATTTCATTTTTTTCTGACTCCCTGATGGGAATGTAGGTAGTAGTTAAAACTTACCTAACCACTGGGTCCTGTGCTACTTGAAATCTACACCTTACAATCAATATCTTTTATTTACTTTAACATTTGTCCAGTTACATTCTAATTTAGTCCATCATGCAGGGAACTGAATTCTGACAAGCAAATGTATCATATCAGGAGGCAAATGGAATCCTTAGGAGAATAACGACCTTGTGTTTACTTTTTATTAGCCTGTCTTTCAACTCTTGATTACTTTAGGTTAATGGTCTAACTTTAGAGCTCAGAGGACAAAAGTCATTATATGCCAACACAGCTAAGTGGCCACCTACACAGAAGCTAAAGTTTTAATGAGCATTAAGCAGGTTCCACCGAGTTAGGATCTGTGAAAAGGATTCCGGGGTGTTTTAAGTGACGCTGTTTGCATTGATTAACATAAGACATCAGATGCTTGATTCCCTTTAATCTTGTAAGACACTTCCAGCATCAGATAGAAACATTCATCCTGCTAAAGAATACTGCTATTTGTAAAAGCTTGGACTTGGTTAGTAGGTATCTCTCTAAGATAACAATGTTAACAATAGCAAGAATAATAGGAAAGATGAGTGGGCATTCAATCACTCTTGAGTGTAATTTTATCTGCTCTGTTAACATACTAGTTAGTATTATCTCAAAAGTTGTCTCTTTACAGGGAACTAAGCCCAAGACCTTTTAGGAAAGGCAGGTTGGGATCAGATACCAGAGTGGAGGCTCTTGCAAGGTAGGTAAGAAGTGCCAAGACATCGGAAAGAACCACAAAAAAGAAGCTGGGAAGGCCAGAACAAAATAAAGCAAAACAAAAATTCAAATATTTACCTAATCCCTGGCTACATAAGGAAAGTTATACTGAAGTTAACCACAAACATTTAAGTCTGCATTCTGCAGTTGTGTCTTCAAAGCAAGGCTAGGCAAAGAAAGATATCCTTGAGTTCTATTATTTCAAGAAGCAAGAAAATGAACAAAATGAGGTGAAAATGAGGGGGTGGGGAATGAGATGGGAACCTGGGACTCTTTGGGATCTTTGTTGGGTATAGAACCACTCACTTTTTCCCAAATATTTCATTTTTCTGATTCCCTGACTCATTGCTCTAAAATGTCTCTGTTAAGATATAAACAGAGGTCACATTCTGGGCCCTACTCTCAAGAACCCCTAATATGAAATGATAGAGAGACAAGTCTCTGAGAGCAAGACAGCAAGACAAAGTGGGGGAGGGGCAGAGAGAGAGAGAATCCCAGGCAGGCTCCACACTCGGCACAGAGCCTGACATGGGGCTTAATCCCAAGACCCTGGGATCATGACTTGAGCTGAAATCAAGAGTCGGATGCTGAGCACACTGAGCCACCCAAGCGCTCTAATAGTGAGACAAGTATTTGATGAGAACCATTAGAGTGCTTTCTGAGTTCAGAGGGGGCAGACATTTTATGTGGTTAAATCAGGGATACTTCACAGCAACAAAGAAAGTAGCAGAAAGGCACTGTGTTATATATATGTGATATATATATATGTGTGTGTGTGTGTATGTGTGTGTGTTATATATATATAGTGTGTTATATATATGTGTGTGTGTGTGCGTGTGTGTGTTATATATATATAGTGTGTTATATATATATGTGTGTGTGTGTGTGTGCATGTGTGTGTGTGTATATATATGTGTGTGTATATATATATATATATATATATTAAATATTCCAGGCTCTGGAATCATCTGTAGGTCAGATACTGGCGCTGTAACTTACTAGTCATTTACCCTTGGGCAAGGTAGATTAGTTAATACTTGAAAAGCCCTTAGAACAGTGGTAGCATTTTTCTGTTTCACTGAAGTAAGCTTTCAGTCTGAGATGGAAACATAGGCTACGGACAACAGGGAGAGATTGAGCAGGGAAGGCCATCTAGGCGAAAACGTCCTGAAAACCCAACAGAATTGAGCAGAGCGGGAAGCTGAGAAGCAAGACCAGGCTGGCGTCTCTGAACCCTTCTTGCATTTATCTGCTTCTCTTTCTATGAGACGGATCACTTCACATCACACCGGTGTGTAGCCATGTCATGGCCCCCAACTGATGGAACGAAAGTAGTTAAACACTTGTTCAGTGCATGGATGGGTGTTTTCAACTAGCACAGTCAAACAATCATTGTGACTTTCTACCACCTCTCAGTCTAAGGCCTGAACCTTCTATGAAGTTGTGTGTCCAAATTTTCTGCCATAGTCACCTTCGATTTTAATCCTCTGTGCAACTTCATTCTCCCTGATGGTTCTCCTACCCCACATCCAGTTCCTTTCTTTGTCTTCTTCCAAGTCTACTCTTGCCTGCGGTTTCTCTTTCTTACTAAATCATGAGCTTATCTTCAGCTTTTGGATGAACCCCATCTTCTCCAGAAGTACTCTCTCCTAACTACGTGTCACGATTGCCTCCCCTCAGGCATATCTCTCCAGGGTGAATTTCTTGCAACGAGAGTGTGCATAGACTCATCCATATGTCTCATTTCTTTGACTCCTGTGATCCGTGGGCCTCTGATTGGCCTCATTAAAGGGTTATGTGTGATTTTTTTTTCTAGTGGCTTTCTAGTACAAATACCAGACGCCCGAAGAGCATGGTTCAAAGAAAGAAACGCAAAATGATCAAACTATCTGTTCCCTTAGTAATGCTGCTGGATACCTCCGAGATAGGCTAATAGTTAACATGGTAGGATCTAATTTCAAATTTCAGTAGCAGCTCAATATATAAGGGCTATCAGAGGATCTGAAGGTTAGCCAACCGCAATGCTGATGCAAATGAGATCTGTATCGTTAGGCACATACCATGCGCAGAGGCTTCAGAAGAGGGACTTGAACCATAGTTCACGCCCTAAATCCCGACTGCAAGAGTCCACTGCATCATGCCAGGGGCCCAGGGAGCCGCAGATAAGTGTGGGTTATCTTTTGGAGCATCAAAGATTTGGAAGACACTATTCTTTCTTTGATTAAAGTCAAAACAGATTTGCTGGAGTGTGTAATGCAAAATTGATACAACTTAAAACATTTAACCTGAAACAAAGTCTTTAGATTCCACCAGCTGTTCCAGGCGATTACCTCGGGTGCTCTGGAGTCAGTGCCAGGAAAAAAATATCCTTCTCTGGCGAGCGTATCTCAGGGAGCACCTTCGAGATAGAAGGTGTGCTGCCTTGCCATTGTAATGAGTCAAACTGTTTTGTTTCATTAGAGTAAACGTGTTTGGAATGCTATAATTACTTGTTAGTGAGGAGAACATTTGCTCTAATTAGGTATTCATTAGAAATTCAAAAATCACTTAATATTAGCAATTAAAACTGTAACTGTACATTGAGATTGAGTTTCCCATGTCAGTAAACTAAACAGCCAATGCACGCTCATTCTGAATTTTGCATAACTGACTACAGCTCACGGGGGCACAGAAGGAGAGAGAAAGTAGCAGACTTCATTGGAAAACTTGCATGGGGCGGGGGGTGGGAGGGTGGGCTGGGGAACCAAGATCTGGAACAGCCAATCCCCTCAGAAGTTACTAATATAGAGGGCTGGGCAGAATCTGGTGAACCAGCTAGTCTGGTCAACTAGCTCTGTGCCAGGCACAGAGCTTGGAGAAAGGAGGGTGGGAAGGAAGAGAGAAGAAAGAGGGGAAGAAAGCAACGATTATTCATCCAAGAAATAACTGGGCCCTTTCAATGTGCGGAATAGCCCGTGTTCCCACGGACAGCAGACTTAAACCAGGAAATCAAGTATTAGAGCAAAACTAGAACAAACTACATGATAGTTAAAGCTTGGGAGAAAAACTGTGGTGCAATACTATAAATCGCGTTTGACAAAATATGGTAAAATGTCACATACATGATAGTGACCATTAGACTAAACGGCTCTTTCAAAAGAGCAACAGTCTCTCTGGCAAGAATTAATCAGGCAGCTTTGTCAAATGGGTAGGTTGTTTATTTGACAGGCAGAAGAGAGGGGCAGTGCATTCCTAACCAAGAACACTGGATCATGCATACAATACATTTTTACAACATTTAAGGACAGAACTATGTAAAATTTTGGCCAGATAGCTTCATGCCACGTTGTTCTGAAAACAAAAAAACAAACAAAAACAAAAACAAAGGACAAACAAAAAAAACTAGCATTTTATTTTTCTTTTAGATGTCACCGAAGAGGTTTTTCCTGGATCGAACAAAACAGTAGCAAAGTGTAACGGTAAATATAATCGAGGTGTTTGGATGTGGGCTGACTTACACATCTACTAAGGACTTGCACTTCCCTACTTATTTTATTTTCCCCTTTCTTTCCTCAACAGCTTCAAACATTGTACCTTTCCATTACTGCAGTGAAGTTAGAACATTTTGGTTTTCTTGTCAAAGACCTTCGAGCTTCAGCAACAATTCCTACTCAAGAAACACCACGTGTTTTCACTGTAGACAGATGCGGCATCTTTCATGCACAGGGTGCTATTGCTCTATTTTCTAATTCCTCCCTTTCCATGTCATAGATCTTGGCAAAGGAAGGCCATGTCTACATGTACAACTAATTTGACTGTTTTGACTGAACTGAGGGGCTATTACCTGCTTGCTGATAACTTAGTTAAATAACTAGCTGTCAAAACAATCATGATCATGCTGGCTGGGTGTTAAAGCACAGCAAGAGTGACTGAGACAGGCTGTATTTTACTGCTGGATAAGGACTTCAAGGATGGAACCATGGGTTCTGTAGAGGTTACTCCTTCCCTAGGAGTGCCAGCTTAAGCACCACTTACTACATGATTTGACTTTTTTTTTAAGTTTATTAATTTATTTTGAGAGAGAGAGAGAAAGAGAGAGAGACAGCATGAATAGGGGAGGGGCAGAGAGAGAGAGGGAGAGAGAGAATCCCAAGCAGGCTCCATGCTGCCAGTGCAGAGCCTGATGCGGGGTTTGAACTCATGAAACCGTGAGATCATGACCTGAGCCCAAACCAAGAGCCAGACACTTAAGTAACTGAGCCATCCGTGATTCAATTTTCTTATGAAGTGAGCATCACAGTTTTTATAATTTTCTTTGGTTTTGGAAAATTGCTTTGCCCACACACTCACTTATTTATTCATTTAATTAAGACATTCCCCATCTGCCCTCCATATTTCAGATTCTCTGCCTATGTCAGATTCAGATTCTTCCCCATTCCATGGAAAAAAAGATTGGCTCCTTCTTCTTAGCCTCCATCATAGGCTGTGAATCCTCTCTTCATCCCATAAATGCTTGGAGTTCTCTAGTCCCCTTCTTCAGTCTTTCCTTATTATTTCTCTTCTTTTAAAAAAATTATTTATTTTTGAGAGAGAGAAACAAACAGAGTGTGAACAAGGGAGGGGCAGAGAGAGGGGGACACAGAATCCGAAGCAGGCTCCAGGCTCTGAGCTGTCAGTGCAGAGCCTGACACAGGGCTTGAACTCATGAACTGTGAGACCATGACCTGAGCCGAAGTCAGATGCCCAACCGACTGAGCCATCCTGGCGCCTCTTAACCCAAGCAGGTTCCACACTGTGAGCGCAGAGCCTGGTGTGGGGCTTGAACCCACAAACTGTGAGATCATGACTTCAGCTGAAATCAAGTTGGATGCTTAATCAACTGAGCCACCCAGGTCCCCCCTTATTATTTCTTGAGAGTTCTTCCCTCAACCAGTTCCATGTTATCGAATAACCACCCTAATGCTAATGACTCTAAAATTTATCTCCAACCCTACACACCGTTCTGTGTCTGTCTCTTCCTTCACCTAAACTCTAAGAGCTCACACCTCTCGTTGTCTTTCTCACCAAACCTGTTCTTCATGCGTCAGTTCCCACGCAGTGACCCAAGTGAGACCCTCAGTCAAAAGCCTTGGCTCCTTTCTCAGGCACGGGCAGAACCTTCAATGAGTCGTCATGAAAAGTTTATCATGATCCCTTTTTAGGCCTCACATCTATCTGCTTGTTCCATTCTAACAGCCATTTTCTTTGGACTACAACATCGCTCTATTTCAAGCAACCTAAAATTTATCTCTGAACAGAAGCAATCTCCAATATAGAGAGATCTCTACAGTCTGCTTCTACACCACTCTGTCTTCACTATGCAGAGTAGACCTTCTCACGTGTTCAAAAGCATATTTACGTTACACTCGATAAACACAATGTTTGATATTCATGAAAATCTTGAGTCCCTCATAAGCAAGTCTCAGGTCCAAAGATAAATACAAATCCAAATTGTAGAATTTCTAGAAAGCAATGATAATGAAAACACTACATTTCAGAACCAAGATGCAGGGGGAAAAAATGCTGAGAAGAAATGCAATTTTAAATACTCACATGGACAGAAAGGAAATCATGAAAGGGAATAAGTATCTCACAGAAGATTTGCACAAAAAGTTGAAAACTAACAGCCAAATTAGCTGAGGCAGAGAAGAAGGAATCAAAGACAAAATACAAATTAATCATCTCGGGGAAAACACTAACAGAAAAACCTACTGATAAATAAATAAATTATATGTGGAAATAGAAAATTAATAAAACAACAACTTACCTGAGAAAAAGAGAAGATTAAAAAATGCAAAATAAATAAACGTGGTTAAGACAAGGGGAAAATCAATGTGGAAACAGGGAGAACAGAATAAAAACACTCGAGATTTGTTTTTGTTTTGTTTTGTTTTGTAAATTCCAAGCAAATGAATAGAAGCTGGATGAAATGGACGACACTTTAATACAATGTTATTTACCCAGACTGACTTTATAAAAGCAGCAACTAAATAGATTGATTTACATACAAGTGAAGAACTTCAACAACAGTATACTGCTAAGAGGATATCAAAAACACATGATTTCAGAACAGAATTCTACCGAAAATACATACAAATTCTAATACTACTTAAATTGTCCCAGACGATCGGGGGCAAAGGGACATTTCTAAATTATTTTAATGAGGAAAATTCAATATTGGGCAAAGGGACATTTCTAAATTATTTTAATGAGGAAAATTCAATATTGACTCAAAATATAAAATGGTTGCCCAAAAAGTAAAGTATAGAATAAATTACTTTATGAACCTCCATTCTAGGGATTCAAGGATGATTATTAAGAAATATGTAAATAGATTATATTATTTCATTTAGAGAAATTGTATAAATCTCGCCATAGAAATGGAAATACATTTGACAACTTTCAACTATACTCTTGATAAAACACCAACTGTAACACAATAGAAATTGATGACTATGTACTTAAACATGATAATGTGTATACACACATATGCACACACACAAGTGCATACACACACAAGTGCATACACACACACGGGCGCACACACATTCACACACCAGGTCCAGCTTAATGGAGGGACAGATCCTGGTGACATTATCGATTTTTAGAGTCAGGAAATGTTCGCTCTCTTTTAACTTGTATCATTATTATCCAACTTTTAACTGGGGTATTGGCCAATGTATCAGGCAAACAAAAGACATTAGAGAATTAAAAGCGGTGATAAGGCAGTTAATACACACACACACACACACACACACACACACTATTTGTTGCTGGTATGATCATATGACCAGGAAACCCCAAAATGTATAAGAAAAAAACAAACTATTAAAAACGGTAAATCCATTCAATGAGATAGCAGGATATAGAGTTTATATTCAAAGGTAAATAGCCCTCATATACATAGACACTAATACTATATAATGGAAGAAAAGCCTTCACTTTTAATGATAGAAAAAAACAAGCCACTAAAAAGAAATGTGCAAAAAACAACTGTGTGCAGAAATTTAAAAAAAAAATCCTTAAAGACACAAAAGTAGACTTGATAAATAGAAATATATAACATGCTTTTAACAGAATGACTCAGTCTCATGAAGATGTCAATTGTCTCTGAGTTATTTATAAATTAAGTCAGTAAAAATACCAAGATTCATTTCCAGAATTAGATCAGCTGATTCTAATCTTATGTAAAACATGAAGTAAATATGGCCATAATAATACTGTAAGTAAAAAGATGATACAGAGATACAGCCTTAAGAGATATTAAACATTCTATAAAGCCTTGAGAATTTTAAAATGTAGTACTGGAAAATAATCACAACAAAGAAATGGGATAGAAAATCCAGAAATAGACCCAAATATTTATAGAAATTTCATATATAACATACAAGGGATCTCAAGCCAGAAGGGAATATTTTTGACTGCATGTAAACAAACAACTTTGTGTAGGGGATTCAAAACACACGTAAAGACAGATGACAAGCTGAGAAAGCAGCTTTATTTTATTCAGAGGGACATTTTGGCAATTGTAAAAATCCAAACTCTCCCAAGCGATCTATTAGGACTGGTTACGTCCAGCTGTATCCTACACAGTGGAATCCTAAGCAGTTAATGAACTTGTATGGGCAGATCTCCAGATCATATCTTTCATGGGACAAGAAAGGGTAAAAAGAATGTGCATGTTATGCTACCTTTTGAATAAGCAAGAAGAGTGTATACATATCTGTTTATATTTGCGTAAAGACATACTAGAAGTCTCCATTATGCTCTTACTGCTGGATTTTGTCTATGCCAGTCTTCTGTCCATGTGAGTTCTTCCTCCTTTGTCTCCAGATCATTCCTACTTACCCTTCAGGTCTTCCTTTCTAAGTATATTTCTCTGGGAAATTGTATGGTCTTTGTGGTCCTCTGCTGTGTTGCAATTATTCCCATGTGCTTATCTTTACGTAAGCTTAGTCTGTCAAAGAAAACTATAATTGTTCATTTGTTTATCCCGTAAGTACCCTGAATAAATGACTATACCTTGGTCCCTGTTGTATTCCTTCTACCTACCAAAGTGCATCAACAAAAGATTGAATAAGCTCAATGAAGGAATTGCCATGCGATTAGTGACACAATATAAATGAAGGGTGATCATAGGAAAAACCACATAATGACATTCCTGCGGGAGGCAGAGAAGGAATCCGCAAAGGGTTTGCTTCAAGATATCTTTCTTTTCTTCCTCCTGTCTCGTCCTTTCCCAGTGATTAACAATCCACCTGCTTTTTCCTTTTATCTTCTTTAAAGAGACCCAGTCTTATTAAAGAGACAGGAGTTGAGTGACATGTGGGAAAAGTATTTTAAGTCTGTCAAGATTTGTGGATAAAATGAGTCTTTGCCTCTTCCCAAACAATGAAATATAGTATCCGTGTTTACGGTGAGCAAGTAATGATCATTGATCGGGCCCAAGCTATGTCCCAAGAACTTTGTCAGGTCTTCTGCATAAATTGCCTCTTCAAATAAGAAGGCAACGTGCCTTGGTGAGAAGAGAAAGGGTTTTTCTAGTCTGAGTGATAAACTGGTTGACAAGGGAAGAACATACACGTTTTCATCCTTTGGAAGATATCGCACCATTCTGGTTTATTGCAGAGGAAATAATCACTATTGCTCCTGCGCTTGATTTGTCTACAACCTACAAGTGTCTCCTCCAAAGAATAATGTAATTTTTAACATTATTTGATTTTCTTCCCTTGACTTGTCAGAGTTCCACGCAGGTTTTGGAGGCTGCAGACATGATGTCCTGGGGGACTAGATTGGTTCCCAAGGTACCATTCAGAAATCTATAGAACTGGATCCTCGGGAAAAAGATAAGACCAGTATTCCCCAGCAGTGACACAAATGGACACATTCACGTGCTGCTGTCAGCGCAGAGCCCGCCTCTGATCCTCTGTTCTCCTCTCTTCCCTCTGTCTCTGTCCCTCCCCTGCTTACTCTCTCTCTCTCTAAGTCAGTCTCAAATACGGGTCCACAAAGAACCCCTTAATAACTTCACGCGAATCTCCACACATCTACTTCCAAGACTCTCCTCTGATATGCAGCCGTGGCGGTCATCTATGGCTCCTTCCTAAGGAAATGGAAGGATGATGAACTATATAGGGAGACTCCTAAGTTTTCCAGAAAATATGTGGAGCCTGCCGTTGCACACTGCTGTTACTCAATTGCACATCTGTCTGTCCTAGGTAAAGGAAACCTTTGTGAGGGCAGGACTGGCATCCAAGTCATCTCTAGTGTCTGTACCCACCAGATAGTTTGGCACGTGGTAGATACTAACTTCATGTTGAATTAAATTCCTTTAAAGTAAGGGTTCTCCCTTGACGGAGGCATAAACTGTGCTGTCTCTCCCTGAAAGAAGTGCTGAATGTGTTCAGCATTTTGAAAGAAAGGAAGCGCCACATCCGAATGATCTAAGATTGCTACGCCTCCACCACCAATTTACAAAAAAAAAAAAAAAAGTGAAAAGGAAAAATGAAATCCAAGGCGCGTGAGTCGCTAGCAATCCCCTGACCTGTGCCTAACACATTTGGTCTCTTTGAAGGAATCATCAAATTGTATCTTAAGTTATATCTTGCTCCAAATGGAAGAGAAATTCCAATTTCCAAAACACGTTGGGTGGGAGTGTTCAGTTCCCAAAGAGTAAAGGAAAAAGAAGATAAAAAAAATTCTTTGAAGCACTCTACAGGAGACCATTTTCCTTCTCAGGCTTCTAAATGCATTTCTCACAGCACAATTTCAAAGAGTGAAACTGGGATTTGTCTAGCTTCCTTTTCCCCTTGAATTATCTGGGAATTAACTTTTGCAATCTCGACACTGGGCCTTGAACTCATCAGGGTTCCAAAGCCGCTACAAGTCATAACACCACTCAGGTGCCCAGAAGCTGCTGTCATTTCGGAGGCTCAGAGGCTCACAGCTATGGGAAAAGCGAGCCTGCTCTCTGATAGAGATAAATAAATGGTTTCACCAGAGGAGCCTCTTGCATAGTTTCAGACAGGACTACAAATAAGGGATGGATTTGCAGAGATCAGGAAGGCGCTTCCTGCCCCCAGGTCTCTCCACCTCTAGCCGAGCAGGTGGCATGCTTAGGGGGAGAGTTCCGGCTGAGTGATGAGCAAAAGTGTGTTTTGTTATGCTTGTTGTTGTGGTAGTGGTGGTTGTGGTTGGTCTCTGCCATTTCCTAGCTGCGTAACCTTGGGCAAATCCCTTTAAACCTTGAATGTGTATTTGTTCAACTGCAAAATCGAAGCAATTTGTACTTATTTCAAATGACTTTTTGTAAAAATTAAATCAGGCAATGCTTTTAAGAACCTGTCTCAGAGAAGTACTCTATCAGGCCAGGGTTGTCTTCCTTTGATGAGGTACCGAGGTCTTCATCGGTGATAATTTGCTTAGGTCAACACGAATACAGGTTTTAGATTCCTTGTTTACAATTCAAATGCTTTGAGATGAACACAAGAGGTCAAGGGGCATCCATCCATTTTCAATTGTATCTCAAATTTTACAAATCTGTATGTGGGGAAATCTTTTATTAGTACCTGGTGAATTAAGAGTGTTTGTACTTTCGTGCACAGTATGCCATTTAAATGATGAATGTGAGTCAAGGGCATCTGATTTCATTACAAGAAATATATATATATATATATATATATATATATATATATATTTTATCAGTGGGTGAAGGGGGTCAAAAGGTACAAACTTGCAGTTACGAAATAAATAAGTCATGGGGATGTAATGTACAGCGTGGTGACTACGGTTAATACGACTGTATTGCATATTTGAAAGTTGCTAAGAGTAGATCTTAAAAGTTCTCATCACAAGAAAAAAAATTATAGCTACGACGGTGATAGATGTTAACGAGACTTATCGTGGTGATCATTTCACAATACATACAAATATTGAATCATGTCTTACACCTGAAACTAATATAATGTTATAGGTCAATTATACCTCAATAATAATAATAAATAATATATAATAATAATAAAGTCGTTTATAGTGCCCTTTAATGAAACCCCAAGCTCTTATCTTCAAGATTCTACCCACCATCCTACTCTACCACACTTCACAATGTAGGAGCTTTATATTTGCTGCGCCCTACTTTCTTGAATGTTCCTTCCCCAGATCACACATAACTGCCTCTTTCTCACCAGGTGATACCCATTTCAAATACCCCCTCTTGGATGACACCTTCTCAAATCACCCAACATACACACCCTGTCGCTTGATCAGACTTATTTGCATCACAGCACTTGTAACTTCCTGATATTTTCTTGCGACTTCATTTGTTTGTTCGTTTATCGTCTGCACTTACAAAAATAGGCACATTGCAGGTGACACGGTACCGTGCAAGTTCTTTCAAAAGAAACAAAGTTAGGTATTTTATCACCGCCTTCAAGTTTCTGTGAATTTATAAACTCAACAATCTATGGAAATATGTTTGCTAAACCTACATTTGCAGGATGCCATATTGTTAGAGTATGGTTATGAAAATGATAACAAAAATAACATGGCTACTGATTTTAAAACAGTAAAATCAGCCCTCCCTAATTCTCTGCTCAGATATAACAGCAAAAGAATAGGGAGAAAGAAACGCAAGACCAAAAAGTCGCTTTTTCACGAAACTAGAAACCACAAGGTATGTAGTATGTTGAAGGACAAGATGAAAAGTGTTGTCATAGCTTCCCAGATGGTGCAAAGTCTGGGGACACATGTTTACAATGTCAACGGAGACAGTGAGGAATACACTCAACTTAAGAAAACGGGAGCGAGAGTGAGAGCTTCCATGGAAACTGTTTGGTACCAGGAATAAGCACAGGAGATGGGAACCTAGGACACAGTATATAACCTCCCATAAGGAGCCTTTAGGGGCTTTATATAAACTGCCATAACGCAGCCTTTAGGGGAGGGCAACGGTGGGGAGTGAGAAGCAGAAATAATAGAGCCCTACAGCTGCTCTGCACAGTTAACTAAGGGCTCACCCATGCACACAACCAAATCTATTAGCCTGACCTTGGCCTTGGAGTTTCATATGTACCTCTTGTAAATGTGGCTCAGAATATCTCACCCAACTGAAGATGAATAATTATGACAAAAATAACCCCTGGGGGCATCTGGGTGGCTCAGTTAGTTTAGTTTAATAAGACTCTTAATTTCAGCTCAGGTCATGATCTCATGGTTCATGAGTTCAAGCCCCACATTGGGCTCCACACTATCAGCGTGGTTGGGATTCTCTCTCCCTCTCCCTCTCTCTCTGCCCCTCCCCCCACTTGCTCACTCTCTCAAATAAATAAAACTTAAAAAAAAGCTCTAGATCTATAAAAATATATTACCATTTATACACACACATATACACATGTGCCAAAAAAAAAAAAATACTGCTATCCAGTAGACAAAGCCTGCCATCATTACCATAAAAGGAAAATAAAAACTTTAATGAAGTAATAACTTAGAAAAAAAACAAAAGACTCAAATTTAAAAAACAATATCTAAGAAAATCATGAAACAAAAGAAGGGCATGAGGAGCAGAAAAAAAAAAACTAAAGGAAAAGAAATGAAAAAATAAAACCAATGCAAAAAGTCGTATATGGGAGAATGAATATCGCAGAAAAACGGAGGCTGCTATAAGGAGCACAGGATGGAGAAAAGCAAGCACAGGGATCAATGAGTTAACAGAGAACTGAACCAATAATATAATACAGACCCGAAACGATATTAAGAGCTATAGAAGACACATTCTTAAAATAGTTGTTTGGAAAGAAAAATATTGTTTCTGAAGAGGACAAAAGTAAAAAAAAAGGAAAATGGAGCTATAATTTAATATTTTCCCCAGGTATAAAAGAAAACTTGATTTTAGATATTAAAGAGGGCATTGAGTCCTGGGAAAGAATTGACACATAACGATTAGCCCTGAAACATCTCCTAATAAAGTTACTGAAGAGTAAATTAAATCAGGAATCTTTCAAGCCAGGATTTCTAGCAGTGCTAAAAACTAGCAGGGAGTGCTTCAGTTTCTAAATGAACCAAAAAGTCCCAATAATGTGTATCAGCATTTAGGGGTTTAAGAGCAAAGACCGTACACACACATTGTTAGGAATTTCCAGAAACAGAATAAAGATGTCCGGTGAGGCCTCCTTGAGGAAGCTATGATGGGATAACCTTGAACCAAGTGAAAAGTAAATGGAGAAACTACAGTGAGTGGTTAGGGCTGACCACGGACCCCATTTCCCTGTAGAATGAAGACCGCAACAAATGTGGCACTCGGCCTTCAGCACAAACTTTGAAGATTATAAATTTTGGTGTTTTAGAAAATCTGTAACCAGCAGGAGTTAGATGACGAAGAGAAGGTATAAGATGGTAGAAGGATGAAATTTCCTCATATTTCATGGACAGAGGTAAAAAAGAAAGTATTTGAAGGAGATACAATAATTCAGAATATTTTAAAGGCATAAACACATTAGGACGCATAATACAATCATGTAGAATGTGGAGGTGAAGAGAGTGAGCTCTGGAAACAGACAAAGTGGAAGATTTTTCCCTCCTATTATCATCTATGGAAAGGCAATACTACAAAATGTTTCAATGAAGGGAGACAAATGCAACATATATATATATATATATATATATATATATATATATATATTTATATATTTATATATATATACACACTATATATATAGTATATATCTATATATATATACATATATGTATATATACTTATATATGTATATATGTATGTATATATATACATATATATGTATTTTTATATGTATGTATATATGTGTATGTATATATATACATATTCACACATATATGTATATATACATATTTTTATGAAGGTAGCAATTAGCTAAAAAGCATAAGAAACATACAATGCTAGCAAAGCAATCACAGACAGCAGAGTAGAAGAAACAACAAAACAAAATAATTGCTCTAAAATCAGATCAGAAACAATGGCATCAAAAAACATAATAGTACCAAGTCAAAACTATCTGCCAATCAATAAAGAAAAAAAATTAATAATGTCAATTAAAGCTAAAAAAAAAGACAAAAAAGACTGGATCACAAAAAAAAAATTTAAATAGTCTTTAAAAAAAAAAAAAAGCAAGACGCAGGGCACCTGGGCAGCTCAGCCAGTTGACTGTCTGACTCTTGATTTTGGCTCAGGTCACGATCCCAGGGTCGTGGGATCAAGCCCTGCATCAGGCTCTTCACTGAGCATGGAGACTGCTTAAGATTCTCTCTCTCTCCCTCCGTCTGCCCCTCCCCCATCTCCCTCTTTCTCTCTCTCTCTCTCTCTCTCTCTCTCGCTCACTCTCAAATTAAAAAATAAAATAAAATGTGTTTTAAAAGGCAAGACAAAGTGACTAAGGATTGAAAACAAAATGATGGGGAAAAGTTTTTATGCAAAACCAAACAAAAGGAAGGAAACAAAGACCAGCCATGATTTCAATATCAAGAAGTGATTTCAAAACAGCAGCATTAAATGAGACAAAGACAATTTATAAAGCTAAAGAGGGTAATCTAAAAAGTGAATAGAAAATGGAAAATTATTTATGATTTGCAACTAATCAACCAACCAAAAAAGGAAAGAAAAAAAACACCTCTTTTGTGAACAAGTTTTTTCAAAGAGAAAACTCAAATGACAGAGAAGATAGAAATCAGTGAGTATGAAATACTGTGACTCAAAATCAACTGGACATAACAAGTGTTCAAAGGAACACTTAGTCTTAAATATTTAGTGACTAGGAAAGAATCCAAATAATCAACTCACTTCCATAGTCAAAAATACCAGAATAAGGAAAATAAAAATTTACAAATGATAATGAAGTAGGTAATAACAATAATAGATTAATGAAATAGAAAAGAGAAGAATAAAAGGAAAAATAAATAAGTAAAACCCTTGAAAAAATTAACCATCTTTTACTCTAATAAAAGTTCAAGGAAAAAGCATATACAAGCCAACAACCACAACCACAACACCACAACAAAACAATACAAATTTAAAGCATGAAAGCAATAATGATATTCAACGCTATGGAAGTAAATTGAAAAAGATCGAACGGGTGCTCACTATGGACTACCTAAATTATCAAAACTGGTGACTATAGAAAAGACAGGGAACCTAAAGAGATAGGAAACCAAACTCGGTTAAAAACAATTAAGCTAAAGAACACGTTGTGAAAAATCGCCTCTGTCAAAGAACGAAACAAGACAGGCAAATAAAAACAGGTCAGTGCGTTTCACAGAGGATTTTCACTAAATCATACCAAAACTCAATTAATACTCAATTAAGATCAATTTCTTACATAAATGTTGATTTAAAAAAAAAATCCTAAACAAAGTAGTTGCAAACTCTGGCCGCTCCCTGAAAAACAACATAACACGTCCAAGAGGACTGATTCCACAAAAGTGGGTGAGTTCCTATTAAAAAAATACACCAGTTAAATTCATTTGATTTCTACATCAAAAGCGAAAATGGTCTTCAAAAACTCAGCAAAAGCTTTTGATAAGATCAGTATCAGTTCAGGGCACCTAGCTGGCTCTGTCAGTAGAGCATACAATTCTTGATCTCAAGGTTGTGAGTTCAAGCCCCACATCAGGTGTTGAAAATACTTAAAAATGAAATGTTAAAAAAAATCAGAATTAGTTCTAAACAAAATGCCTTAAAAATACCATATATTAGTGATATGCATTTATTGAACCCTTACTCTATTCCAGTATTAGCGATATACATCTACTGAACTCTTACTGTATTCCAGGCAGCACTCTAAGTGCTTTTTGTGTATTAACTCATTTTATCATTTACAGCCACATTTACAGCCATTTTATCCTGAATACAGCCTTATAAATTCATCACAAGCAATGAGGCCAGGCACAGTTCTTTTTTTTTTTTTTAATGTTTACTTTTATTTTTGAGACAGAGAGAGACAGAGCATGAGTGGGGGAGGGGCAGAAAGAGAGGGAGACACAGAATCTGAAGCAGGCCCCAGGCTCCAAGCTGTTAGCACAGAGCCAGACTCGGGGCTTGAACTCACCGTCTGTGAGATCATAACCTGAGCCGAAGCCAGACACCCAACTGACTGAGCCACCCAGGTGCTCCAAGGCCAGGTACTGTTCTAAGTACTTTACATACATTATCTCCTTTAATCCTTATAATACCCCATGAGATAGGTGTTACTATCCCATCTTTATACATACATGAACATGAGTATACAAGCACACTTGATATATCAACTCCAAAGCCCCCTTCAGGGTAAATACGGAAGCATTGAAAATCTTCCCATTAGAGGCAAGAAGGAGATACGGGTTTTCATTAGCACCATTATTATCTCACTAGGCTTTGCAACTGCAAATAAATACAATTACACAGGAAAGAAAAATACATATAAAAATAAGATAACAAATGGCCAGATCCATTGCAAAGGTACAACCTTATTTGTGGAACACCTGCCAGATTCAATTGAGAAAACTCATTTCAATGTTCAAACAATCAAAAGAAAAAAAAAAAAAACTCAGGATACTTGCTGTGAATTTCATATGTAGAAATAAATACTTTCTTATTACCATGTTGGAAGAAATAATGGAAGAAAATATGTCATTTATATCAGGATTAACAGTAAGGCAGAGATTGTGGAGAACTAGACATAAATACCTAGAAGGTCTATCTTGAGGCAAGGTCTGCATTGAAAATTAAAATGAAAGTCATAAACACACAAAGACTTCAACAAATAGGTAGCCTTGCCATATGTAAGGAAAAGATAACCATTTTCATTATCTCTGTAGACATATAAACTTCATGCTGATTTAATAAACATACCATGTTTTTGAAATACAGCTTTGTTCTCAAGATCCTTAGAAAATCTTGAGAAGAATGGCTTGAAAATTCTGAGAAAAAAAGAATATGAGGGAAGATTAGCCTTAGCTGATATTAAACATATTCTAAACCTCCAAAAAAGGAAGATCGTGATTCTTGCATGAAGAGACAGGTAAATCAGACAACTGGAAAGCTGACAAGAACATAAAATATCGCTATCATGATCTAGGTGTCAAAAGGGCACTTCAGTTATTCTTTTTTTTTTCAATATATGAAGTTTATTGTCAAATTGGTTTCCATACAACACCCAGTGCTCATCACAAAAGGTGCCCTCCTCAATACCCATCATCCAGTCTCCCCTCCCTCCCATCCCCCATCAACCCTCAGTTTGTTCTCAGTTTTTAACAGTCTCTTATGCTTTGGCTCTCTCCCACTCTAACCTCTTTTTTTTTCCTTCCCCTCCCCCATGGGTTTCTGTTAAGTTTCTCAGGATCCACAGATGAGTGAAAGCATATGGTATCTTTCTTTCTCTGTATGGCTTATTTCACTTAGCATCACACTCTCCAGTTCCATTCATGTTGCTACAAAGGGCCATATTTCATTCTTTCTCATTGCCATGTGGTACTCCATTGTGTATATAAGCCACAATTTCTTTATCCATTCATCAGTTGATGGACATTTAGGCTCTTTCCATAATTTGGCTATTGTTGAGAGTGCTGCTATAAACATTGGGGTACAAGTGCCCCTATGCATCAGCACTCCTGTATCCCTGGGGTAGATCCTAGCAGTGCTATTGCTGGGTCATAGGGTAGGTCTATTTTTAATTTTCTGAGGAACCTCCACACTGCTTTCCAGAGTGGCTGCACCAGTTTGCATTCCCACCAACAGTGCAAGAGGGTTCCCGTTTCTCCACACCCTCACCAGCATCTATAGTCTCCTGATTTGTTCATTTTGGCCACTCTGACTGGCCTGAGGTGATATCTGAGTGTGGTTTTGATTTGTATTTCCCTGATGAGGAGCGACGTTGAGCATCTTTTCATGTGCCTGTTGGCCATCCGGATGTCTTCTTTAGAGAAGTGTCTATTCATGTTTTCTGCCCATTTCTTCACTGGGTTATTTGTTTTTCGGGTGTGGAGTTTGGTGAGCTCTTTATAGATTTTGGATACTAGCCCTTTGTCCGATATGTCATTTGCAAATATCTTTTCCCATTCCGTGGGTTGCCTTTTAGTTTTGTTGGTTGTTTCCTTTGCTGTGCAGAAGCTTTTTATCTTCATAAGGTCCCAGTAGTTCATTTTTGCTTTTAATTCCCTTGCCTTTGGGGATGTGTCAAGTAAGAAATTGCTAAGGCTGAGGTCAGAGAGGTCTTTTCCTGCTTTCTCCTCTAGGGTTTTGATGGTTTCCTGTCTCACATTCAGGTCCTTTATCCATTTTGAGTTTATTTTTGTGAATGGTGTGAGAAAGTGGTCTAGTTTCAATCTTCTGCATGGTGCTGTCCAGTTCTCCCAGCACCATTTATTAAAGAAACTGTCTTTTTTCCATTGGATACTCTTTCCTGCTTTGTGAAAGATTAGTTGGCCATACGTTTGTGGGTCTAGTTCTGGGGTTTCTATTCTATTCCATTGGTCTATGTGTCTGTTTTTGGCACTTCAGTTATTCTATTCACACCTTACTTTCCTTGTCTGGAGAACACAGTCAAGAGTAGCAACTACCAGGTCACTTTGAATAAGCATTGCATGAAGGATAGGCAAATCTGTATCCAGAGTCAGTGTCTATCACAGTAAGAACAAAACATTGTCCTTTCTGTTACAGAAGTGGCCCAGTGTAATGAACCTGCTATCAAGTATCTGATTGATTACCCTGGGGAGTGGTGCCATATGAGGGGCTTTGCATTGGTTACTACGGCTGGTGTTTTGGGCAAACTGCTTCTGAGAGTCGTTTCTGACATGCATGGAGAAAAAGGCACTTGCCAGATCAACGGATACCTACGACATACCAAGGGATGTGTTAATTTACTCAAGCAATAAAACCACATCTGATTCAGTAACTGTAGTTACAATCATCACCACGTTTAGTTTTTGGTAATCTGCTCTCATCCTCCGAAATTTGTCTTCTGCATGGGCCACACAGGCAAGTCAAATATCATGAGAATCACCACCTTCAAGTCCTTGCTGGGGGCAGTGACCTCTGCAACCCCTCCATGAATAATGTATTGTCTTTGTTCTCTATTTTCCTGAGTAGAGACAGTCCTAATGGCTTCACTTGGTCCTTCTCACCATAGTAGCCCTCACCCCATAGGTCAGGGGACCAGACTGAGGATTCTGCCAATTGCTGAGCATGGCTATTCCAAACAAGCATTCCAGAACCAGGGAAATAAACACCAAAAGACTCCAGGGACTCACTAGACCCCACCGTGAGATGAGCCTGAGCTACAACTCCATTGATCACCTGACTTCCAAAGCCTCTACTCTGACTGATGGGCTGCAGTGACATTTTGGATCTCCTGGAATTATAGTCAGTTCAAAGTCATATTCAGTAATCTCTGGAAGGTCTGATTAGTTCCTTATCCCCAGTGCAGAGTCACCATGGTGAAAGGCCATAATCCCTTTTGGGGAAGACTGAGAGAAAGACTGACTATACATTTTTTATAGGGTACACGGTCGTCCCTCGAGGGAGCTCCTCGTTTTCTTTGTGCAAGGAGCTCTGGGTCAGTAAACTGGATCAAGTTTGGAAATTGACGTGAGGGGTCCTGAGTCTCTATTTTCATTATGTAAATTCGACTTTTGTTCACCTGACCTGGAGCCCTTCCTCTTAGAGACGTCAAGTAAGAATTTAGTAGGCTCCACATCTATTCCACTTTTAGGAACATTATGATCAACTAGCCAACACCATGGGTCTTTGTGAGTCAGACTATTTTAATTGCCACTTGGACGCAGTCATCCGTTGCAGTAACTATGGCCATCTTGCCTTTGGAAGTTGATGCGGCCACTTGGCCCCCACCACCCAGGATCCAATTTACCCTCTTGTATTAGGTTTTCTGTTGCGTTCAGTGGCAGCAGTTCCCATGGTAATTTCAGTCCTATGGAAAAAGTGATTACAGAGATCTGCAGGGAGGCTGGGGCTCCCTTCACGGTATTGATGATGGACATGTCCTCTGGACCCTCCTCTGTGGGTGAGCAGGCCTTCCACGACGAATCCACTCTAACGGTCGAATCTCCCTTACCATTTGAAGCCATTTCTCTCCAGTATGTCAAGGCAGGGCTAGCATTTCAAGTTCATTTACTGGGGGCCACCTTTGTTCCCCATTTCCACAAAATAGCGAACTTTTAGAGCCCTTTCTAACACCGCACGTGGCAACATTAAATCCAGAATCTCTACTTTGTGAGCTCATAGCAATAAATTCAGTCTGATATAACTTTATGTTCCTTTCATTATTACCCCATGCCCTTAGTGTACATTTCTACCCATATTCACCAGGTTTGTGTCTCAATAAATTGGAAAAATCAAATAGCTCTTTCGGAGTGCAGCACACCTCCACGTGGGTCACAATTTTCTACCTCACCTTTGGAGTCAAGTTAGAGGTCTAGAAGCAAAGAAGGGGGGTGGGGGTGAGGAGTATCAGTAGTGTATACAACTGTTTCAGGGGAGGCCGCAGCTGTTTCCTCATGCAAATAGGGTTAATCTCCTCAGACAGGGAGGGAACAGCTGCTTCTATGGGCAAAGAAGAGTCATCAGAATTTAGGGGTTAGATTCTCCAGTCTCATCAGAGTCTTTCCATTTTTCCCCACTTCAACTTCCAGGATCTCATCCCTCCCACCCCCCGTCAATGCCCTTGCTTTAACAGTAGAAATGCAGTAAGGTTGAGAATTCAATTTGTATTGCAATTCAGCCACTCAGGATGAGTTTCGGGTTTTGGTTTTTTGGCAATCTCAGTTCATTTACGTGGCACTTCAGCTGGAAGCTGGAATCCTTGAGCTTATCCTTTTCTTGTCCGATGATATGGGAGCAACCAGACAATCTCATTATACTCGTTAATTTGATAAAAATGTTCAAAGATATCATACCTGTGGTCACATGTGTGGTCACAGAACCTTGCCTTTTATTTGATTATGAATATCCAATGGTGGTATCTTGCTTATCACTATTGCCACACCACACCATGGGCCACCACTGCTCTCCATACTAATGGTAGTGCCTTGAAACTTCATCTTTTAGAAGACCAATTCCAGGGAAGCGTAGGTGGCTCAGTCAGTTAAGGATCCAACACTTGATTTTGGCTCAGGTCATTATCTCATGGTCGTAGGATCAAGTTCCCCATAGGATTCTGTCTCTCTCTCCCTGGCTCTCTCTGCCCCTCCCCCACTCACATCCATGCACACACTCTCTTGCTCTCTAAATAAATAGTTAATAAATAAATAGAAAACCAATTCCAGAAACACCAGATTCAATGTAGAAATCTCAACTTTCAGATGATATTTCCCTTGAACCACTCTTTGTACCAAAATCTGTAGTAGTCAAAATTTCCCAGAGAAACAACAAATAGGATGCATGTGTTAACACACATATACCTATATAGACATATAGATATAGATAAGAATAGTATGTACATGCATACAGAGAGAAGTGTTTCTTGTAAGGAATTGGCTCACATGCTATGGAGGTTGGTAAATCCAAAATCTGCAGGTCAGATGGCAAACTAAAGACCCGGAGAAGAGTTGCGGTTTGAGTTCAAAAACAGTCTGTTGGCAGATTTCCCTCTTCTTCAGGGGAGGTCAGTCTTTTTTTTTTTTTTTTTTTTTTTTTTGAAGACCTTCAATTGACCAGATGAGATCTATCTACATTATGCAGGGCAGTTTGCTTTATTCAAATTCCATTGACTTAAATGTTACTCTTTCTTAAAAAGCCTTCCCAAAAATATCTAGACTAGTGTTTGACCAAATATCTGATCAAAATAAATCAAAATAAATAATCAAAGTAAACTTCAAAATAAATAGCAGGGTAATTTTAACCAAGTGAGTTTTCTTAATGTAGCATGGAAGTTATAATGCTGATGCAAGTGTTGTTTTAAGATTTCAAAGAGGTAATATGTAAGGTATAGTTCCGCGCTATAGTTCATATTTAATAAAGTGACAATTAGCCATTGTTCATATGTGTCTTTGTTCATATGTGTCTTTAAGCTAATTTCATTCAAAAGGTAAGTAAAATTTTGTATCCTGCTTTTGTTCCTTATTATTAGTTGTGAGATTGCTTTGGATATTGTTATATAGAAGTAGTAACAATAATTTTACGAATATATAATATTCCATATATGGACTTATCATAATTTGCTTATCTTCCACTTAGCTTTTAACTTATATCCTGTTTTTCACTGTTATAAACTATGTCACAAATTTTGAATGAGAATCTACACTGCTTTTAAGTTTTATTATTACACTCCATACAATGTTTACATCCTCCCATATACACACGTTTTGGCCTGATGTCTTTATTTTTGAATGCAGATTTTAACTTTAAATATAAAACCTGAATTCAAGCTATGCCTTGGACTTCAATTTCATGTCTTTCCATCATAACAGGCAAGGCATTTATTTCCCTGGGAACACTGTAGATTTATTCATGCCTCCTCTACAAGAAAACAGTTAAGTGACCTTTTCCAATAATCTTTGCTTTGAGGGGAAAGGAGAAGGTTTTACAGGTGCCTTGAGAACCTTCCAGAATTTCATCTAGTATTTCCTGGTCTTCAACGTTTATTTATTTTTGGGACAGAGAGAGACAGAGCATGAGCGGGCGAGGGGCAGAGAGAGAGGGAGACACAGAATCGGAAACAGGCTCCAGGCTCTGAGCCATCAGCCCAGAGCCCGACGAGGGGCTAGAACTCACGGACCGCGAGATCGTGACCTGGCTGAAGTCGGACGCTTTAACCGACTGCGCCACCCAGGCGCCCCTCCTGGTCTTCAAATATAACCTGAGTGCAGAGAGGTATAGCTGGGTACCTGGCACAAATTAGTCAGAGAGGGGTTAATATACCAATGTATGATGGATCATACTAATGGACCAGCAAAGTAACTTGGTAAAAGTCTCACCTGTTATATATGTCTTTATCCTCTACCTTAGAGCTTGAATGCCTACCAAGTTACTTAACCTACACCTTAAGAACCTTAGTTCTTTCCGGGGAGTAAGGGCATAAATCAGAATCCCTCAGGGACTGGTTTTATTTATTTTTATTTTTATTTTTTTGTAGTTTTATGGTTTTATTAACACAAATTTATGTGCACATAAGCTGTCTGTCCATTCATTTTCTTCACTGCGCAGCCTGGCACTGGGATTCCAGACTCTGATGGCCGGCTGGGCTGCTCTTTCCACACTGGCTTTGGGGTTCTTGGAGGAGCCATTGTAAGCAATCTGCACAGGAAGATTTGCGGCACATCAGCAGCACTTCAAGCTCCTTGACCTTGTGGACTAGGAACCTCCGGAAGCCACTGGGAAGCATGCGTTTTATTTTCTTGTTGCTCCTGTAACCAACGTCGGCCATCAAGATCTGGCCCTGGAATCTTCTGCGCACTCTATTGTCAGCGCCTCTGGGTTTTCGCCAATTGCACTTCATTTTGACATATCGGTCTGAATGGTGCCAGATGAACTTCTTGGTCCTCTTTTTAAGGATCTTGGCCTCCACCAGAGGTCTGAGGGCGGCCATGATGCCGAGTAACAGACGGCTGCCGCCTCGAGCGCCCAGGAAGAGAGGGGACGGTGGCGCGCGAGGGCTGATGGGACTTCTCGGGAGTGGTTTTGAAATGCGCTCGTCAGTTTCCACAGCGCCACCCTTGCTATCCAGCCATAACTTGAGGGTTAGAGTATGGGAGAATGCAGCTCTAATATACCGAAAAAAATCATCCCCAGGGAATTGTGATTACTCTGAGCCTAATTCTGCTTCCATACCCTGTGGAGGCCACAGATCCTGCCAAACCCTGATATGGTACAATAAGAACTGCCCAGTGATGTGAGTTAGGAACAGAGCCGGAAATGGAATGCAGGTCCCTTGATTGCCACCCTGATGCCCTTTTCAAGGCAGTCTTTCCACAGGGATTATCTTCAATTCATCATTTGAAATTGGAAATACATTATATCAGCTGCAATCATTTAAAATGTTAACAAGAACTAGTTTTCTATGTTTCCGGAGATAGACTAACACTCTACAAAATTAGAAAGAGCTTGGAGGAGAAGTAAAAGATCAGGAGTGAGAGTATTTCAGATGCTCAAACATGCTACACACTATGGGAAAACAATGAATTTAGGAAATAGTTGCCTTGGAGATGAAACCCAACATCCCACTTACCAGCTGTGGGAACTTGAATCAATTACTTCACCTTCCTTTATCTTTGTTTCCTTATTGGGGTTATTGGAGATAATAATGCCTATCTCGTGGTGTTGTTGAGAGAATTGAATGATATCATTTATAAAGAGACCTTCTTGCTTAACAACAGTGGAAAGGATAGTAGTCATAATAGGAGTGGCTGTGACACAATAATTTCTGATTTCCCTCCTTATTCTCCCTAACTTGGCAGTAGGTTGGAAGAGGGGTAGCCTTTATTCAGTGGGACCAGCAGAAGGCATCTCAAAAAGTTTATTTTGAAGATAACAGAGGAGAGTATTTTACGCTTCATATTTCACTAAGAGTATTCCCTATGGCCTTGTAGAATTGTTGGAGAAAATGACCCTGCAGAGAGAGAGAGAGAGAGAGAGAGAGAGAAAGAGCTTTCAGATCCGACATTTATCCTGCTTGACTCCAGGACACTCTGGAATACAGATATCGTTATCTTGTGTGGCCCGGGACAAGTAATTTATTCTCTTTTCACTTTCTTCCCCAACTGTAAAGTGAGGTGGTGGGACACAGCTATGTCTATCATTATATGTGTCTTTAAGATTACAGTGCCCCCAGGTAAGGGTTCTTGCCCTAACGACGGTTGACCTGATGATTTTTACCCTTGTCTAATTGGCAACCAATAGATAATGCGAAGCCAAAACAGTAGGAAGAAGGTAGTAAGGCAAGTTTCTCACAGGCAATGGTGCTCATACCCTGCCCTCCCCCACAGCTCAGGTAATAAGCACAGCCGGGATGCCCTCTGCTCTTCTGCATTTATGGAGCCTGCAAAGTGTGCACCCCAACAGGCACACGATGAAAGCGCGGAAATATTTGGATTCATGCTGAATTCTCTATGAAACTGTAAATTTCTATCTTGCTATCACTGCCGTAGGAAAGAAAGAATGGAAAGCTGGCGGCCCCTCCTCCTCCTCTACCTGTTACCCTTTCTTAAAAGCCTATCAATCCACGGAGATAGGAGGCCCTCCTGTGCCTCTCCAAACCAGCGAACAACCAAAGAAAACTAATCGCACATATTTGTGTATATATATACATATACATATATATGATACACACATATATGTGTGTATATATATACATATATATGTATATGCATCATAATATATTAATATAAATTATATGCTTAATTATATATAATTGTGTGTATGTGTATGTATATATATTTATATGTTGTATATATACATACACATATATAAAACACATGATAGTGATCCTAATAGTAGTGGTTATAAAAGTCCTACTTTCCCTCCTTATTCTGCTATACTGTACCGTATATCATCTGTTGTCCCATAGAGTAGCCCCACTTAATGGGATGGTGATAGTAAAGGGAGCATACCATACAACAAAATGTGTCCTAGGAGTCCAGACACCCATGCCACTTCCCGGATAGCATCTGGAGGCTGGGAGGCTGGGACTTCTAAAGAAGCACGCACATGGGGGGGCAAATCAAGGGAGTGGATACAAAGGGTGTGATCTGGAGAAGCTGGGACCGCTGCACCTGCAGCCGGTGGCAGTGTCTGTTCAACCGTACCCAAGAGAGGGGATATATTTATGTCCTGAAATTACGTGGCCATGGCCCTCTTGGAAATAGGAACATCTCTCGTGACTTGTAAAACACATTATGTCGCTCTACAGAACACACGATTTTGTGTCTTCAGATAGCCTTGTCCTCACTGGATTTAAATCTGAGTTGCATCCACAGTACTACAAAAAGACGTCCTAAAAGGACCTCGGTCTACAGAGAGAAGGGGCTGCAACGGACTGTCTCAATTTTTGTTGGCAGTCGGAGAGAAACAAAGGAGCGACATTCAGGGAACACGCCAACCAAGGACGTAAGTCGGACTCCGGTAAACAACAGTTGTGCTATTTCTAATCTATATCCATCCTAGTTTTTGCTCATCACAGCCTGATAGAAGTCCACATGTGGAAAAAAAGACTGTTAGATTCTCCAGAAAATGCTGCTTCTCTTCTTCCGCATCAGTGCTCATTTGCCCCAGCTTGGTGTTTCCCTGGGGCTTGGCGAGGACTGACACCTGAGAGAAATCACGGCTCACCTTAAGGCTGCTCGAGATAATGTTGGGCTTTATGCTCCACGGTTTTATGTTCTGTTGGACAAACCTTCAAAAGGAGAGAGGCAAACGTAGCGACAGTGGCATAGAGCAATTTATACTCTTAACTTGGGGCACTTCAGAGAACACCTATATTCACTCCAAGAAACCCGGATGGCGCCCTGCCACCATTTCTCTTTGCAAAGGCTTGGGGGCCTCCTGGTACGTGCCACGGGCCTTTTTCACCTCGTTCTCCGGTACTATTTTCCAGCACAATCATCCAAGACCCCACTACCCCAGCTGCAGCCCTACAAAAACCTACCGTATCAAAGAGTAGCTGCTACCCTATCATGCAGTTTGGGCATTACTTTCTTACCACTGCTGCAGCCAAGGACCGCACGTTTGGTGGCTTAACACAACACACATCTATTCTCTCATATTTCTGGAGGTGGGCAATTCTAACATCAAGGTGTTAGCAGGGCTGCATTGCCTCCGGAGATTGTGAGGACGACCTGTTTTCCATCTTTTCCAGCGTCGAGGGGTTGCCCACAAGGTCTTAGCTCTGGACCCTTCTCCTTCAAAGCCAGCTGCCTGACACCCTCAGATCTGTCTGACTCTTTCATCTGCTTCTGTCACCACATCTTGGACCCAGACTCTCTGCCTCCCTATTATAATAACACTTGTGATTACAGCGGGGCAGGGTTTTTCTCTCCATCCCAACCTCCCTAACAATCCCGTCCGCAAAGTCTCTTTTGACATATAAGGTGTTATATTCCCAGGTTCCAAATATCCAGACGTAGACATCTTTAGAGGGACCATTATTTAGCCGTCTGCAGATACCTTGACTCTGAATCTCGGGTTTTGTTTGCTTTCTCTCTCCCAATGGGTCTTCCTGAGGGAATTCTCACTAGATTAGCAGCTGATTAACACCCCTTCGATTGGGTCCATTAAACAACACTCAACTAAATGTCTTTTAAACTTGTTTCAGCCATGAGATTAAAAGCTTCTGGGGCTTCTTTTTGGAATACGTCTTAATATATATATGGCGGCTTGAGAATTGAGACTTAACTGGATAACATTACAGGAGGCAATGGCAGGGGGTGGTACACTTTTAACTTCCCACAGAGCATTCTTCATGGATCTTAGAACCTGGTTGTGCCTCAGTTTGGACCCTTTTCATCCGGATTCCCAATACATAAGAGGGAAAGGCAAAGTTGGCCTGCCCTTTGAATTGCAGAGTGGAGACATGTTTTCATGCATATAATAATTTGTATCCCCTCTTGAGTTTGCATAAGGGAAATTTCACCAGCACCAGAAGAGGATGAGCGTTCCACAGAGTCGGGGAGAGGGCCAGCAGGGGGAAGTTCTGGGAACAGAGGATCGATTTCGCACCTTCGCCTAAGGCCGTCCCTAAAGCGTATCTGATGGGAGAGACCAAAGTAGTAACTTAACGGGAAAGCGCAAGACGACCTGGAAAAAAAGACAAACTTTCTTTACACTCAGAAATACCCAGCCACGTCCAGTGTTTGAGACTTGTACTACGAAGCAATAAATAAAAAACGGAAACAGAGGAATCAGCTGTGTGGCTTCCACCCCTCTCTCGCCATTCACCCAAGCGATGGACATATGTTTAAATCTGGTAATCTAGACCCTCACTGGAACTCTTCAGGCCCAGTTCCGTGGGCCAGTGACACAGGAGCAGGCGTGAGGCTACAGTGACCAACACACAAGCCCAGGTTGTCTGCTTGTCACCCAAGTTTGTCTGCTACCCGAACACTACATGATGCCAGACAAGACAGCTCACTCCTCGAAGGACAAGGGAGATGGTAGAAACCTGGGGCCTGACATGTACAGAGTTCATTTGGATTCTAGAAAAATGCCACCACTTCCGAGGCAATCACTGAGGCTCCTTCAGTTTCTCGTCCTTTACCGACAAAGAACAGGGTTGATTTGAGAAATGAATGAAATACCGCGCGCAAATTGCTGCTATGAAGGAATTGTTGAGGCACATTCTGCTGAACGTGTAGGAATTTTAGTCCCTTCCTCCCTCTGCCATCACCTCTTAACGAAATGGGTTGCCACCAGTGGTGTGTGTTTATGGGTAAGATACTACCTATAAGCTCTCAGCTTTAACAGGAGCTGAATGGAGAGGAGCTAAACCCTCCTCCTTCCTCCCCAAATCATGGGGACTGTGGTTCATTCTTTCCATGACCTCTCAGCTGTTGATATACTTGTGGAGTGCCCACGACTGCTACTCCAGTTTCCTCTTTTTGGGTAGATGAGGTGGCCAAGGGCACTTTGAACAGGAGGGAGTTATGGGCTCCCCCTTGGCTTATGCTCCCGGTGGCTCCCACCCTGGTGGAGGCTGCTGGTAATTATTTGGTTGCACACTGTCTTCAAAGTTCAAACTTGCCTCGTATCTCCCTGCCCTCTTGGGAAGTTTATATCATCTCCGCTGTCGCCTGAGTTTTATGTGCCTTCTGTGTGTTTCTCCAGTCACACCTGTTGTGGCTTATGACTTATCCATCCGGTGCCCTTTCAAACATAATTACACAGAATGGCTGAGACCAAACGTAAAATAAATATACATTTAGTGGTTCTCTGTAAGCTCTGTTAACCTGCCCTCATTAAGTCACATTACTCAGGGTCAGATTCTATTCTATGACAGAGACAGGGGAACAATTTAAGCCAGGGGATTACCAAATATTTTTGTCTGAAGACAGAAAAACCGTTGGCTGCACCTGTGCCCGGAATGAGCCCCAGGTCCTGCCTCTGCCCCTGTAACCTTTTCTTGCCCAGATACTCAGGAACCCACAAACGACTTCTCGGCGCCAGGAGCTCCAAAGACATCAACTTCAAATGATCTCAATGGATACATTCTGTTACAACCTCACTGTCTGTATAGCTCTGTGCATGTTTGTCTAGAATGCTACCTTTTCTCACGACCTCTCCTGCTACCACCCCAAGGGAAGCCACACCACAATCCCTCCCCTGGACTGCTGAATACTTCTTGTTCTGGCCTTTGTGGCTCCAACCGTCCACACTTAGACCGGCATGCAGATAGATAAATGGAAGTCAGACCATGTCAGGCTACTCCAAATGCCCCATGATTTCGTGATGCAGTGCAGAAGCCTGAGTCCTTCAAGCTGCCAACAATACCTGGTCAGCCCAGCCTCGCCCCTTGGGCCACAAGACCCTCCACTTACTCTTCTCCTTGATTCCCTCTCAGCTCCCCACACACCCAGGGTCTGCTCTCCCAGCAGTCTGTTGACTTGCTTTCTCCCCTGCTTACCAACTACCACCCCCGCCCCGTGGGACATCACCCACTCCTCCCACCTTTCCTATCAACACTTTTTGAATCTAAACTCATTCAAAGAATGCCTTTTCTAAGGTTCTGCCTTATTACTTTCATTGGAGTATTTAACACAAATTAACATATTTCTCGTGTGTGTGTGTGTGTGTGTGTGTGTGTATAGATAGATAGATAGATAGATATCTACATATATGCTTTAATTTTTTGAGTTTCTCTATTCAAAGGAAACGTCCCTGAGGGCAGAGGGGTTCGCTGATTTTGTGGCTGGTCAATCTCGAACACAATTCCTGGGACAAAATAGACACTCGCTATGTATTTGTTGGAAGAATGGACCTATAGGAGTTATCTTCAAATTAAAAAAAAAAAAAGCATGTGCAAACATTTCTTCAAAATATCTCTTTCAGGAAAGCTGAAGGTATAAACAGGGAAGAAACTGGGAAGAAGTGTGATTTTTGTGGCTGAAGTGTGATCGCCATCTTATTAGCCGATGGTGTATGCATGGCACTATATGCCAGGCTCTGTTCTCAGAACCTTGCACAGATTTACACAATGTATCTTCACGACAAACCAATGATAGGGTCACTATTCTTTCCCCATTATAGACATGCAGAAACAAAAATACAGAGAGGTTAGGAAACTTATCCAATGTCACACAGCTAATAACACGGGCGAACTTGATTTTGTCTCCTCGTCACCGCATTCCACTGGTCTGGTATATCCCAGGCCTCACAGGGTGACGCCTGAGAAATCCACAGAACCACTGGAGTTCTCAGGGATTGAGTTTAACAACCACCCATCTGTAGGCTGAGGTACAGGCCATGAGTGAGACTATATGATCTGGCCAGATCAGTCTTCTTCTACCCATGTATACATGCATGTGTAGGTGTCATTTCCTTTTTTGTTCGTTTTTGGAATGGATGTCTCATCCTCATCCACCTGGGGAACTGCCGTCTGGCTGTGGCAAGGCTCTGCTATGAAACCCCGCAGAGTTAACGTGTCCCTCAATCAATTGTGCACACGTAGTAATGCGCTTTCCTATCGATTGACTATTACTCACTTCATACTAATTACTCACTTAAATCCTAACTCCCTTAATAGACCACGAACTCCTTGAAGATGAAGACCATGTGTTTGTTGCCTCTGCAAGCCCAGAACCCAGAATCCAGCCAGAAGACCTGGAGGGCTGTTAGCAAATGCTCTCTGATAGGTGGTGCACTTACCTGGTGAAGGTCACAAGCCTGGAGAAGAGAAGAGGTGGAATAAGAACCCTCCCTCCTAAATTATTAGGATAATGATAATCACAGAAACTGGTTTTACCGTAGACCCTCAGCACATCATTAACATCCATTATCTACGCCCATCTCCATCTTGTCTCTATGGCAACGCCAGCAACAAACCCAGACATTCAAATTTCCCCTCAGCTGGAGTATTGAAACCCCCATTCGGCCCCTCAGTTACGGGAACCAGAGAGGATGAGTTTCTCTGCTATGAACAGAGCACCAGGCTCCAATTGGCTTAAGCAGTAACAAGGAGCCCAGAGCAAATACGGTTGCAGGGTTTTTTCATGGGTCAAGATGACCGAAGCAGTTTCCAGGCTTCCCCCATAGAAATACCACATCCAGTTACGAAGGAGAGAAGGATTTTTTTTAATTCATCTGTTTTTCTTAAGAAGATAAAAAAAAAAAAAATCCAGACCTCTGTAAGGGGAGACTGTGTCTGAAAGTATTATAGCACTGAGGAGGGGGGCACCATTGTCACAGTGGAAACACTCAACACCGTGAGATGTGCAAGCGTCCTAAAGGCCGGGCAGGAAAGGGCATTTCTTTCATTTGGAGCAGTAAACAAGGTGGCCAGAACTGACAAACTAGATGTGGGCAGGTGGGATGTGCCAGGGTGGTGGGATAGGTCAGGCAATATATGACCTGTGCCCAGCCTGCTGTGGGGGGTGGGGGGCGGGGGGTGGGGGGGGAGGTGGGTCTAAAGAAGGGCTGTGTGCAGGTCAGACTGAGGGTGGGCCGAAGTTCCAGGACCTGTGGGGAGAGAGAAGCTTCAGTAAAGTCAAGGAGGTTAAATACCTTGCCCAGACTCGTCCATGGGTACAAACAGTTCAGCTAATCGTGTTTGAGGCAAAGATTGGGAATTTGGAGAGCTTGTGACTGGCCTGATAAGTCACCTGCCATATGGGGAAGGGTGGAGTTTTCAGCCAACTGATTTTTGGATTATACAGGTGGGCAATTTCTTTAACCATCACTGCTTGCCAGGGTCACAGGGCCGAGTGAAGTTCAACATTGACAGAGGGAACCCTTTTCCCTGTAAGTTCAACAGGCAGACTAGTTTTTAGGACTCAGTGGAGAGAAATGGATTACAGGCCAGGCTCCAGGGCCAGGTGGCTGGCAATTTCAGCCGTTACAATGTGACACAGGTCCTCCAGAAGGGAAGGGTTGGCAAGGAGTCGGGGAGGCTCCAAAATAGAGACCAGAAGAGCCCATCACCATTTATCAAAGTCCACTTTGTTACTTAAAACAGCTTTCCAGCCTCCGTTAGAACAGGGAGAGCAACACCCACGCCCTCCCACTTCCGGGGAGTCACCAAGAGCTAAAGTGAAGATTAAAGTCACCAAGAGCTACAGTGAAGATATTTGCCATGTTCACTGTAGGCCCGTCACACCTAGCATAGAGCCACAAAATGCACCCCGTACATACTTAAATCTGATTATGTGCAGATACAGCTATATTGCTGGAAAATTATTACAACCCTGAGATTGATTTATTCATGTAATGAATTAAAAGTAACTACTTGATTACTTGCAATATATCTGTCACTGAATTCTCAGTATTCACATTTTCTTCCCAGGGTCCTCAAGTACTAGGTAACGAGCATAAATGAAAATAGATCTCTTTGCAATTATGTATCTCAGGCCAGGTTCAAATGAGGAGAGGTTTTGTTTTTTCTTCCCTTCCCTTCCCTTCCCTTCTCTTCCCTTCCCTTCTTTTCTTTCTTCCTTCCTTCCTTCCTTCCTTCCTTCCTTCCTTCCTTTCGTGTCCCTAAAAGCCACAAGGAATTTCTACCAAATTGTTGTTGTTATTGTTTTTGTTGTTATTTTTATTTTATTTTTTAGCGAATGAAGGTAAGTAGGGCTTGCCTTTTTCTAAGCACGTGGACACAACATCCTTAAGCAACAGTGATGCTCAAGAGATTGAAGTTTAGGGGCACCTGGGTGGCTCAGTCAGTTAAGTGTCCAACTTCATCTCAGGTCATGAGCTCGCGGTCTGTGAGTTCAAGCCCTGCATCTGGCTCTGTGCTGACAGCTCAGAGCCTGCAGCCGGCTTTGAATTCTGTGTAACCCCCTCTCTTTGCATGCCCCCCCACCTCATGCTGTCTCTCTCTGTCTCTCAAAAGGAAACAAATGTTAAAAGAAAATTAAAAAAAAAAGAGATTGAAGTTTGGAACTGGGCTAACTCCAGGAGAAGTAGTGAGGAAAGCAAGGCCCCTCCATAAGGATATTAGAATTGCCTGAGACAGGGAGTCTCTCCATTCGAGTTTGTTGTAGCATTACTGGGGCAATAGGGAATCAACCTAGGTGTTCATCGCCAAGGAAACACATAAATAAGGAGCTGTGCAAAACCAGCCAAATAAGGTTTATAATCCAATGCTGCTCATGTACAGTAAAACCTTGGATTATGACTAGCTTGTTCTGCGAGCGTTCCGCAAGCTGAGCAAACGTTTCTAACAAATTTTCACTTGATAAACGAGCGATGTCTTGCAATACAGGTAGTACGTGAGGCTAAATGTCACATGATCACCACTGAGCCAATGGTCCTTGAACTTTGCTTTGATATACAAGGGCTTTATATTATAATCATGTTTCTGGAAAGAATGATGCTCACAAACCAAGGTTTTACTGTAACTTAACAAGCATCCAGCATGACTCATTTTACTTGAGAATATGTCGGCTTATTAGAATATTTGCCTCTGGTGAGGAAATGGAGAAGAAAAGAAGTAACAAAGCAGAGGCCTTTCATGGACCACCTGTGCTGCCATCTCCAAATACAATCACCATTGACTCCTGATCAAAAAGATCCTTCTCTAGATGAAGCCAAGTATTAAGTCAATGAAAGCTGTGAGGAAGAAAGTTAAAAGTCCAGGACAAAATTTCTACCATATTTTTAAAGGCTATCAGTAATCCAAACGTCTTTATAAATAATTGCTATCACTCCCCAGTGTGCATAGAATAAAGCGCAAAGCCACTCATTTGCAGTTCAAAGGCTGACTCTCTCACTTTCTCTACCTGTTCCTCTTGTACATGGGCCAAATAGAACTGTCACCTCTTACTCATTTAATCATCCTGAAAATATGATTGAGGACCTGCTATGAGTCAGGTAACAGTCTTCTCTGCTCTCATGGAGCTGATGTTCTACTGACGGAATATAAACAATAAACTTCGTAAGTAAATAAAATATATGGTGCTCTAAAAAAGTTCTATGTCTGCCAGGCAAAAAGAAAAGGAAGAAAGAGGAGCAGAGCCAGGGGTCTCAGGACTGGCAGGGAGCAGGTGACAGAATTGCATAGTGTCACCTCATTGAGAGGGTGTGATGGGAGTAAAGGCTACAGAGGTAAGGGGGTCAGTCACCAAGGTCTTGAGGGAATACATTTCTAGGTTGAGAAAAGATGTACGCCGACGGTTGATGTGTGCCTGATGTGTGCAAGGTACAGCGAGGCCAGTGAGGACGGGAAGAGTGAGACAAAGCGAGAGGATGGGAAAGGAAGCCCGAGAGGTAATTCCAGCCAGACCAAGAACGGGCTGGTGGACTCCGCGTCTACACTGAGTGAATGGAGAGCCAGAGGAGGGGTGGTACAGGTGAGGCGACTCTCGCTCGGAAGGCTCAGTCTGGTTTCCCTTGTTGAGGATAGACTGTAGAAGCAGGGGGACTGTAAAAAGGCTACTGCAGTAATCTGAGAGTCGCTGGTAAACTGGGGTGATAGCAGTGCACGAAGGTGGATCAGAATGGCCAGTATCTGAAGGTATTTTGATTGGACTTGAGCTGTAAGAAAAAGAAGAAAAGCCAAGGGTGAGACTAAGGTCTTTGGCCTGAGAATTAGAACACACAGCTGCTGAGACACGAGAGGCTGCTGGAGGGACAAGTTTTGGACACCTTCCGATTTTGATGTTCAGAAGACATCCATGTAAGGGGGTCCCCTGTCCCCGGCGCTCACACTCCCCTCTCCATCTAGAATCCCTTGTCTTCCGCATTTATGTTTCCCTAATCATCTATCCATCAAAGCACAGCTCAAAAAGAAAATTCTTGAGCCAATCTTTTATACCCATGATTTTTTCTATAGAAAAAAAAGTATGTGTGTATATATATATATATATATATATATATTTTTTTTTTAACCAGAGTAATTTTCATTGATTCATCCATTCATTCATTCATTCTAACTCAATTCACATCCACTCAATAACAATTGAACGTCACTTGGCCGCACACTTTTTGAAGAAGAACATCAAGATCGCCACTTCTGCGGAACTTTCATTCTAGCTGGAGGAAAGAGAAGAAAGTCAAGAAATAACTGAAAAGAAAAGTTCCGATGGAGAGAAGTACCAAAGAATAAAGAGAGTGTGCCACTGCAAAACACAGGGCCTGGGAATGAAACTGAGTAATACAGTCCAAAGAAGGCTTTTTAAGGAAGTGAGAGTGTAACTGAGACGGGAGTGTTGGGAAGGTGTCAGTCATGCAAGGCTGGGGTAATGTAGATGCGGGCGCTGTCCAAGCAGAGTGAAAAGCAAATGCGGAATCTGTGACCTCTGGGAGGGTTTGCCATGTGTCCACAACAGCATGCAGGACAGTGAGGCAGGAGTGTAATCCACGAGGACAAGGAACGAGGTCAGAACGCTGGCATGGGTCCAGATTGCTTCTTAAGCATGGGAAGGCATTTGTTTGGATTTTGTTCCTCGAGGTGGAGAAAAGCCACCCCTTCTTCCAATCTCAAACCTTCTCAAAGACAGGGCATATGAATGATGCCGAACGCCCAGGAGTACTTTATTCCTAGCAAACGTCAGGCGATGTTACCGTTAATAATAATAGCAACCACTTGGGGCGCCTGGGTGGCCCAGTCGGTTGAGCGTCCGACTTCAGCCAGGTCACGATCTCGCGGTCCGTGAGTTCGAGCCCCGCATCAGGCTCTGGGCTGATGGCTCAGAGCCTGGAGCCTGTTTCCGATTCTGTGTCTCCCTCTCTCTGCCCCTCCCCCGTTCATGCTCTGTCTCTCTCTGTCCCAAAAATAAAGAAACGTTGAAAAAAAAATTAAAAAAAAAAAATAATAGCAACCACTCTATATATTCTGGGTAAGCATTTTCCATCTCTTCCAGCGATACCATCCCCAAATCCTCACAAAACCCTAAAAGTCACTATCACCTCATCTTCTGGATAGGTGAAAACATGGCTCAGGCAGGTGGGTGACTGGCTGAGCTTCTGGTGAAAACAGAACTCCAGCTTGGGCCAGCCCTATGCTTGGGTGACACAGCGGAGAAGAGCAGGGTCAGTCCTGAACCCAGGTCTGCCCTCCACGGACCAGCCCTGCTTCCTCTGCACCAGGCTCCTGTCCCCACGCACAGTTCTCAGTGTAATTAGGCATGTGATGAATACTTATGTTGAGCAGGATAATGCCATTTTCTGTAAAGAATAATGAATCTATAGAATAGTTGTTGAACAAAGAGAATCTACTGGGGCATGTGAAATTAAAATGTTGCCAGAAGGTCAAAATTAATTTTGGAAACATTGGTGGAACAGGGAGTCTTACAAAGGGAAAATACAAACTGCATGAGCTCAATGAATAAAAAGGGCAAAACATCTATCCAGAGGTCTTTTGCCTTTGTTGGAATTCATTAACTTTTTTATTTTGGTTTCGGCGCTTTGAAAAAGTTCTGCCTAAAGGAATTCCTTAATTTGGACTTAATGTGACCTATGGAAGAAAAGTAGGGTTTGAAGGGTTGCAGAGGCTGAGTGGAGACTGGGAAGAGTCCAAGACTACCTGGGGATGCCCAGAATCTATGTGGTGCTGTGGGCAGAGCAGGGAGGAAAGGCTTTTCGATGTTGGACAGTGTGATAATGACTGCCTGTGAGCCAGAATCAATCTTGCTTATAAAGGCAGGTACCCTCAAAGAACACAGCACCCAGAGAGCTAGATATTTCTCTTGTCTGTCTTTGTCTCCTGGCAATTGACAAAGTCTCACCACTTTGTTTCTCAGCTACAGAATCAGGATTCATGGTTTTCAGGTCTTCAAGGATTATTTTCACCTCTCCTCGTCAGCTTTAATATTCTTTTTTCATAAACAAACACATGATCTGTAAATTAATCAGAAAAAGGGGAAAAAGAAGCAAAATCCCTATTATCCTCACCGTGTGAGGATAGTATCATTTACCATTTTGTTAAATATGTATAGCCCATTGACCTATATACAGTTCACTCTTGAACAATGGAGGGGTTGGGGCACCAAACCCCCACACAGCCAAAAACATCTGTGTATAATTTTTCACTCCCCAAAGTCAATTATTAATAGCCAACTGTTGACCAGAAGACTTACTGATAACATAAAACAGTCACTGATTAACATATATTTTGTATGTTATATGTATTATATACTGTATTCTTACAACAAAGGAAGCTAGAGAAAATGGCATTAAGAATATGATAGGGAAAATATGTTCCTAATACTGCTACGTATCAAAAAAATCCACATATAAGTGGATGCACACAAACAGCCTTCTAGATAGGATAATCGTCATTTCTATTTGTATATTGCAACTTCCTTACATACTCAGTACCTACAATAGAGTAGGCATTGAACGTATATTTAAGAAAATGACCAATATTGTTCATGAATGAAGATAACTATAGTGGTATCACTGAAAACAAAGAATTTAGTGATCACTTTTCCAACATTTTACATGGAAGCTATTCAGTCATGGTGAAAACCCTGCATATTTAGAAATTTCCAGCTTCTTTTATGGAGATAGTGGGCTGAATAGTTTCCTCCAAATACATGTTCACTCGGGATCTCAAACCATGACCTTACTTTGAAATAGGGTCTTTTCAAAAATTAAAAAATATATATATTTATTTTGAAAGAGAAAGATCACGAACAGGAGAGGGGCATAGAGAGAGAGAGAGAGAGAGAGAGAGAAAGAGAGAGAGCGCAAAGGAGGGAGGGAGGGAGAGAATCCCAAGAGAGAATCCTTGTTTGCACAGAGCCTGACACGGGGCTTGAACCCAGAAACCACAAGATCATGACCTGAGCAGAAACCAAGAGTCAGATGTTCAACTGACTGAGCCACCCAGGCACTCCTTGAAATAGGGTCTTTGCAGATGTAATTACTTAAGTATCTTGATATGAAATCATCTTAGATTTAGAGAGATTCCTAAATCCGATGAATGGTATTGGATGAATAATATCTTATAAGAAGTAGGGTGGACACAGAAATACAGGAAACAAGGTCACGTGAACATGAAGGCAGAGATTGGACATACACTCCTACAAACCACAGAATGTCAGGATCCACAAAAAGGTGGAAGGGGCGAGGAAGGATTATCCCTGAGAGCTTTTGGAGGGAGTGTGGCCCTGCCCACATCTTGACTTTGGATTTCTATTCTCCAAAACTATGACAGAATAAATTCCTCTTATTATTTTTTTATTTATTTTTGAGACAGAGAGACAGAGAATGAATGGGGAAGGGGCAGAGAGAGGAGACACAGAATCCGAAGCAGGCTCCAGGCTCTGAGCTGTCAGCACAGAGCCCTACAATGGAGCTCGAACTCACAGACCGTGATATCATGACCTGAGCTGAAGTCAGACACCTAACCAACTGAGCCCCTGGTACCCCATAAATTCCTCTTATTTTAAGTCACCAAGTGTGTGGCATTATTTTTATGGCAACCCTAGGAACTAATACAATGGATGACGATGCTCTGAGCCTGTCAGTTCACTTCTCTGAGACTTAGTGCCCCTGCTGGTGTGTGAAGGGGGGTTGAGTTCCCAGGGCAGACACCACACCTTGTGCAAAGCATCCCAAGTTATCGGAGAAGGACAGCAGGGGTCCTCCAGCACATGCAGAAAATCGGGTAGACATCAATTAATGATGAGCTTACGATACAGTCCAAATAAAGCTGATTCTAATACAAGTATTCTTAGTTTTAGGAACAGTTTATGTCAGACCTTCCCAGCCCATCTCCTTCTACAGTTTCACTTTTATGATGAATGATGCAATGAGTTGGTCTTACGATTCTTGTTCTCACGGCATCGTAAAACTACCACCACATTTATCAGCCAGCCAGCCATATTTCTTTGCTTGCGGATCCCACTTTATAACAGCAGCACATGTGCTGATAACATTACAACCTCCAACCGCTCCTTTCAGAAACGTCAAATGGACAGGACCTGTTTGCACAGACTCACTCAGAGAAGGCATTCCTGTTCCTGCTGCTGAGAAAGATCTTGCTAGACATGTAAAGGATTACTAATTTAAAAGCATTTGAACTTTCCTTAGAATGATTTCCTCCATTTCAGGCAATACAAGGACTGCAAGTAAAAATTTAAGGTGAGACCATTTAATACTATGAAAGAAAGGTATCGTTTGGTACCATCTGAGTTTTCAGATGTCTTTCTACGGAATTGTTATGATATATTTTTAATCATTGTCCGTATATTGTATTTCTTTCTCATCACAGACCCTATGTTTCAATTTCCCAGCATTGTCCCGAGGTTACTAAATTATCTTATTCTTTAACTCTACCTCTCTTTCTTCTTCCAGTAGAATAGGAAATATAAAGGCCAGTGAGATGCCTTGGGTTTCCACAGGTGAGTCCTTTAACAGAATTCAAAAGAAGCAGACATTTGAAGATGAATAGAAAAACAAATTTGAACACAATGAGAAAAACACTATTACATTTATCATGTGATACTCAGGTAACATCATTATTTTAAGGCTAATTCTCCACTTCCTTACTACCTGGAATGTGGGAAGAACTCAGTTAGAATACAGAATCTGTTAGTGATTATGCAGTAATAGATAAGTCATTAAATTTTCAGGGCCTCCATTTCCATGTCCAAAAATCAAGACATAAATGCTTGATAAAGTTGTAGTCGTTTTAATTGTTAAACTATAACTAAGAATACCTAGTACCATAATTAAGTATTTTGGGACTCAATAAATTATACCAAAACTCACAGTCTCATAGGGCCAACCACTCCTGAGTTCTACAAAAGTCAATAATAATGGTAGAGTAGAGTTAGATTTTAGTTTCTCCTATCACAAAATGTTGGATATCGGTCACCAAAATAGCCCTTTTGGGTGAGGATTCCCTAGGGTGTCCAACTGGCTAGGACTAAGCATAATTACAAGGGAGGATTAATTACTATCTATTGTTTCTTGCACATCTACTATGAGCCAGGCATTGTGCAAGTTTCTGTGCTAGGATTACATTTTTTAGACAGTCTGTTCGATTTTCTTTAGTAAACTCAGAATTGTCCTTATCTGCAAGAAAGATCTGGAACCTAACCCAGAGGTCAGATGTCTTCTTGCCATGGGGGCTCCGGGGCTCCCACAGACTCCTCAGGCTTATCCAGATGAACCTCAGGTTTCAAGTTCCCTACAATTTATACTTAAGTTGGGGCCCTGATACCATAAGCCAGTGGTATGGATCTTATTTCACTGTGGAAGAATTCCTGTGTTCACAAAAATTCATCAGTGGACATTTGAAGCAGTAAAGAAAAAATGCTCTAGGCTTTAACCCAGGAAAAGGGAGGGTCCCTTCTCCACCCCAAACCATTCTTTATAGAGCCCCCAAGACTCAGATGGTGATAACCAGTGGTTATTTTTTGAGCCCTGTTGTAACCTCATGCCAGATGTCAAGGCTGTTAGCATGTGCTCCCTTTGTGAAGCCTTTTTTCTCCTTTCATTCACAACCACACACATATGTGTTTTGTCCTACCTCACCAGCTCTCCTTCCCTAGAAGCTCCTTCTTTGCAGGATATCTACAGACTGTGTTCCTCAGAATTCAATCCTGTTCGGTTTTCTTTTTCTTTTACTAGTCTCTGCAAACACTTTTCCTAGATAATCAATAACATTCCATGAAATATAATCCACAAGTGAAAGACTTTCATTGTTGTATCATAATGAAATAACATGGAGCTCTGGAATCATATATGCTTCTATGGCACATTTCTTCTTAGGTGTCTCAGAAGCATCTCAAAATTTGCATGAACATTGGATGCAAAAATCATTTTAAAACGTAGCAGAAATGTGTATCGTTAAACTGTGAAATTAGTATGTCCTGCTTTCCAAAAGACCCACACTATCGACAGGGTCTGCCCTAACCTTCCACAAAGACCTGGAACCTAACTCACGAGCCTTACTGTTCCTTGCCATGAGGATCCTGAGCTTTTCCCACAGGCCCTTCAGGTTTGCCCAGATGAACCTCAATTATTATTCCTATCACTTACCAGTTTCTCTCTGTTGGTATCTTCTGTAATTTATGCAATCACTGGTTTTCGTCTTTTTAAAAACTAGACAATGTAATACCACGAAGAGAAAATTGACGTGTCTCTTACTCACTGCTGCAGCACCAAAGCCCAGCCTGGATTTGGCCTATGTATTTACTGCTTAGAGAAATGATGGGGTAGCGGGGGAGGAAGTGTGCTAGAGAGGGTTCGGCAGGACGTGGAAAGTATGAAGATAAACCATGCTTGAGACTATTTCTGTGGATCTGAAGCAGAAAAGGCAGGAATAACAAATGAAAAAGAGAGGGGGGGGGGAAAGAGAACTGTTTGTATGTTTGTTTGTTTTATTTTAGACTGAGAATGTGCCAGAACATATCTATGTGCTAATGGAAATGATTCAGCATAAAGATGGATGCTTATGTTTCAGGAGAAACAGGATAAACAAGAACAGCAAGAAGGGATGAGACTTGAGCCCTAGGTGTTGTGGGCACTGACCTCTGAGAGGGAAAGAGATCATTCCTTTTTTGTCTAGGGGTTAAAAAGGTAAAGCTCAGTAGATGTGAGACTACTGATTGGTAATGGGAAAATGAGGTATTTTTTTTAATTTTCTTTCTTTCTTTATTTTGAGAGAGGGGGAAAAAACACGAGTGGAGGAAGGGCAGAGAAAGAGAGAGAAAGAGAATCCCAAGCAGGGTCCTTGCTGTCCATAAAGAGCCCAACCAAGGCTTAATCCCAGGACGGTGAGATCATAACCTGAGCAAATATCAAGATTCAGACACCTGACTGACTGAGCCACCCAGGTGCCCCAGGGTAGTTTGTTTTTGTCAGATTTTTCCCTCTCAGTGTCATGTGAACAGCGTCATACTTAAGAGTGGGGGTGGAAGGAATATGGTATGTCATTCTTACGAAGACGGATGTTATACAATATTTATTTCCTGCTAATAAAAGACGATCCTTCCAGAAAAACACAGACAATGCCATATATCGAATGCCCATTTTGACTTTACTACAGGTTTGAAGTGAAGCTGTTGAGGATGGGTATGTGATTTTCCCCAGTAGCTCGTCATCCAGCAGAGGGTTTAACTCTGCATTCAGACTCTGGCAGGCATTACGTTGTCATCAGAAATATCTTTGGTTCGAGGATTGCAATCAATGAAGCTTGTAAGTATTTTAATGTACTGAGTCAATTAATAATAAGACTTGGTTGCTGTTATTATGCCTGTTTCACAGACATGGAAACTAAAGTTAGCGGTGTTATGTGACTTACCCAAGCTCGTATAACTTGGAAGGGGCGGAGCCAAGATTGTGCTTCATATGGTTCTGACCTCATTATTTTGACAACCGCAGAGAAAGGTCAGAATCACAAGAGTCAGAGCTCAGGGGGGAGGAGGCAGATGACTCAGCTGAAAGACCAGTGCTCTCAGCCAGGAGGCAGAGTGCGTCCCGGAAGCACCCTGGTCAGCAAAGACCTCCAGGGCACTCAGTGGGTTCCTTCCGAGCCTCACTCATTCCCCATGTTCAGGGTCTAGACAGCCCCTGACAACATGACAAGTTTTTGTCCTATTTTTTTTTTATACAAATGAAAAATGAGCCACTTAGAACCAAGTTTACAGTTACCTCTCCAAGGTGGCCTCGTGTAGATGTAGCACCTGCCTGTCCTGGCCAGCCTTTCGCTGTCAGGCGCCATCTTCTCCAACAACTTTCCCTCTTGACAATCTTCCTCCTCCATTTCTCTTTGTTTGCACCAGGCCATAAATCAAGGCCCTTTGCTTTTATACAACCCAACAACAACAACAACAACAAAGAACTAACTGCTTCTCAAACACTGGGTCTTAGCGCCCAAGTTGAGAGTGACATATTTGTGTCATGTCAGAAATGAAACTGGGTTACTTTATCCTCTCCAAACACATCTGTTCTCATAAACACAGTCTAAGGAATATAGTGTTTACTAAAACTAGGCTGTTGGCTTTTTTGTTCCTGTTGTTAATAGGTCTGATTTCAGCACTGGCCATGAGGAAAACAAATCATTTTCTTTATTTGAAGATTTTGAAGACAATCCTTTCCAACATCATTTTACCTTGATACAGTAAAAGCTATGCTACATTTAGTGCTGTTAGGAAAAGACATTGAAGTGTTCTTATACTAATTAGGAGAAGAATACAGATCTTGGCTGCGGTACTTTATTCAAATGTACTCTAAAATTATATCAGTTCACTTACATTTGACCTGGGTTTAACAACATCCACCATATGCTGGATCCAAACTCAGAACAAAAAGACTCCCAAGCATGATATAACACAAGAAGCTTAAACGGCTTTTAGTTGTAGATTTTAATCCCGTATCTGCCGTGGGTCATTAGTTTGTCCTGACACTCAGTTTCTTGCTCTAGTAACTGAGGTCAAACAACACTTATTTTGCCCGGTTGTTTTAATGGATAAATAAGATAATATATACCAAAAGACATACCAAATGACCATAATACAGTGAGGATATTCAGTTGCTATTGTATTTCTCTTCCTTTTCGTCGTTCTTTATAGCCCTGCATGAGAGTTGATTAAAACACTAAGTACCGGGGCGCTTGGGTGGCTCCGTCAGTTAAGCACCTGACTTCAGCTCAGGTCATATCTCACAGTTCTTGGGTTTGAGCCCCGCGTCAGGCTCTGTGCTGACAGCTTAGAGCCTAGAGTCTGCTTCCAATTCTCTCTTTCTGCCCCTCCCCCACTCATGTTCTCTCTCTCTCTCTCTCTCTCTCTCTCTCAAAAAATGAATAAACAGGGGCGCTTGGGTGGCTCAGTCGGTTAAGCATCCGGCTTCAGCTCAGGTCATGATCTCGCAATTCGTGAGTTCGAGCCCCGCGTCAGGTTCTGTCCTGATAGCTTGGAGCCTGGAGCCTGCTTTGGATTCTGTGTCTCCCTCTCTATCTGCCCCTCCTCTGCTCTCTGTCTCTCAAAAATAAATAAACATTAAAAAAATGAACAAACATTAAAAAACTTTAAAACAGTAAGTATTGAAAATACTTGATCATTTAAAATAGTGATGTAAATGTAAAGTTTGTCAATGAAAGATGTGGTAAATTCTTGGCTTGAGTTGCAAGGTGCATTTGTTGTAGTGATTGCCCTAAGCTCATGGAAATGTTGAACCAGAATAATGCCAAGTTTGTACAGCGAACTCCTGACATTTTAAATCTCAGAAAACAAAGGCACAAACTGTTAAATATAACTGGCCCAAGTAGGTGTGCTACAACATTGCAAATATGACATACCTGAGAAAGGAGTTCCTTGAAAATCTTTGGTAAATAAATCTTTGACGTTATAAAGAGAGGGTTAAGAATTCCTGATAGAACAGAGTTCCCAAATACAAAATGAGAGTGAAAGCCTAGACCAAGCCCACAGCAGCAGTTATGTTTGTCAGGGAGGATGAAATGACACACATATGTTGAATGAGCAGTTCAGAGAGACAGGCTTCTCCAGGTACACCACCAAGTAGCTGACCTGATCATCAGTTAGTTCCAAACTGGACTAAGTCTAACTGGGTAATGGTCATAAGGCTGCTTTGTATCCTTCCATCCAGTATGGACTTAACACAGAACAGAAGAGACGGGGTGTGGGGCATAGGGATCCTCCCTGACAACTTTCTTATGTTCTATGTGTGTGTGTTTAGGACCCACCTTACTGGTCACAAATAAGTGCAGCAACACTGTCACCCGTAGCTACAATTGCCCAAACTATACAGGTACAATTATTTATTCTCCACATATTTCTCTATCATGCTTGGACCTATTCATATCTGTTCTTCATACCTCTTATCCTCTCTAGATTTTTGTGTATTCACAACAATATTCACTGCATTGGAACTATCTGCTAGATAAACCACTAGGTACCGGTGGGCTGGAATTGTAGTCATTCCTGAATAAGGCAGAGCATCACTTTTAGGGAATTTAGTCTAGTAGACTGCAATGTGATGGTAAGGATATGAATGTGTGTGTGTGTATGTGTGTGCATGCACACACGGCAATATATGAAATAAAGAAAAACCACCTGTATGGGTTGGATTTTATCTCCCAAATCCATATATTGAAGTTCTAAATGCCAATTACTACAGAGTATGGACTTATTTGGAAATAGGGTTATTTTAGATATAATTAGCTAAGATGAAATCATACCAGTGCAGGATGGGTCCCTACTTCAATATGACCAGTGTCTCTATAAAGAGGAGAATTGTAGACATAGCCATGCACATGAGAGAATGCCATGTGAGCATGAAGAGAAAGATCACAGTGATATGCCTACAAGTTGAGGAAGACCAAAGATTGCCAGCAAACCACCAGAGAGCATGGAAGGAAGTCAAGAACAGATCCTTCCTTAGGCCCACAAAAAAGAACATGGCAATGTCAATACCTTGATCTCCAACTTCTAGACTCCAGAACTATGAGGCAACAACTCCCATTGTTTAAGCCACTCAGTTTACAGCACTTTGTTACGGCAGCCCTAGCAACCTCACGCACACCAATGAGAATAAGCAAAAGCTATTTATTTAGAAATTACACATGTATACACATAGATGGAACAGGAATTTCAAATACCGTATTACCCAAAGATGCTCATTTTCTGGAAATAGGGCTCAAATTAATAGATTCACATCATGAGATAAGCAAATACTTTCCAATCAGAAAGAGAAAAAAGATTTCTAGAATACGCTTAAGACAAAATCATTAATATTTAATAAAATAAAAATATAAAATATTTACTCTTAAAACTGTAAATTTCAAAATAACAATGACAGTCAAACACCAGAACTCTCAACATATTATTATACATTTAGTATTTTTATGTTGAATTAACAGGAGCTAAGTGATAATAGCCTTGGTGTTTACTGTGTATCAGATTCTGTACTAAATGATTTATATGCATTAACTCACTTGACTCTCAAGATATTCTTATCTGATAGGTTCTACTAATAACCTAGTTATACAGGCATGGCACTGAGTTTTTGAGAGTCTAAATGGTGTTTGAAGATCAAACCAAATAATACATAATAGATTAATCTAGAACTCCCCTCCATTTAGCCTATACCCGTAAGAACTGCTTTGTATTATTTGCATATATTGTTACTGTCTGAGATTTTATGAAATGCCAATCTCCCTAAGAAATTCTCCATTTTCTACAAGAAGACCTGGCCTTCAGCCAAGGTGTTTAGTTGTCCACAGCTCCTTCTCAGGGCTTTTCAAAGGAGCATATCACAGCCTCTGCCTCCCCTCCCTGGGCCTCGGGTCTCACTCATTATACTTTATGACATACTATAAAGCACTAGTTCACAGAGCTACCAAGAATTGGTTCAAATGCTTAGTCCACATAGGTTATTTAGTGCTATTGAAATTTAGTTCATCTATATAATTTTTAAAAATCTTACCTTAAATGGTTTGCATATATTAAATGAGAAAGCATAAAACATATGTACACATGCAGAAGTGGTTTAAAGATGATAAGGTCTTCAATGTTTAATGTAAAATGGCACTTGAAGAGAACTTTCTGAGCATGGGACCCTAACGGATAGTTGTCATTTGATCATATGTTAGGAGGTAACTGCTGAATGTGCACATCACCAGGGAAGGAGGTGAGCCCTTGCACAGGTTTCCAGCAGGGCTCATGTAAGGGCCTGACAGTGTGGGAAAAGGTTAAGGTGTTGGCTGAAAATGAAAATAGTCAGATATTGTAATTAAAATAATAAAACTGATAAAATAATAATTAAGACCAGCAGGCATTAAAGTTTACCATGTTTCTTACACTGTGCTAAGGCAATTTAACTGATTTTACAATTTAATCTTCACAACAAATCTCTCTAAGCCAAACCAATTTCATTGATGAGAAGAATAAAACTCTGAGATATCAGATTAATCTGTCAAGATCTCAAAGCCAGCAAATGGCTGACCTATGATTCCAATCCAGGATTCCTGGCCTTGTGGACTTCACTACTGCTCTATAATGAATATCTTAGGGGATTGTTGGGGGCCAGACAAGAAGTCCAAATTATTTCATAAAATCTGAGTAGAACTTTAAGACTTAAATGGTATAAAATCAAGACTAAGAATCAAATAAATATGGAAAAGAACAAGGCCCAAATGAAGATCATTTTGCAAATTGTTCTAAAAATTCTGTAGTGTTTGGAGTTCTGGAAAGACAGCAGAGTAGGAAACATCAGGAATCTGTCTCCTGACCCAGATAACAACTGCAATGGCACAATCTTTCTGATGTAGCCATTTTGGAACTCTGGTGTTTTGGAGGCTTGCAGTTGTAAGGGAAAGGCTGACACAATAAACTCTGGTTAACAATTTCAGCTCTTAGCACATTAGCAACCACCCATTGCCCACCCCAGCCATATGGCAGGCAGCCATGCATGTTTTCCTGAAACAGAAGTAAGCATAGGTGAAAAGGACTGTGTCCTCCAAATATTGGGCATCTATGTTCTCATTGCTGATTGCTGCTTCTGATCACAGAGGTGCAGACATGGATTTAATGGGTTGGCACACTTTTTACCCATTTTTATTATTCTCTTTTTTTTCCCTTCTTGCGGAAAAAGACTTAGACTTAAAAATGTGCATTAAAAAATAACCACATAGATGGGGGAAATAGAAAGTGGCTGTGCATACCCAAGAAAGGCCCAGTAATGATCTGAGATGACCTTAAGTTTACGCATCAGGCTGACTCTTGGCACAGAGACAGCCTAAGACAATTAATTAACTAATTAATTAATCAAAACAATAGCAAAGAGCAACAAACTCTGGGGAAGAGGGGAAATCTGACTTCCAGAGTCACCACATTATTAAATTAAGTATCCACTTTTCAACAACAACAACAACAAACATGAGGCATATGAAGAAACAAGAAAGTACAACCCATGCTAAGAAGAAAAGTATAATCAAAAGAAACTTTCCCCAAGAAAGACCATAAGAGCGATATACTAGACAAAGACAAAAGCAAGTTAAAGATGCTCAAAGAACTAAAGGAAAAAGTTGATAAAGTTGGGAAAATAACATATGAATAAAATGGAAGTGTTGGTAAAGACATGGAAACCTAAAAAGAAACCATAAAGGAATTTTGGAACTGAAAACTGAAATAACACAAATGAAAAATTTACTAGAAGAATTCAAAGGCAGATTGGAGCAGGGAGAAGAATCAGCAAGCTTGAGGATGGGTCAATGGAAATTTTCAAGTAGAAACAGAAAGGGGAAAAAAAGATTGAGAAAAATGAACAAAGCCTATGGAACACAATCAAATGGCACATTTGCACTGTGAGAGTCCCAGAGGGAGAAGAGAGAGAGAGAAAGGGGAAGAAAGAATATTTTAAGAAATAATGGCTAAAAACATCCTAAATGTGATGAAAGACATGCGTATAAATATCCAAGAAGGCCAACAAATTCCAAGTAGGATAAACTCTAAAAGACCCATACAAAGACACGTTATAATTAACCTTTCAAAAGACAAAGACAAAGAGAGGGTCTGGAAAGCAACAAAGGAGAAGTGAATCATCACACACAAGGGATTCTTAAAAAGAAAAAAGCAGATTTTTGTCTTCACATTTCTCCTCATAAATGTTGGAGACCACGAGGCAGTGCATTAAGATATTCAAAGCTAGGGGCGCCTGCGTGGCTTAGTTGGCTAAGCATCTGACTTTGGTTCAGGTCATGATCTCGCAGTTCGTGAGTTCAGGTCCCACATGGGTCCCTGGGCTGACAGCCCAGAGCCTGCTTGGGATTCTCTCTCACCCTCTCTCTCTTCCCCTTCCCCACTCGTGTCTGTCTGTCTCTCTCTCTCTCAAAAATAAAATGAACATTAAAAACAGGTATTCAAAGCTAAAAGGAAAAAAAAAAGCTTTCAGCAAAAAATCCTATACCCAACATAACTGTCCTTCAAAATGAGGGAGAAATCAGGATGTTCCCAGAAAAACAAAAGCTGAATGAATTAGTTACCACTAGATCTTCCCTCCAAGAGATGGTCAAGTGAGTCCTCAAAAGTGAAATGAAACACTACTAAATATTAAATTGAAGCCATATGGAAGAAAAAAGTAAAGGTGTATATATGGACAATTATAAATGCTAGTATTACTGTCACAGTTTATAAACACACACTTTTTGGTTTCTACATGAAATAAGAAAAGACTATATTTTTTAAAAAAATCATTAATCTGAGAGATAGTATTATTATAACTTTAGCTTTAAGTCTAAGTCTTGTGCCCTGCATAATGTAAGAGACTAATGCATTTAAAAGAATTATTAGCTTAGATTTGGGGACATAGAATGTATAGAGATATACATTTGTGACATCAGCAACCAAAATGAATGAGGATGAAACTCCAAATGGCGGAATTTTTGTACACTATTGAATAAATTCAAATTAGAGTGTTATAACATTAGGATGTTAAATGTAATTCCCATGGTTACCAAAAAGAAAATGGCTATAGAATATACACAAAAGGAAATGAGAAAGGAAATCAAATAGTTCACTACAAAATAATCAACTAACTACAAAGAAGACAAGAAATGAGACACAAAAAGCTATAAAGCATATAGAAAAATTTTAAAAAACAACAAAAGCAAATAACTCGTCAGTATTAAGGTAAATAGTTTACAGACTAAAATCTCCAGTTAAAAGACAGAGACTGGCAGAATGGGTAAAACCACATGACTGAACTATATAGTATCTATAAGAGAATAATTTCAGATTGAATGACACACGTAGCTTGAAATTTAAAGGACATAAAAACATATCCCACGCAAGCAATAAACAATAGAAAGCAAGGATGGCTATGTTAATATTAAACAAAATAGACTTTAAATCAAAAAAAGTTACAAGAAATAAAAAGGAATTATATATTAACAAAAGTTCAATACAGCAAGAAGATACAACAATTATAAATATGCACCTAATGACATAACATCCAAATATATGAAGCAAGGAGAGATAATAGTTGGAGACTCCCCTACTCCATACTCCATAATGGATATAGGACAACCAGACAGAAGATTACTAAGTAAACAGAGGACTGAACAACATGATAAACCAACTAGATATAATAGACACATATAGAACACCCAAAAGCACGCACACACATATTTCTGAAGTGCAAATGAGACATTTACCAGGACAGACCATATGTAAGGTTATAAATTAAGTCTCAGTATATTTTAAAAGATAGATACCATAAGAAGTGTTTTCTCTGATCACAATGGTATGAAGCTAGAAATCAATAACAGGGAAAACTGGAAAATACACATACTTATGGAAATTAAACAACACACTCTTAAAAAGCTAGTGAATCAAAAAAAACATAAGGGAAATTAGAAAACACTTATTGATAAATGAAAATGAAAATACAGCATACCAAAATTTATGAGACCCAGCAGAAATGGTGCTAAGGCACATACTTACAGATATAAAGGCTGACATTAAAAAACAAAAAAGATTTCAGATTATAATCTAACTTTACAATTTAAGGAACTGGAAGAAAAAAGAACGAACTAAACCCAAAAGTGGCAGAAGGAAGTAATAAAAATCAGAGCAGACATAAATAAAATAGAGACTAGAAAAGCAACAGAGAAAACATATGAAACCAAAAGTTGTTTCATAAAATAAAAAATTTTAATGATAAACCTTTAGATAAATGGATTTGGAAAAAAAGAAGACTTAAATTACTAAAATCAAAAATGACAATGGGGACCTTACTACCAATTCTATAGAAATAAAAAAAAATTGTAAATAGTACCATAGTAATTATACACCAACAAACTGGATAACATATACAATGGATAAGGTCATAAAACACAAAACCTACCAAGATTAAATCATGAAGAAATAGAAAACCTGAGTAGTCCTATAGTTACTCGTAAGTCTCAATCAGTAATCAAAATTATTCTAATAAAGAAAAACTCTGAACCCAATGACTTCACTGATGAATGTAACCAAATATTTAAAGAAGAACTAATAACATTCCTTCTCAAATTCAGCAAAGTAGCAGGATAGACACTCAACACGTAAAAATCAGTTGCACTTGTATATGCAAAAATTGAACATTAAAAGGAAATTACAAAAATATACCCTTTTGAATAGCATCAAAAAGAATAAAATGCTTAGTAATTAAATTACCCAAGTTAGATAAAAGGATAGTGTAATGAAAACTTAAAATTTTGCTGAAGGAAATGAAAAAAATACACAAGTAAAGGGAAAAGCATCCCAGATTAATGAATTGGAAGATTTAATATTGTTGAGATGCTCATACAACCCAAAGCAGTCTACAGATTCAATGCAATCCCTATTAAAATGTCAATGACGTTGTTTGCATAAATAGTAAAACCCATTCTGAAACTCATCTGGAATCTCAAGGGACCCCAAATAGCTGGAACAATCTTGCAAAATAACAAACCTGTAGGACTTTCTAATTTCAATATTTTCTATAAAGCTACAGTAATCAAAACAATGTAATACTGACAAAAGATGGACATATAAACTAAAGAATAGAATAGAGAGCCCAGAAATAAACCTTCACATATATGGTCAAATGACTTTTGACAAGGATTCCAACATGAGCCAATGAGGAAAGAGAAGTGTTTTCAACAAATGGTTCAAGGAAAACTGGATATCCACATGAAAAAAAACAAACAAAAACAAAACAAAAATACATGAAATTGTTTTCTTACCAAACACCATACCAGAAAAACTTAATTCAAAATGGACGTAAGATCTAAAACCATAAAACATTTTTTTAAGCATAGATAAAAACTTCATGACATTGGGATTTGGCAATGAGTATTTACATCTGGCAGTGAATATTTACATCTGACACCAAAAGCACAGGTAACAAAACAAAACAACAACAACAACAAAAAATAGACAAAGTGGACTTCATGAAAAATTTAAAAATTTTGTGCACCACAAATATTAATAATAGAATAAAAGGTAACCTGCAGAATGGGAGAAAATAGTTTAAAATTATATGGGGCGCCTGGGTGGCTTGGTCGGTTAAGCGTCCAACTTCGGCTCAGGCCATGATCTCACAGTCCGTGAGTTCAAGCCCTGCATCGGGCTCTGTGCTGACAGCTCAGAGCCTGGAGCCTGTTTCAGATTCTGTGTCTCCCTCTCTCTCTGCTCCTCCCCTGTTCATGCTCTGTCTCTCTCTGTCTCAAAAATAAATAGACGTTAAAAAAATTAAAAATAAAATAAAATAAAATAAAATTATATATCTAATATATATCCAGAGTATATAGAGAAGTCCGAAAACTAGACAACAGAAAACATACAATATGATTTAAAAATGGTTAAAGGACTTGAATAGATATTTCTCCAAAGAACATACACAAATGTCCAATAAGAAGATGAAAAAATGCTCAATACCACGAATCCTAAGTAAAATGGAAATCAAAGCTACAAGATGCCACCTCACACTCATTAGGATAGCTACTATAGAAGAAAAAAAAACAAAAAAGAGAATTTGGAGGAATTAGAACCTTTGCTCATTCTTGGTGGGAATGCACAACGGTCCATCCATTATAGAAAATGGTATGGTAGTTCCTCAAAAAGTTAAAACTAGAATTACCATCTCGCCCAGCAATTCCACTTCCGGGATATCTCCCAAAGAAATGACAGCAAGGCCTCGAAAAGTTATCCATGAGTTAAAACATGGAGGCAACCCAAGTGACCCATGGGTGGGTGAATGGATAAGCACAATATGGTGTGTACATGCAGTGGAAGAGTATCCAGGATTAGAAAGGAAGGAAATTCTGTCGCATGCTATAACATGCATGAACCTCGAGGACATTATGCTTAGTGAAATAAGCCAGTCACAAAAGAACGAATCCTGTATGATTCCACACTTCCGAGGTACTTAAGACGAGTCAGGCTCATGGAGACAGAAAGTGGAATGATCTTTGTCAGGGCAGGAAGAGGGGGAGATGAGAGGTTATTGTTTCATGTGTATAGAGCTTCTGTTTTGCAAGGTGAAAAGATCTGTAGACAGGGGTGGCAGTGACGGTTTCACAACATTGTGATGTGTCTAACACCATTGAACTATACTAAGAAATGTTTAAAATTGTAAATGTTGTTATGTATATTTTATTAAAATATTTTTTAATTCTGCATTGCTTAAAGATCAGTTTTATCCGCTCTTGGTATTATTTGGGTGGATGAGTAGGCTTGGTAGAGTTCAGGGTCGGGGTCACCCAGCCACATATGAGTGGACTGGGCATCTGGGCATCTGCTGGAGGTATCAGTCCACAAAGGACTAAAATATCAATGGAATTAATAGGAAATAGGGTGCCATTTAATATTGGTTTTTGCCACATAACTCAAATAAATGGTAAATTATAGATTGTGTTATCTTGCATTGCGGAGACATAATAAATTCCTTCCTTTGAATATTAGCATGGAAAAGGAAGACATTATCTGTCATTTGTCATAACCTGTTGCCTTCATAAAAAGGAGACTCCTAGCAACCAAACCGTCTTTTCCTTTAGTGAGAACAAACAAAATCATCAAAAAACAAAGCATTTGAAGCCCTTGAAAACAGTTTTAAGAAACAGATGCAGAACACAAAATAAAGAAGCTGGGGCAGGATGAAATGGCTCCAGCAGAGAAACTGAGAAGCCTGTGGGACAAAGTGAAGAGAAAGAGACGTCAGATAAGTGGTAAAGAGCCAAGAAATCTGAACACAAGAAAGGAGAGAGAAAAAACGGAGACTAAGAAAATGGGATTTGGAGACTGATTTTGCTACAAGCTCAGGGCTGGGCCCTGGGAGCTCATCATATGTATCTCCCTTATAGAATCTTCAGTAAGCTCTATATTTCTCCTTAATTCTTCTGGACAAGTCCGGTTTTGCTTTGAAGTTAGCCATGGGAAGGTTGAAGAGAGGACATCTTATATATAAGTGAAGAGGCATTCAATTTAGATTAATTTGAAACTCTAGTTTTTTTGTTCCCAGTTTAATAGAATGTTGAGTTGAAGGACAGGGGTGATTCTGACCCCGCCAAGGGCAGCCTCATGTTCTGTTTGGCCTCAGGTAGATACAATTTAGTTTACTTACCACAGGCCTAGTCAAAAGATTTCACTGCTAGCTCTTGCCAGGTACTAATTAAGAGATACCTACAGTTGTGTTTAAGCCCAAATAGCATGGGCCATGATTAAAACAGCACCCCCAGGGCAGTACAGCATGATATTTTAACTCATGAGAATGGAATTCTTCTGGCTTCCAGAGGTTTTTGTTGGTTCTTAGTTTTAATGTAAGATAATTAGTTGAACTGGGAATTGGACAGCATATACTGAAAGGTGGAGTCTAAAGGAAGATGTGGCCAGGATTTGCAGAAAAATGACACAACCCTCATGAAATGCCTTTAGTTGGCCTCCCCAGTGGTCACCCTATAGAAAGCAAGCCCTGGGGAATGTGTTGTAGATCTGTTTCCTGAATGTTAGTTTTCTCAGCCTGAGGAAGACGAACAATTCTCTCTGAAACAGGAAACAAAATCCTGAAGTAAGTATGGAGCTATTTTTAAAACCATAAAATGACTGTAGAGGAGTCCCTATTGGAAATCTATGTAGGAGAAAGTTACAGTATTTATGCTCCAATATGCCACCATTCAGAAACTATATATTACACAATGGTCATAAAGGAGAAAAACAGAGGGCTACCAGTTTGATGTGAACAAATGAGCTACTGTTCTGGCTGCTGATAATAATAGCTACGGTAATAGAACGCAGAGTGAAATCTTTCTAGTTGTTCCATAATTCTGCATTCAGAAAACAGCTATCAAGAAATGGAGCCAGATACAAAGACAAGAGGGAAATATTTCTGGAATGATCACCACTGGATAGTTTGTCAACCCAGGATATGGAATGGATGACTGAGGAGGGGCAGAGGAGAAACAGAGAGAGTCATTAAAAAAACAAAAACAAAAACAAAAACATTTTCAGTCTTCAGGAATAAAGCACTCATAAATAAATAAGGTAATGTCTCTGACATTACTCTCTCCTTGCCCTGGGATCCCCCTCACCACCACACCCCAAAACCAAGAGATGGTGGGCAGTGAAGCCCTAAGCAAATCATCCTCAGAGATTTTGTGTGTCTTCAAGAAAGAGAGATTGGCATTTCACTCACCACATAATGTTCACAGCAGGGCTGTTCTAAGGCTTTTTGAGAACACTGCATTGTGAGAGAGTTCTCGAAAAACTTGAAGTGCGTGCCCTCAGAAATGCAAACAAAGAAGACTATCTGATTTTTGCCAGGCAAGATGATATCTGAACAACATGAGAGATATACAAGAGTGGCCCCAACCAATAGGCAAAAGTTTGCTGCTCCTGACCCAGATCCCCAAGGGCCCCACAAGACATAGAAGGAAGAGGACCTCAGTAGTCCCAGTGGCTCCTTCTGAAGAGAAAATGTTGAACGTGTGGATTATTGGTGAGGGCAGCCAATGAAAAGACACACATGCCTCTCTAAATGGAGTCTTCTAGCAGGACTACGTCAAACTGAAAAGCTTCTGCATAACAAAAGACATCATCAGTAAAATGGAAACCCAACTGAGTGGGAGAAAATTTTGCAAATCCTATATAAGATAAGGGGACAACTTACAAAATATAGAAAGAACTCATACAACTCAATACCCCCCCCAAAAAAATCCACTTAAAAATTGGCAGAAGGTCTGAGTAGACATTTTTCCAAAGAAGACATACAGATGGTCAACAGATATGTGAAAATATGCGCGACATCATTAATACCAGGGAAATTCAAATGCAAACTATGATGAGATCACCTGATCGATGTTAGAATGGATGTTATCAAAAAAAGAACTAAAAGTGTTGGCAAGGACGTGGATGAAGAAAGCCGTCATGCACTGTTGGTGGGCATGGAAATTGGCGCAGTCACTTTGGAAAATAGTATGGAGATTCCTCCAAGAATTAAAAATAGAATTACCAGGGGCACCTGGGTAGCTCAGTGGGTTAAGCACCTGACTCTTGGTTTTGGCTCAGGTCATGATCTCATGGTTTCATGAGTTTGAGCCCCACGTCGAGCTCTGCACTGACAGGGTGGAGCCTGCTTGGGATTCTCTCTCTTCCTCCCTCTCTTCCTCTCCCCCACTCATGCAGTCTCTGTCTCTCTCAAAATAAATAAATAAGCTTAAAAAATAGAATCACCATATGATCCAGCAATTCTACTTTTGGATATTTATCTAAAGAAAAGGAAAACACCACCTTAAAAAGGTGTCTGAACCCCTATGTTCACTGTAGCATTATTTATAATAGCCGTAGCCAAGATAGGGAAACAATCTAAGTGTCCATTCATGCATGAATGGATAATGAAAAAGTGGTATATGAATACACACACACGCACACACAATGGAATGCTATTCAGTCATAAAGAAGATTGGAATCTTGCTTTTGGTGACAACATGGATGACCCTTGAAGGCATTATGCTAAGTGAAATAAGTCAGAGAAAGACAAATGTCATATGATCTCACTTATATGTGGAATCTAAAAAAAAACAAAAAGAACTTATAGAGAATGGATTGGTAGTTGTTAGAGTCAGGGGTGCGGGGTGGGCAAAATGCGTGAAGGGAATCAAGAGGTACAAGCTTCCAGTGACAAAATAAATCACAGGATGCAATCCACAGATTGAGGACTACAACTGATAAAACTGTATTGCATATTTGAAAGTTGCTGAGAGTAAATCTGTAAAGTTCTCATCACAGAGAGAAAATTCAATGATTACATATGGTAAAAGATGTAAGTAGACTTATTGTGGTGATCATTTTGCAATACATAAATAGGAAGTCACAATGTTGTGACTGAAACCAACCTGAAACCAACATAATGTTCTATGTCAATTATACCTCAGGGGAAAAAAAGTGGTCTTCGGTGAGAGACAGGTCAGGGACACCTTACATACTTCTCCAGGAAAACCATATACTCCATATACGTGCTACCATATCTGCAGATGCTCCACACCTCAGGGGAGGGCCATGGGCACTTCCGCATCCGGTCAGCACCCCCACAGCTGCCTATGGCCATTGCTGTCTTATTATAACCCTTCACTAGAAGTCCAGAAGAGGGATAGTAAGGAGAAGTGAAAAAACAAGTCATACCCCATCTCCAAGGAAAGCCTTTTCGCCCTCAGTTGTAGCCAATGATGAAGGCGACAAAAGCTTTAAGTTCAGTATGAGGTTGGATTTATAAACTATCCACCTGGACTGAGTTTAATAATCATAAATAGAAAGTTATGGAATTTTATAATATTATCCTCAGATGGGAAAATGTGCTTCTACTCAGCAAGCTGAGAACAGAGAATAGAGAAGATAATAATACTAATCTTTATACATTAGGCTGTATTTTTTGCAAAAACTCCATGTTTTCATGTTTCACATATTTCCAAAACCCTATGAAGTGACGTTATTAGATCCATTTTTCAGATAAGGAAATCGAGGATGAGAGCAGTTTATCCAAAGTAGAGCATAACTTAGATTCAAACTTGGGTCTGACACACACAAATGCTGGACCCCTTTCCATATATAATATTGTTTTCTCTGGCTTCATTGAACCAAATCATATAAACTTCTTTGATATAAAGTAATAATATATACATTACCTAGCCAACTGGAAAAGTTTTTTCCTCTCAATTATACATATTTGAAATATATTTCTGGTAAACTCACTTCCCCCAGTTACTCAAACCAAATACTGACAAAGGAAATTGCGTCAACCCCCTTGCTAAACATTCTGTATGTTATCATATTTACCGCATGAGGTATGGATCTGTGATAGTCAGCTGTACATGTCCACTTGGCTAAGGGCCCCAATTTTTTGGTCAAACATTGGTCTAGATGCCTCTACAAAGGTATTTGTGGATGTGATTAATGTTTTCAACCAGTTGACTTTAAGTAGAACAAATTACTCTCCATGATGTGAGTGAGTCTTCTCCAGTTGGAGGCCTTCAGAGCAAAGACAGGTTTCCCAAAGTAATGTTGCCTCAAGAGGAACATGGAAATCTGGCCTGAGTCTCCAGCCTGCTGGCTGTCCCTGCAAACTTCAGACTCAAGACGGTAACGTCACTGCTTACATGAATGTCCAGCCTGCCTGCTAGCCCTGTGAATTTCAGACTCTGCCACTTTCGTGATCTTGTAAGCCAATTCTTTAAAATATCTGTCTCTTGTCTCTCTGTCCCTCTCTGTCTTGCACACACACACACACACACACACACGCGCGCTAGGGAAACCTAATACAGTACGTTTATTTTCAATTTAGAGAGGAAGTTTAGAAAATTTAAATTATTTTCCCAAAAAGCCCAATGACGGCCGAAGAGTTGAAGGTGGATATTTCTTTATAGGATGTCAAAGAACACCTCGAGTCATATCTACCTCAGCGATGAAGCGTATATTTTATTATTTGCTCATAACTTTCCCCAAATGCTTTACTGAACATTCTTTCTCCAGAGTCAAACAGCATTCTGCCATGTATAAAGAAGGAGACTCATGGGTGCAGGTGCCTTCTCTCCTACCCCCTTCTGAAGGGCCAACATTGTGTATGGAGGTGAGAAACCCATGATGAGGTGGGAGGTGTGTTGATATTGGATCCATAGCAAACAATTCAGCGACTTCTATCCAGCTCTAGCCGTTTAAACACAAAAGGTCCTTCAAAATCCTATGCTCCAGGGAGCAGTTTAGCTAAGCAACACTTATTTGTAGTCAAGAGTCTTCAAATCTTTCTCTTCAGAATCTGTTTTCTTACTATGGAGTTCTTTCCTTGGTTTCTTCTCGGTTTTTCACCCTTGACCAGCCCATTCTTCATTTTTTAGTTCCTAGACATTCCCTCCGCTTGATGGTTTGAATTCCAGGCCTTCACCTTGACTTGTGCAACCTGAGGCAACGAAAGCCTTGGGGGCAGCAAGGTCTGGTAAGAAAATCTGCTTCTGGACTTCATTTGCGTCTGTTTGTTACAGCAGAGACCCACCATCATGCCAGGTGGCCCTCATAATAACCCTGTGCATGGGGAAGATCAGTGTCATTATCTGTCCTTGACAAATGAGGACAGTGAGATTTTTTAAAGCTTAATATTTTTTCATATCAGTGCAGGTAGAAAGAATCCAAATGGGGGTGTGGGTCTCTTTAGGCCTCACCAGATGAACTTGTTTCCACTAATGGGCTCCCTCTTTGTCTTGATAGGAAATACGCCACCCAACTGGGGATTTTATTTACAGCCTCAGAAAAGAGGCTGAAATGGACTTTTGATCTGATACAATTAGTAAAACAGGGTCACATGGTATGATTAATTTCCTAAACTATTCTGCATTTGAAAAAATGTCAACACACACACAAAAGGCATTGTAGTGAGTATTTGCGACGTAGCTGAAGGTATTACTACTTATTTCAGAAAATATTATCAAGCAAATGTGCAGTTGTCAAAACACAGATCCATCCTTAGAGAATATTGTTCTCTCACTGTTCAAAAGGATTATGGGTAGGAACAAGAAGCATATACTAGAACACTGGGAATTTTGTTTTCATATTATTTCAAAGTGGAAAATCTAATTATCATAAAAATCAAAGTAGGTACTTTTACTTATGAGCTCACTTGCTGAACAGAAAATCTAAAATTGTTTTGCTATCATTTTTACCCTTTAAGTGAGCACCTATCATAGGCCAGGCATCATTCTAGAAGTGGTACTGGCACAATATGAGTCAATTTCACAGAGACCTTTTGTGTATTTTTATAGAGGAGGAGACAGAAGCCCAGAGAAGTCAGATAAAGTGCCAGAGTGACCCATTTGTAGAGTTGTGGCTTCATTCAGGGCTGCAAGTCTCCAAACGTCATACCATTTATTCAACCTGCTTCTAAATGATAGATCTCATGAACAAGAATTACTTTTATGCTCTTACATGTATCTTCATCCCTGCCTCTTCTTTTATAGCTCGGTGAACAAAGAACATCAGAAAACAGGGACATTTGTACTTTGCTCCTAAGGTGTGAGCTCCAGGTATGTTATTCCAGACTTTATACAAAAAGCAGATCATGCTATAGGTCATTATTCACAAAGGGAGTGATGGGGGGATGCTAATGTTGATGATAATGGTAGCATCGCTGGCGCAAATGACCGGGACAGTGGTCCCTTTTCCTGGATAAAAATTATTAGAGGAATCAGATACAACATTCGAGGGAGAGTCCTGATTCTTTTGTGAGCTGTTTTATACAGGCTCCCCAGCGCTCATCAACTGTCACGCTGGCAAAAGAACGGTCGGGAGCTCAACTCCTTATACCGAAGAAACAAAAGTGTCTCTTTTTTCTTTAACCTTCCACGAGGTGAAAACCTGGAGGGTACATATAAATTACAAGCACAGGAAAGGGATTTGTGAGAAGATTCTGGAGGAAGTGTAAGGATTGGAAGTTTGAGACGTAGTTGGATATAAACTGATGCTGAAGTGTGGCTGCAGAATATGAAATACAAAGTAACTAAAAAGTACAGGGAAGAAAGGTCAATAGCCTCACACCTTCCACCTTCCCATCAGAGCAGGACAAAAGTTTAAATCAAACAAACTGTCCTTACTGTCCAAGGAAAGGATACATTTTCTCTGATGCACTTGCTTTCTGTGGGGCATACCAGAGGAGAGGAAATGAAGACAGTTGAAATAATGTCCGTGACAATTGATAATCTAATGAGGACTCATATATAAAATTGTATGTGGATATGTGTGTGCGTTTACATTATGCTGTTCTGTATTGCCACGTACATATTCTTTAATTCCTCTGAATAAAATGACTCAGCAGGACACTCTAGGGGCTGTTTCTGCCCTGACACAGACAGATATCACCAAGTCCCTGGTCCTAGCCAACATCAAAACTTATGGTTCAATGGAACTCAAACACCAAACCATATTTTTGTGTGTGTTTTCAGCTCCAGCCCTTCCACTTGATATGTCTTTGACTCTATTTCTCTCCTGACCCTAGAACTTGGAATTTGATACGCTTTGGGGGCTCTGAGGACTATCCATATCTCTCGTCCTTCTGCTGGAGTTCTCCTGACTTTTTGGGGTGCACTAATTAAACAGCACCCTGCCTCAGATCTCACAATCCAGACACTGGAGTTTATTTTTCTTTGCATTTCATTTGTTCTAGATAGTAACGATACTTTAGCTAGCTGGCTGGCTATAAAGGACAAGTTAAAAAACTAAACTCACAACCTTTATTTACCTATGTCAGCTAAGGTTTAAACTAGTGTGGTACAATGGAAAGAAAAGAGGCTTTGGGGACCAGAGATAGAGGTTCAAATTCAACTTCTATCAGGCTAAGAGAGCTTTTGCTTCTGAATTACAAAATGATCGTTTGAAAGTCATTTTGAAAGCCATGTTGCAAATGGAAAATCACAAAGGAAAAGATGAACAGATCTGACGATGTAAAAATTTGAAGAGAAAGAAAAGTTCCATAGAAATATTTCAAATGAAAGTAGAGGGCAAATGAAATTTGGGAATAAATATCCTCAGCAAACATTGGCTTTTGAGAAGTTATTATGTTTAATATATGAAGAATGCTTAAAGATTAGCAGGGAAGCCACTAACACTCATGTAGACACATAAATCGACAAAAAACATGATGGCACAGTCACAAGGAAAGCAATGCAAGTGCTCAATAAGCACTGAAAAAGAAAGTTCTACAAAAGAAAAGGAAAAAATTAAACATAATAACGGGATCCCGCTACCACCTATAACATCAGATTTTTCTTAATGGGTCCTTTTTTGATAGTGCCATGAGTGGACAATTATTTCTTTCCCTGGGTAGCTTCCAGCTGTCATTCGGGTCTTTCGAAGTCGCTTCCTTCCTCCAAGAGCTCTCTGAGCATGTCACAAATGTTTTCATTATCTTCCACCCCCTGCTTTATTTTTTCCTCATATAACTGACTCACTAGTGTCTAGCATCATCTTATTTTTGCTACATGGTATTACTGCTTTCCAACTGGAATATAAGAAACCTGAGAATAATACCCCGCCTGTCTTTTTTTCCCCCAAATCTAGAAAGAGTTCCCACTGTATTATCCAACTCAATAAACATACACCGACTGAAAGGCTGGAAGGAGTGTGTATTTTACACTTATGGGTCACAGGTCTACAACATATCAAGAGCTTTCAAAAAAAAGTCTTCCTTTTGACTCCACAATCCCACTTCCACAGATTTATCCCCAGAAAATAATCAGAAATACACATTAAGATTTATGTACAATGATAGTCATTTCAGTATTACTTATAATACCAAAAAAATGAGAAAATAATATAAATGTCCAAAAATGCAGAAGTGGATAGACAAATTACGGTGTGTAGCTAGTATGTAAAATTATGCAATCATCAAATGCTATGCCATTGAAAATTATTGAATGACCTAAAAATTTTTAAAACTGAAGTAAAACAGTACATAAAATTTTGGATATAGAATAATCCCAATTTTTTTTTTCTTTTTCAACGTTTTTTTTATTTATTTTTGGGACAGAGAGAGACAGAGCATGAACGGGGGAGGGGCAGAGAGAGAGGGAGACACAGAATCGGAAACAGGCTCCAGGCTCTGAGCCGTCAGCCCAGAGCCTGACGCGGGGCTCGAACTCCCGGACCGCGAGATCGTGACCTGGCTGAAGTCGGATGCTTAACCGACTGAGCCACCCAGGCGCCCCAATAATCCCAATTTTTAATGTATGCATGTAAGTAAAGATATCCTAGATGTGGCATAATTCACTGGCCTTCCAGATCATGATTTCATTTACACCAAATTCACCCAAATTACAATTGTCTAAATGCTCATCTACTGTCACTGAAAGAAGAGTTCTTGTATTTTACCATGTTAATTTCCCCCAGGCAACTGGGTTGCCCTGATAAATTATTCCATGTCTCACAAAACCATCCTGGCTATCACTGTCTTAAGTATCTCACTCATTTTTTTCTGAGGCACCAGTCTTGTAAACCCAAGTATTTTCTTTTATACAAGTGTAGCTTGAACATGGGAGGAGCCCTCGCCTTTGGATAGCTCAGTAGCCAGCATCCTATAATACTTAATGAAAAGGTACAATGGGAATATTAGAATGAAAATACAGTACAGAAAAATAGCCTATAAACACCACCTTTAATGGGGCTATCTGTGGACTAACTCTCAGACAGGGAACTGGGTGCAGAAATTAATGGAGAAATGTTCTTGTGAGATAAACTTCTAAGAAAGTGAGGAGGACAAAATTGGGCAGAGAGAAAAAACTGAACTAGGGACATACTTACAATGCTCTAGTGATCCTGCAGTGAGCTCTAGAGCTGGGAGGATCTTTCAGAGTTGTCCCAAATTGAGGTAAGGGACTGAGGCCCGGATTCTCCATATCAGCTGGTCTTTGGCTGTGAGCCACACCCTAGGAGAAGGCACATTCCTGCATGAGGCAATTGCCTGTGGCAGAAGGTCATATCCAGTGAGTGTCTGTGTACTATTTCCAGGGATTGTGGGGATGGGTGTGTTAGAGCTTAAGGAAAAACCTGGGTGGGGCCCCATTATATTAATCTTTTGGGGGACGCTCTAACAAAATACCACACACCAGCTGGAAAAAACAATAGAATGTATTTTCTCCAAGGTCTGGAGATGAGAAGTTTAAGATCAACATTCTAGTCATTCAGTTTCTGGTGAGAGCTCCCATCCTTGTGTTCTTCTCATTGTATGTTCAAATGGTCTTTCCTTGGTTCTTGGACCAGATGACAGAAAAAGCAAGCTCCCTGATATCTCCTCTTGTAAGCACCCTAATCCTCTCAGATCAGCACCCCGCCCTTATGATCTCATTCAACCTTGATTTCTTCCTCAGAGGCCTCATCTCCCTACACAGCCACACTGGGGGGTTAGGGCTCCAACATGTGAATTTCGAGGGACACAACATTCAGCCCATAGGACTCATTTGCACTGCACACTGAAAAGCTTAGCTTCCTGCTTGCTGCACGTCCTGCTTTTCTCATACCAGATGACAGTTTCTTTCTTTCTTCTTCCCAAACCGAGAGCATCTCTGTGTCCCTACAACTCACAGTCTTGGCGAAATTAAACCCTGAATTTTGAGAAACCATGGTGATCATTCTCGAATCCAATCCTGGGTCCTCGTTTCCTACCAAGGAAACTGCAACTACAAGATCTGTTAAAGTCATGTATTGGTTAGCAAGTGCTACGATAATGCTATGTAACAAACCAGTCCAAAACTCAGTAGCTTAAAACAACAATCGGGTGTCTTCAAGTTGACTGATCTAGACTGTCAGAGAATTAGATACAGACAATTTATTGGGACCATGATTTCCCTGTCCCCTAGGAAGACCAAAGGAGGCAAGATTGAGCCAAGAGAGAAGCTGATCTAGGCTGGGTCTGCTGAGCTTCGCTCCAAACTGCAGATCAAATCCGGGTTGTTCCATGTATCCCTCATCTTCTTTGGAATGTGAGCTAGCTGAGCCATGACCTCAGCATGGAGATGGCAGAGGTGAAAAGAGAGTGTAAGTGTATCTGTCCAGTGTGGGTGGGACAGTAATAATAAAAATGTTAACTTGCTTATCACTTGAATTTTTTCTCCTAGATTTTTTTCTCTTGTTCTTGGATTATTTCCTATAGGTGTTTATGGCCTTAATTCCTCTTACAAACAATCGGGTTCAGCTGCCAGTGTAGTTCCCTAGGGCAGCATTTTCCTCTGATTCATCTGCACCTACCTGTTAAACATCAGTTTACTCCTCATTATTTTCCCTCTAACCTTCAGAGATGCTTCATACCTTCTCTAGAGGCTAACAACGTACTTAAAACCAGCATACATAGGTTCTTCCAGCATTTGTCCAGCATATATAGGTTTTTCAGTGAACAGAAGACCATTCAGGATCCCTGAATGGTAAATTTCTGAAGGGTAAATCTCCTTTTTATTGGAAACGCCTTTGAGACCAGTAACGTGCAATGACCACATCTTGAAATCCATTCCTTGGAATTTCACAGAAACAGCAGTCCTTGTGGATCGTCCTTTTGACCTGCCTGTGGGGTGGTGCAGACACCCAGCAGAACACAGCACCAGGATCTAGGGGACGGCTAGGATTGCTGGAGCGTAATGTGACATGCCAGCTACCCAGCCTCGGCCTGTCCTGTCCTCTGCGTGTGCACCAACATCTCCCCGAGTGTGATCAGAGATGGAGAAGCCCGCCTCCTGGATGCAGCTGTGTGATAGACAGATGGCCAGCTCTCCCACTGGAACACTCTACCAGGACCCCTTGCCTTAAACGCTCAGTGGCTCCAATATTCATGGAGCTCTGTAGGAGACCAGTCTCAATCTGTAGCCCTTCTGCTGGATCCTGTTTAATCTCTGTGATTTGTATTTATTGTTAAGAGTCCAACATCAGCTCAGGTCTGATATCAGCTCAGGTCATGATCTCACGGTCCGTGAGCTCGAGCCCCACGTTGGGCTCTGTGCTGACAGCTCAGAGCTTGGAGCCTGCTTCAGATTCTGTATTTTCCTATCTACTCCTCCCCGACTCACACTCTGTCTCCCTCTGTCTCTCAAACATAAATAAACGTTAAAAAAAATTAAAAATAAATAAATAAATAAATCTGCCACTTCAGTATCTTAACTCTTTATTTTACTCCAGTATCTTTCTTTTTTTTCCCTCTCTTCCTATATCCTAGCGTGCATATCAAATTTATTTCTGTCTTGAAAATTATGTCTTATTTTAATTTTTCTGCTGCTGTTACAAATTAACTAAATCAATACTTTATTTTTTCCCTTCATGATTTTATTAATTTCTATGTTATTCAGGTCTTCCCTATGTTACCTCTTTCTTGACTTCTTCACCAATGTCACTGTCATGTGATCTTCAGCCACAATTTACTCTTACATTATTGTGCTCCTTTTTATAGCTTTACTAAGTTGCAAATGGCATATTACAAAATGCACATATTTAAATTGTATCATTTGATATTGGAGATATATATGTGTGTGTATATATATATGTGTGTGTATATATATATATATACACAATCCCTTGTTTCAAGATATATATAGAGAGAAATTTATATATCTATAGAGATATAGATATATCTATATCTCTATATAGATATCTATCTATATCTATATCTATCTATCTATAACTGTTTATATGTACAGATAGATATAGATAGATAGATAGATATATCCCTTGAAACAAAATTGATTTTTAAAATATATACAATAAATTTAATAAATTATTTACCACCTCAATTTTGTTTTCTCCTAGATTTTTCTTTTTCTCTCTTGTTCCTGGACTGCTTCTTCTATGAGAGCTTTCAAAGTAAATTATTTTGGACTTGTTGGGGAGTTCCAGGCAAGATGGCGGCTTAGGAGGACGCTGGGCTCACCGCACGTCCTGCTGATCACTTAGATTCCACCTACACCTGCCTAAATAACCCAGAAAACCGCCAGAGGATTAGCAGAACGGAGTCGCCGGAGCCAAACGCAGACGAGAGGCCCACGGAAGAGGGTAGGAAGGGCGGCGAGGCGGTGCGCGCTCCACGGACTGGCGGGAGGGAGCCGGGGCGGAGGGGCGGCTCGCCGGCCAAGCAGAGCCCCCGAGTCTGGCTTGCAAAAGCGGAGGGGCCTGACGGACTGTGTTCCGACAGCAAGCTCTACTTAGCGTCTGGGAGGTCATAAGTTAACAGCTCTGCTCGGAAAGCTGGAAGGCTGGAGGACAAAGGGAGGGAGAGCTGCTGAGCCCCCAGACAACAGAGCTCAGTTTGGTGGAGAACAAAGACACTTGCCAGCGCCATCTCCCCCGCCCATCCCCCAGCCAAAATCCCAAAGAGAACCAGTTCCTGCCGGGGAACTTGCTCGCTCCGCGCAAACACCCAACTCTGCCCTTCGGCGGAGCCAAACCTCCGGCAGCGGATCTGACTCCCTCCCGCTGCCACAGGGCCCCTCCTGAAGTGGATCACCTAAGGAGAAGCGATCTAAGCCTGCCCCTCCTGCCCCCGTGCACCTTGCCTACCTACCCCAGCTAATACGCCAGATCCCCAGCATCACAAGCCTGGCAGGGTGCAAGTAGCCCAGATGAGCCACACCACCCCACAGTGAATCCCACCCCTAGGAGAGGGGAAGAGAAGGCACACACCAGTCTGACTGTGGCCCCAGCGGTGGGCTGGGGGCAGACATCAGGTCTGACTGCAGCCCCGCCCACCAACTCCAGTTATACACCACAGCACAGGGGAAGTGCCCTGCAGGTCCTCACCACGCCAGCAACTATCCAAAATGACCAAGCGGAAGAACTCCCCTCAGAAGAATCTCCAGGAAATAACAACAGCTAATGAGCTGATCAAAAATGATTTAAATAATATAACAGAAAGTGAATTTAGAATAATAGTCATAAAATTAATCACTGGGCTTGAAAACAGTATACAGGACAGCAGAGAATCTCTTGCTACAGAGATCAAGGGACTAAGGAACAGTCACGAGGAGCTGAAAAATGCTTTAAACGAAATGCATAACAAAATGGAAACCACCACAGCTCGGCTTGAAGAGGCAGAGGAGAGAATAGGTGAACTAGAAGATAAAGTTATGGAAAAAGAGGAAGCTGAGAAAAAGAGAGATAAAAAAATCCAGGAGTATGAGGGGAAAATTAGAGAATTAAGTGATACACTAAAAAGAAATAATATACGCATAATTGGTATCCCAGAGGAGGAAGAGAGAGGGAAAGGTGCTGAAGGGGTACTTGAAGAAATAATAGCTGAGAACTTCCCTGAACTGGGGAAGGAAAAAGGCATTGAAATCCAAGAGGCACAGAGAACTCCCTTCAGACATAACTTGAATCGATCTTCTGCACGACATATCATAGTGAAACTGGCAAAATACAAGGATAAAGAGAAAATTCTGAAAGCAGCAAGGGGTAAACGTGCCCTCACATATAAAGGGAGACCTATAAGACTCGTGACTGATCTCTCTTTTGAAACTTGGCAGGCCAGAAAGAATTGGCAGGAGATTTTCAGGGTGCTAGACAGAAAAAATATGCAGCCAAGAATCCTTTATCCAGCAAGTATGTCATTTAGAATAGAAGGAGAGATAAAGGTCTTCCCAAACAAACAAAGTAAATTATTTTGTAATAAACTTTCTCAACTGTCTATAACCTTAATAACTTTCACTTGAAGTCCTCATCCCTTGATTCTGAAAGTACTTATTGTCTTTTTGCATTCAGTAATTCTTTTGAGAACTCTAAGGTTAACTCAGTCTGAATTGTATTTCTTATAAATAATCTGCTTCCATTCATAGGACATATCAAAATTGTTACTTACTATTTAATCTTTCAAAATTTAAATATAATGTGTCAGGTATGAGTATTAGTTCTTACTTACCTCTTTGGCTCTTAAAAATCTCTGTCAAATGAGGTTCTCTATTTTTAAACAATTTCAAAATTCTCCATGATTGTATTTTTAAAATACTTCTTCTCCTCATTTGTTTTTCTTTCTGAGTACTTGAAAATCCTATTTTATGGATGTTAACGCTTCCGATTCTGTACTCCGTACCTCAGTGTTCCTGCCTTTCTTCCCATCTTTTTATCCATTTCTGGTCCCTTCAAGAGAGTTCTACAATGTTGTGTTCAAGCTCACTAACCACTCCTTGGATTTATCCACATGGTTCTTCTATCTACCCAGTGAACTCATTATCTCAGCCTCCATATTTCTATGCCTAATGGTACAATTACCCACTTTCTATTACACTCTATGTGCTGTAGTTTTAGTGCGAGGCCAGGTTAGAGGGGGTGAACTAGTCTTTACTTTCCGGGGTCTCCAAATCTAGAGGAACTGTATCAAGATGTGAGGTAGATCCTAAACTCTTGGGCTTCAGGCCCGATCCATGAACAAGTGAGACTTTGGGGTGCTTTATGGAAGGAGTGAGGATAATACATAACTTTGATTAAGTGGGTAGACAATGGTAAATTGAATCGGTCCCTCCGTTCTTTACTACTTCCTTTAAAAGAATTATATTCAGGCCTTTGGCCTGGCTTCATGGTAAACAGGTTTGTCTTCCCCATCACTTGAGTTGCTTTCACGGTGGAATGTTAGTGGATGGAACATCATCAAAGTGTTATATGTAGGCGCACATTTGGATTGTCCCTTGAACTTCAATGCTTCTTAACACCACGCCCAGGGAAGCTACAGTTCCAAATAGAATGTGGAGAAATGTAAAGGAGACCTGAAGGCATCCAAGGCCAGGGGCCAGTTCCAGTGAGTCCGCCACTGAGTGAGGAATCTGATTGTAATAGCATTATTAGGCAATAGCTGACAAATTTATACAGTATGCACCATTGGTTAGTGTGTTCATGATGAATGTGGACATCTTCCCTTAGTTTTTAAGACATTTATTTTGTTCGTTTTATATTATTGTGCTGTCCGTGATTCACACCCCTGAGGGTATCTTCTAGTGCCTTCACCAGAAGGGACGCCCTTTTCCAAGAGGTACTTCTCTTGATTGGACTTACTCAATCCCCAGGGCTGCAGGAGGTGGCATTACTGAGGTAGGACAGCAGATGGAGCCTATTGGGAGTCACTCCCATGAACTTCCAGGCTTGACCCTACTCTGACATGATCCTGCAGCCTGTGATGAAAGTTAGACTATATGAAAGCTGCCCCAGGCAAAAAATGCACGCATGCTAAGTGTTGATCTCCTGACAGAAGGCGTCAAAAAGGGCGCCTGGATGGGTCAGTAAGTTCAGCATCTGACTTCAGCTCAGGTCATGATCTCATGGTTAGTGGGTTGGAGACCCACGGTGGGCTCTGTGCTGACAGCTGGGAACCTGGATCCTGCTTTGGATTTTGGATTCTGTGTCTCCCTCTCTCTCTGCCCCTCCCCTGCCATGTTCTGTCTCTCTCTGTTTCTCTCTCTCTCTCTCGAAGACAAATAAACATTTAAAAAATCATAAAAGAAAAAAAAAAGAAGGGCTCAAAAAGCAAATTCAGGAAGTTTTCTAGAGTCCTATTCCCCTAGAGAATTTTTATCTCTATGCTGCCCACACATGCTGGGATACAGCTGTGCCTGATGTTTTTCTCAAGGAAAACACATTTCCCTATATAATTTTCTCTTTATATATTAAGGTGTAAAATATGTTTTCAATTCTGACTCCTTGTGTAGTTAGTTATTTTTATATAGTGAGGGCTTAATTTGAAAGCCACAGTGTTCCCCAATCACCCTGAAATAGCAATAATGACTGAATAGTCACAAAATTTACAGAAATTGGCAATATTAGCTTCAACTAGTTCTTTTTAGTCTCCTGTACTTTAATCGATGTGTAGCAGAGACCTAGGAGTTCAATTTGTTTTCCAGCAACATTGATTCATCCATTTATTCACCTTTTACACATTGCCTGAACTATTTGCAATGAGATTTCCTAATATTGTCTTCCATGTTGACTCCAAATAAACACCATCAAACTCCTTGCTGTGCAAAGGGGCTGCATATTGAGTTATATTGTATAATCAATGGAACATATTCATCTAGCTCAACATTTGGAATTCCAACAGTTCTAATAAAATATGCAGATAAACGGAAGTGGAAATTAGATCTACGAAGAATGCAATGAAAATTGTTATAAGCAAAGTATAGGATAAAAGTACATTAGCTTTAGCGTAGTTGTCAATAACTGACTGCATATCCACTTATTCTGAGGGGAAAAAAAAGTCTCATGCCTCAGTAGGAGAAGGTTTTCAGGGGCCACTTCTGATCCCAAACTCTTGGTCTGTACATTTCATTTTTCCTTCCTCTTCTCCACCCCTAAAGATGATAGCAGCTTTGTGTAACTACTGATTTTTGGATAGCAGCATAAACTTTTATATGCTTTGTGTCAAAGTCTCTGTATTAAAATTCCTCTGTCTTAAATACCTCGATGGATTTCTGGACTGATGCAACCCACCTCTGCCAATGTCCAGATAGGCTGGATTCCCTCAGGATTTCAGTTTATTGTGACAATAAACGTTTTGCTCGATAAAATTATATCTGTTTTTCAAGACTCACTGCAGGTATCACCTTCTCAGATATTGATAGGCCAATATTTCCTATTTTCTATTTAAATATTTCTTATCTTCAATAAGAAAAGGTGAATAAAGATAGGAGAATAAATATGCATATATCACCTCCCACCACAAAGCCCTAAAATAAATATAATTTTTTTAAAAGTTTTTTAATGTTTATTTATTTTTGAGAGAGAGAGAGACAGAGTGCAAGTGTGGGGGGTGGGCAGAGTGAGAAAGAGACACACACACAGAATCCAAAGCAGACTCCAAGCTCTGAGCTGTCATCACAGAGCCTGATGCGGGGCTCGAACTCACAGACTGTGAGATCATGACCTGAGCTGAAGTTGGACGCTTAACCGACTGAGCCACCCAGGTGCCCCAGATATTATGATATTTTAAATATTTTTTTTTTTTTTTTAAATTTTTTTTCAACGTTTATTTATTTTTGGGACAGAGAGAGACAGAGCATGAACGGGGGAGGGGCAGAGAGAGAGGGAGACACAGAATCGGAAACAGGCTCCAGGCTCCGAGCCATCAGCCCAGAGCCCGACGCGGGGCTCGAACTCACGGACCGCGAGATCGTGACCTGGCTGAAGTCGGACGCTTAACCGACTGCGCCACCCAGGCGCCCCTTAAATATTTAATCCATAACAACCTTGGCAGGAGCGCACATGCACACACACACACGCACACACACACACACAATTAAATAATTTGTGGGATTCAGGAAAGATAATTAATCGATAAGGGAAACTATCAGGAAAAATAATTGATGGAGATACCAGAGAGAAAGACTGCAGAATGAGAAACACACACTGACTATTCAGAGGAAGAACAGGCTCCCTAGAAAACCCACTGCTTTAAAAAATGTGTATTGAAATCGGTTCTAGTAATCTGTAGCAATCTCTTATAATTAGAACTACCCCTAAGGAAAGGTAAAATAAATATATCAAAGCGCCGAATTTAGTTTTCTTCATAAATTACCCAAGGGGAACAAACACTACTTTTAAAAGTGGGTGGAGGGGGGAAAATATGGTTCAAAGAGAAAAGAAGAAAAACTTATCCTGAAGTAATTGTAATGAACATTCACAGAAAGAGTACAATGACTATGATATCCAAAACCAAAAACAACCAAAAAGTGACTTTTACACCATAAAAAAAAAGAATTCAGAAATTTAAATTGTGAAATTAAATTTTTGAAATAATTACGTTATACTATGTCACTGAATTAACACAACTGAATTAGTGTGTTACTGATTGAGCAGACAGCTTCTCTCTTCTTAGAAAATGGTCCCTGGAGGTCAAGAACTATGAAGAATAAAAGCAAAAGTTCTAAAGTAGACTCATTTCCACACCAAGAGAAAAGAGAGAATAAAGGAGGAGAAGTACTCAAAGAAATAATGACAGAAAATTCTCAGAGCAGAATAGTGATACTAACAAAATTCAATGAAAAGAAAAAAAAAAAACCTCAATATAATGTGACAAAATTTTACAACTGAAAAAGTAAAGAAAAATTATTTTAAAATTAGAGAAAAAAAGATGAATAGTAAAAGTGTTATTTAAAATAAACTAGAGGGTCACCTGGGTGGCTCAGTGGTTTAAGTGTCTGACTCTTCATTTTGGCTCAGGTCATGATCTTGCAGTTCATGAGTTTGAGCCCTGCATCAGGCTCCATGCTGACATCTCAGAGACTGCTTGGGATTCTCTCTCTCTTTCTCTCTCTCTTCCCCTCCTCCTTTCACTCATGCTCTCTCTCTCTCTCTGAAAAATAAATCAATAAACTTTAAAAAAAAACTCAGTAAATAAGATAAACTAGAATAAGATTGGTATCTATTGATTACTAACACTAAATGCTTAGCATTCATTTCAAAGGAGTATTTTAATTTATTGAAATTATGACCAGCTAAAAAGGACAAAAGTATATTTTAAGGCATACACAGATTCAGAAACATTGCCCTTTCTAAACATAATTATATAATATAATATAATATAATATAATATAATATAATATATAATGTAATATATTTAAGAAAGAGGAAGTTGTAAAATACAGAAAGAACTGTGAAAACAGTATCACTAAATAATAGTTAATAAATCAAAATATCTGTTGAAATATAATATAAAATATAAAAACTAATTAAAACTCACAGATGATCTCTGGGCACCGGGGTGGCTCAGTTGATTAAGCGTCCAACTGGATTTTGGCTCAGGTTGTTATTTCATGGTCTGTGGGATTGAGCCCCGTGTAGAACTCCATGTTGACAGCTCAGAGCCTGTTTGGGATTCTCTCTCCCTGTCTTTCAGCCCCTCCTTCTTCCTTTCTCTCTCTCTCTCTCTCTCTCTCTCTCAAAATAAACTTTTTTTTTTTAAATCACAGATGATCTCTACGTTGCCGCTGGGGGAAAGGAGGGGTACAGAGCATACTGATGGATTGTTTTGTTGCTGGTAGTCTTCAGATATTTTTGACTTCAAAAGTTAAAAAAAAAAAAGGCTTTTCTTAAGGTGTAAGTTAATTTGATTGCAATAGTAGAAAATGACATATGTAATATACAGTTTTTAAATTATCACAAGATACTCCACATCATATGTCATCAGGGAAATGCAAATTAAAACAATTAGATAACACTGCACACTATTAGAATGGCCCAAATCCAAAATACCAACAGCACCAATTCTGAGGATGGTGAACAACAGTTACCACAATAAATTGTTGGTGGGGATGAAAAATTGCGCCACCTCCTTGAAAACAGGCAGTATTATACAAAACAAAACACACTCTTAACATATAGTCCAGAAATCACACTTCTTGGTATTTACCCAAAGGAGTTTGAAACTTACGTCCACATAAAAACTCATACACAGATGTTTATAGTAGCTTTCCTCATAATTGCCAAAACTGGGAAGCAATCAAGATGGCCTTCAGTAGGTGAATGGATAAATAAATTGTGGTGCATGTACACAGTGGGATATTCTTCTGTGCTAAAAAGAAATGAACTACCAAGCCATAATAAGACATAGAGGAAACTTAAGTGCATATTACTAAGTGAAAGAAGACAATCGGAAAAAGCCACATACCGTATATTTCCAAATATAGGTCATTCTGGAAAAGGCAAGACTATGCAGATAATAAGAATATCAGTCACTGACAGAAGTGAGGAGATTGAGGTAAACAGGCAGAGTACAGAGGATGTTTAGACTTGTGAAAATACTCTGTACAACATAATAATGATGGATATATGTCATTGTTCATTTGTCTAATACCATAGAAGTTACACTGAGAAGGAACTCTAAGGTAAACTATGGATTTAGGATGATTATGATGTATCAAAGTAAGTTCATCCTTGGTAAAAAAACAAAAACAAACAAACAAACAAACAAAAAAACCCAGCATCATTCTGGTGAATAATGTTGATAGTAGGGGAAGCTAGGCATGTTTTGGGACAGGAGAAATTGGGAAATCTGTAACTTCCGTCCATTCTGTTGTAAACCTAAACCTGCTTCTAAAAAGTCTTTCAAAAAAATGAAATAATTGGAAGACAAATTACAAGACAGTGCAATAAGACATAATGTTATCATTCTAATAAATGTCCAAAAACAGGAAAAGAGAGTGAAAAGAAAAATAAATAAAACATGAATATGGAAGCCTATTGCACATATATTATACAACAAGGTGTCTAGAATAAATCCAAACACGCTATAATCATAATAAAAGTGACTGGATTCAAACCCTTGTCCTCCAGTCCCTAATTAATATTTATAATTCCAGAGGTGCAGACACGGAGATGAGCAGCCATTGTTGTGTGCCCTCCCTCTTCTGGATGAAGCAACCTCAAAATGATATAAAGGTCCAGCTCCTTCCCCTCTTTCATTTTTCTCCTTTCTCCTCGTGGGAGCAGACATCTAAGGACCAGGACATTAGGATGTTTAAAAGCAACCACATATATGGGGGAATTTACAAAGACCCAATGCATGACTGGAGAAAAACACGCACTCACAAAAGACCTGAAAACAGCATAAGACTTTCAGCAAATCCCTTGCACAGAGATGCCCCACAAACACCACCACCATTGCCACCAGTACCCCAACAATACCAACAAACCCTGGTGAAGGGGGAAAATCAGATCTCCATAATTACCACATTCTAATAAAGGTGTTCAGTGTTCAAAAAAAAATCACAAGAAATATCCACTGAGGACAAGAAACAAAAAATCAATAGAAGCTACCCCTAAGAAAGACCAGATGGTAGACATAGTAGACAAAGACTTTAAAACCACTCTCTTGGTGCCTAAAAAATGACAGAAGTTACAGAAAAAAGTCACGAAAATGATGTATGAATGAGATGTAAATATGAACAAAGGGACAGAAATCATTAAAAGGAACAAAAAAGAAGTTCTGGATGGAACTGAAAAGTACAATAACTGAAATAAAAATCCACTAGAGAGATTTGAAGGCACATTTGAACAGGCAGAATAAAAAGTCAATAAATCTGAAGATAGGACAATTGTAATTATTAAGTCTGAGGAACAGAAAGAGAAAAGATGGAAGAAACGTGAACAGAATCTAAAGGATCTGTGAGACACGATCCAAAGGACTAGCATCGGCACTGTAGGAGTACCAAAGGGAGAAGAGACAGAGAAAAGGACAGAAGATATTTGAAGAAATAGCAGCCCCAAATTTTCCAATTAAAAAAAATTATTTATTTAGTTTTGAGAGTGACAGAGGCAGAGCACAAGTTGGGAAGGGGCAGAGAGAGGAGACAGAATCTGAAGCAGGCTCCAGGCTCTGACTGTCAGCACAGAGTTCGACACAGGACTTGAACCCATGAACCACAAGATCACGACCTGAGCCAAAGTCAGACGTTCAACCAATCGAACCTCCCAGGCGCCCCTCAAATTTTCCAATTTTGATGAAAGACATGAATATAAAGATTCAAGAAGCTCAAGGAGCTCCAGTCTGGATTGACTCAGAGACCACACAGAGGCACGTTATAACCAAGCTGCTCAAAGGCAAAGAGAGACTCTGGAGAACAGCAAGAGAGAAGTGACGTGTCACATTCAAGGGTTCCCCAGTAGCAATTAAATTTCTCATCAGAAACATGGGAAGCCAGGAGTCAGTACATGGATATACTAAAAGTTCTGAAAGAAGAAAACTGTCAACTGCAAATTCTAACAAGATTGTTCTTAAAAAATGAGAGAGAGATTAACACATCCCCAGATAAACAAAAGCTAGTAGATTTGTTACCACTTAGACTTGCTCTGTAAGAAATGCTAACACTTCAGGTTGAAATGGAAGGGTGCTAGTCAGTAACTCAACACCATTTGAAGAAATACAGGTCTCTGGTAAAGGTAAACGCATTGATATTATAAGAATTGGTTTTATTGTAACTTTGGCTTGTAATTCCTTTTTTTGTTTGTTTTCTACATGATTTAACATACTAATGAATTATGAAAACAATTATTAGTCTGATTTTGGACACACAATGTATAAAGATGTGACTTTCTTTGAATTCAGTAACTGAACTGAGTGGAAGTATTTAAAAGTGGAGTTTTTAAATGTTATTGGAATTACACTGGTATAAATTCAAATTGGAGTGTTATAAAATTATGATGTTAAATGCAATCCCATGGTAGACTACACACGCAAAAAGATAGCTATAGAATATTCACACAAGGAATGAAAAGGGAATCCATTCATTTCACTGCAAAAAAGTCCTTCCAAATCCTACAGTGAGCTTAGAATTCTTTGTGATACACTCTTCATTTTTGTTATTTTATTTTTAGTATTTCAGTTCTCGCTGATCCTTGCACTTCCCTAAGTTGTTCTTTTTTTTAAGTGTATTTATTTATTTATTTTGAGAGAGAGAGCAAGTGGGGGAGGGGTAGAGAGAGAGGGAGAGAAAGAATCCCAAGCAAGCTCCGCCCTGTCAGCATAGACCCTGATGCAGGGCTCAAACTCACAAGCCAGAGATCACAACCTGAGCTGAAATCAAGAGTTGAATACTTAACCCACTGAGCCACCTAGGTGCTCCAATTTATTCATCATGATCATGATCACCATTACTATTATCATTTATAGTAAAATATACATGTTAAGGTAACAGTTTTGACACCATTTTTTCTTGCATCTCAATTCCTTCCTTGACAGTTCCATTTACTTCTGACAGAAGTGCCTCTTCAGTCATTCTTTTAAGAAGGGCCCAATTAGAAAACTCTCTCTCTTTGTATTTCTGAAAACATCTTTATCTTGTGCACACTGTTCAATGTAGTTTAACTGTACGTAAAATTATTGGCTGATTAATTTTTTTCCTCAGAACTTTAGGAACAATATTTGAATGTCTTCTGTTATCTATTTTTTGATCAAATATAAGTCATATTATTCTTCCTCTTAGATATGATGTTTTCACCTATGAACCTTTTGAAAGGTCTCTCATTGTGTTTGAAGTTCTGCACCATCACTTAATAGCCTCGATGTGGAATTAACTTCTGCTTGTTGCACTACATCTGTGCAGCTGCCAACTTTTCATTATGATATGGGGTGGATGGTATTGCATCAACTTGGTTATGCTGATACCAAGTTGGTTCTGAGTTGGAGTTGGTCTAATGGGAAACTTGAAAGACATTTGGAAGATGATGTGAAGGCCTTTCTCATCAGATGCAGTGAGAGATGATAGATAAATATAGATAAATGATAGATGATAGATAGATAGATAGATAGATAGATGGATAGATAATAGATGACAGATAGATGATAGATAGATAGGTAGGTAGATAATAGATGCAGAGTATCTAGAGGGTTCTAGCTTGTCTTTTCTCTCTACTAGCAGTGAATTCAGGTTTTCTTCCAGACAGTCAGCCCTGCTGACCAATAGCAGGTCCAGGCCTACCGCAAGGTAATTGCCAGACGAGTTAAGGAAAAAATAACCACGCAGAGACAAAAATGTTCCCTGGGTTTATCATTGGCTCTTTTTTGTGCTCCAACTCTGGCAGGTGCAAATGCCTTATGGTCCCACTTTTCCGTTAAGGTCTGACTTTTGTACTCATATCAATTTTCCAAAAGAGTGAGTTAGTAATAGCTCACTGATTCCTCAATTTCCCCTCCAGCTTCTTACCACCCTAGCTTCACCCACAATTGTGTAAGATCTTATCCCTGTAATAACAATGTTATTGACAATACAGTGGTTCTGTCTCTTTGATTCAATTTGACTTGTATACATTACTTCTTAACAACATCCTACAATACTTCACTGACATGGAAGAATAAAAAACTGAAAAGAGCTTAATTTCCAAATATATAGAGATTACTGATTGAAAAAATATTAAGTTAAATGGGCTTCAATCACAAACAAGGATCTTTTCACTCACTTTCATTACCCTTATCTTGAGCACATTTTTCACATGTCATAGACACTCACTTTTAGAATTTATCTTTGTGTGTTTAAAAGGGAAAGGAAAAAGCAAAGTTAGTTTCACCAGTATATCCAACAGTGGTGTTAATAAGTTATATATGGGAGATTATTCATTTTCTTCATGCTCGAAAGTGCATAGTCCTGCCAGTTTCCAAAATAGTAGCTTGCAAATAACTCTTCTTATCTGAGTGATTACTGTTCTGGCAACACCCAAACGTGACAATGAGAACGGCTGATTGGGGTGAAATGAAAATTAAGAAACGATTAAGATTTTAACCTTCAATGCACTGCATATTAAGAACCTTAGAGAAACTACACAATTATTTTCTATAGCATAAATGCTTATAAAATACATGCACTTCATTCTGAGAATAATTAATAAAATCTCAATTAAAAGAACCAAACTTCGTAAAAAGTACAACCTTAAAAATGTTCAATAACTGAGTGACCTCACCAGTATGGTAATATGAATTGGTCCTGACTTCATCCCCCCTAGAAAAACAAATAGCATCTATTCAAGATCAAGACACCACAGAGAGCCCTAGAACACAACAATGGAAGCACCTTCTTGCACCACAGAGACCAAGGCAGGCTGTCTTAGAAGGGAAGAATAGTGGATCCACACTGACTGTGCTTCTCTCTCCCAGGCCAGGGCAGCACCATGCAAAGAGGTCTCTGCTGGGCCTCTGGTTCCCTCAGTGGGAAAAGATGACCCGCGGGGACAGCCTGCCTTCCCCACCACTGTGGGTCCCTTTGTGGGAGTCCCTACTCTGATCTTGCACCATGGTGCTTTCAGGGGAATCTGTAGGGCCCAGCCACTGGGAATCTGACCATAACAGAGAAGGAAGTAGATGCCTGTTACAACCAGCACACAGCCCTTGGAAGACCAAGTTCATACCCGAGGTGCCCAAGTAGTAATCCCAGCCAGCAGCTTTGCTTATCTGGGGAACAAAGGTTGAAGCACGCTGTGACCAGGGAATTTGGTGGGGTGGTACAGATCTGCCTGATTCAGACACGCAAGCGAAGAGTCCTGCCAGCCTTAGAGTCTTGTTTGCTCATTCCCAAGCAAGATGCCAGAATGCTATGAAGATTGACTTCCAGTCTCACCAGACCAGAGGGGCTGAAAAATGGCCCCTGGAAGCCATGCTGCCTGGTGATGCTTGAACTGAGAGACAGGCAACACTGATTGCCCCTAGAACAAATTAGCAATAGGTATGAAGGCTTTCTAAGCTACACACAGACAAGAAGATTGATTCATAACAAGACTGAGGACAGCTCCTGGCTCCTTCAAAACCGAGAGCCTGTTTGATAACTTGAGAGTAGCCTGGATCAGCCCATGTCCCTCCCAACCAGTCATAGAGACTGAGATATATACCTACCCACTGTGAAGAGTGCCTTCCAGCCCTATTTGAACAGAAGGGCTGGTGAAAACACCTGACTGTTGTGCAAAAAATATATGGGAATATATCCAAAGATAATGAAAACACTGACTTGAAGAGATATCTGCATCCCCACATTCACAGCAGCATTATTTATAACAGCCAAGACATAGAAACTACCTAAGTGTTCACTGAATGGATAAAGTAGGTGTGATCTCTATCTCTATCTCTATCTCTATCTCTATCTCTATCTCTATATCTCTTTCTATCTCTATATCTCTCTCTATCTCTATCATCTCTATCTATCTATATCTATATCGATATAGATATCATCTATATCTATATCTATCTATATATAAAATGGATGATGTCACACACACATGCACACACACACACTGACACACATACACAGTGGAATATCATTCAGCCATAAAAAATTAGAAACTCCTGCCACTTGAAACAATATGAATGGACCTTGTAGGCATTATGCTAAGTGAAATAAGTCAGCGAAAGACAAGTACCATACGATCTCATTTATATGTGGACTCTAAAACAAACAAACAAACAAAAACAAGAAACAAAGTCATAGAAAAAGAGATCAGACTTGTGGTTGCTAGAGGCAGGGAGTGGGGGAAGTGGTCATAGAAACGTGGCCAAAAGGCACAAACTTCCAGTTAAAAGATATATAAGTACTAGGGGCGTAATGTACAGCACAATGACTACAGCTAACAGTGTTCAATAATATATAGGAAAGTTGCTAAGAGGGTAAAACCTAGGAGCTCTCATCACAGGAAAATTTCTTTTCCTTTATTTTTTTTCTTCTCTTTATTGTCTCTATATGAGAAGATAGACGTTATCTGAACTTAATGTGGTAATCATTTTGCCATATATGTACCTCAAATCATCATGCTGTATGCCTTAAACTTACACAGTGATGAATTATTCAATTCAATTATTCAATTCAATTATTTATCAACTGGAAAAAACAGTTCAACGATTCTACGTCTAGAATATACTAGCAGCAGTAGCAGCTGTAGTCAACCTTTACCAAGTACTTTCTATACAAAGTGCTCTTCTGATTGCTTTACGCGTATCAAGTCATTTATCTCTCGTAACAACCCTAACAGTTGTATAGTGTATTTGCTAGGTGAGGTGCCAGCTCAGGACGTTAAGAAAATTGTCCATGGACAATTGGTAAGTAGAAGACCTTGATTTATTCCCATGGTTTAGTTGTTACACCAGAGCTCTTCTCAGTTCAGTTCAAAGATGCTCACTGCTCTGTCACTGGTACTGGCACAAAATAAAATATTAATGATTCAACATTAGGAAATGCCCAAATTAATTTTGAAAGGCTTCTATGGTTGAATATGATGAATAGCCAAAACGGTCTGGAGAAGGAAACACAGGGCCGGAGGCATCACACTGGTTGATTTCAAAACATGGTACAAAGCCACAGTAATCAGGTCCGTATGGCCCTGGACTAATGATATATAGACAAACCAATGGGACAGAATAGAAATCTCAGAAATAGTCCCTCACTTATACGGTCGTATCATCTTCAACCAGAATGCCAAGGCTACCCAGTGGGGTAAGTTGAATCTCTTCAACAAACAGTGCCAGGAAAACTGAGTCCCCACATGCAGAAGAATGACTCGTGACCCCTGCCTGACACTGTAGACACAAACTAATCCAAAATGGATTCAATACATGAATGGAAGATCTGAAACTATAACAAAAACTCCTAGCAGAAAACATATGGAAAGCTCCATGACATTGAATTTAGCAATAATATTTTAATATGATACCAAAAGAGACACAGTCAACAACAAGAAAAATAAACAAAATGGACTACATCAAGCTTAAACAACAACAACAACAACAAACTTCTGCACAGCAAAGAAAACAATTAACAGAATGGAAAGGCAACACACAGAGTAGAGGAAAATACTTACAGATCATTTCTATCTGAGAAGGGGTTACCTCCTAGAATATACAAGCAACTCCTACAATTCAGTCACAAAAAAAAACCAATTGTCAGAGTCCAAAAATAGTCAAAGGACTTGAATTTCCCCAAAGAAGATTCCCAAATGACCAACCAGCATATGCAATGATGCTCAATATCACTAACCATCAGGGAAATGCAAATTAAATCACAATGAAAAAAATAAGTAAATAAAATCATAATGAGGTGTAACCTCACACCTGTTTGCATAACAAACAAAAGCAGAAGATAGTAAGTATTAATCAGGATGAGGAAAAGTGGAACCCCTGTGAACTATTCATGGGAATATAAACTGGTGCAGCTGCTATGAAAAACAATATAGAAGTCTCTTAAATAATTAAAAATCTAATTACCATATGACCAAACAATCCTACTCCTGGATATACATCCAAGAGAATTGAGAGTGGGATCTGAAACACGTGCACACCCAGGTTTATTACAGCATTTATGCACAATAACTAAAAGGTAGACGCTATGCCTATGTCCATCAATGGGTGACTAGACAAACAATATGTGGTATATACATGCAATGGATTATTTAGCCTTAAAAGAGAAGGTAATCATGTCATATGCTACATGATTGAATTTTGAGAACATTATATTAAGTGAAATAATAATACTAGCAGTACTACTAATCATAATAAAGGCAGAGGGGCACCTGGGTGGCTCAGTTGGTTAAGCGTCCAACTCTTGGTTTTGGCTCAGGTCATGATCTCATGGTTTTGTGAGTTCGAGGCCTGCATCAAGCTCTGCTTGGGATTCTCTCTCTCTCTCTGTCCCTGACCTTCCCCTTCTCAGGTTGTCTCCATCTCTCTCAAAATAAATAAATAAACTTTTTAAAATTATTTTTAACATAAGAATAAAGGCAGAGAGTTAAGAAATATCTTGGCCTTTGATGTGAAGGGTGAAGGCGTGGAGAAGAGGCCTGGGAAGTAGAACTTTCTGAGAAGTTCTACCAAGTGTACACTTGACCCTGTGAGCATTGGTGCTTGAGAACTTTTAGTGGGCAAGAGGGAATTAACTGACTACTTAAGTCAGTTTACAAGTCTTTCCTCCAGAGAAAAACATGATGCAAACCCTCTTGACCCACAAGCCCAGATCGCTAAGGACAGCGCCTCTGTGCTGGATGCGTGAGGGGCTGGGAGGTGGGGGCAGAAAGGGGGGAGGTGGAGGGGGGGAGAGAAGATAGTGCAGACAGAGGTCTTCTTCTGAGCCAGATGAAGCAGAAAATAGACAAAATGAGCTCTCTCTAGAAACCAGGAGAAGGCAGAACAGTCCTCACATCAAAGAAGGATCTACATCTCCTTAGTCAGTCACCTACCCAGGCTGGTAGTGGGCCTAAAAAAAAAAGAAAAAGAAAAAAGAAGAAAAAAAAAAGAAAGCTAATATTTAAGGAGAAATTAATTAGAATACTTAGGAATGCAGAAGGTTGATTTTTGTCCTTTTGTTCCTGTTATTGTTATTTCTGTTGTTTTTCTTCCCTTTGAGAATACAAATAAATTTTATAAAGTATTAAAAGACATTTTCCCCCAAATCCTACTTTGTATCATCTACCTTTATTGGGTTATTTAAAATTATGAATAATGGACATGTCCCTTGTGTATCTTATACTCTAAAGAAATACATTGCTCATGAGTGCTTACAAAAAGTTAATAACTAAAGAACCCGTTTTAACATCTGGTAAATAAATTCCTACCATTATGACCCCCAATACTGCTAAAAAAAAAAAAAGAGTTTCTTTAAAGTAGCTCATAACAAACACAAATCGACAAAGTGTCTCAGCTCCAATTCCACTGTTGTTAGCCTAGGATCTGAGTCTGACATCTCATTATTATTATTTCTTCTTGCTTTCTTTTCCTGACCCTCTGCCTACTCTCTAGGGTTCTAGGTACATCTGAAAAAGTCTATTAAAAAAAAGCCAAGATAAAAGGGTAGGAGCTTTACCTTTTCACATTAAAATTCATACTACCTAGCACTCCTAACCCTTACCTTCTACAGGGCTTCCTCATGGAGTTCAAAGTCGCTACCAACACCTGTAATGAACAGAAACATGGAGAACAATTTTGATTGAGAAACTTAACAGAAGACCATGGGAAAGGGGAAGGGGTGAAAAAAAAGTTACAGAGAGGGAAGGAGGCAAACCATAAGAGACTCTTAAATACTGAGAACAAACTGAGGGTTGATGGGGGTTGGGGGAGAAGGGAAAGTGGATGATGGGCTTTGAGGAGGGCACCTGTTGGGATGAGCATTGGGTGTTATATGGAAACCAATTTGACAATAAATTATGTTTAATATTAAATAAATAAATAAATAAATAAAAGTTAGGTTTACACTAAAAAAAAGAAACATGGAGAACAAGTACTGAGACAAGAGTTGGGTCTCAGTTCTACCTTTTGCTGTGTTGGTGATTTGGAACAGCCCTCCAGCCCCCCAATCTTGGGTGCCGTGGGTGATATAAATCCTTGCCCTTCTTTACTGATCTGAGAATTGCAGGTGGTAGCAGATTGTTAGGGACTTAATGTCTACATAGCCCCAAAATTCATATGTTGAAGTCTTAACCCCCAAGTGACTATATTTAGAGATGGGACCTTTACAAGATTTTTTTAAGTTTATTTATTCATTTTTGAGAGAGGGAGAGGAAGAGAGAATCCAAAGTGGCTTCCACACTATTAGCACAGAGCTGGATGTGTGGCTAGAACCCATGAACCATGAGACCATGACTTTGAGCCAAAATCAAGAGTTAGATGTTTAACCAACTGAGCCACCTTGGTGCCCCTAGAGAGGGAACCTTTAAAGAAGTAATTAAGGTTCAATGAGGTCACAAGTGTGGGGCTCTGTTCTAACAGGATTAATGTTCTTATAAGAAGAAACACAAGAGAATTTTCTCTCTCTCTCTCTCTCTCTCTGTTTCTTTTTGTCTCTCTCTCCCTTTTGCATGAGCAGAGAAAAGGCTACGCAAGGACATAGTCAGAAGGTAGCCATCTACAAGCGAGGAAAAGAGACATAACCAGAAACTGACCATGCTGGCACCCCAATCTGATCTCCAGAACTATGAGAAAATCAATTTGGTTATTTTGTGATGGCAGCATGAACTAATTAATACACAGATTATAATGCATTTTTTAAAGTTTATTTATTTATTTTGAGAGAGAGAGAAAGAGAGAGGCATAGACAGAGGGAGAGAGAGAGAGAATCTTAAGCAGGCTCAGTGCTATCAGCACAGAGCCTGACTCCAGGCTTAATTCAATGAACTGTGAGATCATGACCTGAGCCAAGACCAAAAGTTGGCCACTTAAGTGTCCACTCAGGCACCCCAATGATAATGCATTTTTTAACCTGTGAAATCCTTTTCAAACAAAAGCTATTGTCATTTGTCTAAAGAATCTCCTTTTTTTTTTTTTTTTAATGTTTATATATTTTTGAGAGAGACACTGTGCAAGCAGGGGAGGGGCAGAGAGAGAGGGAGACACAGAATCCAAAGCAGACTTTAGGTCCAAGCCGTCAGCACAGAGCCCGATGTGGGACCTGAAGTCACAAACTGTGGGATCATGACCTGAGCCAAAGTTGGACACCTAACCAACTGAGCCACCCAGGCGCTCCCCAGCCTACACACATTTTTTAAATGTTTATTTATTTTGAGAGAGAGAGAGCCTGTGAGTGGGGGAAAGGTTGAGAAAGGAGAGAGGGAGAGAATCCCAACCAGGCTCTGGGCTGCAGAGTCCGACTTGGGGCTCACGCCCACAAACTGTGAGATCATGACCTGAGTTGAAATCAAGAGTTGGACGCTTAACTGATTGGCCCACCCAGGGGCCTGTGCCCCCTTACACATTTTTGAGAGTATTATCTGCCCTTCCCATCATTTTCTACCACATTTGAGAAAGAACACTTCAGCTTATTTATTTATTTCCTTATTTATTTCCTTGTTAGGCATCAGATAATTTCTTTTTCTTGCAACTGCTGAAAATAAATGACTTAAATTCCCAGATTTCACAATACATTAAAACTTATAAAAGTGAAAAATTAATTAATAAATCTTAAAAAAAAATAAAACACAGTCCTGAGGAATTGTCAGGTGCTTTGTGAAATGGAAAAGATGAATAACTCATGTCCAGTCCTGACACAAAGTCACAATCTCCTTAAAGAGACCATGTACAAAGAGAGCACAGTGTACCCAATGGATGTGACATTCCATGGCATCCATGGCATCCATGAAAGGGGGAACAGGAGCACAGAGGGGGGAGGATCACTGCAGAGATATGGATTCTTTCAGAACTTCAACTTCCCATCTCCTACTTTTCCTTCCTCCAAAATGGCTAATCCTTTCTCTTTTCCATTCCCACCCATCCCCTCTAGATACCCAGACACTTCTTATTTTTACATGCACTAGACATTATTATTTATTTATTTTGAAAGTCTCCCCCCCCCCTTATTAAAATACTGTAAATTCCTTGAAAATAGAAACTAGTGTTTTTTATCCCTGCAACTTTTGCACTCTGGACAGTGTATTAAAACACAAAAGTTTCATGAAAACAGGATAACGAAGATACTTGAAGAATAAGTAAGATCAGGGAAACAAGAAAGAGGACTGAGATATCTTCCACAGAAGGCGTGTGTTGAATAACATTTGGATAAATCGAATGGAATCAAATCGAGGAGTCCTCCCAAATGTTAGCAAAATAAAGCCTATCTAGTGTGATTCTTTTAGCAAAGCATAACGGGATAATGAGGTTGAGGATCCTCCTCTGTACTTCCTTTTTATTTTTTTGACTCTTCCTACATTCAAGGCACCAAACGTCAAAGACACGGCTTTTGCTTTGTTTGATGTGTTTTGAACCAAAAGAGCAAATGACAGAATATGACTTAAATTGTTAAAGGTACCATATCAGACAATTTTGGAATTTCTTGCAGTCATTTCCATCAACTGCCTACTTCCACCATTTACAACTAAGGCAAAAGAATTATTCAGTGGAGCAGACCCTCAACTCTTTGGCAAGAAAAAGAAGATCAGATCGAGTGCCTTCCCTAGGAATTAGGCATTGGGAATGAGAGAAAGTTATTCTGTCTCATGATGGAAATAGTGACACATAAGCCTGAGAATTATTACAGGCCAAAGTCTCCCTTGCAAACCAATGGGTTAGAAGAACGAATTAAACACAAGAGAAAAATGAAAAAGATTTGCAGAGCACGGCAGAGCAGAGTGAAAGCAAAAGACACTGCTTGGGATTCAGTACTCACTCCAGCTTCGCTTCTGAGGCTTCTACATCTCTGCTTTTGGCTGTCTGAGCTGATTCGATACCCTATGGTAAATTCTCTCTTTTTATTTTGCTAGCTTAGGATGTACTGTGTTCTTTGCATCTAAAGAGTCAGACACAAATTATAGAAACTCTGTGGTGTGGTTTCCATTTCAAATGCAAGAATATCATGGAATGTGAGATGGGACCTAAGGGCTTCATATGCATGTAATTTTTACCAAAAACTGTTTTGAAATTACTAGTTAGACTAGGAAATCAGATACTTCATGTCACAATAGGTCATTACACACAGTAAGGGGGCTATAGATAGCATGGCTTTTACATTTGTTTTCTTTGGTGTGGAAGAATCTCTAACAGAATCTGGACCATTAATATGACATGTTTTGTTTTGTTTTCCTCCAGATTTCTTGTTGGTTCACATTGGTAAGACCGTATGAGTAAGTACTCTCAGTTAATAGCATGCCCAGGGACATGTGCCTGCAAGGATTTGGAGATTAGGTTAAGGGCAACCCATTTGGGAAGTAATAGTGCTGCCATGATTTAATAATAAGTAGCTTTGAGGCACACTGTGTCAAATGAAACATTGGTTCTCATAATAGTAAGACGGGCCCATAAGGGCAAGCGTCATAACTAATGTTCAACTGTAGATCGCACAACAGCTGGCATTAGCTCAGAAAAGACTGATTAGAAAAATAGGAACTCACTTTGCAACCAATTGGGGGGAGGGAGGAATAATGTTGGAAACTCTAAATGACCATTGGTTGTTGAATGTTGTAGATGTATGTAAATATATATCAACGGCAGTGCTTTCAGAATTTGCTGAGAGATTGTGTGAGAGATGCCTAGCCTAAGTGAGTATGCTTAACGGTTGTGACATTTAGAATTAAGGGTGGGGAGGTCCTTGCTGGAAAGGTAAATTGGACTTACTGGAATATAGGTTATATTTATAGCCCGGAGAGTAAAGAAGACCTCCAAAAGGTGTGACGATGGAAGGGTCCAAATGCAAAGCCTTGGTGAACTTCAGATTTTGGAGATTGAGGAAATGGGAAAAATTTAAGTTCTAATAAAATATGATAAAAATTATGATTCAGAGCTCATGGATACAGTTTTTCTTCTTTCCAAAGACTCACGTGTGTGAAAATGATACTTCCTCTTTAAATAGCCAAAGCTCACACCTTTTTTGGAATCTTGATATAGAAGGAGGACAGTAGCATTGAGTGTCACTCAATGACCCTATCATCTTAAACATTACATGAATGTTATTTAAGAAGCATTCTTAATTTTCTTTATTCTTCTTGTCTCTAATTTGTTCCCATAGACCACCAGAACAATTTTTGTAAAATACAACTATTTTTGTGCTTACAGGGCTGCAGTTGGTCCCCTCTTGATTGACCTCAGGAGAAGGTTGAATTGCTCATCGTATCAAACAAGGTTCTGTACCTCTGCCTTCCACCCACCTCCCCTAGCTATATCCTTTACCACTATCTTCCTTATGCCCTTAATTTTTCATTTTCATTTACCAGCAGCTTTCATACATGGTGTTATCTCAATCTGGAAAACCTTATCCTGTGTGTGTTTCTGACATTTCCTTCAGGGAGCCCTCTCTGAATTCTCCCGTTTGCAGTAGGTACTTTCTCAATACCAGGCTGGTTTGTACAAGTGAACCCTGAATGCCCCTGTTAATCACTTTCTTGAAAAATGTGGGGATCCCATCATCCCTCTCTACTTCCAGTAGGCAGAATATATAGTGCCTGTTGTTTAGCATTCAAAGTCAAGGGCTCCAGGAATGGCCAACCCAGAACATCTCCTTTGTAACGAAGAATGTCCTGTTGGGAGGCGTTGATTCCTTGGAACACTGGCCGGGCAGGAAGAGGATGGGCTACAGATAGTTGTGAGGCCAGTTGCCCTGCTGTAAAAGCTTGTTGCATGAGATCCTAGCAGTGGATGCTTTGTCCAGTTGGCCACTCCTGGATTCCTTGTACATAAGTTCCCCCCAATGAACCTATTTCTCCATCGCTTTCTCTGGGTCTTTTCTTTGGCCTCACTGGACCATCACCCACTCTTCGCTTAGAGTCTGCCAGTGTACCATGACATATCCTCATGACATCTTTTTCTACTGTATATTGCAATTTTTAAGGTAACAAAACAGAGAAAGCATCCAAGAGGAGAGTGGCTCCCAACCCATTTGTCCCTCAGGGAACAATTGGCAATGCCTGGGGACAGTTTTGGTTGTCACAACTAGAGATGTCCTACTGGCACCCAATGGGTGAAGGCCCAGGATGCTGTTATGCATCCTACAATGCACAAGACAGTCCCTTCAACAAAGGCTTATGCAACCCAACCTGTCAATAGTGCCAAGGTTGAGAAATCCTGAAGAGCTTGAAACTGAAGAGAGAACCACATGAGCTGAACAGAAAGCCGTCCAGAAAGACCATCCTTGCTGCAGTTGGGGCGTGACGGGGGCTAGAGGCAGGGAGGATCCGAGCACCTGAGGGCAGGGGAAGAGAGAATGAAAAAGAGGTAGAAGCTTAACAATGAGAGCCCTGAGGTGAGGGAGAATATAGACAGAGTTTACCAGCTGTGTTAGGGAAGGGAAGTGCTGTTCAAAGAAGACATTTAGAGCAGGTTTCTGAATAAGGTACTGTGGGAAGTCTCCATGCTTCCTCTTTAAAAAAAATACATTGTAGAATTCTACATATCAACAGTTCTTGAGAAAGACTGCTGTTCCTTTTAGTTCTGTGGCAAGCAGGGTATAGACTACAAAGTATTGGGTCAACTCTGAGTTGAAGTTAGTCATCTATCATTTCTAGGCTATGTGATCTCCTGGGGAATGTGTCATATCTTGCCTTTGAAATTCTACCCACCACAGTGGACAACATGAATTTGGAACACGCTCAATGCTTTCACATTTTGGGGCCAGGCCAGGTGAACTTTAAAGTAATTAATAGCATTTTCCTGTCTGTTCCTGAAGTGATACTTTCTCTGTTTTTTGTCCTCAGGTTCCGCTGTGGCCTTCCGGGCCATGCCTCATGCCACATTTCCTGCCCACTCTTGTCCCTAGTTTGCTACTCCATTGGAACATAACCCATGCTAGAGGTTTTTATATCCCTCACCATCTCACCCCTCCCAAAATGTAAAAGGTAAGTGGTTACAAATGCTTCAGAAATATCTAGTCTGCTTTGATTCAAAGTTCAGCGGCATAATATGTTTTTCTATGATTTTAAAATTTTTGTATTTTTTATTTAAATGTTTATTTATTTATTTTGAGAGAGAGAGAGAGAGAGAGAGAGAGAGACCAAGGGAAGGGCAGAGAGAGGGAGAGAGAGAATCTGAAGCAGGCTCTGAGCTGTCAGCGCAGAGCCCAACATGGGGCTCAATCTCAGCAATGGTGAGATTATGACCTGAGCCAAAATCAAGAGGCAGACACTTAACCAAGTGAGCCACCCAGTGACATCTAAAAATTTTATTTTAAAGGAAGAATCTGTGGAAATTCCAATGCCTGGCAACAAAGGAATAAACTACCAATATTGAACTATCAGGCATTGTTGAAGTATACAAGGAAAATGTCTTGACAGTGGGAAGATATTTCAACTATACCCTTCAAATTAATTTTTACTGGAAACTCCCCATAAAGCAGCCTCCATTACTACGTTGCTAAAGACAGTAGCTATAATCTGATATTGTCAGGTGCTTTAAATAACTCTGATACTGTGTGTATGTGTGTGTGTGTGCATGTGTGTGTTTTATATGTGCCCACACATATGTGTAATAAGTGGGAAGCTGGTCCATTTGTATTATAGGCTAAGTAGTACATCTTTATACGTATACACATAAGGACACAGACACAGACATATGCATATATTCTCTGGCAGCTTACTTCTAAATTCCCCTTCTATCATGGCTTTCAAGTTCAACTGAATCAGCCCAGTCTTTTGACTTCCAATAGTGCATATGCCATCTGCTAGCTGAGGTCTAAGAGATGTATTTTGTCTGTCTTCACCTTACCCTCCTCAACTCCAAAATGGGACTCTGTCTGTATACTTCATGCTGTTCTTGAAAAGAATATATGCTTTGGGTCATCAGAGTGCAAGGTTAAAACAGTTATGGTGGGTTCATACCAGACAGTGTTTAAATAGGATGACTTTGATCTAAATGTTTAATGTTCAGCAAGATGGGATCCTCTGCAAGGAGATGAAATGAGAAAAGTCAGACCAAGAATGGCAGTACAAAAGACACTTCAACTGTAGCTCTTTTATTGCATCAGAAATATGAAGCAAATATTGTTAAAGATTAAAATTTCTTATATCTCACATATTTATTGGGCATGATATTTTGTATATTAGATGTTGAAATGTCTAAAACCTGGATATCATATTTATTGACTTTGTGTTTAAAATCTGCTGGTGTGTGTGTGTGTGTGTGTGTGTGTGTGTGAAAGAGAGATAGAAAGAAATTCCTGGATTTGAGGGAGACTTCCCGAATAAGGTGAGAATTTTCTGAGATTTTGCTGTTTCCGGAGCTTTTCACTCACTTAGCAAAGGAAATGTAATAATTAAGTCAAGAGACCTAAATTTCTAATCAGTCACTAACTGAATATAGCTTTCTAGTACATATCTCTATCATCTACCATCTACCTAGATATAGATATATAGATATAGATATAGATATAGATATAGATATAGATATAGATATAGATATAGTTTTCATCCTCTTTATTCCTCTTTATTTGCCTAATTCCCAACATTTTTCTCCAAAATTACTGGTAAAAGCAAATTTATTTTCTCAAAACTAACTTCTAGGTATGTAGTCAGTTTTATAGATGTGTTATCTTTTTTCATTTCTTCAATTCAAATATTGTCATGGGTTTATATATTTCTGTGCATTAGTCATATTTAGGAATGATTGTTATTATCTTATTTCCCTGTGCTTGGAATTATAATTATTTGCACTGACCCCTTCAATCTCTCTCTTTATCTATGGTTTTCAAGATTGCCATTACTTAAAATTCCTACTTTGGCCTCTTTACGATTCTTTTCGTAGGTTTGGGATAGTTTCCACACATCTGAGCCTTTTAAATTCCCAAGAATTATCCCCTCTTATAGACAGCCTTGAAAAACACTGAGTTAAGATAATTTCCTGTTACTTATCCTTTATTTTTACAGAACAATTTTGAAATAGCCATGTTAAAGCTTACCTCTTCTTCCTCAGCCTTTGACAGCTCTAGCCCTGGTTATTTACCCACATAATGGCCGGGCTTTTTGAATTTCAGTGCCATGATTCTTTTCTCCAGGAAGCCTTCTCTTAATCACTCACTTGAATTAGAGTCCCCACTTTGTACCCCTCATTGCCCTCAGTTGAGATCCTCATTCAATGTTGGTTTTCCTGAGGATAAAAACTATATCTATATCTATATATCTATATCTAGGTAGATGGTAGATGATAGAGATATGTACTAGAAAGCTATACAGATAAATGATAGAAGATAGATAGTAGAGAGATAGCTGCTGCTGCTGATAGATGATGGATGATAGATAGATAGATAGATAGATAATAGATGGATAATCTTTAATCCACCAATGCCAAGTACAGGGCTTGATACAGAATATTCAACAAAAAATATTTCATTAGCTTCATTAAAGGGTAGGTGTCCTCCTGGACATTCGGTATTAGCAGGACAAGCTTGCTCTTATTTTCACTAGATCTATTTACGTTTAAAATTCTCGAGCTGATAGTTCAGCATGTTTGGCTCACCCTTGTCAATTGGTCATTATGCAGGATTATGAACCCTAAGTGTAGTGTGTAAACAAAACCACCATCTAAAGTCAAAGCAGAGTGGAAGGAAACCAATTCCCTTTGCTTAACTTTCAAGAAACTCTTTGTAATCCAAGATAACTAAAATGATAATTAGCATCCTAGAACAATGCCCATTTATCTTGAGATAAAATTTCTGACACCCTCAAAAATGCAGATCTAATAAATCTGGCCTGAGAGGAACAGCCTTCCTAAGACTTTTGCACTACATTGTAAGGACAGATTTCCACTGAGCTCCTGTTCAACGTACGGACTTTAAAATGGCACCATGATGTTTATTCTTTACTTGAATGCATTGTTTCTCTGGTGCCAAAGACACCTTGTTTTTTACCGCTGTAATAATTATATTGAATTTTTACGTTGAATATGACTTTTTTAAAAAAGGAAACTGACCAACTGAAATATATTTAATAAAGATGAATGGCACACAAATCCAGTTAGGGCTTAGAAGGCTCAGAAAGTTACAAAAGAACTACAAGTAGTCAACAAGTAGTCAACACACCTATAGAGAAGTATGCAATCTTATTTGTTTAAAAAATGGAACAATCAGATACCATATTTCCTATAATTTTGTCAAACATTTATTTATTTTTTTTTATTTTTTTTTCAACGTTTATTTATTTTTGGGACAGAGAGAGACAGAGCATGAACGGGGGAGGGGCAGAGAGAGAGGGAGACACAGAATCGGAAACAGGCTCCAGGCTCTGAGCCATCAGCCCAGAGCCTGACGCAGGGCTCAAACTCACGGACCGCGAGATCCTGACCTGGCTGAAGTCGGACGCTTAACCGACTGCGCCACCCAGGCGCCCCAAATTTTGTCAAACATTTAAAGAAAGCAGATGGTCAATGTAATCAATGGAAAAATGTCTACTAATGGGCCTATATATTGTTACATTCCTTCTGAAAGATATTTTTGGAAAATATCTCTTTAAAGTCTTAAAATGCCCATTCTCAGGGGCACCTGGGTGGCTCAGTTTGTTAAGCGACAAACTCTTGATTTTGACTCAGGTCGTCATCTCACGGTGGTGAGATCGGGCCCCACATGGGACTCCACACTGAGCGTGGAGCCTGCTTAAGATTCTCTCTCTCCCTCCCTCTCCTTTTGCCCCTCTTCCGCTCGTGAGAGCTCTTTCTAAAAAACAGAAAAAGAAAAAAAGTCCATTCTCTGCTTTTCCTGTGCATAGAGATATGCAGGGGTGTTTATATAAACAAGTGTGAAACGGTAAACTTATTAAACTGAAGTAACAAAATAATTATTGAATAATTATTCATTAGGGTACTGTTAGTGCATGGACCATTCTGTAGCAGAGACATTTATTTGCATACCTTACATATGGAAAAAATACTGATGGCACATATTTTCCAAAAAGAGATGATTTTTATTGATAACACGTGCTCAATGTTAACACTTGTGTGAAAATAATACCATCAATAGCATTAATATTTGGTGATTTTGTAATCAGTGTTTAGCACAATATCAGAGCATGATATCCTGACTCCTGATGTGGCACAAAGACCCATCTAGGGCACAAAAGCGATCCCCACCCATCGGGGTTCGATGACATGACCAATTAAATAACCCACACTTTTCATCTTTATCATTTAAGAGAAAAACATTCATGGTCTGTCAATGACTTCAAAATGATCAGAAAAGTGTTCTTTCTAGACATTTCAGAAAAGATCAAGGTAGAATTGAAACAAAGGAAAGGCATGTTTATAAAACTGTGTGTGAGTGAAAAGGAGATTCTGTAATTTTATCCTCAGGCACTCACTGTGGTAATCCCATTTATATTATAACAGTCCTCTGACACCTCATGTAAAGGTATTACTTAGTTACCTTCCTTGATAAAATAATAATATGTGATAAAACAGTATATAATAATATAATAATTATAAATATTACAAAATAAGAAAAAGACTGAAGTGAAAGAAAAGTTGAACTAAATTTAGTTAATAAATTTCTGTCTACTTATAGCCTTTAAAAATTCAGGTAAAGAACAAGATATATTTTATTCTCCCGAATTATAACTTTGAGAGATATAGTAAAATAGTGAAACAACACCCTGCCGAGAAATCTGATCTTCATCTTTTTTTCCCCTTCACAAGATATAATCAATAATACACTTGGTTTTTGAAAATTCAGGCAGAAATGGGCAACCTGAAAAATCCGACGAGCTATTGACCTGTGCTGGCTCTTTCTGTATTTCCACAAGAGATGACGTAACTCCCTCTTTCCACCCATGTGTGCAGAGCTCTTGGCCAGCACCTTTGCTATTCATTTATGCAATCTAGAATAATCTGTGTCTAATAGAGTGCTGGAGCATGTCAGGATGAACAATTAAATATGATTGTTGTCATTGACAACCAGCAGTTATTGCTAAAAATGTCCTAGGCAGGAATGTGAGCATTAGGGTGTTTATTTAAAATAAGGGAGAAGTTTAAATGAAGTAGCTGTTCCAGATAATGACAATTAAATGCTACCATTCAAATAGTGCATTTCTCCGTCAACCTAATAAAAATATTAGCCGCTTTTCTTTCTTTCTTTTTTTCTTTCCTTACTTGCTGTCACAAGGGATTAATTCTTCACCTGGTAAGGCTACTGACTGAGCATGGGCTCTGTAATTATTTGGCTTGTCTTCTGGGGCAAGATGGGGAGGGGGCAGGGGCGATCATCTCTGGATAGGGCAACAAGAGGACAGACCCTTGAAATAGCCCACGAAGGACGAATGACCTCTAGGTAAGCACAAAGACGGGGAATAATATTTCGAGTAGCGAGAAAACAAAATGAGATTTTGTCGGAATTTCCATGTGAAGAAGTAGTTTCCATAAATGTACCCCTTTTGTGCCAATTATATATGTAAAATGCAAGTGATATTTATCAGTTCTCATGCGAAACACCTGCTGTGTGTGTGCACAAGGGTGTGTGTATGTGTGCACACACCTGAATGTAGGGAGGGACAAAGGAGAGAGTATGTGAAGAGCCTGCTGAGGTGAATAAATACATTTCTTTTGGTGACGTCATTTAAGCTGCTGAAAAGTATAGTTGTGTGGGGGTTTTTTTCCTAACCCTTACAATCGTACTGCTAACCGCATTTCCCGATATGCAGATAGAAATTTCTCACGGTTGACCATTCCACTGACTCCTGAGAGCAGTTTCCAGAAGGAATTCTCATGGGATGGCTGTATCTCTCTCTGTGTCCAGAAGGGAAAAAGAAGTGGCCACATGGAGGGGCTGGTGAGTTGTCTCCCGTACTGCAAGATGGCCACCCTGAGGGAGGGGCGGACCACAACCTGGGCCGGCCACAGATGTGCTTTGAAAACCAACTGTGAAACAGAGAGAACAATACAGAAGAAGATAAGAGGAGAGAGTCCTCCCTTGTACCCACTCTAGTAAATCCTTCACAATAATGAATGTCGCACTAATGGGATAAATGCCAGATCTGTTATTGGATCCTGTACGAAGTCACGCACAAGCAACATTGAACTGAGAGTCTTGTATTTTATCTGGCAACCCTAATCTTAGGGGAAGCCCAGCTCTTCTATTGCTTACTTCTCTCTGTCTTTGTCTATCTCTCTGTCTCTGTCTCTGTCTCTGTCTCTGTCTTTCTCTTATACACACACACACACACACACACACACTACATTCTCTCTCTCGCTTCTGTAACAAAAGCTATTTCAACTATGGCAGTCTGGCAGTGGGCTTATCGTAAGCTAGTAAACCTGAACATACAGGCTTAGTATGTGGTGGAGGAAAGTGGAAGAAGGCCCAGTAGACCTCTGGACTCCCTATGTGCCTAGTTCAGAGTGCCTGAGATCAGCATGAGTGGTTCCTCTATAGATACCTCACCTGGAAAAGGGGGTGGTTAAGGTTTGGGACACGATTCTGACATTTCTGATTTCCCTGCTGTAAAACCATCCAATGGCAGCTCACGTTCCACCCTTCTCAGTACTCGCCATGTCTCTTTGGTAGCCTCTTCTAGCCTCCCAACATAAAGAGGCAGAAAGACTCGATCCAGTCTCATAGACATCGACTCTGTTAAAGGCACATGAAGGTTAAGGAGAAGCCTTGCTACATTCCATGATACGATTGTTAAATGAGTAGAAGAGTTCCTGGGCAAATGTTTATTTCCTTAATCCATGCTAGATCTTTCACACAGCACTTTTTCTAGGTACTTCCTCAACCTACTTGTATTTCAGCCTGCCTGAACCCACCGTCTGCTGAATTCCTAACCACTTATCAATAGCTCTTTAGCAACTGATAGATAAAATGGATTTTTATTTTGTTGATGGCATACTTTTGCCTTTACTTTAAGCCTCACCCTCACTCATCGAACACAGGAAATGAATCCTGAAAATTCTTTAACAGGCCAATTTTCCCACTTCACTTCTGTCTCCTTGTTTTGTCTTTTCACGTTGAAGGAAAAGAGGGAGGTGTTTTTAACCTATCTTCATAGAGCAAATTACGAGTATATCCTATCACTCACATACACACACACACACACACACAGACACACTCCATAATTCAATTAACACATATGTATCATATTTTTTTGAGGTTCACGTCACTAACTAGAACTGTACGCAGTCATCCAATTATATAGGCCTCCTGGTTCCTGTCAATATTTTTTACTGATTAATGGTTGAGACTAGAGCCCCAGTTTCCACCCACAAGGAAGAAGCATCACACTGCCTCATTCTGCTTGGAATACTTGCCACTAGCTTTGCACGCCATTTAAAAATGCCTGTGTTTTCTTCTAAAATAAATTTTAAGCTGTTTTTATGGTAGGGAGTATATTCTGTGTTTAATGCCACTCCAAAATGCTTTGTATATTAAAGGAGCTACAGAAAATATTTGTTGAATATGTGAATAACTGACAGATGGCAAAGCACATAAGTATCGGCAATTATCAATTACCCCCAAGATGGATTACATCACAGTTAGGATATTTATTGACATTTTTTACATGCTTTGATCCCAAGTCTTAATTTTATTATTATTATGAGCACTGTATAGTAATTTACATATTGAAAACTCCCTCCAAGGGGCACCTGGGTGGCGCAGTCGGTTAAGCGTCCGACTTCAGCCAGGTCACGATCTCGCGGTCCGGGAGTTCGAGCCCCGCGTCGGGCTCTGGGCTGATGGCTCAGAGCCTGGAGCCTGTTTCCGATTCTGTGTCTCCCTCTCTCTCTGCCCCTCCCCCGTTCATGCTCTGTCTCTCTCTGTCCCCAAAAAAATAAATAAACGTTGAAAAAAAAATTAAAAAAAAAAAAGAAAACTCCCCCCAAAATAATTTTGATTGTTTATTATTAATAAATTCAAATTCAAACTATTTGGCTGTTATTTTTCTTTAAAAATTTCTTCTCTCTCATGCATTCTATGGAACATAGCTTGAGTGGCAATGAAAAGCCTTTCAGAGCAAAAAGGTAAATTAATACTTTAACACAATGGACCAGGACAAACAAAAAGAAATAATATAAAATAGACTAGTGGTAAAAATAAAACTGAGAGAGAGAGACAGACAGAGAGAGAAGTATATTTTGATGTAAGCTTTGCATTAAGCTTGAAGCTGGCCATTTTCAAAATAGGGTAGAATAATTCAATAAAGTTCAGCTGGGCAACAGAAGAAAGTTGCATACGATGAAGAAATTATAGGGGCGCCTGGGTGGTGCAGTCGGTTAAGCGTCCGACTTCAGCCAGGTCACGATCTCGCGGTCCGGGAGTTCGAGCCCCGCGTCGGGCTCTGGGCTGATGGCTCAGAGCCTGGAGCCTGTTTCCGATTCTGTGTCTCCCTCTCTCTCTGCCCCTCCCCCGTTTATGCTCTGTCTCTCTCTGTCCCAAAAATAAATAAACGTTGAAAAAAAATTTTAAAAAAATGAAGAAATTATACTTATTTTCAAAATGCATTTTCGCAATTCTCAGGGTATGTTAACAGGCATGTTAATTAATAGGTGCCACGCATACCCCAAAAGCAGAAATAAAGAATTCTTTCCTCTTCTGGAAATCAGAACTCTCCCTTTATGGCACGAAACAGAACCGTATGCTCTCCGCATTGGTAGCTGTCCTTTCCTAACTCACTGCCCTGCGTAGAAAGGCTCAGCAGGGGATAAGAAGACTGATGAGATCAAGACTCTGGAACAAGACACAGAAACCACAGCGGGAAGTGATGGCGAGCCACCCACATGATCAGAGGCTCTTGCAAAGAGAACCACATGGGTGTCGATGTAGACTCATCTCTCCAATGTAGAAGGGACTTACCCACTATAGAAATTGTTCTGGTACAGCTTTTAAACCAAAGTATTCCACTCATACCTGTTCTTTAGTGACAAAGAGTTTGCTTCTCTCTTCTGTAATCCCAGACCATATACTACAATTGTAGGCAAGAGTAGGAAGTGATACACACTTATTGCTTATTAAACGTACAAAGTGTTTGTGACATGTCAAGATTGCAGCATCAAGCACAGCATTTTTTTTTTAGATTTTATTTATTTATATATTTTCAGAGAGAGAGAGAGAGCACACGCACAAGTTGGGGAGGGACAGAGAGAGAGAGAGGGAGGGGAGACAGAGAATCCCCAGCAGGCTCCATGCTGTCAACGAAGATCCCAATGCAGGGTTCAAACTCACAATCCGTGGGGTCGGACCCTCAACCGACTGAGCCACCCAGACGCCCCAACCTGTGTCTTTAGTTGGGATCTTCTAGAGAAACTTCTTAATGAAGTGACTGTTTACTGAGTGAAGGAACTCACAAAGGAATAAGTAGCCAGCAAGGAGCTGGCAAGAGTGGGAAGCTGCTTCATCCTTGGACCTCATTGAGTAAAGCGAGGAGGTCGATCTTGGTCAAGAGCTGGGTATGAAGCAGGGGCGCCCCTCATGGATGTAGTTAGAGTGCTGCCATGTTGCCAGGCCGGAGCTGAAGCAGAGACAGAGTGGGAGAAATAAGCACCATGGTCTTCCATTCCCCACCCTCTTCCCTTTCCTGTGCTTTCCATCAGCCAGGCAGAGCTGAAGCCCAAGAGAAAAGGATCCCAGTTGATGGCCTCCTTGGCCATCAGCCTCCAGGAGACACAGAACAGGAGAGGATGAATGGCTGGAGAATGGCTATAGACAGTGAATGTTGAGAAGCCAGTACCGCGGGGACTGATGCCTTTATCTGCTTAAATATTATAGAGAAAACATATAGTTCACTTAGAGCAGGATTTTTCTGCTGAAAGACAAGGTGAGATTAGAGTTCAAGTTCCAAGCCTGCCCCGGGTTTGCTGAGAAGCTTCAACACAGTCCTTTACATCCTCTATGCTTCCATTCGTAATAATATTTTTACTTACTTTTTTGTTTAATAAGAGGTCTTGCTTGGATCTCTGTGATAAGGTTTGCAATAAGCCATGCCTCCTCAGGGCAGGACGTGGTGTGAATCCAGGACTTTCTTTTTTTTTTTTTTTTAATTTTTTTAACGTTTTATTTATTTTTGAGACAGGGAGAGACAGAGCATGAACAGGGGAGGGTCAGAGAGAGGGAGACACAGAATCTGAAACAGACTCCAGGCTCTGAGCTGTCAGCACAGAGCCTGACACGGGGCTCGAACTCACGGATCGAGAGATCATGACCTGAGCTGAAGTCGGCCACTTAACCAACTGAGCCACCCAGGCACCCCGAATCCAGGACTTTCTAATGGTGAATCTTATGGTGATGTAAGTGTAAACTCTGGTATGTTTTGAACCTGTGGATTTTAGGAACTGAAACTTGAACATACTTGAAGAAACTTAAGAGAAAGATTCAGCTGAGGTTAAGTTGTCGAATAGTGAAGCCTTGGGTTTGGAGAAAGTTGGGTTGTATTTTCAACACACCTATTAATGGTGCCTTTTGAAACTCTTTAGATTTTCAAATAGTATTTCAAAAGGTAATTTGGGTTGAAGGGGTTGAAGTTACAAGTGGGCAAACACAGCGGAGTGTTCCCTTTCACATAGTTTTCTATTCATCTACAAATGCCTTCGGTCTGCAATTTGCCTTTGGAAAATGCACGCAATTTTCTTTGATAAACTGAAAATTCCAGCCCTCATGCTGCTCTTTTGGGGAAATCATGAGGCTCCTGTAAGAATGGGTAAACAGAGCTGCAACTTGTCAAAAGTACTAAGATTTGAAAAATTAGAATTACAGTAATTTGATACATCTATTTTAAGGGGCTCCTGTGAAAAATAATCTCCTAATGTGATTTAATTCAAAAGGTTTTAATGTCTGTTCTGGCACTGTGGGTCTACCGTGCAGGGCCAAATATATATCCCTGGCCACAACACAGGGATAAAGAATTCCTGAAGAAAAGACAGAGAGAATAAATAGCATCCTGTCCCATGGGTGGTGGAGGGTGATTTGTGGTAAGGGGAGGCCACACGGAGCCTAAATGCAGCCTGGATGTCCCCCAAAATACTGCAGAAATAAAACATCACATACATGGCAACGTGGCGACATTTTTCCTTCTCATCTCTAACTTTGCTTGTTTCATGTTTTTTTCACTTGGAACTCCCCCTTACACACTTGCAGGTCCTGGGGCACCTGGGTGGCTCTGTAGGTTGAGTGTCCAACTGCTGACTTCAGCTCAGGTTATGATCCCCGGGTCGTGGGATCAAACCTCGTGTGGAGCTCCACACTGAGCATGGAGGTTAAGACTCTCCTCCCTCTTCCTCTCCCCCACTCATGCACTCATGTTCTCTCTCTCTCAAAAAATGTAAAATAATAATAACAATAATAACAATAATAATAATAATAATAATAAAAACTTGCAGGTCTTGAATACATAAAGTAGCAAATATTAGAAAATACTTTCACTTTGACCCTTGAGATATTTGTGCTCATTGTTATCTGTATAGTTGTTTTCTTCTATGAGTAGTACTGAAAATACAGCACACCCAAAAATGAAAATAAAAGACTCACTAAGACACCAACTTTTAAGAGACACTTGTTTGCTTGTATTAAACCTGGTCACCAAAGGCTTCAAAGGTATGGGACTTCTGGGTAAAGAGAGTTGAATAAAGCCATTTCTGTTTCACTGCTCATCCTATGAAGCTTGCTAAAATCCACAAAAGCGACCATAAAACCATCCATGCGAAAGCCGCATCCTCACCACAATATGGATATGTTTCCACCTCCAAATGTCATGCTTTGAAGATTGTTTTCCAAACATAGTGATACCGGAGGGAAAAAATGAGGTAGAAGGTTCGAAGTGCTAACTCGGGGCCTTCGGGATTCAGATCTCCCTACAAGGGAGACTGTTGGTGCCCAAATGGCCATGCAACAACGCAGGAAGGAATGAGGGGTACAAAGGAAAAGGAGGGGGTGCTCCCATGCTGACCCTATTTTAAAATAAGTGGAGGTGAAGAAGGAAACACTCCCACGTGCCATGTTGTGTCTTCAGCCTACCTCTGGCCGAGGCACTGTTGGAAAGAGGAAAAAGGGAAGAAGGAGCAGAGGTCATGAGATCTCAACGCAGAGGATTTGTGACTTGAGGAAGGTTACTGTGAGCCACACTCTGGAATGACACTGAACGAGTGGCGTTCGCAGGACCGGAAACAGCGCTCCCTCTTTCCAATGGCGGACATATCTGCTGTAGCTATCTATCCACACTTCTGCTGCTCTGTCTCCACGGCTGCCTCATGTTTGTCAAATATCCACAGTGGTTGATTCTCTTTCCTTGAGTCAGGCTTCCTTTTTGATTCTTATATTTTGGCTCCTACTTTCTATTTTGCTCAATTTTTAAATACAAGTACACCATTGTTTGAGTGACACGTCACATAAGGAACCAAGCGATCTGAATTTTTATAAAATAAAAGTCATTAATGGCTTAAAGAAGACAGAAGGAATTGATAATGACTGAAATCACACTAACATAATTTTTTTTTTTTTAAGAGAGACAAAGAGAGACCCTGGGATCATGACCTCAGCCAAAATCAAGGGTCAGATGCTCAACTGACTGAGCCACCCAGGCGTCCCCATAATTCCACAATTTTAAATTCTACTTAAAAACATATATGTATGAATATATGTGTGCATATGTATATGCATGTATATACGTATGTGTGTATGTGTGTATATAAATGTATATAATTGTGTATATATGTATGCCTGTGTACACATAATTGTGTGTATATATACATGTATGTATGTAATTGTGTGTGTGCATGTGAGTGTGTGTGTGAAATTCTTCCTCCCTGGTGATATTCTTGGCCAGTGGTGAAGGAATAATTTATGTGCTCTAGATTCTTTTCAGAGCTCTCTTAGTTTTTCACATCCTGTCTTTTGCTCTTTCTGTGGAGGAAGAATCCAACCTAAAAATGGTTTTCTCATTTATTAGTTTAAACATGTATTCCTTCATTAGCACATTAACCATTTAACATCAAAAGTAAGAGACTTAACCATCATCACTTAGCATCATCTCAATTCCAATACTGAAGGAATAACATCCTCATTCCCAAGATTGCTTTGCCTGTGTCATAACTGGCCTTCATTAACTCTTAAGCATAGACTTAATGTTTGATCCTAAAGGAAAGAAAAGAGGTGGATGGTTTACCATTATTGAGCACCACTCCGGGGGCACACCGTGTCTAAGCACTTCACATTTCTCATTTCACCTAGTACAAAACCAGTCTCTATGAAATAGCATTGCTTATGTTCCGTGGATAAGAATATGAAAGCTTACATGGGTTAAATAAGTTACACAGGGAGTTGAGCTGATCACTGGTGAGCCTGGGATTCCAGCCATGACCACAGGCTCTGAAGTCTCGTTTTATCCACCATATTGTGCCTGTCCAGTTGAGAATATCATCTCATCGGATGTATCAGGAAGCCAAAGCAGATAGAGGGCTTATACAAGTTCACAAAAGCCGGGTAGGACTGACACTACATTAAGCCTCCTACATCTTGTTTCAGTGCTTTTCCACTCACCAGCGTATCCCCACGACAGGCACCCCCAGGGCCAAGCTCTGTGCTGGCCCCGCCAGAGCACAGATACTTTTACTGAGCCACTAAGTTCCCCTGGTACTTACGCTCTGTCTTCCTTGTTCCTGTCCATCTATCCAGTTCCTAGGCACAGTGGTCATGCCTAGTTACCAGGTTCTTTTTGAGGATCTCACTAGCACAGCCCAATAATTGGAGATAAATGAAAACTAGCACTCCCTCATAAGCTACCTACCGGTAAATTATAGCATCAAGTCCCAGACTAAATTCTGCCACATATACAAACATTAACAAACCGGAGTGCGGCCCCAGTGAAATCTCACTGTACAATTTTGAGACTCCACACATGATTTGCATGGAAGATTCCTTGGAAAGAAATGATATAATATTCAAGGTGTGCATTTCAGCGAATCATCTCTTGGAATGCCATGACCAATACTCTTCTAAACCAGCATCTGGACACAAGCTCATTTATGAATCAAACCACCCGTTTTATCTCTAAAGACCATATGGTTAGGTAGATACTAGATTTAGTGCTCTGTTCCTTAAAAGCAAGGATTGTTTTCAAAATACTTAATGTTTATTTATTTTTGAGACAGAGAGAGACAGAGGGAGGGAGACAGAGAGAGAGCAAGGTAAGGGAGACACAGAATCTGAAGCAGGCTCCAGGCTCTGAGCTGTCAGCACAGATCCCGACGCGGGGCTCGAACCCACAGACCACGAGATCGTCACTTGAGCCGAAGTCAGATGCTTAACCCACTGAGCCACCCAAGTGCCCCTTCAAGATATTTAACCTTGGGGCGCCTGGGTGGCTCAGTCGGTGGAGTGTCTGACTTTGGCTCAGATCATGATCTCACGGTCTGTGGGTTTGAGCCCCACATCGGGCTCTGTGCTGACAGCTCGGAGTCTGGAGCCTGCTTCAGATTCTGTCTCTCTCTGTCTGCCCCTCCCCCGCTCGCACTCTGTCTCCGTCTCTCTCTCTCTGTCAAAGATAAACATTAAAAACACTTTAAAAAAATATTTAACCTTATCCACAAATACCGAATAAAAAAATTATTCCATGGAAGCATATTTCTAACACCCACTATTTCCAATCTACAACCTTCCTGGTATCTGTCAGGCTTTCCAGTTAATTAGCATAGCCTGTGATATTATTTGGTGAAAAAAGTAGAATGCTCATAGTAGCCACTCCTGGGGTGTGGGCTTTCCAATTAAAAGCTAGCAGATCTCCGTGGCATGATTATAGCAACCGAACAAGTGGGGCATGCAATGGAAACTAATACACCCATTTATACCACGTGGCCTGAGATGAAGTAGTTTAAAGTGAATTGTTGCTACTTACAGGTTGACTCACCACTTCCCCTGGCCTGTGATCACGTGTTCACATAACTTCTCCTTGTCTGCCTTGTTTCTGAGACAGTCCTCTAGCCCCAGTACAGATGTGTGTCCCAGATCCTTACCTCATCACGCTACCTTCTCCCACTTTGCACCATCTAGAACTCTAGAGACGATTCCAGAGAATTCCTGGACCTGCCTGGCCCTACTTTCTTCACAAGTCTGTGTTTTTCTGTCCGGTCAGGGCGGTGAAGTACAAAACTTCAGCCAGGCCGTCCTCTGGAGGGAAATTGACAGGACGCATCGGTTCATCCGTCTTCATTATCTGGGCATCCGTGGGAGCTCAACTCGGTGACTTTAGCATCATTCTCAAACCTGACATCACCACCTCCCTTCCTCCCTTCTGTAACGGTGAACTTTAAAACACCAGCTTTTCCCATCTAGATGGCACTGGACGACGTCACAGAATTCTCAAGACACAGGATAAAAGATACATGGTGACTCTAAGATAAGGTGAAAATCCACATCAAATAAAAGCTATTCAATTTTCAAGGAAATAAAAGTTAACTGTAAACACCAGCAAATAAAGGCAGACCACTTTTCCAGGACTGTTTCGCTTCTGAGGTTGAACCGAGGGGTCAACCAGACAGGCCACATCAGTGAATGGGAAGCAGAGTGGGAGCTGGGACAGCCTTTTCTGAAGGGCTGCCTTGACCCAGTTGAGTGGCTCATCATCGCCTTGCCAGAATGAAGCCTAGCTCACCAGAACTTCCAGTTTTTCAATAGATGTGTGTAAGTTTGGTTTTTAAGATGAACTCCAACTATTTTGAAATGTTTGGGGGTGATTTTAATTTAATGAAATGCTGTGCAGATACATTATCGCACAGTGTAGCTGAAACATTGGGCTTCTTCAAGAATTTTAAGTCAGCAGCAAGGGTTGAGGCATCCTGTATATGAGAGAAGATCCATGAGCCACTCTACCTGGGTAGCAAAATGTGTTTCTTTAGAGGGGTGCCGGGGTGGCTCGGTCGGTTGAGCATCCAACTTCAGCTCAGGTCATGAATTCACGTTCGTGGGTTCAAGTTCCACATCAGGCTCTGTGCTAACAGCTCAGGGCCTGGAGCCTGCTTTGGATTCTGTGTCTCTCTCTCTCTCTCTCTCTCTCTCTGCCCCTTCCCTGCTCATGCTCTCTCTCTCTCTGTCTCTCAAAAAATAAAATAAAATGCTAAAAGAAATTTTAAAAATGTGTTTTGTGAGGTATAGGATTAAAACTGTTTTGTATAAAGTTCTTTTAAAAGTTGCTAGCATCTTCTAAAAGGCTACTCTATGAAAGACAAAACAGAAGGCTTCTTATGTAATTTAATTCTCCCAGCAACCCAAGAGGCAGATCTTATTATTTTCAATTTACAGGTAAAGAGACTGAGAAACTCTGAGAGGTAAGAGTAACTTTTGTAACATGTTGTACTAGCATTTGAACGAAAGTCATGTTTGAAACTATACCCTTCACCTCAGATTTGACTCATTAACTCCGAGTTATTTGTTACTGATATTTTCTCGATCAGTAATCATTACCATGTGCCAGCACCTCCCTTTTAATTCTTATTCCAGAAATGGCATTAGATATTCCTGTCGTGCCTGTCCTGGAAGGGAGGACCCTGGTGACAAGATCAGTCTCCCACCTCACATCTTCCTCCCATCTTCACATCTTCCATTCATCTATCGATGAACAGTTAGGTTGCTTCCATATCTTGGCCATTGTAATAATTCTGCAGTGAACATAGGCGTGCATATATCTTTTTGAATTAGGGGTTTTTTTTCCTCAGATCAATACCCAGAAGTGGAATTGCTGATTTATATGGTATTTCTATTTTCAATTGTTTGAGAAAATTCCATATTGTTTTCCATAGTGGCTATACCAATTCACGTTCCCACCCACAGTGCATGAGGGTTCTCTTTTCTCCATATCCTCACCAACACCTATTATTTCTTGTCTTTCTGATACTAGTCATTCTGACAGGTATGAGATGGTATTCCAGCATGGTCTTGATTTGCATTTCCCTAATGATTACTAATGTTCACCATTGCTTCATGGGCCCGATGGCCACCTGTATGTCTTTTTTGGAAAACTGTCTATTCAGGTCCTCTGTTCATTTTTTAATTGGTTTGCCTGTGTGTGTGTATGTGTGTGTGTGTGTGTGTGTGTGTATTCAGTTGTGTGAGTTTTCTGTATAATTTGAATATCAACTCCCGATCAGATATGTCATTTGCAAACATCTTTTCCCATTCGCTAGAAGGCCTTTTCATTCTGTCAACGGTTTCCTTTGCTGGGTAAAGCTTTTTAGTTTCATGTAGTCTGAATTACTTTTGCTTTTGTCGTAGCCCTTGCCTGAGAAGACAATATTCCAAAACAAACTATTGCTAAGACTGGCATGGAAAAGTTTACTGCCTATACTCTTTTTTAAATATGAAATTTATGTCAAATAGGTTTCCATACAACACCCAGTGCTCATCCCAAAAGGTGCCCTCCTCAATGCCCATCACCCACTTTCCCCTCCCTCCCATCCATCAACCCTCAGTTAATTCTCAGTTTTTAAGAGTCTCTTATGGTTTGGCTCCCTCCCTCTCTAACTTTTGTTTTCCTTCCCCACCCTCGCCCCATGGTCTTCTGTTAAGTTTCTCAGGATCCACAGATGAGTGAAAACATATCTGTCTTTCTCTGTATGACTTATTTCGCTTGGCATCACACTTTCCAGTTCCATCCATGTTGCTACAAAAAGGCCATATTTCATTCTTTCTCAATGCCACGTAGTACTCCATTGTGTATATAAACCACAATTTCTTTATCCATTCATCAGTTGATGGACATTTAGGCTCTTTCCATAATTTGGCTATTGTTGAAAGTGCTGCCATAAACATTGGGGTACAAGTGCCCCTATGCATCAGCACTCCTGTATCCCTTGGGGAAATTCCTAGCAGTGCTATTGCTGGGTCATAGGGTAGATCTATTTTTAATTTTTTGAGGAACCTCTACACTGTTTTCCAGAGTGGCTGCACCAATTTGCATTTCCACCACCAGTGCAAGAGGGTTCCCGTTTCTCCACATCCTCACTAGCATCTATAGTCTCCTGATTTGTTCATTTTAGCCACTCTGACTGGCGTGAGGTGGTATCTCAGTGTGGTTTTGATCTGTATTTCCCTGATGAGGAGTGACGTTGAGCATCGTTTCATGTGCCTGTTGGCATCTGGGTGTCTTCTTTAGAGAAGTGTCTATTCATGTTTTCTGCCGATTTCTTCACTGGATTATTTGTTTTTCGGCTGTGGAGTTTGGTGAGCTCTTTATAGATTTTGGATACTAGCCCTTTGTCCAATATGTCATTTGCAAATATCTTTTCCCATTCTGCTGGTTGTCTTTTAGTTTTGTTGATTGTTTCCTTTGCAGTGCAGAAGCTATTTATCAGCATGAGGTCCCAATAGTTCATTTTTGTTTTTAATTCCCTTGCCTTTGGGGATGTGTCAAGTAAGAAATTGCTGCAGCTGAGGTCAGAGAGGTTTTTTTCCTGCTTTCTCCTCTAGGGTTTTGATGGTTTCCTGTCTCACATTCAGGTCCTTTATCCATTTTGAGTTTGTTTTTGTGAATGGTGTAAGAAAGTGGTCTAGTTTCATTATTCTGCATGTTTCTGTCCAGTTCTCCCAGCACCATTTGTTAAAGAGACTGTCTTTTTTCCATTGGATATTCTTTCCTGCTTTGTCAAAGATTAGTTGGCCATACGTTTGTGGGTCTAGTTCTGGGGTTTCTATTCTATTCCATTGGTCTATGTGTCTGTTTTTGTGCCAATACCATGCTGTCTTGATGAGGACAGCTTTGTAGTAGAGGCTAAAGGCTGAAATTGTGATGCCTCCCACTTTGGTCTTCTTCTTCAATATTACTTTGGCTATTCGGGGTCTTTTGTGGTTCCATACAAATTTTAGGATTGGTTGTTCTAGCTTCGAGAAGAATGCTGGTGCAATTTTGACTAGGATTGCTTTGAATGTGTAGATAGCTTTGGGTAGTATTGACATTTTAATAATGTTTATTCTTCCAATCCATGAGCATGGACTGTTTTTCCATTTCTTTGTATCTTCAATTTTCTTCATAAGCTTTCTATAGTTTTAAGCATACAGATCTTTTACATCTCTGGTTAGGTTTATTCCTAGGTATTTTATGATTTTTGGTGCAATTGTGAATGGGATCAGTTTCTTTATTTGTCTTACTGTTGCTTCATTATTAGTGTATAAGAATGCAACTGATTTCTGTACATTGATTTTGTATCCTGCGACTCTGCTGAATTCATGTATCAGTTCTAGCAGACTTTTGGTGTAGTCGATTGGATTTTCCATGTATAATATGTCATCTGCAAAAAGTGAAAGCTTGACTTCATCTTTGCCAATTTTGATGCCTTTGATTTTCTTTTGTTGTCTGATTGCTGATGCTAGAACTTCCAACACTATGTTAAACAACAGAGGTAAGAGTGGACATCCCTGTCGTGTTTCTGATCTCAAGGGGAAAGCTCTCAGTTTTTCCCCATTGAGGATGATACTATCTGTGGGCTTTTCATAAATGGCTTTTATGATGTTTAAGTATGTTCCTTCTATCCCGACTTTCTCAAGGGTTTTTATTAAGAAAGGATGCTGAATTTTGTCAAATGTTTTTTCTGCATCGATTGACAGGATTATATGGTTCTTATTTTTTCTTTTATTAATGTGATGTATCACATTGATTGATTTGCAAATGTCGAACCAGCCCTGCAGCCCAGGAATGAATCCCACTTGATCATGATGAGTAATTCTTTTTATATGTTGTTGAATTCAATTTGATAGTATCTTGTTGAGAATTTTTGCATCCATATTCATCAGGGATATTGGCCTGTAGTTCTCTTTTTTTTCTGGGTCTCTGTCTGGTTTGGGAATCAAAGTAATGCTGCTTTCATAGAATGAGTCTGAAAGTTTTCCTTCCCTTTCTATTTTTTGGAACAGCTTGAGAAAGATGGGTATTATCTCTGCTTTAAAAGTCTGGTAGAAATCCCCCAGGGAAGCCATCTGGTCCTGGACTCATTTTTTGGGAGATTTTTGATAACTGATTCAATTTCTTCCCTGGTTATGGATCTGTTCAAGTTTCTATAATGCTTTGGGATGCAACGAAGGCAGTCCTGAGAGGAAAATACATTGCAATCCAGGCCTATCTCAAGAAACAAGACAAATCCAAAATACAAAATCTAACAGCACACCTAAAGGAAATAGAAGCAGAACAACAAAGACATCCCAAACCCAGCAGAAGAAGACAAATAATAAAGATCAGAGCAGAAATAAACAATACAGAATCTAAAAAAAAAACAAAAAACTGTAGAGCAGACCAATGAAACCAAGAGTTGGTTTTTTGAAAAAATAAACAAAATTGATAAACCTCTAGCCAGGCTTCTCAAAAAGAAAAGGGAGATGACCCAAATAGATAAAATCATGAATGAAAATGGAATTTTTACAACCAACCCCTCAGAAATACAAGAAATTATCAGGGAATACTATGAAAAATTATATGCCAACAAACTGGACAACCTGGAAGAAATGGACACATTCCTAAGCACCCACACACTGCCTATACTCTTTTAGGAGTCTTGTGATTTCACATCTTAAATTTGGGTCTTTAATGCATCCCCCACTTTCTCTTGCATAATGGTGTAAGCAAGAGATCCAGTTTCATTGTTTTGGGTGCAACTATCCAGTTCGTCCAATATCACTTATTGAAAAAAATATCTTTTCTCCATTGTATATTATCCCGTTATATCATTCTTTCTAGTTTATAAGGGGTTGAGTGACTGGCCCAGAATTCAACAACAAATGTTAACTACAGATCTCATAGCCTTTCCACTCAGCTGGTCATTAACATTTATTCCAGATCTTTACAGGATTCTGTTTCCTCTGCCACCGATGTTCACTTCATTTCTGCTAAAATATGTTTTTTTTTTCTTCCTGAGAGTCATTATGGTGTTCTGGAAAGATCATTAATAGTAATTTGATAAGGTACAGAGTACTGATCTACAATACCGGGATTCCAGGATGGATAGATAGATAGATAGATAGACAGATGATAGATAGACAGATGATAGATAATAGATAGACACACTTCCAGGAAATATATATATATACATATATGTGTGTATATATATATCTCTATATATATCTATATATAGATATATATAGAGATATATATATATTCATATCTAAATGCATCTTTCTTTAGTCCAGGACTAAGAACGGAGTAGGTGCCCCCATATCTTTTTGTTCAATTTTGATTATTTGACGCGAACCCAAACAGCACCTTGATTCGCTCAATGACGAACACACTCAAGTGCTCTTCAGCCATTGTGGCTCTCTTGCACTTCTTCTCTGGCCTGTTTCCAGCCTCACTTTGCTCCTTCCAACAGGTTTTTCTAGAAACACCTGGCTGTCTATGAGTCCATGGCACAGGCAGCTTTGTACAGGAACTGGGTGTCATGTCAGAGAGGCTGTTCAGATGCGCCCTCACAGAGCTTTAACACGAACCAAAATACCTGTGATAGAATGTCCCAAGTAGAAATAAATCCCTGAAATGATCCATAAACAAGGGCTGGTATCGATAACTTCATGTGATGAAAAACAATTTGTGGTCCGTGGCTTGAGTCTCTCCTGTAGTTCATTTATTCTGGAGAAGTCACGGCAATTTTAAAATATGCTTTCACTTAAAGTAATTAAGCAAACACATACACAGGCACTTAAGGAATAATGAGAGGTAAACAGTAATGTTCTCTTTTTTTTTTCCTGGTGATTTCAACAGCTATTATTCATACATATTTATATAACACTTGAGATATAGCCTTAAAATATCGACTTTGTTCCTCATGCATTTGTTTGTTAGAAAATGTTGGGGCGCCTGGGTGGCGCAGTCGGTTAAGCGTCCGACTTCAGCCAGGTCACGATCTCGCGGTCCGTGAGTTCGAGCCCCGCGTCGGGCTCTGGGCTGTTGGCTCAGAGCCTGGAGCCTGTTTCCGATTCTGTGTCTCCCTCTCTCTCTGCCCCTCCCCCGTTCATGCTCTGTCTCTCTCTGTCCCAAAAATAAATAAACGTTGAAAAAAAAATTAGAAAATGAGAGCACAGAGATATATGGATAGATAGATGGTAGACGGATGGATGGATGGATGGATGGATACATAGATAGATGATGGATGGATGGATGGATGGATGGAGAATGGGTAGATAGATAGACAGACAGAGAGGAAGGGAGTGGAGAGAGTATACAGTAAAGGCTACACTTTGTGGAGTCATAAAATAGACGCCAAAATGAATAACTGGATCAAGCCTCTCTTTTGAAGTCCGCACTCTTCACACCCTCCTCTCTAGGTGCTCTCAACACTCCCAGTTTCCCAAGCCTGCCTGTGCCTTCCTTCCCCAGGAAGACTGCATTGCCACTGCTTCGTCTACAGTGCATGAGGGGCTCTTGTCCCTCACCCCCAGCCTTCCTTTGGCTTTCAAGGAACGGCTAATCTTTCAGGACTCGATTCAAAGCGATCTTCTCCAGTCTGGGTCTCCTCATGTCTCAGCCAGACAGAGTGCATCTCTTCCAAGGATTCACAGGCATTAGCTGACCCTTTAAGCAGTCACTATACAGTACGTGTTTCCTTGTCTGGGTTGTTGGGGGTGACTGGTGGGCAGTGACCGTGAGGTTATCTTATTCTTTTATTTGTTTTGTTTCTTTTTACCTTGGGATCCAGTTACAGCTCTCTAGCACAGGGGGCGAGCTCTAAATAGTAGGCGTTGAGTGAATAAAACAAGAAAGAGTTAAGGAAACCATAGCTTAATTGCAGAGACAGAGGCAAATAGCAGGATGCAGTATCACAAATTCTCTAAGCCCCCATGGAAGAGGCATCCCACCCCCGGCATTAGGGAAGTCATCACTCCTATATTCACCCCCATTTTACCAGGTGAGCTGCTCACCTCCAGCCCACGGGAATGGGCTCGATATTGGCTTCCGCTCCAATAAGAAATACAATGTGAAACAAAAGGCATGGAGACACAGTCCTTTTACAGAGGGCACTGTGGCTTGAGTACCCCCACACGGGGGGTAGTTTCTGCCATCCAGCCTGAGAGAATACACACGGTCAAAACACAGGAAGGAAAACACAAAAAGGTACAGGGAGAGGAAGAAGGGCATGGCACATTACAAAGGGGAGAAAAACAAGTTGAGAGTGGGGCAGAGGGCATCTGGCCAGCACCCAGGCTGTGTATTTGCAACCTAAGGAGGACGAAGAAGGTCTTTATCACCTGTGAGGATTGCCCTTCTGGTTATTTCAAGCTGAGAAAGTTTCTGAGAAGGTACCTAATGCTTCTTCCTACAGAATCAGCTGGTCACCCTTGTGCCTCCAAGCCCATGACAGGTAGGAGTCGGGGCAGTTTAAGGTTAATATGAAGAATATAAAGCAGGATTTTTGCTTCACGAGATCTGCCTCTCACTCCTTCTTTCCCCAATTTCATAGGAAGGAAATTATATTTGCATAGACACAAGCACAATAGCCAAATGGAAACTGAAAAACAAATCTAACAGAACCACCTTCTCTTAGTGGTTGGGTCAGAGCGTGAACCCTACCATGTGACCACTCTGGTGGACCTCCCCACCCCCTCCATCCCTCCCCCTCTGCCCCCACAGCCCTCAAAGCTTAGCTTCAGGAACTAGGTGTATGGAACCATCTCCCGGGTAAATGGCGCTGGGACAGGCTTTGCAGGTGTCTTGGTTCCATCGGATTGAAAGACTCGAGCAGGAAGTGCACATTTAGCTCAACTCTCCACACACAGGCTCACCGATTTTCCTTTCTCCAGGAGCCAAGGAACACAAAGGGGGAAAACACAGAAGGCCAGAAGTGAATGTGAAGGTCAGCCTTCCCCATGCCCTTTTCTTATGAGGTCCACCTACATAGAGACTAGTATGGGGCCCCATATCTGGGGATCTGCCCATTCAGATTAGGAACTCTGCCTTTCTTTGGGTGAGATGATTAAGCGAGTAAGACACAAGGCAGCAAAGTTTCTCGTAGTTTTTCCCCCAAGGATTCAGGCGGAATGTGAAGAGGGAGGAAAAAGCATTCTTGAGCCAGAATTTAAGAACTTATTTTCCTGAAATGTGAACTTCAGAAAACAAAAGAAATTTCCTTACGATTGAGGAAACTAAATGAGGTAGTACCTGAATAGCTGCAATATGAATTCAACAAATGTTCGTCTTGTGGCCACACACAGCTGTACCTCAAGTTGGTGCCTGTAACTGGCATTGACACTTAACTTTCTTTTCTTTTTACTTATTTTGAGAGAGACAGAGAGCCAGCAGGGGAGGGACAGAGAGAGGGAGAGAGAGAATCCTAAGCAGACTCCGTGCTATCAGCGCAGCTCCGGATGCGGGACTCGAACTCACGAACCGTGAGATCATGACATGTGCCAAAGTTAAGAGTAAGACGTTTAGCCCACTGAGCCACCCAGGCACCCCAGACCCTTAACTTTCAAGGTGTGTTACCGATTCTCATTTATAATAGCTTGGGCGAAGAAAAATAAAATGAATGAAAAAAATGAAAACCTTGGAATTGTTAACTATGTAGTCAGGGGCATTGATTTGCAGGGCTGGAGGACAAACACGACATAAACGGGCATCAAGAAAATGGAGCAAAGGACCACAAGATGCATGGAGTGTGGCAGTGGCCCACACTTGATGAATACAATGAAGGCAAAGCCGTCAAATGACTATGATGGGGACATACTCTCCAAAATAAAAGTGACAGTTGTCTCACTGTGTTCTGTAAGGGGCCGGTTGAATCAAGAACACCGTGGCCTCTCCTGGGGAGGCCATGATAGACCAGCAGAACATTCAGGACGAGCCATCACAAGTGCGGAATAAGTCCTGGGAAATGGCCACATGAGGACCCAGAGACATTTAGCCCAGCAGAGAAGCACTTCTTTTCAGATGTGAAGCCACCATACAGACCACGGAAGCCACACTTCACCGTTTCTCTGAGGCACAGAGGTGAAATCGATGGCTAGATTCAGAAACAGCATATTTCAGTACACCTATGAGAAGGAAGATTTTAACAGTTTGGGCAGTCCAATGTGGGGTGGGCTAGCTTACAAAATCATCAGCTTCATACCACGGAAACTAGACACGTAACCATATATATATTCCCCTGTATAGCTTAGCCACTGAAGATGTGTTCCCTAAGACATAGTAAAACATCTGACAAAGGTTCTAATAGTGAAAGGAGGGGACTTGAGTGTAAAGAACAGGTACATCCATTTTTCCATTTCAGCCCTCATAATAATATATATTATATTATATATTATATTATATTATATTATATTATATTATATATATTTAAAGGAAAAGTTTATTTACTGCCTCAAATATATTGAGAATCTGTATATGTACAAACACATATTTACTTGCAACACTGTGGGAGGTACATTAGATAAATTAGTCAGAACACAGTTCTCATAAAGTTTACAGCCCCGTAGAAGAAAAGCACACGTAAAGTCCTCTGAGAATGAGATTGTCCGTAAGAATGCACAAATCAGCCTGTTTTCCTTATGATAAAAAAAAAAATTGGGGAGAAAAAAAAAGCTAAGGCATCTGAAATAAATTGCTTCTCATTTTCAAGAAAATAAATGAAGGACAAAGCAGGCTGAATCAGACAAATGAGAAAGAAAAAAAATTTTAAGTGTTTTTTGTTCAATCTCATGCTGTAAACCTTAGTGAATCTCAGGTTTGGGTTAGACCCACAAGAATACGTTTTGGGAGTTATTCCAAATACCTCTCGATGAAAGACCATTTTTATTTAGGGTAAGACAGATTTACTGAAGAAATATTAGAAATATTAAAAGAAAAAATAAATCATAATAAAGAACCTATAACTCCCATTATCATGTTTATGCTAAAAATACACCTTTTCAGTGTATATTAGCATAAATAAATATGCATATATATATACAGATATACAGATACCATGAATACTGAACAATGAATAATTTTAAACATTCTTCTTTGTGGCAGGATTCACACATGAACAGAAATACCTTTCCCCATTAATAAAACTCCTGGTGACATCACCCTTAGTGTCTCATTCCTTTGTTGGATGCGCTATAATACATTTTTGGAAGCCTCGGTTATTGGACACTTAATTTGTTTCCAATGTATTATTACAAATAACGTGATAATACACACACCAATAAATTGGCATATTTCAAATTATTGTATTATACATTTTTTCACCTGTATATGGAAGTATAGTTGAATGCCTCATTCTGCACACTCTTAGAAACACTATTTCTATGATGTTTTCTTTATGTATCTCAGGGAAAAAGTGGCAATGCTGTACAATTTACATTTCTTCGTTTTCAATTATTGTGTTTGTACGTAATTATAAACTGTAGACATGTGAACTTATTTCTTTTTCAAAATCATCTCCTTATGGAATGCTTTCTTTCTCTTATTTATTGACAGGAGCATATTTACACATACTTCTCAGCATTGATTTTTAACATTTTTAAACGTTTTTTGTTATTCACACTCACTTAAGTTTTATGCAATTAAAACTGTTAATATTCTCCTTATGACTCCTGTTTTGGTTTTATGTTTTGAAAAGTTCTCTCTAACCATCCCAATTATAGATATATTGTTAAAATATTTTGTGATTTCATATTTTACATTCAAATATTTAGGGCATTTGACATGTGTTTGAGAGTTGTGTATGGTAGAGTGCCCTATGTAATTTTTTTATACAATTAACTCATTATCCAGTCATAAATTATTGATTTAATCATTTTGATGCTAAATCAATATTCTTTACTGGATACTCCTAATGCCAGGCACTGAGAAGACTGTAATGAGGAAAAAAATGGACAAAATTAGTTTTCTCACAGAGTTTATACTGCAGTAAGAGAAACACATATTAAGCAAATTCTTACTAAAATATTTATGGAAAACCATGGAGAATAGCCTCGGGTTGGGGAATGGATAAAGATTAAATAGAAACGTTGCATGGAGGGGTGCCTGGGTGGCTCAGTTGGTTAAACGTCCAACTTCAACTGAGGTCATGATCTCACAGTTTGTGAGTGACTTCAGCTCAGGTCATTATCTCACAGTCTGTGACTTTGAGCCCCGCATTGGGTTCTGTAGTCCAGAGCCTGGAGCCTGCTTTGGATTCTGTGTCTCACTCTCTCTCTGCCCCTCTCTCACTTGTGTTCTGTCTCTCTCTGTCTCTCAAACATAAATAAACATCAATTTTTTTAAAGAAACCTTGCATGGAGAGGTGGGCAGAAAATTTTTTTTACTGAATTAATAAGACCCTGTTCACAGGTCCGGGTATAGGCTGAATGTGCCTCATTCAAAGAACTGAAAGAAATGCTCAAATGACTTGAGTCTGGAAAGTAAGAAGCCACCCACATTCTAAAGTACTTGGGTCCCTTCCACATAAGGCAAAGCTAATCCCATGTCCCTTTAAAACTAAAGATGCCAGCTATTCTAATATTTTTTTTCTTACAGATAATTTGAGAATAATTTTCTAAATGTCGGAGAAATATTTTGATTAGAATTTCTTTTAATTAAAATATTAAACTGTGGAGTTTTTTTATTCAATGGCATGATTAATTTTAAATGTTTATTCATTTATTTTGAGAGAGAGAGAGAGAAAGAGGGCAAGCACACATGAGCAAGGGAGGGGTAAAGAGAAACGGAGAGAGAGAATCCCGCACTGTCAGTGCAGAGCCCAATGTGGGGCTCTATCCCATGAACCATGAGATCATGACCTGAACTGAAATCAAGAGTCAGATGCTCAACCAGCTGAGCCACCCAGGTGTCCCTGGCATGAATCATGTTTAATTGAATGAATTATAAAAGGGTCTTGTCTTAGAGTAAATGCATACTTCTCATGTTTTATCTGTCTGTGCATGTGTGTGAGCATGTGGGTATGTGGGTTGTTTTGTTGTTGTTGTTACTTTTGTTTTTTAGTGCAACTTGGTTTACAAAGATTTATTATGAAGACTAGCGTGGATTTTCCAAAGAAGACTCTTTGATTTAACTTGCTTAGCTATGTATTCTGGCAATACACGGTTGGTAGTTCTGGTGTGATGATGGACAAAGAGACATTAAGAAGTGAGTTTATTGGAGATACAGAGATTCCTTTAAAAGGCGTGTGTGTTGGGGCGCCTGAGTGGCTCAGTCAGTTGGGCTTCTGACTTCAGCTCAGGTCACGCCCTCGCGGTCCGTGAGTTCTAGCCCCACGTCGGGCTCTGGGCTGATGGCTCAGAGCCTGGAGCCTGCTTCTGATTCTGTGTCTCCCTCTCTCTCTGCCCCTCCCCCGTTCATGCTCTGTCTCTCTCTGTCTCAAAAATAAATAAACGTTGAAAAAAAATTAAAAAAAAATAATAAAAGGCGTGTGTAACCATTGGATGGGAGACCGTGGTGCGGCTGTCCAGTGTGTTTCATGAAGGTCTTCTGAAAGAACTTCAAGTATTGCTTCAGATCAATTAGCCTTTAATACAACTTTTCCATGGAGAAAGGGGCTGGCTTACCTATCTTGAATGATAGGTATGAACACAAGAAATATTAGAACACTAAACAGTTCTAATAAGTGAGATACGAAAGTAAAAGATAAGGAGATCTTATTTATTTTATTAAATAAAATTCATGGTCAAATTGGTTTCCATACAACACTCAGTGTTCATCCCAACAAGTGCCTTCCTCACCTCCCATCACCCACCTTCCCCTCTCCCCAACCTCCCATCAGCCCTCAGTTTGTTCTCAGTATTTAAGAGTCTCTTATGGTCTGCCTCCCTCCCTCTCTTTAACTTTGTTTTCTCCCTTCCCTTCCCCCATGGTCTTCTGTTAAGTTTCTCAGGATCCACATATGAGTGAAAACATGTGGTGTCTGTCTTTCTCTGCCTGGCTTATTTCACTTAGCATAATACCCTCCAGTTCCATCCACGTTGCTGCAAAAGGCCAGATTCCATTCTTTCTCATTGCCAAGTAGTATTCCATTGTATATATAAACCACCACTTCTTTATCCACTCATCAGTTGATGGACATTTAGGCTCTTTCCATAATTTGGCTATTGTTGAAAGTGCTGCTATAAACATTAGGGTACATGTGCCCCTATGCATCATCACTCCTGTTCCCTTGGATAAATTCCTAGCAGTGCGATTGCTGAGTCATGGCAGGAGATCTTAGATTCACTTTGTCTTAACGTCTTGGCACCAGATATTTGGTTAGTCCAAGATACATGTCCTAGCAGCACTCTACCAAAATAGTTGGCTCTTGGGGGTGGGGGGGGATCCACAATGAAATCTTTTTCATAACTTTTATTTTCATTTTTTTTCTTTTTAAGTAATAAAGTGGATCTTTTCTCTTAGGTTTTCTACAAAACCACTAAGTGGTTGGCCCACCTTAGCGAGGCTTAGATATAAGCAGAGTCCAAGGAAGTCAGAAAGTCATACTATAGACACTTCCAGATAACCAGTCACAACACCAGTGTGATTCATTTGCTATAAATTGATCTGCATTGTATCGTCTTTCCTGTTGGTGCTATACACCGACTCCCAGTGTGCCTTTTGAGAGTTGCCCCCAAGAGGTATATGATTCCTTGGCATATTGGACACATCCACAGGGCAGTTTTCCCCTCCTCCAAGAGAACAGCCCTCAGACACAAAGATGCAGTTACTGACAGCTGAAATTCCACAGAGCACACTGCAGAATTGGAGTGGAGGCTCCACTGAGTCTGCTACGCCAATGCCAATCTTCCGATCACAATGAAAAAATCACCAGTAAAGTGTTTTACAGTTTCTTTCAAACTGATCTTTACTACAAATACTATCCGTGGAATTTACAATCTCCATATTGTTAAAATCATTCCCATCACGTTCATGACCACATTGTGTCCTTTTGGGTTGCTTTACTAGAATGCATTAAGCTGTGTTTGTCCGGTATTGTCACAGCAAAATGGTGTGCTGGGAACGTTTTCCAGGTGAGCTGTCAAAGTGTGGTCAATGATTATTGTTAGTGTGTATTTTCATGTCAACTAAGGATCATACGCTTACAACAGTATCCTAGATGGAAGAAGGAGTTGAACACAAGAAACTGATAAACCAACATCAATCAGATATTAATGAAAGATCACATATTTATCAAAGCACTCGAAGAGTTTCGCCTGAAGAGTTACAACAGTATCCTAGATGGAAGAAGGAGTTGAACACAAGAAACTGATAAACCAACATCAATCAGATATTAATGAAAGATCACATATTTATCAAAGCACTCGAAGAGTTTCGCCTGAAGACCGAAAAAGAAATGCACATCACGAAATAAACTTGGGGCACCTGGGTGGTTCAGTCAGTTAAGTGTCTGACTCTTGATTTTGGCTCAGGTCATGATCTCAGGGTTGTGAGATGATGCCCTCATCAGGCTCCATACTGGGTGTGGAGCCTACTTAAGGTTCTCTCTCTCCCTCTCTGTCTGCCCCTCCCCCTTTCCATCTCTTGAAAAAAAGAGAGAGAGGGAGAGAAAAGAAAGAAACTCTTCTGCTCAAAAAGGAACTGAGAGGGGCGCCTGGGTGGCTCAGTCGGTTAAGGAGCCGACTTCGGCTCAGGTCATGATCTCGCGGTCCGTGAGTTCGAGCCCTGCGTCGGGCTCTGTGCTGACAGCTCAGAGCCTGGAGCCTGTTTCGGATTCTGTGTCTCCCTCTCTCTGACCCTCCCCCGTTTATGCTCTGTCTCTCTCTGTCTCAAAAATAAATAAACGTAAAAAAATTTTAAAAAAAGGAACTGAGATAAAGAGTGACCAAACAAAAAGCATAAGAAATATGGAATTAACCAATCCCTTCAAAATTCCAGTCTTCTAAACAGCAGAGAAACACATATATGTTGAGCACAAGTGACTGAAACATCTTGTTGCCATGCATTTTCTTTGGCCTCAAATTTGGAGTTGACACTATAACTTCCAGTTTATAGTACCTAATTTTGATCAATTCATGGAAAAGCTCATTCATTCCCTTTTGTGTGTTTTTCCACTATTCCTTATCCTGGGTCCTGTCCTACTCTCTCCCACACAGGCGCTTAGTCTAATTTGTTGTCACATGTCCTTGGATGTGTATATATATACCTTATGAAAACACAGTGGTCCCTTTCTATGTGTTTTTAGGTTACGCAAGTAGTATTGTGCTATGGACATTGTGCGTGTGTGTGTTTGTGTGTGTGTGTGTGTAATGCTGTAGCTTTGTGTGTTCTTCGTGTTGTTTTATGTACACATAATTTATTGCTCTGTAATGTTACAGTAAATGTATCCATCATATTTTATATATGTAGAGGTGGAAAGATAAGATGTTCACAACAATAGCTACCAGAAACAATACTGAAAAGAGTTAGCTTCAGAGGCACACCGGGGGGGCTCAGTTGATTAAGAGTCTAACTTCAGCTCAGGTCATGACTTCACAGTGCATGAGTTGGAGCCCCTTATTGCTGAAGGTGAATACCTCATACACTTCTAGATGTTTTTGCTTGTTTTTTCAGTTTCCCTGTGCTCTTGTTGATTTGCAGCAGTCTTCTATATTCAATATTCATCCTTAATTGGTTTCCGTTGCTGCAAATATCTCCTTGCAACCTGCCATGCGTTGGCTAATATTGTCTCTATTTTCCTTCTTTAATGAATTTCTGATATTTTAGGTAATGAAATCCATTGATTCTTCTTTTTTCCTTACAGTCTTTGGTTTATTAATAATATCTGGAATATTATCTCTTTCCTCTGCCTTTACCCCTGGGCCCAGCCATAGTCTTCTTTTCTTCCTTTAGCTTTATCGTGTTTAAGATTCATAAGCACTCGGAATTGCACGTTTATGTAATGAATGAGAGGGATCCAACTCCACTTTCCTCCATTTAGTGCGCTTATATTCTTAACGTTTTCATGACTGGGTTGGCATGCCAGGTCCGGCATAGATCACATCTGCTGTAAACACATGGTTATGTTTCTGCGCTTTTTATCCTCATCTCTGAGTCAACTTTGAATCGGTAGTTTATTGGCCACATACACCTCCAATGGCTTTTTATAATACATAAATGTGAATATGAATATATATATGAATATATGAATAAAGATTACTCTCTCGCTTCACAAAACGAGCTTGGAAAAATGAGCTTTATTCTGTGTTCCTCTTTCTGGAAAAAACTTCTTAAGTTACTAAATAGCTACTCTCTGGAAGTTTGTAGAAGTTATGGGTTAATCCCTGGCTGACTGCTCTAATTGTTTTGACACTTCCTGAATGGCTCATGCTCTCTATTTCACTGACATTTTTTTGACATTTCATGGTTTTGTAGGATCTTGCCATTTCATCTAAGTTTTCAAATGTATTAGCATGTAACAGCTCCTAATATTCTTCATGCTTTTTAAAATCTCTTTAGCGTCTTATTTAAATGTCTAAAATAGAATTTTGAAGTAGTTCTTTTATTATTGATTTCCAAACTGTATTGCACTGAGACCAAAGAACTTAGTCTACACGATTTTTTGTCTTTGAAATTTATGAAGCTTCATTTGTAGCCTACATATGGTATTTTTGTATTACCTATGATTCCAAAATATTTATTTTTGATGGTATCTCTACATCTCTGCATGCATTGTACAGATCTGTAATTTATTAATTCGCTTAGACTTTTTTAATAAATTTATTATAATCTGGTTGACATGTTATTTTCTCACAGATGTATGTTCACTTATCCAGCTATAATTATTAGCTTATGTATTTGCTCCTCATCTCTGCAAGTTGTCATTTCATACATTTCAAGTCTATAAACTTAGGTTCATATAGTCATGTCTGTCATGTCTTATTATGACATGTTGTTCCTTATTATGTCCTCTTATGATATTTTTAAACTTTGTTTTACTTTTACCAATAAATACGTTTTAACTACTCTCCAGATTGACTATATTAAAAATAACACTCAGGTCTCACCTGCCGCCATTTTTGTTCTTGAGATAACCTGATATAAATTTGATTCTTACTCACAGATGCTTTCAGGAATCCCCATTTGTTATTTGATCTACATAAATTTCACTAGAATATCAAGAATGTCCTGGATTTTTTTTTCTTATTTACCCTGTGGCCCCTACGAACCCCATCAATATGAAATCATCATCATCCATTAATTATGAGAAGTCTTTCAGAATAATTTATTCTAGTACTGACTTTTCCCTCCTTTTTTTATTTTGATTTCTGGGCTTATTTTTAAAAATCAATTTTTCTCTTCTTCTATTTATTAGCTTGGATTTTATATTTATTTCTTAAGCCTCCTGGGAAAGGGACCACAAATCATCACTTTGTGAAGTCTGTTCTTCACCCATATATCAATTCTCTTCTTTCAACTATTACAATTTTCTTTGTTTTACATTTCTAAATGTTTATTTTTGAGAGAGAGAGAGAGAGAGAGAGAGAGCACATCAGTGAGGAAGGGGCAGACAGAGAGGGAGACACAGAATCCGAAGCATGCTCCAGGATTTGAGCTGTCAACACAGAGCCTGACGTGGGGCTTGAACCCATCAACTGTGAGACCATGACATGAGCCGAAGTCAGACGCTTAACCAACTGAGCCACCCAGGTGCCCCAACTCTAGGCATTTTCTTACTCGGTGTTTTAATTTGATTCTTTTAAATGTAACAATTGGGCTTCCTTTTTTCTCATTATCAGTATTACCCCCTCTAGTTAGATTCTCACTTTAAATTCTCATTTTCAGTGGGTCATCAGCACGAGGTTACTTAGCTTATTAACCTTCTTTTCAGGGTCTGTGTTCCTTAGGTGTCTCATTATTTTCCCCTGTGATCCCATAATTTTTTGAGTCTTTTGACTATACTAGCAGTTGCTATATTCACTAGGAGAAGAAGCAAAACCCTAGGCTGTAATATATACCATACCTGGAGTCTGGGACAGGCCTGGCCAGGGGGGCATGTGTCTTTAGTGGTAAAAGGACACACATCCCACTACCTGTTCGCTACTTCTGCCTTCCGTAGCCCTGTTCCTCGGGGGACTTGCCTGTCCCTCTACCTTGATCTGTGCTTTGTCGCTTAATCACCTAGCCCTTGGAGTTACGTGTGATATTAGTAGGTGAGGGATATCTCATTTGCCAGCTCTCCTACTCATATTCATTGAGATTTCCTTTCCGCCAGCCATTCTCAAGGCTCCTCCGTGGATAACCCTTCCCACCTCAGAACAGCGTGTGGACAGTGTTGCTATTCTTGACCGACCAGGTTGGGTCACAGGTCGGGCAACAGTCTATTCTGGGAAATGCTGGGGACAAAAAGTCACAGTGAGGGTTTGCCAGCACACTCTCTGAACATCCATCATGATCTTTTTTACTCAAAGCTGCTCCCTTCCCTCTCAATGAGACTCCATCACCTTCTGTCTGCACGATTTTTTCTCACAGATTTTACATTAGTTTCTCTCACCTTTTTGCCCTTTGTATCAAGTATCTCAACTATGAGGTCGGTGTGCCGTATTCTCTAGAAGCAGAACTCAGGAAAATGTTTTCGTCTCCATTTTGGGTAAGAGGAAACTTAAGTTTGGAATTAAAAAAAAAAAAAGTGCCCTGCATTACTGAACCAGTAAAGAACAGAGAGGAAGTGAGAACTGTTAGATTTGACTGCAAATCTCATGATTTTCCTTAGAATCTGTATCATACAAGATGTAATACACAGGAATCGTTTCTCAGAATATCATTTGCTTGGTCAATAAAAGAAAATCATCTTGGTTTTACAAACTCTGGACCTACAAAAGCACTTCAAAGTTTCCTAGCAAAATCAAACACCTAGAAGATACTTTCAGGCCCAAGGGTTCATGTCTACTTGATGGAGATGAGTAAAGGCCGCTGGATGAGTATAGAGGATAATTTTGAGTCCCATTTACAAAGACAACTCATGCGGAAATTGCGTACATCAACCCCATGAGTGGACCGTGAGCTCTTCTCAGTTTAGAGCCTCTCCAGTGACATGCACAGAGCAAATGGAAATCCGCCATTGCCCTCCACCAGGAACAGAACCCTGGCTCTCCTTTCGGATGAATGCTTTTCAATGCAACACCCAGAACAACAGCTCTCAAGACAAAACAGAACATTTAATTTTTAATCACCGCATCGTTGTTTGTTATGGGAGCAGCCACACCAGTGCCAAGCACTAAAATACAAGCTAGTCAGATGGAAAATACCACCTGGGTTGTCTTGCCTCAAATCTTTTATGGCCACATTGAAAACACGTCCTGGGGTGTTTGCTAATTTTTGTGGGGTTTTGTCTTTTTATTCCTGTGCATTTTCATTTGGGGAGGAAAAAAATACTTATTTGAGGGTAAAGGGAGTTGCTTTGAGTAAGTCTTGTGATTCAGATGGAAGTGAGCTTTCTCTTTTTAAGACACTATGACAGGTCTTTGGATGCCAAAATAGAGACCTTTTTTTGGGGGGGGGGGGCGGTTCCTGTAGAGCAATGGACAGTCAGCAAAGCCCCAAAACCCACAGCATCATCATTTCTCATTTCTCCATCCTGGATAATTCATTCTGTATGGCTGAGCTACTGGAACTTTTGCCAAATCATGTCTTCAATCTGGTAGAATAGCATCCAAAGCAGAGCTTGTAGCTGACTACAGGATTCAAAGCAGAGATGACCAATCTATTTACTTTCTTATTTGGGTGAAAACACCGCTATAAAAAGAAGAGGAAGAAAATGCTACACGGAGCATCCTGCTTGCTAAATATTTTGCCAGTCATCTGACATCTGTGACTCAGCCAGATTGGTACAAGTCTATGATGCTATTGTCAGAAATTAGCGTCCTGGGGACCTGGGTGGCTCAGTCGGTTAAGCGTCCGGCTTCGGCTCAGGTCATGAACTCGCGGTTTGTGAGTTCCAACCCCATGCTGGGCTCTGCGCTGGCAGCTCGGAGCCTGGAGCCTGCTTCAGATTCTGTGTCTCCCTCTCTCTCTGCCCCTCCCCCACTCACGCTCTGTCTCTGTCAAAAATAAACATTGAAAAATTAAAAAAAAAGAAGAAGAAGAAGAAGAAGAAAAGAAACTAGCTTCCCCCTCAAAAGTGTCCTCGCCTTTTTCTGAGGTCGTTGGAAGAAACAGTGCCGCAGCGCTCAGAAGATCCTTCAGTATTCCCACCTCAGCCTGTGGGCCCTGCCCCCATCACCCAACCTCTCTAGCTGGTGAATCTGGCAATGCTCTGCTGGGCAGAATCCCTCCAGTGAGGACCACACTGTCACTGCTACTCTAGACACTGGAGATGGGACATCCTTTTTTTTTTTTTTTTTTTTTTTTTTGCATGTCACATTTTACCCTAAGCATAAGTGTATGCTTACTTACTTTCCTACAGATAACTGACATCAGGTAAGAACTCCTTTTGAAGATTGTCCCATGAATCATCTTCTACCGTAAGACTAACTTATTGCATTTTCAAGAGACAGACACCCGTGGTGTCTCACTGGGAACCCCTCTGCCACAATCCAAGCTGCTCCCACAGGTCACAGGAAACTTCTCCCCGAGACGTTTATATTTCAGAACCCCAATATAATAAGACGACAAGAGGTTAAAATAAAATAAGTCACCATGTATTCAACATTTATGATATACTAGAGAAGTAATTTCATCTTTTTAACACTTGAAGAATGGATATTACTCTCCACCTTCTAACAAATGGGAAACTATAGCTCAAGGAACTTAATAGTTTGCTCAAGGTCACATAAGACTCAAGTTTGGTCAACTCTACAGTCAAGATCTACAAATACATCACCCCACTTTCTTAGAAATTATAGAGATCATAAGGTACTACTGAAGAAGGAAACTTGCAAATCTATCTTTTGTATAGTCTTTTAATAAAAATAGACCATCTCTCATGAGTTTATCTTCCTTTTATGACATGTTGGTTTGAATTCCCATTGCCTAGTAAAAACAAAAAGGTCTAAAAATACTTTGAAAAGTTTATAACCCTATTAAAAAGCAAGGTGTTATTATTAATTTGTAAGGTTTAATGGTCCTTGCGTAAAGCATATTTTTATTATTTGTTTTATTGAATATTATTAAAGAATTATTTATACAATGATCCCAAATCTACATTGTTAGTGAAAGAAAATAATATGGATTTTCTGATTACTTTGCACATATTATGAGGAGAGCTATGAACTATGCACACTCCAAAGCTGATTGCTTCGAGATCCTTTATGCAAAATACTCAAGAACTATGTACATGATTTATACTGAATTAAGTCTGTAGAAACCTCCTGCTGTTGATAAAACAGAGCAGTAACCTGGCTCTGTTTCAAGAATACTACATATTCATCTACATTGTGAATATATAGTGAGTTAATTCTTATGAATGTATGTATAAAACATTATAAATTATCTATTATTATTTTACTAATAAATTATGCTAGTGACTTAAGTGGGGGCATAGTTAAAATAATATTAGCTACTATTTATTAATGATAGTCTATGTGCCAAGAGGTATATTAGATGTTTTATCTGCATCATCTCATGGTATTTTTTCTCTTGGTAACTCTCAGAGGTTGAATGCAGAGGCTCAAAGATGTTAAGTTATGTACTCGGAGCCACACGTCTAGAAGTTGCGTAATACAGACAATGGGAATCCAGGACTATCCACATTTGAAATTCCTTCCACTTGGGCAGACAGCCTCAGAGTTCCTCTTAAGCCAAAGCATGAACCAACATCAATAATGCTCACTCCACCCACAGGTTTGACATTTATGATTTTTTGACCCTCTTGGCATTTCGTTGTCCCCTCCTGGAAACTATGCAGAGTGAAGGTGCCTCCCCTCCACTACAGGTATCATTTCCTTTCATCCACATCTCCCTCTTCTGAACCTCAACCTGATGCATGTAAGCCTGTACTTAAGGTTACCCAAGGCTAGTGAAAGATATAGGATAATTTGGGCATGTTAAACTGAAATCACTTTGTTGCAGTTTCTTAGAGATTATCTGGTCTAATGGACAGCTGACTAGAATAGCCTGGCCAGAGGCACTGCCCCTGAAACGGAGTGAAATTGTAAGTCATATGTCAGACTCTAAGCTGTCAGAGCAGAAGGGATCTTAAGAAATTGTTTTATAATGTGTTTTTAGGAGTGAGTACCTTGAGTACTTCTGAGATGAACGGATGGTCCCAAGTAATTTAGCAGAGAGGCAAAGTTGCGAATCGATCCCTCAGACTTTCAGACTTACATTCTTCATTCCACTGAGTATTTACATTTTTGTATATTAAAAAATCAAGGATGTGCCAGGAAAATATAAAAATACATATGCATCCGCCATCCAAAATGCCCCCAGTCCTCTATCCTAAGCCATACTTTTTACCCCAGATATAACTGCACAATTAGAAAAAGAGAGAAAAGTGTATTTCTATATGGAGAAATGTGTAAACTATATGGTAACTACCATAAGAAACCTGAACAAAAGATATTCATGGGCCTTTCACCAAAGCATGAAGGATAAATAAATACAGATAAAGCTGCACAGTCTCTAATTGTGCCTAAATTCATTAAATATTGATTTTTCTCCTAAAGGAAGTGGGGGCATAGCCGATTTTAAATACTATTATAATTTCTTTGCTCTTCTCCCATACAATCTTCCCTTGTTATTTTTGCCTAGAACTCTATTTCCATTTTTTTTTTAATTTTCTTAAGTGGCTGTGTTGATGTTGATTTTTTTTACCACTTGGAGTAAATTTCACCATTCTTTGCTCATCTTTTTTTTTCCTGCTTGTCATATTTGGATCCACTTGTATTCCCAACGAAGTGTTTTTTCAATTTGTTTTCAGTAAGTTGAGATTTGTCAATATTTGAAACCAGTTTGCTTGAACACTGACTCGACATCTATCGGTCGTGTTAGTTTACATCTCTTCAGGTAATATTTTAATATTTCCATGCCATGTGTCTTTAATATTTCCAGGCAATGTGCGCCCAGGTCATGATAAGTCAGAATGGACAGCAGCCACAACACGTGAGATTCATGCTACGGTGCCGGAGTGGGGGGGCTCTCTTAACTCTTGTATGTTGGGGAGATCCAGTGTGTCCTAAAGAAGTGAAAGGACAGTGGTCAGGATAATCTGAGGCTCAGGCTGGTTAGGAAATACTTGAATATCTAACATCTGGTATGGCCGCACCAGCACAGGCAGAAAGAGTGCTTCCCAGGCAACTTCCGTCCATCTGGTTCTTTCCCCTTGCTGCAACCTTGGTTTTTATCTTTAACGTTTTTTGTCATTTTCAACGTTCATCAGTTTTCCCACGATGTGTCTAAGTGAGGGACATTTTTTTTTATCTTGTTTACTACTCGGAGTGTATTTTCCATCTGTTAGACACCTGTCTTTCAATTCTAGAAAATGTACCATTTTGAATATTGTCTCTCTGCTTTGAATATTGTCTCATCCTTTCCTTCTGGAACTTCTATCAGGTGTGTGTTGGCTCTTCTAAATAGATACTCAGTGTTCCTATTCTTCTTCTTCATAGTTGTCATGTTTTTACCAATATTTAAAGCATTCAAGGTAAATATTCATTACCACTGTCCACCTCCCCAGTTGGCTCTTTTGGCTCAGCCAAGGGTTTCTCCCTTCAATTAACGTTTTTCTAATTTCAAGACCTTTTTTATTGTCAGAATTTCCGATTAGATCTTTTTCCCTCTCTCTCTCTCTATTTTGATTCCTTATTTATATTTGTAGATATTATTTTCTTTCCTACTATGTGAAAATTTCATAAATATCTATTTTAAAATCATTTTGAAATTGCTCTATCACTTTTAATTATCTTCTTGATTATGTAGATAGCGGCTCTGCTTCTCCATGTTAAAATTCTAATTGGCACAGAACAGCAGGTGCCAAAGTTAAAAAAAAATAAAGAATAAATAGTCACAAATTAACTTTCATCTGAGAACTGAGAAAAGATCAACGTGATTTGATTTCAAGGACGGAATGTACAGATTCTGTTCCACGTGATCACTCTGTAAATATGCATTCCAGACAAATTTATACCTACCCCGATCTTTCAGGTGGTGAGTGAGAGCATCTCAGGACTCTCTCTCCCACCTGCACCACAGCTTAGCATCCTAACTCTTATATCCCCTCCCTAGTCTAGTCTCCAAAGAGCCGGGATGGCTTTTAGTAACTGAAAATCAGGTCACATCAATCCCTTTTCCAAACCAATGGCTTTTCATCAATAATGATTTAAAAATATCTGCAATGTTTTCTGTCTGCACTCAATGCTTTTGAAACTTTCAATGTCAACTGAATTACCTGAGAATCACTTGAGAATCTTGTTGAGGTGCAGATTCTGACTCTGCAGGTCTGAGGTGGGGCCCGAAATTCTGCATATTCTACAAGCTTTCAGGTGACGTTTACCTTGCCAGGTATGCTGGATTGTAATTCCGTGTAATCTGTCTTTAGCCTTTCTTCCCTACTGAATTTCAAACTCTTCACCTCTGACTCAGTGCCTTGGTCTTTAAGAAGAACGAGATTGTGACAACCTTGGACTTGGACTTGGGATCAATTTCTGGTCTATTCCCTCACTTCCTTCTGGGTTCTGCTCTGACTTGGCCTGTTCCCACAGTCCTTCTCTGAATAGCTCACCTAATATACCCCCCAGTCTTTACTACATCATTCTTTTGGTTTTTTTCTCTTCATAGTGAGACAGGGAAGCCAAGGGGAACCCAGGAGAGAAAAAGCTGTGTTTCTCCTTTGTTTCTTTTCTGGCTTCTATTCTTGCCAGGACCTGCACTGCCCTCCCAACTCTACACATAGCCTTGTAATGCAAATAGCCTATGTTGTCCCTGTAAGAGACAAGGAATTAATGATTCTCTGGAATAACTACCATAAGGAAGGACCAGGTGAGAATGACCAGAGGAAGTTATCATATGCATATTCTAGACCACCTGTGCTAGATATCTCCAAGCTAAGGTCCCTTGGCTCCAAGGAATAATCCCTGGGCCCCCATGTTTGTTCTCACTGGTTCCTGGATACCTGAGAAGATGTGGGCACCAGATCACCATCCTCAGTAAAAACCCTTAGACCCTGAACAAAAAAGGAGGCTTCCTCTTTTCCTTTCTGAGTCTCCTGGAGGCTCCATTTATATATATATATATATATATATATATATATATATATATCTTCCTTAAACTCTGCTTTAGGAAGATGGCTCACATTTGACTTCCTCCTGCTGGCTCACATTTGATTTGCACCTTGCATGAAGGCAAGGACCCTCTTGGCTGCTCTTGTGGGCTCTCCTCCCTCCCTGGATCCTTGGACCAGGTCTGCTGTCATCAATAGCACTCATCATTAATTTACGTTATGTATGAATATATATATATATATGCTTTATATAAGTATATATATAAATTACAGATATAATATTAATATGTAAAATATATGTAATATGTATTTCTTTAATAATTTGTTTGCCTTATTAAACCATGTATTCCATTAAAATACGTATTCAAATTTTTTACTCCTGTGTTTACTAGATAATAAACGCCTTGAAGTTCTAGAACTTGACTGTATCTCACGAATAGAATTGCACTTAGCAAATCTAATGTGAAAAAATAACCATTTTGTGGAAGTACTGAATGCAAGCACTTTGTGATCGGACTTGTATAGCCAGCTCCTCGTTCCAACGTGGGGAAATTCCAGAGGCCATACTGACTTTTACTTTAAGTGAACACCTGTCCTGGACTTAGCAGGTGTGTTAGGGAGAACTCTAAGGCAGTCCCCCAAATTTCTGGCCCCTGAGGTGCACATACTCTCTTCCGGTTATTCAGTCAAGCACTAACCTAGGGGCTGTGGTGAAAAGATTTTATAGATGTGATTAACATCGCAAATCAGGGGCTTCTGGGTGGCTCAGTCAGTTAAGCGTCTTACTCTTGATTTCAACTCAGGTCATGATCTCATGGTTCATGGGTTCAAACCCCACCTTGGGATTCTCTCTCTCTCTCTCTCTGCTCTTCCCCAACTCATGCTCGCGTGCTCTCTCTCAAAATAAAGAAACCTTAAAACAATCTCAAGTCAGTTGACTTTTAGATAAGGATATTATCTTCCAGTGGACCTAACACAAGTGAGTCCTTAATATCGACAGGCTCTTTAAGAGAGAAATTTGAAGCATAAGAGGAATCCAGCATAAAGATTTTATGTTTCTGTGTTTGAAGAGGGAGAAGGTCATGTGGCAACAGGTGGTTCATATACACAGTAAAGACTGAGAAACATTGATTTATAGAATATATGTGCGATAAGAATCAAGGGGTGAGGGATATCCTGGAAGTCCATCTGGCCTTGCTGGGATAACTGAAATCCATGTTAGTCACTAAGTCTGGGGAAACTTGGAGTTGTAATACATGAGGGAGAGTGGCTTTCACTATATCTATAATTGTTTTTTTTAATGTAAGTAAATATACAAAGAAGGGCTACATAAGAAATTTGGGGGGGGAATATAGCATTCATTAATTCTAGATGCAGATGTCATGCATATTTCGTTATTTAAAAATTAAAGCACAACCTTATTTTAAATAAAAATTGATGTATACAAACTAATTTATGAAACCTATAAACTTAGCTTCACCGACTGGGATAAAAAGAACCTCCCTGACTTCCTTATGGCAGAATACAATAACTCCAAATCCCAGCTGTGAGAATTAGATGCCTGTGTGTCCCCTGCTATGCCAATTTCCAGTAGAACTGAAATTTAGATGAGCACCTTTGAGATCAGAGGAAGCCACAGTCACTTCTCAGTGCTACTATTGTTGTTACTGTTGTCCTAATATCTGAATAGGGGAGAAACATAAGCAACAGATAAGTTAGCTGAAGCAAATCAAAAAGCAACAGCTACCTTAATTGTGGTGGTCAGGATAGATCTTCTGAAGGTATGTCATCTGAGCTGAGAACAAAAAGATAAGAAGGATATCTGCAATGTTCTGAAAAAAAGTGTTCTTGGCAGAAATAAAGACAACTGCTCTGATGGGGGAAGGAGCTGAACCTGTTCCAGTTTTGGAAATTTTCGGTGATTTCATTCACCTTGCCCCATCCCCTTTCTGGGCCAGCACAGCATGGTCAGGAGAAAGTGGCTTAAGTCTCCATTCTTTCCCTCTGGATGAAAGGAGCAGACTGGAATTTTTTAGTATGTTCTAGTCTCCCTTGGGACTGCCAGGGTACTGATTCCAGTCTCACCTGACTTGGAGGTCAGATAGGAACAGTGGCATAGCTGGTGGAAGTCTTGGCAGGCAGTGATGGGTAGCACGTTGTGTGGAAACTGCGGAGAGACTAAACCTACAGATATATGAAGGCAAGGGACTATGGCAGAGAAATGCGTTAGAACACTGAAGGCCCGGAAGAGCTGAGGTAAAATTCTTCGAGAATTTAAGGCATTGAAAAGCAGTCATGTAGGGGAGCCTGGGTGGCGCAGTCGGTTGAGCGTCCGACTTCAGCCAGGTCACGATCTCGCGGTCCGTGAGTTCGAGCCCCGCGTCAGGCTCTCGGCTGATGGCTCGGAGCCTGGAGCCTGTTTCCAATTCTGTGTCTCCCTCTCTCTCTGCCCCTCCTCCGTTCATGCTCTGTCTCTCTCTGTCCCAAAAATAAATAAAAACGTTGAAAAAAAAATTAAAAAAAAAAAAAGAAAAGCAGTCATGTATATGGTGGGGAAGAGGGAAGTAAACCTCCAGTTATAAAGTCAGTAAGTCCTGGGGACGTAATGTAAAACACAGTGACTATAGTTAACATTATTGTGTTGCATATTTGAAACTTACTGCAACAGTGGATCTTAAAAGATATCACAAGAAAAGAATGTAACTATGTATGATAACAGATGTTAACTAATTGTGGTGACCATTTTGTAATATACAAATGTCAAATCTTTATGTTTTACTCCCTAAATATGTCAATTATACCTCAATTAAAAACAAAACGGAACACGGGCGCCTGGGTGCCTCAATGAGTTAAGTGTCTGACTTTCGATTTCGGTTCAGGTCCCCATCTCACAGTTTGTGGGATCGAGTTCCATGTGGAGAGCACAGAGCCTGCTTGGGATTCTCTCTCTCCCTCTCTCTCTCTCTCTGCCCCTCCCCTGCTTGCGCTCTCACTCTCTCTCTCTTTCTCAAAATAACTAAGTAAACATTAAAAAAAAAACACAATGTCCTTCTCTTCACATTGATTTTGTTTTGTGTTCTAAAGCAGAAACCATCACTGAAGAAACACATGCATGAGATTTAGTAAAGAAAAGTTTTAAAACAACTGTCTCAAACATGCTAAACATCAACGAGAACACAAAGAACTGAAAGAAATATGGGAAAATGGCCTATCAACAAAAATCAATATCAAAAAGGAGATATAAATTACTTAAAAAATTGGAGCTTAAAAAATTCAATTTATGGGACAGATTCAGGCCAGCTGGCAGACACATGATGGGCATTGTAGGAGAATAAAGACAGAGCCAGAGAAATTATTTGAAAACATAATGGCTAAAAACTTCCCAAATTTGAGGAAATACATAGATATACAAATCCAAGAAGCTCAACAACTTCTACTTAGGTAAACCCAGAGATCCACACCAGTACACATTTTAATCAAACTGTTGAAAGTCAAAGATAAGTTGAGAAGTTTGGTAGCTAGATAAAAATGGACTATAATTGCATTGAACTTGACTTAAGGATGACCTCAATCCAAAGTAGTAACGGAAAATACTATCGATGGGCAGAGCTTGGAACAGCATAAAGTGGTCATTTGTCTTGTGTGGAAGGAGAAATACCCAGATATTAGAATATATGTGAATTCATGAGGAGTGGCCAATGAGCTGGTCAACTGACCAAGTGCCTTTATAGGGAACAATCAGACGATTAAGGACAAGGAAGTCTGAGGTGGAGACATGAGAGTGGGCACAAAGTATGAAGGCCTTTGTATCACATGTTAATGCCCAGCAGGGAGCATCTACCATGGAAAAGGGACTCAGCCACAATCTGACAAAATGTTTCACCCAGCTGGCATCATCCAGCCTCTGACAGTGGGCATCCAGTGCTGGCATAATAGCAACAAGAGTAAAACGGCCTTTTTGACAGAGATGGAAGTTATGGGTGGGTCTGTTTGCCTGGATTCCTTCTGACCAAGGCTAATCTAGCTTTCTTCTACCTTGTTCTCAAGTATAATTTCTTCTTACAGTGATTGACATGGGACTATCCACTTCCTTCTGATTTTCCACCCTCTCCCAGGGCAAAGTGACCAGTCCTGTGAACCATTACAGAATAGATGAATATACAAGTTCACACTGTGTTTCTCTAAATAAGGCATCTTACAAGGGGATAAAGAAAATGTCATTGGGATTCAGGAAATGAGAATCCTTTTTTTTTTTTTTTTTTTTTGCTAGAGGAAGCAAAGTTGAGCTAGCAATTTAATTGGATATTCAAGAACTTGCAGGCATATTGTATAAATTGACAATTGGATTTCATTTTTCAAATTCTCTACCCTGGCTCTGAGTTAGAGCATGACCAATGACTATGTGTTCAAGCAATTCTGAGCCCATGATTGTTAAGTGTTCTCAAAACATCAGATCTCGACAAAGTGTCTTCAGAGCTCTTTAACTTCAGGCAAAGGAAGTAATCAATTTCTTGGCGTAAACAAGTGACCAGCAAACACTCAGTGACTTCCCAAAATGGGAAAAAGTGATGACTCAGCCCCTAGTCCCCAGTTTGGCTCTTCCTACTTTAAGTTGATCATTTCCTCAACTATTTAAAATCATGCTTCCAGGTGTCAAAGGCGTTAGGTTTTCCTTTTCCTTTTTAAAAACCTTGCACGTGCAAGTGATTGCTGTCTGAATGGCCATGGAATATTTTCATATCATGACACTCTAAGAGCGGAGAAGGTCATTATATTTGAGACTGTCTACATGTATTAGTTTATCTGAATCAGACTTTTTCCAGTAAACCAATCAGTGTCCTTCCTCAGTGTCTTCCTACATTAATATTTGTCCAGTTCTGTGTGGAAATTTTCACTCTGTGGTAATGCTGTCGAAAGAGAAAGAGTTCCCCTTAGATGTGCATCCATACTGATTGTACTTCAGGAGAATAACTTCCAATTCAATAAATAAACTTTCCTGTCACAGCCAAAGCCATGACACGAAGTAAGCCATGGTTCTGAAGCTTATTAGCCCAAATGGGATTCCTGACTAAAAGGGGAACTGGCTTCGATACAGGCTTCCTGAAATTCATAGGCAGACGAAGACCCATAATTGGTTTTCCTATTTCCACCTGCCAACTGGACATTGGATGACTTAAAAGTGCTTATCTGATGCCTAATGAAAATTCAGTCATTATCACCTCTCCTCGCCCTGCCTTCCCGTATCCAAAGAGCCAGCAAATCTCCCCATACTATACCACTTTCATTTTTAAATTCTCCCCTCCTTTCCACCCACACTACCTCTATCTTATTAGTCTATGGTTTTCTTTAGCAGCCTCATGTATCTTTCTGTCTCTGGCCTCTGTTCTTTCCTCTGCCCAGCTGACTGGATTCCGTTTCCAAAACAGTAATTGTTATATCGTTCCCAGTCTGGAAATGCTTAGATGGCATCCAATCACCCATAACAACCAAGAACGGTCCAAAGGGCTCTTGGCAATGAGGCCTCATGCTGATTTACAGCCTCTGATCGGCTGGTTCTCACAAAACACTCTGCTTGAACAGGACAAGATGAATTTAGTGACCCAAATGTCTCCGATCGTTCCTGCCCCCATTTCCCCATCTCTTTACATGTAGTGGTTTGCAGCTACCTTCCACTCTCCCCATAATGCCTCATCTTTCAAAACATGAGATCTTTCCAGAATGGGAGATCTTCTCCAATACCCACAGACATTCTTTCTCCTGTACTACAGTGGCCATTTGCATTTATTAGTAGAGGGCTCGCCACATTTCTTTGAGACGGAAGGAAACTTTCCTGTGTGAACTGACAGCAGCTAGGACAATATGCAGTACTTAGCCCTTGCTCCGTAAGTCCTTTTTGAGTTAATGAATATATGAATAAAAGAATGATTGTCACCGACCACCGCCCTTCTCTCTTTTCCCCTCCTCTAACTCAAATGCAGAAACATGATAATAAATGCAAATCTTCAGTGGCATCTCCCTAGGGTCTTTGTACCTTTGTTCCAGCATGAGTTGCTAACTTCTTTTATCAGGGTCCCGAGTCGACTTTTCATTTGGTCTCCAAATCACTTCGCCAACACTCCGGCCACCTAAATGGACTTATTTATCTCACCAATTAAAAAGCCTTCCATAGCACTTTTATAACATATTGAACAACAAAATTATCACATATGAATTACGCCACCAAGAATTGTAAGCATTTACAATTCTTTAATATTTGCTTCAAATGTTTAAAATTTGAAAAAAAAACCTAATTTTTAGAAATGAAGTAAATTCTAATTTCGCGGCATACCCTATGTCATTTTCCCTATCCCCTTCCTATTTCTCAGCCCTGGTCATCAGAAGCAATCTCTACCATCAACCCACTTTTATAGCTTTACACACACACACACACACACACACACACACACACACTAATTTTCGAAAAGGGTGCATTGCGTTGGTTTAACAGATTCGCACATTGAATGTGTGTGAGTGTTTATTTATATAAATGTGATCACTGCATACATCTTGCTGCATTCAAAATATGCTTGGATACTTATCTTTGTATACCTATTGAGATAAATGTTTTCTATTATCTGATATATAGATACTATATTGTATTTAACATTAATGCTTATTTATTTTTCAGAGAGACAGACAGAGTACGAACAGGGGAGGGGCAAAAAAAGAGGGAGACACAGAATCCAAAGCAGTCTCTGGGCTCTGAGCTGTCAGCACAGAGCCTGCCCTAGTGCTCAAACTCATGAACTATAAGGTCATGACCTGAGCCAAAGTCGGACATTTTAACTGACTGAGCCACCCAGGTGCCCCTATTTAACGTAATATCTATTTAATTTGTCTTTTTGAAGAATGTTTTGGTCATATAGTCTCTTTTCTGTTTGCAATTATTGCTGTAATAAACATCCATGCACTTGTACTGGGAGTTTATATTTATATATACACTCCTTGTGTATATATACAAATATATTCTTTATATAGTATGTATAATCTTTATACATACACACACACACACACACACACACACGCACACAGAGTGGGGGAGGGGCAGAGAGAGGAAAAGAGAGAATCCCACGCAAGCTCTACACTGTCAGCACAGAGCCCAATGCAGGGCTCGAACTCACAAACCATGAGATCATGACCTGAGCTGAAATCCAGAGTTGGGCACTCAGTGGACTAAGCCACCAGATGCTCCACTTCTTCAAATTTTATTCTAATTTACATTCCCATCAAAAATTCTGAATATTATATACATTCTAAATTGATCTTCCTAATTGACCATATTTCCTGTCATTTGCTTACAGCATCTTTTTGTGACTATTTTTGTTGCTATAAAATGCTAATTTTTTATGAAATCAGACTAAACAATATTTCCTTGAATAGAGATTTTTCTTTTTACTTTCTTCTTGAAGAATATATTCCTTACTTGATGTCATAAATATGCTCTCTTTTATTCCTTCCAATAATTTTGATACTTCTCCTTCCATATTTTGCTGTTGAATCATCTTTTTGTTTTTTTCTCGTTTTGCTTATAGCATGGATTGGGTAAATATTTTTATTTAGAATTATAATATCATATTCATCACATGCCATATCCGTTTTGGAGAGGTGTCCTTAAATCCTTGAATTCTTATTAAAACTTACTTACTGTATGTAAATTTTTAAATTGACATGCTTTGATTGATGTATAAAGCGTGTTCCAAAAGACACGTATTAAATGTACAGTTTGATTAATTTTTAGCACCACTCTGATCAAGAAATAGAACAGAATACAGAAGTATAGTAATACAGAAGTCCTCATCAAACCCTCTGAATGTGATTATTCACACACAATGTAAATATTTCATAACTTATAACATTAAACGTACCTATAAACACAACTCATATAAATGAGTTAAACCCAAGTATTAACAAGGAGATTCTCAGATTGCAAAAAAAATAAAACCAAGTCAAAATTAGTTACATATACTATAGATATGTATATAATGTATGTATAAATTAGCTTAAATTACATATATCAAAAATAATAAATTATTTGTGTGTAAGGTTATTAAAAAAGGAAAAAGCTGGTGTATTCTAACCAAAATGAAGCTGCTATAATAATGCTAATATGAGAAATAGGAATTAAGGGGGTGCCTGGGTGGCTCAGTTGGTTGAGTATCTGTGTCTTGATTTCACCTCAGGTAATGATCTTACAGTTATTGGGTTTGAACCCCGTGTAGGGCTCCACGCTGACAGTGCAGAACCTGCTTGGCGCTCTGTCTCTCCCTCTCTCTCTGCCCCTCTCCTGCTTGTGCTCTCCCTCTCTCTTAAAATAAATAAACTTTAAAAAAAAAATTTTTTTTTAAGGAAACGGAAATTAAGAAAACAAATGAATATACCAAAATTTACTTACCTGCCTTTGTGCGGATAAACATTTGGGTTATTTCCACTTTGGACTAACATAAACATTGCATCTGTGAGTATAGACATACAGTGAAACCTTGGTTTGTGAGCATAATTCATTCCGAAAACATCCAAAGCACTTGTATATCAAAGCGAAATTCAAGATCCATTGGCTCAGTTGTGATCATGTGACATTCAGCATCACATACTATTTGTATTGCAAGATATCTCTCACTTATCAAGTTAAAATTTAGGGACCCCTGGGTGGCTCAGTCGGTTAAGCGTCCAACTGGCTCAGGTCATGATCTCACGGCTCATGGGTTGGAGTCCCATAATCGGGCTCTGTGCTGACAGCTCAGAGCTTGGAACACGCTTCCGATTCTGTCTCCCTCTGTCTCTGCCCCTCCCCCACTCACGCTCTGTCTCTCTCTTTCTCAAAAATAAACATTAAAAAATATAAAAACAAATTTATTAGAAATGTTTGCTTGTCTCGCGCAACACTGACAGAACAAGTTATTCACATACCAAGGTTTTACTGTATAGATACACCCATCCGTCTCTATATATCTTTTCATGAATATGTGTGGGCCATTCTTTTGGGTACATACTTTGAGCTGGAACTGTTGGCCATACAGTATGCAAGCACTGAACTTTAGTGGATACTGCAAAACAGATTTCCAAGGGACTGTACCAATTTACACTCCCACAAGCAATATGAGACCCTTTTTGTACTAAAGAACTATTTTAGTATTAAATAATTGTTTTGGTTTTGTTTTCAATTATAGTCATTCTGATACATAGGTGATAGCATCCGATTGTAGTATAGTTTTTATTTCTATGATAGCTAATCATGTACACGTTGTCATGCTTACTGGCAATTGTAGCAGACTTTTTAGCGAGTGACTTTTAAGTCTTTTTCTCAATTTTAAAATTGCATCGTCTGCCTTTTTTAGTGACTGCTAGAAATCCAGGACTCTCTGAAGGAGGTTGATTCTCACAGCCTTAAGAATATGTTCTGAGGAGCACAGAGTCTTAATTTTACTACAATCAAATCTACCAGTCATTTCCTTTATAATCAGAGCTTTTCATGTCCTATTTAAGAAAACTTTGTCTACTGGAAGATGATAAAAATATCCTCATATGTAATCTTCTATAGACTTTATTGTGTTACCTTTCATATTAGATTTACAATCCACCTCAAACTAGTTTCCATGCATGGTGTAAAACAGAGGTTCGGATCATTTTTTCTATATAGATATTTTATTGACATAACATTATTCGTTAGACAATCTACTACTTTCTCCCTCATTGTTCTATTTGCATACTTTTTTACATTCATACCATACTGCCTCCCTTACTATAATATAATAAATGCTGACATCTGCAAAGGTAAGTTGCCTAACTTGTTTTTCTCCAAGATTAATTTCACCTTCCTTGGTCTTCTTTAGTTCCATATACATTTTAAAATCATTGTGAAATTTTTCACCAAAAAAAAAAAAATCAGCTTAGATTTTAGTTGAAATTGTAATAAATCAATGGGCTGACTTTTAGGAAGCCCTACCAATATTTCATTGAGCCTTTAATCCCTAAACATGAAATGTCATTCCTTTTATTTAGATGTCCTGTAATTCCCCTCAGTAATATTTTATAGTTCTTTGTGTCAATGTCTTCCAAATCTCTTCTAGATTTATTTCTAGAGTTGTTTTCTGGTACTATAAGTGATATCCATTTTTAAAATTTTATCTTTCAATTATTTGTGGCAATATGTGTTTACAAAGTATATAAAGTATTGAGAGTAAATCCAGTGACCTTACTGAATTTACTCAATTACTAATAATTTATCTTTAGCCTTTTTTTGATTTCCTAAGTACACAATCCCATCACGAATAGGTGCTCAGTTATATCAAATGCACTTTCCACAACTGTTAAAATGATCAAACAGGGGCTCCTGGGTGGCTCAGTCAGTTAAGCATCCGACTTAGGCTCAGGTCATGATCTCACAGTCCGTGGGTTCAAGCCCTGCATCAGGCTCTGTGCTGCCAGCTCGGAGCCTGGAACCTGCTTTGGATTCTGTGTCTCCCTCTCTCCCTGCCCTGCTTGTGCTCTATCTGTCTCTCAAAAATAAGTAAACATTAATTTTTTTAATGATCAAATAAATTTCTCATTTTTATGGTGAATTACAGTTTGATTTTCAAATGTTAAGCCTACTTTGTATTCCTGGACTAAAACTCATTTATTTTTGATGTATTATCCTATTAGTATATCTCTGGATTTTTTTTTTTTTTGCACCAGGGTTTTTTACATGTTTATGGGAAAAATTAGCTAGTAATTTTGTCTTGTAATATTTTGAAAGGCTTTGGTTTCAAGTTCATTCTGGACTTTGAGAAGGATTTGGGTAGTTCTCTCCCATTAATTATGAATTAAATTTATATCATAGATCTAGGACTATTCAGAGTTTCTATTTTTTCTCGGATGTGTTTTGTTAAATTGCATTTCCCTAAGATTTCTTTTATTTCTTCTGTTTTTTCAAGTTGATTTACACAGAGTTGTTTACAATATCCTTGTATTAGCTTTTCATGTATGTGCTTTCCGTTATGGGGGATTTGTGCATTAAACACTTTTTCTTGGTTAGTCTTGCCAGTAGTTTGTCAAACTTATTAGTCTTTTCAAGTGATCAACCCTTTCATTTGTTGAATTTCTCAATGGTGCATTTTTGTCTTTTTATAATTTTCTGCCCTCTATTTTCTTTAAAATTAATTTGATCCTTTTTTTACTAGATGATTAATATTGCTGCTCTCCCTTGTTTTATTCTAAAAAAAATGAAGCTACTGTCTTTCTTTTACTTCTACAGTATTTCGTTTTTTAGCTTGATTAATGTGTGGCAAATGGAATAAAGGGTCTTTCTAAAACGTCTGTGTTCTATTCCCTGGAATCTGTGAATATGTCACCGTACATGGCAAAAAAGGAGACTTTGAGCATGTGATTAAGTTAGAGGATTCCAAGTGGGGAGCTTTTCCTGGGTTATCCGTGCGAGCTCAAAGAAATCAAAAGTGTCCTTAGAAGGGAAAGACGATGGCCAGAGAGTCAGACAAGGAAATGTGGAAAGCAGAGGGAGAAAATGGAGATTTCAAGATGCTACTTTAGTTGGCTCTGAAGATGAAGAAAAGAGCCATGAGCCAAAAAAAATGCATGTAGCCTTGAGAGCTGGAAAAAGGCAAGAAAGTGTACTCTCCTCAAGGTATCAAACCCGCTGACACCGTGATTTTAGCCTAGTGAGAACGAACAATTTTAAACTTCTGACCTCCAGATTTGGCAACAATAAATTTGTGGCTTTGAATCACTAAGCTTGTGGGTATTTGTTACAAGCAGCGATGGGAAACTAATATCACATATTTGAACTTTTTTTGGTTACGGTGTCATTTGAACCTCACTTTTGCCAGCTAGATTCAATGTTTTCCTCCTTAGCTACATCCGCAGTGGTTTCTTCCAGATGGGTCGATGGATAATAAGCTTTCATAGACTTTGTATCTCTTACATGCCTTGACTTTATTCTGACACCTTCCGGGCAGTATAATGGCATAGCTAGTCTAAGCACTCTCAAGTTGGATACTTTAAAGATGACAGTTTATTGACCTTATTTTTTTTTTAATGATAAAAAGCCTGTTGTCAATCTAATTGCTATTACTTTGAGTAAAATCTGTCTTCTTCCCCCTCTCGTAGATATTTAAAGTTATTTTCTATTTATCCTGGTATCAGTGGAGATTTCCTCTTCCCTTTTTTAAGTTAAGTCTACGTATGTCATTTAACATAAAAATACATTTTTAGCTACCCTTCCTTTTTGTTTGGGAGGAAGATTTTCCTTATTCTGTCTCATTCATCTGGACCTAGAAGACTTTAGAGATATTTAAATGAGAAATGGAACACCGGTATTAAGACTTCTTGAAATATAACACTTCTAATGAAATCGCACCCCCTATTGATTTTAGCACAGTTGTGCACTCTTTGCATTGTTTCGAAAATTTCTTAGTAAGTCCTAGTCTGTCCCGATCTTACTTTCCCTCTTTATCACTTTTCCTAAGGCTCTGAATACCTTAATATCCACGTAAAATACAAGATAATGTGTCAGTTTAGCCATCCTAATACATTTCTATAAATTATGTCAACAGAGGCAGGGTTCTTATTTTATGCTACACTTGATTATTAAGGAGGAACATAGAGAAGATAGAAGAAAGCAAACAAAATGCTAGTTAGATACATTAATTCAGTTTTCTGAAGTTCTTTGGTAAAAGGTGGATAGTGCATGTATCTTTGCAAGATCATTTTCTATAGTTAAGTAAACTAATTAAGTAAAAATAATTTTTCATAATTACCAGGACCATCATGGATGTGTGTATGTGCGGGCATGCACGTGCACACACACACACACACACACTCACGCTCTCCCTTTCCCATGAAATGCAAATTTTCTTGTTAAAAATAAAATGAAAGCTCCCTACATTCCACAGTACTACAGGAATAATTTTGTTTCAAGGTTACGAGTTTTGGGGGCCCTGGGTGGCTCCATTAGCTTCGACGGTCAAGCTTCCGACTTCGGCTCAGGTCATGATCTCAGGTTTCATGATTTCGGGCCCCACGTCAGGGTCTGTGCTGACAGGTCAGAGCCTGGAGCCTGCTTCGGATTCTGTGTTTCCGTCTCTCTCTGCCCCTTCCCCACTCTCACTCTGCCTGTCTCTCTCAAAAATAAATAAATGTTAATTTAAAAAAAAAGAAAAACTGGGGCGCCTGGGTGGCGCAGTCGGTTAAGCGTCCGACTTCAGCCAGGTCACCATCTCGCGGTCCGTGAGTTCGAGCCCCACGTCGGGCTCTGGGCTGATGGCTCGGAGCCTGGAGCCTGTTTCCGATTCTGTGTCTCCCTCTCTCTCTGCCCCTCGCCCGTTCATGCTCTGTCTCTCTCTGTCCCAAAAATAAATAAACGTTGAAAAAAAATTCTTTTAATAAAAAAAAGAAAAACTTACAAGTTTTGTATTTTTCTCTTTTGAAAAGGGGCAAGTCATATGGCATCAATATGTGTAAACAGCTTATGGGACTAATTCAAAGATATCTTAGGTGAAAATGACAGGAACTGTTCACTGTGGCAATTGCCAAACACATTGAGAAGGCAGAAAGAAGGTGTTGATCCTGAGAACCTCCTCGAAGCTAGGCTGCTTCCTCAGGCCCCCAGGCCCTCGCTCAGCTAGGAACTGAACTCCGAAATGCTCCCGCCTTCTCTGCCAGTCGCAGCACCAAAACCTTTATTTGTGCGGTTGTCAGTAGTTGCCACAGAGGAAGCAATCTGTACTGATCCAAGCAAGAAACAATACAAAACTCTTGGCCCATGGAATTAGTTAACTAAGTTACAGTTCAATCCCAGCGTCACCAGTACCTCGTCTCAGTTTCCCCTTCACGAGAATGAAGATAGCAAATATAACTGCCTCTTGCAATAATTATAAGGAATAAATGAGAGAACAATGTATGCAAATGGGCCAGATGTGAGATGTGGCCTGCAGATACAGTACGTAAAGAGCTAAGCACTAAATTTAAACTCAAACTTGACTTAAATTTGACTTTGAACTTAGATTGTCCAAATCTAAGACATGCATGGCATCTTATCATTTATAATCTGTAGGACAGTAGATAATCGTTCACTGTTAGGACACTATTCTCATGAATCTATGTGTCACCCCTGCACAGGGACCCTGCCAGTCTTCTCTGCGTCGGTCCAATTTTAGTCACGTGTGCTGCCGAAGCGAGCACACAACAGTACTCTCGATGAGCATAAACCCCTAACGGGTTTTCCAAGAATTCTTTCCATTGTATAAGATTCCACGTGGAGAGTAGGTTTGGGGATGCATACGGCATTGTGCAGGCAACTTGCAGAACTGCTAAAGCCAGCCAGGGAACACAGACGGCGGAGAGGGTCGGTATCAAGCCCGAGAGTGTCCCTCAGATCAGGTAGAAAGGAAATCATGTGCTTTTGCTTCCGTTAGACTAATTCTTGTCCCCGCACCAATAAACAAGCCACTTAGCAAATTTATTTTAATTCAAACCTTAATGGCATTCAGAGCAACATTCTACAGAAGTTAACAGCTCTCCTGACAAGCAGCAGCAGATTGTGTGGCCCTAATATGCAGCTAAGTATTTTGAGCTACTCAGACATCTGGCCCCAGTGAAACAGCTGGAAAAGCAAAACTATTAACCTTTTGTTTGCAGTGAGAGCTTTCCCAATAGATGCCAAAACATGGTGGTAGACTCGGAAATACCTCGTAGTGATTCAGACAGCTCTTCTAATGGCAGGTGATGGTGTCGTGCCTTCTTTCCCTCCTTGTTGGGAAAGAGAATATTGTCTAGTTTGTCACCTATTTGATCTGCGTTATTTTACGTACACCTGTTACGCTGAGCTCACCACACGCAGGCAGAGAAAGGCTTTATAGACCAGAACAGTCTACCACTTCTAAAATCAAAGAAGCAGTTGGGATGCCTGGGTTGGTTCAACTGGTTAAGTGTCTGACGCTTGATTTCAGTTCAGGCCATGATCGCACAGTCCGTGGGTGTGAGCCCCACTTCGGGCTCTCGCACTGACCTTGCAGAGTCTGCTTGGGGTTCTCTCTCTCTCTCTCTCTGACCCTCCCCTGCATGTGCGCTCTCTCTCTCTCTCAAAATAAATAAATACACAGGAAAAAGGTCAAAATAAATAAAATCGAAGCAGCCGTGTCTTTAGCCAGTGAGAACATTTGTTGAAAGGGAAATTAAAGCAACATAGTATCAGAAGTGCAGGTCGCAGAACTAAATATCTAATGAGACCGGGGCTCCTGGGTGGCTCAGTGGGTTAGGCATCTGGCTTCGGCTCAGGTCATGATCTCGCAGTCTGTGAGGTCAAACCCCGCGTCGGGCTCTGTGCTGACCGCTCAGAGCCTGGAGCCTGTTTCAGATTCTGTGTCTCCCTCTCTCTCTGACCCTCCCCCGTTCATGCTCTGTCTCACCCTGTCTCAAAAATAAATAAACGTTAAAAAAAATTTTAAAAAAATCTAATGAAAGTTAATCAGATATATGTCAGTTCTTTATTATTTATTTCTTCTCATGTTGTAATATTCACTGAAACTTTGTTTATAGAACAAAGTGGAACATGGAGAGCTCATGTAAGTTGTCCCAAAAAACACACTTAGAACACCACCATTATGAAGTTGGAACCCACGCAGTCCCCGTGGACCTTCCACACAACCCCCTAAATATACCAGATTGTAGTTTTTGCCCAGAAGTTTTTCAATTCTGATTAAATTTTAAAATGTTCCACACAAATTCCATCGTGGTAGTTTTTCCAGAAATACCAGGTTCCAGATCTTTCTGGATACTTTGTGTGTCTCAGGGGTTACTTGCTTCAGAAAAAGATAGGGTTAAATCAATGACGGTATCTACCACAGCCTCTTAGGTGGAAAGGCCCTTGTGTGTAACAGAGCTGCTCACATAAATCTTAAGTGGCCAGTAACAACAGGAATGCAAAAATGATAAAGGAAAGCGTCAGAGCAAAATACATTAGTAGTGGCAGATAGTGACAAAATTTAACAAATGGAGACTTAAAGTTAATGATATTTTTTTTCAAGTAAAAACAGGGGAAAAAGGAAATCCATCACAATATTTTAAAAGACTTTAATCAGAGTTTTGAAAACTATGACTGTAGGTCTGAGAAAGGATTCCTGGAAGAAGAGAGGGAAGGAGAAGAAAGTATCTTGGATTATGACGATGGCTTGAGGAAATAAACCAGTAGACTGGATAATGGATTTGGATTTGGAGGGTACAGAAGTAGACATATCAGAGGGGACTCTAAGGGTTCCAGTTTGCCTAGCAGGGTGACTGGTAGTGTTATCCATTTATCGCAGAACATGGGAAGAGGACCTTGCATGAAGGGAAGTCTTTGAGTTCACTTGGAGACCTAAAAATCTTGAAGTACATTTGAGACACCCAACTGGGGATGTCCAGCAATCAACTACATTATGAGTGTGTTACACAGAAAACTATCTTATAATAATCTATTTGAAGCATCTTGCACAATTAAGATTGCGTAAAGAAAGAAAACCAAAACAAGGGAAAGATCAAGACAGAGATACTTTATTTCATGCTATGCCAAGTAACATTTTCCCAACTCCCAAAAAACACCAGTCCCTTAGAGTTTGTTGTAAGTGGGCCCCTTAGAGTTGTTCAATGTGACAACCTTCGATAGAGGTTTGAGGACCGATGATGAAGGGAGAGAAGGATTTGCTTGTCAAGTGAGCACATGTAAAGACAAATAAGAGGCAAACATGGGCCATACATGGCAGTGGTAGAGAAGAGAATATTTCAAGATGGGCAACATTACAAGTTACAACTGTGGCTGGGGCATCAGCGATGGTGATGATTTAAAAGGAAGGACATTGAACTTGGCAACACAGAAGTCATGAGAGTTCTTGACAAAAACCATCTCAGCAGAACTACAGAGGTAGAAACCAGATTGGAGCGGTCGAAGGGGTGAGAAGAGTTTAACTCTCAAACCTCATCACACACTGAATTCTCTAGTGACGTCTATCCCACTGCAGTGAACCTGTATCTGTCGCAGCCTTTCAAATGAAAGGTGAGTCCATTGATACGAGGACCCTATCTGTTCCATCTCTGCACACCAGTCTCGCTGTAGCAATCAGAGCGGTCCTCCCAAATCATAAATCAGATGAGCTCCCTACTAAAACCCTCCACTGGTTCCCAGTCTACCGAGACATAATGACAGGGTTTGCATGACTCCAAGACCCTCTATCGGCCATTCCCTTGATCTCTCTGGCTCTGTCTTCTACTACTCTTTCCTCGGCCATTCACCAAATGACCATGACCTCCTCACTCTTCCACCAAATGCTAAGCACATTGTTCCCTACTCACTTACTATTCCTTCTACCTCATGGGCTCTTCTCCTAGACACCCTTGTGGTTAGTTTCCTGGCTTATTCCTGGTCTTCATTCGAACATCACCTTTTCTGAGAGTCTTTCCCGGACAACCCATCTGAAAGGTGGCTTACTCGCCATCATATAACAGTAGTCTCTATCCTCTTTCCCATTTTATATAATTGTTTCTTTAGTAGTTTCTTAACACTTTCAAGCATACTCTATATTTAATTTATTTGTCCTATTTTGCATCTTGTCCATTAGAACATGAGTTCAACGAGTGTAGGAATTTCACATGAGTTTTACTGCTATTTCCGCAGCTCCAAAAGAGTATTCTGTACAGGAAACCACTCAATAATTATTTGTTGAATGAATGAAAAATTCTAGTGCCTAATACTGTGCTCTCTACATAATTGACAGTTGATAAATTAATGAGTACACCTTCGTATTATGACGAAATTACACTGTTAATTGCCAAGATTGTATTGAATGAAAGGATGCAACTGATTCCTTTTTCAAAACTGTCTGCTTGCCATTAGTTTTTGATATTTATCTGTAACTCATCAAAATTGCATTATAGTCATTATGGTAAAATTCTTTGAAGCAATTTGGAACTGCAGGGTTTCGTTGGCCATCCATATCAATCTTGAAATTAGATTGATGTAATGCTTCCCACTCATTTGAGTCTAATGCTTTTCCTGGAACCTCGGAGTAAAGAATATGTTTGGGTTTTTTATATATATATATATATATATATTAATTTCTCAAGTACCAGCACTAAACATATGGATTGTACAAGCCTGAAATCTTTTTGTTTTTAATCCCATTCTAAGTGTGAGCCTGGCTTCACTGAGCAGAAAGAATAGATAATGCCGTAGTTCGGACTTGACTAAGAGAGTGGCCTAAACAATTCGGTGGAAATGTTCCATGGCATCTTTATGTCCTTTACTGATGTTTATTTCAAATTGAGTCACTTACTGCTCCAAAAATTTCAGCTTAACATGGTTTCGTATCATCTTTCTCCCCGAAGAAGATAAAGACCAGGTTGTTGAGCCATATCTCCATTGGCTTCATAAATTTATGACCTGTCACCAAGTATAAGTACGTGAAAATTGTCATAATGACAGAGATTAGTCTGTCCAGGGCAGAGGCAAGATCTTGATGCAAAACTTCTAAGCAGAATAAACAATTTCCTCTGAGGAGCTCGGTGAACATTTTTAAGAAATATGGCTCACTGGTGACACTGTCACAAGAACAGCGAGCTGTGTTTTTTGGGAGAAAAAAAATTCATTTCATGATGACAAGTATGAGGTACAGCAGCCACTGCTCCCCTGAGGCCCTAACACCACAGAAAATGTGTACGGAGACAACCCGGCATGGCCAAAGACCGAGTTGTAGGTTTCATGTCAAAAGCAAAAAAAAAAAAAAAGGAAGAAGAAGAAGAAAATAGTAAATTCATTCTTCTGGGACATATTTCTACTTCTTTGTCTTTCATCTTATCTGAACTAAGATAACCTCACTTTTTTTTTCAATATATGAAATTTATTGTCAAATTGGTTTCCATACAACACCCAGTGCCCATCCCAAAAGGTGCCCTCCTCAATACCCACCACCCACCCTCCCCTCCCTCCCACCCCTCATCAACCCTCAGTTTGTTCTCAGTTTTTAACAGTCTCTTATGCTTTGGCTCTCTCCCACTCTAACCTCTTTTTTTTTTTGCTTCCCCTCCCCCATGGGTTTCTGTTAAGTTTCTCAGGATCCACCTAAGAGTGAAACCATATGGTATCTGTCTTTCTCTGTATGGCTTATTTCACTTAGCATCACACTCTCCAGTTCCATCCATGTTGCTACAAAAGGCCATATTTCATTCTTTCTCATTGCCACGTAGTACTCCATTGTGTATGTAAACCACAATTTCTTTATCCATTCATCAGTTGATGGACATTTAGGCTCTTTCCATAATTTGGCTATTGTTGAAAGTGCTGCTATAAACATTGGGGTGCATTTGCCCCTATGCATCAGCACTCCTGTATCCCTTGGGTAAATTCCTAGCAGTGCTATTGCTGGGTCATAGGGTAGGTCTATTTTTAATTTTTTGAGGAACCTCCACACTGTTTTCCAGAGTGGCTGTACCAGTTTGCATTCCCACCAACAGATAATAACCTCACTTTTTTAATTCATTAGCATTCATGCTAAACCCCTTTCAGAGCCTTAAGATGAAAGAGGCAAGAATTGTACTCTGATTCCCCCAAATTATATAAACAGAGCAAGTGGGGATTCCTTACCCTTAAACATAACAGAGACAATATCATAAACATCACCTTCCATAGATTTTTTTTTTTTTAATGGAAACAGCTGCATGGTCAGCTTGGAAATCTCCATGGTGTGGCCACTGCACTCACGTTTTCCAGCACAAAACTATGGTAGATCAGCTTGTTCAGGCTGGATCCAGTCCTCAAAGCCCCGGTGTATTTACAAATATCCTTTTCAGACAAATGGCTTAAGGGAGAAGGGTGTTGTGGTGCTGTCTTTTGCTTGCTCTAAGGCCCATTTGGTTGTAAACTGACGTCACTTAGGTGTGTTTCACCATAAGAAACCTTTTCCCAGATGAAAGACATTTGCCAAAGACCTCTGTGCCCTGCTTAACTAGAACCATAGTATGAGTCCAGGCTGCAGAGTCTGAGAAACCTCGCAAAGCTGGTGTGGCCAGTTACCATCTGTGTCACACTGGGCAAGTTACGTGAACTCACCGGGCTTCACTGTACTTCATGTGAAGTTGGAATAACTAATAATTTCTACTTTATAAGGTAGTTATGACAAGTAGTTGAGTGACTGGAAAGTTCGTGGCTCAAGTAATATGTGACAAGGGAGTCAAGAACACTCAAGGGGGAAAGGAAGGTTTCGCTTCACTGTACTTCATGTGAAGTTGGAATAACTAATAATTTCTACTTTATAAGGTAGTTATAACAAGTAGTTGAGTGACTGGAAAGTTCGTGGCTCAAGTAATATGTGACAAGGGAGTCAAGAACACTCAAGGGGGAAAGGAAGGTTTCTTCAGTCAGTGGTGCTGGGAAAACTGGATATCCACTTGCAGAAAAACAAAACTGGATCCCTGTCTTATACCACCCATGAAAATTAACTCGAAATGGGTTAAAGACTTAAACATAAGACCTGAAACCATTAAGTGCTTAGAAGAAAAGATAGAGGGAAAGTTTCCTAATAGTTGTCTTGGCAACAAGTTTTGTGGACATGATACCAGAACACAAGCAATAAAATTTAAAAAAAAATTAATAAGTGAGACTTCCACAAGCTAAAAATCTTCTGTACAGCAAAGGAAATTATCAACAAAATGAAAAGGCAACCGATGGCATGGGAGAAACTATTTGTAAATCATTTATCTGATAAGGGATTAATATCCAAAATATAGAAAGAACTATAACTCAATAACAATGAACAATCTGACTTTAGGACAGAGGACCTAAATAGACATTTTTCCAAAAAGGACATCCAAATGGCCAACAGGCACATCAAAGATGCCCAACATCACTCATAATCAGGGAAATACAAATCAAAATCACAGTAAGATAACACTTCACACCTGTCAGACATGGCTGTCACGAAAAACAAGAGTTGGGGGGCATGGGTTATCCAGTTGGTTGAGTAACCAACTCTTGGATTTCAGCTCAGGTAGTGATCTCATGATTCATGAGTTTGAGCCCCGTGTCCTGCTCTGCACTGACAGTATTGGAGCTTGCCCAGAATTCTCTCTCTCCTCTCTCTTCCCTCCTCCATGTCTCTTTCTCAAAATAAATAAATAAACTTTAAAAAAAAAGAAAAAAAGGAAAAACAAGAGATAACACGTGTTGGCCAGGATGTGGAGAAAAGATATTCCCTAGGTATTGTCTGTTGGTTTGCAAACTCCTAGGGAGCTTCCCAGGTGAAATAGGAAACTGGCCCCATAGACAGACGGCAGGCAGAGGCCAAAGAAAGAGGCAGGCCACTCCAGACTGGTAGGTAGCAGTACTAATAAGTAAAGGAACTCATGTACAAGGTTGGGTTTGGGTTGCTGCAAGATGAGTAGATCTCTACACCTACCTGCCAAATTGTAAACATTTATATACAGCTTTTACCTGGGTTCAGTCATATATACCATCAAGATGGTCTCAAGACTACATCACTATCCCAAAGCCTTGTCTTTGGGCAGCTTCTGGTAGTGGAGAAGGCAAGGGGAGCCCATATTCCAAGGACAAGAGCCTCCCATTACCCAGGTCCAACCACAGATCAACCAGCGGTAATGTCTTCTTGATTACCTTCCCCAACACTGTACCTTCTGTGACCAGCTTTTATGATCTCGCACGTCTCCCTCCTCCACAGTGGGTCCTGAGTGGTCCGCAAGGGGTTTCACTGGCATGGAGGCAGCTTCTTTGGTGGCTATCTTGCTGCATTGGAGGCAGAAATCACAGAGCAAGACGGCCACATGCAAGAGAAAACACAGATTAAGACAGTGGCTCTCAAAATCAGTGACAACTTTTTCCACTAAGAACCCCATGATATGAGCCACTGATTCATTTGGTCCCTTAAGCCAAGGGGCAAGATCACTCTTTCACTTTTATCCTCATATGATTTAAAAGATGGGACGTTGGCAAATCCATCAGATATGAACACACAGTATTCTGTTTAGATGATGGCACAGGTGACTCCTTCAAAGTACATTCTATTTCGGAAGACAGCTCTTCTCATTAGAGATATCTCAGCACTCAGTAAGGACAAGCTTTGTTGGCTATCACTTGATCCTTGCTGAGTGAATTTAGTAAGGACTTATTTGTGTGCCATGATGCCTTTTAGGACAATGGAAGAAAGGAAGACAGCAGCCAAATGATGGTATTTGTGGAAAACAGTGTCCACCTGGCCTTGAGAAGGGGGAGGCTGGCAGTTTTAGGAACGTGACCTGGTTGTCCATACCATATGTGTGACCCTGGAGAGATAGCACTGTCAGGCATGAGGAGATGGACTGGGGACAGGACATACCAGACCAGGACTCCCAATGCCTCCCCTCTTTCAATGGGACGTGTTCGTTCAATGGCCCATTTCAAGGGGCGCCTGGGTGGCTCAGTCGGTTAGGCGGCCGACTTCGGCTCAGGTCATGATCTCACGGTCCGTGAGTTCTAGCCCCGCATCGGGCTCTGTGCTGACAGCTCAGAGCCTGGAGCCTGCATCTGATTCTGTGTCTCCCTCTCTCTGACCCTCCCTCGTTCATGCTCTGTCTCTCCCTGTCTCAAAAATAAATAAATGTTAAAAAAAAAAAAAAATTCAATGGCCCATTTCAATCGGTCCAGCTTATAGCAGGACACCAGGTTCCCAGTGGAGAGTGACTAGTCTCCCCTTCATTTGGGGGTGCAAATTAACTCAACATCCCTAAGGGACCTCCACTGAAATTTCCAGTAGCCAATTCCTTTCCCAGATGTGATGGGGCATGACATTCTCAGCAGCATAGCACATTGATCCACTGTGAGAGTGAAGGCAATAGTTGTTTCCTGTGACTTCCATACCTTTCCCGGATTTGATGCCTCAGTAGGGGTCTATGGCCTGGTATATGGGCAACAGGCCCGACTGGTTAATTATCCACATGTACTAAAGCCTGGATGGTACTTTAGTCTACCCAGCTAAGGTGGGTTTACCTGTTAGTAATTTAATCTGCTGGGGGGGGGGGGGTTGTCTGCTATTTTTTTAATGTTTATTTATTTATTGTGAACAAGAGAGAATACGCAAGTAGGAGAGGGCAGAGAGAGAGGGAGGGAGAGAATCCCAAGCAGGCTCTGCACCTTCAGCTTGGAGCCCGATGCAGCTCCTGACCTGAGCTGAAATCAAGAGTTGGATACTTAATCAACTGAGTCACCCAGGCGCTGCTAATCTGCTATTGTAATTTTCCCTTTTCCCTTTCTACCAAACCTGCTGCTTGCAGGTTACAAGGGAGATGGAACCTTTCTTCAACATAATGCTCTTTTGCCCAAACTTACACATTCATGACCTTTGAAATGTGACCCCCCCAGTCACAGTCTAGTAGATGAGGGTATCTACACATGGTACTCAGTTTCTCTAATCCCCCGATGGTGGCACCCTAGTCTGCACGGCGGCAAGGGACAGCTTGGATGAGGCCAGATGCAGTGTCCACAAGAGCCAAGGCATATTCATAACCCTCACTTGGGTCAGTGCAAACGATTTGCCAATCCCTTGCTGGTTGAGAACTCCAATGGAAGGCCAGACTCCTTCGGCAACTGCCTCGGTGTTGCCTAAAACACACAGGACATGTTGTCACTACATTAACCAAGTCACTGTATTTGAAGGGCAACCCAACGTTCTTGGCAATACTCCATCTCACCTGGGCACTGTGGCAGCCACTCCGTCTATGCACCCCATCTGCTGAATCCACCAAAGGGTCAACGGCTAGGGTTCAGACCAGAGCTATAGCATCAGCTTCCTAGCTGCCAAGGGGGTGTCAGTGTCTTACGAGACAGGACATAATAAGGCAGCAAGGACTGCCTTAGGCTCCTACAGATGGACTAACATGTCTCTCCACATATTCTGATCCCACAAAGGCTCATTCATGGTCACGTTCCCCTTAGCTTCCTATCGTCCAAGCCACAGGGTTCATTCCTTTAGAACAGCCCAACTGTCAGTGCAAAGAATTCATATCCAGAGCTCATGAGTCATCACCAGCCAGACCGCCGTGAGCTCAACCCAACCGGCCACCGTGCTGACTCCTGCATAACGGGTTCTACCCGGAGGAGCCCCGGGTACACTGCTAGGAGCTACCGGTCTAGGCGTGTATATCGGGCTTCTGCCCCCTTCCAGAGCTGGGGCCAAAATCCGAAGGCATTTTCCCCCTTCTGTGGTCTCTGTCATAGTGTCTGACCCATCACTTCCTGAGTCACAGACACGTCTAACTCAAATGACAGCCCTACCTGGGAGCTGCCCAGGCCTTGAACCTATTCCACTAGGTCACTCAAAGCCACCTTGTTACTCTAACCCTCAGTCCCACACACGCCTGTTTGGTTTTTGGTTTTGTTTGGTTGTTTGTTTGTTTGTTTTCTTTTTAACCAGGACATAAGGGACAGAGGTACTATGCCAGGTGGGGATTAAAAATCCTCCAAAACCCCAAAATCTCCACAAAGTCTCGCACCTCTTTCACCCTCGGAGGGGATGAATAGGCTTGTACCTTATCAGTCGCAACTTCTGGGACAGCGTGCACTTTACCCTGATCGAACAGCTCCCAAAAGCTTACGGCAGTGCCTGGGCCTCGAACGTCCGGTGGGTCCAGTGCCCATCCTCTCCCTCGCAGATGGCTCCAGCAAACCCTTCAGGACGCCCTTCAGCAGAGGTGATTCTTCACGTGTTAACATTATAGCGTCAACATAATGGGCACATTTTACTACTGTGGGGAAGGAGGGAAGGGACAGGTCTCCAGCCACCATCCCGAGACACATTGCCAGGCTATGCATGCAGGTAGCCTGGGGAAAGCACCTGAAAGGTTCATTATCGTTCCTCCCACATGAAGGCAAATGGATCTCAGTTATCAGAAACCTGTCCAAGCCTGTTCCATCAATCTCCTTGAAGATGAAACACTTTTGCAAGATCAGTTTGCCACAGCATCCTCGTGAGACAGTAACTGTCTGCAAATGACAAAAGATGGCCATGGTTAAAAATCTAATGAGAGTCCGTTACAATACAATGGACAAGGGAACTTGGTAACTTCTGTGACAGACATTTTTTTAACTGACCGATATATTATAGCAGAGCACCTCAGATTTTTAGGAATTTCATACAATGATACCCTAAAGAAAGGAGTATCACTCCTTATTTGACAATGCTTCCCATGAAATTCAACATAAATAAAAAGTCACACACGCCTAGCTCTTTTAGTAGAGAAGGCTCAGGTTTCTGAAGTAATCAAATACCTGATAGGGACAAAACAGGATTTTTGTTTTCTAGGCAAGTTACCTTAAAGGGAAAGAAAAACCTTTGTTTACAATTTCTTACTAAGAGCCGGTTGATGATCTAAGAAAACTGCCCTTTTTTTTTTTAACATTTATTTACTACTGACAGACAGAGAGACACAGAGCATGAGCAGGGAAGGGGCAGAGAGAGGGGGAGACACAGAATCCGAAGCAGGCTCCAGGCTCCGAGCTGTCAGCACATAGCCCAACACGGGGCTCGAACCCACAAACTGTGAGATCGTGACCTGAGCTGAAGTTGGACGCTTAACTGACTGAGCCACCCACGCGCCCCAGAAAACTGTCCTTTTAACAGAGAGAAAACCAAATTCTAATTTTGCACCAGGGTACTTTTTTGCTCTTTTTAGCTTGCATAAATCCATTCCAATCTTAGCTTGACGGCACATAAAGGTCCTTTCTCCACATCCCTGCTCCACAAACCTTCTGCAACGTTCTATATCCATTCAGCTTGGATTTCAAAACTGTAGCTTGAATCAGGTCCCCACCCACGTGGCTAAAGCTGTTCACTGACTTCTTACAGAGGCTGCACACTGAACTGGGGGCAAGGGAACTTTTATAGCAATTTTCGTTTGTTGGTTTACTTAAACTATTTTCCCTTTCCTTTCCTTCAGTCTCTGTGGGTGATGTTTTGTTTATCTCCTGGGTGTTCACATTTCAAAGGCAGGCTAAGATTTACAACTTGAAGGGACAGAGAAAGAATTCAAATTTTCTCCCAGAAGTTTTTTGGAGTAACTGTTATTTAACGTTCCTTTGTATTAGGGCCCAGAAAGGGCATGGGGCATTTTGTCTGTGTCTTCATCAATTAACACATCCATTTCTTCACATTTTGTTATCTGCCCAGAGATTCCACCTCTTAGCGTTTTTTGGTGTTTTTTTTTTTTTTTTTAATGTTTACTTACCTTGAGAGAGAGAGAACGCACAGGGAAGAGACAGAGAGAGAAGGAGACAGAGAATCCCAAGCAGGCTCCATGTGATCAGCATGGAGCCTGATGCGGGGCTCAAACTCCTGAACAGGGAGATCATGACCTGGGTCGATATTAAGAGCCGGATGCTTAACCAGTTGAGCCACCAAGGCGCCCCAGAAGTGCCGTCATCTAATTCCACGGCAGCACGCACCTTCCGAGTTTTTCAGAACAACACAGTAAGGCCTCCAACTTACTATCCTGCCATCCCAACTTATCTACCAGCCTGTAGAAGCCAGAAGAGTGGTGGGCACTCAAAGGTCTTTCCCTAACCCGAGCTCCTCTTCCAACTTTCTAACTGGAACTTCAGCCTCTAGTCTGGCATTGGTGGCCAGCCCAGCTGCCACAGAGAGGCCGGCCCCCTGTGCAACCCTGCATTTCCCTTCTGTGCTGCAACACACTCTGCGGGTTTCCTCAAACGAGCCCCTAAGGCAGCCAACATTTTAGGGTGTCCCCATATTCACAAAGTAGTCCACAAGCATCTGACATAGGGACCACCCCTCCCCCAACAGAGGTCACAGGCCAGCTTGAGATTTCCCCTGCGGATGCCTCTTCTCCAAGGCTAGAGAATTTATTAAGAGGCTTATACTAGCCACCTTCTCCCTCACAGAGGTCAATGACCAACTCCAATGTCTCAGTCTCACGGCCTATGTGTTATTTCTGGGCTGGCTCACCAAGTTTTGGTTTGCAAACTTCAAAGGAGCTTCCCAGGTGTGATCTACAACTGGCCTTCATGTGCAAGAGGGCAGGGAGAGACCAGAGAAAGAGGTGACCACTCCCTATTGGTTTTACGAGCAAAGAAACTTACATATAAGGCTTGTCTGGGTGGCTGCAAAATGCGTAGATCTCTGTGCATATCCACCAAATCTTAAAAGTTTATATAGAGCATACCATGCACGCCATGTGAGTATTCTCCACGCGGCATCACTATCTCTAGGCTATGTCCCTGGGGAACCTCTGAGTAGGGAAGGCAAGTGGAACCCATATTCCAAGGGCAGAGGAGGAGGTGAGGAGCCTCTTTCCACTGGGGTCCAACTCAGAGGTCAACAGGCAGTCACATCTCCTCAATGACCTCCCCCAACGCCGTTGGTGAGACTATAAATCGGCACCACCCCAATGGAAAACAGTGTGGAGGTTCGGTAAGAAATTGAAAACGCAACTATTAGAAGATCTGGCAATCTCACTTTGGGGTATGTATAAAGGAAATGAAAACAGGATCTCAAAGAAATATCTGCACTGTTATGTTTATTGCAGCATTATTTACAACAGCCAAGGTACAGAAAAACCTAAGTGTCCATCAACAAATAAAAGGATAAAGAAGGTGTGGTTTACATGTACAGTAGAATATTGTTCAGCCATGAGGAAAAAAAAGCCATGCGACAACATGGATGAAACTTCAGGACACTATGCCGAGTGAAATAAGTCAGACAGAGAAGGACAGATTTCCTATCATCTCACATGTATGTGGAATCTGAAAAAGTTAAACACAGAAACAGAACAGAATGGTGGTTGCCAGGGACTGGGGAGTGGGGAAAACGGGGCAACGTCGGTCAAAGGGCGCAAACTTCGGTTTTAAGATGAATAAGTTCTGGGGATCTAATGTACCACATGCTGATTATAGCTAATAATACTGTACTGTATACTTGCAAGTTGCTAGGAGAATAGATCTTAAATGTTCTCACCACCAGAAAAGAAATCGTAATCACATGAAGCAATAGAGGTGTTAGCTAATGCTGCTGTGGTAATGACTTTTGCAACGTGTAAATGTATCGAGTCAACACATTGTACACCTTAAATTTACACTATATTAAATGTCAGTTATTTCTCGGGCGCCTGGGTGGCTCAGTTGGTTGAGCATCTGACTCTTGATTTCGGCTCAGGCCATGATCTCCTGGTGGTGGGATCCAGCCCCGTATCGGACTCCGCACTGAACATCGAGCCTGCTTAAGATTCTCTCTCTCTCTCTCTCTCTCTCTCTCTCTCTCTCCCCCTCTGTTCCTCTCCCCACAGCGTGCGCTCTCTCTAAGTTAAAACACAAAAAAAGTATTTAAAAAATGTGGTTTTTTTTCAATAAAGCTGGGGAAAATAAAGAATAAATAATAAAGAATGCCTGCACGGTGTTGGAGCTCAGTCGATTGGTATGGTATTTTCCATGTCAGTCCCCAAATTACAATATTGTGGAATATTATCTGATACATGCTATGACAGTCCAGTAATGAATTGGACCCCATAGCTGACTTGTAAGAATTAGAATCCTAATGAGTCGTCTTCGCAATAGCATCAGATTCCCTGCAAAAAGTATAGATGTTAGGCAGCAACAACTCTAAATTAGTTTCCACTTGACTAAAGTTTTTTGATCTCTATTTGTGAGCCAATTTTGAGAAAATGTTAGTTTCATAAAGATCCTGTCTTGCATCACTAGAGCTATCTTTTTAATCATTTAAAAATTCATGTGTAGCATCTCTTCTTACAATATGTTACGATATCACACTGTGAAATGTGAATCTAAAACATCAGGTAATTTGTAATTCAGCTCTGGGCGCCTGTCGAGTGAGAGGAGTTTGGAAATGGACTGCCTACAATCTGGAATCACAAGTGAAAAACAGCTTGGTGGCATTTGGATTTTTACTCTGAACTATTTTATATTCCTAATACTTATAGAAATGAACAATGAGGGCGCCTGGGTGACTCGGTCGATTAAGCGTCCGACTTTGGCCCAGGTCATGATCCCACGCTTCATGGGTTTGAGCCCCACATCGGGTTCTGTGCTGACAGCTTGGAGCCTGGAGCCTGCTTCAGATTAAGAGAGGAGAGGTATATATTTCTGTCCCTTCCCCTTCACACGCCTCCTCAGCATTGTATTTAAACCTTCAGAATTACCAAAGACCAAATGTATGAAACAAGTAAAAATATTCATCAGTCATCTATTTATTAGATACCTATTGTGTACGAAGATGTTAAAAACCAGAAATACAACAGTAAGTAGGCTATCTTGAGAAGGGCTTACAGACTAATGGGACCTCACAGGTAATTTAAGAGAGGGGCTCCTGGGTGGCTCAGTCGGTTAAGCATCCGACTTCAGCTCAGGTCATGATCTCAAGGTTCATGAGTTCGAGCCCCTGTGTGGGTCTTTGTGCTGACAGCTCAGAGCCTTCTGTGTCTCCCTCTCTCTCTGCCCCACCCTCTGTCAAAAATGAATAAATGTGAAAAAAATTTTTTAACTCAAGAGAAACTGAATAGTGCTCATTTTACCATTTTCTAGTCTCAAAGTGATTGTTTATTCAAATTACACCTAGATATATATTCCTCCAGTGAAATGCAAACAAGATTCATTCTTAACTGTGACACACAAGTTTTACTAAGTTAAATATGCCACATTTGTCGGTATGGGATCTGTGTACCTGCATCCTCACCGACAAACGGCAAGCAAGACCAATGAGAATCGTGTGTCATTTCACAGGAAAGAATTATAATCCTAAACACAAACTGATCACCTTTCTTCCCTGTTGTATTACTCTTGTTGTGGGGGCGGGAGGTGAGGAGAGATATCTTTGCCATATTTAGAAAGTGCTTGACTCTTTTGCCACTTAAAAATTTCGCAGTTGATTTCTCAAAGCCTCATTTTCACCAGTGGCTCTCCAAGAGGGAGTGGTTCCCAGACCAGCCACACTGGCATCCGCAGGGAACCTGCTGGAAATGCAAATTTAAGGCCATCATCCAGACCTATTGAATCAGAATTTCTGGGAGTGGGGGCCCGTGATCTGTGTTTTAACAAGCTTGGCAGGTGATTCCGAAGCATACTCAAGCCTGAGAACCATAATTTCAGTCCAAGGGCAATCCCGTTGAGTTTTTTCCAAGACGGTCATTACATTTCCTAGAGCTGCGCAGTCCCACGAGGTAGTTAGTAATCAGCGTGGCTACGCAGCTCTTGAAATGCGGCTGGTCCAAGTTGAGATGCGCCTTAAGGGCAGAAAGAGTTCTAACTTCAGAGATTTCATGGAAAAATGTTAAATATTGAAGTATTTTTTTATTAACCGACTTTACTTCTTACAGTGGTTTTAGGTTCACAGTCAAATCAAAAGGAAGGTACAGAGGTTTTTAGATACCCTCTGCCCCCACATTTGCCATGCTCCCCCCACCCTCATTATCGACACCCCCCCCCGCCAGGGTAGTACATTAATTGTAATCAATCAATCTACACTAACACATTATTATTACCCAAAGGCCATAGTTTACATTAGGATTAACTTTTGGTGTTATACACGCTATGGATTTGAACAAATGTAAAATGACATTTGTCCACCATGATAGTACCATACAGAATAATTATACTGTCCTAAAATCTTCTGTGTTCTACCTGTTCATCCTTTTTTCCCCCCCACCACCACCAACACCTGAAAACCACTGGTCTTCTTACTTTCTCCATAGTTTTGCCTTTTTCAGAACGCCAGATAGTTGGAATCACAGAGTATGAGCATTTTCAGATTGGCTTCTTTGAGTCAGTCATACATGTTGAAGATTCTCAAGGCCTTTCCATGGCTTCATAGCCCATTGCTTTTTAGCACTGAATACTGTTTCATTGTCTGGATTAGCACAGTTCATTCATCCATTCACCTACCAAAGAACCACTTGGTTGCTTACAAGTTTGGCGATTAAGTATAAAGCTACTAGAGATATTCTTACGCAGGCTTTTGTGTGGACCATGTTTGCAATGCATTTGGGTAAATACCAAGGGTGAGGTTGCTGGATCATATGGGAAGAATTTGTTTCGTCTTGTAAGAAACCGTCAAACTGTCTTCCAAAGTAACTGCCCCGTTTTGCATTCAGACTACCAATTTATGAGACTTTGTTATCCACAGTCTCACTAGCATTTGATGTTATCAGTCTTCTGGACTTGGGCCATTCTAACTGGTATGTCGCGGTATCTCCTTATTGTTTTAATTTGCAATCCCCAATGACACATCATGGGGAGCATCTTTTCATATGCTTACTTGTTATCTGTATATCCTCTTTGGTTGAGCAGTCCGTTCGTTCGTTCGGGTCTATGGCCTGGTTTTAATTGGGCTCTTCATTTTTGTTCATTGCTGAGTTTTAAGAGCTCTTTGCATAATCTGCATAACAATCCTTTATCAGATGTTTCCTGTGCAAATACCTGGCTTGTCTGTGGCTTTTCTTCTCCTTCTCTTAATAATATTTTTTTGTATTGATTACACAGGGACATGATTACGTTTCTGAGATGTTGGATTAGACATGGAACCATATTAAAACTGGAAAGCTCCTATGTGGCTTACATCCGCTGTCCACGTTAGGTTTCTGTTGGACAGAAGCTGTCCCGGGGTCTCACATTTCTCTCTAGAAACATCTCCCACTTCGTTGTGACACGCTTGTGCAGAAAGCAGTCGTGCCAGGAGTTCTGAGATAAATATTACAGTAATGAATTACAACGAATTGTGAAAAACACTGGAAATCATTTACTTACAAAAAGGATTACTATATGTTATTGCAGTCCAGAAAACAATCCTGAAAGAGGGAACACTTTCCCCAAGTCAATTCTACTCGCAAAGGGAAGTGCGATCACTCTTTTTAAGCTTATTTATTTCTTTTGAGGGAGAGGAAGAGAGAGAAGGCAGGGGAGGGGCGGAGAGCGAGAATTCCCAGCGGGCCGTGAGCCCGACGCGGGGCTCGAACTCACAAACCAGGAGATCATGACCGGAGCCCAAATCAAGAGTCAAGTGCTTCACCTCCTGAGCCACTCAGGCGCCCCTGTCACTTATTTGAGATTGAATATCTAGCATGGCGATAGCCTCATGCCTCATCGAGGACCTGGATGTCAAACATGGCCTTCAGTTCAAAACTCCTATGTGTATACTTTGTCTTATAATGACGGCTTGGCCTGTATGTATCAGACAGAACTATTCACCTACCTTTTCAGACTGTCCTGGACTCATCTGTTTCTCAGAGCCTGGCCCTCTTGCCTGGCCTCAGCAGCTCCCAGCAATTCATGGAGACTCACTCCCTGTGCACCACTGGCAGAGGCCGGGGGCCTGTGGATGTCAGCCCAGAGGCCCCGCCTCCTCTCCACATCCTGTGAACTTGAATGGAGAACCTTGCTCTGGTGTAGGGGATCTGGTTTCCCAGGCTGGCTGCCAGCAAAGCCAGGTGACACGGTCCAGAATTACAGGGAGAAAGAGAGGCAGCTCCCCTGGGGTAAATTGTGCTCAATGGGGAACAGAAAAGGCAACTTTGCACAGATGCATGCCTTCACCCTTCTTTCTGTGCGCCGGCGCGGCAGTCCCGAGAGGCCCTGGGCGCCTCCTCCGGCTGTTCATCAGTAAAGCCGAGGCCAGTGCACCGGCCACTGCCTGGCATTGCATCCCTACCTCGCCTGCCTGTTCTGGAAACGTCTGCATCCCAGCACGGGTTCGAATGCTACATGGGACCAAGAAAAAGGTTAACAAGCTGTGGAAACAGCAGTTGGGGCCATGAATCAGGGGTCTCTTTACATCGAGGTGATGTGAGGAGTAACGACAACAAAAATAAATGTTTCCAGTTTAAAAAAAAAAAAAAGAAATGTGTTTAGTTCAAAAACAAAAAAAAAAGGTTTTTTTTTTCATTTCTGTGCAGTATAAGGGAGACTCATATTCTGTACAATACAAGGGTTATTTCTGAAATATAGTTAATTTCCTCCAGTTGCACAAAAATAGCTTCTGTAAGTAACAGTCGACTCACTCACTTTTTTTGTTTTTACTACATATTGAGAGGTAAAATGAAGATCCTCCAATAGAAAGCTTCTCTGACTTATTCTTAGGTCATCTCCTGCTAGTTGTGAATGTGACAGAAAAGCCAGCTCATTAGTGCTCTGTAGATGCTTGTGTGGGAAGCATCCCATTTCCCTTAGCGGTTTGACATTTTTCTCTCTAATGTGTAATCTACTGAGAGAAGCTAATCTTCAACTCCCGCTGCTCAGTGGGAAGTGAAGACATTGCTAATTATCCCATCGAGAACCCACAAGTGCTATAAGATTGGGGGTGGGTGTTTTGTATACAGCAGGAACGAACTAACACCCATCCCTCAGTGCGGTGGTCTGGAAGCGGAATGTCTACGGATACTCGCCTTACATTGGCACCGGGTGGAAGCCTAAGAATGTAAAGGAAAAATCTCCTTCAAATGTTCACAAGCAGCCAGGAAACGGTACTGTCACATGTCTATGGGGCCAAAGCTAAAGGAAGCTTCTGAGAAAAGTATCACACAAACACTGGGGAAGAATGGGATATCCCCACACGAAGACTTCCCTGAGAGAAAAGTCACAAGCTGGCAGGCCCTTTGGCTGAATTCAGCTCATTCGGTGTTTTTGGAAACGTGAACTAGTTGCCAAAATTCAAAACTTGGCATACAGACGCAATCTGTATTGCTGACTTCCTTTGAAAAACAGGTCGGTCCACCAAACTGGTCCCACAATCCGTGTGGCTTCTGTTGGATGCAGCAGGGGACAGTGCCCTCCCCAGTTCACCTCTGTGCCCCCCTCCCCGGAACCCCTCCCCTCATTGATTTTACCAATTCGTCTCCTGTTTGGGTTCTCAGGTAAGAATTTCTCTACATTTGAGTTGCAGCTAACGTGATAGTCAGATCTTTACCATTGGGGCGTTCTGGGAGAGTGTTTCCTAAACTTGACCACATCCCAGAGTCACCCACAGCTTTACCCACTGCTATGCTTAGGCCACACCCCATAGTCACCAAACCAACCTTTGTAGAAGAGGGTGGAACATTCAGGCATAAGTTTTTTTCAGCCTTCTCCAAGTTATTTCAATATGCAGCCAAGTTTGAAAGCCATTGTAGCTGAAAACTTTTCAAACTCTTGAAGCATTCTTCCCCGGAATTCAGATAACCAGGTGACGCCTCACTGGGAGCCACAAGATGGCAGATGGGATGGCAGACAGGGGCAAAGGGGAAAGAGAAACCAGTTACGTCAGGAGTTTGTCAGCTGGGTGCATGTTAGACTAACATCAGGAGCTTGGGAAGAAACTTGCTATCCTGGTGATTTGAACAATCTGGTTTCATACTCATTCATCAGTATTTTTTTTCAAGAACCTACCTAGTTTTTCTAAGAAAAAGGGTTGAAGACGCTGGTTTAGAGCCTTCACTACAACATAGAGTACTTACCTGGGTAGGAGTTATTTAATCACTGATAACCATGAGCTAGCAGACAACTGGATATTGTCGAACAAGGCAGCCTTTCAACGCATCTCATTTTCTTCCTATGCGCAGATTTGACCTTCAGCTTTCCTTGGCCTTTTAATTCCCACGAAAAGTTGTCACATTCTCCAAAATTAGAGAGCGAGCTTCTAATTGGCAGAGTCCACAGTATGATTTCATTTTCAACGTATATTTTAAATGCCTACCAGCTGCTCGTTTCTGTCTTCCTTCTTAGTCTGTCTCAAGACCCTCGCGTGGAATCTGGAACCTAGTGGACCCCCAGTAAATGTTCGCTGAAATTAAAACAGAGCTGGAGAGTTTTCATAAGTTCCAACATCAGCCTCTAAGTTTTCTCTTTCTTCATTCTTAATTATGAAACAAAAAGCACAACACATTCTTTTTGTCTTAAAATAATTTCCTCAAAGTTTAAGCCAAGATAAAAACAGGAGAATACAAACAAATGCAAAAGCCAACATGAGGAGAAAATCTCATGCCAGGAATAGAATCGGGAAAAATGTTCAGAGACAAAGAGGAGTGTGTTCCTGGTGACAAACATGGAAACTTCCTGAAGCTGTAAGAACATACGTAACATTTATGGGTTTTTTTTAATTTTTTAACGTTTATTTTTGAGAGAGAGAGAGAGAGAGACACACACACACACACACACACACACAGAGTGAGCAGGTGAGGGACAGAAAGAGGGAGGCACAGAATCCAAAACAGGCTCCAGGCTCTGAGTGGTCAGCACAGAGCCCAACGCGGGGCTCGAACTTGTGAACTGTGAGATCATGACCGGAGCCAAAGTCGGACACTTAAACAATTAAGCCACCCAGTCACCACCGCCCCCCTTTTTTTAAAGATAACATTTATTCTTAATATCATCCAAGGCTGGTCTTCCCTATCCCACAAAATTACACCAAATTAAACTTCGGCCCCTAGGCTGCATCAGCCAGAAACGATATTCTAACTCATGTGTGTGAATTTTGTCTCCGGTTGATGAACGCAACACTTCTCAAGTATCCTCCAGAGTGCCGACCACAGAGGCAGCTACACATGGTTCCCTTTCTCCAGTTCATTTGTGGATTGGGCAGACTGCATTTTCTACAGATAGCCCCCAAATATCTGCCATTCCATATGCTCTTAAACCTTTCCATTCCCTTATTGAGAAATGGAGCCAGCCTCCCCTCTTCTTGAGTCTGGACACACCGGTGACTTGTTCATAAGCAACAGAATGTGATGGAAGTGATCCTGTGATTTTTTGAGGCAGGGAATAAAAGGTGAGGTAGCTTCCACTTTCTTCCCTAAAACCCTTGCCTTTGGAGCCCTGAGATACCACGTGAGAAGCACAGCTCCCCTGAGCTCATCGTGTTGTGAGGAAACTCAAACTAGTTAACACAGAAAGAACACCTGGAGGGTCGTCTGGGTGGCTCAGCAGGTTAAGTGTTTGACTCTTGATTTCAGCTCAGGTCGTGATCTCACAGCCGTGAGACTGGGCCCCTTACTGAGCCCCATACTGGGCTCCACACTGGGTGTGGAGCCTGCCTAAGATTCTCGAAAGAAAGAAAGAAAGAAAGAAAGAAAGAAAGAAAGAAAGAAAGAAAGAAAGAAAGAAGAAAGAAAGAAAAAAGGAAGGAAGGAAAGAAGGGAGGGATGGAGGGGAGGAAGAGTGGGAGAGAGGGAAAGAGAAAGAAAGAAAGAAAGAAAGAAAGAAAGAAAGAAAGAAAGAAAGAAAGAAAGAAAAGGGGGTGGGAGGGTGGGAGAAAGGCAGACAGGCTTGGAAAAAACTACATAAAAAGAGAAAGACACAAGTTCAGCCCTTCTGTTCCAGCACACTACTGTTCCAGCTCTAGCCACTGTCTGACTGCAGTTGACTGAGAGATGTTTAGCCATAATTACCCAGCCATGTCTTTCCAGGATTATTTACTTGTAGAACTGTGAGTCATGCTAACAAAATAATAGCTGTTGTTTTAAGCTACAACATTATAGGATAATTTTTTTTCTTTAGCAGTATAAGAAACTCATTTTTATTGGAGGGCTCATTCTTTGGGTAAGAAGTACCTACGTAATCAGGGGTGTGCTGATAAACAACCGGTTCTCAGGGTGGGCGGGGGAGAGAGGAGCCCTGGTTTGCGGTACTTGCTGATTACCTTGTAATTTCAAGCAACCAACAGAGACATCCCTGAAAATGGAGTTGGGAACAGTTACACAGTAGCACATCATAGTTCTTCCACCACATGGACACGATGGATGGATGTAGCCTCAAGAGAGTAGTCCATCGGAGAAAAAAATTAAGAAGAGGTGGATTTTAAGTTTATCTTCGTGTTTAATATGATTTATGTAATTTTAAACATATACAATTTAATGATGAATAGTAGCTGTGTCCCACGAGCAGCTTACAAAATTCCTGAGAAGTTCCCCACTTGCCCCAGCTCCCTACTGTGCCTACTTACCCTTGTCTATCACTCTCTTCTCAGTCCTGCTGTCAGCACCAGTGCTCGTGGGGACATTTCAAATGCCAGATATGGTCTCGGGTACCTGCTGTGTCTCGCACTTAAGCATCCATCCCATTTGCGCTCCCAGCTTGTCCCGCTGACTTCCATCATTCCTCTGACCGTCGACAATCTGATTACCCATAATAGTCAAAATCAAAATTCATTTCCCAAATCAAGTGATTAGAACTTATTACTAGTATGCCCCGTAAGTACCTCAGATTCAATCTATAAAGGGTTAAAGTCCTCATTTTCCCATCACCCCCCTTTTTTTTTCCAGTTTCTTTATCTTGTTTATTAAAATTAGGAGACCCCTGGTCCCTGAGTACACTTTAATTCCACCCTCTCCGTGTCAACGCATCAAGAAATGCCATTATTCCTTCAGTGGTCAGGTTTCACAATTGTGTTGACTTCTCCGCACTTCAGATGAGACTCTCATAGTCCAAGTATTGATTCTTCCTTGATGGATCATTTTAACAGCACCCCAACCTCTGGTGTTCTACTTATCTACCTATCTTACGGTGCTGTCAGTGCGGAGCCCGACATGGGGCTCAATCCCACCAACCGTTGAGATCATGACACGAGCCAAAATCAAGAGTGAGATACTTAACTGACTGAGCCCCCTGAATTTTCCTTTTGACCAGTACTTACCCTACTTGCAGAATTCCAGTAAAGTTCAGGTAATTTAAATTGTTCATAATTTGTTTCAGAGATATGTCTCCTTTGTATTTATATTCTCTAGCAAACTGGCCAATGGAAATTGAAATCTATACGAGAAGTAGTTGCCATTGTCTAGAGATTAGTCTTAATTCTTCTCCCTGATTATACCATGAGATAGAGCTATAGAAATACAATTATGGGCACCCGATTTAACGTCTTGAGAAAAGATTCCTTCGGGAGTTGTGTCACTTTGATCAACCTGAATTTGTAACAACAGAACCATCTGGGTCTGATTTCTGTGGACCTCAAATTAAAACGAAAATCAGTTAGTTTACCCACACTCCACCTCTGAGCTGTATCATTTCATTTAAGTGACGGTAGCTGCATAAGCAAAAATATATTGGAATTTTTTATTAACCCTAATTCATATACTCAGTATTTTAATCTTAATCCTAAAGTACTTAGGTTCGGCATGAGTCGCTAAAATGAATAAAATTCATTGGATCATAAAAGAAGATAGAAAAGTTAAATGATCTGCAATACATTTTATACGAGACTCTCATTTTTCAATAAAGCTTCAGAAAACATGCCTGTATTCTACAAGAAGGGATATATTACAGTCACACTGGAGGTTTCAATAACTTCTGATGTTCACAATGGATTATTTCGATGTTTATAACTGAAGGAAAATGTTTTCCATCAAAATCTGCTGAATTATGTTTCCTAGGGATATTTTTCCAATACAGTCCTCTACAGTGGGGGCGGGGGTGGGGGGAAGCTTTAGAAAACTATCTATCTCAGAAAGAATAGCAGATTTTACTGAGAGATGTTCATGTTCTTCGTTCTCAAAGAGAGAGCTTTTCCGTTCTTTAAAAAAGCTGGCTCAGTATAGACAGCTACACACAAGAGTCGCCTCCCCCTTCGCGGTGCCTGCCTACTGAATGCATTTCGTACTTGTCAACGGAGTCCCACTCTTGTCAGCCTCCCATTTGTCAAAGGCACAAATGCCACTCGCAAGGCTTTACCACGCCACCTAAAAAGAAAAGATGGCATTTCCACACAACTGTCATAGGATTTCTCGTTACGCTGCTTTGTTGTGATTATTTCCCAGACAGAATGGGATGGATCCTGAGCTTCGGGTAGAAAATAAATTGTGATGAAGTGTTGCAGAGTATTATTTAGGTCTTCAGAGCATGCTGCTTTTCCAAGAGCAATTATGTATTCATTCACTGCCCATCCGTGTCGTCATGAAGTATTTATTTTATTTTTGTTTAAGTTTTTAAGTTTATTTTATTTATTTTGAGAGAGACAGAGACAGAGTGAGCAGAGGAGGGGCAGAGAGAAAAGGAGAGAGAGAACCCCAAGCAGGCTCCATGCTGCCAGTGCGGGCATGGGGCTCGAATTCACGAAATCTTGAGATCATGACCTGAGCCTAAACCGAGAGTCGGTGGGTTAACCTACTGAGCCACCCAGGCTCAGGCACCCATGAAGCATTCATTTTAATAGTGGATGAAATGTATTGAACACTTACTCTGTGCCACATGCAGTGCTCAGCATTTCTTATATTATCCCATATATTTCCCCCTACAACCTTATAAGACATAGGTACTATTATTATGCCCATTTTGCAGAGGGAGAGATTGGAGTTAAAATAATTTTCACATGGACCAAGATTTTTTTTCTCTCTTCTTCCCACCTTTAGCTTTTTGGAAGAAATATTTAGTCCTGAAATTGGTTGAGAAGGTGATTTCCAACTGTGCAAATATAGTTGCAAAGTTAGCAAATAAGAATATCACGTGCCCATTTCAATTTGAATTTCAGATGGAGATTATTTTGGTATAAGTATGCCTTGTGCAATATTTGGGACCTACTGATATTAAAAAATTATTCACTGTTTGTTGATAAATGGTTAGTATCCAAAATCTATAAAGAACTTATCCTACTCAACACCCAAAAACAAACAGCCCAGTGAAAACATGAGCAGAAGACATGAACACTTTTCCAAAGAAGACATCCAGATGGCTAACAGACACATGAAAAGATGCTCAACATCACTCATCGTGAGGGAAATACAAACCAAAACCGCAGTGAGATACCACCCCACACCAGTCAGAGTGGCTAAAATGAACAACAGAAAACAACAGATGTCGGCAAGGATGCTGAGAAAGGGGAACCCTCTTGCCCTGCTGGTGGGAATGCAAACTGGTACAGCCACTCTGGAGAACAGTATGGAGGTTCCTTAAGAAACTAAAAATAGAACTACCCTACAATCCAGCAGTGGGACTCCTAGGTATGTACTTAAAGGATACAAAAATGCTGATTCAAAGAGGCACATGCTGAGGCACCTGGGTGGCTCAGTCGGTTGAGCATCGGACTTCAGCTCAGGTCATGATCTCACACTCCGTGAGTTCAAGCCCTGCGTCGGGCTCTGTGCTGACAGCTCAGAGCCTGGAGCCTGCTCTGGATTCTGTGTCTCCCTCTCTCTCTCTACCCTTCCTCCTCTCATGCTCTGTCTCTCTCTGTCTCAAAAATGAATAAAAAACATTAAAAAAATTTTTAACAAAGAGGCACATGCACCCCAATGTTTATAGCAGCATTATCAACAATAGCTAAATTGTAGAGAGAACCCCAATGTCCATTGACGGATGAATGGACAAAGAAGATGTAATATCAGCCACCAAAAAGAATGAAATCTTGCCATTTGCAGTGATGGAGCTAGAGTACATTCTGCTAAGTGAAGTAAGTCAATCAGAGAAAGACAAATACCATATGATTTCACTCATATGCAGAATGTAAGAAACAAAACAGATGAACGTATGGGAAAGAGGAAGAAAAAAGAAGAGACGGAAACAAACCCCAAGAAACTCTTAATGATAGAGAACAAGCTGAGGGTTCATGGAGGGAGGTGGGTGGGGGATGGGCTAGAGGGGTGATGGGTACTAAGGAGGGCACTTGTGATGAGCACTGGGTGTTGTATGTAAGGGGTGAATCACTGAATTCTACTCCTGACACCAATATTGCACTGTATGTTAACTAATTTAATTTAAATACATATATCATTCATTGTTAATTTAAAATGAAGCGTTAGGGTGCCTGGGTGTCTCAGTCGGTTAAGCATTAGACTTCGGCTCAGGTCATGATCTCACAGTTTGTGAGTTCGAGCCCTGCATAGGCTCTGTGCGGACAGCTCGGAGCCTGGAGCCGGCTTCCGATTCTGTGTCTCCCTCTCTCTCTGCCCCTCCCCCGTTCACGCTCTATCTCTCATGTGTGCAAAAATAAACACTACCAAAAAAAAAATGATTAAAATGAAGCATTAAGTAGGCGTTCTGTATTTTATCTGGAAACACTATTTATAAAGCTAGTTCAGGTTTCTAAAACTGGGTCCCATTGTGTCTTACTTAAGCAAGGCTTATCCAAACTCCTGCAGGTACAAAGTTCTTTGCCTGCTGTAATCTTGGCTTTGATTCCAACCATCCTGTGGAGCATGTAGGGTGATTCATGTGTCCCCATTGGACCTCACCTGCAGTGCCCTGCAAGCCCCTATCTAATGAGACCTAGACCCCTCCGGTCTGCAGGGGCAGAGACCTTTGCTTCCGGGTCTCTCTTCCCACAGTACTGTGTACCCGCTGCGTTGTCTGCAGTCTGAGCTCCTGACTCAGCAGTCCCCTCCTGTTGTCCTTTCAGACCTTTGTGCTTCCCCTGGCCTCACGGGCGGTGCATTGTGCTTGCCTGAAGTCTTTCCCGGAATTCTGCATTTCAGCCTTGGCCTCCATAAGACACCATTCTCATCGTTTCCTCAAAACTCTCAAGAAAAAATGTATCTTTTCCATGCTGCACATGAAGTCCAGACACTGAAGAACTCACGGGATCCAGGTGAAGGGACCATGACAGATTCAGGACGATCAAAACAGAACCACGGAACACAGCGAGGGCAAAAATGAAACGGGTTGAGAAGGTCCACCTTCAGCACAGGTGGAGGTTTGCAGCACTTACGACGCTGATAGATGAGAAGGACATCAGGTACTGCCCTCCAGTTGGTCCGTCTCTGGATGTAAACCTCTTGAAAAGCTCTGGAATACATTCTTGTTGTTGGCAGGCCCAGAAGAATGGCCAGGCAAGCAGGGCACTTGGACACATCTAAGAAGACTCTCACAAGGCACCGGCATGGCTCAGTTAAGCGTCGTACTCTTGGCTTCCGCTCAGGTCATGATCTCCTGGTTCATGAGTTCCAACCCTGCTTTGGGCTCCACACTGACAGTGCAGAGGCTGCTTTCAATTGTCTCTCTCTCCCCCTCTCCCTCTCTGCCTCACCTGTACTCTCTCTCAAAATAAATAAATAAATCTTAAAAAAAAAAAAAGGAAAACTCTCACTTCTAGAGTTCCATCCTTCACTATATGACCCTAAATCAACTAACTCCTTAAAGGTTGCGTCCTAGGCACCTCACATGCCTCCCCCAAGCCTCAGCCCCGGTGGTTGGACAGTCTAATGCATCACCATTATATGGACTTTCTAAGATTCCCCCCCTGAATCTTAACCATATAAAAGGAGCATGTATTGAAATGTACTTAATTTCTGGAGTGAGTTTTAGAACTCAAAGAAGAACAATAGCCCATCTATCAATCCGTAAGATGCAGGTGCACGAACTTACAGCTCCTGATTGTCAACGCTGATCCTCTACCTGGCATTCATTTTCCTTCCGGTTAAAAGTGTATCAGATATAATATGACATAATAATAAATCACAGTGTACAGGGAATGGATTAGCGAGAACAGATAGCTGGCCTCTAACGCCAGCTCTGTCACCGACTGTGTGATTCTGCATGGACAGAATCATCTCTTTAAGATTTTTTTTTTTTTTGCATAATGATTTATAATTGACTGAGGGCTAGCGCATTCTTAAGAGACACTGGTTCTCTTACCTCCTCTGTCTTGGCAATAACTCCTTCCTACACTCAAGTTAATTAACTGTAATTTCTGATAAGAAGGAGATAATACACAAAGCCCTTTCTCCTCGACCATCTGTATTTGTAAAGGAGAAAGCACACTAGACTTGAGGGCAGGGATCTTGGGTTTGAGGCTCAACTTGACCAAACACTATCTAGGGTGAAACCATTTTAGCGCTTAGCTTCATGGTCTGTGCAAAAAATGTGAGTGTAGGAGACCCTGCTCCTCACAAATATTTAATTAATTATTCTGTATTCAAAACTGCTGAAGAAAACTTTTCAGATGTCGTTACAGTAATGTTTGTAAAATGACTTTGGTCACATCTGTCACATGGATTTCTGAGCATCTTTATTTTTGAAATAGATTGTGTGCTGCAACAATTTGTGATTCTTAGTGAAAGAACCCAAGCACAGGCCAGTCAAGGTCAACCTAGAACAGCCAAGTCACCAAGGTAGACTTAAACTCTGCAAAATATTGGGGCACCTGTATGGCTCAGTTGTTTAAGCATCCCGTGTCAGCTCAGGTCATGATCTCATGGTTCGTGAGTTTGAGCCCCGGTTCAGGCTGCGTGCTTACAGCTCAGAGTCTGAAACCTGTTTCAGATTCTGTGTCTCCCTCTCCCTCTTCCCCTCCTCTGCTTGTGTTTTGTCTCTGTCTCTCTCTCTCTCTCTCTCTAAAATAATAATAATAATAATAATAATAATAATAATTTAATTAAAATTAAAAAATAAAAATAAAAATAAATGAACTCTAAAAATATAATAAATGGCTGTTTTTTAACTCTTTAAGACTGGGACGCTTTGTTATGCCACAGTAGCTTACTAATACATTGTCTTCTAAATCCTGATCTATCTCCTGCTGATTCTCAAAAGATTTCCCTAATTCCCCTGGCCCCAAATCATTTCTTCTTCCTCTGGATGTCTATGGAACACAAAATTTTCACCACAAATTGGCAACTAACGCTTGGAGCACATGCATATCCTTTTATATCCCTACTCTAGAGGTAATCACCTCCTTAAGAGAATGTAGTACCGCTTTAAACTCACAGTTCCTTATACAGAGCAAAGGATACTTATTTATTGATTTGGCTAATACACTTTTTTTGTTCAGAGCCCAACTGATTTTTTTTAGGAAAAAAAAAGTGGCATTATATTTACATTATACATAGCACCAACTCTCAATAATTCTGATTTAATTAAGTAAGGGTGAGGCCCAGGGCACTGGTATCTCTTAAAAGTTTCTCGGGGGATTATAATGTATAACCAGGATAAAGAATTGCTACTTTCGACTTGTCTCTGGACGGATTAAATCCTTAGGAGACTTTCTTTTAAAGGTGTTTATTCTGCCATGTTCACTTACTCCAGGTAGAAATCACTGACTGCCCCTTATAATCTGCTCAGGCTTTGGGCTTATTGATGTCCTCCTGCCCCAGCCATTTCCCCCCCCCCCATTCCCATTCCCAAGCAGAGCTGGATGCACCCTTGGTTCTTTTTATACTTTAAATGTGAACAAATCCTTTAAAACCAAATTGATTCAGCCGGGGGAAAAAATAGCAGCATGTGGAATGCTGGTATTTTTATAACTTCTACATGCACAATCCATTGTAAATGATTAATTCCATTACACTGCAATTTACATCTAGTGCCAGCTAATGAAATAAATTAGTTTCAACATCAAGTCAAGCCACTTCCCTTTCTTGCATGCTCGCATTAGCTTCCTCCTGAATGTTTTGCTACAACAATTTCTCTGCCATACTGGCTGCAGCATTGCTGGACGGTTATTATTGATCACTGAGAAGTCCAAGGCAAGGAGGAAGAGGCAGGGAGCTGTTACTATGATCACTTTATAGTCAATGTGGGAAAAAATCACCAACGAGATATTTATTCTATTGTCTGTTTATTTTCTGGAGAAAATGGCATATCTCTGACTCCACATGTGTTGAAAGGCCCTGATAGATAAGCCAGTTCTAAAAGCGTTTTCAAGGTTGTAGCACAGAGGACTTGATTTACTATATTAAATAACAATATTACATATGTTGCAGTACATTTCTGTACTTAGAATGCCTTCTCATCCCCTATCTTGAACGGTCATGGAAATCCTAGGAAATCAGAAATATAGACATGTAGCCACTTCCATTTAGCCATTTCCTTTTCCTGATGATCTTCAAAGCCAAGAATCAGACACCAAGAGTGTCATGGTTGGAGAATCTGAAGGTATGTGAGTTGTATAACAGGGAGAGATGATTCCATATAGAAAAAGGCTATAATATTGATAGTTTCAAAAACTGAAATGGCAAATGTGACTATAAATATTCCACTGAATAGGCCCCAGTATCAGAAATGCCAACATATAAGGAAGGGACACATTTGCCCCACGATGTCATTGAATAAATAGGCCATTTTCTCTCATGAAGACATCATTTAGAGCCAACTGCCCCAGATGCAGCCCATCCTATGAAACCAATATGTCTTTAAAATTAGGCAATGAGTCCCCTAGTAAAGTCTGAGAGACTGTGGCATGCATGGACCCATGCTGTTGGTGAGATGAGGAGCAGATTCAAAGACTCTAGGAGAGCAGAGCCAGAAGGGCACAAAGACCCTAAGAAGTACGATGGGAAGAAAGTGATGCACCAGCCAGTACCCCGGGACTTCAAAGAGAGATTGGGACCCATGTTTTCTAACCCATTATTTTGCAAAAGACTGTATGTCAACAGCACGGAATAGTGCAAAGAGTATCAACTTTGCAGTCAGAGATGCAAATCCCTTTCATCATCGTATTAGCTGAATGACATTGAAAAGTTATTTTTTCGATATGTCTGAACCCTTGTGTTATCACTGCAGCAAAATATGTGACCAATGATGAAATAACCTAATACACTAAAAAGTTCCTCTAGAATATATGATATATACTATGTAATATACTATATACTATATGCCATATACAATGTACGATATACTATATAAAATGCCTGCTCAAAAACAGGCATCTCTTCCCCCCGATAATGTATCACAATCCCCAAATCCTCTAAGTTTTAAAACATTTATCTTTATGGACTGGTTAAAAGTTCAGAGCACGAAGTCATATGTAAAAGTGGACAAATCTTGTCTGCTTGGGCAAGTAATTTAATCACACCTTATTTCAGGAGTTTCTGAATTCCTCGTTTACAAAATAGTACCTACTTCTTAGGATTGCAGCAACGAGTACATGAGGAAACGTAGGAAAAAGTCTCAGTGTGGGGCTTATAGCAAGTGCGCGGCAGGCTCTCCCGTCCCACACGCTATTATTTGGTCTTCGCAGCATCTGTCCACTGTCACTCCATCCCCCCACCACAGACCTCTCTTTGGCAGCGCGCTCGTCACCACCTGTGGGCTCCCTGGGTTTGGCCAGGGCCCCTTTCCCGGGGCAGAGTGCCTGTGTCTCTGTCTGCTAGCATCTGTCATCCTCCAATCCCCGTCCCCCAGAAGGACCCACCAGCCTCCTACAGACTGAAGCACAGCCATATCCTCCCTCTGAGCCTCTCCACCCCAGGCAAGGCCAGCCAGGTGCTTCTAGGCTCTGTGGGTATTTCCACGTGACGGTCACCCTCACGGCAGTTTGCAAGATGACGTTACATACCTCACCTTTCACGGTTTCATGTAAAAGGAACTGGTTCATTTCGGGTCTCAAAGTATGGCAATGGTCCTGTTTAAAGTGAAAATAATTTGGTTTGAAACACAACGTGGATATTTTTCTCCTGCGCATACTCTCGACTGGAGTATCTGTCTACTTAGGTACTGGTGATCTATATAGAATCAGCAGGTAAAACCTCTTCCAAGTCAGATAATATATTAGATCTGTTTTATTTTAGAGATGATTAAAACAAAAAGACATATTTAGTTATCCAATTTCTTTTTTTTTTTTTTTGATTTGTAAATGTTTATTTTTGAGAGAGAGAGAGAGAGAGAGAGAGAGACCGTGAGCAGGGGAGGTCAAAGAGAGAGGGAGGCACAGAATCCGAAGCAGGCTCCAGGCTCTGAGCTGTCAGCACAGAGCCCTACACAGGGGCTCGAATTCACGAGCCGTGAGATCATGACCTGAGCTGAAGTCGGACGCTCAACCGACTGAGCCACCCAGGGACCCCTGTAGTTATTCAATTATTTAAAGCTAAGGCAATTTTGAGGGGTCTGGCAAAAAGCGCAAAATAGCACAGATCACTGCTGACATTTAACTAGTCAATCAACCCCTCGGTTACAAAGTTCTTTTTTTTTAATCATCTCATCCTCACATTTAGTTCTGGGTTCAAGCATCTTTCAGCGTATTAAGTGTTTATTAATGGTCAGTACTCACTCACAGTATCCTAAAATCTCAGAAAATTCCTGTCTTGCATCAGTTTCAAAAAGTATTTGATTTTTGAGCTTTTTCCTGGTTCCCAGCAGAACTGAGATTTGGCGATAGAATTAGAAGAGAGAGTAGAGGACGTGTGGCCTGATTCACACCCCTGCTTCTTTCCTTGTTAGCTCTTTGACCTTGGGTGCATCGTTGAAACCCCCTGAACAACACATCCCTCAAAATGCTGCCTTTGAAGTCTGACCAACACAGCACATGGGACCTAACCTCCACGGAGGGCCCTTGGAAAACACAAGAGAGAGAAGACAGTAATATATTTTTGTTTGGGGACTGGGGGTGGAATTCTAGGTCCTCAGCTGCTTTTCTCCACATTCAGCAATAGCCCTTAAAAGAAATGGTGATTTGTCACAAAATAACACGACATGAGTTAATTAGTTTTCTTTCCATTCAGCTGGAACTGTTAGGGACTAAAGGTGTTCACCCCGGTTTTTCATGAACACCCAAGGTTCAGGATTGGTAGGCATACGGGCTTTTGATCAATAAAGTTAATTTTGGCACTTGGCAATTGTAATGCTGCTTAAATCTTGAAATTCCTAAAGGGGGGGATAATAAAAGGGGACTTTGGTGTTAAGATGGAAACTACCGACTCCTAGCTAAGGCTTGAACATTTAGAATTTGTGGACACATAATGCTACCTGGTCATTTTAATTTTGTGTCTCAATTACTTCTCATTCTTCTTGTCCACAGAGGACAAGATGGTTTCCAGAAGCTACCTCTTACCCACTTCATAATAAGAGTGCTGCCAAACGCTATTTTCTCTTTTCTATTTCAAAACTCTCAGATACGTTCTCGCACTGAAAATTCTCAACACTCTTTGTTGATGGTACGTATGCAGGAATTGAGACAGGTGAGGAACCTGAGACCCAGAAAGGCTTAGAGAATTTTTCTTTTAATTTTTTTAGTGTCTATTTATTTTTGAGAGACAGAGACAGAGTGCAAGTAGGGGAGGGGCAGAGGTGGGGGGGAGAGAGAGAGAGAGAGAGAGAGAGAGGGAGACACAGACTCTGAAGCAGGCTCCAGGCTCTGAGCTATCAGTACAGAGCTCTATATGGGGCTTGAACTCGTGAACCGTGAGATCATGACCTGGGCCAAAGTCGGAGGTTTAACTGACTGAGCCACCCAGGCGTCCCGAGATCAGAGAATTATTAAGTGACTGGTTTGGGGCTAGACATAAGGTCTTGATTTGGCCAAAGGCAGTTCTAGTGAACACTTGTTGAGCCAGCATAATTGTTAAATAATCCCCGTCACCTTCAAAGGGAATGGACCGATTGCATGATCACCATAGCTGGAAAACACATTTCCTGGGTCCCCATCTCATGTTCCACTGCACCCAGCTGGGTTTAGATGCACCTGCTCCTTCAAGAAATTAATGTCCCGTCTCAGGCAAGACCACTTTTGCTGCTGCAGAGCAGAATGGGAAATAACCCTGCGGCGGGGGAAGTCATTACCACCTCAGCACTTAGAAAGTTTCTGCTTCAAATTACTATCAAGAGTATTAATTTTGCACACATCATGCTGAATGATGTCCTGAAGTTTGTTTTATTTTTTTTTCTATCAGTATTTCTCCCTAAAGCTGCGGCCTAGAAACATCTAAATCATTACTGTAATTACATACAAAGATCAAAAAAACGGGCATTAATTGGTACTCACTGGACAGTTTAATAGTTCAACAGAATGCCATTAAATTTGATTTCATTATTAAGAAATATCAAACGTTCTCTTAGCCAGGATTCAAAGAGTTTCATTTTAGCTTTGTGTTTCCTTTCAAACTTGAATTTAAATTCAAACCATCTGTTCCTTAGGAGCGCAACACATCATGCTTGTTGGTCCAGGCTGAAGGTTGCGAGTTGCATATGAGATCAGTCTGGGTCTCATTAGCATCAGGCTCATGAATGTATATAGCAAGTAGCCGACCGTGTGAAATGCAGCCCCGCCGCCCAGTCTGCTGGGCAAAATGAAGTACAACTCAATACAAGCCCTCTTACGTGTAGACCGCTCTTCATACGTTCGCTGCATTTGTTGGACTCGTCTGAAATTAACAGGCCAGGTGCTGCAAAAGTCCTCAGACATAGAAATCGGGCTCTACCTCCCTGGCCAGCCTGATCAACAGGTCGAGCCAGTGACCACATAAAAAGAGAGTCTAGGAAAGTTCCTTGTGTGAGGGCACGGGCACCCCACTGTCCTGCTCACAACACAGGCTCCTTTACTCTTTTCCTTATTTCCCTTTATTTCCTGCACATCGCCATTCTTGCCAAAGCCAGCCTGTTTGTCCAATGGGATTCCCCAGCATTTCTTTTACCTGTACAATTTTCCCACTTGCTGCTACCCCCATCCCTAAGCCAGCTTCTGTCCAGGCTAGACAGGTAACCTCCAACTATGGCCAGGGATCCCCGAGAAAGAACCTGGCCACTTAGAAGTGAGGGACCCACCTGTGAGCACACAGCTCCCCAGGCTTGTGGAGCCCTTGGGATGCAGGCTCGCTCCAAAGCAGCCCTCTCTCGGCACCAGGAACATCAGGGTGATAGTTTGAGACGGAACCTCTGGCCTCACAGAACTTCCAGCCTGCTCGGGTAAGCAAGCATTAGGAAAAGTCCATTCGAGGGCGAGGATGCGAGAAAGCAAGGTGGCCTTCAGTCTGTAGAGGTGGGAAAGTCTTCTTTGAGGGAATGACAGCCAAGCTGAGATGTGAGGAGGAATGGAAGTTGGTCAAGAAAAACCAGTCAGGGTTTTGATGACTCCTCAAGACGTTCTTTTTTTAATGTTTCTTTATTTTGGTAGCAAGAGAGCATGAGTGGGAGAGAGGCAGAGAGACAGAGAATCCCAAGCAGGTTCCGTGTTGTCAGCCCAGAGCCCGGCGTGGGGCTCAATGCCACAAACTGCAAGATCATGACCCAAGTTGAAATCACGAGTCAGAGACTCAACCGGCTGAGCCCCCCGGGCGCCCCAGGAAATTATTTAACAGTAAGATCCATGGGCTCTTTCTTAGTCAAGGGTTTCAAATATCAGCATTGACTTATTGCAAGGCCTTGCTTTGCTGTCAACCGGCCTCATTTCAGGACTTCTGATTCCAAACACGGCCCTATGTCATAGGTCCCGCTGAGGATTAGCTCATTCCCTAAGGGGTGAGCCAGAGTTCCAGCATTTTCCCAGATTGTACTTCTGTTCAGAGAAATCAGGTGTACATGACGTACAAGGGAAATAACCATTCAAGTGGGACCTGTGAAAATACCCTGTATGGCCACCAATCAGAAAAGGATTGGGCAGCGGAAGATGATGGAGAATATCAGTGGGCGCAGACCCGGCTGTCCAAGCCAAGCTCCACTGGCAGCAAGACTCTGGCCTAAGGAAGGCTGGCCATGGACTCTGCACTGACCTGCAGAGTCAGCAGGGATGGCTGCCAGGAGCTGTCAGCCAGGACGGAGTTGAGTGATCGTAGCCAAAGAGAGCTCAGGGATGCATGAAGCAGAGAAGGTCCCACAGAGGAGGGCTTGTAGCAGCGGAAGGGCTCTTGTCAGAGGGAGAGATTGATGTGCAAAGGGCCCATGATGGGGGGAGGTCAGCGACCTGGGATCCAATCCCTGGCGTCACTCCCTCACCGAGACACTTAGAGGCAGTGAGAGCAAAAACAGTCACCCCCGCAACTTGGCACTCGGTAGTGTGCAGTTAAGGGATAGATCGTTTTGTCATCGACCGTTGTTTAGAAAGCCAGACCAAGTTTAAGAGCCATTCACACAGGGAGAAGCACCATTTATCAGGGCTCTTCTCTTCCCAGAAAAGTTAGAAGAGGCGTTGCGGTAGGGCCCCTCCCTAAGGAAAGAAAAAAACAAAACAAAACAAAACAAAACCCTGGAGGCAACCAGACTCTACAGGTAAGCGACAACATCCCTCATGACCTTGTAACATGAGACCACTTAATCAGACTGCATGTTTGTGTGTTACCATATATGGGAGACAAAGAAGTAGAAAATATATAAGAAGCTACATCACTTGGCGTTCTGGGCTCAGTTCTTTGGGTACGAGCCCAACTGAGCGGTGCCGGCAGGAATAACGTTGCTTCCTGGAAAGAAAAGCCTCGGGGTCATGACTCTCTGTGTGAGAATCCTGCTACAGCCCAGTGGAAAAGGATGCAGACTGAGCAAACCCCCAGGGGCCCACGCTCAAGCTGAGGCAGCAGCACAGCCAAGTCAGGCCAGCAGCAGCTGCGAGGCCCTCCTGACACTGTGTCCACGAACCCTGTACCCAGGATTCTGCAGCTACCGCCACGCTCATGGTTGGCGACTTACCCTAGCTGCCAAGCACCAGCTGGTCTGAGAAGACAAGGCAGTAATTAGAATAATTAGGACAAATCATCGCAATGAATTAATGAATCACCAGCCACCCCCTGAGCACTAGGGTGGGTTTAACAAAGAACATAAGTCCCGGAAATGCTTCAGACAATAAACATCCCTGCACTTCCAGGGCCCTGCCCCTGTCCAGGGGACAGTTCACTAAGAGGAAAGCAACTTACCCTGTTCCTTACCCTGTTCCAGATTTGGCAGATCAGGGCCATTCGGATACTTGTTTAACTGATGTCGAGGATAGGCCGTGTTAACAGCATGAAACGTTACAAATGAAATCATTGCAGCTGAACCTCACACAAATGTCCTCTTCCTCGAAAAAAAAGAAAGCAGAAGAAAAAATACTGCAGTGTCCATTGTCCTTCACTGTGGTTCCTGAACTACAGGAAAGATTCTGATATCTTGGCAGACGCTGCATTCTTTTTTTTTTAAGTTTTTTATTTATTTGTTTGTTTATTTATTTATTTTTGGAGAGAGAGAGATTCTGTGTGTGTGTGTGTGTGTGTGTGTGTGTGCAAGTGGGGGAGGGGCAGAAAAGGAGAGAGATAGAAAATCCCCAGCAGGCTCCACCCTGTGAGTGCAGAGACTGATGCAGGGCTCGAACCCATGAACCTGTGAGATCGGGACCTGAGCCAAAACCAAGAGTCCATCACGTAAGCAACTGAGCCACCCAGGTGCCCGGGCAGACAATGCATTCTGATGTGTGGCCATGTTTCATTCCCCAGGAAGCAGTGGGTACAAAGCCCTGAGAATGTGGAACTCTTACCTAGGGTCGAAAGACACTGTACTAGGGATGTTCTATAAGGGTTTTTTTTTTTTCTATGTAACACTCACAGTAATAATATAAAGTAAGTGTCATCTTCAGATTATCAAAAACAAAAGAAAACAAAACAACCTGTGAGTCCAGTTGATTGTGGATGTACCTTGCCCGAGGTTACACAGAAAGGAAATAAATGGAGAGAATTCAGCTCAAGGGGGTTCTAATTCACAGTCTATAGTCTTTCTAACACGTGTCCATGTGTCCCTATTACTAGCTCCATGTTGTGAAGAATCAGCAGCCCACTGCAACTCTGCTGTGGGGCATTTGCCTGAAAATTAAAGCCTCGTTAGGCTTTAATTAGGCAGGTGGTAAAACATTCAGCCTTTGGAAGACAGTGTAAATTCTCCATCTAGTATCAGACCGTCCCTCAAACTCTGCTCTTCCTGCCTTCTGAATTCCAAAAAGTCAAGACACTCCTAGTGACTGATGTGAGATCCAGAAACAAAGCAGAAACTTCTATTTCTTCCAGGTGTGGACACTGTCAGCAATTATATCTCAGACCAGTATCTCTGGATATCCGTAATGCTGGAAGACCAGTGTGGAATAAACAACCTCCAGATGGCCTCAGGTCGGCAGGGCCACCGCTATGCACCTTCCAGTGACGGCAAGCAATGGGCATTTGCAAGGGGGTGATAAAGTCACCTAGAAGGAGTGGAAGAAGGCTGACACAGATAACATCCCTCAGGAGGACAAGCCCATGTTCTGTGATTTCGCCAACACAGGGATGTGGAAGACAAGTTTAAAAAAATAACTTCAAGGGGCGCCTGGGTGGCTCAGTCGGTTGAGTGTCCAGCTTCAGCTCAGGTCATGATCTCACGGTTCATGGGTTCGAGCCCCGCGTCAGTTCCTGTGCTGACAGCTCAGAGCCTGGAGACTGCTTCGGATTCTGCTCCTTCTCTCTCTGCCTCTCGTGCACTGTCTCACTCTGTCTCTCAAAAATAAATAAATGTAAAAAAAATTTTTTTTAATTAAAAAATAATAATAACTTCAAGTTCCTAATGATTTGGGGGAAATGGCATCATTACCCATCATGTTCTTCCCTCTCAAATTCCAATGATTTTGAGACCAGATGATGCCCAAGTGTTCTTTTTATCTTTCAGCAAAAAGCACTAGCATTATATAAGTTTCCTCATTTAAATCCTACAACAAAGTTATAAAGTAGAATATATTTATTCCCATCATGAAGGGAATAAAAAGAGAGAAATAGAGTCTTGCAGAGGTCAAGCAATGCTAACAAGGCCACAGTCACAAGCTGTTAGAATTGAGATTCGTGCGGGGCTTTAATGACAAATTTCAGGTACTTGAAAACGACTGTATGTGCATGAAAACGTGTGTGTGTGTGAGTGCGTGCACGTGTGTGTGTACATGTATATTTAAAAGTATATACTTTAAAGAACGCAAAGATTTCAGTGCTTTTCAAATCACACTGCCTTACTATGTCTAGATTTATGATGTCAGCTCCCGGCTACCATCTTGAAATGTGACTTTTAAAAATATAATTGATAGGGAAATGTTAAAACTGTAAGGAGGCCTAGAGATCCTATTAGTCAAATTATTCTTTATTTTATAAAGAAGCACTCAACCCGCCCCCCCCCCGGGGTGGGGGGGTGGGACGCGGGTGCTGAATTACAAAAGACCCACAGTAAACTGGTGGCTGAGTCAAGTCATTGAATGGGCTGTGCTCCAAACTCAGCGTTTATCCTGTTTTTAATACACTGTCCCATAGATGGCAAAGCATTAACGAGCGCGCACGCACGCGCGCGCACACACACACACACACACACACACACACAGTGAAAAGGAAGCTATTTTTTCACCCCAGATTACATTTTCTTTTACCGAATCTCCAGTGATTCTTCTCCTGGAACGCCCAGGTATTCACAATATTAGCATCCTCACAGAAGAGAAAAAGGAAAGATGATTAGGAACCGAAAAGGGAGGGAAAGCCACGAAAACTCCCACTCCTGCCTGCTGCTTTGAATACCCACTGCATCCCCTCCACGTTCTTTACTCATTCCCGGGCGCTCATCCTTAAGAAAATCATTCACCGCTTGCCGATTGCAGCGCGGATCCCGCGAGCGCCCAGCAGGTGCACCTGGCGCGGCCAGGCGCGGGCGGTCCCCGCCCCCCCCGCCCCCGGGAGGAGGCTGCCTCCCCCCCGAAAGGGGGCGGAGGCTTCCCAGCGGAGCCTTCCCCTCCCCGCTTCTTTTCTTCTGTCTTCTGAAGGAAAAAAAAAATTAAAGAAGAAGAAGAAGTCGGGGAAGAATTGTGACAATTCAGCCAAACACCGAGGCAGTCACAAAATAATAGCTGCCGCAAGAAGCGGGGATGAATAGCGATTCATCACTCGGAGCCCCCAGCGCGGCGGGCAGCGCGTCCCGCGCTCAGAGCAACCTCTTTGAGAGGCAGCCCTTTGTGCCGGGCAGCCGGCGCGGGCACCCTGGAGAATCCCGGAAATTAGAAGTATCGGCCGTGGGCCCCAGGCCTATTCCCCTCCGACCCTTGCTTTGTTCCGCGTTAGGCATTTGTGCTTTTGTTGGGACTAGAGGCGCAGCGCTGGTCGGCACCGGAATTGCAGCCCGGGTTGAGCCGAGTGCAGAGCCCCAGGGAAGAAAGTGCTGTTAAGGCTGCTGCTGGCTCACTTTGGCTGGGGCTGAGGACAGGCGTCTCCAAGCAGGAAAAACTCGATCGCCTCACAGGCGCTCCGGATGCCTGTCAGTGTTGGAAGGTCTTCTACCCCAGGACCGTGGGGCGACCATGGGTCGAATATGCGAGGGACTTCAGCCTGAGACCTCCTTGGCCCCTAGAAGCATGGGCATCCTTGACGAAGTTCACTTCTCCCCTTTGGAGTTCATCTCCGCGCGAAATGCACATTTGGTAAAGGGAAGTCATTTTGGATATGAAACCCATCCCCAAAGAAAAATTTGTAAGAAAGCCCTGCTTGTGGAACTAACACAAACTATTTCGGAAGGCAGGGTGATGCAAGACAGCAATAAATTCGAGAACTCTGAAAAGCCCTTAGAATCATATCAGAAGTGGGGACATGGTTCAGAGAATGTGAGATAGTCTCTCTTCCCTTATTTTATGTTATACTTAAGCTAACATTTGGAAAACAAGAATTTCCTAGATAACTTTTGATTACCGAAGCTGACAATCCAAAAATAAGGCATTCTCTGGGATGCCTTGGGTGGCTCAGTAGGTTAAGCCAAGAACTCTTGACGTCTCCTCAGGCCATGATCTCACAGTTTGTGAGTTCGAGCCCCGTGTCAGGCTGTGTGCTGACAGCTCAGAGCTTGGAGCCTGCTTCAGATTCTGTGTCTCCTTCTCTCTCTCCCCCTGCTCTCTCTCTCTCTCTCTCAAAATAAACTTTAAAAACCCAAGGCATTCTCTGAATATGTATGCAACATCCACAATCCTCATCTCCCATCTACTTAACTCTGATATATTTTTATAGTACTTATTATTATCTGACATTGTGAATTTATTTGCTTATGTGCTTACGGTATGTTTCTCTCATTAGATATACTCCCCATGGAGATCAGGATTTTGTTCACTTTGTTCAGTCGCTACGTTTTAGCACTTTGAGGAATGCTTGGCACATAATAAAAATACACTGAATAGAAGTCTGTATTTCCCGGAATTGGATTGGAATTCACCTTTGCCCCCCTCGCTTGTATATACGTGTATTCAACTTAAAGTCTAAGCAGTGTGAGGAGCATGTCCTTGCCTCTCTCAAAGGTCATTTTCTTTGAGGGGAAAAAAAAATAGAAGACTTTTACTTTCTAGAGAATATCAATTCTACACATTCTGTTGTACTAAAAAATAATTATCTTCTTCATAAACATTTTAAAAACACACGGGGGACCTTAGCATATAATCCCATAGAAGAGCTGAAAAGGCAAAGCAGCAGAAACTGACTGGCAAGCTGCCCGCTGGCCCGGGGTGGGCATGACCAGACAGCATGAAGCATCCCTGGATAAGCTGAGCCCGGAGAGGACGGAGCTCTGTAATCAGCAACAAAAAGCAGGCAGTTGCGGGCTTCAGCCTCCTAAGAGCTTTGATTGCCTTCAAGTAGAGTCTAACAATTTGGAAAAGTGTGAATCGCCAGATTATTAACACCATTGTTCAAAAAGAACTTCGGTGCTCCTCGAAGATTTCTACCCCCTCCCAGGGGTGATGCTGGCCTTTTTCCGTGGAGGGGCATTCTTAGAAGCAAACTAGGCTTGCTTTAAAGCTGTGTGAAATCTCACTTCAGTTCTCCTACTTGTTTGTTCCGGATACTTCTGCAAATGACCTAACCTCATCTGTAAAACAGAGCTAGGCATAGCTCCCTGGTAGGAGTTTGGATAATTGGAAATAATCTTAACAAGGCATCCAGAGCATTATTACTTTCCACCAACTATTACTATTATGGGGCTGATGTCAAATTAGGAGGTCTGATTTATATATTAATTTCAAACAACATAAATAGGCATTCCACGTGATCACAATACAACATAAACCAAGGATGAAATGCAAACCTTATAAAGATTGAAGATAGATATCATTGCCCACAATATACAAGGCAAGGGACAAAATAGTCTCTCTCTATGCCTTTCCTTCCTGCCCTCCTTTCTTTTGCTTCACTTAACATATTGACAGAAAAAGTCCTTCCCGTTTTTCTCATAATTCAACTTATAAATACTTATGGCAGTCTTGATATGTGACCAATGACATTAACACATCCCCAATCTGTATTAAATGTATTTTAAATATTGAAAGTATTTCCGAGCGAAGTTTTCACTTAAAATTTTATTTCAAGATGGCAGTTCGATCACAAAGTATCACACAATCCTTTGACAGTATTTTTTCTCTACAGAAGGCAATATGCTATGGTTTAAATCGTGGGCTATGGAGAAACCTGAAATTGCCACTCACAAGCTGTGTGAATTTGGGCAAGCAAATAATCTTTAAAAATTTGACCTAATTGTATTGGGCGCCTGGGTGGTTCAGTCAGATAAGTGTCCGACTCTTAGTTTCAACTGAGGTCATGAGGTCACGGTTCCTGGGTTTGAGCCCCAGGTTGGGCTCTATGCTGGCATCCCAGAGCCTGCTTGGGATTCTCTCTCCCCATTCTCTCTCTGTCCCTACCCCACTCATTCTCTCTGTCTCCCTCTCAACATAAGTAAAAAAATTTTTAAATAAAAACATAAAAATTTGATCTAGGGGCTCTAGGGTGGGTCAGTTGGTTGAGCGTCTGACTTCGGCTCAGGTCATGATCTCACAACTCATGAGTTCAAGCCCCGTGTTGGGCTCTATACTGACAGCTCAGAGCCTAGAGCCTGCTTCGGATTCTGTGCCTCCCTCTCTCCCTGCCCCAACCCACTCTCATTCTGTCTCTGTCTCTCTCAAAAATAAATAAACATTAAAAACAAAATTTGATCTAATTGTTAAATGGCTCCAATAACCCCTATCTCTTAGAGACACTATAAAAATGAAATTTAATAACACATATAAACCATTAATATAGAGCTTGACCTATCATAAGCCTTCAGCAAACGTTCACTGCTGTTATTATTATCGGTATTATTTTATTATTCTTCCTTTTATTTTTGTCATTAAATTCTACAAAGTAGATGCTGAATAAATGGCCATATCTTTAAAAAATCCTGGGAGAAAGCAAGAATTTTTATTTTTTGCACTGAAGGTAAATAATGTGAACTTTTGATTCACACCATTTGGGGCAAAATACTGTTAGTTCCAAACACTATTAGATTTCTCAAGGATGATCTTCAAAGAAGCAAACAGAATGGTGTCTACAAAATAATAAATGTCTGGGTGTAAAGGAAAACATTACTGATGTATATGGGTTTCCCCAATCCATTAATTTATTTTTTTGAAGATAATTATGTACTTTCCTAATGTTTAAAGACTTAGCTATTGTACGTTTTTAGATCTTGTCACATAGCAATCATCATCCTCAAGAGGTATCTACTCAAAACACAAATTTCCCTCCCCCAAGCCCAAACTATGAATGACTTTTCTGAATCAAAACATTCATAATTGGTTAAAGAAAGATCCAAATGTGTGAAACAAAGTTTGAGTTGAGGGTGGAAAATCCTGTAGTGCCAAGATGTTCTCACATTGTCCTAAAATCACAGAGACTGGAGTGAGAAGTGCTCTTACCCAGAGGTATAGAGCACAGGGGTTAAGAGCATGTATTATGGCAGCCAAGAGTCTTGGCTTTGGGCCCAGCTCAGCCATTTATAAACTCAGTTTGCACAAGTTACTTAATGCAATTAAGTTTCAGTTGCTTGAACCATAAAATGGTGCTAACAATGCCAACTTCATAGGGTTGTTAGGGTCATTAAATTTAAAAAAGGGGGGGTGGGTATGAAATGTTTGGCATGGGGCCCCTCGGTGGCTCAGTCGATTGAGTTTGGACTCTTGATTTTGACTCAGGTCGTGATTTCACAGTTCGTGGGATCGAGCCCCATATTGGGCTCCATGCTGAGTGTGGAGCCTGTTTAAGATTCTCTCTCTACCTCTGCCCCTCTTTCCCTATCTCTCGCTCTCGCTCGCTCTTAAAAAATGCTTGGCACAATGGCAGAGCTAAGACTAGAACCTTGATCTCTTTCTTTTAAGATGATACTTGTTCAAAAAAACGATAGGATGAGCATCAGAGACAGCATGGTACAGGATTTCCCAGAAAAATACCACACTCATTGAAATCAAGTCAAAGGATATTTCACAAAAGCTGAATAGAAAGTAAATGTTAATATTAAGTATCACAGACATTCTAGCACGAATATGAGAAACAGTCCATTTCTCTTCCAAGACCATGATCCTTTTGGTGGGTCCGGTGGGTCTGTGATAGGTGATGAGGGGTTGTTTGTTTGCTTGCTTTTGCGTTGTTCTATTTTGTTCTAGAAAAAGGTCTATGGGGCGCCTGGGTGGCACAGTCGGTTAAGCGTCCGACTTCAGCCAGGTCACGATCTCGCGGTCTGCGAGTTCGAGCCCCGCGTCAGGCTCTGGGCTGATGGCTCAGAGCCTGGAGCCAGTTTCCGATTCTGTGTCTCCCTCTCTCTCTGCCCCTCCCCCGTTCATGCTCTGTCTCTCTCTGTCCCAAAAATAAATAAACGTTGAAAAAAAAAAAAAATTTTATAGAAAAAGGTCTATGTAGCTGAAGCAATGAGATTTGAGATTCAACGATTTGGCCTTTGTCTTTTAGGCTCTACTGAAGAACACTTGAAACAAATTATAGTCACAGCACCAGAAAATATGACCATTGTGGCAAAATCAAATATCCAAATATCCATGTAGGAGCCTGAAGCCACGCTCTGCCTGAGAGTGCTCCCTGGCTCTTCTCTGCCCTCCCCCAGTGTCACCCTCCCAGGGCTCCAATGGACAGAACATCAGCCACAAATCCCTGCTGCTGAGTTGAAACTCATTCTACTCTGCTACTTTCCTGAGGCGCCAAAAGCCGTTTCCCATTTGGAGAGAGGATTCTCTCTCTCTGGAAAATTCTTAACTCCTCTGGACCTTCTCTCACAACCCCCGATAAAGGATTCAACATTCTGTTTTGCCTACTGTCAGGAAAAGCCGTAAGTTTAACTTCTTGATAACCTCTTTCCTCAACACAAATGCACCCCACCCGACCCCACCCCCACCCCCACCCCCACCCCCTGCCATATCAGCACAGCACGACTAGCAACACGCTGTCTCTCAGGCCGGGAGGCAAGGATCACACCCTCCTTGTCACACCCTTCTGGCCAAAACAAGTCACACAAAATATTCAGTAGTTTATTCTCAGCATCAGGGATTTTTTTTTTTTTTCTCTCACTGAAAAGTATCTCCTGTGGGTTGTGGACAGAGCACATCAGGGTGCCTGGGACAGCACCGCGAACTTGTCCCTTGGGGTGCTCCAGGGCAGAAGTTAGCCTACACCTCCTTCTATCATCTTCTAAAACTCAGCTCCAGAGCTTTCCTGGCTCGTATCTGGACAGAAAAAAAACATTTCCCAAAAAGAGGCAACACTTTGTAGAGGCGGCACTCTAAATCCACATTTAGGGAAGAAAGCAAAATACACACAATAAATTTACCTGACTCAGCAGGGGTACCATCTTGCTAATGAACCCAATTTGCATGACTAATGAAAATACTTAACCTCTGAGTTCCAAGCAGTTTTCCCACACATTTGCATAGCTGAAATGACTCCCTAGTGTGGCCCTTTTCAGGACTATGGGAGGATATATTCCAAAGACAAATACTCCAGTCGCCCAAGCAACCACCAAATGATGGAGCTTCAACAAACCTAAGAGATAGTCCATTGGACGCCTCATCCATTTTATTTTACTCAAAACGGCTAGTCACAAAAAATCTTGCTGTCCCATAACCCCTTACTGGTACTAGATAAAGTCGCAAATCATTCAACAACGCCTTTCAAGCACTTATTGAGAATCATAATGTCCTGTTTTCTAATCCAGAGAGAGACAGAGAGAGAGAAAAAACCAAAACTGCACCTGGCATAAGTTTGGCCTGGAGGGGCTCACCGTCTACAAGAACAAATAAAAGAGGAACACAGAGAGCGACCAAAAAAAAAAAGAAAATGTCACAGCAGCGATTAAACAACAATGAATGTTCAGAGGAAAAAAGAAATTACCTTGTTTGGAAAATCAAAAAAATCTTCCAGAACAGGGCATTGCAATTGGGGGTTGAGGTACTGAAGAGACTCACAGAAAAGCGGATGAATGTTCCAGGTAGAAAATCGAACATGATCAAAAATATGGAGACTAGAAAATGTCTCACAGGAACAGGGTATACCAAATCGTCTTGTCAGTTACTGACGAAAATTCTTAAGCAGGTGACTGGTCTAGACTCACAAGTTATAGGCTGATCCTGACAATTCACTGATGTACTTCATGTAAAGTATTTAGTAGAGTACCTGATAATTCGCGCTCAAAAGATTTTAGCAAGTGCTGGTTTCCTTAGTGTAAGGGAACCAAACGAGAGGTCATAGACCTGATGCTTGGCCAGCCAATAGAAACTGACCCGGAGCTTTTGCAGTGAAGGGAGAGAAGCTGTTTATTGGTGTTGACACCGCCCAGGAAAACCAGGAAGGTAATGCTCACAGATTGGCTTGTACGTGAGGGTTTTTAAGGGCAAATCTGGGGCAGGAGTAATCCGAGAAGATCTGGCGACCCTTGGAGGCCCAGGAGGTCAGGCTAGCACACGTCTTGATGCCACTTGGTCTGGTCCCCTGGAGACCTCTTCCATCTCAAGAGACTTGGAATCTGAAGGATATATTTGGTATTTAAAGATTCCATTCGGTCTCTAGGGCAGTGCTGATTACTGACTTGCCCTACAGGTTCCTTTGAATGAGAAGCAAGCACTCTTACCCCTTGAGCCCAAGCCTACATGCCCCTTGGTAGGGCCCTCCACTCTGGGGGATATGAACTTGAGGTTTGTTTTTTCTTCTGATGGACAAGAGGATGCCTGAATGCCAGCGTCATTAGTAGTAACCAATCCCAGAAATCAGAAATTCAAAATCTTTCTTTTTTTTTAATGCTTATTTATTTTTAAGAGAGAGAGAGAGAGAGAGAGAGCAGGGTTGGGTCAGAGAGAGAGGAAGACAGAGAATCCAAAGCAGGCTCCGGGCTCTCAGCTGTCAGCACAGAGACCAACGCGGGGCTTGAACCCAACAACCGCGAGATCATGACCTGAGCGGGAGTCGGATACCCAACGCACTGAGCTACGCAGGTGCCCCGGAAATTCAAAACCTTCCTAAAGGCTAGGCACTTCCCATAAATGCATGCTATTTCTAATTAATTAAATATATACTTGAATCAAATGTTATATCCCATGACCTAGCTGGAGTGCCTCATCAATGGAGAGCTTTTAAAATGGAATTGGTCCTGAAGGATGCATGACAATTGAAAAAGTACTTGAAATGAGTATTGGGAGGAGATTTCTCTTTCACAGAGAATTCAGCTCTGGGGCGCCTGGGTGGCTCAGTCAGTTGAGCATCGGACTTCGGCTCAGGTCATGATCTCGCGGTCTGTGGGTTTGAGCCCCACTTCGGGCTCTGTGCTGACAGCTCAGAGCCAGGAGCCTGCTTCAGATTCTGTGTCTCCTTCTCTCTCTGCCCCTCCCCCACTTGTGCTCTGTCTCTCTCTGTCTCTCAAAAATAAATAAATGTAAAAAGAAAAATTTTTTTATTAAAAAAAAAAAAGAATTCAGCTCCACCCAGATGAAGACACAGGCAGGAGAATCATACTAGAATGAAGTCAAAATCCACCTACCCAAAAAGATGTTTTCCTGGAAGGTCTGGGAATGGGAGAGAGGAAGTGGATTCCCTGGCCATGGGTTCTGGTTCAGCCCCTTTGCCACAGGTGATAAGGGACTCCTTGCAACTCTCTGGGTCCGTTTTACCCACCGCGTCCAGAGGGATAGTTGAATCATCTCCCTTTTCACTTTGCCGTTCTCAAGTCCTGTCCCGCGTTATCGGCTCTGAGTCTGTGGTTAGGGAATATGTTTTATATTAGATGCACACTAAACCATGCCTGCAATCAATCACCATTTTGTGAATGATGTTTACCCATTTCTGTTTTGTCATCAGGGATACATATACACACGGTACAGATACATACAGCACTGATCAAATAAAGAGCAGGATTCTAGTCTTAAGTGAGTTCTTCCAGGCTTGAATTCTCAATGATCTGCAAAAGTATGCAAATCGCTCCTCACTTTTCCCTGAACAAGGATTAAATTAGTAGGTATTGTAAATAACACCTTGCGGAGCAAAACCAGGCTGAACAAATAGCTACATTTGGAAATAGAGACAAGAGATGATGAAATGAAATGCAGCATGAAAAAAATGCTCAGAAACACGGCTGAAAAGGACATAAAACAGCAAATCAGCAATGTTTATAATGCATTAAGGGAAATGAAAGGAAATCATGAGACCATTTGTGTATATTGGCCTGAAGAACGGAAGTGGTTGAGTTCCTCTAGGCCTGCTCCTATAGTATTTAGAATCACACAGTATAAAAAGCATAGGACCAGGATTAAAGAAAGACACATGGATGCTGGCTTATGACAGCTGTCCCTGACTACTCATCAGTGATGGCAATTTTCTCCTGACATCGGTCCCTTCATCTATAGAATGGGAAAGCTACACCCACCTTTTAGGTTTCTATGGGAATGTTATCTATGTAAGGATATTCTGTAATTTGTACATTTCAGTCATGAGAATCATCACCTTACTTTATACAGAAATGCCCACGATGCAATATTATTATTGTACCACATAATACTCGTTTTTCATATAAAGAAATAAAACTCAATGAGGTTGTGGCCGTAAAGTAAATATAGCAAATACGGTTTAATGATGGCAATGAACACCAGGCGCTGTGCTCCTTTGTTCTTTATTTAAACTCGACAACGATTCTGCAAGATTGATGAACTTATTTCTATTCTACAAATGAAGAAACTGAGGCTCGAAGGAGGGAAGTACTTTTCCTGAAATCAAACAGCTCATAAAAGTTAAAGATGAGATTTGAAGCCAGGTACTCTTATTCTAGGGCTTATAGGAAACATCAACCACGATATCCAATACAGTAACACGGCAGTAATTAAGTGTCTTACTACCTGGGAGAAACTATACCAGCCTGAAAAGGCTGTTTGTGTTGGGGCCAGGGGGATACAAATCAGAGAAGGTTTTGTTGTACACGTCTATAATGTCGCACGAAGAAAATCTCACTAAGCGCGGATCCCGGGCCCTATGTTTGGGACCACCGGGCAGCCCTAGAAAGAGCCGGACACAAAGTTAAAACCAAAGTCCTTAGAATACCAGAGATCAAAATCAAGGAAACCAAATTCAATCATCACAGGCAGAGACCATACACAAGCCATAAATTCCAAGGGAAGATATCCTGTTAGAAATCGCAATGATGAAATAATTATAATAAAAATGCCCAAGTATCTAGTGGAAAGTGTGGACAACAATATGCGAAGAAACGGAAAATTTCAGCAGAGGGATAGGAACAATAAAAAAAAAAAAGAACAGATGAAAATATTAGAAATGAAACATGTAATGAATGAATTCATTTGTTGGGCTTAACAGCAGACGACACAGAGCACAGAAAAATATCAATGAACTTGAAAACACATCTATAGAAACTATCAAAACTGAAACACAAAGATAACAAGTTAAATAGACACCACCTCGGAGATCCGAGATACAACATCAAATATCTAACATATGTGCAATTAGAGTTTCAGAGGGAGATGGGGGAGAGAATGAGACCCAAGAAACCCTTAAATGCATAAAACCAAGAACGTTCTGACCCAGACATGAGCAAAATGGTGGACTGGGCAGTTCCAACCTCTCATCTCCCTACAGCAACACTCAAGAACAAGCAGAAATTATCAGAACCCTGGAAAACAGTCAAAAGTTTATAGTGATCAAATACCAAATCAAAAAAAAAGGCACTTCAAAGGGGTGGGCATGTCTTGTGGCAATTTCACTTCACCACTGCCCGGGTCCCAATGCAGCAGTGGCCTTGGTCTTGGGGCAGTGAATTCCCAGGATGGCCCTCATACTGCAGTTCTGGATAGAGAAGAAAAGAGACTATTTGCAAATATCATTATGTAAGTCGTTTTTTAAAAATTTTTTTAAATGTTTGCTTTTATTTTTTGAGAGACAGAGAGAGACAGAGCATGAGCGGGGAAGGGGCAGAGAGAGAGGGAGACACAGAACCCGAAGCAGGCTCCAGGCTCTGAGCTGTCCACATACAGCCTGAAGTGGGGCTCGAACTCACCAACTGCAAGATCATGACCTGAGCCAAAGTCGGACACTTAACTGACTGAGCCACCCAGGCACCCTTCATTGTGAGTTCTAACCTGTATGGAACTACCTGAAAGATGATGTAAGGTGCTCATGTCTGTTTCACCCAACTCAGAATTCAGATGAGAAAAGCCACAGTATTGATAATAATAATAATAATAATAACACTAAAACCTGCAAACCAAACTAACAGCTCTCAGATGCCTACAGCAAAAAATTACGGTCAGAATATATAGTAGGCTGTGTAAGGTCCAGAGTAAAAACTCGGGAGACTTTCTTTTTTTTTTTTTTTTTTTTTTAACATTTATTTATTTTTTTTTAATTTTTTTTTCAACGTTTATTTATTTTTGGGACAGAGAGAGACAGAGCATGAACGGGGGAGGGGCAGAGAGAGAGGGAGACACAGAATCAGAAACAGGCTCCAGGCTCTGAGCCATCAGCCCAGAGCCCGACGCGGGGCTCGAACTCACCGACAGCGAGATCATGACCTGGCTGAAGTCGGACACTTAACCGACTGTGCCACCCAGGCGCCCCAAACATTTATTTATTTTTGAGAGACAAAGAGAGATAGAGCATGAGTCAGGGAGGGGTAGAGAGAGAGAGGGAGACACAGAATCCAAAGCAAGCTCCAGGCTCTGAGCTGTCAGCACAGAGCCTGATGTGGGGCTCGAACTCACGAACGGTGAGATCATGACATGAGCCAAAGCTGGACACCTAATCTACTGAGCCACCCAGACGCCCCGGGAGACTTTCTTTAGTAAGTTAAGGCATTCAGAAGTAGCCTTGTATAGTGGGAAAGTTAGAAAGCCACATACATGCCCAGAGCAAGACGTATGTTCAGCATAGACCTGAGAGGTGAATGCCTAGTCAGTACAAACCCAGCTAATTGCTGAGCCAATCTTCAAAGGCTGGGAGAGGTAGGTTCTTTCTCTCTCTCTCTCCCTTTGGTTTTCTGCTTGTTTTCCTCATTTTTTTCTTCTTTTAGAATGGATGAAATAAAAAGTTGTTTTTTAAAGATCAAAACACTGGCAAATCTTCCAAATGAAAGAGAGAAGACACACATAACTAAAATCAGCAATAAAAGTAGGGAGATTACTACCAACCTTACAGAAATAAAGAGGATTATAAAATAATTCTATGGAAAATTGTATCCCAACAAATTTTATATTCAAGACGAAAGGACAAATTCCTCTAAATACGTATATTAGCTCTGCTGACTCAAAATGAAGCAGAAAACCTCAACAGATCTGTAACAAGAGAGTGAATCAGTAATAAAAAATACCTCCCAACTAAAAAAGTCTTGGAGCAGATGGCTTTACTATCAAATCCTACCAAACACGTAAAGAATAATTAACAAAAATTATTATTTATGAAAACATTTTTTTCATAAATTCTCGAATTCATCAAAAACTAGATGAGAAAATGCTTCCTTACTCATTCGATGAAGGAAGTATTACTCTTCTACCAAAGCCAGACAATGACATCACAGAAAAATTACATGAATATAAATGCAAAAATTCTCAACAAAATACTACCAAATTTATGGGGCGCCTGGGTGGCTCAGTCAGTTAAGTGCCGACTCTTGATTTCAGCTCAGGTCATGGTCTCTCGGTGCATGAGACTGAGCCCTGCATTGAGCTCTGCCCTGACAGTGCAGAGCCTGCTTGGGTTCTCTCTCTCTCTGTCTCTGTCTCTGTCTCTCTCTCTCTCCCTGCCCCTGCCCCACTCACACGGCTTGTTCTCTTTATCTCTCTCTCTCTTTCAAAATAAATAAACTTAAAAAAAAATGTTTTTAAAGTACTAAAAAAAGAGAGAGGAAAAGCCCAGAATTCTACATTCAACATGGATATTTCTCAAACTGAAAGTGAAATTAGAAATATGTACATAAAATAAAGGTGAGATATTTTTTTTTTTTACCTCCAGAAGACCTGCATTACAATAAATGTTTCTAAAACAATCATCACATCAGAGGCAAATGGTACATATACCTGCAAGGTAGGATAAATAACTCCAATGAAGAAAATACCTGTGTAAACAAAAAATATATGTAAGTTTTTATTTAACAGGTTTTTTTTTAAGTTTTTTTTTTTTATTTTTGAGAGGCAGGGGATAGGTAGAGAGAGAGGGAAACAGAGAATCTGAAGCAGGTTCCACTGTGTCACCACAAACCCGGATGTGAGGCTTGAAACCCGCGAACCCGAACTGTGAGATCATGACCTGGGCCGAAGTCGGATGCTCAATGGACTGAGCCACCCACGCGCAACCCCCCCAAGAAATATTTTTACTGATATTAGTGACAGAAATAGAGAGAAATTTTAAAGACTGATGCTCACAGAGGCAAAAATAATAAGAATGTATTATAGAATGTATAATATTTGAAGAATTAAAATATAAATAACCACAGCACTGGTGGTGGGATAAATGGAATTAATCAGTTGTAAGATTTTCGCACTATGTATGAGGTTGTGTGATTTCAAGGCAGTGTGATGTGAAAGCAGACTGTGATAAGTTAAAGATGTGAGCACACATTAAAGTACTAATCTCTAAAGCAACTGGGAAAACCAAACACAAAAGGGTAAATATGATAAATCAATTTAAGTCATAAAATTGAATACTACAAAGAATCAACACAAAATCATCCAAGAAAGAGGGAACAGACAAACATGGGAAAATTTCACAAATAAACATAAAATGACAAGATATTAGACTTAAACCCAATCTTATCAATAATTACAAAGAAGGCAAATGGACTGGGACTCTTGATCTCAGCATCATGTGTCCGAGCCCTGTGTTGGGAGTAGAGATTACTAAAAAAAATAAAAAATAAAAAAAATAATAATCTTAGAAAATACAGAGGGACTACAGTTCCTCTGATGACCAAGATGGAATAAGAAGGACTGAAGCCCCTCACAATGGAAAAGATTTAGAAAAGCCTTGGGTTGCTCAGTCATTTAAGCATCCAACTTTGGCTCAGGTCATGATCTCATGGTTCCTGGGTCCGAGCCCCACGTCAGACTCTGTGCTGACAGCTCAGACCCTGGAGCCTGCTTCTGATTCTGTGTCTCCCTCTCTCTCTGTCCCTTCCCCACTCACACGCATGCTCTCTCTCTCTCTGTCTCAAAAATAAACAAACATTAAAATGATTAAAAAAACAAATTGGGAAGTGTGCTCAAAAGTGCCTTGCCTCAGTGGTGTCCCTGAAGCTGGTAACTACATGGGTAAATAAATAATATTTTTAAAAACAAATTGACTGGGGAGCCTGGGCGGCTCAGCCGGCTAAATGTCCAACTTTGGCTCAGGTCGTGATCTCGTGGTTTGTGGGTTGGAGCTCCACGTCGGGCTCTGTGCTGACAGCTTCAGATCCTGTATCTCCCTTTCTCTCTACTCCTCCTCCACTCAGCCTCTTTCTCTGTCTCTCTCAAAAATAAATAAACATTTAAAAAAAATTTTTTTAATAAAATAAAAAATAAAAACAAATTGACTATCAAAAAAGTAAGGTACTATGTGTTTATGAGATACGTTATAGGAAAGTACTGACACATCAATGGTTCAAAGGGTAAGAGGGGACAGATGGAAACATACTATCATCAGATTCTACCTGTAGCATACTATCATTTGAAGGTAGACTGGATAAGTTCAAAAGTGTACTGTTTACCCCAAAACATCGCTAATATCACAAACAAAAAGAATTATGGCTTGTAAGCTGACAAAAGATAAAATGGAACCGTGAAAAATGCTCAGTAAATCCAAAGGAAGACTGAAAAAGAGGGGAAAAAAGGTGAACAGAAATGGGACAAATAAAAAACAAAAAAGGGGATAGTTTTAAACCTACCAAGTCAATAGTTACAATGCCCCAAACAAAAGGCCGAAATGATCCGATTGGATAAAAATGCAAGACCCCCAATTACGCCCCGGTTGCAAGTTAAATCGTGCTCCCTCTCGAAGAGATGTTAAAAGTCCTAACCCCAAGTTTCTGTGAATAAGACTTTATTTGGATACAAGATCTTTGAAAATATAGTTAGTTAAATTATAACGAGGTCATATTAGACTAGAGTGAGCCTTGAATCCGATGACTGGCATCTTTAGAAGAAGGTAGCGCAAGGACATGAAGACACAGACACATGAGGCAAGTTGGCCGTGGAAAGATGGAGGTAGAATTCAGAGTGATGCAACCAGAAGCCAAGAGTTCCTGGCAAACACCAGAAGCCTGGAAGAAGCAAGGGTAGGTTCTTCTCGAGAGCCCTCAGAGGGGCCACAGCCTTCCTAAACATTGATTTTGACTTCAACTGTGAAAGAGTAAATTTCTGTTGTTTTAAGACACCCAATTGGTGGTGATTTGTTAGGGCAGCGTTAGGGTGCTAACACGATGTCGGTATCAGGGAGTGGGGTGCTGCTGTGATAAATGCCTAAAAATACCAAAGTGGCCTTGGAATTAGATAAATGGTAGACGCTGGAAGAGTTTTAAGGTGCATGATGGAAAAAGATAGATTATTTTGAAGGTATTTTTAATAGAAATATACCTACCGAGAAGACACAAGCTTTTGAGAATGTCATAGCACCATACTGTCAGCTAGGACTACATGGGCCAAGGATGGGACCAAGGAAGGGAGGCTGTAGGACTTCTGGGATTCTGCAAGCAGGAAATACACTGAGAGCGCTGATTGAATATGAATATGTGCTATCATTCAGGAAAAAGGATCGATAACTACAAGCGTGGCTCAGAGGCTGGCAAGGCTGATGGGGCTTCCGTGGGCTCAGATGCCAGGGCTCTGTGGGCCTAGAGAGCAGAGCATCAGAGGATTACTAGCAGGCATTTAAGCCTAACGGAATTCACCACACTGGGTTTCATATTTGCTTAGGGTCCATGAATTTGGGGGGTCAGAAGGTAGACTGTTGTAGATTGAATACATCCTCCCCTCCTAACAGATATGTTGGTGTCCTAACCCCAGTACCTATGAATGTGATCTTATTTGGAAAGAGAGTCTTTGCAGATGTCGTTGGTTAAGACAAGATTGCACTGGGCCGGGGTAGGCTCGAAACCCAATACGAGGTGTCCTTATAAAAAGGCAATGTAAAATCACAGAGACATTGACACACAGGCATCTGAAGACAGAAGCAGTGATCGCAGCAATGTGGCCACAAGCCACAGGATGACGAGGACGGCCAGTAATGAACAGAAGCCAGGGAGAGGGGAGGAAAGAGTCTTCTCTAGGGCCTTCAGAGTGAGCGTGGCCCTGCTGATGGCTTGATCTCAGACTTTTAACCTCCAGAACTGTGGGAGAATAAATTTATCTTATTTTAAGCCAGCTTTTGGCAAGCATTCTAGGAAACTAACACAGCTGCCTATAAGAAACTCTGTTTAATTACAAATACAAAAATATGGATAAAAGGACAGTAATGGTGAAATGTCTCAGGGCACCTGGGTACCTCAGTCAGCTAAGCGTCAGACTCTTAATTTCAGATCAGGTTATGATCTCACAGTTGTGAGATTGAGCCCCGCATCAGGCTCTGCACGGAACGTGGAGCCTGCTTAAGATTCTCTCTCTTCCTGCCCTTCCCCCACTTGCACTCTTTGTCTCAAAAAAAAAAAAAAAAAGCATATGGTCACCATAACTCGAGCCAAAAGATACTGGAGTTGCAATGTTCATATCAGAAAAAATAGATTTCAGAGCAAAGGAATAAAGGCCATTTTTTTTTAAGATGAAGGGGTGAATACATGAAGAGAACATAATGGTTTATAATGTTTATGCACCAAACTACAAAATATTTGAAGCAAAAAATGATAGAAGTACACAGAGAAAAAGAAAAACTAACAATTATTGTAGGAGATTTCAATGCACTTCTTTTAGTAACTGATAGAAGTAGACGGAAAATTAACAAAAATGCAAAAGATGTGGAAAACACTATCAATCACCTTGATGTAATTAACATATATCAAACACTCCATCCAGCCACTGTGGATTATGCATTACTTTCAAGTGCATAGGAAATTTTATTCTGGCCCATAAGACAGTTCCCAAAATACTTAAAATGATTCAAGTTGTAAAAATTTGATGTCTTTTGGCAATATGATTGAGTTATTATCAATAATAGAAAAAAATCTCCGGAATATGTCCAAATAATAGGAAATTGATGGCAAAATTCCAAATAAAAATCAATGTGAAAAACAGAGTATATTTCAATGTAACATATCAGAAGTTCTGGGATGCTGCTAATGCAGTATTGAAGGAGAAACTTACAGCATTAAATCTCTATATTAGGACAAAAGAATGGTCTCAAAATTATGTTCTTGGGATTTACCACAGAAACTATTTTCAAAAGGGCTAATTAAACCCAAAGTAAGTAGAAGAAAGAAAATAATAAATACCAGAATGGACAGAAATGAGATATAAAACAGAAAAACAAAAGAAAGAAAAAGAAAGAAACCCAAAGCTAGTTTTTAAGATCAATTAAGTTGATAAAATGTTAGCCAGACTGATGAGGAAACAGAGAGAAGATACAAATTAACCAAGCAGGAGAAAGAGAAGTAATATTACAGAATCTAAAGATATTACAAGAATTATTTAAAAAAATAGAATGATCACCTTTATGCTGATATAGCTACACGCTAGATAAAATATACAAATTTCTTAGAAGACACAAATTATCGGGGCGCCTGGGTGGCTTGGTCAGTTAAGCGTCCGACTTCTGCTCAGGTCATGATCTCACAGTCCTTGAGTTCGAGCCCCACCTCGGGCTCTGTGCCGACAGCTCAGAGCCTGGGGCCTGCTTCGGATTCCGTGTCTCCCTCACTGTCCCCTCCCCCCACACTCATGCTCGCTTGCTCTCTCTCTCTCCTTCTCTCAAAAATAAATAAACAGTATTTTTTTTAAATAAAAACAGATCATTTGTATAGTCATAAATTTATTAAGGAAATTGTACTTGTATAAAGAACACTATAAGCCCAAATGTCTTCACTGATAAATTCTATCAAACATTTGAGGAAGAAATAGTATCAAACCTGTACAAACTCTTTAGAAATTTGAAAAGTAAGGAACATCTGCCATCTTACAATGGCAGTGAGCCAGCATTACCCTGATACCAAAGCCAAAAGTAGATATTACTAGAAAAGAGAACTATAGCCCAATAGCTTTCATGAGTATGATGCCAAAATCCTAAACAAAATTGTAGCAAAATGATATCCAACAATGTATAACAAGGATAATATATGATAGCCAAGTGGATTTGTCCCAGGAACACAAAATTGGTTTAACATTTGAAAATCAATCAATATACTTCATCTTAATAAACTAAAAAAGAAAAAAAAACCGTTTAAACGCATGGAGAAAAACCATTTGGCAATTCTAATACCCATTCCTCATAAAACCTCTGAGCAAACTAGGAAAAGAAAGGAGAATCTTCAACCTGATAAAGGGCACCTGAGAAAAACCCATAGTTAACATCAAACCATATGATAAAAAAACTGAATGCCGTGTCCCTGAGATCCGCAACAAGCCAGAGATCTCGGTTCTCAGCATTTCTATTTAACGCTGAGCTGAAGCTTCTAGTCAGTGCAATGAGGCAGGAATAAAAGATCACTCTTTTCATGAGTGAAAAGAAAGAAATAAAACTGTCTTTAATCACTGATGAACTCATCTTTGTAGAAAATCGAATATAATCTATAAAAAAGCTACTGGAATTAATAAGTTCGTAAAAGTTTCAGTTTTACAAACAAAAAGCATACAAAATAAAATTCTAGTAATATATACCAGCAACATATAATAGGAAATTGAATTTTTTTTTAAAAGCATTTGATGGGTACCTGAGTGGCTCAGTCAGTTGAGTGTCCAACTTCAGCCCGGGTCATGATCTTGTGGTTCATGAGTTTGAGCCCCACATCAGGCTCTGTGCTGACAGCTCAAAGCCTGGAGTTTGCATCAGATTCTGTGTCTCCCTCTCTCTCTCTCTCTCTCTCTACCCTATCCTGCTCGTGCTCTGTGTCTCTCTCTCTCTCTCTCAAAAATAAAATAAAAACATTAAAAACAATTTTTAATAGTATTTGGCATTCAAAACACATCACATATTTAGAGATAGATTTAACAAAATACATGAAGCAACTGTATGTAAGAAATTACAAAGCATTGCTGAGAGAATATTAAAGAAATGTAAATAAATGCAGAAATATATCACTTATTTGGGTTGGAAGTACACAATATTATTAAGATGCCAATTCTCAAAATAATCTGCAAATACAACACTGTCCCAATAAAAATCACAGAAACTTTTATTGTAGATATTGCCAAGCTAATTATAAAATTTATATGAAAAATAAAAACCTAGAAAATCAAAGCAACTTTGAAAAAAAAAAAGAACCAAGTCTGAGAACTAACACTACTTGATTTCAAGACTCAGAATAACCAAGATAGTGTGTATCAGTCTTTGTGTAGACAAATACGTCGATGAAACAGAATAGAGAATGTAGAAAATGAAGAAATAGGCTCACACATATAGCATCACTGACTTTCAGCAAAGATTCAAAGGCTATTTAGTGGAGACCAAACGGTCTCTTCAACAAATGATGCTGGGAGAAGTAACTACTCATATACACAAGAAAACAAAAACCAGAACAACAAAAACACAAATAAAACTCCAATTCATTCCTTGTGTCTGTTGGAGGATATCATCAAGAAGACAAGACCACCCGCTACCCCATGAGCTGGACCCAGGCAATTGGAGACTCTTCCCCACTTACTCTGTCCTTGGAATGTGGGTTCTACTTTGTTTCTTCACTCCCAGAAGCTGCTCCAAGGATACAACATTAGATAGAAATGTGGTGTTGAGGCCATGTGGATTGGGTAGGAGACTAAACTTTTAAGATTCTGGTGGGTGAATGCAGAGATCTACCCATTTTGAGGCCACTCGTGACAAGCTTTGTATGTGAGTTTCCTTGCTTTTAAATGAAAGAAGTCTTTCTACAATATGCAAACCTTCTATTAACTTCCTTCCCTCCTGGGAAAATGTTGAACATTAAGATTCGAAGAAGAGAGGGCCTTTGAAACCAACATATATTGACTAAACATTACGTTCTTGGAATTTTGCAAGATGATTTAAAGGCATTGTATAATTTAATCTCCATTAATCTTCATTGAAACCTACAAATTATGTATTATCATTTCAGTTTTAGAAATGAAGAAACTAGCTTGTGAATTAAATATATTGCCTTTTTTTTCACGTACAACACTGTAAGAGCTCAAACTCAGATAAGTCTAATGCTGAAGAGAATGTTCTACTGTGTTTTCTGTTCTTCTTCCTCCCGGAACCACTGCCGAAGGCTCCCCTCCCTGAGTTATAACAGCCCTCTGACCTCCAAACCACAGTCCCAGGAACAGGAAGAAAAAGTGTTATTTGATTTGTGGTAAAGACAACATATCAGATTTGTTAAATTGCTTCTTCATTATTTAGCTCTCAGAAACACCATCTATTAATCACCTGAGAGTTAATCATACTAAATTTCATCCATTTAAAACAGAAGCCATTAGTCAGAGAGCCAACAGCAAAGACAGTGCATATGAAAAGCAATCATCATCTTGGATACGGGCCAACATTTTCCCAGCTGCCTGTGGGCTAATGACACGAAGCAAGAACACACTGGAAGGGCATGGCTAAGAGAAATCAGAAATTTCACTTTCCAAAGAAAACCAGACATAAAAGGAAAAATGGAATTTTGGTCAACTTTTTAAAAAAATGTTCTTCTTGGAATTTCTAATCACCTCTGAGTTTGCTGTGGCCCACCGAAGATTAAAAACGCATCAAAAGTGATCTACAAGTTATAAACAGATGCATTATCATGAAGAAGAAACTGTGGGTGATGAATATGAAGAAAATGAAAACACTTTGGAACTCTCAGAGAGAAGAAAACCCAATTTCCCTTTTATTCAGCAGCTTTATGAGGGCAACAACCATATTTGTAAGGAAATCGACATTGATAATTCTTAAAATTTTCATCCAACGTTATATGATGTGGTGCATCACTTCAAACCTCTCCCTTCGTCTGACTTCAAAAATCTAATTGATTGTGAAAGAGTTGAGAGTGCTTCTTCAGAATTACGTTAATAAGTAACGTTAATAAGTCAGTAAGTATACTTAGGCAACATACAATCTCATATGCACATTAGCGAACGTCATTCTTGGGTTCCGTGTTACCCAGTCGTAGTATGTGTGCTGGCGTGAAGGGCTCCAGAACTCCCTTCACCTGCCGGAAATCTTTTCCATGACATGTTCCCAAACCACGAGCTTGTTCTACCACTCAAGTAGCATGTTTAAAAGTATCTGTCATTTTCCCACCAATGTATCTCGGGAATAAATATGATTTATGCTTGGGTTTTCTCAAAGTACGATACTAGGACCAACTAATGCTGAATTGGGCGGCGAAGGGGGGGGGCGGGCATAGAATCCAGGGATTTGAATGTACAAAATTTTAGCAAGCTTCACAGATGATTCATCTGTACACCTGTCTGAGGACAAACAGCTGTTTACACCTTGGAGATCTTCATTTTCATCAATCATACTCAGTTGAGCTTGTGTGGCTTTTCTCGGGGTCTTTCCTCAAAAATGCTCTGAGTGATGTGGTCCAGCAATATTAAGCGGACCCCAGTAAAGGGAGAAAAGGAAACTACGAGATGTTTTCACTAATATCCAGCTTTTCTTAGTTATTCTTATCTGGTGTATCTAGAAAGGTTTCTGATTTAGCCTAATGCAGTTATATAATGAAAGAAAATGAAGGTTTAGGGGGACAAATATTTATTGAACTTTTATACAAGGTGCCAAAAATTTACACATTATCTTGTTTAATTTTATCAATAACTGTGTGCATGCTCTTTTCTTATTGTTTAGATGGGGAATCTGAAAGTCAGCTAGGTTACATAGTTTGCCTTAATTCATGTAGGACTTCAATTCAGCAATTTTTTTTGCTTTTAAAACTATTGTTTTCATTATTAAATTCTTCGGTCTCTGCAGGCATATCTTCTCACTATTTCATAAAGGTATAAGCCTTGCCCCTCAAGGAGGTATTGGAAGTATTCAGAATATCTGGACTTTGGTAACATCTCCATACATGCCCATCAATGGAAAGACATATAATGAGCAAAATTCCACATCAGCTTTGTCAGGTTGCCATTTGAATTTGTGGGCCGGGTTCTTGAGCGTGGTGATGCCATGCCAAATGAGGGCTCAGTGAGACAGGAGTTGGTAAATGAGACGAGCACTGGACTTGTAGCTTCATGTAAGTCCCAGGGCTACTGCTCTTGGGGAGGTTGGCAACAAAGCAGGTCAATGGTGGCTCTACCAGTCAGACCTCACCCTTTTTGCCTTAAAGAAGTTACATTAGAATGTAAGACCCCTCCAGGTGCCTGGATGGTTCAGTCGGTTAGGCTACCGACTTCGGCTCAGGTCATGATCTCACGGTTTGTGAGTTCGAGCACCGCGTCGGGCTTTGTGCTGACAGCTCAGAGCCTGGAGCCTGATTCAGATTCTGTCTCCCCCTCTCTCTGCCCTCTTCCTTGCTCACACTCTGTGTCTCTCTGTCTCTCAATAATAAATAAACGTAAAAAACAAAAAAAAAGAATGTAAGACCCCTCTTGTCCCAAATTGGTACCAATGGATTTGCTAACAACTTCCACATTATTTTTTTCTAGGTGCCACTTGTCTCCATTCTTAAGGTTTTCCGATGTCAGGAAGAAGGTAAACACCCAATAGTCCCCAGAGCTGCTACCAAAGAATCTTTTGAAGCAAGTTTATGACTTATTTATTGCTGACTCCCCAAAGCACAGCATGGAGTCTGGACCCTAATACGGACTGGCTCTACATGTGCTATCTTTCATTCATGCAGCAGATATTTATTCGGGACCTTGATATCAGGAGCTATGGTGGCACTGAGGGCACAGGGATAAATAGGCAAGACGGGGTCAAGGGAAGAATGCGCACACCTACATAATCCAGGTCATGATTAAAAGGATCAGTGGGGGCATTTGTGAACTATGAAGTGCCCATTGCCAGACCCACATCATCTGACTCTCCACTGGAGCAACTTAAATGGGGTAATCAAGTCAATTCTTGGACCAGGCTAGACTGGATTATAGGGCAGAAACTTGAAGATTAACTAGGAGTTTTCCAAGTGAAAAGAAGGGGATCGAAAAACAGTTGGAGACCACTGCCCTTGAGCCAGGAAATGTTGCTCAGAAATATTCTCCACCTGTTTTCCTTCCTCAAATTCCAGTTCAGGAAATACTCATCTCAAAGGTTAAGATGGAGGATGTGGTTCTCGCCTCTCAATTTTGACAACTTTTGACAACATTGACAATCACCAGATGCCTCTCTCTCTGGCCCGGACAGCTCAGTTTCTGGTTCCATGCGGAACTCTGCATCCTGCCTTGTTGCTGGAACCCCCTGTGATGCCTCCCACGTGACCTACCAGATGTGCTAATGCCGATTCCCTACCAGACAGGTGAAAGACAAGTCCAGAAAAGAACGGCAAAGAAAGCAGATGATGGCAGGCTCATTCTAGGGCCGAATCCCTGCTAGTGAGCAGATGGGAGTCACTTATCAGGAAAAAGATTTTAACTTCACCTATGGGAGTCCATAGAGGAGAAAAGCAAAATTAAATATGTTTTAGGTTGAGCCATTTTAATTTTTTTTAACGTTTATTTATTTTGAGACAGAGAGAGACAGAGCATGAACGGGAGAGGGGCAGAGAGAGAGGGAGGCACAGAACCGGAAGCAGGCTCCAGGCTCTGAGCCATCAGCCCAGAGCCCGACGCGGGGCTCGAATTCATGGAACGTGAGATCGTGACCTGAGCTGAAGTCGGACGCTCAACCGACTGAGCCACCCAGGCGCCCCAGGTTGAGCCATTTTAAAGTTTATTTATTTACTGAAGGGCGGGGGAGAGAATGCACACATGTACAAGGGGGGCAGAAGCAGGGAGGAAGGGAGAGAGAGAATCCCAAGCAGGCTCCATACTGCCAGTTCAGAGCCCAACAACACAGGGCTCAAACTCACCAACTTCGAGATCACGACCAGAGCTGAAATCAAGAGTCAGAGACTTAACCGATTCAACCACCCAAGCACCCCACTGTAGAGCCACTTTAAAGGGAGATCCAGGTCAAGTTCTAAAGAAGGGCAAATTGGGGGCACCTGGGTGGCTCAGTCAGTTAAACGTCAGACTTCAGTTCAGGTCATGATCTCACAGTTTGTGGGTTCGAGCCCTGAGATGGTCTCTGTGCTGACAGCTCAGAGCCTGGAGCCTGCTTCGGATTCTGTCTCCCTCTCTCTCTGACCCTACCCCACTCATTCTCTGTCTCTCTCTGTCTCTAAAAAATAAATAAGCATTAAAAAATAAATATAAAAAGGAAAGGCAAATTATATTAAGAGAGAAGGGAACAAGGGTGGGGAAAGAGAAATTTCACCAAGCATTCCTGTTCAGTGAAAGTAGCCCAAACAAAGCCTTGTTTCTATAAATAAATGCAAGTGTTTGAAATGTCATTTCAAGGAGAATAATTACAATGTAAACGAATTCTCTCTTGCACCCGCAAAGTTAAGCAGGTGTCCTTACAGACACATCCCTGTCTTCCAGAAGCAGTTGTGATCAGAAATCAAGTGAAGGAAATCTCTTAGAAGGGGAAATCCATTTTTGACGGCAGGCATGTTATTGATAACCACTGAGCCGCCAGGAAACAGATTCACAAGGCTGTCTTTCTCTCCTCTTTCCTCCCTAGACCAAACACCTCCTTCTCTCAGACGGTAGATTCCTCTTTTCAGCTGTATAAAGACAATACAAGTTTTGCAAGTATTCTTTGTACGTTCTTTCAAGTCTTGGGTCAGTCTCCTGGTCAACTAACAGACCCAATCTATCTCTGTTCAAATTCTGTTGTGTGTTTCAATCCTCCAAATCTTTGGCTCTTGCTGCAAGAAAGATTAGAATAAGTACCAGAAACGAGAGAGAAGTACTCTTCAAAAGAGTGAAAAGGAAGCCGGATTCTTACCCATAGATACCTTCTTTGATGAGAATGTTTAAGCTTTAGGACTGGAAGAATAGAATTAGAATGGAATTACACAAATCACTGCACCTTTGTTCTTTGCTGAAACCACTTGGTCTAGGTATCATTAACCATTCAAATGGCGGCCATATATATTAAACCCCTTCACTTTAAAAGAGAAAACCTGGACGTCACCAGTTGGATGTATTAAATATTTGAAAAGTCTCTGGGTGTAGACCAGCGTGGGATGATTTACACTGAGGCAGAGATAAAGTAACAAAGTAATAACTTCACCCAAAAATCTACTGTGGAAGGTCTTTCTTTAAGAAGTCATTGGCAGTCACCTTGCAGTAGAAGTGAAAACCCTCCGAATAACAGCCAAGAAAATGCCAAGGATGGAAAAGTAGTAGTACGTGAGAAGACGAGAAGAAAACGAGAAAAGAAGGACAGTGGGGACCACAAAAAAAGGAGAGAACAGACCGGGCACATGTTCTGAAGTTGCAGATGAAATGACAATAAAATGGCTACAGGACATGAAAGAACAGACTCCATCAACCACTTTGAAGAACCTTGGCTGCCTTCTGTGTGAATATCACCCTCTCCTCTTGGCGTGTCCTGAGGACATTTTGCCACCATTCTAGAAAAGGCTGAGTTTTACATCTGGGTTTACCCGCACAAAACTGAGGCATCATGAGAAGAAGAAAAAAAAATCGATTAACAAATTTAAATTGGCACAAGCCAGGGGTACCAGGGTGGCTTGGTCGGTTGAGCACCCAACTTTGGCTCAGGTCATGATCTCACAGTTGGTGAGTTCGAGCCCCACATCGGGCTCACTTCTGTCAGCGTAAAGCCCGCTTCAGATCTTCTGTCTCCCTCTCTCACTGCCCCTCCCCCACACACTGTTTTCTCTTTCTCTCTGTTTCACTCAAAAATAAACATTTAAAAATAATAATTTAAAAATAGATAGATAAATAAATTGGCACAAGCCAAATCTTGATCCAAGGTTCACCATAAAAACAATTCTCTCCTCACCCCATCCTCCCAAACACACTTCAGTTGTTAGTGGAAACCAACAAGCAGGAAAACAGAACATAGGGAGATGCCACTGAATGCTGAAGGTTAAAATATTCTAACATTGCTCTTTAGGGCTTCTGGACTTCTCCACAAGTCACCTGAGTTGTGCTATCTTGGGTCTGAACCAGGGAGATGTAATTTCCAATCTGTTGGTGCTATTGATCTAGCCACAGGCACTGGCTCTAAGCATCAAAGGCCCCTGCCTGAAAGCCTTATAAACTAGGAAGAAGAATCTAGAATGGGCAAAACCATGCCTTGTCTGGCAAGATGTTTAGCTCTCGACCGAAGCCTAGAGCAGTTTTCTAAACGACATGACATATATGGACTCCAATGCACACCACACACAGCCCTGACCTTGCCTTTGAGAAAAATACTGGTCAACAGGTACATCTATCTATAGAAATAGAGATATAAAATTAATTTCCTCACAGAGGCATTCATCCCATATTTATTGAGTTCTATGAGGCAAACACTGAGTCAGATTTATTAAAGTACACATTAAAAATACCTTTACTTTAGGGGCCCCTAGGTGGCTCAGTCAGTAAAGTGTCCCACTTCAGCTCAGGTCCTGATCTCGCAGTTCGTGAGTTCGAGCCCCACGTCGGGCTCAGTGCTGACTGCTCAGAGCCTGGAGCCTGCTTCAGATTCTGTGTCTCCCTCTCTCTCTCTGCTTCTCCTCCACTCATGCTCTCTTTCTCAAAATAAATAAACCTTAAAAAATTTTTTTAATTACCTTTATTTTCAAAGGATGACCAGCTAGGGAAAAAGTAATATTAGTACCTTCATTTTGTAAATAAATGTTCATCTGTTTAAAATGTGAGTAGTAAAACTGAAACTCGCATCTCCAGCTCTCTGACCATAAAAATCTACCATTTTGTTATTATTTTTACACTTCCCATTTTTCATGCATACAGTGGTCTGCACAACGTGTTCAGTCTTCCCAGTAATTAAATTTCTCAAGTCAACTTGCAATGCACATCTTTAATCTATGTATCGACCATTAATCCATAAAATGGTTCAATGTCGCGATTCTCAGCTCTGTGCAGAAAAAGGTAACTGATGCTTTAAGAGGCAGCATGATATTTAAAACAACAACAACAACAACAACAACAAAAGTGCTCTTTGGAGCTCACCAGATCTGGATTTGCGTCCATATTGGGCTGCTCCATAACTGAGCACTTTTCTTAGATGTGTGACTGGACTTCTCTGAGCCCAACTTTCCTCTTAGGTAAATGGGGCTCAAACTGCTCATTCTTCACTATGAATAGACACTCACATGGATATATAAAAATGTGTTAGCAACATTTTTGATGGGACTGTTTTTGTTGGGAGGTATTTCAATTCAGCCTGAAGAAATAAAACCGGGGGGGGGAAACAAACAAACAAACAAACAAACAAAAACAGGAAACAGAGGGTCTTTGCCCTTGAAGAGTATTCAGTTCTAGCCACTAGCACGACTTGGTGGCACATTTAATGTCCTCTGGCTCATTGGACTTTACACTTTGATTCCGGCCTGCATCATCCAAGATATACTGCTCTCCCTTCTCTGCACTTGCTCTCCTGCCTGGATTTAACACCTCATCGGTCTCAACCTGCAGGGTCAGCCAAATGTCTTCCTCTATCCTTGACTCTCTGGGCCTCACTCTTCCTGTCCTCCCTTAGAGTATAATTTGTGAGCCAACCCTGGCTATATCACTGGGTACTTCTTGCAGCTGAATTATAGCTGCAAGTTACATCTACTTGGACTTTATTCCTCACTAATAAACATTGCCAAAGGATTGAAATGCAAAATTGTATCCCATGTCTCCAAAGCCTTTCCAAAAATCAACTCCTTTGTTATTTTAATAAATAGCTAAAAACTCCAGCTCCTTGATGCATCTGCCTGTAAAGACAACAACAACAACAACAACAAATCAGTTTGGCGATGAAATACGCTTGTTTATTTGTTGGGCAGTCTGGCTTCATTTCCTCTGGGGATATTGATTCTAATATTCCCATGTTTTTACTAGTTACTACTGATCAAATGGAAAAAAAAAGCTTTTAACTAACAAGCAAATTTCTTATATAGTCTCTAATCATTGGTTAATACTTTCTCTCCAGTGAACCATATTAGAAATGTTATTTTATTTATAGTGGCATTTAGATATTCCTGATTACTTTAATGTTTGACACATAAAGATTTTTTTGGTCTAGTATAGCATCAAACATCTGGATGAAAGCTTAACATTTAAGTAATTTAGCTCCATATTTTCAATTATCCTCATGTTTGACATCTTATGGAGCAAACAACCAGATGTGTCACTGAAGATTTCACATTTTAACCAGATGTTCTAGTATCTACTAGACATTTTTCAAAAAAAAAAAATCTTTTTTTTTTAACTTTTGCTAATAAACAAGCTTTTCCCAGGCTTTTATGTTCGAATTGCTCTATTCTTTACTGAACAAAAAATCCAATGTCTTTGAAGCCAGTAAAAACAAAAGCAAAAACTAAACCTCATACTCTTCTCACTGTCCTTTCTTTTCCAATTGTGGTAATGATTCTATGATTCTCACCGATGATTCTTATATAATAACCAACTGATGAAAGTACCCTCTGTTGTATGTTGCAAAGAAATTGACTTGGAAGGCTGGCTGCCACATGAAAGTTTAGCCCATATCATTTCAGAACACATTTCCTTACAGTATTTATGGGGAAACTACTCAGTTCAAGGCACTGTGACAAAAATTGAAGAAACCTCTAGAATTACGTAGCCTCACTGAATTTAAAGACAGTCTTCTGTTCAATTGACAATCAAATGATTATCTTAGGATTGCGAACTTTAGTTTGCAAAGACTAAAACCGATTCATATTAACCCCCAAATAAGGATCTATTGGAAGGATTTACTGGAATGTCAAGGAAACAGACAGCGGGAATTTCCGCTGTGTCTAATGGGAACTGGAACCTTTCTGACCTCTCTTCTCTCTCTGAAGGTACAGGATTCCTGCTGCCTTCTGCTTCTCTTGGCACAACCGCTCTGATATCAGTGCTTCGGCACCACTCTTGCTAAGTCTATAAACCACCTCCCCTAACCTACCAATATCGGCAGCTTTCATTTATGTTTCCGTCAACTGTATCCATTTATTTCCATATGATATTGCAAGCCAGTGAATAGGTCCAATTCAATTTCTCAAGCGAGATTATCTGCAGGCTCAGTGCATGCTGTGGGTTAGCTCCACTCTCTGTCAGGTTTCCATCCTGGGGTAATCAGTCATGACCAGAAGGTTGGCTTTATGTGGTTCAAATGTAGCAGGCCTCCAAGAATATGTGGGGTCAAAGAAATTTCTAAGAAAAGGGCATGATTGGACAGTCAACAGTAGATAGGGTTTCCGCCCCCAGCCGACCCAGAGGGCAGATGCCCAGAATATTTTGATCAAGGGTGACCAACTTAAAAGCAACCTCAAAGATCAAATAGTTTAGTTTTCTGAATTGTTTGTCAACATTTTATCTTGGAAAGATAATTTTATCCAGTGCAAAGCTCTAGTCCACACAATTAATCACATGTCTAGTTATGGCCAAGATTGACTATTCCCTAAATTTTGTACTATTTTTGGACATACATAACCCGTATTAAACATCCCTGAAGTCAGGATAGAGAAAATATGAGTCTGTGGGACAAAGTGTTCCCCTCACCTCTGCCCTTCTAGAGTGCGACCTTGAGCAAGCCCGTTGCTTCTCTAAGTTTTACTTGCCTCAACCATCAACATTTATGTGTAATGGCTTGTTTATTTCGGCTACATTGAATGTCTCCCATGAAATCAGCTCCTTCAAAAGAGTGATGATAGGGGCGCCTGGGTGGCACAGTCGGTTAAGCGTCCGACTTCAGCCAGGTCACGATCTCGCGGTCCGTGAGTTCGAGCCCCGCGTCGGGCTCTGGGCTGATGGCTCGGAGCCTGGAGCCTGTTTCCAATTCTGTGTCTCCCTCTCTCTCTGCCCCTCCCCCGTTCATGCTCTGTCTCTCTCTGTCCCAAAAATAAATAAACGTTAAAAAAAAAATTAAAAAAAAAAAAAAGAGTGATGACAAAATATGATATATACCTTGTGTGTGTTCAAGAATATATTTTAAGGCATATCAGAAATGATTTCCTACCATATAAATGCCCTAGGCTAGCCACCTAACAGACAATGCCTATTGAAGAGTAGTCATGGGGCACCTGGGTGGCTCAGCCGGTTAAGTGTCCGACTTCAGCTCAGGTCATGATCCCGCAGTCCGTGGGTTTGATCCCCGTGTTGGGCTTCGTGCTGACAGCTTGAAGCCTGGAGCCTGCTTCGGATTCTGTGTCTCCCTCTCTCTCTGCTCCTCCTCTGCTCACACTGTGTCTCTCTCAAAAATAAATGAACATTAAAAAAAGAAAAAGAGTAGTCATTATTAGCTCCATTTGAGCAACAAGAAACTGGACTCAAAGAGGTCCCAGAAAAAAAAATACTCAACTATAAAATAGTGAAATACAAACTTAAATGCATTTTTGGCCAACTCCAAAGACTGATATTTTTCACCTGCCCTGTTGCCTCTTAAAACATCTTAAGTATGTCTTAACTTTCTTAATTCTGTACTGAGACAAGAATTAGTCTAATATCAGTTATGAGGCAAAAAAAAAAATTTACTTGCTAAAACTGTGAGTGAAAATAATCCCAGAGAATCAACCAAAACATGCTGTTTGTAAATGTTGATTGGATCTTTTCTATTAATTTATATGAGAACTTTTCCTTGTGCCAAAGGAGCCATATTTCATCTCCATTAAATACCTTTTCTTATTTATAAGATGTTAACTGAAATAGTAGAGCAAAATAAATTAAGAAATAAAATAATGTGCTCTTCGGCAGAACAAACCGGAAAGGGTAATAATCAAAGTATATACTTGGAGTCAGGACGTCTAATCATTTCGATTTGGAGTTTCAGCCATAAACGCATGATTAGGTGACAAATTGCTCTACACATCCTGAAGGTCATTCCTAAAAAAATAACTAAGGAAAGAGAGAAAGAGAGATAGAAAGGCCACTTACATTAAAGTAATCAGAGGGTGGCCATTTCTGAACCTGAGAATCTATAAATGGCTTTGCCAAACTGGAATTGAGGAGAACGGAACTCGAAAAGCTGAAGACAATAGGCTTTTCTTGTGGTTTTCTCCTAAGTTACATATGACAAGACCAAATGTGCTTTTCCTTCATTCCATTAGTGTTATAAAACTGGTGTTGGTCCCTTATGTCTGCATGTTTGGAATCCATGTGGAAAGCTTCACGACATAATCACAAGCAGATTAAAAAGTAACAAACAACTTTGTTTTCATTGTGAGTGTTGAGACATAATCTTTTTTGCAGTGTTAATGAGGGGATTTGGCACTTGAAGATGTTTTGAAAAATCATCCGTGACCAGTTACCTTCCAACAAGCCTGATCAAGCATGGTAAATATGCCTTGCAGAATACAGGGGTATGATGCTTAGCCCCAGGGAGGCTGAGGCTCGGAGAGCCTGTGGTGACTGAACAAAAGCCATGGTCTTATGCTGGAAATCAGAGCCAAGGGTGAAGGAAGACTGAGGCCTGAAATTTTGGAATGAATAATGATTTGAGGAGTTGGGCACACTGGCAACATAAGCAACAGACGTGACGTGTGGAGACAGTTCAGAACAAAGAACATAAATGGAAAGATAGAAATACAGTTGACCTGGGGCACCTGGATGGCTCAGTCGGTTAAGTGACTAATCCCTCCATCTTGGCTCAGGTCGAGATCTCATGGATCGTGGGATTGAGCCCCGCATTGAGCTCTGTATTGGAATTCCCTCTCTCCTTTCTCTGCCCCTTCCTGGTGATTAATCTCTCCCTGTCTCTCTCTCTCTCTCTCTGTCTCTCTCTTTCTCTCAAAATAAAGAAATAAGCTTTAAAAAAGAAGAAATACAGTTAACCCTTGAACAATGTGGGGGTTAGAGGCACTGACTTCCTGCCCACTTAAAAATCCCTGCGTAAATTTTGACTCCCCCCCAAAATTTAGGTAATAGCTTCCTGTTGATCGGAAGCCTTGTTGATAAAATAAACAGTTGATTAACACATACTTGTATGTTATATGCATCATACACTCTTTTCTTACAATAAGGTGAGCTGGAGAAAAGAAAATGCTGTTAAGAAAATCATAAGGGAGAGAAAATAGACTTACACACGGTACCGTGTTTATCAAAAAAAAAAGTCGTTGTAAAAGTGGACACACGCAATTCACACCCCTGTTCAAGGGCTAATTGTACGGTTTTCCTTTAACATCAGACTACGTAAGTGTGTGACACTTACAAGATGGGGGTAGCATTTAGGAATACTACAGGAAGAGATAAACTGTGAGGCAACATTTATTTCCCCAAATACATTATAAATGTTGAGAGCTAAAATACCACTTCGTTGCTTACATATGTCCTTGAAACTGCCAAGTGTGGGTAGTCAGCATTTTTTCATCGCTATTAGTAGCTCCTGGTTCTTAGTACTTTTCAGCAGCTTGCAAGGTTGGTATTATTATCTCCCTTTCTGAAGAAAGAAACAAAGCCCAGAAAATAGCCCACCGAATGGGGAAATTCAAGTTAGTTGGCTCTAAGCATGAAATGCTTTTATTTCTCCTAATAAGTGCGGTGAACTACCTTATGTCAGGCAATCACTGGAGAGTGGGCTCTTTTAACCAAACTTCATCCTGAATTCATGAAGTTAAGACTTTTGTGATCGTTTGAAGCGTTGTTGTTACCTAAGTCTCAGCGCGGTTCACTCACAAACTTCAATCGCATCTCCCATTCACAAACTTCAATCGCATCTCCCATTCAGAATTCCCGGATATGACTAGCCCTGTGGCTCTAGCAACTTGGCACGGACAGAAACAGTCTTCTCCTCCATACTCTTCGCCTTCTCATATCCCATCACCCTGGGACAGAGCGGAGGCGCACAGAGACAGCTGATAGATCCTTCCTCCGTGGACCATGGGCCTGGCACACTCCTGTCCTTCCTCCAATAACACAGACGTTCTCTTGAGGTGCATGAGCTTGTATTTATTGTCCCCTCCACGCACAGTCCAGTAGCAAGGAAGACCCAGTTGGAGCTCAGCTGTCCCCTCATGTACATCTCAGCTCCTTATTGCTGGTGTCATGCAGTCGGTGATGACAGCAGCAGAAGAGCTCAAGCCTCAAACCCAGTCTCTTCCCATAGCATACCAGGAACACACCAAGCAATGAGAGCATAGGATGGCCACCCCAACTCTCTCACCTTGCCACCCAGTCCCACCTTTCCTGCACACTCCAGGATCAGGCATTCTGATGATCTAATAGTTCAGAATATTCCAGTAAGAGGCTCACCAGAGCTTGTCATGTTTCCACCCCAAGACACTAATTCCCCCAAGAAGGGACACAAAAGGAGAAATGATACATGAATTTTAAACATTTGTTTACTGAGAACGGTTGTTTTACAAATGGTATTTTTTCAAAGCATATTTCAATGTTATGTGAAAAAAATAATAATTTACATATACAATGTCGTATCAAAGTATATGAGACTAGTGTGGGCCAGAGGAAGGGTCACTGGTGGTAGAAAGTGGGATTTATGTTGGCCCTTGAGGGTTAGGATGGTGGGTAGATAGGGAGAAAAAAGGAAGAAGGAATTGGTGAAGAGGGTTGGGTATTGAAGGGTAAATGCCTACTTCACTTATTCACTGGGGAAACAATAGATTACTCTAGCTAAAGAGTCTTTTGGAAGTTATTTTTAAGTCCTGGTCCTTATGAAAAACAGGCTAGGAAGATAAAAGTAAATAATACATTTCAGGAAGTTGTTCCCATTGATTTCCATTAAAGACTTAAAAACTGTCAGGCATTTCTGTATAGCATTTGACCTGTTCAAGGACAATTGTCAGCTATTACTTCTGAAGAGTTAATTAAAAAATAAAATTGAACTATTTGCACATTCATATTTTAATGGCACGCTATTGGTTAGAATTAACTTTATAATACAGTTGCCATGAATTATTTATTTCTAGGATCCTTTTCCCATGACTTTTAAATTCAAAGTACAACAAAAGTCAATGTGGATATAATTCCAACTGGTATGATAAAGTGGCTTTTTTTGATTAGAACATATAAAAACTTAAAAGATGATTTTATCCTGTCAGCAGCACTGACAAAAAAAATTTCTCAGCATCAAGGATCACGGGAAGAGGGACCACCGTCACTTCCAATGAAAATCAGAGTCCCGAAACATCATGGCTGACATCCCCCACATCAGTTATTGACAACGCACCTTTCCAGTCCCAAGCCAAAAACTTTGGAACTGCCTCTGGTTCCTTTCTTTTCCCCATATTCCAGATCTGTTTTATCTGCAAGCCCTCTCAGCTCTACCTTCAAAATATATCCAGTATCTTGTCACTTTTCACCACCGTGGACCAAGCTATCAGTCAACTTTAAATTAGCCTCCTTGCTTCCACCTCTGTCTCCCAGCATTCTTCCGGAACACAGCCCTTACAGTTATATTTTTATCTTAAGTCACTTCTCTCTTCTCAGAGTCCTCCTGGTTTCCCATCACACTCAGGGCGAAGATTGAGAGACCTTACATGCCTCTGTGTTACCTGCTCAGTCTGACTCCCCACAACACTCCTCCCGGCTCCAACATATCTCGGACTTCATCGCCTCCAGCCCTCCAGCTCAGACCCTGCTCCAGCAATGCTGGCCTCTCAAAAGCAAACCTCTGCCTTAGGTACTGTGTACCAGTTGAGCCCTCTGTCTGGAATATCCTCCTTCCGGTATTTACCCAGCTCAGTTCCTGAAGGTATCTGCTCAGATGTCATCTACTAGGTGAAGTTTTCCCTGACCACTGTGTCCAAATTCTCTCTGCCCTGACACTCCTCTGAGCATCCTTACTCTGCGTGTCGGTTGCATTGTAGCCTCTAGTTGTGCACCCCCTCCCTTAATACAGCTATGTTTTGGTCATGTGACTTGCAATGCCACCCACTGTGGATTGGGTGTACCCTTCTCATCCCCAGTGATTGTAGGCTTGCCCAAGGGGCTTGATTTAGCCAATGGATTCTGGGCCCAGCCTAGAGTTGGGTGAGTTCTTGCTGAGTTCCCATTCACTTTCTTATGTTCCCATCATTCTCCATGAGTAGAAGGTGCCCTGGAAAACTGCTAGTACAAGGGGGAGGAGACATGTGGTTGGGGCAAATCTAAACCTATAAATCGACCCGAAGTCACTCATTACAGCCAACTACAGTCCTGTGAGCAAAAGAAATCAGTTGGTTGTCGTAAGCTACACAATTTGAAGAGAACTATGCAGGCTTATCATAGTGGGGACAGTGGACCTTCCTGGTTTGTTTATTCCAGAAGACTTAATCTGTAACATGCTATATATAGTTACCTCTTTTTATTTTCTTTCTTCACTGCTAGCTTACTGCTTTTTTGCTAACACCTATGATAGTACCTAGGATGTAATAGACGCTAAATGAATATCTGTCAAATAAATGATTAAATGAATGGATTCAAGAATAAGACTGTGCCTTTTTGAGACCACCAGGGGAATCTCAATAACTTCACCACTTTGGGACTCTGAAAACAACTACTGCATATGTGAGATTTTTTATTACCAAGTAATATGGACGAGGGGTGTCCTGACAGTGTCCGTGTACTTTCTCCATCCCCAAAGCCCACCTGTTCAGAGGAAATCCAATCCCGCAGCTTCAAGGGCCCTAAAGTTTAGAGAATAAATCATTGGCACCATTTTTTTTTTCTTATTACTAACTACTGTGGCCAAAAGACAGTCCAATGCAATCTTCAAAACCCACACGGATGGAGGGATTATGAGAGTGCTGTGAAGTTCTGGGGTCAAGTGGCGGTGAGGTTAGCCTGGGGTCAGATATAATAAGGGCTGGGAATGTGATCCAGGCACACACAACAAAGCTGAAAAGGCCTGTTTTTAGTGGGGCCACCTGGATGGCTCAGTCAGTTAAGTGTCTGACTTCATCTCAGGTCATGATTTCATGGTTTGCGAGTTCAAGCCATGTATCAGGTTCTCTGCTGTCAGTGCAGAGCCTGCTTTCTATCCTCTGTCCCCCCTCTCTCTGCCCCTCCCCCATTTGCTCTCTCTCTCTCTCTCAAAAAAAAAAAAGTCTGTTTTTAGTATCACAGCTTAAACGAAGGGACAATTAGTACTTAAGTTATCTGGATCAAAATGGTAATAAGATGGCTTATTTAAGATGGCCCGGTGGCAGTGACCTTGCCCTAGAAAAAATGGAGACCCAGAAGAGAATGTAACCCATGGTCACCCTGCCAGCCGGTGGCAGAGATGAACTTGAATCTACTCTCCTGTGACTCCAGTTCCAGTTTTCCAGCACAAAAGAAAGATCATTCAGGGGTGCCTAGGTGGCTCAGTCAGTTAAGCGTCCGACTTCGGCTCAGGTCATGATCTCACAGTTCATGGGTTCAAGCCCCACGTCGGGCTCTGTGCTGACAGCTCAGAGCCTGGAGCCTGCTTCGGATTCTGTGTCTCCCTCTCTCTCTGCCACTCCCCAGCTCGCACTTTGTCTCTCTCTCTCTCAAAAATAAATAAACATTGGGGCGCCTGGGTGGCGCAGTCGGTTAAGCGTCCGACTTCAGCCAGGTCACGATCTTGCGGTCTGTGAGTTCGAGCCCCGCGTCAGGCTCTGGGCTGATGGCTCAGAGCCTGGAGCCTGCTTCCGATTCTGTGTCTCCCTCTCTCTCTGCCCCTCCCCCGTTCATGCTCTGTCTCTCTCTGTCCCCCAAAAAAATAAACGTTGAAGTAAAAAATAAATAAATAAATAAATAAATAAATAAACATTAAAAAAAAAAAAGAAAGAAAGATTATTCAGAGGCTCCTCTCTACTGGTATCCACCTTCTCCCAGCTCTGCAGTCATGGCTTTGTACTCTTCCTATCTGTTCTGGCTCTGACCTGCCATACTAATTTTTATTCATGCTTCAGCTCGATACATAACATTATCTGAACATCCTCAACATGGCATGGGGTTGGCATGGCATATATTATTATATTATTCTATATTATTCTCTTCTATTTGCAACAATCCAGGAACATTAGATATCATTACTTTATTTTGCAGATGAAGATTCTGATGGTCAGAAAGATTAAGTGAACAAGCCGAGGGGACATAGCTAATAGAGAGTAGAGCCTGGATTCCAGCCCAGCTCTGCTTGATACCTTATTTTATGATCATTTTGCTAATCTATGCGGCCACTCTGCTGGCATGCTTCAGAATGTCCTGCCTTCCATGCCTGCCTAGCTTTCTCCACTGCTTACGCTTATGACATCCACGTACTATGCTTCCTTGTGTAGAACTCTCTGAACCAGGTCTGAGTACTCAGCCCATAACCAGCTGGATTATCCCGAGACCATCTGTGGAGAGAAAGGAATTTGTGTTAGCTCCTGTTTCTGGTCATCAGTGCATAACCTTATTTTAGAGTGGACACCCCAGCTTCTTGTAGAACTTGGGGCCCCACAAGTTCCTTTTAGTCCTATATTCATTCACGGATTCTTTTGCTGGAATGCTCTGCATCCTTCTGATTTACTGAGGACCCCTGGGTCCACTGTTGCTTAAACTTGTCATGCCCTATGCACACTTAGCATCTTTGCTTAGTTTCTTTGAAGGTTTTATGTAGGGAAATGTCTATTTTCCAAGATTTCCAAGATGGCGGTAACAGTTACAGGAAAAAAAAAAAAATCCTGCCAGCAGAGGGAGGCCAAGGCGGGGGTAGGGAAGGATTTGCAGCAAATGTAATCAATAGAGGGGTGCGTTGTGTGAAGATAATTGATAATCATAATAATACTGACTTAAAATCAGCCTGCTTTTTATTATCACCATGCTTCATCGATTATGAACAATGTCAAGGATAAAATATCCCTCCCTGAAGAAAATATTTTCTTAGTGTAAGTTCTAAAACGTTGTGTTGGTTACTGCTAAGTTTCGATCTTACGTATGTATGTATCAAATGAGCAAATTGTTATTATTTACCTCTTAATAAATATTGTATTCTACATGGGAGGTTCCCCTTAGACAGCCAGCACCTGTCACACAAGTACTCAGCTGCAGGCATGTTTTGTTTGGTTGTTTGTCTGTCTGTTTGTTTTTTGATAGCAAGTTCGTAAAAGTTGGGAGTTATGTGAACTCCCTCTGCACACCATTTACTCAGGATTCAGTTGACATCTCCATACCTGTAACCACTGCCTGTTCTTGTGTTTAAACAGTTCAGTCCAATAAGCCAGTTAGCCCAGGAACTATAAAGAGGAAGAGAGAGAACTTAGGTGACTAATTTTGTCATTCTTAGCGACCATTTCATTTTTTTTTAATTTAATTATTTTCAGAGAGACAGAGACAGCAGAGAGAAGGAGGGGGGGAAGCGGCAGAGACAGAGGGAGAGAACGAAGGCCGAACAGGCTTGATGGGGGGCTCAAACTCACGCATGTGAGATCATGACCCGAGCGGAAACCAAGAGTCCGACGCTTAACTGACTAAACCACCCAGGCGCCCCATCTTAGTGACCATTTTAAACTTCTATGTCTGTTTAAAATGGAAACCAATTTGACAATAAACTTCATATATTGAAAAAAAATTAAAAAAATAAACATTAAAAAAATTAAAACAGAAAAAAATAAAAATAAAAATAAAATAACCTATAAATAAATAAATAAATAAATAAAATGTACAACAGTCAAGCAAGCAGAACGCAAACTGGGACGTATAAGTGGAAAATTTAATTCTCCATGCAATACTTTTCTTGAATGTTCTCGTTCAGTGTACTCTTTCTTCAAAGTCATTAGTTGTTTGGGGCGCCGGGGTGGCTCAGTCCATTGAGTGTCCAACCTCGGCTCAGGTCATGATCTCACGGTTCGTGAGTTCGAGCTCCAAATCCGTCTCACTGCTATCAGTTCAGATCCTGCTTTGGATCCTCTGTCCTCCTCTCTCTCTGCCACTCCCCCTTCCTCTCTCTCTCTCTCTCTCTTTCTCAAAAAAAAACCAGTTAATAAAACAAAGTTATTAGTTGTTTTAAGGTAAAATGATGAATCAAAAAATTACCTTTACTGGTAACTAAATAATTATTACTGAAAATGCTGCTGTTGTGCAGGAGATGAAGGGTGTTAAATAGGACCCTGTGCGGGTGTTGACTATGTCAGCTAGGGTGCTAAGGGTGCAGTCCTCAGCAGGATGGCTTTTCTCATGCATCTCCCGAGGGGGGTCTGAGCCTCCCCCCCTTTGCCACCAGTCATTCTGGCTCATTTAGTTCACATCCTTTCTACCACAAAGAGCCAAACCTTGTTCAGCACGAAGACAATTTCCCACGCAGGGGTTCTCAACAAGCAGAGGGAAAAGAAGCCAACGTGTGTTCACAAATCCAATGGGTACCACTGCTTTAGGAAGTTGCAAGATAAAAGGCAGAAAGCCCAAAGAGACTGTTGGACATAAATGCCTCTTAGAGACTACTGTGATTTTACAGATAATATCTTTACAAGTGTTAATTAAGCCATGACATTCCAGCGAAGGCAATAGAAATAATTATCATCAGCTTCACGCTAAAGTGAAATCATCGAAGGCCACAGATAGGTTTGGTCTCATCCACCTTCATGATCAAGGTCCCTTTAGAGCATGAGCGGTGGAAAGACGGTGGTGTTGAGGGCCACACACTAAGACCAAAACTAAGATGCAAATCCAGACTCTGCTCTTACTTGCTCGGTGAAGTTAAGTTTTTCCTTGTTTGCCGATTACAATATCTTTATTTTTTTTTTCAAAAATGGAAAGAGCTGCATCATACACAGGCTGCTTGAAAGGATTAAACCATAAAAGATAACATGCCTAACATGATCCACAAGGCCAGCAAATCTTACTTTACTTTCAAAGTGCCTTGAAACTTTCCCTTTGAGTTTTTCTCTACAGATACATCTGAAGATATGAAAAGAGGAAAATAAGGGTTTGAATCCGTATTTGGAAATTTATGGAGGCATGAGATATGTTGCATTTTCTCTTCATTAATTTAGCCTGGCATATTTCTTCTGTGTTTGTTCAGTGAGAACAGACACATACCTGGGAAATTGTTCACCAAGGACTGAATTTATTTGTGAGAACTACATTCATGCACTGACAAAAGAAAAACAAAACAACACAAAACAACCTAAACTGCCATGTTCACATCAATCCAACTCCATAGGGTGGCAGAATTTTATGATGGTACGCAAAGACTTAGGCAGATATGCTCATGATTCATTTATTTGGAAATTAATTAAGTGTGATGCCAAACACAAGTCTCAACGTATTGTTCCAGGCTAGAAAGGATGCTGCTATCAGCATTTAAAGAGGCTGTGTTCTCCATACAACCTCCAAAACCAGCAATGCTCAATCTAGACTTATCTATTAAAACTACCTGCTAAGCTTATAAAAATATTGATAGCTGGAGGCACCCGGGTGGCTCAGCCGGTTAAGCGTCCGACTTGGGCTCAGGTCATGATCTCAACATTGTGGGTTTGAGCCCCGAGTGGGGCTTTGTGCTGATGGCTCAGAGCCTGGAGGCTGCTTTGGATTCTGTGCCTTCCTCTCTCTCTGCTCCTCCCCTGTTCACACTCTGTCTCTGTCTCTCTCTCAAAAATAAATAAACATAAACAAAATTTTTTAAAATATTGACAGTTGAGTTGAATCATAGGCTTCTATAAATTAAAATCCCCATGCCTCGAATCCAAAAAATTACATCTATGTTTTCTAAAAACACGGACTTTAGTACTACTTGCCTAATCACATAAACACAATGGTATTGAGTGGCCCCGCACACCTTTGTTCCACTTTTAAGCGCATACATGCCTTGCTTCACTTGAAACATAATTTAAAGCAACCTTAAAGAAACATGAAAAACTGGAATAAAAGGTCAAGGACAGGGAGAAAGTTCAAACAAATATGTGAATTAATGTTAAATCAAACAATATATTAAGTGTTTCCTGGAAGCGGAAGCACAAAGGTTAATGACAATGTTCCCCAAACTTGATCGTTTTTGCCCAAGATGGTCTATAAATATCATCTACATTAGAATCACAGAAGGGTGTGTGTGTGTGTGTGTGTGTGTGTGTATAAACTGAAAAGCTAATTCTAAAATTAAAATGGAAAGGCAGAGTCTCAATAATACCCAAGTTACTCATAAAGAAGAACTGGTCAAGAGGACATTCTCCCCTGGATATCAAGACTTAAAATAGTGCAGTATTGGAACAGAATATACTGCACTGGAGATAAGCACAGGAATTCACGTTCATTTGATGTTTTAAAAATATGGCGTTATGGAACAGTGGTGAAAGCTTTGAGGAGAAGTAACATAGCTTCTAGAGCTAAAACATATTGTAAGAGACTGTTTTCATAACTTTGAGATAGAGGAATACTTTTTTAATCAGGAAATAAATGGAATGCAATCATCTTAAATCTTGATCAATTGGGCAATATTAAAACTATAAACTTCCTTTCATCAAAAGAAACTATTAAAAGATGAAAAACCGGGGCGCCTGGGTGGCTCAGTCGGTTGAGCGTCCGACTTCGGCTCAGATCACGACCTCACGGTTCATGAGTTCGAGCCCCGTGTCGGGCTCTGGGCTGATGGCTCAGAGCCTGGAGCCTGCTTCCGATTCTGTGTCTCCCTCTCTCTCTGCCCCTCCCCCGTTCATGCTCTGTCTCTCTCTGTCCCAAAAATAAATAAACGCTAAAAAAATTTTTTTTAAATAAAAGATGAAAAACCAATGGGAAAAGTGGAATACAGTATTTGTCATTATATATAACTAACAAATAACTGGCACACTCCAAACCTAGAAATAAAACAACAATCCAGGTGAAAAGTAGGCAAGAAATCTGAATACAGACTTCACAGAAGAGAATGTCCAAATGACGTAAAACATGAAAAGATGATCCATATCATTACCTATCAGAAAAATGCAAATTACAACTATACACCCATCGAAATGACTAAAAGTCGAAGGTCTGATAATATCAAGGGTTATAAAGAAGATGGAATAAAAAGAACTCCCCGACATTGATAGTAGAAATTCCAGTTGATTTAATCACTTTGGAAACCTGCATTGTCTTGTAACACTGAAGGTAGATATATCAAAGTCTAATCATTCTCCTAAATATGAACCTATGGAGACACGTATGTGGGATCCAGAAGTACAGGTGAATGTTCATGACAGCATTACTTGAAGTATCAGCAGCTAGTAACAATCCACATCTCTATCTGTTTTAGAGTGGGTAAAATATCGCACTATAACCATGTAATGAAGGGATTGACCAACTTTTCCTATAAAGGAATAGATGCCCGGTATTTTCAGCTTTCTGAGCTACCTGATCTCTATCAAAAGTAGTCATATTAAGCCAGAAGCTCTGACATTTTAGCACAGAAGCAGCCGTAAACAATACCTAAATGAAAGAAAAAAACACAGTTGTGTTCCAATAACACTTCATTTACAGAAACAAGTAACCTGGTAGCTTTGACCCACAGGTCATAGCGCTCTCTGGTGTAGCTGACAGCAGTGAAAGCAAGTTGTTGCTATATAAAAACAGAAGGAGCATGAGCGCTGACAGTGTTTTATCTTCTGACTGATGGATCTTTAATCGGGTATTTATATTATAACAAGTTACTAAGCTGTATATTTATTTTATGCACGTCTATATTTGTATTATACTTAACATTTTTAAATTTTCCATTAATTCTGGCTACAAATGTCCTGCCTTCCCTTCTAATCTGAGCATATACCATTGAAAGATAGGGTTTTTTTTTTCCTTTAAAGACTGAAGTAGTTTTTTTTTTTTAAGAGAGAGAGAGAGCAGGAGCTGGGGAGGAGTAGAAGGAGAGGGAGAAGGAGTGAGAGAATAAAGTTGGGCTAAGTAAGATAGCCAACTAATTCAGTCGGAAATTAATTTCATTGACAAGACAAGACAAGATGAGAAAGAAAAGAAAGAGAAAAGAAAACAAGAGAAAAGAAAGAAAAGAAAAGAAAAGAAAAGAAAAGAAAAGAAAAGAAAAGAAAATTTTAAAAAGAGTGATTACACATTTAAAAATCTCCAAAAGTTAGGGGCACTTGGGTGGCTCAGTTGGTTAAGTGTCTGGCTCTTGATTTCAGCTCAGGTCACGACCTCATGGTTCATGAAATTGAGCCCTACATCAGGTTCTGCACTATCAGCATGGAGCCTGCTTGGGATTTTTTTCTCCCTCTCTCTCTTCCCCTCTCCCATTCTCTCTCTCTCTCTCTCCCTCTCTCTCTCAATAAATAAATAAACTTAAAAAAATAATTTAAAAAACATAAATGACAGATGTGATCCAACAGAAGGTAAATAAAAAGGAAGCTTCCACTCTTCAAATACTTATTGAATATAGAAAATAGATATTGAATATCTGCTATCAGGCACTGTTTTAAGTGCTAGAAATTTAACCATGAAAAAAACAGAGAAGTCTACTACTACTGACCTATAGTGAGGGAGAAAATCAAGACAGAAGGAAGGAAATTGAAAATAAACATTTCATGTAGCAGGAAGAGCCATGAAGAGAAATGACATAAAAAAAAAAAAAAAAAGGTGACGAGAGAAAAGAGAGTAGTCATTAGATAAGACTTTAAGAAAAGATCCCACTGAGATGATGATGTGAGATGTGACCAAAACAAAGGTAGAAAGCCAGCCAAAGAAAAGTCTGGAAAAGCATGACCCAAACAGAAATCTTCAGAAGATGATGTAAAATCTGGAGTGTATAAATAGTGATTTCGAGTACCATGCAAAATACTATCAGAAAACTCAAAAGATCAAAAATATGAAAAGGAAGATACAAAACCAAAGTGTAGATCAAGAGATTTTACATCTGCTTAATAAGAATTCCAGAAGTAGGTAATGAAGGTAATGACAGAAAATCAATATTCAAAATGGGTTTTTGACTGAGAACCTTCTGGAATTTACAAGAGTCACGGGGCTTCGACTGAAAGAACACGCTGAGTATTAAAGAGGATAAATCTAAATAAGCCTAAAATAAACACATCTGAATAAAATTGCAGAATATCAATGATACAAAAAGAAGCCCCTACAAAATCAAACAAAAACGAAAAAAATACCTACTGTTCTATGGAGAAAAGACAGGTTACTTACCAGTGAATGATAATTAGAATATGCATCATCAAGACAGTAGCTGTCTTATCACCAACAGTAAATGCCAGGAGGAAACGGAACAGTTGAGCCAAAGTGCTCAAACAACTGTCAGCACAGAATTCTCTGTCAAGGCAAACCGTTGTTCAAATGTCAGGCCAAAATCAAAACGATTTCAGACATAAAATACCAAGTGTATACCTACAGACTTCCTACTAAAAGAATGAGTACCAAATGAAAATTAGGAGTAAGCAAATTTAGTCCAGAGGGTGAGGTTGGTGAAAGAGGGAGGGAGAGACAATCCCTGTTAAAAGTAGATCTTCTGGGGCACCTGGGTGACTCACTTGTTTGGGCACCTAACTCTTGGTTTCAGCTTGGGTCATTATTCAAGTGTCGTAGGATCGAGCCCCACATTGGGCTGCACACTGAGCATGGAACCTGCTTTAGATGTTCTCTCTCCCTCTTTCTGCCCCTCTCCCCCCACTCATGTTCTCTCTCTCTAAAATTAAAAGAAAAAGTAACTCTTCTGAACAAAAGATGGAATCAAAAGCACAAAGAAGAGGAATAGCTACGTAAATGACCAAAAGGATTTTTTAAAATAAACAAATAGAGTTTTTAGAAATTGAAAACACCACCAGCAATATCATAAGGCCAGTGGATATACTAAACAACAGATTATACATAACTGAACGGAGAGCTAGCCAACCGTAAAAATATCTGAATAGGGGCGCCTGGGTGGCGCAGTCGGTTAAGCATCCGAATTCAGCCAGGTCACCATCTCGCGGTCCGTGAGTTCGAGCCCCGCGTCAGGCTCTGGGCTGATGGCTCAGAGCCTGGAGCCTGTTTCCGATTCTGTGTCTCCCTCTCTCTCTGCCCCTCCCCCGTTCATGCTCTGTCTCTCTCTGTCCCAAAAATAAATAAACGTTGGAAAAAAAAATTTAAAAAAATATCTGAATAAATACTCAGAGCACAAAATAGAAACAAAAGGTGAAAGTAAAACATAGATAAGTGGAAGAAAAAGAGAGAGAGTCTAATGTGCATTTACTCAGATTTCCAGAAGGAAAAAGTAAAGAGAAAAAAAACAAAAAAATAGAAAGGATCAAAATGATATTATAATGATGAGGAATTTTTGAGAAATTCTGAAGGAAATGACTCATAAAATTCAGGTAATCGAACATATTCTAAATTCTATGATGACAGGGAAATTCACATTTATTTAAAAAGCCAGAAATAGGAGAAAGAATAATGACAGAAACAGACTTAACTAGAGCAGCAAAGACTGTCAGGAAATGGGGGAAGAAATATCATCAAAGAGACGGGATAAAATAACTGTCAACTTAGAACAGTATGCCTAGTGAAGCAACCCTTTGTGAATGAAGGGAAAACAGTGACATATTGAGGAAAAGTAAAACCACACCAAAATAACCAAAAACAACAAAAAAAAACAAGAACAGGGGAGCCTGGGTGGCTCAGTCGGGTAAGCGTCTGACATCAGCTCAGGTCACCATCTCACGGTTTGTGGGTTCGAGCCCCGCGTCAGGCTCTGTGCTGACAGCTCAGAGCCTGGAACCTGCTTCCAATTCTGTGTCTCCCTCTTTCTCTGACCCTCTCCCACTTGCGTGTGCTCTGTCTCTCAAAAATAAATAAACATTAAAAGAAAAAATAAAAGAACAAAACAAATCATACACACAAATAAATAAAATACAAGAAAGGGTCTATCGCCAATAACTGGAAGTGTCTGCTATAGACTGAATTGGGTCCCCCCAAAATTCATATACTGAAGCCCTAGTCCCCAATGTAACTGAAAAACTAGCCCTCGTTTACAAATGGAGACTTCAGAGAGAGAACATGCACAAAGCAATGGGACTGGCCAACGGGAAGCCAGGACTGTAAACAGAGAAGCCTCTGGATCCCAAGTCTGCACTATTCACACCACATGATGCTGAAAGTAAAAATGAGAGAGAGCAGGCACGGAAAACTGGGAATAAAATACTACAACACAAGGGAAAGAAGCATGGAAAATTCAACAACACTCCACAGACCAACTGTAACCAGCAGGCATACCCAGAACTCTCAACCCCACAGAATGCTCATTGTTCACAAGTGCACGTGAACCATTTCCTGGGATAGGCCATATGAGAGGCCACGACACAACTCTGAATAAAATTGAAAAGAACTGAAATCATACAAAGTATCTTTGCCGATCACAGGGCCTTGAAACTAGAAGTCAAGAGCTAACAGAAAACTCACGCATCCGCAAATGTCTGGAAAATAATTACCACAGTCTTAACTGATGAGTAAAGAAGACATTAGAATGAAAATTAGAAAATATCTCTGCAATAATTAAAATGAAAACACAATATACCAAAATTGGTCGGGTGCAGTGAAAGCAAGGCTAAGAGGAAATTTATGGCTATGAACACGTCCATTAAAAGAGAAAGAAGATCAGGGCGCCTGGGTGGCTCCGTCAGGTAAGCATCCAACTCTTGATTGTGTCTCAGGTCATGATCTCATGGTTCGTGAGTTCGAGCCCTGTGTTGGGCTCTGTACTGTGTTAGCATGGAGCCAGCTTGGAATTCTCTCTTCCTCTCTCTTTGCCCCTACCCCACTCATGCTCTCGCTCTCTCTTAAAATAAATAAAGGTAAAAAAGATTTAAAAAAAGAAAAGAGAGCTCAAAACAGCAACTTTAAGAGCTAGAAAAATAAGAACAGGGCAAGCCCCCAGTGCTATGTATAGTCTGAATATTTGTGTTTCACCTACATTCACATGTTGGACCCCTAACACCCAATGGGATGGTGTTAGGAGGTAGGCCTTTGGAGGTGATTAGGTTATAAGGGTGACACCCTCATGAATACCATGAGTACCCTTTAGTGACCCATGAAAGAGGCCTGGGGAAGCTCCCTGGTTCCTTCTGCCAGTTGACGATACAATAAGAAGTGTGCGGACTGGACGAACGCCCTCACCTGACCTGCAAGAAATAAATGTTCTTTTCTTCAGAAGCCACCTGCTCTGTGGTATTTTTGTTTTAGCAGCCTAAACGATATGACAGCCAGAATATGTCAAAGGCCTTAATACAGACCCAGAAGTTTTACTCACTGCTCGAAATGTGAATATTTACGTTCTTGTTATTGCTTATTTGTGTTTTCTTTATATATATTCTTTTCAGTAAAATAAATAAATTTTTAAAATCTTGCAAAAAGAGAAAGAGAGGGAGAGGGAGAGAACAAACTAAACCCAAAGCTAGCAGAAGAAAGCAAATAATAAAGACTGGAGCAGAGATGAATAACACAGAGGATGGAAAAACTATTAGGAAGTCAACAAAACCAATAATCAGTTCTTCAAAAATATCGACCAAATGGACAAACCTTTATCTAGCTAGACTACGAGCAAAGGAGAAAAGAAGCAAATAACTCAACTCACAAGTGAAAATGGAGATATTATATCAATGTCGCAGAAATAAAAAGTATTATAAGTATATAAGTATTGTAAGTATATACTATGGACAATCGTCCATCAAGAAATTGGATAACTGAGGTGAAAATGGACAAATTCCTAGAAACGCACAGCCCGCCAAGACTGAATCATGAAGAAACAGAAAATCTGAATAGGACGATACTAGTAAGAAGATTGAATCCTAACCAAAAAATCTCTCAAGGAGGAAAAGCCAAATGGCTTCAGTGGTAGATGCTACCAAATATTTAATGAAGAATTAATGCCAGTCCCTCTCAACTTCTTCCGAAAACACTGAAGAAGAGGGAGCACTTTCCAAGAGATTCTATGAGGACAGTGTTACCCTGATACCAAATGAGACCAGGACACAAGAAAAAAGAAGCCACGCCCTATTACCCCTTAAAAATATGATTCATGATTTTTTTTTTTGCATCATCGCAAAATATTACCCAACCAAATCCCTCAGTATTTTGAAAGGAAAATATACCACAACCCAGTGGAATTTATTCCAGAAATGTAGGGACGGTTCAATAGAAAAAAATCAGTCAATGTATATCACATGAACATATGAAAAAAAACAAAGCATCACAACTGATTCAGGAAAGAAAAGTATTTGGCAAAATCCAACACCCTTGCCTAATAACAACACTGAAGAACCTAGGAATAGGAGGAAATACCTCAACACATTAAAGACCGTATATGAAAAAACGACATTATTATACTGAATGTCTGAAATATTTCCTCTAGGATGAAACAAGATGAGGAATGCCACTTTTTCCACTTCTGTTCCACACAGTACAGGATAGCCTAGCCAGAGAAAGCTGGCAAGAAAAAGAAATAAAAGGTATTTAAAATTGTATATTAAAAAATAAATAAAATAAAATAAAATAAAATAAAATAATAAAATAAAATAAAATAAAATTGGTAAGAAGGCAGCAAAATTATCTCTATTGAAAGATGACATCATAATCATATTGTGTAGAAAACCTTAAACCCCAAAATTCAACACACACACGCGCACGCACCCAATTGGAACTAATGAATGATTAGTTACATTTCCATAGGCTAAAATGAACAAACTAACAGGACAATAAGAAAACAATTCCATATACTATGTAGTCAGAAAGAATAAAACACTTGGAAATAAACCTGACTACAGAGATGAAACATTATATAATGAAAACCACGAAATATCACTGAAAGAAATTAAAGAGGCTCAAATAAACGGAAAGGCGTATTGTGTTCATGGATCTCACTTAATAGAGCTAAGATGTTAATACAACACAAAGACATCTTCAAATTTAATGTAATCCCTATCAAAATTCCAATGATGTTTTTTGCAGACACAGAAAAAAAATCCATCAAAAATTCATCTGAGATCTCAAGGGACTCCCTCTGAATAGGCAACCGATCTTGAAAAAGAAAAACAGTTGGAGGCCTCGCATTTCCTGATTTCAAAATTTACTACAAAGCTACAGCAATCGAGAATGTGTTACTGACATAAAGACAGACATATAAGACCAATGGAATGAAATAGGGAGCCCAGAAATAAACCCTCCGCTATGGTTGAAACGTTTTTGACAAGGATTCCAACACAACTCAATGCAAAGCGACTTTCCAGTAAATGGTGCTGGAAAAACTGGATATTCACAAACAAAAGAATGAACTTGATCCCTCACCTTACAAGGGATAAAAAAAACTAGCCAAAAATAAATAAAAGATCTAAATGTAAAACTACATAACTCTGAGAAGAAACCTAGGAGAAATCGTTATGACGCGGTATTTGGAATATATTTTTTGTATTTGACATCAAAGCACAGGCCACCAAAATAAAAATAGGTAAATTGAACTACCTCGGCCTTAAAAACATTTATGAGAGGTTATAGACCAAGATGGTGACGTGGGAGGCTTTGAATTTTTCCTCCTCCCACAGACACGCTGAATGTATAGCTACCAATAGAGTTAATCCCTCTGAGAGAAGTAGAGAAACTGGCTAAGTGATGCCAGTACATTAGGTGACTGAGAAAATACTCACATTAAAAAGACCCGGAAAGGCTGAGACCTAGTCTTACCATAAAACTCACACATGTCACAGCTCCTTTAAGTCAAGAAGGAGTCCCTGGCTCCTACCTTCTCCCAGAGAAGCAAAGGGTTTGGACTGCACGCCTAATGCCCCTACTTTTAAGATGCCTATCCAAGGGATGGGCCTCCAAAACACCTAGCTCTGAAAACCACCTTGGCATTCATGAGTCTTATTCATACCGGATGCGCAAATGTTCGGAGAGGCTATCGCTCCAGGGCTCAGAGCAGAGGTAGCAGGTAAAAAATGCTCATCTTTCCGTCATTCCCTGGCAGGGGTTTGGCTGCACACGTTACAAGCTACTCCTGAGGTTTCCAGCTTCTAACTAGCATGCATCCTAGGTGCTGACTGCAATCTCCCCCGTTGGGAGAGGTAGACTGTGACCTCAGAAACATAAAATGGGGTGATGTAAAAATGTAGAACTTGTATATGCATTTGAAGTTGTTGCTGTCAACTTAAAATAGACTTATAAGAGGTTTCATTTAAAGATTTTTTTTATTGTTTATTTTTCAGAGAGACAGAGAGACAGAGAGAGCGAACACAAGAGGGGGAAGGACAGAGAGGGAGGGAGACACAGAATCCGAGCCTGACGTGGGGCTGGAATTCACAAACCTGGAGATCATGACCTGAGCGGAAGTCGACGCCCAACTGACTGAGCCACCCCGGCACCCCAGATGTTTTGTTTAAACATCATGTAACTGCCAGACAAAAACTTATAATAAGTATACAAAAGATAGAGTAAGAGAAGAAAGGAACTAAGGAACTACAAAACAACCAAAAACCAATGAACAGAGTAGCAATAGCAAGTCCTATCAATAATTACTCTCAATAATTACTTTCAATGAAAAGGGACTAAATTCTCCAATAAAAAATGCATAAGAGGTTGGATGGATAAAAAAGAAACACCCAATTATATGCTGCCAACAAGAGACTCACTTCAACTTAAAGGGCACATACAAGAGCACAGTGAAGGATGGCTAAAAATGATTCCATGCAAGAGGAATTTTTTTTTCAAAGCAGGGCTAGCTAGACTGATATAAAACAAAATAAACTATAAGCCAAACACTGACAAGAGATTGGGGCACTTGGGTGGCTGGCTCAGTCAGTTGAGCATCCAACTTCAGCTCAGGTCATGAGCTCGAGGTTCATGAGTTCGAGCCCCACATCAAGCTCCGTGCTGACAGCTCAGAGCCTGGAGCCTGCTTCGGATTCTGTGTCTCCCTCGCTCTGTGCCCCTCCCCCACTTGTGCTCTCTCTCTCTCTCTCTCTCTCTCTCTCTCTCCCTCTCTAAAATAAACGTTACAAAATAATAATAATAATAACAGGAGATTAAAGTCATTATATAACAATGAAGGGGTCCATTGATCAAGAGAGTATAACAATTGTAGATACTTATGCACCCAATAGCAGAGCACCTAAATATATAAAGCAAATATTAATGGATCCAAAGGGAAAAATAGGCAACTGCGCAATAGTAGAAGATACACTGCTTTCAACAATGGATAGATCATTCATACCGAACATCAACAGAGAAGTATTAGACTTACACTACATTTTACACCCAGTGGTCCTGACACTGATTAGAGAACATTCCACCCAACAACAGTTGGATACACATTCTTCTCAAACACGCATAGCACATTCTCCAGGATAGATTATGCGATGGTCCACCCAAAAAGCATTACAAAATTTAAGAAGATTGCAATCACATCAAGCATCTTTTCTGGCCACCATGGTATGAAATTCTAAGAAGAATACTGGAGGGGCGCCTGGGAGGCTCAGATGGACAAGCATGTGACTCTTGCTTTTGGCTCAGGTCAGGATCTCAGGGGTTTGTGAGATCAGTCCCGCATCCGGCTCTGCGCTGACCACATGGAGCCTATTTGGGATGCTCTCTCTCTCTCTCTCTCTCTCTCTCTCTCTCTCATCCTCAAAATAATTAAATAAACATTAAAAAAAAGGAAAGAAAACTGGAAAATTTACAAAGATGTGCAGATTAAACAGCATGCTCTGAAAAATCACTGGGTCAAAGAAGAAATCCAAAAATAAATTAAAAAAAACATATTTCGAGACAAAGACAATGACTATGCTCTATCCCATAACCTATTCAAGAGACTGACTATTCTGTCATCTACGTATCTCCTGTCCAACACGCAAGAGGGGAGGAGAATATGAAAACACAATCTGAAGGGCAGGGAACCCTTGGAGGCCATGTTTGGATTCTTTCTCCTACAGTCTACCCTCTGGTCTCCATCAGGCTATCTCCTTCCCAAATGGAAAGTACACCTGTCTCCCCCGGGAGTCTCCACTCATTACAGCAACAGCTCAAATTAAAAGACTCATCACCTAAATCTGCATTTCATCATTTCATTGATTCAGCATCCAAAATTTTATCTAAATCTCAAATCTAATTCAGGTATAGTTGTGGATGAGGCTTTAGGACGTAGTGGATTTTGTTTTCAAATGGATTTGTGGGAGTTATTGACTATATATATATAGTTATATATGTAATTATAAATATAATTTATATATAATTATATATATCAATTTTTAGGAGTTATTAATTATATATATATATACATACACACACACACACACACACATATATATATATATACATATATATATATATATATAAGTTTAAATAGCTCCTCTCACTTTTTGGCCTCTCTTTTCACTTTTATCATGGCTTGTTTTAATAAGCAATGACTTTTAATTATAGTGTCACCAAGTGTAGCAATCTTTTTATTTGTGATTAATATTTTTGCATTTGATTGGGAAACGTTTCTCTGCCATGTGTTCTCCAAGATAGTCTCCATGTCCATCTTAAAAGTTTAAGCCTTTGTTTTTTACATGTCTACATTTTGTGTATAATATAATGTAGAAATTCACTTTCCTTTTTTTTTTTTTTCCTCCTGTACTGGTGACATTTTTTTTTACTCCATTTATTAGACAGACCATTTCTTACTGCTCTTCAACGCCATCTCTCAAACGCATTAAATGTTTATACATGCGTGAATATGTATCTGAATATCACTAGTGATGCTCAATCTGTCCTTCCTTCAGTTCTTTCCAATGACTTCCAATCATTGTTGCTATCCTGTTGTGTATGTGCTCTTTATCTTACGCTCCTCCTTCAGAAATGTTTGGCCCTTCTGCAAGTTTCATCAAAACTCTTGATGACCGAAGATTTAAGGCAGTCATTTCTAAAGTGTGTTCCTAGGACCTGCAGCTTCAATATCACCTGGACATTTGCTAGGGATACAAATTCTCGAGGCCTCGCCACAGATCGAATAAGTTAGTAGCCCAGAAGTAGACTCATAAATCTGTGATCTGGTAAACTCTCCGGGTGATTCTGACGGATGCTCAATTTTGGAAAACACCGGTTTAAGCTAATCCATCCTGATCACCCACTAAATAAGTCTTGGACCCCTGATTCCTGATAACATAAGGTGCTTCACTAAATGTGAACGCTGAATTGGCTGAATAGAACTAGAACAAAGTCACACGTCAGTTGTGCCCTGGCCACTCACCAAGACACAGAATCACTGGTACTCTTCTGATCATCAGATACAATACAAATACAATTTTCTAATTCTTACAGCTCACGAGTTAGGATTTCTGCATTAGACAAATCAAAGCCATGCTGAGATACCACTTCATACCGGTCAGAGTGGCTAAAACGAACAAACCAGGAAACAACAGATGCTGGCGAGGATGTGGCGAAACGGGAACCCTCTTGCACTGTTGGTGGGAATGCAAACTGGTGCAGCCGCTCTGGAAAACAGTGTAGAGTTTCCTCAAAAAATTAAAAATAGGTCTACCCTATGACCCAGCAATAGCCCTGCTAGGAATTTACCCAAGGGATTCAGGAGTGCTGATGCATAGGGGCATGTGTACCCCAATGTTTATAGCAGCACTTTCAACAATCGCCAAATTATGGAAAGAACCTAAGTGTCCATCAAATGACGAATGGATAAAGAAGATGTGGTTTATATATTCAATGGAATACTACTTGGCAACGAGAAAGAATGAAATCATGTCATTTGCAGCAACATGGAGGGAACTGGAAGGTATTATGCTGACAGAAATAAGTCAGAGAAGGAAAAATATCATGTTTTCACTCATATGTGGAACTTGAGAAGCTTAACAGAAGACCATGGGAAAAGGGAAGGGAGGGAGGGAGTCAAACCATAAGAGACTCTTAAATACAGAGAACAAACTGAGGGTTTATGGGGGGTGGGGGACAGGGGAAAACGGGTGATGGGCATTGAGGAGGGCACCTGTTGGGATGAGCACTGGGTGTTGTATGTAAGCCAATTTGATAATAAATTGTATTTTAAGAAAATAATGAAATAAATAAAAATAATAAAAACACAACAAAACAAAATTGTAAGGGAATAAATCTGTGTTGTTTAAACTGCCAAAAAAAAAAAAAGGATTTCTGTATTAGAGTCTGAAGTGCATTGCCCTGAAATACGGTTGGCACAAGGGGAACCATATACCTGATACCATTTGATCCCTTTTTTTTTAAATATATGAAATTTATTGTCAAATTGGTTTCCATACGACACCCAGTGCTCATCCCAACAGGTGCCCTCCTCAATACTACCATTTAATCCTAATGAGTGTTTTCTCCAAAACCAGCATCAGTATATCTAATATGAGCCTGGACTGGTCATTTGCCTCTATGAAAAACTCCCTTATTGCTTTGTTTGTATATATCCTTTAAGTCATCCGTTTCTTTGGAGGTCTATGGAAATTCTTTTTTTTTTTTTTTTTAGTCTACGTATTCATTCTGAGAGAGAGAGCAGGGGAGGAGCAGAGAGAGAGGGAGAGAGAATCCCAATCAGGTTCCGTGCTGACAGTGCAGAGCCCGACGTAGGGTTCAGTCTCACAAACTAGTGAGATCATAACCTGAGCCGAAATCAAGAGTCAGACACTTAACCGATTGAGCCACCCAGGAGCCCCTGGAAATTATTCTTAGTAGCTTTCTTTCTAACCTCATTTACTGGTTCTAATTATTTCCCTATGGTGTTTTTGAGTTTTTTCTAAATATATTTAATTACATCATCAGTGACTAATAATTTTGTTGTCCTTTCTATTCCTTATACATTTCAATCAGTTTTCCCTTACTGTACAGGTTCGTACAATAGAGATAAATGCTTCTAATGTGTTTCACTTAAAAAGAATAATGTTTGCTGTAGGTTTTAGCTGTGTTTTATGAAGCTAAGGAAATACTTCTATATTTCTGACTTACTAAGGTGTCATGCATAATCGTAAACCTTATCTGATCATTTGTCTGCATTTTAAATATTTTCCATTTGAATTTGTAATTACAGAAAATAATGTTCAGAAGTTTTCTAATACTGATCCAGTCTTGTATTTCTGAGATAAAGACAGATGTATCATCATGTATTACTATTTACAAACACAGAAGAATTGGTTTGGTTAATATTTGATGATAATATATTTCTTAAGTTTATGAGCCAGATAGTCTCATCTTTTCTTCTATTGCCCTTGTCTGATTCTCTTTTCAAGTTTCCATTAGCTGCATTGAGTGGGTTAGAGCACATTTCCTATTTTCTTGATATCTGAAAGACCTTTCATGTGATTTGAAATCACGTGTTCTCCAAAGTTGGATGACTCATTCATCAAACCATGACAGCTCACTGTCTAATTTGTGTAAATTATTCAAGGCAGTGATTTATTTTCTTTATTAATTTAATCATGCTCATAGTCTTTTGCTTAGGGATTCTTTTCATGATTCCACTCTTAATATCTTAAAATATTTGCTGTATGGATGTTTCATATTCTATTCTTGAAGATTCCAATACCTGCTGTCTCGGGGGTCTCAATCTGGGGTTTGTTGCTTCTGACTCCTCCAGCTTGTCCTCTTGCATATATGGTAAAATATCTACAGGTCCCAGATGCCTTTCATTCTGGAACACTCAGCTCTGTCCATAGGTTTCATCATTCACTCTGTAGGCAAATCCCTTTAACTCTGCTTCCAAAGTATATTTTCAATTGTTCAATGACTCTCCATTTCTGGGATTAAAACTTAAGCTTAGCCAGCCAATATCTCTCATCTGGATTTTAGCAGTAGTCAGTAAAAGAACTTGACTTCTTGGCTAAGTACTGAGAAAATCCATGTGATTTTTTTTTTTTTAAAGAGTGAGCTTGGAGGTTTGAAGTCTTGTTTGCTTGTTATTCATCAAGACATACTGGAAACTAGCAATGGCAGATGAGTGTTTGCACTTTGACAGAAAGATGTGGCGCACTGCTTAGACATGATAAGGGGAGGGGGAGATTTTCCAGGATGTAACTAAAGTGATCTGGAATTGATGTAAAAGTCCGAAATTGAAGCAAGGTAAAAAATGGAAATGATAAATTTTAGCTATTCCTTAAGGAATCTGTCCGTAATTGCACAACTGACTTTGTTTGGGTCCCATATTTGTGCATGGTCTATCATTCTTGAAGTCTGGTAAAGTTCTCAAGCACAGAATGGAAGAGTGTATCCAGTAGAGATCCAATAAATGCTGAAAGATGATTAGCGACATCAGAATGGCCTGTATCGAAGACACCATTAAGAACACGTGGAAAACAAATCTGGAGAAAAAATAAAAGTAACTTTAGTCATCCCACTTCAGTGCGCCTGATCATGGTGAGAGAATAATACTAAAGACCATGGATGCCAAATGACAGAGAACATGCAAGCTAGTACAAATGGCTTAAGGGAAAGGGTAGTGGCTTTTGATTTAAGAGACACTGGTTCAAATCTTTACTCTGCCATTGATTATCTGTATCAGTTTGACAAGTATATGTGTAACTTCTTTGAGCCTCAGGTACATCATCTGTAAAATAAAATTAAAAAATAGTAATTTTAATACATGTCTACCAACTTTATTGTGATTCATAAATAAGGGGGCACCTGGGTGGCTCAGTTGGTTGAGCGTCTGACTTAGGCTCAGGTCATGAGCTCACCGTTCATGGCTTTGAGCCCTGCGTCAGGCTCTGTGCTGACAGCTCAGAGCCTGGAGCCTGCTTCAGATTGTCTGTCTGTCTGTCTCTCTCTCTCTCTTTCTCAAAACTAAACATTTTTTTAAAAATTAAAATAAATAAATAAATAAATAAATAAATAAATAAATAAGAAAACTTCCCCTTTATCTGACATTGTAGGCGCCAGTCAAGTACCTTGGTTCCTCTGAATTTAGTTCATATTTGTATACGTGTGTACGCACAGGTACATATGTGTCTGGGTATGCATCTAAGGGCTGGTGTTTATAATATTCAGAAGGTAGGGAGAAAGACTGTGTATCACAACGATTGGAATTTGTTGTTTTTATTTAGAAATGTAAGCTGCACTAATTTTATCTTTCAAACTTGATGCTTCCTGGCCTTTGTCTGTATTTTCACTTCTTCCAGGCTATGCGCATGGTAATTAGTTCCCTAAATGTTCTGAATAGTTTTCTAAGGGCAAAGAAGGAAACGTGTCTTAGTAGCTCTAAGAAAATGTTCTTGGGGTGCCTGAGTGGCTCAGTCAGTTAAGCATCCAACTCTTGATTTTGGCTCAGGTCATGATCTCAGGGTAGTGAGACTAAGCCCTGCCTCGGGCCTTTCTCTGGGCATGGAGCCTGCTTCAGATTCTCTCTCTCCCTCTTTTTCTGCCCCTCCTTTGTTCACATAGGCCCACTCTCTCTCTCTGGAAAAAAAAAAAAAAGGTTAAGTTTAATACCTAGCAAGTCCCACCCTCTTTTTAATTTTCTAAGATTTACGGCACACATGAAATTAGCTTGAGAAAGAGAGGAGTCTCCTTACATAGGTTCTCAAGGAATTTGACCTTGACATTCAACTCCCTCAGACTAAATGTTTGCTCTGAATACGGAGTCTTCCAAGAACCAAGCCCTTGAATGGACGGGACCCTAATATCACACCGTCTTTTCTTCCCGTGTGGATCCCCATGAATCTCAAGGTGACTTTTGCAGAACAGCGTAATTTATTGCTACTAAACATTTCTTAAAAAGATGTGGATTGTGAAGCCACCACCTGGTCTCACGGGAGAGTTGGAAAGAGCTGAGTGTTCTTGGTACTGTGGTGGCCAAGCAGCTTTGCCTCATTCCCACTGTGGGCTTCATGCTTCAGGTGAGAAATGTTTTTCTGGGTACAGGCAACTGTTACCTGTCCCTCAGAGGATCTCAGTGGCCCATGAGTACCAAGATGATCTCTGAGAGGCCAAAGACTCAGCCCATTTTATTGGACTTTAGAAACTTACCTAAAACGTCTGGATTTTTTTCATCAGGAGCTGACTCAAACTTGAGAGTGAATGAAAAGAAAATGTAAATGTGTGGAGTGAGTAAAAAGCTGGCTTAACCACCAGACCTAATATACTTAAAGAGTCCCTGCCATGTGACTTGTGTTATGCTAGAAACCAAGATGACAGCGACAGAATCAAACATATCCTGTCCTCAGGATGCTTCAGTTAAATTGGGGGAATAGAATAGCTAACGACTGTGCAGTTATTAACATTCGACTAAGTGTAACGTGTATTTCATGAGGACTCAATTTCTAGTCCACCGTGACAAGATCTACCCATCAAACATGGCTCCCTGAGCCTTGCATCACTAGGTATGATGCTAAGAAGCAGGGACATTAGAGGCAATAGCTTTGGGAGCCCGAAAACAGGGGTCACGGTTTTCAGTGGCAACATGCAGGCTTGAGGGCTGGGAGCTACCACATCCTTGGCTTAGCTGTAGCCGTCACAGTAGTAAGGCCCCCACCATGCTGGGTCTGTGGTGTCTATTTGGCCATGGTTCCTTTTTCCTGCTGTGTCTCCATGCCTGGCTCACTAGCGTTTTCCAGTTTCATAGCAATGCAGTATCCTTTCAGTGACTTGTTTGCAACCCAAACAAACTGTAGACAATTTCTGTTATTGCTAGTTTTCTTTTACTTCTTTCTATTAAGAACCTTATCTGATGAAAACACTGTGTGTGTGTGTGTGTGTGTGTGCGTGTGTGTGTGTGTGTGCGTGTGTGTGTGTGGTGTGGATTTAGGCATAAGCTCCATATCCAATGTTAAAATTATTAAAATGTTAAAATGGTAAAGATCTAATAGAAATCAACTTCCTGAGAAGCAGGACTATATAGGTTGACTTCTCTGTTGTCCCACTTATTCAATAAATATTTATAGAATGAATGGGGAAATGAACGTATCTCTTTTGTTTGAATATCTGGATACATCTAGATTGTATTAACCTTTGCAGCAATTGATGGATTTATACCCAAGGAAAAAATTCACATAAACTGTATATTCTTACATTTTTAAAGAACTTGTGGCCATCTGCTTTATTAATTTTTTTTAATTTTTTAACGTTTATTCATTTTTGAGAGAGAGACAGAGTGTGAGTAGGGGAGGGGCAGAGAGAGAGGGGGAGACACAAAATCAGAAGCAGGCTCCAGGCTCTGAGCTGTCAGCACAGAGCCCGACATGAGGCTCCAACTCATGAACCGTGAGATCATGACCTGATGATGCAGAATTATGCTGATATGTCACAATGCCTAAGAGAAGTGCAACCTTGCCCACTCCAATCTTCCAAGAAGATTCTCTCTCTCTCTCTCTCTCTCTCTCTCCCTGGGGCAAATACAAACCCCCAGGCAAAATCTGCATTTCTGAGATGGAATGTTGTAAGTTTGACAGTCATTTTTCAAGGAAGAAAGGAACAGCTTTTGCTAAATACTTTGCCATACCTTTAGCATGACCATCTTGCCCCTGGTTCCCTCCTCACAAAACGGGAAGGTGCAGGAACCCACAAGGGCTGTGCATTGATTCCATCGCTTTTGTTTTGTATGCATTATATTGGGGAAAAGAACTCATCAGAAGCTAAGCTATGGCTGGACATCCTCCTTGGTTCACAGCATGATAGTGCCCATGTCAAGCGGCACGTGATACACACTTGCCCACACCTCTGAGCAGCAGATGTTTGGTGAGACCTGTTTACATCTCCACCAGTTAGAAGGCGTCTGCCAACTTGTTTCCTGGTCACCCAGCATCAGTTAATGAAGACTTTATGCCATTTCTGAATAAAAACAGTAGAAGCCAGCAAGTCTGCCCTTTCAAGAAAAATCTATAGTTTTTAAAACAAATCTAGCCGGTTCTCTCAAAGGAACAATTAATTGCAGTCCAACAGGAGATGTCTCCTTCTCTGCCAATCAAACCCATTGTATGCACGTCATTAAAGACACAAAATTCATCTGAGTAAATTTTAAAGATCGTAGTGGCTTTATTGAATGATTTATGAATCGGAGAGCATCCCGTCTTGCAAACTGGAACAAGTTCCAAAGAGCTGGACACAGAGAACGCTTTTATAGGAAGAAGGGGGTGAGACCAGGAAGTTATACTAGAAAACAGTTGACTCTGGCAAGGTCACCTTTTCTTCAGGAGATGACAGGAGTTCTCTCAGGCAGATTACCACACTAGTGCTGACCAGGTAATTCTCGATTGACTGGTTTAAGATTCCATTCTTGGGGGAGGCTGAAACTGTAATTCAGTGAGGTATTGAGTCTTGGTTTGGCGATGTAGAACTTAGCACAAGTGACTTCATTTGGGCCGCCTTGTCTCTTTTTTAACAACATAATGGCTGAGATCTATCTTTCTCTTTGATTGCCAATTACGTTGGCACCGAGGAATGTGCTTTTATTGATTGATTTTCACCTAACTTTGACTACATTTGAGAAAAGACTCATCAGTAGTGGAGAAACTCATTCTGCAAAAACATTTATTCTGAAAAGGGTAATTTAAAACACAGCGGCACTCGCACACGCGCACACTGCCTTATTCATTTATACCTGTAATTGTGTTTTACGTGATTGTGTATTTTCTTATCTCCAATGGAAATGACAGGTCTGATGACTCGAGTTGATTTAATTTGTGGGGAGAGGAACCCCCACCCCAGTTGTGTGACAGGGGGTTTGTTACTATTTCATTACTCACTTTATAGAATTTCAGGATACTGGCATCACTTTTTTTTTTCTGATAGTTTACTTTGGATTTAAAACACCTAGTGTTAAAAAAAGAGAAAACAGGGCCCTGTCTCCGCTAAAGCCCACCTCAGCCAACTAAGACTTAGTATCTAACCTGACTGCCATCTGAACTCCCCAGGAATGGAATCTTTAACCAGTCAGCATGGAATGACCTGAGATAATCTGCCCAATAGAGCCCCTTCTGTCACCCTTCGAGGGGCAACCATTCCTGAAACAATGCATTCTTTGCTAGCAGTTTGCTTTTTCCACAGTTTGTTTCTGCCTTACAAAAAATTCGCCTTTTCTCTAGCTTGATGGGATGGACGGTACCTGATTCATGAGTCACTGGAGAAAGCCAATTTTGTCTTTAAATTTACTCAGTTGATTTTCTGCTGTTTAACAGTAGCAGTTTAAATTGTCATAAGGTATTGCCTTGGCCAGGTCACACAGTCTCTCTTTCACTGTGCTTTAACTAAAGGGGAAGAGATGACAGAAACAAACTGACAGCTTCTTAGGGCCAGACAGAATGGGAGATATCATTGAGTTCAATATTGATCTTGATGTATGAAGAAACGGAAACTCAAAATGGAAGCAAACTGCCCAAAACCAGATTGTTAAGCATCCATAAAACTTGGCTGGCTCCTGGTTCTCTACCTGGCCCAGGGCTCTTTCCAGGCTCATTGTCTGGTGGCTTTTAACGAGGATCTTTGTGAAGAAAACAGATGTCTAGTATGAACAGGAGGTGATAAGGTATGGCACGGGAGTGAACTCTGAATTCTCCAGGGATATTTTCAGATAAACCTCATGGGTAGCCTCATCAACAGGAACCAAGACTAAATACTTACATACATTTATAGAATCTTGAATTACATCTACCTTTCACGTGGTATGGAGAGGGAGCATCTTCATTGTAATGGTGCTTACTCTTGTATCAAATGAGGCTCCTAACATTTTCTTAGATATATCTTCCGATTTCTGATATCAATGCCTATCTCTGCTTTCCTTAATGTCCAGATTCCTCCCAAAATTCCCCTTCCCCGTCTGCTTATTCATCTTCCCAGCCTAAAATCAATGGATTCCTATTCAATGGGGTCTACCTAGTTCTTTCTGTCCCTCTAACTGCTCATATTCTACTTAGTATTAGAGTTACAGAGTACCTATCTTGGGTCAGGCACCCTCAAAGCATCTAACACTTATTGAACCAACCTTTCTCGAGTCCCAGCTCCATTTTTTTCACACTGTGAGTCACTTATTGAACATTCGGCCATGTTGCATTAATGAATGCATAAATGAATGGCATCTATAAATCCATTCTGAACCATTCATTGGAGGGCAAATTCTGTAAAATCCATATCTGACAAATCTTAAGCTAGCTTCAGTCTATACTGTTGTATGTGACATCCCACGGCCTGGGTCCTCCAGCATCTTAAAGCAGCTAGTCTGTCCTATGCCATAGGGTCCACCCAACGTAAAAACTGGCTTCCCAACCCCTCCAATGTTTTCAGTCTCCAAACTGAACAGTACACCCAATTTATCTTATATTCAAGTTCCTACATACTTTCAATCTCTTTGATTTTGAATGCTACTCCTTCATTTCCTCATTTATTGTCTTTCCTCTCTATTCAGGCATCATACTTAATCTTCCTTTTCCAAATCTGAGCAGAGCCTTTCCTGCTTGCCTGTACTATGACTTCTTTCTTTATGTCTTCTGCATACCCAATCTCTTCTCACATGTGATTAAAAGAACTCGATTTCTTCCCAGAAAAACTACTGTCAATGACAACACCATGTACCAAAACCATGCTTTCTTGCCATACTTGAAGCCATCATTGCTTAGGCTGATGCTGATGCTTATTCTGTGGCAGGCACTGTGCTGCTTCCCGGGGAATATAAAGATGAATGAGACACATTTCCGGCCTTCAAGGGCCTCATGGTATAAAATGGCAGATGTGAATGTAAAAAAGGTAATTACAACCATGTAAAGAGCACTTAAACTCAAAAACCAGGGCAGTCAAAGCGTGAACCAGGGCACCAATCTCCAAGCACGGTGGTGTCCATGAAGGCTTTGTCCAGTGGATCACGTTTGAGGTAAATCTTAAAAACAAAGGAGGCATTCATTGTAGAAGGTGCAAGAGGGTGAAAGGTGCCTGGCATATCGTTGAATCTTCGCAAAGAATCCAACACAAAAGTCCAACCAAAATATGATGATTGAATGAATTATAAATCTATGTATGCCCCCAAATTTCCATTTCTACAATACTAGCCCAAATAGGAGTTTACAACTCACAGTTATATTTCTGTAATGGTCTTTCTGCCTTTAGTAGTTCTTCCTATCCTTCTCCACCATCCATCCTTTGGGTTCACATCTGATTAATCTCCCAAAGCATCACATTTTTCATTTGGAGCCCCAGGACTTATTCAATAAGTTCCAAACTTCATAGCCAAACATGCCAGGCCCCCATACTGAGACCCCAATCTACTTCTCCAAACATTGCTTTTCTGCACAAACCATCTGCGATAGTCAATTAAATCTCCATCTTTTCCCCGAGGTGCGTTGTGCAGTCCTGCAGAGGGTACAAAAGGTCCTTTAAGAAGTTTACAGAACTGTGGAACAGATCAGTGAGGAAAAGGACCAGTGGAGTCCAGGGAAGATTTTCAGAAACACAAAGGCCAGGACGTGACTGGACAGAGTAAAGGAGGAATTAGAAGGACCAGCAAAAAGTGTTCTCTTTATGTACCCGAATTATGTCGAGCCCTTGAGGGTGCAAAACTGATCAAGGACAAGCGTTCGCAAATTCTCAATACTTTTTACTTCTTCACTTTTGCAAACTGCTGCAAGAGGGCATTTTCCAATTTTGTATTTGTAGCTGTACTCCATGAGTCTGAAACAGCAAAGGCAGCATGAAAACACAAATATAATAGAGGAACAATATGCCAACAATTTTCAACCATGCCAGGAATCATTGGAATTGAAAGCAGGGGCTTCAGGTGTTATAGGCTTTGATGATTCGTTCTGTCTTAGCGTCTGCCTTCTTGTTTTGCCCCTAAGATCCACTCCGCACTGCTTCCTGCATCTTCACCTCTGTGAGCACTGGCATCTGAAAGAGCCTTAAGTTTTCTGCCAGTTGCATCAACTCACTTGCACACGTGGAACTGCAGCCTTTATTAATTCCTTCCTTGTCTGTTGTTCTACAATTGAACTACAGCATGGTCTGTAATCCGTCTCTTCATTCTCTGGCTTTCAGCATGATGCAGTCATTAAAATTGTTGGGTAGAAGACGGCCATATTTTGTAGATCAGTGAATTCAATAAAGGCTTAGCGTGCGCGTACACACACACACACACACACACAGAGCAAAATTGTTTCCGGAGAGGACTGTATAGCTCTTATGCATACAGTAAAGGAGGCAGCAGACCCCAAACATCCCCAAACTCTGGGTCCCCATTGCACTTGATATTTATTTGTTCTAAAATCTTCAGTTAATTGTATTGTGCTCCCCCTCCTCTTGACTATGAGCTCCTGGCAGGTAGAGAATAAAACTCCCCGCACCAACCTACTGTGGTATGTCACAAATGCTCAAGAACTCTGGGTTGAATGCTGCATGAGTCACGGTCAAGTCTTTGGAACTGAAGACCAGATATGATTTCATAATGAAAAATTTCGAAAGCAGAGACTCCAGGCTCTTATTTTACAATCATCCTTTTCCCACATTCTTTAGGGTTTTAGGGAAACTCGAAATATTTTAAGATATTTTGAGAAATAAAAGTTTCTCAAATGAGTAAAAGAAAAAAGTAGACCTAGGATCCATTCGATTTTATTTGGGCAAATGTGTGCTTTTACAGAAACGAATACCCAGAGCAAACACCAAAAATGTGTGCACATAGCCTTGCTGGTCCACAGTAAGTGTCACACACACACACACACACACACACACACACAATATGCCTGACCTTGCACAAGACCCCCTGGGGTCCCTGTGATCAGTCATCCTGCCTTCCACATGTCTGGCTGCATCCAGGAGTGTGCTCAGGGAGCAGAGGGAAAGCCGACCCTGGGCTAGATTCATGTCCTGGCCAGAAAGATGTTAAAAATATGTCAGGCTCATCGGTAATTAGGAATATGTAAATCTTAATAAAATGAAATGCCGTTTACACTTGTCAAACAGACGATTAGAAGCAAACAAACAAATACCCAGAACGGGAACAGTGGGAGGGCATGAGCACTTTCATGTTCTCCTGGTGGGAACGCATTTTTGACAGGTAATTTGTGCATACCCTTTAACCCATAACTACTCCGAGGAATTCTTCCTGCAGAACTCCTCACGTAGATGCAACAAAATGTGTCTACAGAAATATCCATTGCAGGATGGTTAAACACAGCCAAAGACCAAACTCAAACACGTCTGGATGTACATCAACAATTCATGATGTACTCATGTGAAAAATATTATGCAGCTAATAAGAAGAATGAAAAAGCCCTCACGGATACACATGTATTGTTTTGCGAAATTCAGGTGACAGAACAATATGTGTAGAACGATATCTCTCTGTATATGTGTGTGCATATATCTTTCTCTGTCTATATTTCTGGAAGGGAATCCACTCAATTTTTAGAGTTGTTGATTGTAGGTATGATTGCAACGTACATTTAAAGGAAAGGGAAACAGTGTAGGCACTGTTACGTCTTTTTTATATGCTTAATGAAAATATGGGGGAAGTTTCTGAAGATTCGCTATTATATACATGTGTCTTTATTGTTTTTTGAGTGATAAACCGATCCATAAATTGGTTTAACATCAAGGGTGCTTTAATTTCCAAAAAAGGTATTTGAATCAATAATGTGATTAGGGCATTGGAAAAATTGATCTATTCTTTTCAGTCCAAGTATGTTACAGAAATACACTAACATCCTCAACTTCCAGAGAAAAGAGTACTGGTAACAGCATGATGGTCTCTTCCCAGTTGTTCTATTTCTGCAATTGTCATTGTTTGCTCAGCTGTAACTCCAAGGGTGGAAAGAAATCGATACAATTCAGAATTCCCCCAGTGGGCTGGCTGGCTGGTTCCGGGGGCTGCAATGTGGAGACACGTGCATCTCTTCATCTTTCACAGTCTTGGCAAATACCACTGATGATGCAAGCTACAAATCTTTGGATCACTCATGATTCCTCCAGATTTAGTTTAATGTAAAGTTTTGGCGACTCTAATCACAAATGGTAATAATTTTGTAAGTTCAACCAAGACCTTAGAAGGACAGCGTATAGAAAAAGCCAGAGAGCGGGGCGCCTGGGTGGCGCAGTCGGTTAAGCGTCCGACTTCAGCCAGGTCACGATCTCGCGGTCCGTGAGTTCGAGCCCCGCGTCGGGCTCTGGGCTGATGGCTCAGAGCCTGGAGCCTGTTTCCGATTCTGTGTCTCCCTCTCTCTCTGCCCCTCCCCCGTTCATGCTCTGTCTCTCTCTGTCCCAAAAATAAATAAACGTTGAAAAAAAAATTTTTTTAAAAAAAGAAAAAAAAAAAAGCCAGAGAGCAAGACAAAAAACAAAATGAAACAAAACAAAACAAAAAACCTACATCTAAGTATTTCATACACATTTTCTTTTATCCCAATTGAAGAAATCAGGTGTGCATTCCCATTTTACAGTATTGAGTTACAAAAATTCAACTGAGCAGATTCGAAAGACCTAGTCGGCTTTATTAGTTGAGTCATGAATCGGGCAGCATCCCACCCAAGGGGAGGGAGCTCCAAAGGGCTACAGAAAAAGAAAGATTATTCAAAGTAGAAAGGGAGGGGAAAAATGGAAATTCTTAGAAAAGAATCTATTGTTTCAGGCAAGGCCACCCTCCCTAAGAGAACCAAAAAGAGTCTATCAGTAAATTTCCTAGTGCTGACCAAGAAATTCCCATGTTGACCAGTCACAGGTTAGGTTAAAACTGCAGTTAGGTTAGGTACTAAGTCTTCATTTACTGACTTGGAGCCTTAACCTAAGTGACGCCATTTTGAACCTGCAACTTTCTTTTTAACAACAGAGGAGGAAGTTGAGGTTAATAAGAACCCCCAAATCACACAGTTTGGAAGTACCAAGACTGGATCTAGGTTTGTCTGACTCCAAAACCTGTATGGTTTCCTCTGAGACATGTTGCCTTTCAAAGAAGTGAAAGTTAGTGAAGGAAGTTGGTGAACTTGCCTTTTGAGTCTCCAGGCCTTTCTCTTAGAACCACCAATTTTTAAAATTTTTTTAATGTTTATTTATGTTTTGAGAGGGACAGAGACAGAGCACAATTTGGGTAGGGGAAGAGAGAGAGGGAGACACACAATCCGAGGTAGGCTCCAGGCTCTGAGCTGTCAAGACAGATCCCAACATGGGGCTCGAACCCACCAACTGTGAGATCATGCCCTAAGCCGAAGTCCAGCACTTAACCGACTAAGCCACCCAGGAGCCCCTAGTTTCAACATTTTAACAAAAGTTTCAAGGAGGAATTTTTATGTTTATTTTTACTTATTTTGAGAGAGAGGCAGATAGCAAGCAGGGGAGGGGCAGAGAGAGAGAGAGAGAGAGAGAGAGAGAGAGACTCTCAAGCAGGCTCTGCCTGTCAGCACAGAGCTCAAGGCGGGGCTGAAAGCACAAACCGTGAGGTCATGCTCTGAGCCAAAGTCAACAGTGGGATGCTCAACTGACCCAGCCAGCCTGGTGTCCCAAGGAAGAATTAGTTTTAAAGTGGTTTAGCTTAAAGCTTTATGTAAGAAATGCAGCTAGCCAAGGCCATCATTTGTATTCACCAGGACGTTCCCCAGTGACTTTTCTGATTTTGGTGAAAAGATAATTGCCGGGACATCGGCCCCAATGTGACATTAGGGCCTCTTTTTTTAAGAGAAAATTAAATCCAGTCTCCGTCCTACACAAAATACACGCAACGCTTACACTATTCTTTTTCTCTGTGGTGGGTTTATATAAAAAGTAAACAAGATATTTTACAATCCATATTTAGTGATGTGCTTATACAATTAGAGACTTTTATGAATCATCTTCATTATGCATTTAAGCAGTTCGTAAAAGTTACGAGTCCAACGTCTTTGCCCCTTTTTTGTCACTGTAAACCTTTAACTACAAATGCACCGAGAACAAAGGCACCGAAATGTGCACATTCTGGAGGCTGCACACCAGCCCCTGCTTCAATTATGCATGAATTAACAGAAATGAATTTGCAGCGTTTTATTTCTTGGTGTAATGGAGCTCAAGTATTTCATAAAGTGTAACCATACAGCAAATTCTGGGCTCATTTCGGAATAATTAGCACATTGAGGTTACTTGTGTAGTTAAAAGGAAATGTTACAATTTTCCCACCGTAAGCATGTTTGGAAGGCTCACTCTGTTCTCTAGAGTGAGCAATCTTTCACTCAGAAGAAAGCTGAAAACTCCATCTTGCATTTCATCTTCTTCCTCTTATACCTCGATTAAAATACTAGTGCTTATTCAGACAAGTCTTAATTACAGGCCCGGAGCATGGTGGAAGACCTTGTGTGGATTAAGCAGGTAATTTTTTAAAATGATGCATTTACCCCAAGTTAGTCTGGCTCAGTCCTTTGAATAATTAAGGCTGAGCTGAGGGAGACCTAAAACCTGTACGGGAAAATGTCTCCATTTAACATCCTCACCAAAAATATGACATTCTCGTATCTTCTTCCCTCCACGCCTCCGGTAAAAGGAAAGTCACCCTCTCGGGAGGAGGAAGGAACTAACATTGACAGAGTTTCCGCGCTATGTCAGACTCGCGAGGACGTCAGGTATATTGCCTTCCTCGCTCTCCGAATGTTCACACAATTCTATGAGGTCAGCAAGGAGCATGGTCATCCCTGTTTTGCAAATGAGGATGGTGAGGCTCACGAATGTTAAGTACGCTTCCCAAAGTCACACAACCTGACCGGGGCAAATTGGTCAAAGTCCAGGCTCTGCCTTGCTATATCTGTCCCAGCCCAAGGTGACTGAAGGTTTAAGGTGACAGAGACACTTGAATGTGTTCAACCCGATCGCAAAATGAAATTCATTTATTTTAATTTAATTTACTAACGTTATACGTTGTGCAGAAGGTGGTTAGAAAAGCTAACAAAGCGGCAGCCTTCTAACTCTGGGGAATATTAGCATGATGGGGTGGGGGGGGGGGGGAGTGGGGAGGACTTCAGTGCCAGAAAGCAGAGGGGAGGCCAGGGGGAACCTGGCAAATCCCCAGCAGCTGCTCTCCGTTATCACTGAGACCTGATAACGAGATTTGCGCTATAAATTATTTTGACCTGGGAGAGAGAGCTTCACAGATAAGATTTTGCTACGTGAAACTATAGCAAACAAAAGGAAAAACAAGGAAGAAACTATGGGATGGTTTGTAATATCCACTGACAAGCATTTACCAGATGACTGACTGATGAAACTGTTCTGGGCCTCGAATAAAACTTTGAAAGCATTGGATGGATCCTGTTCTTACGGAGCTGGATGAAGCCAGAGAGACAGAGCAGGAAAGCAGATATTTACAATCTAACGAGACGTACAGAAGGCAGGCATCTAATGATGGATACTGAAGCCAGCGATTTTTTGTCCCAGCAGCTCATGCCTGGCACAAAAAAGGTGCTCAGTAAATACTGTGAATGTTTCTGAGAGGGAGTGATAGCTAAAGAAAAACTAGGAAGAGAAGTGGGAGTTAGTCTGAGGGTGAGGGATGGCTGTGAAGACAGCATTTGCAACGGTCAGTCAGAGATAAGTGAGTCCGGACACGCTCTTTCCTGGGAAAGAAAAAGACTTCCACAGACTTGGTGTGTAGGCTGCAGGGGCCAAGTGCAGAGACTAAATAGAGAGGCGGAGAGTACACAGAATGCTTTTAGCAAGGAGTGTGGTCTTTGGAAACCCTCTGGGGGAGATTGCTGGATCTCTGTGCTGAGATAAATGTAGTGGATTAAAGCAGGGCTTTTCAAAGTACTTTCCAAAGATCTCTTTCTTTTTTCCTTTTTAAGTTTATTTATTTATTTATTTAGAGAGAGCGTGCTCGAAAGTCAGAGTGAGTGGGAGAGGGGCAGAGAAAGAGTGAAAGAGACAATCCCAAGCAGGCCCTGGGCTGTCAGCGCAGAGCCTGAGGTGGGGCTCGATCCCATGAACTGTGAGGTCGTGACCTCAGCCGAAATCAAGAGTCTGACTCTTAGCTGACTGAGCCGCTCAGGCATCCCTCCAAAGATCTCTTTCTTAAATTTAGAAAATGCTGGGATATTCAAAGCTTTTTTTTTTTTTTAATTTTCTATAGAATAAAATGTTTTATAAATCCATCAAATGAAGGGTGCCTGGATTGCTCAGTTGGTTAAGTGTCCTACTTGATTTTGGCTCAGATCATGATCTCACAGTTTGCGGGATCAAACCCCATGTCGGGCTCTGTGCTCACAGTGAGGAGCCTGCTTGGGATTCTCTCTTCCTCTCTCCCTGCCCCTCCCCAACTTGTGTCATGCTCTCTCCCTCTCTCTCTCTCTCTCAAAAGAAATAAACTTTAAAAAAAAAATCTCTGTATAAATTCATCAGATGAAAATATGGTACGTATTGTTTTTGCATTTATTTAACCAGAATTAGTAACTAGAGGCAATCAGTCTGGGAAACACTGGACTAAGGGCATTGCATATGATCAACTACAAAGCTTAAATCTTGCCCCACTCACTGGCCAGGTCTGGAATTTTCTGGGCGGTTATCTATGGAGGTTACCTACTGTCATTAGGGAGAGCTCTGGACACACAGATGCCCACAAAGCATGCACTCTATTATACTCTGCCATGGGTAAAACTCCATACTTTGGTTTGAGCTACAGATTGCTACTGGTTTTAGACTATTACTGGGAATAGATTGGCCAATCCTATTCCATATTGCTGGAACCCCACCTCTGTACCTCATTCTAACAAAGTACTCTTTTACATGGCTAGGACTTGCTTCTGTATATTCTTGAAATTTACTTTACACCAGAGGCCTTTACTCTTGACTTCTACAGAATATCCTTCCTTCCATGGTGCAAATTCTTCTTGGGCTGAGCCCCTGTAGAATTGAACCTCCTCATATATCAAATGATTGTGAACCACAACCGAACTTATTGCCCATCTCTGAATAATCCTGCTTATAAAACCACTGACCATCCACCTAAGATCCTGGTCTTCCAATGAAATCAGAAATCTCAACTCTGGTCTTCCCGGTCTGGCCTTACCCTCTTTCACCCCCAACCCCACCATGTTGTCCAAAGCTATCCCGCTTTGAAGCTAAAACACCCTGAACAACAGAAGAGAGAAAATAGGCCCAAATAATTACTCACATTACAACATTGTTATGGCAAACAAACAAATGTAGTTTGTTTTAAAAACGCAACTTGCTATACAAGTTAAGACATTTGTTTTTATGCATTTGTTGGCTCATTCCATATTATTGCCAATGGCTGGCTAATTTCCACATGGGGTGATGACAATTCCATTGTCTTCACATTCAAATTGCCTTTTCTTTAGATGAGTGTCACTTTCCTTGGTGCTTCCGTAGTAGCTGACTTTGCTCTCTTCAGTCACAGATGGTGATCTTTATCTTTTATCTTCACTATTGAAATCTCTTTATATGCCTTATTCATCAGATTTCCTTAAGTAGGCTTTAGATAAGCTTCAAGGCCACATTTTGGGCATCTGATAAAAATGTCCTCAAGGGCTTGCTTTTTGTTAAATTCCCATTAAGTCTAATAAATATTGAGATTAGTGCTAGATGTTGGTTTCCTTAGCCACATTTAATTTAAAATTCACAGACACACACACTGCTACATACACACATTCACACAGTTTCTCAATACCGCTCTCATGGGTGGTCAAGTCTATTTGGTTTTGGTTTCGGTTTTTAAACTTATCTGAGCCCAAATGGTCAACCATGAATCACTTGTAGAATGTAAGACCTTATTTCTGGACCCTGAATTCTTCAACGTAAGCCTTTCTGGACCTTGAATTCTTCAACATAAGCCTTTCTGGACCTTGAATTCTTCAACATAAGCCTTTCTGGACCTTGAATTCTTCAACATAAGCCTTTCTTATGCTTTTTTTTTTTTTTTTTTGAGTTTTTTCTCAGGGGTTTCCCTGGGGATTACAATTAACATGTTGATTTATAACAATCTGGTTCAGATTAACATGGGCTTACGTTCAACACTGTATAAAAGAAGTTTGTTCTTTTATAGCTCTGTTCCCTTCTCCCTCTTGGTTTTGTTATTGTCGTACTTCGTACATCTTCACCCATTCAACGCAAACATAGAACCCTTACTTTAGGCAGTTGTTTTTAAGATCAGGTAAGAGAGGAAAATGAGTTACAAACAGAGAAATAGTTAATACTGCCTTTTTCATTCACCTATGTCCGAACGCATTTCACCTCAGCTTGAAGGACCCCTTTAGTACTTCTTGTAGAACGCATTACCTCAGTTTTTGTTTATCTGAGATTGTTTCACTTTCTCGTTAATGTTGGAAGGCTAGCAGTGCTGGATATAGAACTCTTAGCTGAGACAGGGAAGTGAGTGTGGGTTTGGTGACTTCAGGTAAGCTTGAGGGCCAAGCCTCCTGTTCCAGCCCAGTCTCTTGCCAGAAATCTCTGCACGGAAATCACCACGCCAGATTCCTACTATGGCATTGTTCCTTCTGTTTGCAACCATCTCTGGAATTCCAGAGGGGAAGAAGGCTGATGGCCCAGACAGATTTGAGAATTCGGGGGACCCTGGTAGCAATACCATTAAGGTAGCACCAAAACCCAGTCTTGAACTACAGACAGTTTCTAGTTTGACGGCCATGGGAAAACACTACCATAACCCCACACAGGACAGAATTTAATTTTTCTGTAAATCCACTGCATGAATATAGGCAGGCCGTTACATAAATCGTCAGCTTTAGAGTCCATCAAAATGGCCGCCAAACCTTGAGGATGCCCGCCGTACAAGTCAGACGCACTTGCTGCACATTAAAACAAACACAGCTATTGAGCTCCATAGCCAAAACACATCTCCAAAATCTGTCAAGTAAGAAATAAATCGTTAATCCTACATATGAATCAAATAAGCAAGCCCACGTTAGGGTAAGGCTGTAGAGCATATGTAGACCATTCTGTGTGGTTGATTTGTGTAAATTGGAACCAGAAGAACCACAAGATTCAATAAATATTGGCTTAATAATGAGAATGTCTATACAGCATTTCTAATTTCACCATTTTGACCTCTGTAGCTATAGTATTCAATGGGGTAAGGTTTTAGCCACTCTTTTGACTTTTCTGTCATTGAATTGGCAACCCCACAAAGAGAGAAAATGATTCAGTCACATTATCTTCTTTATTTTATGCAACGACACTCTGAAATGAGTGTGATATTCTCTCCACTGAGGTTCAGATCATTTAAGAAATTTGTCTAGCTTACAGAGTCAGTGTCAGGAATCAAAGCCCTATTGTCTTGCTCTTTCTGGAAAACCACACTGCTCCCTATGACTCTCTTGGAGTATTCTCAAAAGAACTACTCTTAAATCTGCACCCTCAAATGCCTTCAAAAGAGAGTCTCACTTTCTTTCTAAGAGGCTGAAGCTGGAAAGAGGCATGGGTAACCTGTTTGGGAAGAGCCTCACCTGCCCTGGACCCTGGTAAGGGGGCACAAGATTTCTGTGAATGAGACAGAAGCTGCACCTTGTCTTTTGGTGCTTTTTTCACAAATAATGGAACCATCATGGTCCTCCTGAATATCTGTCTACAATTTGACTACCCAGGGATCTGTGCCTTCTGGCCCAGCTTCTTTGCTGTCCCATATTGAACTTTTTCTTTAAATGCAGAGGGACAGAAAACAGGTAGTGTGGACCAAGAGTTGAAGCCATGCTCTGAAACCATCTTACCTCAATAAAGCTGATATTGCTGCCCTCTTTTGGCCGTCAGTTGGTTGGCCATCAATATTTTGAACTCAAAGGAAAGATGGGTGTTGGGAACCCAAACTCCAACAAACCAGAGGCCAATCCTCCCAAAATGTTTGGTGCTTGGGGTGCCTGGATGGCTCAGTCAGTTAAGCGTGGGGCTCTTGATTTTAGCTCAGGTCATGATCTCGACAGTCGTGAGATTGAGCCCCCACAATGGACTTCTGCACTGAGCATAGAGCCTGCTTAAGATTCTCTCTCTCCCTCTCTCTCTCTGCCCCCTCTTCCACTTGTGTTCGCTTGCTCTCTCTCTCTCTCTCTCTCTCTCTCAAAAAAATTAAATAAAATAAAAAATTTTGGTGCTTAAAGACCATCTATAACTTTAAAACCATGAGTGCTGATTTGCCAATATTTATAAAAAGCATTGAAGTGTTTACATTTCTGGAATCCCAGATTTCCTTTCAATTACTGATAACAAGCGAATGTGTTAAAATCACTAAGAACATATATGTGTAAAATCAGGGAATTAAGCAGCACAGTGAAAAGCGGACCAAGACTGATGCGCAAAAATATTTTCCAGAGCATCATGTACTGAGATAAAAATAATTGGAAATAAAGGTCTTAAGAAAAGAACATTAGTAGGCCTTATGATTGACATCTATCTATACAATAAAATACACAGTCAAGGATTTACCATTATTAAAATATAACAGCATTAGAAATGTAATTGACATGATAAAACCAAATGAAATTGTTTATAAAATTACTTTAACTGTATTTCACTCCCCTGTAAATTGGAAGTATCTATGAAAAAAGTATAAACATATTGGAGAAGAGTTTGAGAAGTTGGAAATCTGAGTTGATGTTTCCCACTGCCTTTTCTCAAACCCTTCTCTGGAATAGTAACTATCAAATGGAACCAACTGTCAACAGACCAAGCTACAGAAGATACTGATAGGTCAGCTCTTCATCGAGAAGAACAGGTTTGCTTCCCCTGAACACTGTGGCTCAGACACAATTCAACTTCCTTCTTTGATAAGTGTAGGATTAATCAGTTGGAGAGGTAAAGATATGATGTATCAAACAGCAATGTGATCAGAATCAACTAGTTGTGATATAATTTGTTTCATAACCATTAGCAGGATCCATTTTCTAACTTCACCATTTTCTAACTTCACCATTTTCTAACTGAGGTAAAGTTGGGAAAATAAGATATTGTTGCTTAATGCTTGAATGGATTCTGCCTAAATGGCCCCCATCATATTTGTACAATTCATATTTTTTAGTTTCTTTGGATTGTGAGATGTTACAAATTCGTACACTCAAAAGACCCCTATATCTTGTCCATTGGTGAGTTCAAGCAGTCAGTAGGACTGTGGCCCAAGAATATTTATCAGCTTTTCAAGGAGATTTGAGAAGAGAGACCTCCCTCCTCTGGTACTGACTGCATTCCTGTGGAATATCACAGGAATGCAGGGGACCCATATGTAGCAAATATTCACAGGGCAAGGCCAAATAGCAAATTCTTACTCCTTACTTTGCTATCAGGAAGACCAAACAAAGAGCTGCACACAAAAATAATGAATACACTTCACAGGGTGAAATGACTTGAGCGGTTGTACCAATCAAGTAGGGAGAAACCAAAGATGGCAGAGAGGACTTCTGGGAAATGTGACTTGTCACCTGCCAGGCTCTGGATGATGATCTGGAACTCAGATAGGTGCCAATTTAATAAATATATACAAATATCTACCCAATATGGCAAACAAAAGGCGTAATAACCATTTTGGACAGCTCTGGAACAATATCTCATAATTTTTAAGATGTACACATCTTACACTGCTAGTTACATACATTAGAGAAATTCTCAAAATATTTGCACAAGGAGAGATACAACACATTTTTATCAGAATTGTTGGTAATAGGAAATAATCATAAAAAGTCAAAATGTCCACCAGTATTGGAAACATAATTAAGTTGTCGCTATTCTTTCAATCTATCAGTTCAAAATAATAAATGAAACTGGCAGGCATAGATAAATGAATTAGATCTACATGTGTCAACCTTGATATATCATAAACATAACACTGTGTGAAAAGTTGCAAAAGGACATATTGTATGATGTCAGGTATGAATATTTTAAAAACACATAAAATAGTATCATACATTCTTTATAGATATAAATATATGGAGTAAAGAATGACACAGCTCATGCACCAACCTCAGTAAAATATCTACTTTTGGGAGAAAGGACAGGCATGTTAAAGAAAAGGGGTTTGGGGGGAGCGCCTGGGTGGCTCAATCAGTTAAGCTTCCAACTTCCATTCACGTCACCATCTCATAGCTCGTGAGTTCAAGCGCTTTATCAGGCTCTGTCCTGACAGCTCAGAGGCTAGAGCCTGCTTTAGATTCTGTCTCTGACTCTCTCTGTCCCTCCCCTGCTCATGCACTTCCTCTCTCTCTCTCAAATATAAATAAACATTAAAAAAATTTTTTAAAGAAGAGGGGATTCAGTCATACCTGAAACTTTAATTCCTATAAACAAAAAAAGTGAACCAAATACAGCAAAATGTTAACATTTATAAATTAGACTGGTGAACTTGGGTTATTTTTATATTATTGTCTTTCTTTTTTATAATTGAAATGATTCCAAATGAAAGCAAATCTAAATGTCATAGGAGTTATTCAATGGTATGATTGCCCTCAGTAGCATATCACAGGCTTCAATGTTAAGGCCATATACAAGACACGTGCTTCAGAGTTTTTTCTCCACATGTAGACAGATTCAGTCTCTCCATTGCTCACTCTCTTGGAAGACAGAGTGTTATAGGGTGCATATACCTTCTCAAATTAGTGTTTTCATTTTCTTCGGAAAATATCCAGTAGTGGAATTATTGGATCCTATGGCAGTCCTACTTTTTTTTAATTTTTTGAGGAACCTCCATATTGTTTTCCATAGTGGCTGCATCAATTTGCATTTTCACCAACAGTGCATAAGTGTTCCTTTCTCTCCACATTCTGAACACTTGTTATTTTTTGTGTTTCTGATTTTAGCCACTTTTTCAGGTGTGAGATGATATCTTATTGTGATTTTAGTTTGAATTTCCCTGATGCTTAGTGATGTTGAGCATCTTTTCATGTATCTGTTGGACATTTTATGTTTTCTTTGGAAAAATGTCTATTTAGTACTTCTGCCTCTTTTTTAATTGGATTATTTGTGGGGTTTTTTGGTGTTGAATTGTGTAAGTTCTCTATATATGTTGGATATTAACCTCTTATCAGGTATATGACTTACAAATACCTTCTTCCATTCTGTAGATTTTCCTTTTGTTTTGTTATCATACACCTAAAAATTAAAATGACATTGTATGCTAATTATACTTAAATAAAAGAAAAAAACAAAATAAAAAATAAAAATAGATTAAAAGAAAAAGGAACATTTTATATGTGTTAAAAAAAAAAAGAAGACGACGAAGTTTGCTTCTTAGGGTTCAGATTCGAGTAAACACTGCACATAACCAAGCCAAGAACAAATACCATTCATTTCTTCAGAAGGTAAATTAGACAACCCCATCAATATTCCTTATATATGTTGTGGAATAAGTGAGAGAAAATATATTTCTTGACAAGAATAAACATTTACAAAATTTAAAATAAGGTGCAGAAAACATATACACTTACCAAAAGTCAAAAACCTAGTTATTTTGAACTAACTGAACCTTGAGGCTAGAACTGATTATCACTATCATAAAATTAACTTCTGATACCAAGAATACATCTGGATGGGTGAGTGAGCAAACTGATGGAATAGGCAGCTCCAAACTCCTCTCCCTCCACAAAAACATCAAAAAGTAAACAGTAATTGCCAGAATTTACTTTGTCAAAACGCTGGAAAACAATCAAAGATTTATAGCAATCAACTGAATGCTGAATCCAGAAAAAAGCATCTTGGTATAGTAACAAAGTTTTGTGGTGCTTTTACTTGCCCTTGGCAACCCTCCTCAGCTATCAAGTCTTGAAGACGGTAACCTGCATTTCCAATGTGGGATTCTGGTCCCTAATTCCAGATGAAGCTGAGAAGATCTTATTTGAAAATTATTGCATTTGTCTTTTCTAACCCATCTGCTGGCTACCTAAAGTCTAGAAGGAAAATCTGGGAACAGTTTACTTGGGAAATTAGGGTATGCAAAAGTATCTGCATACTAAATTACACTAAATTTAGAAAGTCATGTACAAAATAAAGAATACAAAAACAATAGAACCAATGATACCAAAAGATGATTCTATAAAATACTAACAGAATGTACTATTACATAGAATAACTAAAAAAAAAGAAAAGTTAAAAAAAAACATACAAACACAGATATGAAATCCAGAAATGAAAGTGGAGACATTATTACCAACCTTACAGAAATTAAAGGATTATGAAAGAATACTATGAATAATGCTATGCCAACAAATTAGATACCATAGATCAAACAGACAAATTCCAGATATACATAAAATACCAAAACTGACTCAAGAAGAAGTAGAAAATCTTAATAGACCTATAACAAGCAAGGGATTGAAACAGTAATCAAAAATCTCCCAAAAAAATAAAATCCCTGGGCCAGATGGCTCCCCTGGTGAACTCTAACAAGTAAAGAATTCAAACCAATATTTCACAAACATTAAAAAAAAATAGACAAGACAGGAACATTTCCTAAATCATCCCATGAGGCTACATTACCCTCATGCCAAAGCAAGATAAAGGCGTCACAAGAAAAGAAATTATGGAACAGTATTTCTTATGAATGTAGATGCAAAAAACTTCAACAAAATACTAGTACACTTAATTCAAGAGCATATTGCAAAGATGATATGCTATAATCAAGTAAGATTTACTCTTGGAATGCAAGGATGGTTCATTATATGAAAAGCAATCAATGCAATGTACATTGATTATACATTTAATAAAATGAATTAATGAAATGAAGGGGAAAATTGACTGATTTCAGTTTATGTAGGAAAAGCAGTTGACAAATTCCAACATCCATTCATAATAAATACACTCTAGAAACCTGAAAAAGTGGGAACTTCCTCAATTTAATAAAGGTCAGATGTTACAAGCAACCTAAGCTAGCATCGTACTTGATGGCGAAAAACTGAAAGATTCTTCCCTAAGATCAGGAACAAAACTGACTTTTGCCACTGTTATTCACCATTGTCCTGGAATTCTACCAAAAGTACCTGGCAATAAAGGTAATAAAAATTATCCAAATTTTAAAGGAAAAAAATGAAATTATGTCTGCAAAAGACCTAATCTTACAAATAGAAAACTCTAAGAATTTCACCAAAAAAAATCTATTAGAAGTAGTAAACGAATTCAGTAAAGTTGAAGAATACAAAACTAACATGCAAAAATCAGTTGCTTAAAAAGTGGCTAATGACAATATGAAAAAGAATTTTAAAAGACAATTTACAATATTATCAAAATAATAAAACACCTAGGAATAAATTTAACTAGAGGTGAAATATTCAGTTATTTATTTACACATGAAAACTCAAAGCATTGTAGAAAAAGAAATCAATTATTTTTGACGAGGTGCCTATATTATTTTATGGGAAAGAGTCTCTTCAACAAATGGTGCTAGGAAAACTGGATATCAACCTGCAAAAGAAAAGAGTTAGAAGCACCTGGGTGGCTCAGTCGGTTAAATGTCTTACTCCTGGTTTCAGCTCGGGTCATGGTCTCACAGTTTAGTGAGTTCGAGCCCTGCATCAGGCTCTGTGCTGGCAGTGTGGAGCCTGCTTGGGATTCTCTCTCTCTCTCTCTCTCTCTCTCTCTCTCTCTCTCTCTCTCTCTCCCTTGATCTCTGCCCTTCCCTGACCCACACTGTTTCTGTCTCTCTCAAAATAAATAAATAAACTTAAAAACAAAGAATACAGTTAGACGCAAACTATACAAAAATAATCTCAGAATGGATTCATGACCTAAATAGAAGAGCTAAAACCATAAAACTCTCGGAAGAAAATACAAAGGTTACTCTTCATGACATTGGATTCTTAGAAATAACACCAAAAGCAAAAACAGCAAAAGAATACACACATAAATTGAACTTAATCCAGACTAAAAAACTTCTATGCTTCAAAAGACATTATCAAGAAAGTGAAAAGAAAAACTACAAAATAGGATAAAATTATTTAAACATCATATTTCTAGAATCATAAAATCAAGATTCTAGTCTCCAGCATATATGCAGAAATCTTACTAGGTCAACAACAAAAAAAAACCAACCCAACCGAAAAATAAGGAAAACGTTTGAATAGACACTTGCCCAAAGATATGCAAACAACCAAACAGCACATGAAAAAATACTCGATCTCATTAATCATTAGGAAATGCAAATCAAAATAACAATAAAGTAACACTTCACACACACTAGGAAGACGAAGATCAAAACACCAGAAAATAACAAGCATTGCCCAGGATGTGCTGAAATAGAAACTTCATATATTGCCTAAGGTACTGTAAAATGGTTCACTGTGGAAAACAGCTCAGCAGTTCCTCAAAAAGTTAAACATCCAATTACCACATGACCCCCCAATTACACAGTTGCATACCTGAAATAACTGAAAGCAGCTACTCAAACAAGTGCCCACACACACTCATATAGCAACGCTAATCGTACTAGTCAAACACGGAAACTGCCCAAATGTCTATCAACAGATGAATGCATAAATTGCGATATATACATTTGATGGAATATAATTTAGACATAAAAAGGTACTGATGCATGTTACATTGTGGATGAACCTCAAAAACATGAAAAATTGAGGAAGGCAGATACACAAGCTAACATAATATATGATTCCATTTAATTTTTTTTTTCAACGTTTTATTTTATTTTTGGGACAGAGAGAGACAGAGCATGAACGGGGGAGGGGCAGAGAGAGAGGGAGACACAGAATCGGAAACAGGCTCCAGGCTCTGAGCCATCAGCCCAGAGCCTGATGCGGGGCTCGAACTCATGGACCGTGAGATCGTGACCTGGCTGAAGTCGGACGCTTAACCGACTGCGCCACCCAGGCGCCCCTATGATTCCATTTATATGAAATATCAAGAATACCTAAATCCATAGAGAAAGAAAACAAACAAATTGGTAGTTGCTAGGGGCAGAGGATAGCAGGAAATAGGGAAAAACTATGAAATGGATAGTGGGTTCTACTTTGGCTTGATGGAGATGTTTTGGAACAATTTAAAGATGGTGACTGTAGAACATTTTACGAATGTTCAATCAATATCACTTAATTAAATGGTTACTTTTCTTCAACGTTTTTTTTATTTTATTATTTTTTTGGGACAGAGAGAGACAGAGCATGAACGGAGGGGCAGAGAGAGAGGGAGACACAGAATCGGAAACAGGCTCCAGGCTCTGAGCCATCAGCCCAGAGCCTGACGCGGGGCTCGAACTCCCGGACCGCGAGATCGTGACCTGGCTGAAGTCGGACGCTTAACCGACTGCGCCACCCAGGCGCCCCAATGGTTACTTTTATGTTAGGTGAATTTTACTCCCATAAATTAGATTTTAAGAAAGAATAATCCATGGGGCGCCTGGGTGGCTCAGTCAGTTGGGCGTCCGACTTCAGCTCAGGTCATGATGTCACAGTCTGTGAGTTCGAGCCCCACGTCGGGCTCTGTGCTGACAGCTCGGAGCTTGGAGCCTGTTTTGGATTCTGTGCCTCCCTCTCTCTCTGACCCTCCCCCATTCATGCTCTGTCTCTCTCTGTCTCAAAAAATAAATAAACGTTAAAAAAATTTTTAAGAAAGAATAATCCAGAATCTTACTTTTAAAGTATTATTAAAATATTTTACAACAAATTTTAATAATATTTTAATATATTATTAATATTTGTTGTAGCAAAAACCCCACAATACTCTCTATAAATTATCTAACTAATGTACTCTTTCCTAATATGTATAAAAAAAACAATTTTTGTTGCTCTTCTTTAATTACCTGAGATTTCTTATTGGTTGTCAGTTTTAATTTGTTTTTTATTATTATTGTAACTCTGGTAAGAATGTTAACATGAATTATACCTTCTTAGTACACAATACAGTATTGTTAACTATTGGCACAATGTTGTACAGAAGATACCTAGTACTTACTCATCTTGTATAGTTGAAACTTTATACCTGAACTGAAATTTCCCGTTTCGCCCTCCCCCTAGCCCCTGGTAACCATCAGTCTATTCTTTCTCCATGGCTACAAATTTGACTATTTTTTTTCTCTCTTTTGATGTTTTCTTTAAGTGTTTTTTTTAATATGAAATTTATTGTCAAATTGGTTTCCATACAACACCCAGTGCTCATCCCAACAGGCGCCCTCCTCAATACCCATCACCCATCCTCCCCTCCCTCCCACCCCCCATCAACCCTCAGTTTGTTCTCAGTTTTTAGTGTTAAGTGAAATAAGTCATACAGAGAAATTTGACTATTTTAGATACATTATACAAGTGGGATCATGAAATATTTTTCCTTTTGTGACTGGCTTCTTTAACTTGGCATATGGCCCTCATGGTACTTCCACACTGTCACCAATGGCAAGATTCCCTTCCTTCTCATGACCGAATAATATCCCATTGTATATACACACCACACCTTCTTGACCCATTTATTGTTGTTTTCACATCTTGACTATTGTGGTACACTGCACTAAACATGGGAGTGCATTGAGATCTTGATTTCAGTTCTTTTAGCCATAAACTCAGAAGTGGATTTGCTGGATCATATGGTAGCTCTATTTTTAATTTTTTAGGAATCGCCACACTGTTTTTTCCATAGTGGTTGCACCATTTTACATTCCCACCAAGACAACATACAAGAGTTCCAGTTTCTCCTTATCCTCACCAAAACGTCGTACATTTTTTTAAATAATGACAGCTGTGAGATGACATCTCATTTTGGTTTTGATTTGCATTTCCCTGACAATTACTGATGTTGAACATCTTTTCACGTACATCTTTCATGAACATCTTTTCATCTTTGCATGTCCAATTTTGAGAAATGTCTATTCAAGTCCTTTGCCCATTTTTAAATAAAATTATTTGGTGCTTTGTTTTGTCTTTGCTATCGAGTTGTAGGAGTTCCTTATATATTTTGGATATTAACCCCTTGTCAGGTATATGATCTGCAAATATTTTCCCCCATTTCATAGGTTGCCTTTTCACCCTGTCAATTTGTTTCTTTTGCTGTGCAGAAGTTTTTTAGTTTGATATAATTCCATTTACCTAATTTTGCTGTTGTTGCCTCTTCTTTCAGTGTCATAACTAATAGCTTATTAGCTGGACCAGTGTCATGAAGCTTTTTCCCCTCTTTTTTCTTCTAGGAGTTTTACAGTTTTAAGTCTCATTTTTAATTTTTTATCCATTTTATTTTTTTATGGTATAAGATAAGGGTCCACTGTCATTCATTTGCATGCAGATACCCAGTTTTCTAAATACCATTTATTAAGGAGACTACCTCCTTGTGTATTCTTAGCACTCTTGTCAAAACTCAATTGACCATGTATGTGTGTGTTTGTTTCTGGACTTGTGTTTTATTGGTCTTTATGTTTGCTTGTTTGTGTTCCCAGTATCCTACTGCTTTAATAACTGGAGGCTTGTACATAGTTTGAAATCAGAAAGTGTGGTGCTTCAAGCTCTGCTATTCCTTTTAAATATTTCTTCCTCTAGCTAGGGATTTCTGTGATTCCATATGAATTTTAGGACGGGTTTTACTATTTCCGCAAAAGAAAATGTCATTAGGATTTTGATAAGGATCACTTTCAATCTACAGATCACTTTAGGTAGTACGGGCATTTTAACATTATTAAGCCTTCCAACCCATGCATGGGGTGTCTTTCCTATTATTTGTGTCTCCTTTAATTTCTTTCATCAGTGGTTTGTGGTTTTCAGTGCATAAATCTTTCATCTACTTGGCTGAGTTTATCCCTAAGTATTTTACTATTTTTGATGCTATCACAAATGAGATTGTTTTCTTGATTTCTTTTGTTGGGTAATTAGTCATTAGCGTATAGAAACACAACTGATTTTTTGCACGTCAACTTTATATTATGCAACTTTACTAAATTTATTGATTGATTCTAACAGTTTTTGCGGTGTCTTTAGAGTTTTCTACATATAAGATCATCACCTATGAACAAAGATAATTTTACTTCTTCCTTTCTAATTTTGGTGCCTCTTAGTTTCATTCCTTGACTGCTGGTTCTGCCTAAGATTTCTAGTACTACGTTTAATAGCAGTAGTGAGATCAGTCATCCTTGTCTTGCTCCTTATCCTAGAGGAAATGTTTTCAGTTTTTCACGACTGAGACCGTATTAGATGTGGTATTTTCATATGTGGTCTTTATTATGATGAGGCAAATTCATTTTATACATAGTTTGTTGAGAGTTTTTATCATAAGAGCATTGAATTTTGTCAAATGTCTTTTCTGCATCAGTTGAGATGATCATGTGACTTTTACCCTTCATTATGTTAATATAATGTATCACATTAATTGATTTTCACATTTTGAATTATCTGTCCATCCCAGGGACAAATCCTACATGGTAATGGCATATGTTTCTTTTAATGCACTGTTGAGTTCAGTTTGCTAGCATTTTCTTGACAATTTTTGCATTTATCTTCATCAAAGATATTGGCCTACAGTTTTCTTTTTTTGTATAGTTTTGTCAGGCTTTGGCATCAAAGTAATGCTGGCCTCATAAAATGAATTCGGAAATGTTCTCTCTTCTTCAATATTTTGGAAGAACCGAAGAAAGATTGATGTAAATTTTTCTGGAACAACACTACAGGCCAAACAGACCTGTAGACATACAAAGCATTCCACCCAACAACAACAGAATACACATTCTTCTCAAGAACACATGGTACATAGTACAAGATAGATGACTCTTTAGTTCACAAAATAAGTCTCAATAAATTTAAGAAGATTAAAATAATACCAAGTATCTTTGCCAACCACAATGGAATGAAACTAAAAGTCATTAATAGAAAGAAAACTGGGAAGTTTACAGATATATGGAAATTAAACAACTAAATCCTGAACAACCACACAGCCAAGGAAAGAATCAGAGGGAGATTAGAAAATGTCTCGAGACAAATGAAAATTAAAGCATAATATACCAAAACATATGGGATCCATCAAAAAGCAGGTTAAGAGGGAAGTTTAAGGCAATAAATATCCACATTAAAAAAGGAAGAAAGGCCTCAAATAAACAACTTAATTTTATAACTCAAGAAACTAGAAAAAGAACAAACGAAGCCCCAAGTTAGCAGAAGGAAGAAAGTAATAAAGATTCGAGCAGAAATAAAGCCTAAAATAGAAAAAACAATAGGAGAAAAATGAATGAAACAGAGTTGATTTTTTGAAAAGATAAACAAAATTGACAAACCCTTATCTAGTGTAACAAAGAAAAAAGAAGACTCAAATAAAATTGGAACTGGAAGAGGAAACATTACAAATGATGCCACAGAAATAAAAAGGCTCATAAGAGACAATTATGAACAATTGTATACAAAAAAGTGGATAACTTAGAGAAATGAATGCATTCCTAGAAACATACAACCTACCAAGAATGAATCAGGAAGAAACATATAATCTGAACAGACAAATAACAAGTAAGAATATTGAATAAGTAATTAAAACCTCCCCCAAAAGAAAATTCCAGAACCAAATGGCCTTGCTGATGAGATCTTCATTGGTTTTTAACATAAAATTAACACCCTTCACAATCAAATGAAATTATTTTTGCAACTTTATATTTGCAGTAGTCATATACATTTATACTTCAACTAAGTGAAATTGGCTGTGTATAAAGGAGGCAGAAAAATGTCCACTTTAAGTTACAAGTAGAAGTCCTCCTATATCTGAAAAAGAATATTTAGACGTTAGTAAATTTAAATTGTCTGCGTTAGTACAGATGACTTTATTATATTTAGATTGATTGTAATCTATCTGATCACGGAGTCACCAAAATCATATTGCCATAGACGTTCAGCCTTTTGAAAACTGATGTAGAAATCAAAGACCTAATTTGTGTCAAACATAAGGCCAGTGCCAGGCTTCAATGCATTCGGAGTGTGTGTTTATTTATATACATTGCAAAGATTAGTGTAGAAATTCTTCTGAGTTGTATATCTTAAACCTGAGCCAAACTCTTGACTTAAAACTGATTTGAGTAAAAATGTCTATATATTATTTTCTTCAAATAGATTTTTTTTGTTTTTTTTAGTTAGTTAAGCAGTTTCTTTGTTTGTTTGTTTATTTTCTGTTTTTTTTTCCCAAGAACATTTTCCCTATACTCAGAGATTGATATACTGGACTAAATAATATCAGGAATCCATAGACTAAAAGCAATTCCTTGAAATAGTAGAGATTTTAAAAAAATTGAAATCACAACATTGCAGAACTTATAAATTTATAGACTGCTTTGTAAAAGATGGCTTGGCTTATAAATTTTAAAAGAAATTTCAGTTAAGTGCCAAATCAGTAATATAGCCAAAGAGATCGACAATGGTTTTCAAATATTTGCTTGTCAATCTCTTTTGCTTTTAGTTTTAATGCCTCCGCTGATAGCAAGAATTGTGCTCAACTGCATGGAGAAGAGTTGATGTTCTCTGTAGCCTAAGATATTATGTGTTTAAAGCTGGTTTTTTTTTCCTTTAAATAAAAAGTATACTGAAAGAATTCAATTGTCCTGGAATGAATGATGCTCGAACTGTGTGTCAGCCGTGCTTTAGCAAGGTGGCCAGGATTTTGAAAAGAGAAAAGAAAAGGAAGGAAGAGAAAATAAAAACAAAACACTTTCATGCTTACTCACAAGTGTATTTCAATTTTAAAAGGTCTTCCCTTTCATTGTCTACCCGAGTATGACAACCAAAACTCTACCCACCAATCCACCGGAGTCTTTCAGCCTTGCTGTGACGGCCTTCAATCAATGACATTGAAGACCAAGTATATGAAAAATAAGAACACCTCTCACCATGCAGATCTGATGACCAGTCACAAAGTTCCTGGATCATAGGGTCATTAATGGTGAATGTGAAATAAGTTATTTGGGGCAAACCATTAAAACAATCATTTGCCCCAAACTTCCCGAAGTTATGTTTAACATCTAGGCTCAGCATATAAAGACATATTTTTTGAAGCTTCGAATACATTGAACATAAAAACCTTGCAGACAAATACCAATACCTTTGCTCATTATGATATACTTCAACCATTTATAGCCAAAATATATCTTTGGACACTGAGAAGTGGTACTAAAACATCTCTTCATCTTCTCAGATTGATGACACTCTCAAGGACGAACCTCTTTAAAATGAGTGGAAAGAAAGTATCAAATCTCATCTACTTTATCTGCAGAAGATATTTTCTTGACATTGGAGCCAAAAACGTCTGCTAACCACATGAATGAAACCCTCTTCTCGGCTATAATAACGGGTGATATTATTATCACGTATTTAGTATGTGTAAGACATGAGTACCTGCCATCAGTCACCTGGGTCCTCAAAACCTATAGGTGTCTTACACGTATTATCTCACTTAATTCTCGCAACATTGCTATGATGGCAAGACTAGTGTTGCTTTTCTTCATGGGAAGAAATGAAACAGGTTAGGGAATTTGCCAGAAAGCACTCAGCCTAGAAGGTGTAGAGCCAGGACTCGAACCACTGTAGTCTGATTTCACAATATAGAGGAGGTATATCTATACCACCTTTATATCTGCCGCTTTGCTTAATTAGCCACTGTTCAGTCTTTGGCAGAGAATTCGAGGGAAGCTTTTGGAAAGATTTGATTCCATTGTCCCTCATTCTTCCACATGAGTGTTTAAGGCCATTCTTTGCACTGGTGAGGACTCTAAGAAGCACCCCAAATTTGACCAGTTGAGCAGCAAAGTAACCTTTGTTTAGTTAAGTCACAAAGGTCCTTCTTCCTCCCTCTCTCCCTCTCCCTCTCAGGAAAGGAAATTGCTCTCATACACACTCACACACACACACACACACATGCACGCACACATGCCTGCACGTGCACGCACACACACACACACACACACACACACACACACAGGCTCTTCTCACCCCTGACAACTTCTCTGACCATCTCTCCTTCTACTCTGCTGACACTCACCCTGCATACCCCAGGATAACTGGACATCTTGCTATTTCTCGACTCACCAGGAGTAATCCTACACTAGGGTTTGCTGTGCTTGGAAGGCTCTTCCCCAGATATCCCCATAGATATCTTCTCAACCTCTTTCAAATCTTTGTTCAAATATTACCTTCTTAATAAAGCCAGTGCTGACTTCTGTCTTTAAAACTGCAACTCCAGGGGCGCCTGGGTGGCTCAGTCAGTTGAACATCCAACTCTTGATTTCTGCTCAGGTCATGATCCCAGGGACATGGGATCGAGCCCCACATCAGGCTCCATGCTGAGCGTGGAGGCTGCTTAAGATTCTCTCTTTTCCTCTGGCCCCCACTCATGCTTTCTGGCTCTTGTTCTCTCTGTCTCTTGAAAAATAAAACAATGAAACAATAAAAATAAAAATTGCAACTCCACCCTGATCCAACCCTCCTATCTTCCTTAATCTCTTCTACTTTTTCCATAGTACTTATCACCTTAGAATATATTATATATTTAGTTATTCAGTGCGTTCACTTATCGCCTTAGAATATATTAAACACTTAATTATTCAATGTGTTTGTGAATATTGTCTATCTGAATCTTCTAGAACATAAACTCCATTTCAGGTTTTTTAACCTGCTAGATTCATTGATAATATCCCAAATAAGGTCACTGATGCTTGATATTCAGTAAATATTTGTTAAACAAATACATGACAACACAGAGGTTCATCCTTGTCTCTCTGTTGCCATTATATGGACCAAGAAAGGCCCCTGTGCTTCCCTAGATCAAAATTAACTTATTCTACAAATATCATTGTTTTTTCATTTTAGAAAGTTACAAAATTTCAACTGATTTTAAAATAAAAGATGATATTGATGTTCGGTAAAAGGAAATATAATATAAGAGATTGAGAAATACTGCCGTAAGTCCTCGGCATACTTCTGGCCACGTAGCAAGTGTTCAATAAATTCTGGTTGGATGAGTGCTCATTAAGTACCATGGGGTGCAGAGATTAGGAGCCCCATGTTGAATAGTAATCACTGACAAAAGTTCACATTAAATTCCATGCAGGAAAATTGTGTTTATTGGAGCAAGTCATAAATAAAATAAGCTAAGGCTTCCAAATGACTGATGACGACCATTTGGGATCCAGACGTGCCGAAGCAGAACTCCAACGTACTAGTAAGTTTGCAGAAGCCGTTAAGAAAGATGATGTCATTTGAAGGTTTGCTAGGAAATCTGCAATCATTGAAAGGTTAGAAAACCACACTTTTCTGAAGAATCGAAAGCCATCCTGCTCTAGCCCCAAATTCATGGTCTTTAGCTATTTTTTTTCCATCACTTCATCCTCACACAGTACTTTTCAGGTATTTTTCCAAAATACTCAAATGTAGTTTGTTCTCTCAGATCTGTGCATTAACCCCGGTAAGGCATTGCGCTTTGCTGAGATGATGTCCTAGGCAGAGCATCCTCCTGGGAGACTGACCTCAAAGTTCACTTGTTCTGTCGTGTTTTCCATGACCCCTCATCTGATCTAGGTTAGGTGTCTCTCCTCTTTGTTCCCACAGCACCTGTCCTATCATTTATCCCAAGAAACTGTAACTGTCTCTTTACCTGTATGTCTCAGCACCACAGGACTATGAATTCCCCAGACATGGTTGTGGATTTTATTTCTACGCCCTCAAAGCAGAGTATAAGACGAGACACACAGTCTGTGCTCTCTAAATGGACCTCGATTTTTTTTTCCGTCTACAAATACATCATAAGCACCTTGAGGACTGGACTCTTTCTCTGGTACCTTTGTATCTACTTCCGTACTTTCCACAGGCTCTGATCTACATTCAGTGCTCAAAAAAATTTTGTAGGCATTATTAGTAATTGATCGATGTAAGACAGCATTTATGAGGATTATATTCCATACAGCTGCCAAGGATTGGTTTAGAAGGAACAGGACACAAAGTGCTTAAAAAATATTAACTAATATTTTGGGGCCCTCTCCTACTTTTCCTAACTCTTACTTGTTAAGATTCAAGCCTAGAATCACTTCTTCCCGGAAGCCTTCAGGGACTCACCTTTATTTTGCTTCCTAGATTCACTGCATATCTGTGCTCCTAAGCTTCCTCCTGCATGCTTTTAAACCTGTTCTAGTAAAGGTTAACCATGAATATTGATGCACTCACTGTTAACGGAATTACTTGCCTTCGTTTTATACAGTAAACAATTTCCAAATTCTTAAAATCCCCTATCGTGCTGGCTTCCTTAACACTGTTCTAACTTGGTTCGGCCCTAGATCTATGACTTTGCGTCCTAGGGTTCTATTTCTCTCAACTGCATCTTTATTCACTGTATTCTTTCATTAACTGCAAAATGGTTTATTGACGCCTTATACATGACAGACATTAAGCCCAACTGGAACATTTCTCTGTGCTCCATCCTTTTAACAGCCCAATAAAAATGTATTTTACCGGAGACCCCAACTTTGAGCCCTGCCCTCTATTACCCAGGCATGCTTCACTCTTGGAGAATGTGTCCACTCCGATGATATTAAAACTCACTTACATATGGAAGACGGCTGAGTTCATAATCAGCCTTGATCGCTGTCTTCAGCTTTGACTCTGCAGCTCAATTGTAAAAAAAAAAAAAAATCGCATGAAGACGATTCTCTGTCACACCAAATCCAAAGTATTGTTAGCTGCCCACATGATGCCAGGACACAATAGCCTCAAGCTCTTTTTAAAAGAATTGTGGCTTCAATGTTTCTTCGCATAGAATGTCAGGAGGAAGACTTGATAACAAAAAACAAGATTACCCGTTTTTAATATATTTCTTAATCACAACCTGTCATCCATACCCAAAGAGTTCACATAGTCACGTAAATATAAATACACATACGCGCGCGCGCACACACACACACACACACACACCACAAGTTACCAAAGATTAGTAAGTTGACCCAGTGTCCCAATGTGATTGGAAGAGAAGCAAAAGACAGTTTCCGTTCAATATGGATAGAGTTTTTATTGGCCTTTAACATCATTCCACAAGTGCTGTGTCCACCCCTCTTGTATAGGAGAATATTTGGGGTTGCAGGAACACTTGCATTGTTTTGCAGATTTTCAGACCTCTTTGTTACCTGTCCATGCCGAATGGAAAATTTCATCCTCCACTCACTCCCTAATTAAACTCATTCCTATTTATGGCTTTCAACACCATATTTTAACTCCAGCTTCAATCTCCCTTCTGAGCATTAGAGTCCTTTTTCTATCTGCCTATGCTGTGTCTCATCTAAGCATCTGAACTACATTGCAAACTTAAATATCTAAAGAACAGAACTCTTTGTTTCCTATCTCCTCTCTCAACATGGTTCTTCTCCAGTCTTCCTCATCTCAATAAACTAAGTCAAAGCCCAAGAACACGATCAAGGCTGAATATGATTTTAGGTGTCTTCCATATATAAAAGAGTTTTAAAACCATGAGAGGGGACACATTTTCCAAGAGCAAAGCATGGCCAGAGAACAGAGGACAGGGCCCAAAGTTGGGTCTTCCTATAAAGTTGAACCAATTGTTCCATCTAATAGCCTAGGAGATGTCCTTGATTTCACCCTTTCTTTCACATCTCATTTTTTGATCCATTAGCTCATGTTGACTGTGTCCTCAAACACACCTCAAATTAATTCTCTTCCCAGAACTTCCTCTATTAGCACCCCAGTACCAACCAGTATCTTCTCATCTCAACCATTGAGAAAGTCTCCAAAAATGTTCCCCAGAGTTCATGTTTGGCTTCCTACCGTCTCTTGTCTACCCTGAAGCCAGTATGATACTTTGGAAATACAAACCAGTTTATGTGGCTCTCTTAACCATCCTACCCCCGCTTTAAACAGTAGTAGCTGGAATAAAGCCCAGCCTCTCTAGTCTCAGCTCTGTCCATGGCTCAATAAATAGCATTCACACTTCTCTTCCTGTTGTGACTCATATGCCAAGTTCATCTTATCGAAGGGTTTTTCACTTGTTCTTCTGTCTATAATATCTTTCCCAGGTGCATGACAAGGTATATCTATGCTCAAATGTCACCTCTTTAGAATTTGTCCTGACCATCCTGTCAAAAATAACACGAGCTTTGCCTCTTCCCTTTATTTTCTAAAATTGTACTTATGCATTTGTGTGTTATCTTTTGATCCACTATTAAGCATGTGCTTTATGAAGTGTTATCTTTATCACCCATCTCTAAAGCAATGCTTGCTCTCTTACTCTTGCAAGAAGTAAATTTTTGTCAAATAAATGTGCAAAGGAATAATGTAGCCCTCATGACATTAAAACTCACGTATGGAGCCAGAGGAAGTATCCGGAAGTATCTGGAAAAGCCAGAGAAAGTGTCTGGAGGTGAAAAAGACCAGGAGGATGCTAAGAAACCTGAACTACCCCAGGTGGAGCAGGGACATCCGTCAGATCAATGTCATGTGTCTTACAGAATCAACACTAAGAAAGCTTCTTCATGTCCTAAATGCAAACACTGGAAACAGGTAGCATGTATATAAAGACAAAGGGACAAAAAGAAAGGGTTCAAGAAGATTTCTGCACTCATTATTTTGGCTTCTGTGCTATAGATTGGGATCGGTCCCAGACCAAGGTACAAAATGAGGTCACACCAAAATGCCTCGTCACTTAATCCCCCCGAGACATGTTGGTGAATCACTTCTTACTGGCTGAAGGAGTCCTCTCAGTTCCAGAGCATCATCCTTGAGTTAGATCTTCTGCTGAAATATTTGGCGTGTTCCCTTTCATACACAATATCTGTCTCATTCAACTCAGTTGTTCCAATGTCTTCCCTCATTCATTTTTTAACATAAAATAATTTCTAACACAGCATTAGAATGACATTCAGCTTGGCAATTATGGTTTGTTTCTATCAGCTCAATAAATACCTCTAGGTTGAGGAGATCTTAGGCAAATGCTCACAGGTCTCTGAGCGCTGGCTGCTTTAAAAGTCTGAGCAGTCACATGTGGTCACGTATGTTACCATGTCATTTCTTCCTTAGACACCTGCGTCAATTTCCTAGGACTTCCATACCAAATCACCACAAATTTGGTGGCTCAAAAAAAACAGAAGTTTATTCTCTTGCAGTTTGGGAGGTTAAGGTGTTTGGTCGGTTCCTTCTAGAGACTCTGAAGGGGAGTCTGTTCTGTGACTCTCTGAGCTTCTGGTGACTGCTAGCCATCCTCGGGGTTCCTTGGCTTGTAGCTGCATAATTCCCAGTCTCTGCTTCCGTCATCACATGCCCTTCTTTTCTATGTGTCTGTGTCTGTTTTTTCCTCCTCTTATAAGGAGTTCTTATTGGATTTAAGGCCCACTCTAATACGGGATGATCTCAACTCAAGATCCTTAACTACATCTGAAAAGACATTTTTTTTTTCCTAAATAAGGTCATATTCACAGGTCTTAAGGTTAGGACATAGACATATCATTTGGGAAGGGATGGGGATCACTATTCAACCCACTAGAGCACCCTACATGCCCAAATGCTAAATCCAAACTTCTTCCCACGACTTTAGCTTTCTGTCCCAGCCTCATTTCCTGGTGTCCATGATATCCATAGCCGGGTGTATGGGCAGCACACAGAGCTCTACTATCCCTTCATCCAAACCGCTTGCTGCGTCACTGCAAATTGCTCAAGCGACCTTTTCCAAGAAGGAGATTAACGTTTGAACTGATGATCCCCTCTCCTTAAGAGACCATTAACACGATGTCTTTTTGTCTCTATTACTGTGGTTAAGTCCAAGCCTTGTTCTTCCACGCACTATTCGCTAAGTCCCCCTAATCAGATTCAAGCTCCAATGCCTACCAGACTCCTCAAAATATTTCTGAAATTTAAACTTTAAGAAGAGTAAAATCCCCGTGTTATGTATTCAACCACGTACACGGAACAGTCCCTTTACCTTCTATTTTACAGACCTGGTTCTTCCCCGAGGTCATACTTCTCTTGCAGTCCTCTCAAGAGGCGATCGCGTTCTTATGTTTCTGAGCCTAAGATGAATGTCCTCCTTGATCTCCGTTGCCAGTTCCAGAAAATTGTTCTTTTCTCCTCCCTAAACTTCTCAGTCTTTTGATGCATATACTCTCAAATTTTAGCATGCACTATTTTTCTTTGTTGCAATTTTCTATCTTTCCGATCAGTCCTTCTCATTTTTGAAAGGTTTCAGCACCTGAATTACTTCTTGGTTCTTCCACTACTATTCCTGTTATCATTCTTGGTCACTAAAAATCCATCTGATACTCTGGCTTCCAGTACCTTTGTCCCTTTCTCCTCCAAGCATCTTGTCTTACACCCCACCTGTCTTCCCCAGCCATTCCCATCCCCCTAACTCTTTTTCAGACTTTGTCCTTACCAGCAACAGAACACCACAGACATTCCAGTCAAGCCCCCAGGCTTTGGGGTAACACCACTCACTCCCCCAGCCTCTCCTTCTAGCTCTCCCACTCTACCTCTTCAAGAAGGACCTTGACTGCATCAACACTTCCATCATTTACCCATCTTCCTTGAGGCTGTCACTTCTTTCTCATCCGGTTTACAGCCTCTGGTCTCTTGTTATCATCATCACTCCTTGGATATGCCATTCTCTTCCTGGCTTGTTATTCCCTCCGTCAGAATCACCTGAAAAACCCCACCATCATTTAAATCCAACTCGGGTTCCCCTCTCCTGCACTCATGCAAATGACTGAGGCTGGAGAAAATCACAATACATGCGGGCTGGACTTATTTTAAATTTATAATCTAGGGGCGCCTGGGTGGCTCAGTCGGTTGAGCGCCCGACTGCAGCTCAGGTCATGATCTCGCAGTTTGTGAGTTCGAGCCCCGCGGTGGGCTCTGTGCTGACAGCTGGGAGCCTGGAGCCTGCTTTGGATTCTGGGTCTCCCTCTGTCTCTGCCCCTCCCCCGCTCATGCTCTGTCTCTCTCTCTCTCTGTCAAAAATAAATAAACATTAAAATAAATAAATAAATAAATAAATAAATAAATAAATAAATTTATAATCTAAACTCTGTCCAAGAAGCCTATTATGTTTGCCCTGCCAGTTCGTTCGCTCTCCCACTCTCTAAAACAACCATTTCTCAACTTTCCTTCACTCCTCCAAATTCCAAATGTCTTCCCCCAATCCTCATTTTCAGCTCGTGACCTTGTTTCTCATTTTTTGGAGAAAATAGATGCAGTCAGAGAACGTCTTCAATCTCATGGCACCAAATCTATTAACCGCATCTTTCCTCATACATTCCATAGCATATGAACTCCTCAGACCCCCCAGCTAAGCAGACCTCCCCACTTGTGGCCTGGATACCATTTATTCTTACCTCTAAAGTGTTTTACTCCTATAATTTCCCATTTTCTTTTATCCTATCAGCTAATCTTTCTCTAGTGAACCATTCTCATCAACTGGAAATTCTGCTTCATAAATACCAACTTGATCTCACATCACCTCCACCAGTGACCTGAGCATTTGCTTCCTCTTTTTGACAAAGTTCACAGCAACTGTTGTTACGCTTTCTGTTTCCACCTTCTTCCCCTTCCATCCCTCTTGAACTCAGTCCAGTTAGGCCTTTCTTCCCATTGTTCCTCTAAATTACCTCAGTCGGAGGAGCTAATTCAGTGGTCAACCCCCAGCCCTGATCTTGGTTAACTGACTCTTCATAGATTTGACCCAGCTGCTCTCTTTCTCCATTTGAAAACAATTTCTGCACTTGGCTGCTGAAATACAAATCACTCCTGCTTTTACTTCCACCTCTCCGGAAGGTTTATTTGCTAAATTTTCTTCTTTCTGACTGATGTCAAAGGTCCACAGGGCTCAGCATTCAGACACCTCTAACTTACAATCACTTGTATGTAAGTCCACCATCCTTGCTGGAAAAACGACCCATGTAAAATAATGACTCCTAAGTGTTTATTTCAGCTCATTTTGCCCTGGCACTCCAAAATCATCTACTCGATGACCTATTTTGTGTCTCTGATTATAGGCCTAAAATGCGTCTCAAGCTTCATGTGTTCAAACTTTAAATTCTTGGTTTGCCTCTCAAATCTGTTGTTCCCCAAGTCTTCCTCAACTTAGTAAGGGGTACCATTACCCATCTAATCGCTCAAAGAATTTTGGAAGCATCCTTAAATTTCTCTTTTTCCTTCATCTTGTCTAATGCCTCAGTTTCTTCGGTACATATCCAAATCTTGACTGCTTCTCATTAATGTCGTCACTACCATTGTGGCTCAGGTAACCATCACCATCTACCAGCTGCACTGTAGAAAGTTCCTGTTTCCACTCTGTTGTCTACTCTCTGTCATCCACCAACAGTCAAACCTTAAGACTATATAAGGCAAATCGTATAACACTGTTCAATCTTATTCAATTGAATAAGAATAAGGAGAAGAAGGAATAATTCCAATTCCCTACAATGTCCCCTAAAATTTTACATAATCTAGACTCAGCTTCCTCTCCAGCCTCATCATGTGACACTCCCACTAGCTCACTGCACTCTATCCAAACGTGCCTGTGTCCTGTTCTTTAATTCCACTATTTTCTTTTTTATTTTTAGAAGGTGTGAGAGCAGGGGAGAGAGGCAGAGGGAGAGGCAGAGAATCTTAAACAGGCTCCATGCTACTTAAGATTCATGGGGCCCGATCCAACGACCCAGGGATCATGACCTGAGCCCAGATCAAGAGTTGAATACTCAATCAACTTAGCCACACAGGCACCCCAATAAACTTTGTTTTTATAGTCTTAAATCATTTTTATTGTTGGAGGGTCCCTTTTCTTACGTTCCTTTTTTGGTATAACTTTCATGACTAGTTCTGCCTTCCATAGCAGCACAGAATCAGTCCGTTCCTCTTACAATATATCCATATTTTTTATACAAGTCCACAAGCAGCTACTCAGTTCATTCATAGCTACAGATCCTTATTAGAGTGAAAAGGAGCTTCAAAGGTCATCTATTCCAGTCTTCTCGTTTTGTAAATCAAGAAAAACTTGGTCCAAGAACAAGACAGTCCCCAGCTCCCTGCCCCCACCCTCCATGGCATACATACTAAGTGGCAGTGCTGAATGGATAAAGCAAATCTCCACCTCTCAAATCACCTCTTTCCAGCCTGCTGCTTTCTCCTCTCCACCACAAATCTTCCTAGCTCCTCCAAAGATTGGTCGTTCAAGACTCTTCCCATCCCTTCTGGGTCTGGGTCGCCTTCTCTCAATTAGTCCCAGCAATGTTTCCGTTCGCTTGCGTTCCTTTATACAAAAAATGAAATGCCAACATTTCTCATTATTGTTTTACATAACCCAGCTCAGAGAACTCTCAAGATCTCCTATTAAATGACAAAAATTCAACTGTGTAATTTAAAAAATCAAATTGAACAATTCACAAATCAGGCAGCCTCCCTCCTGGCAAATGGAAAGGAGCTCTGTCCAGCTATAGAAAAGGAAAGTTCTTTACATGCAGAGAGGAAGTGGAAAAAGGAAATTTGTAAAGAATGCATTTTTTAAGCAAGGTCCCCTTCCTAAGGGCAAAAGAAAGGGTCTATCAGTAAATTTCCTAGTGCTAGCCAGGAAATTCATCTTGACGGGTTAGAAGTTACATTCCTGGGAGGTTAAAAAATGCAGTTAGTTTAGGTATTAAAAGTCTTATTTTGCTGCGGTGGGGCCTTAACGTAAGTGACTCTATTTGGGGCCTGGAATTTCTAACACTCCTGTTTCAGGGTTTATCATCCTCTCTCCACAGACCAGAACACTGAGGCTCTGAGAGAGGCAGGCCCTCGCACAATATTACGAAGATGGTAAACCATGAAAATGGGATTTAGCCTCAACTTTGCCTTTAATTCCTTTGATTCAGATTACATTTGTCCTATTTTGTTTTTGCTTTGTTTAAGAATACTCTAATTGGGGCGCCTGGGTGGCGCAGTCGGTTAAGTGTCCGACTTCAGCCAGGTCACGATCTCGCGGTCCGTGAGTTCGAGCCCCGCGTCGGGCTCTGGGCTGATGGCTCAGAGCCTGGAGCCTGTTTCCGATTCTGTGTCTCCCTCTCTCTCTGCCCCTCCCCCGTTCATGCTCTGTCTCTCTCTGTCCCAAAAATAAATAAACGTTGAAAAAAAAAAAAGAATACTCTAATTGTTGCCCCACTGATTTATGGTAGAACAGTTAGGTAGAATCCGGGTCTCCTGGTTTTAGTCACTGTTCCCCCGTTTTTAGCCACATTCCGATACCACATGTAAGGAATCAGCCAAAAGTGCGATCTCAATCATGGTACATGGTCAGATTACAGCCATCCTTTAAATTCTGCCATTAGCCATCAGCATGACACCAGATACGTGTATGTAGATATGTGTCCCTCAAAGGTAAAAAGTCTGCGGTTTTAGCCTGCATGTTATTCCTTAGAAATTCCTTTGTTTTCCTACTGCCTTGTTGAACCAGGTGACAAAGCTCGCCGAGGGCCCCCTCTTAACACCACACTTCCAAACAGTCTCAACGGGGAGACGACAAAGGGTTAAGCAGCAGATTTGTTTAATCACTGGATAAACACTAGGTTTGTTCGACTTTTCAATTAGAAAGTGTTGTCAGCCTCAAATGTAAAAGCATCCTGAGATGTTTGGTCAAATAGTAATATATTACTGATTATTTTAATTCAAAAGAAAGCCACAGTGTTCTCTGCTTCACACATTTTCCCGTTGGCTTGCTCCTTAAAAATAAACAAGAAAAAAATAAAGTGGACAGGAGATTGCAGACCTTCCAAAGACCACGGAGACCGAACTCACAGACTTCTTGCCAACAGTGCCCATTCAGAAAGCTCTAAAATTTTGTGCCCTTCTGCCCCCCACGCACAGAGACAAGGGCGGGTTCCGTTCATATTTGAAAGCATTTCTAAAGTCACAGAAAAAAAGACACTGATGCTCACAAATATAACGCAGGCGAGATGTGCATTATGTATATAACCATTGAGCAGAAAGTACAAATATGATCGCGATTCATTTGTAGTCAAGTTTCAAAATGGAATCTACTTAACCTTGAATCTCACGCATCGTGGCTCTGGGGTTTAAAGAAGCAATTTGGTGCAGGGGAAAACAGAAGCCAGGCTGAAGGTAGTGAAGGTGTAACAACAAAATAAATGCCGATCCCAGGCACATGGCAAGATCGAGGCACAGGCCACACACGGATTGTGTCCCAGGCTGCCTCAGGTTAGTATGAGACTTGGTCACTGATTACTTCATTCAGTCTCTCCTGAATGTCAGGCCCTCTCTGGCCCCAAAGACAGTGAACAAGACAGTCCCAATCCTGCCTGCAAGTGGCTAACATTCTAGAAGAGGGAAGGTAGAGAAGAAATGAGAACTGAAACAATGAAGCTTTTTTCAAATAGTGTGGATTACTGTGAACACCAGACAACAGGCTGATAAGACAGGACGTGATTTATGAGGCCTGCGCTATTAATGACTGTGATAAATATAAAGAAAGGATTGCTGTTAGTTCTTTTGTTTATTCCAGAACGGGGTATATGGGAACTTTCATGGAAAAAGCAACACATTAGCTGTTCTTTGGATGATGGGTTTTGTGGGATTTTGTTCACGTAGAGACAGGGGCAGTAAATTGCACTGGATCACTGGGGGTGGCTGTTCTATTTTGTAGGGCAAAGGCATCTGGGTCTCATTGCAAATCCATAAAATGGAGATTCAGGTGGCTTTGCTTAACTTAGAGATGTCACAGAAACGAAATGACATTCTTTTCCAGGGTCTTACAGATTCTGAAGAATGCGCCTCTCTTCTCTCTTATAATATGATTATAACAACAACCTTCTAACTGGTCTCCCTGCATTCAGCCGCCCATAAGGTCTTTCTAAAACGTCTCAAATTATTCTGACCTCAAATGACTTTGACCAGCACCCACATTTCACAAAGCAACCCTTACTTGTACTGCTTGCAACACCTTTGAATATTTTCCTTTCCATTCTCCTTGATTCTATTTCGTTAAGAAAAACACGCTGGTCTGGAGCATCTAATTTAATGTCATGATCCTCGTAGGTTCCAAAGCCTTGTGTGTAACCCCCTGCTCTAAAGCAGAGGAGTATAAGAGTTCTCCATTTAGTCCTCTGTGGCTCCTTATTGCCTTCAGGATAGACTTCCGAGCAGGATTTAAGATTTTGATATTCCAGCCCTGGTCTTCTTCCTCCACATCACCCCTCACTGTTTCCAGTCTCATTACTTCTATTCCTGCCATATTGAATTAGCTTGCAGTTTCCCAGTCCAGCCACCTGGTGGCTCTGTTACGCGATCGCTCTCCATGATGCAACCCCAGTTCAGCTCCAGTACCAGCCCTCTAATGACTGTCTTTGGGCTTCTTGGCTTAGTCGTGCTCCTACTTCAAGCCTGAGGTCAAATGGAATTCTTGAACGCAAAAAAAAGTCTTCTTTAGGCGCCTTGGTGGCTCAGTCAGGTTAAGTGTCCGATACTTGATTTCAGCTCAGGTCGTGATCTCACTGTATCTTGGGTTCAAACCCTGCGTGGGACTCTGCTCACTGATGGTGTGGGGGCTGCTTGGGATTCTCTGTCTCTCTCTATCTCTGCCCTTCCCCTCCTCGCACTCTCTCTGTCTCTCTCAAATTCAATAAACTGAAAAAAAAATATATATATATATATATATATATATATATATATCTTTCCTATCTGCCGGTCTGGGTTTGGTTTCTAGGACCTATCCTTCCATATTTCTCTGAGCGTGCTTCTAGGAAAGCCTTCATACGATCGCATTACAAATGTGTTTACCTTTCCGTATATCTGTAGAGCCAACACAGGGTCTGAGTTTTCAACTTACGTTTTCTTCATTCCTGGAGCCCAATAAGCACTCAGTAAATATTTGATGATTGAAAAAACAAACAAACAAAAACACTTTATTAAAGGGCAAACACACGTAATAAACTCCTCCCAAGGTACCTGCTACCTCTTTATATCCAGAAAGCTTTTCTAGTTAGTTGTGAATCATCTAGAGATTTTGTTTCCCTTAGTGTTTTCTCTGCTCCCTGCGAGCTGACACTGGCAGGCACAGGTGAAGAATTTGCTGATCAGTGGGTGCTGGCTGAGTATGTCCTCTTTGACTCTATGGTGGGGTGGTAAGTTAGCAGAAGACCTTATCTCCTGTCTCTGGGACTGGCTAACCCATGTTGCCTTGTACAGTGTTAAATATTGAAGAAAGTTAACCTGAATGTGCCCGCTACAAAATATTTTAGAAGCTTCGTGTGTCAGTGACAATTACCAGAAGGGTTTTCGAGTCCTTGATACAGCTAAGAGGTAGGCCTGTTCCTGCTCATTCAATAACTGATACGAGGCATCCTGTAGGATTTTTGAATGAGCAGTTCTTAGCCAAGGAAGGTTGTATAACAGTAGTGCGTCTATGAGAGTTACGTATCCTGGAAATATGTGTGCTGATTTCCCGAAACGTGGATAAAAATCACAAAGTGTTTATATGAAAACCCAAGTCACTGCTTTCTCGGAAATAAGATTATGCAAAAAGGCACCTTTGTTCTCACGTGTGCATGATCATTTGTACTAATATGCGAATTCATAGCTGAAATTGTTGTTTTCCTTTATTACAAACTGACCAAGAAGCCTGTTTGGGACTTTCCTGGTGGAAGAGATGGATAACATGGTGAAGAAGCATATTCTAAACTCTTTGCTTACAAACTGTGGAGCGCAGAGGAATTTTACTTTTTGAGCTTTGAGATCGGCTCATCGGGGAGCGTTAAAAACCAAGCCATACAACGCAAAGCGTGTCACTCTTGCCTCTTTGGGAGAAAAAGAAAGGCAGTTCTGGGGATGAGAATGACTGTCAACCAGGCTCCGTTTTTTGCTCATCAAAGCTGAGAACAACCGAGACGTTCTCTGCAGTAGCCCGCCTTCAGAGAGATAGTGCCCTTGGACACTGGAACATTCGCCTTCCTGGCGGCAAGAGCCTGGGAAACCATGAATGAGAAGAATTGGGGAAAGTGTTATTTTCTTATGCCACCTGGGTGGCTCAGTCTGTTGATCATCAGGCTCTTGACTTCAGCTCAGGTCATGATCCCAGGGTCCTGAGATCGAGCCCCACCTGGGGCTCTGTGCTGAGTGTGGACCCTGCTTAAGATACTCTCTCTCTTGGGGCGTTTGGGTGGCTCAGTCAGTTAAGTGTCCGACTTTGGCTCAGGTCATGATCCCCCAGTTTGTGGGTTCGAGCCCCACCTCAGCATCTGTGCTGACAACTCAGAGCCTGCTTCGGATTCTGTCTCCCTCCCTCTTTGCCCCTTCCCAGCTCACGCTCTGTCTCTCTCTCTCTCTCTCTCTCTCAAAAATAAATAAACATTAAAAAAAAAAACATATTCTCTCTCTCCCTCTGCCCCTCCCCCACTCACAGGGCTGTCTGTCCCTCTCTAAAAAAAAATAATAATAATAATTTTAAAAAATGAAACAACTAACACAAAATCACCCCAATCTGTGGGACTTCATAATTCTAGGTTATTCCTCCCACAAAAGAATCATGTGTGATTTTTTTTTTAGATTATTAAAAAGTTGGGGCGCCTGGGTGGCGCAGTCGGTTGAGCGTCCGACTTCAGCCAGGTCACCATCTCGCGGTCCGTGAGTTCGAGCCCTGCGTCGGGCTCTGGGCTGATGGCTCGGAGCCTGGAGCCTGTTTCCCATTCTGTGTCTCCCTCTCTCTCTGCCCCTCCCCCGTTCATGCTCTGTCTCTCTCTGTCCCAAAAATAAATAAACGTTGAAAAAAAAAATTAAAAAAAAAAAAGTTATGGTGGCAATAGGAGAGTAAAAATTGCATTAGCTTTAAATTTATGGATCTATACCAAATGTGTTTCTGTGCACTGAATACAAAGGAAATGTCAGTGGGTTTATGTACTGCCACTGCGTCGTTTTCCACGAAGATGAGGCCACATCTCCTAACATCAGGACCACGCTTAGAGACCTGTTTGTATATCTCTTGCGGCAGCTAGCTCAAGTCAGGTAATCAAGCATGGTTGTTTTTGTTTTTGTTTTTGAGCACCGTGGACTCTAGTGGACACTGTGGGTGTTTTCCTCTCACTCCCCCTTCAGTGGCTCACGACCAAGGAAGGATTGATGTAGGAGAACGGGGGTCTGGCCATCTCAGTCCCACTCCGATGAGCTATTAGAGCTCCCAAGCTTCCTCCAGGATCAGCCAATGCTGTCATAGGGCCTGTGTTTCTACGAACTTCTCCTGTCCCCACTTCCTTTTCTTTCCAATCCCTTTCACAAGGCGTGCCCTCAAAGGCCTTTCCAGAGAACCCAACCTACAACATGGAAACATGGCAACCGTGGGTGGGATGGTGATCATATGGCAAAATGGCGACCTGAACAGATTTTCTTAGTTGAACATAAATGTACTTTCTAGTAGCTCAGAAAGTGTTAAACTTCTTACCAATTAACCCATTGACAGCAGTGGGAGTTTGAATTGTATGCCTAGCTCTTTTGATATAGTTTGGAGCTATAAAATCAAATAGAAACCATACAAGTGGGACTCAGGATAAGGCTATGATTAAATACACAGGAGTCAGACAGCCTAGATACAGGTCTCTTCTCCAACCTTCTCTGTGACCTTGGGTGAGTTACTCAGCTTCCTTAACACCAAGAGTGCTCCCTAATGAAATAAGGATCTCGATAATACTGTCTTCACATGGGGATCTTGGGGAAACTAAATAATACAGATACAGATAAAAGGTTTACCACAGCGCACAGCATAGCATGAGCATTCGATGTGTCCTCTCTTAAACCCACCTTGTCATGCAGAGTAAAACCCCAAGCCCTCAGTGCCCAAAGGCTTTAAATGAGCCAACTTCCCATTGTATCTCCAACCTTGTCCTCCCTACCACCCTTCCCTCACTACTGTTTCCCCTACACTGGACTCTGATGCTTTTTCTTTCTTTCCTTTTTTTTTTTGGTTTTAATGTTTATTTATTTTGAAAGAAAGAGAGAGAGAGAGCACATGCATGCTACTGGAGGAGGGGCAGAGAAAGAGGAAGAGAAAAAACCCAAGCAGGTTCTGCACTGTCAGGGTAGAGCCTGATGTGGGGCTTGATCTCATGAACCTCGAGATCATGACCTGAGCCAAAATCAAGAGTCGGAAGCTCAACCGACTGAGCCACCGAGATGCCCCCTGTTACAGTCCTCCCTTATGACTTCTGCGTTGGTTGTTTCTTTAACTGGAGTGGTTATCCCTCACCTCAACTTTTCCAGGTCTTTGCTCAAATACTACCTTCTCAATAAGACTCACCTTTACCATCCTATAAAAAAATTACAACCTAGCCCCCACATCCCACCCCAACAGTCCTGATACTCTTTACCCAGCTCAACAATTTCTTTTCCTCATTGTCATGTCTAACAGATCATACATATATATATAAACACGTTTATGCATGTGCATATATACACACACCCACATATACATATATACACACATATGTAAATGTGTATGTACATATGTACACATATACAAAATTTATTATTTTTGTTTTGCTCATCTATGAAAGCCAGAGTCTTTGTCTGTTTTGTATACTGTCTCTTTCTGACTACCTAAAAGAGAGCCAGGTACATAAGTGCCCAATAAGTGGTCAATAATTGTTTCTTAATTAAAAGAATAAAACAAATGCCTCTAGTTTATATCATACCTGTTATTAATGGACAAGGGGGCTTGCAACCAGGTGAGTTTGCAAAAGCACGTGTTGGCATAGTCTGTCTTAAATGGACACTTGTGCTAGTTAAAGGGAACATGGAAGGGAAAAAGAATGGCTTTGTACCCAGGACGTCTTGTTCTTTACCATCAAGGAAGTTTTTCCTGCTGTCCTCGGAAATTTTCCCTGTCACTCCAGTGTAGGAATTGCATTTACTTGTGGGCAGTTGTCTTGCCCGAGGCCATGTCCCCTTCCTGGGCGCAACCTGCATCCAATGACTGACCCTGAGACTATTAGGGGACTATAAAAACTGAGGTCCACTCTGAAAGACCATCTCAGTTTCAGAGCTCCTGATAACACGGACTGGAGCATAACCCAAATTTCTCTGTAGTCAATCTTGCTTCCTTTCCTCTTCCAGCGCTGTTAATGCTAAGAGCTTCCCCAATCAATTTCCGCATGCGAATCTCCATTCCAAAAACTGCTTCCCAAGAAACCCAAACTTCAACACTCATAATTATATTCATCTCTCTGTTGCTGGGTAACAAATCACAAGTGGTTTGGAACAAGGCAAATCGATAACCTCACAGTTTCTGTGGGTCAGGAGTCTGGCATGTTTCAGCTTGGTCCTCCACTCAGGATCTCCCAAGGCTGACATCTAGAAGGCCTGCCACATTCTCATCTGGAGTCTTTCCTACAGAGGTGGCCTATGTACAAACTCCCAGCATGTCACCAGAATCCATTTCCTTGTGGCATCAGACAGAGGTCCCATTGTCTTGGTAGCTGCCAGTCAGGGGCTGCTCCCAGCTCCTAGAGTACACAGGCTTGCCCTGTGCCCCCCGCTCTAGAAGCCCTTTCACACCCTCAACAATTTTTTAGTGCTTATTTTTATGAGAGAGAACCTGCTTTAAGCACGTGCAAGTGAAAAGAGCAGAGGAGGGGCAGAGAGAGAGGAGGAGAGAGGATCCGAAGTGGGCTCCACACTGACAGCAGAAAGTCCGATGCAGGGCTCAAACTCATGAACCACGAGATCATGACCTGAGCCCAAGTTGGATGCTTAACTGACTGAGGCACCCACACCCTCCACTTTAGTATCTCTGACTTATGCAAGGGCCCAGTCCCTTTTAAGGATTCTTGTTATGAAATCAGACCCACTCAGGCAAACTCCTCATTAATTAACTCAAAGTCAGTATATTTGCGATCTAATCATGGAAGTAACACCCATCATATTCCCAGTTCTCACCCACATTCAAGGGGAGATTATATACCAGGGGGTGGGAATCTTGGTAGCCATCTGAAAATTCTGTCTCCCACACGTACACTAGTAGAAGAGAGAAATAATTATATGGTGATCTGTGCTCTGAGGAAAATTCATAGTACAGAAGCAGTACAGTGATAAACTTAGAGTTGAACAAACTTCTCTGTAAGGAAAGATGGTATTTGATTAAGAAAGTTATAGTAAAGGAGATAGCGTGAGCCAAAGCCTAGACATAGATCACAGCATGATATGCCCAGGCCTCTACCAAGAATTTATTTTTTTTAATTTTTTTAACGTTTATTTATTTTTGAGACAGAGAGAGACAGAGCATGAACAGGGGAGGGGCAGAGAGAGAGAGAGACACAGAATCGGAAGCAGGCTCCAGGCTCTGAGCCATCAGCCCAGAGCCCGACGCGGGGCTCGAACTCATGGACCTCGAACTCACGGACCGCGAGATTGTGACCTGAGCTGAAGTCGGATGCCCAACCGACTGAGCCACCCAGGCGCCCCTCTACCAAGAATTTAGAACCCACTGAATATCTGGTGTGTTGTGGCCTGCAGTTATGTATCATGAAATAAAATACTAGCAAATGTAAGACCTCAAGAGGTTTCACATTTAAATTCCGCATGATTCCTGAAAAAAAAAAAAAAAAGATCAAAGCTATAAGCAACCACTGTAGCCCCATCAGTATGAGTTCACAAAGGAAATCAATTCCTTGGGGATCTCAGAGGTCAGAGAAAACCTTACCCTTTGAATCTGCGATAGAGGAAATATTTGTATAATGGTGGCTTGCAGGAGGGCGGTGGGACTGCCTTTCAGGCTGAGCTAAAACCAGGAGCAAATTCAGGAGATAAAAAGATGAAACGCAATAGTCTGGAAGGAGCAGGAAAGCCAAATGGTTATCAGCCTAATTATAACCGAGATTCGTCCTGAGACAAGAAGAGTAACAGAATTTTTATGAACATTGGACCGTATCCTAGAAGACTTTAAATGTCAGACAGAAGAGCTACTATGTGATGGAAAGATATATACAGAGAGGTCCTCTAAAAGTCTGGAGAAGGGAAGTTATAGGATAAAAACTACATTTGCACAGTGATGGGTCATTCATTCGGCGAGCCTGTTGGGTTTAGCGGTCATCTAATTTCATGTGTTTTTAACAGTTTGAAAATTTGTACACTAGCTTGGGATGCTGGAGGCTTTCTTCCTGGTTATATGACACTGCCACATCGCTTGTGGTTTATTGCTATTATTGTACCCCTTCTGTCATTTCAATGGGATTTTTGGACGAAAGAGAGGTAAACACATATGTTTAGTAGGCTTCTTGAGCCATAAACTCAGTAGTTTTTACATAGTTAGGGTTATTCTCTGTATATATTTCTTAACATTTCACATTTTAATTTAAGCATTCCCTTTGCTATATTTTAAAAATCCCCATAAATATGTTTTTAATGGTTGTATGCTGTTTCATAATATAGTTGTACCACAATTTACTTAGCTTCTCATGGAACATTTAAGTTGTTTTATCCACCTATCTATCCATCCATCTATCTATCTGTTAATTTACTTATTTGCTTTTATACATAAAACTGCAACTCATGGGCAAATATTGAAGAATGAAACTATCACAGAAACTCTTCCTATTACCAAATAAATTTTAGAGAAATGGTGGTGGTAAATACTAACTAAGAAAGGGTCTGCAATATTATCTTTTAAACTTTAAGATTTTATGAAGAAAGAGACACAAGTGAGAGTGAGGCTTGACAGAGAGCTTAGTATCACCTCCATTTCTGGAAGATTATTGTGGAAAGAAGAGACAGCTGACAAAGCCTGAGTGATTTGACCAAGAGCTCCAATTTGGGGAGAACTAAACTGAAGAACGTAAGAAAACAACTCGGAGAAAATTTGAAAAGTTTCTTAATATGGTAAACCCTTCTAATTGGCCCATCATTTCATCAACAGTGGGGAAAATGGCAGTGAGTTGTTGTTGTTGGTTTTAATTACTTTCTAGAGCCCCATGCTGGACTGAGAGAACTAAGCAAAGTCTGGGTTAGAACCCTACCATGCACACTCACACATACATATAAGGACACACACCCACTTGTACACATATGCATATACAGACGTGCATACACATCCCTAAGTAGAGTGAATCACCATGCAGACATCTAGCAAAATCACATGAACAGAATCCAAATTCTCCAGTGAATGTGGATTTAAGTATAGCTACACCCTCCCTACACCACACTCCAACCCCCTGATGCATTTATAACAAAAAGTGTATGGGATGAAATATGAATTATAGCTGAGAATGAAAGATTAAGGGGTGGCATTAACAGAGTTCCTAGAAGGTAAAACTGCTCATTCGAAGCCTTAATAAAAAAGAAAATAAAAAACTAAGCAAACCTAATACGGAAAAAATTAAGTCAAAAAAGACAAGAAAAGGAACATAGGCAACAAAAATAAATGACAAGCCCAATCTAGGTGAAAGCCTAATGCAACAAATTAAAGACAATTTCGAAATAGGGCTTTAAGCTATAAGTGAACTTCATGAAAATAATTAAATGGAATAAGGTCTAAAATATGAAACAATAAATAATAATGTCTACCTTGGCCTTGTATTCCTGAATAATATCTACTATTCTATTTTCCTCATTACCCACAATAAACTATTCATAAGCCAACAACAACAACAACAAGCTAACATGTATATAAACATTACATAAGTAAAAGAGAAATGAAATGCTTCTGATGTTACATAAAACCAAACTTCTGAACATACAAACTACAGATTAAACTGTGTTCTGCAATTATTGTCAAACATAACATTTTCTTAGGTTAAAACATCTGCATTTGGTTAATGGTGACTTTTGAGTTTTCCTTGAATAAAATGGTATTTTATTTCTTTTTCTATCTAAAGTGCCCTTTCTGTGACTTTTCTACAGCAGAAGGAAGGAAGGAAGGAAGGAAGGAAGGAAGGAAGGAAGGAAAGAAAGGAGGAAGGATGGAAGGGAGGGAGGGAGGGAGGGAGGAAGGAAGGAAGGGATCCCAAGTTTTATGGCAGAATTCAAAAACTCTAGAACTTCTAGAAGATGGACCAACAAGAGTCTGGTATTTCTCATTACTTATTCCATATGTCAGAATTATTGACTTTTTTTCTATTTCTAACCTACGGATTGAGTAAATAAACAGTATCTTTCCTTCTGTCTGCCCGCAAAGAGTTCTTATTTGAGGGCAAGTTACAAGGAGCAAGTTCACCGTGATGTATGGAGTTCAAAGGCCTATTCTAAGTTGTGTACTTGCCCCAAGTTTGGGAATTTCTAGCATGCCCAAAAGGCAGTGGGGCAAGACACTAGAGACCGATGTGCAGGAGAAAATAAGACTTCTCCTGGAAGTGAATTCAGCAGTGGAAAGTTAGAGTTTGGAAATGCAGACTTGACTATGGGTCAGGGTCAGTAGGGAAACTTTAATGTACAATATGTTGTCATATTGACCAGATTGGTCTTTGTCCCAACTTCTGCAGATCTCCACTAGAAGACTGTAGTGAGAGGAGCAGCACAAAGCTATGTGGAAACTGTAAAGGTCTTTTGTTGTAATACTTTATAAGCTCTGAGAACACATGATTGTGTTGCATGTAAATAAAGATGGCGCCCCCCCACGAGGACATGACAACTTTGTCCCATAAATAAGGGATTTTGCAGCATGTGGACATATGGCATAGGCCCAGAAAACTTAGTCATGAGTTGATGTCAGAGGACAGCAGGCATTTGAATATCAATGCATAGGCTGGAGGAAGGATATAGCAGGAGACATCTGGATGGCAGCTACAACAAAAAAGGGAAAATATGAGGAATGCATGGCTGAGAGAAGAATATTTTCAAAGACACACTGATATTGCTTGGAGACATCTGCAACCAAAGAAGACTGAGAGGCTGCAGCATAAAGGAAGGTAGAGACCAAGTTCTATCTTGTTACCATTTTTGACCCTTTTCATCCCCAAGTGAGGGCAGCATAGAAAATATGCATTTCAATAATTTATTGCTCTCCATTTTCTTTGTATGTGGACTTGCCCTTTGAAACTAAACAGACTCCTTTAAAAAAAACTGAAGGAAATTAGTTCATCTGTAGCAGGGCTTTAGGTGGCTCGGAGCATGGAAGATGGTTGGTCTTCAGAGGCGACTCTCCATGTAATCTCTTCATGAAAGATATTTCAAAACACCTTTAATCCAGTTCCACTTTGAGAGGCACGGAATGTGACCTCAACACAAACATCGTGCTGGATTTTCCTGCTTGCAAATAGGTGGCAACTGCGAAGGTCCACACCCTCTCAACCCAACCACACTTTCTGGGAAAAAGTTCCACCTCAACAACATCTCCTTCCTCGGAGCAGGATGTAGAAAACAATCATCTGTTTTCATTCCTGAGCTAGAGAGACATACGGGGGAAATGAGCCAATTTATTACTGCAAAACATACATGCCCATCCATCCATTTGGATTCCATTCCTCTCTCCTTCTCTCTCTCATACATAATCCTCATGGGGCTTGAATCACAGCTCACTATAACATCTTTTCTGGACAAGTCCAGCCCAAATTGGCCTGGCTCTCATAGGAACACTAATAGCCCCTCATTTGTTCCAGCTGTGACCCTGATTACATCCATCATCTATTAATTTGCATCCAAAATTGTTCTTATTTTACTGTTAACTCCTCAATATTAAGGGCTGTGCCTACTAATTCCCCAAAGTCCCGTGTTCAAGAATAAGTGGTGATTCACCATTACTCAGATTAATAAATGGGCTTCAGCGTTAGCGCAAACGTAAAAATGAACAAACTCCTAAACACAGACTCCGTACAAAGGCTCTAAAAGACTCAACCATGAGCCAACTTCTCCTCCACGGTTCTAACCACTTACAACTGGCCTCTTCAAATTCTAACTTGCCTCAAACTTTGTGTTCAAGACTTTTTAATTATTGCTCTGAATCCTTTGGTTTCCCACTTAGCATTCAACAATGGGGCTTAGGATAAGGAAATGCCCCTGCCTGCCAGCTTCTCTCAGATTTTCTTCAGCTTTCAGTATTCACTACTGCAGAGAACCCAGAGCTACTCCTATTAACACGTCAACGACATCAAACAAAGAGCTTCCTAAGTAGACACTTCGGGGAGATTTCTTGTGAAGGGAAAATTGCCATAATGTTGGTAAGTGGGTGAACTGCCACGGTGGAGGGGAGGGAATTATGGGTGAAAGGATGTGCCTGACTAAATGCAAAATCCATTAAGGTGTGTTGCAATTAAAGACTATTTCTTGAAGTGTTCCCTTTGAAGATGGGCCTGGGGGGGTGACTGAGCCAAGCACCCCATCTTGTTCCTGGAGAGCGATGAAGGACCACCACCCGATGGGAAGAAAAGGAAGCAAAGGCCACCACTGTTTGAAAGTGAGTGAAATTCTGGCTCCTGGCTTCTCTCCTCTCCTTTCCTTTAGGCCACTTTGTCCCTCTCCACCTACTTGATTCCAGTAGAATCAGTCCCAATACTCCCCTTCACCCGCTCATAGGGGGAAGGTACGTATTTGCACTTTTGTTCACGTCCCCTGAAATGAGGTTTAAATGCCTCAACCATCTTCTTCTGTGTTGTTAGTTTCAATTCCTGTCTAGTTTCTGGACCCAAACCTATGTTCCTGAAGGAAAATTAGTGGGGAGGGAGAGACTAGTGTTTATCATCTGCTCTGGGATGGGTATTAAACTAAATGCTTTATGTGTAATCATGTCTAATTCCAGCAAGAAATGTATGTCTCCCCTCCAGAGGAAGCAAAGGGATTGATTTTAGCCTTCATATCTTTCTATCTTGGGTTCCCAAATGCGTCCTTAGCAGGCTTTTCTATAAGCTAGTTAAGTTTTTCTGTAGGACCCTCCTCATCCTCTTACCTCTGTTAAGTACCCTGCAATGTCCTCTGTATCCCTCTCAGCTTTTGAGAGGGCTGCAGGTCCTGGTGTGGCCTCATTGTTCCTATCTGAAGCATAACATCCTCCAACCTCCGTTTTCTTCCCAACACTCATCAGTTGGATTTTCAGTCAATGAAACGTATTGAACAACCGCTAGGTCTTATTACCTTAGGTGCTGGAAATATTAAGAAGAATCGGATTTATTCCTGACCACCCAGGAGACAACAGAGACAGTCAGGTAAAAGATGACAAGTAAGTACAATGACAGAAACAAAGGCAGGTGTAGGTCCTATAGGGCCAGAAGCAAAATAATTTCAGGTGTACTCTCCAAAAATAATTTGAGGTATACTCCTCGACAAAAAGAATACGAAATTGCAAACACAAAGTGAGAGTTGAATACCAATGACAAAAATACGAATATGAATTATAAAAAAAAATAAATGGAAATGATAAAATATAGAAAAAGAATATCCTGACATATTTCTGTAATACGTTTTGTCTACATCTTCAGCCGCAAATAGCTCTGATTGCCTTTTTTGCATAACGTCGACTTTGTAACACAATTATCCACAAAGAGGACAGAAAGGTAATTCGATATTTCTTCTAGCAACTTGATCCAGGTTACTTTTTCTTATTGTTTGATAGTTTAGAAGAGTTTCTTTTTTTGCTGCTCCCGTTGTTATTGGTAATACCAAGTGGGTTTATAGGACTGCTTTCAAGTGTAGGGAAGATATATCAGGCTTATTTGCTGTATGAACTATGCAATATCCCTAAACTAGCTTCCAGCTCCTCACTTATAAAACCTTATTTCTGCTTAGCTACATACATGCTTTTTTTTTCCGGCACTAAATCACACATTCATTTTGTGACACACCATGGGCCTTGCACCTTTTTGCTGTGATGCCGTTTGATTCGGCATGGTAAGCTATTGGACTGACCCTAGAAGGTGTTTCTTTCTTTTTTTTTTTTTAATGTTTATTTATTTTTGAGACAGAGACAGACAGAGCATGAACGGAGGCGGGTCAGAGAGAGAGGGAGACACAGAATCCAAAGCAGGCTCCAGGCTCTGAGCTGTCGGCACAGAGCCCGACACAGGGCTCGAACTCACCAACCGCGAGATCATGACCTGAGCGGAAGTCGGAGGTTCAACCGACTGAGCCACCCAGGTGCCCCTCTTTTTTTTTTTTTTAAGTTTATTTACTTCTTTTGAAAGAGACAGAGAGAGAGCGTGCCACATGGGAGGGACAGAGAGATAGCAAGAGAGAGAATCCCAAGCAGATTCCTCACCCTTAGCAGAGCCTGACTGGGGGTTCGAACTCACTACCCGTGAGATCGTGACCTAGGGCAAAGTCAGGAGTTGGGCACTTAATTGACGGAGCCCCCCAGGTACCCCAACGGTGTTTCTATGCTACTAAAATGGCAGGTGAACAATTATAAATATACCAAACTAAATGTGTTTCCCCTTAGTTAGATCCTAGAAATGCCCAAGCCACTCCAACATCACCCAAGAAGTGGGGAACAATGACAGGGGTAGCTGGAATGCCAACAAGTAAAAAAAGAGTTTTAACTACCTCCATCCTGACTTCAGTCTGTAGTTTCCACTTGATGAAGTTCTTCTTTACAGCTCATCTCTGAACTCAAGCAAAAGACCCTGCGGGCAAAGCATCCCTTGATGGGAACCGAAACTACCTTCTCAAGCAATACGGGCTGCCCTGAGCCATCTAGACGCCGAGTGACTGACCCCAAGACAGTGATCTATGTGACCTTCACTGCCCACCTGCAGGTACCCATCAACCTTTGCCCCACATTTTCCTTATATAAACCTGGAAGTATTAGGGGCACTTTGGAGATAGTCTTTGAGATGCTATAGGCCGTTGGCTTCTCGGTGTTGGCTTCTCTGAAATAAATCCCTTTCTTGTGTCACCACGGCTCATTTCTCCGCCTTTGGATCTGGGCAGCAGCGAGTGGCCAAATCTGGTCTGCTTGGGACCCCCGGAGCCAGATGCCCTTGTATCCCTGCACCCCGGCTACAGGGACATAACGCTCGAAAAGTACAGCATTGGGAACATGGTCGATAATATTGTAATAATGTTTGCTGAACTGGTGCCCACAGGCATCTTGGTGAGCAGTGTCATGTACAGAACGGTTGGATCAGGATGTTGTGCACCTGAACAACTAATATAACGTTGTATGTTAATTACACTTCATTTAAAAAGAGAAATTCACCTGACTTGTGTGCATTAACAAAAGTATTCATTGTGGCTCCTGACGTGCTGGGGCTACTTCTCTACTCTCAGCAGCGCCCTCTAAGGGAGCCCACGGCAGCGTGTTTGGGGTCAGGGCAGGCGGGTGGGCAACCGCATTGGTGGCCCTGCTACCGCAGGGGTAGGAAGGTGGCCTTGGGTTCACGCCTCAGTGAGAGTTAAAGCTGAGACCCAGCTGACAGGGCCTCTGCTGTTCATCTCCACGTTCTCCTCTCTTTCCTTAACCAGTGGCTCTGCAGGCTGTGATTTCTTGCTTGAGCTCCTGGGAAGTTCTTGAAGCACACGCTCCCAGCTGGTGTGTCCAACAAAATGGAAAACACACAGTCCCCCAGCTCCCTTCTGCTCTCTCACTATGTTTCTTTCTCATTACGGTAGCGTTTTCTAATATTGCTCTTTGATTTGTGGCTCCGGTCTGCCTTCCTTCTGAGGATTACAGCTGCCTTTGCAAGTGTTCTTGGTTTGAGTTTTAATTCTTGCTGCATTGGGAGGAATTTCCCTAAGGATCAGTTTCTGCAGCCAGTTTGGAGGTTTGACCTTTCTTTCAGATTCTGTTCTCTCTTAACACTAACAGGAAGTTGAGGAATTTCTGTGTCTTTGTAGCCTTTTTGACTGTATTCTAGGCTTACTCCCTCCCTCCCCAGGCACCCGGCTTCATTGTGTGCAAGTGACTGTTTCCCTTTGGAAATTCAAATTCAGAACAATAATGAAAAGGAAAAATGGAACAAAACAAAAGGGAATAAGAGGGTCATTCCGAAATCAATAAAAGCAGTAACAAAAAGTTGGAAATTTAAAGATTCAATTCTTGGACTACTTCTTTGTTGCTTTGTTCATCTTTAAATGTCTCCGACCCACTCCCCACCCCCCACCCCCAGCACAGGAGCTCTCCTGAGTATCTTTCTCTGAGTACACAAGTGATGCTAGGAGGCACGTTAGAACACTGCCAATTTTCCAGCAAATAACAGTCACTAAAGGAAAGGGAGGAATTCTCACTTTTAGCTCTAGCAGGTATTGAGACAGAAAGTCACTGCATCTATTCAGGTCTAGAAGACAGGACTAAGACCAACCAGTAAACTAATGAAAAAATGCTCTGGGTTACCTATGCTAGCAATACGCTCCCACGCACTAGAAGTGACCAAGCAGCACCTGGGTGCTACCCGTCAGAGCACTGTAGAAGGAATTTCTGAGGGTAGAGGTCTGGACTCGATGATAGGTAGGGTCTATTCTAACGTAAAAAATGATTCTCATTTTCAGGTGTCTTGAAATCAAACAGAAATATGCAGCAAAATCTCAAACAAAATCTTTAATTTTCTAAACTACAACCAAACCCTAATAAGTTTGTTTTATTCAGCAATTTAAAAATTGTTATTGGGGCACCTGGGTGCCTCAGTTGGTTAAGCATCTGACTCTTGGTTTTGGCTCAGGTCATGATCTCACGGTTCATGAGATTGAGTCCCACATAGGGCTCCAGGTTGAGTGTGAAGTCTCCTTGACATTCTGTCTCTCCCTCTGCCTCTCCCCTCCTTCTTGAGCCCTCTCCCTCTCTCCCTCAACATAAATACATATACTTTAAAAATTGGTGTTAAACACTCACACATAGATCGACTAAATAGTAAGTTGGGATTGGAATAAAACTCCATCTTGTCTTAAATGATTAAATTAAATGGCAAATTCACATTAAAGCCTTACTATTCACTAAACTCAATCTGAATTACATTAATACCCTCTATTAAATCTTCAGTTACTATTTAAAAAAGATACTAAGACTTATATGATGTCATAGTTCTTATTAAGTGGGATTAAGTATGTGAAAGTTTCTGACAAAAGGCCAAGTGCAAGGAAAGAGCACAATTAAAATTACTTCCCGTCTCCTCCTGCTTCCTTCATTGATTTCTCAGGATATGAGTTCTTTGGGTCAGATCTCAGTCAATGGGTAGGGTGTTTCTGTAATTCTGTTTGTCCATCTGGTCTACTTTGGAATGGTGTTCCTTCTAGTCACAGATAATGTTTCTTCAGAGATTTGAGCTCTTTCCGTAGAAAATCTATCCTGAAAATGCTAGCTTATCATTTGATGGAAATACCTTCTACACTCAGGCTACATATATTCAGAACTTGCAAGTGTATTTGGCTGGCTTTCCTGGAGCTCACATTGTTGGAAGCCTACTGAGACCATGTTGAGAGAGACAGAATTGTTTGGGCAGAAATGGATAGGTTATAAAACATAAATGGTTGGACAAAGGGGAAAAATAAATTTCTGCACAGCACAAGCCTACAACAACCACAAAAGGGAAAGTCTAGACACCAGGTCTGCACAATACTCACCCATAATACCTGTCCTCGGACCCGGGCTCTGTGTGGTGCCTGCCGTGGCTGCCGGGGTCTCCTATAGCATTCCTGTGCATTCCTTCAGCACAAACATTGCTGGAGCACCTGGGTGACTGATGGTTCAGAGGATAGAGGATGTCTCCGATGACCCCTGATTCACTCAGTGTAATGGCCAAGGCTACTGCAGCAGCACGGGGTAGTAGTAAGGGTGAGATACACAATAGTTAATATGTGCCAATCACAGTGTTCAGCTCCTTCCATGCGTCAGAGCCTTTCAGTCGTTGGCCTCATTGTTGTCCCATTTACACATAAGCACCCTGAGCCTCAGAATTCTCAAGTGATTTGCCTGAATATAGCCATAAATGGCAGCATCAGAGGTCAAATTCAAGTCACTATGACTCAAAACTATTCCATGAGGCCATGTTCCCCATGGGAAAATTAGTACATCCAGCCTTTCAGCCTCAGCCCTGAGAATTCCTTACCAGAATTCTACCATGTTGATTTAACTTTTCCCTACAGTGGATCTTTCATTACCTGTGCAAATCACAAACTATCCTAACACTGCATTTAGAAGGCTGTTGTCTCAACTGACTGATTCTCCCCAAGAGTAGGCAACCTCGAAATTTTGATCTTCTGCAAAGCAATAAATAAAATTTGGCCAATTTGCTTGTGTGGCGCTAACTACTAGAAGGCTTTTCATTTTTATTATTTTGCCTTTTTCTCTAAAATATTTTATGCAAAATTATCATATAAGGAAATAATTGGAACAGCAGCAGAAATAACTTGAAATGTAGCTTGGAATTCCTTTTTGGTAAACAATTATGATAATAATCATGCCACCTAAGCAAACACCTAAAGAATGCTTAATAAATGGAAATTGATCATAGGTCAACATGATTTTCATTGAAATATGACATCATTTTGCTAAACATACTGTTTTTATAACTTTGCTTTAGTGAATGGAAAAATAAACATTAGTAAATGGTTAGTGTTTTCTTGCCTTTGTTTCCAGCTTGATGCCCCTTTCCTTTATTTGCTGACCACAACTTTCTCCCACCACAAGCATCCGCAGGTACATGCGGAATCCGATAAGGGGAGCCAAGAGATCTAGGCTCTGTGTTTTCACTCCACCATTCGCTGTCTTTTTTAACTATTTAAATCACTTCAGTTCTCTGTGACATAGTTACTTTTTGCTCAATGGCGGTCTATTTCCTGTCATAACTCAACCAGGGTTATGACGAGGATCAACCGAAATGAAAGTGACTTTCCAATTTAAAGGAAATATACTGATAGAAGGTATCGTTCTTACGCAAAATAAATGAGCAAAGACGAAGGACATAGCCATGTATTTCTAACCTGTGCTCTCCAGCTATATGTAATGGTTATGAATAATTCAACCGGCCCAAAATTGTTATATTATTTACTCCAATATAATAGAGTGTAGAATAAGAATAAGGTCATCTTTTATTTGTTCTTGTAAATAAATGGAACTCATACTTCCAGTTGATCAGTTCAGGGGAGTGCTCCATTAAATGTCGATGGGCCCACAAATCCACTCAGACATTCAAGCAAGATGACAGATTTATAGCTTTAAAAACAACCTCATTTGGGTAATTAGAAACTATACGGAACGCTAAGTGAAACATCAAGGTTTGAACGTTTCTTTCCGAAGAGTGGGACCATCAGTTATTTAAAAGCATCTAATCATAAAACGCAGATGGGAATCTGCTATGTGTCACCGCTGGGCCTTGGAACAGGGGTAAGGGGAAAGAGTGAAGGGCAAAAATTGTTCCTGGTCCCATAGGGCTTATGTCTAGTGGGCAACATAGACATTAATCATATACTCTTACATATTGAGATAAAAATCACAATAAAAAATTTGCTATGGAAGGGGGTGCATGGTATCATGAGAGAGACCATTTAATTGGAAGATTTGACTTAGTTGGAAAGATCAGGGAGCCTCTCTGAAGAAGTGACAATGGATTCCAAGTCTGATGAAAGGACTAGGATTAACTTGATATTGAAAGGGGAAGAAAAGAGCGTATACAAAGCTCAGGTAATAGGTGAGAAGGTGGGTCTGAGGGTTTCCTGGAGCTGAAAATCAATATGCCTGGAATAAAGAGATAGAGAGACTAATGTCTAAAATGAGGCTGGAGACAAAACAGAAGACCGGATTATACAGAGCCGTGTCGGTTATACTAAGTATTCGGACTTTATCCTAAATACAATGGGAAGTCATTGGATTCAGGAAAGGGATATTAGCTGAGGGATGGCATGATCGGATTTGCATCTTTAAAAGTATACATCCGGCAGTCTCACTCCTGGACTGGAGGAGAGCAAGTATGTGTACAGGAGACCAATTTGGATACTACAGCAGCTGCCTGGACTTCAAATGATGGTACTCTGGAGTTGCGGGTGGGGGGGGGGCTTGTACCAGTTAAGAATGGTTTATGTGGAGGGGCACCTGGGTGGCTCAGTCGGTTAAGCGTCCAACTTCAGCTCAGGTCACAATTTCGCGGTCTGTGAGTTCGAGCCCCGCATCGGACTCTGGGCTGATGGCTCAGAGCCTGGAGCCTGCTTCTGATTCTGTGTCTCCCTCTCTCTCTGCCCCTCCCCCATTCATGCTCTGTCTCTGTCTCAAAAATAAATAAACGTTAAAAAAAAAAGAATGGTTTATGTGGAAATAACAAACACCCCCCCCAAATTACAAGGGCATCAAAAAATCACACAAAGGTTTATCTGTAGTTTATGCAGTGTTTGCCATGGGCAGGTGACTGCCCAAGGCAGATGTCCCCCAGGCACAGTATTTCAGATTGCTTTGACCTTGTGGCAACTCTAAGTACTTCCATAAATTCTCGGCAAAAGAGAGAGACCGGAGAACTGTATACTCATGGAAGCTACCGCGTAACTCCTGCTCACATGTCATTGGGAAAAAAATTATGTCATGCCTTGTGTCATGCCTTACTTCATGGGGGTGGGGGATACATCATGCTGGAAGGAAGAAGCTGGCGGGCCATCTGCAGCCTGCCCTCTCTCCCAGTGGTTCTCAACTGGGTGCAGTTTGGCCCCCAAAGGGACATTTTGCAATTTGGGAAACAGCAAGAGTGGTTACCGTGGGGTGGTTGCTACCAGCATCTAGTTGGGGGAGACCGGAGATCCTGTTAAACATCCTACAAGGCATAGCGCAGCCCCCACACCCCCCACCCCAAGAAAACAATTACCTGGCCCGAATGCCAGCAGGGCTGAGTTTGAGGAATCCCGCTGTAGCTTCACGGGTAACTGCAAGTTTGATGCGTGATAATACCTTCCTTACAACTGAAACTCAAGGAATGTAGAGAAGTATATGGTACCTTGCTGAGCTTGCTAAGTACTAAAGCAAGCCTCTGCGTCTAGGATGGCCCGCTGAGTAAACCCTACATGATGAGATGTAGCTGTACTGGGCGCTAGTCACTTATTCCCGACAGAGCTATGTGCTTTGCAAGGCATGAAATGTTAAAGACACCACGGTCGATGGCTTCTTTAAGATGATGGTGTCCATACCGTCTCGGCATCTTGCGTCATGAAATACACCAAGCATGGCGCAACGTTCAGAAATTGGAAAGCTGCCTGGAGGTTATGATGCATATGTGTTTGTTAAACACGCTGTATTTTTCCTGTCTCATATAAACATATTTCTTAATGCCATGTAAATTTCGTGCAGAGTGAAGCCCATTACATCTTGTGACTGCAGTTATCTTTCCAAGCCCAAGACCACTGTCCCCTGCTGGGAGGGCACATCGCAAGAGAACCCCAACTCTTGACAAGCGGCAACAATGTCTCTCTGGGCCAAGTGATCGTCATCGGGATGAAAAGAACCAGCAGTTTCGAAAGACATTTAGGAGAGGACGCAAACACGTTTGCTCTTTCTCTACATCTGGTTTGCACCGTCGTCTTTGCCATCACAAGCTGGGTTTGGATCAGGTACCTCTCCTCTTCTGGGCTTCCGGGTAAGCTGGTTCCAGTTCCCTTGCCAGTACTTATTTAGGCATGGGCATGTAATATAATTCAGGCAAATGACATGTAAGGGAGAAGCCGCTGTGAGGCTTTGGGGGAAATGTTTCTGCATTCTTAAAGAGAGGTACTTAAGAAAAGATGGCCTTTTTGTTCCCACTGGGCATTGTTGAATTTATATGTGAAACTGAGATGTGCTTCAGCGATCTCGCAACCATAATCGAAATAGTCTGAGGACAGGGCAGATGCGCTAATGACAGCAGAGAGAAAAGTGAAGAAAAAGAGTGGTTCTTGACAATTCACCTCTGACTTCACCAACCCTGGAGTGCTCTCATACCGGGCTCCGTATTAGTTGACATTTAAAACAAAAAAAAGTCTTTTCATTTTAAATAATACTAAATAATTTTAAAATGATATATTTTTGTGGTAGGTGTAGCGAGAGCATCTGAGAGTGATACCGAATTTAAAATCTACGGGAATATAGGGGCGCCTGGATGGCTCAGTCGTTGGGCATCCGACTTCGGCTCAGGTCATGATCTCGCGGTCCCCGAGTTCGAGCCCCGCGTCGGGCTCTGTGCTGACAGCTCGGAGCCTGGAGCCTGTTTCTGCTTCTGCGTCTCCCTCTCTCTCTGCCCCTAACCCACTCGCATTCTGTCTCTGTCTCTCTCAAAAATAAATAAACATTTAAAAATTTTTAAAAAATAAAAAATAAATAAATAAAATCTACAGAAATAGAATGGACTGGAAATGAGGGGATAGGAACAGAATACTTGGATTTCAGGGTGGTGACAGGGGGAATATGGTTGCCTTAGTAGACCCATAAGCCCTGGAAGAATATATGGGTTAATATACACCATAAATTTACTTTTGGATATTTTGAGTTTTAGGTGCCTCGAATAATATAAGAAGAGATTTCAAGAGGGCATTTTTATTTAATTTTATTTTTTTAATATAATTTATTGCCAAATTGGTATCCCTTTGTAAGTTATCTAATAATTTGTGGGTATGGGTGGGCTAACCCAGAGAAAATGCACAGGTATAACAGCCCCAAGCCAAACCTTGAGAACTTCAACGTTGAACCAGGGTCCATGTAGAGAAGGATGAGCCTGGGAATGTGGCTAGGAGGAACAATGGAGGAGCAGAAGGAAACCAGGGCACATTGTGCCACAGATATTCAGAGAAGAGAGAGTTTCAAAAAAGAGGGAGAGGTTGGGGCACCCGGGTGGCTCAGTCGGTTGGGCATCCGACTTCGGCTCAGGTCATGATCTCGCGTTCCGTGAGTTCGAGCCCCGCGTCGGGCTCTGTGCTGACAGCTCAGAGCCTGGAGCCTGCTTCAGATTCTATGTCTCCCTCTCTCTCTCTCTTTCTGCCCCTCCCCAGCTCACACTCTGTCTCTTTCTTTCTCCCTCTTTCTGTCAAAAATAAACATTTTTAAAAAAAATAAGAGGGAGAGGTTGACAACAGCAAATTCTATAAGAAATAAAAAGATTAAGATTCAAACATTTCTCCCTAAAAATATTGAAAAAGAGAATGTGATTTATAAAACTCATCATGTTTATGTAGCATAAACTTTTTTCACATGCATTGTCTCTTTTGAGTCTTGCGGCAAAGGTTAGAAATGGACAGAACTGTTACTGTGAAATTAGCCTTGCACCAGGATGGTAACACTTAGATACACTAAGTGATTTGATCCATCTGGTAATGGAGTAGCCAGACAGAAGTCAAACGGCACACCTGACTCACTCCTGGTTCAGGGCTTTATCCATACTTCCCCCCAGTTTTACTACAATATACTCTGTTGCCAACAATGTGAATGAATTCTGAGCTCCCTCGTAGGGAAAGAGAGACAGACAGGCAGGAAGGCAGGCAGAAAAGTAGGTAGACATTAAGCACGGAGGAGTCCCCACACTCTAGGATCTGTATTACATGAAGAACACGTACCCCTGAGCCTTTCAACCATACGCCTGCCACATAGTCGGCTGTGTAGGGGGACAGCCAGCAGCCAGACAGGGTAAGACTTCCAGAGATTGGGAGTTAAGCCCAGGGGCAGATGGAATGAGATGTGTCTACCATTTGCAGTGGGAGCAGGGACTTCTAATTGTTTAGTGAATTACATCGTCCCCTTTGGAAACAGAGCTCAAAACAACTATGTGAAACAAGGAATCGATACACGTATTAGTTTGCCAGGGCTGCCCCCACACAGTACCACAAATGAAGTCCCTTAAACAAAGTTTAAACAAAGTGTTTGTGTGTGTGTGTGTGTGCGCGCGCGCGCGCGCGCGCGCGCGCGCGCGCGTAAGACCGCAAGACTCCCAGTTCAGCATAACCCAGAAACACATGGTTTCTTACTCACATGAAAAAGTAGCCAGAGCAACATCTTGGCGAAGCTCCCCAAGCCCCAATCCCTTCGTGGTGCCATATTAAGGGCAAAATCTTTGCTGTACATGCAGACTCCCCAGGAAAGGAACCGGACCATACTGGGAGCTCTGAAAGTGCTCCTTACACTTGCCCCTCCGACGCTCCGGAGAGAGATTACTCATTATCCTGAAATAGAAACAATTCTCCACCAGGAGAGAAGGAAAAGGCATCCCTCAGGTTCTTATCCTGGAACATAAGCAAATGTCTCTGGAGAGGGGAAGGAGAGGGTTTTATGCATGCTACCCTGGGACTTTTGCAGGCAGAGAGAGTCTCTGGGTCTCTCTGGAGGGATACAGCTTCTCTCGTTTGCAAGGATATTTGCTATTCAAATACGCCTTGTGCCCAAAAGACCCGGAGTCTGCAGGAACTCGAGAAAACCGATAGGAATTGTGTAGCACCAGTTCACCATCGGGGTTCAGTTGTAAAGTTGATGAAACTAACAGGTAAGATGATGTTCCTGTTGAATTTTACATGCATCTTTTGAAGGATTTAACATAGTGCATTTTAATAGCTTATTTACATATCTGCCTCCCTATTCGATTATAAACTTTTTGAAATCCTAGCCCAGGGATTCCATCTTAATATCCACAATGACTAACAGAGTGCTTGGTGTTTATAAGCATCCGTTAAATTATTCTTTAATTAATATCTGAAGCAGAACTTTTCACGTATTTTGCGCTATAACTTCACACATATTTGCTGTCACACTTTGACCTTTCTTGCCTGAAAGTTTAAAATGTAATAACTTACCCATCATTTGTCTTCCTTCAATGGCTTTATCATTTCACTAATTCAAATATTCCTAAGACTTTTTAATCTTCAAGTTTCTTTCTTTATTTATTTTTCTTCCTACATCGGCTCTGTTTCTTTATCTTCTTTTTTATTCCTCTCTAATCTCCTAGGCCAAACATTCATATTATTATTACAACTGTTCCAGGTGCTTAAAATTAAGCTAAATGAATTATTTCTTATTGAAGAAAATGGTATTTTTCAAAATCCAATTAACCTGCTCATTTAAATGGCTTTTGAATATGAAGAGATACGTTTCTCTTCCAAATTAAAAAGAATCGGAATTCTATTTTAACGCTGTAGCAAGCTTTAAGTGACACCTTGAGAAATCTCATTTTTATTCATATTTTGGCCACTTCTAAGGTATTTATGAGCTGTAATCTTGAAAAATATTTCGTGTATATGGAAGTCTATATAGAAGTGACTGTCGCTTGATGAAATAAGTAGTTATTGGACAGAGCTGCTTGGACTGAATCAGCAACCCACTTACCAGATAACAGCCTGTGTGTGCTGACTTTCTTTGTATGGTCATGGTGCGTTGCATGGAGAGACAAGGAATGGAGAGATAAGATTTCACCCTTGCGAATGCAAAGATGCTTATTTATTTTGAAAATCTATCCTTTCTTTATATTTCAGGTTTGGGGACTTCAAAAGATCTAAATGTTGCTCATTTTTTAAAGGACTATTATAGCGTTCTAACAAATGTAATTAAAAAGATAAAGCCAACAAGAACTACTCTAGAGTGATTTACAAGCTAGTCAAAAGAGGATTAAAAAATAAAAGCAAAAGTGAAGAAGGTTTATAGGAGCTAATATGCCAATGCCTCAGTCTCAAATAGCATATCTGAAGGAATAAAGAAAAACAATGTATTGTTTTGGGGTTCAACTTACTTAGCTTTTTAATTTACAGTTATTCACTTACCTTCCCCAAAAACATCGTATCAGTTCATGCATAAGACAGATTTTTATTCCTTAATTATAATTGGAAGAAGAACAAAGTAGGGCGCCCGGGTGGCTCTGTTGGTTAAGAGTCCAGCTTTGGCTCAGGTCATGATCTCACGGTTCATGAGTTCGAGCCCAGCATCAGGCTCTGTGCTGACAGCTCAGAGCCTGGAGCCTGCTTCGGATTCTTTGTATCCCTCCCTCTCTGCTGTCCTCCACTTGTGGTCTCTCTCTCTCTCTCTCTTTCTCAAAATTAAACATTAAAAATTAAAAAAAAAAGGACAAAGTAGAACATTTCCTATACAGAGTCAGCAATTTTCACTCTGGTCCGAAGGCAGGGTTTGGGGTTCAACTCTAGTGTCTTCCTTGGAGAGATACCATTGGATATTGCGTTGAACAGCTGCAAGAGACAGATACGCTTCCATCCAATGGAAATAATGATTTCTACCTTTCAGATTTCGTAGGTATTCACAGGTAATTCAAGTAAGTGTCTGGCATAATGCCTAGCACATTGGAGCTGTATATGTTTGGTGGCCACTACTAGTTGATCTGGATAGAAGTAGGCTAGCATGTCGCCCCAATCCTTGCACTTCTGTCCTCCACATAAAATCAGTATAATGAGCCTGGTCTTTGTCATGCACAAATTCAGTAGCAGCACAGGTACTGGCGTTTTGTTGCTGTAGGAATGCCTTTCTCCCCGCTTCCTCCTCCTGGTGGTGAAGTCTCAGTTAAAGAAAAAGACTGGAGGGCATTATGCTAAGTGAAAGGAGTCCAACGGTGACGGACAAATACCGTTTGATTTCATTGACCTGTGGAATCTACAAACCAAAACAGATGAATAAACAAACAAAGAAAAAGGAGAATCAGACCTACAGTACCGAGAACCAACCTGGTCACCGAAAACGGGCAGTTGGTGAGAGGGATGGGCAAAATGGGGGAAGAAGAATGAGAGAGACAGGCTTCCAGTTATGAAATGAATAAGGTACAGGGACAAAAGGTACAGCATAGTGAATATAGTCAATGATATCGTGGTACGTTGTGTGGTGACGGATGGTAGCCACATCTGTGGTGAGCACAGCATAACCGTAAGAGATATTGAATCACTATGTTGCAGACCTGAAACTAATTTGACATCGTGTGTCAATTATCCTCAAATAAAACAAAAAAAATAAAAAAGCTAAGACTTTCATTCTACAGAGATAAGGTTGAAAATATGTCCTCCCTGGGAGCCTGGGTGGCTCAGTCCGTTAAGCATCTGACTCTTGATTTGGGCTCAGGTCATGATCTCATGGTTAGTGAGTTTGAGCCCCACACTGAGCCTGCTTGAGATTCTCTCTCTCCCTCTCTCTCTGCCCGTTCCCCACTCGCTCTCTCCGTCTCTCAAAATAAACTTAAAAAAATTAAAACAAGAAAAAGGAAAAGAACATGTCCTCCCTGGGAGAACAAAAGCCACTGAGACACAGGAAGGAGAGTTTGAAATCAATTTCAAAGGATGTTTGGAAGTTACCAGCCAGGAAAACAATCAAGTAACTTCATGTTGCTCATTCTATACTTTACTGGTCTTGATAACTAGTAGAACATGTTCCTGCACGTGGAGATTATGTGAAGTGCTTCTGTAATAAGCCATGAGGAGAACTAGAATTTTTAATGAACTAGAATAAAATAAAATAGAGTAGAAGTTATTAGATTTTAGTGCATGCAGTAAGCATGTATTATTTTATGTATTACATACACACATATATGTATATATACAGCCGAACCATGATCTAAGACGTATTCATTCTGTGTTTATCAAAAAGTTGGAAAGGTACTTGTGTAAAGGTCTCACATTAACTCAGAACAGAAGTTCTTGGAATAATTTGGAATTCCTTTGTGTTGTTGCTGTCGTTGGTAGCGGTGGCTTCGTTTTAAAGGACACACAACTCTGGGCACTGGAGTGGCTTTGAAACGGGATCCTAAAATGCTGGATGGTTGTAACCTGATGATGAACTCTTCCAAAAGGATTCACATTTTCCATGGGCAATGTTGGTCCCTTCAGCAAGAATTACTGGCTCCCTCCAGAGGCAGTTGCCGTCCTGCTACTTCTTTAATGACATGTAACAGCCAGGGTTCACCCACGGAGAAGCCATGATGCTAGGAGTAAGTGACCGCTTCAGGGAGAACACGGAATTGGAATTACCCGACAACCACACTACTCTACTTCAAGGAGCCCTGGGTTACATGAAACACACTTGGAAATACTTCAGCTCGTTCCTTGACCTTCATTTACAGGTGGACATACTAGACACCTAATAAACTTAATCTCCAGGGCCATTTGCTTGATGAGCTACTTTCAAGGACTTGAGCCTAATTTTGAGTTTCTGATTTTTGTATTCTTGTTGTTAAAGGTGGTTCCAATTTTGAACAAGCTTCAGGCTTTACAAAATCTTGATCTACCTCTGCACTAAGACTAGCCAGCAGTATTAAATTTCAAAGAGCTTGCCTCATACTTATTTGAAAGCCCCAATATCTATAGTATTAAGAATTTTATGGGTACCTGGTAAAGAAAAGCCTTTTCGGAGACAGACTGACCTTGTTGATCTTGAGCAAGTCATTGATTTCTCTGAAAATCAATTTCCTTGACAGAAAAATAGAAATATAACACACTGAGAGTAATTTTAAGGGTTAAATGTTACCTCTCACAAATGTGATAGTGACCCTCTGTTAACATTTCCCTCCCAAATTTAGGCTGAAATAGGTCCATTGTAGATCTGAGTTGACTCACTGCTCCTCAACCCTCTTCTGCCAAGGGTCAGTAAAAGGGAGAGCTGAGTGAGAAACAAATAAAGGAAGGAAGGAAGGAAGGAAGGAAGGAAGGAAGGAAGGAAGGAAAAGAAAAAAGAAAAGAAAAGAAAAGAAAAGAAAGGAAGAAAAAAGAAAAAAGAAGAGAAGAAAAAAGAGAAGAAGAGAAAAAAAAGAAGAAAGTAAACGAACATGCATTACATTTTCCCTCCTTAATTCCTGGTGGTAAGATTCCTAATGCAAGGCTCAGTTTCTCTGCTAATATGAAGGCACCAGCAAATCTTGATAATTCTCTGATATAGAAGTGTGTAAATGCATTATAGTGCCTGAAATTCAAAAATGCCCCATTAGCTATGTTGAGTTGCACCCACACATCTGGCCATTTTAATCCACATGGAAGGTCAGGCACCCAGGTGACTATACCATTATACAAAATGGATGCTGGGCACCACGAGGCTAAAACAACTCTGTGAGTGACTAAAATTCAATCTTGCCACGTATTTGTTTGGCCATCTGATCAACCTCAAAGTCCATCCTTTATATTACCAACATAAAAAAGACATCCTCCAAAACATTGGGGCCTTTCTTCCTGCAAAATTGGTTGCAGAACGCTAAGAAAATGGAAAGCAATAAGAAAATGAATGTTATTGTGATAGATTCGGAGGGGCAGGCTTTGTTCTTTCTCATACCTCCAAATCCATTCCAAAAAGCATGAAATGCTATCAGTTAAGGAAGGCGTGTTGAAGATGGCCACATTATAACTGATGAAGGGCTGCTAAATGTTTAGATAGTGATCGTCAATTTCCCATCATTGACAGACGTCTTCCCTGAGAGCCATTTCATAAATTCTCCAGCACACTGCAGCCTGAAGAAAGCTGCTTCTGGACAGCATTACAGATTGCCAGCTGTGAAGAGCTTGCCCCACCTCTTGTCACAGCTCAGGGAGTTTGCATGACAAAAGAATAATTGAATTGGTAATGCAACAGTACACGACATAGATCACCATTTTGCAACAGGAATGTTTAAGTCATGAATAATGAAGTGATTTCCTCCGGAGTAATTTATGGAACAGGTATATTAGTAAAGCGAGCTCCCCTAGGTGTGCAAATGCAACACACCCCCTGACCCAGGAGAGCTCAGTCAGGTCTCTTAGCTCATTTAAATCCCTTTCTTTGTGACTTCCATTTAGGGCAGGTAGCAGGTGGCAGGTGTGAAAAGGGGGGACATTTTTTTTTATCATGTTTTATTGTTTTCTTGCTCTATGGCTTCTGGCCACAAAAATAAGAGAGGGCTTTGCTAAAGCAGCTTAATATTGAACATCAAGCAGCATCAAGGAAGCATAACTTCTGATCATTTCTGACCTCTATTGAATTTGAATCATTACTTCTGGTCACGTTGCTGAAAGTGAACCACTCAACAGTGAGCGTTGCCAATAAGGTAGCTGTCGGGAAGCTGATCTGTGAAAAAATAGACTCCACTCCCCCTTCGGATATTGGAAAGATTGTTCTTTCTCATTGACCGAATACACACGTCTAAACTCTTCATAACAAAGATTTTACTTAAATAATAAGAATTCATGCCTGTTACAAAAGAAAGGTCCCAAGGAATTGCTAACTACTTTTACATCAATAGAGAGGCCTTCTTGGAAGAATGGAATAACGATATAGAAGACCAAGGGAGGGGTGCCTGGGTGGCTCAGTCGGTTAAGTGTTCGACTTCGGCTCAAGTCATGATGTCGCAGTTCGTGAGTTTGACCCTCACTTCAGGCTCTGTGCTGACAGCTCGGAGCCTGGAGCCTGTTTCTGATTCTGTGTCTCCCTCTCTCTCTGCCCCTCCCCTACTCATGCTCTGTCTCTGTCTCTCTCTGTCTCTCTCTCTCTCTCAAAAATAAATAAACATTAAAAAAAATTTTTTTAAAGAAGACCAGTGGAGAGGAAGAGAGAATGGCGTTGCCTTAAGAAGGAAAGATACTAATTACATCCGGACAAGAAGGTCTAGGAGAAAGTCCGTTGGATTCTCTTGCCAACTAAGCTGTGTTTGTATCAATGGCTGGGGAAAACACAACAAGTCCACAACAAGTAGACTAATCAAAAGAAATCTTGGTCATTATCGCAATAATAGTAATAAGAGATGCTGTTTACTCAGTGTATCAAGGACTGCGCTAAGCACTTGTACCCCTTTTCTTATTCAGTCTTACCAAAAGGTTCATTGAGTTGGTCATCTTTCTGTCTCCATTTGTCTTCTGTTAATAAGGAACTAGAATATCAGAAAAATTAATTAACCTGATAAAAGTCAATCAGTGGCTGAACTGGAAAGGAATCCCAGCTTGGTTTCATTCCGAACGATCAAAACATTATTTTTATCAAGCTGCATGAAAATCAAGTGAAATAGACTAAGGAGAAAATGATTTCTTATTTTAGCAAGCCTAAAGGGAGATTCTTTCTATATCAAGTACTACCCTAGTCACCTTCCAAAACAAAGACAAAAACACAGTCTGCGTTAAAATTCCTCACAATATAGTAAAGGAAGCATATTGATGAACAAATCATTATAAGTACACTTTAATTTTGGTGCTCAGTGGATGACGTACCAACGTAGGTTCCTTAGGTGCAAGCAAACGCAATGGATGCTGGGTAATTAAAGCCGAAACGAAACAACTGAAAAAAGAGAAAGCCATTGTATCGGTTGGAGTAATTAGCACTAGATATTGCAAAAACAACCTCCCTAAATCACAGTGGCTAATCCTCCAAAGGATTGATTATTGCTTTGTCACTCTAATACAGGCGGGGTATCCATCAAATAGTGACCCAGGGATTTAAGCTCCTTTCATCCTGTAGTTTTTTTTAAAAAAAATTTTTAGTGTTTATTTGTTTTTGAGAGAGACAGAGACAGAATGCGAGTGGATTGGGGCAGAGGGAAAGGGAGACACAGAAGCAGAAGCAGGCTCCAGGCTCTGAGCTGTCAGCACAGAGCCCAACACGGGGCTCGAACTCAGGAGCTGTGAGATTATGACCTGACCTGAAGTCGGATGCTCAACCAACTGAGCCACCCAGGCATCCCATCCTGTAGTTTTCTCACAAACCATCTTTAAAGAAAGAGAAGGGTAGAGGAGGCACACCGGGTCTCAACTGCTTGGCCTGGAAGCGTACCATGTCACTTCTGGTCATACTCTATTTGCTGGAAAATGTCACATGGAGTCTGGAGATAACACTGGGCAATAGCAGACCATGGTACCATTCGGTCATTCAACTCAATCAGCCTGTAAGAAAATGGGTGCAAACTGATCGACAGGACCCCAGGTCAGGGGGCTGGATTATTCTCTGCACCACCGGAGTCATTTCGTTGCTCCCCAGCCTGAGGACTGGAAGGAAATCACAAGGAGACTGACACCCCTTCCCACTTTTTGCCAAAACACACTCATGCATTCACACAGTCACATTGACACACACAGTGATGCACTCACAAGTGCCCCCCCCACAGTCGGTTAGGCTCACACACACACCCACACACACACATCCATACACTCACATGCACCCCACACACTCCCACATTCATGCAATCACATATGCCCACACGTGCACTCACACTCACAGATGCCCACGTGTCCCCATTTGCACACTCCCATATGTTCACACGTGCACACCTGCACACACTTATACACTCTCGTATCCCAGTGCACACAAACCCACACACTACACAGTCTCATATGCCCCCCCACACATGCCTGAAAGAAAATGTGGAAACAAAATAGGCATAAGAGTTCCTACATTCAAAATTTAATATGGACAACTGGGGGAAATTTAGAAAGATTTACATGGAGATGAAAATTACCCATCAAATGAACTCAGAACAAAGTGACTCTGGAATCAGCATTTCATGACATAAAGGGATCGGGGGAAGGCCTTGAAATAACAATCAGCTACCTGGATCTTCTTCTATTACTACCTCGTGGTGTGACCTCTGGTGAGTTGATGGAATTTTCCTAGGCTCATCGTTATCAATACGAGAACAATGTCTTTTTCTTGCTGTGAGCTCTAAATGAGTTTGTACAAAAGTAATTTAAAAATAATGTGCATTCCATTTCAAGTGGAATGGGCCCCCCATCCAGTTGTGCTGAAACCTAACATCAATTTCATAGACATGGTTCTGAGAGACGGGATGTGGGGAGAAGGGGCAGCCGAGAAGTTGAGAACTCAGAGAGCTCCGGTGCCTACTTCTGGGCTGGGTTCCTACTTAGCGGCGGCAGACCCCATAAGGTACCAGTAATTGGCATTTTGTACTCGGAATGATCCGTAAGGATTCACTGAAACTAGAGCAAATCAATTTGTAAGCGTTTAGTTTCTGAAATGAAATTTCAAAGTGCAGTAATGGCCCTCGCTAATGGCAAAGGCATAGTTAATTCAAACTAGTTTCGACCAGATCTGATGCACAGAAAAATACACAAATAAGAAGGACTGTTCAGCCCAAAGAAAATAACACAAAGTGTCAGTTATATAATTATCACTAGGTAAGGGACCTCTCCCTATGCTGAGCAACACACAAGAAACATACGTTTGCTTTACATTAAGAGAAATGACATTAGAAGAAAGTTTCGACAACCACTCATCGGAGCAAATACTAAGGAGAAAGAAGGTGTCAAGTGAAAAATACTACCGACTTGGGGAAAGGAGGTTGTATTCTTATCCCACTAGTGGAAGGTGTGCCACTTGATTGGTTTTGGTCTCAAAACACTAAATAGTTATTTTTTAATGTTTATTTATTTTTGAGAGAGAGAGAGAGAGCACAAGCGGGGAAGAGCAGGGAGAAAGGGGTAGAGGGGATCTGAAGCAGGCTCCGCTCTGACATCAGAGAGCCTGATGCCATACCGAACCCACGAACCATGAGATTATGATCTGAGCTAAAGTCAGATGCTTAACAGACTGAACCACCCAGGCGCCCCTAAGTACTATGTTAATAGCTCACCTCTTCTGCAAACCCGTTCTTCATCCTGCACGTGTGACTTGGGTTGAATGCATGCCATCCTCCAGCGCAGCCAGAATCAGACCTCCGAGCCACCATTACTTTCCATCCCTTCCCTGCTCTGGCCATCATCCTGTCAGTGCTCTGGCTCTCTCTCTTGATCCCTCTCCTCCATTCCCACACTCTCACCTCCACTGGGGTTTTTATAACTTCCCATCTGGGCTATAGCCAGTGTCCTGGGGCTGGTTTCCCTGTCTTGGATGGCTCTGCAGTTCAGTCTCTCTGGGTCACTGCCTTCTGGAAAGTTGTCCTAGTACAGAGCTGTGGCTATGTTCGGTTACACAAGAGGAGCTTTCTCTGGCTTTTCTTTCAAATAAAACATGCCTTTTCTATCGATAACTTCAAGACTAACTGAAAACTTGTTCTAAAATATCTTTCTACGAGTGTGTCTGAATTCCATCGCTTTTCTTTGCATATTCTATGATTCAATCAAATTGATATATTGATTTCTTCCCAATATTCCCTTTACGTATCAAATTCTGGAAAAGATGGAATAACAGAGACCATATTTACCTTCCTGCCAGAGACAACGAAAACACTGAACACCATATGTGCAACAATGATTCTGGAGGCAGTAGAGACAAAGGTTAGTGATCTTTGAAAGCTGGAAAACAGATGAGATGGGTCAACACACGTCCCAATTTACTGCCTGGAAAGAATCTCAAGGTCACAATACAGAGACAGGGAACTCAGGTGAAGCGTGGAAGCATCCTGGAAGTGAGATGAAGTTGGGAAGTGAGGCCGAGGCAGCTAGGGTACAAGGCAAGGACCAGAAAGGACAGAGCGGTACTCAGTGCTCCAGAAATGTTCAAGGGGTCACACTTAAGTCTTCAACTGCATGCTGATCAGGTTGTATGTGGGGAGAAACCACTGAGGCCAAAGGAATAACCACCCCTAAAAATTAAAGGAAGTAATACTTGGAGGTCACCCAAGGCTGGAAATAATTCCAGGTCCCACCTGCCAAAGTGGAATCATGATTCCAGAGGCAATGGGTAAAGTATTCAGAGGGCTTTCGCCTCAGGAGTGAGAAAATGATTCCTAAACTAAACGCTTTTCTGCTCCTGCCAAACAAAGCTTATAAGTAAGATGTGCAAAGGCAAAACTATGTCCAAGCCACATAACCGCATCCTAGAACAAGCCACGGACTATCTGCGGAAATGCAAGATATTCATCATCAAACAAGGTAAAATATACAATGTCTGGAATTCAATAAAAAATCACCAGGAATGTATAGCAGCAGGAAAAAATGATGCACCATTGTGAATAAAATCAATCACTCAAAACTAATACTTTACTAGTATTTATTAGTATGGTGGATTTAGTACCCGAGGACAGTAGAAGTTATTATAACTACATCTCATATGCTCAGGAAGCTAGAGGAAATGTTAAATATGTTAAGAAAAGGCAAGACAAAATTTAAAAAATCAAATTTGAGCTTCTAGACGTGAGAACTATGGTGTCTGAGATCAAAAATACACTGGGTGCATCAACAGCAGATTAGATATCACCAAACAAAAGACTGATAAATGTGAAGACATGTCAAGAGCAATTACTCACAATGAAACAAAGACCAAAAAAAGAAAAGAGACTGGAGGAAAAAAACCAACAAACAAAACACAGAGCATCAGTGAACTATGGGACAACTTCAAGCAACCTAATGTACTCAGAGTCCCCAAAGGAGAGAAGAGCTGGAAGGAGACAGAAAAAAAAAAAAATATTGGGAAAACGTTGGCTAAACATTTCCCCAATTTAATGAACACTGTAAGCCTATAGATCCAATAGTTCAACAAACCCCAAGCAAAAGAAACATGAAAAAAAAAATTACACTATGGCATATCATAAGCAATTTGCTGAAAACCAATGATAAAGAGAAATATCTTAAAATCCGGCAAGGAAATTATGTGATACATACACGGAACAGATATAAGAATGACTCCTCACTCCTTTCCTCTGGACAATTCTGATGTCTTGCTTTAACTTCCAGTCCTGCCCTTGCCAAATGGCCCTTCTCGGTTCCCCCTCAGGCCCTTAAAAGCGAAGAGTAGAAATTACCCTCTCTTCGAGGGGTTGAAAGGAGGGCCAACCTTGTTTCAAACCATGATGTAAAAGGATATATAATGATGGCAGAGTTTGCCTTACCTAGCATGATTTTTCTGTCAACCTTGGGATTTCCATTTACAATGGGTCTGGCTTCTCATGGCAATATTCAATCAATAGGTGTTTTATGAGTGCCTGTTCTGTGTAAGGGACTCATCTAGGGCCTATTGTAATTTGCAGCTTAACCCGGAGGCAAGGCTACTATTGAGATGCTGAACACTGGGCAAGGGATCACAGCTTTACAGTTGTTTCTGCCTGTCACTTACAACTCACTTCCTGCCTGTGTGGTTAATGAGCAAAGTGGAGCTGAGTGGGACCTGGGGTCCTCTGGCTACAAATATTTCACATGTACTGGCTTATATCTATCGCTTAGTTTTTTGTTTCTTTGCTCTCTGAAGGTTTCTAAGTATGAGCTAAATGTGCATAGAACAGTGGCAATGATTTTTAAAACTTTGTTCAAAAGTTGCTCAGCCTCTACCTATATAAAATATGATTCTGATTGCTGGAATGCACAGATGAATGAGGCAAGGTGCTTCTCCCCAGGGAGCTCAGAGTTGGAAGAAAATGGTTTACCAATTGCAGAAGGAAATAAACAAAGCTGCTGGAACCTTGGAAACATGGAAAATAACTGAAATTAAAGGTAATTTTGGATTAGTCAAAGGAGACATCTTCCTATTTGTAAAAAACAGGTTTACATTTAGAAAGAATACCCTAGCTGCAGTGATCCTGAGCAGGAAAATAAAAGATTATTCAAACATGAGTCCCTGAGTTAAAGTTTTGGATTCAAGACCCAGTAAAAATCCAAAATTCAAACATATGATATTTGTTTCTCCAACCAGATGATATGATCATCTAGAAACATGGTAAATTATAAAACCGTATGAGAATTTCACATCCTTGGCACTGTTTCTATGTAACATTAAAAATCTAAAACTTTAGGGGTGCCTGGGTGGCTCAGTTGGTTAAGAGTCCAGCTTCAGCTGAGGTCATGATCTCACAGTTCGTGAGTCTGAGCCCCATGTCAGGCTCTGTGCTGAGAGCTAAGAAGAGCCTGAAGCCTGCTTCGGATTCTGTGTCTCCTTCTCTCTCTGCCCCTCCCCACTCACACTCTGTCTCTCTCTCTCAAAAATAAATAAACAGTAAATTTTTTTTAATCTAAACTTTAGGGGAACGTGGGTCGCTCCATCAGTTAAGCATCTGACTTCAGCTCGAGCCATGATCTCACGGTTTGTGAGTTCAAGCCCCACATTAGGCTCTCTGCTGTCATCACGGAGCCTGCTTAGGATTCTCTGTCTCCCTCTCTCTTCCCTTCTTCCGCTCATGCTCTCTCTCCTTTTGCTGGTGCTCATGCTTCGGTGACTAATTCCCTTGCCAGATATAGCAGGCCACAATAAGCATTAATTAAACATCTGTTATGCACAAGGTACTGGGGGTACAAAGCTAAAACAGGTGTACTTGCAGAGTCTATCAAGGACGATACCCAAGTATTGCAATCCACTGATATAAAAACCAGGAAAGAAACAAGCGCAGGCCCATAATCTATTTGAAACCTGTAGATCAGATTTGTCTGGGAATGCAGAACTTTTCAATTTTAAGAAAAGACAACGCGATGCTTACATGACTTAAAGTGTATCACACCCTTTGTCTAAGGCAGCGCTCAATAAGCAACCGCACCGATTGATTCTTCGGGAGATCTGTGAACATTCACACTAAATTATGCCGGAGACTATAAATAGCATCACATCTGTTCAGGGCGTATCTGCTCCCCATAGAGTTCAGGTCAGCCCAGGTTTCACCACCAAATCAGTTAAGAGCATTGGGGATTTTAGAATTGAGGATAAAATTATGAAGGCCTGAATTAGAAAGTACGGTGGGAGGGACTGATTAACCCTGCTTGAGATTATTACAGGTTTTGCCTACTGGAAAACTCCCTTGGATTTGTACCTTCATCTGCTCGTCTGCATTGTAAATTCATGTGCACTGAGTTTCGTTTTTCTTGCAACTTGCTCAGCAGAGAGAAATGGTCTAGAACACACTGGGTGCTTAATAATTTCTTAATTAACAATCTAACCAGACACCTGGCACAGTATCAGAAACCAGTGTTCATGAGGAACAGTTACTAAGGGAAAGTGAAAAGCCAGAAGGAGTTCCACATTTTATAGTATACTTAAGACTACTTAAAATACATGGAAATATTCTGGAAAGAAGTACACAAAAGTCACAGGTAACTGCGGTGGTAGACCTATGAAAACTTTTCTACTCCTTTGGACGCTTGCTCCCAGGTTCTTTAATTAACATGCATTTTTAAATAAACTTGAGGGCACCTGGGTGGCTCAGTTGGTTAAGCTGTTGACTCTTGATTTCAGCTCAAGTCACGATCTCATGGTTCGTGAGTTCGAGCCCCTCATCGGGCTCTGCGCTGACAGCACAGAGCCCGTTTCGGAAACTTCCCTCCCCCTATCTTGCATGCATGTTCTCTCTCTCTCTCTCTCTCTCTCTCTCAAAATATTAGGAAAAAATTAAAATTTAAAAAAATAATAAATACACTTGAAAAAATTCTGGAGTTTTACTGAACTCAGAAGTGACTTTCCTTCTGTTATGTCTCTGCCATGTTTTTCTTAGGCTGTATTTGGTGCTAGTAATTTGTTTTCAGGAATTTCCTATTTTCACCAAAGTGATGAAGAGTTTTTAAAGCCCTGTGCAAAATTTCTAGCTTCAGCATTAACAAGGCTTCTCATGCTGTACTTCTGGCAACAGAGAGCACGTTTCCCATGAGTTTCGTACCAGACAGAGTGATTAATGCTGTTTCTGCTAAGGCTTAAATGTGTGGCAACAGCCCAAATCTTTTCACTCTGCATAGTCCATGAAGTGAAAGGGGAGAGAAGTGTCTATTGCTTCCCTTATTGAAGTGGTCGCTAGCCTTGAATTTATTTATTTTATTTTTTTTTCAACATTTATTTATTTTTGGGACAGAGAGAGACAGAGCATGAACGGGGGAGAGGCAGAGAGAGAGGGAGACACAGAATCGGAAACAGGCTCCAGGGTCTGAGCCATCAGCCAAGAGCCCGACGCGGGGCTGGAACTCACAGACCGCGAGATCGTGACCTGGCTGAAGTCCAACGCTTAACCGACTGCGCCACCCAGGCGCCCCAACTAGCCTTGAATTTAGTGCAAAGCAAATGTATATCTTAACACAGTTATGAGATTTATACCAGACACATGTTTAATGCCAAAAAAAAGTCATATGAAAACTTTATGTGATAAGGTTTTATATGACAAACTTTTTACTGCAGTAAAATACACATAACATAAAATATACCAACCTAACCGCTGTTAAGTGCACAGTTCAGTAGCATTAATTACATTCACATTATTGTGAGACTATCACCACCATCCATCCCCAGAACTATTTTCTAAATTTCTTAAGCTTATTTTTTTTGCTTTGAGAGAGAGAGAGAGTGCGCTAGAGAAGGGCAGAAAGAGAGGGAGAGAGAGAGAATTCCAAGCAAGCTTTCCATCATCCACGCAGAGCCCTACATGGGGCTCGAACTCACCAACTGTGAGATCATGACCTGAGCGGAAATCAAGAGTCGAACGCTTAACCAACTGCCACCGAAAAGCCCCATCTGCAGAACTATTTTCATCTTGCAAAACAGAATCACTGTACCCATTAAACATGACTCCAAATATTTGTATTAATTTTTTAAAAATTTTTGTATTGTGGCAAAATACATAAAATTTACCATGTCAATCATTTTTAAGTGCACAATTCAGTGCTATTAAGAACATTGATATTTTTATAAGTTTTTTTAATATTTTTATTTATTTTTGAGACAGAGAGAGACAAAGCATGAGCAGGGGAGGGGCAGAGAGAGGAGGAGACACAGAATCTGAAGCAGGCTCCAGGCTCTGAGCCACCAGCACAGGACCCGACACGGGTCTTGAACTCACGGACCGCGAGATCGTGACCTGAGCTTAAATCAACCGACTGAGCCACCTAGGCGCCCCAAGAACATTGATATTATTGGGCAACCATTATTGCCATCCATCGCCAAAATTCTGTTCATCTTGCAAAACTGATGCTCTAATACATATTAAACAATCGCCTTCTATTCTTTCCTCTTCACAGCCCCTGGAAACCACCATTCTACTTTCTGTCTGTATAAATTTAACTACTCAAAGTACCTCATATAAGTGGAATCATATAACATTTGTCTTTTTGTGATTGGCCATTGCATTTACCATGACATCCTCAAGATTCATCCAGTGGTAACAGGTGTCAGAATTTACTTCCTTTTTTTAAGTTTTTATTTAATTCCAGTTAGTTAATATACAATTTTATATTAGTTTCAGGTGCACAATATGGTGACTCAGTGCTTCCATACAACACCCAGTGCTCATGACAAGTGTACTCCTTAATCCCCATCACCTATTCAAACCACCCCACGGCCCCTCTATTAACCATCAGTATATTCTCCACAATTAAGTCTGTTTCTTGGTTCGTCTTTCTCTCTTTTTCCCTTTGTTCATTTGTTTTGTTTCTTAAACTCCACATACGAGTAAAATCATACGGTGTTTTTCTTTCTCTGACTGATTTATTTTGCTTAGCATTATACTCTCTAGCTCCAACCATGTTGTTGCAAATCGCAAGATTTTATTCCTTTTTTATGACTCAATAATACTTCATTGTATGTGTATACCACGTCTTTATACATTGACCAATCAACAGACACTTGGGCTGCTTCCATATATTGACTACTGTAAATAATGTTGCCATAAAAATAGGGGCCCATGTATCTCTTTGAACTAGTGTTTTTGTACTCTTTGGGTAAATGGCCAGTAGTGTGATTGCCAGATAGTAGGGTAGTTCTATTTTTAACCTCATGAAGAACCTCCGTACTGTTTTCCAGGGTGGTTGCCCCAGTTTGCATTTCCACCAACAGTGTAAGAGGGTTCCCCTTTCTCCACATCCTCCCCAACACCTGTTGTTTCCTGTGTTGTTGATTTCAGCCATTCTGACAGATGTGAGGTGACATCTCATTGTGGTTTTGATTTGCATGTTTCTGCTGGTAAGGGATGATGAACATCTTTTCATGTGTCTGTTGGCCATCTATACGTCTTCTTTGGAGAAATGTCTGTTTTGTCTTCTACCCATTTTTAATTGGATTATTTGGTTTTTTTGGGTGTGGAGTTTGATAAATTCTGTATATATTTTGGTTACTAACCCTTTTTCAAATTTCATTTGTAAATATATTCTCTCATTCTGTATGTTGCCTTTTAATTTTGTTGGTCATTTCCTTTCCTTTGATGTAACCCCAATAGTTTATTTTTGCTTGTGTTTCCCTTGCTTCAGGAGACATATCTAGAAAGAAGTTGCTACAACTGATGTCAAAGAGGTTAGTGCCTGTGTTCTCTTCTAGGATTTCTATGGTTTCAGGTCTGACATTTAGGTCTTTCATCCATTTTGAAATATATTTTTGGGTATGGTGTAAGAAAGTGGTCCAGTTTCATTCTTTTGCATTGCTTTCCAGAATTTACTTCCTTTTTAAGGCTAAATAATACTCCATTGTGTGTATATACCACACTGTGTTTATTCATTCATCCATTGATGGACATCTGGAGTACTTTCAGCCTTGGGCTATTGTGAATAATGCTGCCATGAACATGGGCTCACATGTATCTATCTCTTCAACTCTATTTTCGTTCTTTTGGGTATCTGGAAGTGGAAATTCTGGATCATATATGGTAAGTATATTTTTAATTTTAAAAAGGTTATCATACTATTTTCCACAGTGGCTGCACTATTTTACATTCCCACCAAGAGCATACAGGTGTTCCAATTTCTCCACATCCTCACCAGCACTTGTCATTTTCTTTCTCTTTCTTTCTCCCTTTTCTTTCTTTCTTTCTTTCTTTCTTTCTTTCTTCCTTTTCTTTCTTTCTTTCCTTTTTTCTTTCTTTCTTTCTTTCCTTCCTTCTTTTTTTCTTTCTTTCTTTCCTTCCTTCTTTCTTTTTTTCTTTCCTTCTTTTTTCTTTCTTTCCTTCCTTCTTTCTTTTCTTTCTTTCCTTCCTTCCTTTTTTCTTTCTTTCCTTTTTCTCTTTCCTTCCTTCCTTCCTTCCTCCCTTCCTTCCTTTTTTCTTTCTTTCTTTCTTTCTTTCTTTCCTTCCTTTTTTCTTTCTTTCTTTCTTTCTTTCTTTCCTTCCTTCCTTCATGGGTATGAGATAGTATCTCATGGTTTTGATTTGCATTTCAAGTAGTGATTAGTGGTGTTGAGAATCCTTTCATGAGCCTATTGGACATTTGCATATCTTCTTTATGTAAATGTCTTTTTAAGTCCTTAGAGCATTTTAAAATTCAACGTATGGTTTTGAGTTTTAGGAGTTCTCTGCACGTTCTGGAAATTAATCCTTTATGAGATACATGATTTGCAAATATTCCCTCCCATTCTGTGGGTTGCTGTCTTATTCCACTGATAGTTTCTCATGATGCACAAAAGTGTGTTTTTTATTTATTTTATTTTTTTTAATTTTCATGAAGTCCAGTTTACCCATTTTTCTTTTCTTTTCTTGCCTGTGCCCTTTACCTCAGGAAGTCATTGTCAAATCCAATATCATGAATCTTTTCCTGTGTTTTCTTGTAAAAATTTATGGTTTTAGTCCTTATATTTAGGTATTTGATCCACTCTGAGCTGATTTTTATATGGCGTTAGGTAAAAGTCCAGCTTTATTGTTTTACATGTGGATATTTAGTTTTCCCAGCACCATTTTTTGAAACCACTGCCTTTTCCATTGAATGGTCTGCTCTACAGTAAAAGAAAAAATTATTTGACTATATATGCAAGAATTTATTTCTGGATTCCTTATTTTATTTTATTGGTCTATATGACTATCTTTACCTTTATGCCTCTCTAACTTTGTGATAAGTTTTGCTAATCAGAAAATGTAAATCCTTCTTTATTATTCTTTTTCAATATTTTGACTATTCAGTGTCCCTTGAGATTCTATATGAATTTCAGGATGGATTATTCTATTTCTGCAAACAAAAGCAAAAACAAAAACAAAACCTTTTGGGGGGAATTTTGAAAACAGACGGCCTTAAATCTGCAGGTTGTTTCAGATAGTATTAGTCTAATGATAAGTCTTCCAATTCATTAACACAGGATATCTTTCCATTTATTTATGTCTTTAATTTCTTTCAACAATGTTTTATAGTTTTAATTGTACAGTTGTTCACCTACTTGGTTAATTAATAGGTATTTTATGCTTTGTAATGCTATTGTCAATGAAGCTGTTTTCTTAATTTCCTTTTCAGATTGTTCACTGTTAGTGTATAGAAATGTAACTACCTTTTTGCATGAGGTTTTGTATCCTGCTACTTTGCTGGATTAGTTTATTAGTTTTATCAGCTTTTTAAAGGTAGAATCTTTAGAATTTTCTACACACAAGGTTATATATCTATAAACAAAGATTATTTTACTTCTTCCTTTCCAATTTGGATACCTTTCATTATTTTTGACTGATGGCTCTACCTAGGACTTCTAGTGCTATGTTAAATGGAAGTGACAAAAGCACACATCCATGTCTTATTCCTGATCTTAGAGAAAAAGCTTTTAGTTTTTGTCCTTGAGTACAGTATTCACAGTGTTTTTTCATATGTGGTTTTTATGACACTGAAGTAGAATTCCTTCTATTATTAGTCTATTGAGTGGGTATTTTTTTTTTATCATGAAAGGGCATTGAATGCTCTCAAATGCTTTTTATGCATCACTTCTGATGGTCATATGTTTATTATTATTATTATTATTATTATTATTATTTTATGAACAGAAAGAAAATTCTTTTAAGGTGGTATATTGCATTGATCAATTTTCACATGCTGAATTAGCCTTGCATTCTAGGAATAAATCCTACTGATCATACTATATAATCCTTGCAATAGACTCTTGAATTCAGTTTGCTAGCATTCTGTTAAGGATTTTGCCTCAGTGTTCCTAAGGGTTATTGTTCTACAGTCTTCCTGTAGTGTCTTTGTCTGGCTTTGGTATCAGGGCCAATGCTTGCTTCATAAAATGAATTAAAACGTATTATCTTCTTCAGTTTTTTGGAAAAGTTTCAGAATGATTGGTGTTAGTTCTTCTTTAAAAGTTTGGTAGAATTCAGCAGTGAAGCCATCAGGTCCAGGATATTTCTTTGTCAGAAGATTATTGATTACTGATTAAATCTCTTTAGCAGTTACATGTCTATTCAGATTTGTATTACTTTGAGGTGCAGGCTTTGGTAGGTTTTGCATTTGTATTAATTTGTCCATTTCACCTAGATTATCCACTCTGTTAGTATATAGTTGTTTATTGTGTTCTCTTGCAACTTTTTTGTTTCTGTAGAATCAGTAGTAATGTGCCCCCTTTCATGTCTGATTTTAATGAAGTGAGGCTTCTTTATTTTTTCTTGGCAAATCTAACTATAGATTTGTCAATTTTACTGATGTTTTTGGAGAACGAACTTTGGTTTTGTTGAATTTTGTTGTTTTCCTGCTCCATTTTATTTATTTCTGCTCTAATGGTTATTATTTCTTTCTTTTTACTAGTTTTGGGTTTAATTTGTTTTTCTCTCTCTAGTTTCTTAAATTCCAAAGTTATGCTGCTGATTTGAGATCTTTCCTGTTTTTTAATATGTGTTTATAGCTATAAAAAAAAAGCATCCCATAAGTTTCAGTGTGCCATTTTTGTTTTCACTAATCTCTAAGTATTTTTAATTTTCCTTGAGATTTTTTTGATCCACCACTTGTTTTAAGAGTCTGCTTTTCTTATTTCCACAAATATGTGAATGTTGCAGTTTTCCTTTGTTATTAATTTCTAAATTCATCCAGTTAAGATATTTTGCATGATATCTATCTTTTTAACTGTTAAGACATAATTAGTGGCCTAACAGATAGTCCATTCTGAGGATTTAGCATTTGCCTTTGAGAATAATGTGCATTCTGTTGTTGGACAGTGTTCTGTATATGTCTTTGACATCCAGTTGGTCAAGTCCTTACTTGTCTTCTGCCTTGCTGTTCTTCCCGTTATTGAGAGTGAGATATTGAAGTATCCAACTATTATTGAAGTATTCCAATAAGTACTTTTCCCTTCAATTCTGTCAACTTTTGCTTCGTATATTTTGATGGTCTATTATTAGATAAGTACATGTTTGCAACTGTTGTATCTTCTTGCTGTATTGAATATTTTATTAATATATATTGTCCCACTTTGTCTCTTGTAACTTTTTTTATTTAGCTTAAATTCATTTTTTTTCTGATACCACTGTAGCTACCTCAGTTATCTCTTGGTTATTATTTGCATGGAATACCTTTTTCCATCATTTCACTTTCAACTTATTTGTATGTTTGGATGTAAAGTGAGTCACTTGTAGACAGTATTTGGTTGGATCATGTGGTTTTCAGTACATATGACAATCTCTGTCTTTGGAGAATTTAATTCATTTACATTTAAAGTAATTATTGTTAGAAGAGATTTCTCTCATTTTGCTATTTTTTGTGTGTATGGCTTAAAGCTTTTTTCTCCCTTATTTCTTGCACTACTCTCTCCTTCTGTGTTTAGTTTATTTATTGTAGTGAAACATATTGTTTTCTTATTTCTTTTTGTGTATATCCTATAACTATTTTCTTTGTGATTACTATGGGGATTACATGTAGCAACCTAAAACTATACCACTTTAATTTAACTCTATACCAACTTAACTTTTAAAACACGTAAAATCTTTGCTTGTATAAAGGTCCATCACCACATGCTTTTAGCTATGGATGTTACAAAATTATGTCTTTATACATTATGTACCCAATAGCAAAGACAAATTATTGGATTTTGTATGCATTAGTCTCTTAAAACATTAGAAAACAAATTGTGTAATTACAAACTGAAAAAACAATAATATTAGCTTTTATTATTGCCCATGCATTTACCTTTACTTAGATCTGTATTTTTTCATATGGCTTCAGGTTAGTTTCTGGGTCCTTTTATTTCAACTTGTGGGACTCCTTTTATCATTTCTTGTAAGACAGCTCTGGTACTAACAAACTCTCAGATTTTATCTGGAAATGTCTTAACTTTTATCACAATATTAAACGATGCTTTTTGTTGGATATAGTAGTATTGCTTGGCAGGTTTTTTTTCTTTCAGAACTTTGACTATATCAGATCTCCAGAGTTTCAGATGAGAAATCTGATAACCTTATGAAGTATCTCTTGTATGTGACAAGTCACTTCTCCTTTGCTGCTCTTAAGATTCTCTCTTTACAAACTGAGGGTTGAGGGAGGGGAGGTGGTGGGGGATGGGCTGAATGGGTGATGGACATTAAAGAGGGCACTTGTTGGGATGAGCACTGGGTGTTTTGCTGTATATGAGTGATGAATCACTAAATTCTACTCCTGAAACCAGTACAACACTATATGTTAACTAACTTGAATATATAGAGAGATATAGATAGATGATATAGATATAGATATAGATATAGATATAGATATAGATATAGATATAGATAGATGATATAGATATAGATGATATAGATATAGGTATAGATATAGATATAGATATAGATGATATAGATATAGATATAGATGATATAGGTATAGATATAAAAGGTTCTCCCTTTGTCTTTGGGTTTTGATAGTTTGATTATAATGTGTCTCAGTGTGGATCTCTTCAAATTATACTAATTGGAGTTCATTGGACTTCTTGGAATTTTATATTTATTTCTTCATCAAATTATTTCTTAAGATAATCTCTCTGTCCCTTTCTCTATCTCTTCTCTTTGTACAACTTCCACAGTGTGTGCGTTGAGCCATTTGATGGAGACATACTTGAAAAGAAAATATGCGGGGTGCCTGGGTGGCGCAGTCGGTTAAGCGTCCGACTTCAACCAGGTCACGATCTCACCGTCTGTGAGTTCGAGCCCTGCATCGGGCTCTGGGCTGATGGCTCAGAGCCTGGAGCCTGTTTCCAATTCTGTGTCTCCCTCTCTTTCTGCCCCTCCCCCGTTCATGCTCTGTCTCTCTCTGTCCCAAAAATAAATTTTAAAACGTTGAAAAAAAAAAAAGAAAATATGCTATCTCCTTTTAGATTACAGATTTTCATCTATATCTGTAATATCTGCTCTAATTTGATTTTCTATGTTCTTATTTTTTGTCCAGCTACTTCATTATGAATCAAAAGATTTTACTTATACAATTGTTTTTTCCCTTAATTTATCTGTGCCTCACTTATAGTGTGTGCATAAAATATTGATAAAACTACGCTATTGGTGAATAAATAATTAACATTATGTAAACTTTTTTGTGAACTGAGTCCCATAATATAGTGAAATGCTTCTTGTTGTCTTGTTTAATTCTACCTTTTCTAAAATTTTATGGTCCCAACTTACTTTCAAAAGGATTTTAACTGCCTTTTCTATTTTCATTTTTAAATTTCACTTGCAAAATTTTACCTATCTTTATATTTTCAATGTTTCTGAATTATTTTTTAAAATTTCTATTACATAGCATATAATTAGGTTTTACTATGTGATGCAGTTGGAAAATATCTTTTAGTAGAGAGATTTAGCCATTTAAGCTTCTTGCTATGACAGATTTAGGAAATCTTTCTTCTATCATTATATTTTATATTATAATTTGATATTATAGAAATTATAATTGACATATATAATATATACATAATATGTCTATATAATATGTATTATTTCAAAATCTTGCCTCTTCTTTTTTTGAGAGGGACATATATTTCTAAGTTAAGGTTTGTGTGCTTGTTGTAGTGATGATTTTTATAACAACAACTTCTTATATTCTTGTGATACAATATTAAATAACCTTCTCTGTGTCCATACTCTTGTGTGTTCCTTTCCCATGAGTCTGGCCGTGTGTCTTATTCAGCTCTTAGGACATCAGCAAACATAAAGCAATCAGAGCCTTGAAAAACACTTGTATATTGATATATGACTTCCTTTTGTTAGGCAAAACTGTCATGTTAAGAAGCCTGGGACAGCTATGGGACACCTGGGTGGCTCAGTCGGTTGAGTGGCCGACTTGGGCTCAGGTCACGATCTCACGGTTTGTGAGTTTGAACCCCATGTCGGGCTCTGTGCTGACAGCTCAGAGCCTGGAGCCTGCTTCACAGAAGTGTCTTTCACAGAAGTGTCTCCCTCTCTCTCTGCCCCTCCCCCACTCATGCTCTGTCTCTCTGTCTCAGAAATAAATAAACATTAAAAAAAAATTTTTTTTAAAGAAACCTGGGACAGCTAAATGGAGGATATGATCATATGGAATAGCTAACTGCACACACATAAGAGTCTCTGATTAAGACCAACAGAGGAACTACCTAGTTAATCCCAGCTCAAGTGGCTGACAAATCTGTGTGTAAATAAAAACAAAACAAGAAAATTATTATTTTTTTAGCACACTAAAGTGTGGGGTGGATTTCTATGCAATGAATAAATTTATAAGCCTGTATTTCTTTAGACACATTTATTAATTTTCTAATATGAGATAAAATAAAATTAACATAGATCTTTTTCTTCCCTCTCTTCACCACCAAATGCTAATTATTTTAGTTTTCTAATTGTTTACTTTTAATATCAAATATATCTAAACTTCTATTACTATTATTGCGTACCTGAGTCTTTATGTCTTGTTTTCTGCTTTTTGAGCCAAATAAGGTCCAAGAGATCTCCTGCCATCTGACCTTGTAAGCTTTTTGAGATTACTAGCATTGACAGAGACAATATATACTAGAAATGGAACAGTCTCGCCCCCTCTGCTTTCACCCACATGCCCTTGTACTTGATCATCAATGATTTTACTTCATTGTTCTTCAATCTGTTTTGTGGTCTGAAATTTTAGCTCTTAGAGTTAAAAAAAAAAAAGTAGAGCTTAATTCCTGTTTGTTGTCATCTACACAGCTTTTGGATGCGTCATTAACTAATTTTGTTTGTTTTAAATTTTCCATCAAGTTTTGAAAAAGAATGAATAACTATTGAAGAAATTGGTAAAAAATAAATAAAGTTGTTACAATGTCGAGTCTGAACAATGAGATGTAAAAATTTCAAATACAAAGAAAAATGTACGCTTACTTTACATAGCTCCAAAAGATTTTGCACTGTTACTATTAACATATGTTTCGGAGTTTCTATTAGCTTGACTTTGCCTTTCATCTACACACACTGAACAAAACTATTGTTCAAAAACTATTTTTCTTCTCACATCCCAAAGAGCGATGACATTGGGGCCAGAGCGGTGGGGGTTTGGAGGAGGAATGTCCAAGGTGGTAAGACCCGAAGTGTTGAAATCCTTACAGCCACGGCTTCTGAAACAACAGAAAAGAGCATGATCAGCTGATCATGTTTGTGGTTCTGTTGGATAGTAAGTATTTGTACCCAACTACAGTCTCAAAAGTGTTTTGCGAAATTGAAACAAGTGACAAGTATAAACCTGTAAAATTACTGTAGGGATAAAACAGATAGTGTTGGGGGCTGGGGTGGTAGGGGTGGGGGTAGCGTGGGGGGTGGGTTAGGTCAGAAGACTAGAGTTGACGCAAGTGTAGATAGCATTTAGTCAATGGATATGCTGATTCATATTTACTAAGAAGCTTCAAATTTAGTCTGAGTTGGTCTTTCCATCTGGTTTCTATGCATAAAACAATCCTTTGGCCTGTAAGGGAGCTGAATTCCTCCTCTCCACAGTGAATCATTGTCTGTTAAGCGCTGACTGGTTTCCTCCCAGAATAACACCCTAGTCTTTGAAATAAGCGTTTTGTTTTCTTTTTTACCTAAACACTATCTTTCTGGTCCTAATGCTTTTCCAATGGACTCATCTTACCCAGGCACTGTTCTAGGCTCTCATAGACAGTCTCGAGCAAAGACACATAATCCCCGTCCTCAAGGAGTTTACGGTCTCCAAGAATGCTAACCACTGAACATACAATTATGTGTGGGAGGAGAAATGTTACAGGATAAAATGTATGTGATGTTAGATCACAACTTGTAAATTCACCTCCATTACCTGTGTTTGTCTCCTCAAGCTAATATTTTTCTGTTTTTTCTTCCCTGCTTCTCTCATTTCCAATTTTGTCTCAAAACCTTGTCCCTCAGTCTTCTTTGTTTGATGGATCCCTGATTTGGTTTTGTCTTCTTAACTCGATCAAAGGGTGTTCCGTCTAGCTTTCCCTGTCTAGCCCTACTCGTTACAACCACTGGATCCTTCAGACCACAGATTTGTTACCATAAGTTCCAGTGATATCAGGGATGGAGACTTAGAATGGACATAAAAGATACTGAGGGTAAAATGAAGACAATCTCAGGTGCCTGGGTGGCTCAGTCAGTTAGGCCACTGACTTCAGCTCAGGTCATGATCTTGCAGTTTGTGGGTTTGAGCCCCACGTCGGGGCTGTGCTGATAGTTGGGAGCCTGGAGCCTGCTTTGGATTCTGTGTCTCCCTCTCTCCCCGCCCTTCCCGTGCTCCTGCTCTGTCTCTCTCTCTCTCAAAAATCAATAGACATTAAAATTTTTAAAAAGAATGAGGGCAATCTCACAATCAATTAGAATTGGAATGATCCAGAAAAGTTGCTGAGAAAGGAAGACATGTGAAGTTTCAGACATGACTAAGATGTAGATAAACACAACCAAAGTTTTTTTTTCTTTTTTTTTCAGCTCAAAACTCTCATTAGCAAATTAATGGAGTGGGAAAGCACAAGTGAAAAAGTGAGAAAGCTAGTGAATAAACTAATTTGATAGAGTAAGCCTTCGTGTAAAAGACTGTGTGATAAACTGCTAATGAGAAATGAAATAGAACAAATTAATTTATATGGCTTATTTTACACTGCCTGACATAATATCCTGTGTGTGTACACATACGTGAATGAGAACTAAAAAGAAAACTCACAAAATCTTGGACAAAATTACTGTAATACAGAAAGTCCTGCAAATCATACTATTAGCTCAACTAATGCTGCTTGTAGCTTCAACCCAAGTCGAGGTTGTACAACTTGAAAACCAAACAGACCTTGGTTTGCTGAAACCAAAAGCCATTGAATTCGTTGTCTATATCACATGTGCTTTCATAGTTTACTTAAAGAACAGACATTAAGTATCTGCAACCAGGAGAATAAATTTTTCCAAGTAAACCAACGATGGGAATAGGAAACCGCAACCCGTCATGATGAGGGTAACGTTCTCTGGGATTACACGACTAGCATGTTAACTTTTCCTTTCTACAAATTTCAGTTCACTGTTGCAATGAAAGCTCTTTGACGATCTGTGCCCTTGTCAAATGTCCTTCAGAGTGCACCAGAAGAGCCTCCTGGTTTTATTTAGTGTTAAAATGGCCACTATAGACAACAAGAACAATTTTTACCAATAGATGTCATTATATGTTGTAGAAGCATGGTCTTACACACGCAAGTGCTATAGATATTCTCATATATTGTGATATGTGAGAGCTACATATATACCATAATAGATAGATAGATATAGATATAGATATAGATGATATAGATACCAAGTGTTTGTGCTTGAAATTTCATACCATATTTTTCCCTTTTTCTGACTAAATAAGTCTATCTAAATATTTTCTTTAATTTTTTAATGTTGATTTATTTTTGAGAGAGAGACAGAGCGTGAGAGGAGGAGGGGCAAAGAGAGAGGGAGACACAGCATCTGAAGCAAGCTCCAGGCTACGAGCTGTTAGCACAGAGCCTGATGCGGGGCTCGAACCCACAAACCATGAGATCATGACCTGAGCTGCAATCAAGAGTCAGATGCTTAATTGAGCCACTCAAATGATGCTTTTAAAAATAAGTCTTAGGGGCGCCTGGGTGGCGCAGTCGGTTAAGCGTCCGACTTCAGCCAGGTCACGATCTCGCGGTCCGTGAGTTCGAGCCCCGCGTCGGGCTCTGGGCTGATGGCTCAGAGCCTGGAGCCTGCTTCGGATTCTGTGTCTCCCTCTCTCTATGCCCCTCCCCTGTTCATGCTCTGTCTCTCTCTGTCCCAAAAATAAATAAACATTGAAAAAAAATTTTTGAAAAAAAAATAATAAATAAAATAAAATAAAATAAGTCTTAGAACTGGTTAAATATAATTGGGAAATTAATATTTTTTGACAGTGAACAACATTCATAAGGAAGACCTCCAACAACCCAAGATAAATCTTCAGACAAAGTCAACATAATAGCTCGGGAGGTTAAAGGTAGCTTATATATGAAGCATGATAAAACTAGCTTTTCCCACTAGGAGATTATCTAGGTACTGACAATCATTAATAATGGGGAAAATCTGTACACATACAGGCCTTAAAAATTAGGTGTTACTATCAAAAAATAGAATGTGTAACATGCAAATCAGCAGTAGAAAAAGAAAAAAATGATCTATTTAACAATAATAAGAAAAAGGAATAAAACAAAACCAAAGCATGATAATTACAAAATATGAAGGAAGAGTGCAAAATAAGTTCACTTTTATCTGTCATTTTGGCATATATAACTCAATTTCCCCCCTTACTAAAAGAATACATTCATAGGTTTTAATAAAATAAAACTAATAATATGGTTTTTTTTCTTTTTAATTGATTAATTTATTCTTAAATTCACATCCAAGTTAGTTAAGCATATAGTGCAGCAATGATTTCATCAGTAGATTCCTTAGTGCCCCTTACCCATTTAGCCCATCCCCCTCCTACAACCCCTCCAGCAACCCTCCATTCTCTATATTTAAGAGTCTCTTATGTTTTGTCCCCCTCCCTGTTTTTATAGTGTTTTTGCTTCGCTTCCCTTATGTTCATCTGTTTTGTATCTTAAAGTCTTCATATGAGTGAAGTCATACGATATTTGTCTTTCTTTGAGTGACTAATTTCCCTTAGCATAATATCCTCTAGTTCCATCCACATAGTTGCAAATGGCAAGATTTCACTCTTTTTGATTGCCGAGTAATACTCCATTGTGTATATATATATATATATATATATATACCACATCTTTATCCATTCATCAGTTGATGGACATTTGGGCTCTTTCCAAAATTTGGCTATTGTTGATAGTGCTGCTATAAACATGGAGGTGCATGTGTCTCTTTGAAACAGCACACCTGTATCCTTTGGATAAATGCCTAGTAGTACAATTGCTGGGTCATAGGGTAGTTCTATTTTTAGTTTTTTGAGGAACCTCCATACTGTTTTCCAGTGAGACTGCACCAGCTTGCATTCCTACCAACAATGCAAAAGAGATCCTTTCTCCGCATCCTCGCCAACATCTGTTGTTGCTTGAGTTGTTAATGTGAGCCATTCTGACAGGTGTGAGGTCGTATCTCATTTGTGGTTTTGATTTTGATTTCCCTGATGAGTGATGTTGAGCATCCTTTCAGATGTCTGTTACCCATCTGAATGTCTTCTTTGGAGAAGTGTCTATTCATGTCTTTTGCCCATTTCTTCCCTGGATAATTTGCCTTTTGGGTGTTGAGTTTGATAAGTTCTTTATAGATTTTGGATACTAACCCTTTATCTGAAATGTCATTTGCAAATATCTTCTCCCGTTCCGTCGGTTGCCTTTTAGTTTTGCTGATTGTTTCCTTTGTTGAGAAGTTCTTTTATTCTGATGAGGTCCCAGTAGTTCATTTTTGCTTCTGTTTCCCTAGCCTCCAGAGACGTGTTGAGTGAGAAGTTGCTGCAGCCAAGGCCAAAGAGATTTTTACCTGCTTTCTCCTAAAGGATTTTGATGGCTTCCTGTCTTACATTTAGGTCTTTCATCCATTTGTAGTTTATTTTTGTGTATAGTGTAAGAAAGTGGTCTGGGTTCATTTTCCTGCATGTCGCTGTCTCGTTTTTTCCAGCACCACTTGCTGAAGAGACTGTCTTTATTCCATTGGATATTCTTTCCTGCTTTGTCAACGATTAGTTGCCCATTCGTTTGTGGGTCCATTTCTGAGTTCTCTATTCCGTTCCATCAAGCTGAACTTCTGTTTTTGTGCCATAATATGTGTTTTTAATAGTAAGAAAAAAGATCACAAGAAGATTGAAAACAGAAAGATGGGAAAACAAAGAGATAGCTACTAAATGTTAGCATAATGCAAGCTGATAATTTTTTAATGTTTATTTATTTTTTTTTGAGAGAGAGAGAGAGAGAGAGAGAGTAGAGGAAGTGCAGATAGGGAGAGAAAGAATCCCAACTAGGCTCCACACTCTCAGTGCAGACAGCCTGACCATGGTGTTCGATCTCAAGAAATGTGAGATCATGACTCGAGCCAAAACCAAGAGTCAGACGCTTAACTGACTGAGCCACCCAGGACCCCTCAAGCTGATAATTTTAATATGACGAAATAACATTCAAATAAAAATGAAAGTGTGAAAAAATGAAAATGAAAGTGTGCATACCGAGTAAAGGAAAAATCCATACCAAGTGGATACAATAACCATAATCATATATCACATAATTATAGAGCCTTGAGCCATATCACATATTATATGAAAAGCAAAAAATACATAATGTACAAATGTAATTGGAATTCAAACACACACAAATACACACATACACACGCATGCCTCAAAATACATCATTCTCAAAATTATCCTAGGTTATAAAGGAATTGAGTAGAATGCTTAACAAGTGCAATTTAATTGTTATGATTACAATTTGTGTGCCATTCCTTAGGATTCTATATTTATCTCTCAAATATGTGGAATAGTGAAAAAAGCCATACAAGAAGTCTCAATACATTCCACACAAAAACTATTTTCTGTCACCTCAATCCAATCAATTAAAAAATGAGTATCAAAGAGAGAACTAAACACATTCTCTCAAATTTAGAAAACTTAAAAGCCTACTTCCACTTAACCAGTGATTTAAAGGTGAAATTATGAGGAAACTGTGAAGTACTGTTAAATAGCAATTAAATTTCAAAACACCAAAATGTTTACTTAGCAGGGGAAAATGATAACTTTAAGTGGCTTATTAGAAAAAAACAAATAACAAAAATGAATGAGCTTATGTATTTGCCTCAAGAAATTAAGTCATAAACATAAACTTAAAGATGCAAGAAGAGGAATAAGAAAGACATTACAAATCTATGAAATAGAGAACAAAAGAATAATTATAAATATATAATAAGATAAATTTCTGAAATGACGTACCAATGAAACACAAGTAAACATTAACAACAGAATCAGGGAGAAGTCACCAAAACAAGAAAGAAAAAAGAGGAGAGACAGAGAACTAACCACACATACAGAAAAAAGGTTAAAAATATTTTGGGGAAGGGGCACCTGGGTAGTTCAGTTGGTTAAGGGTCCATCTCGGTTTTGGCTCAGGTCGTGATCTCACGGTCTGTGGCTTTGAACCCCACATCGGGCTGACAGCACAGATCCTGCTTGGGATTCTGTCTCTCCCTCTCTGCCCCGCCCCTCTTGTGTTGTCTCTGCCTCTCTCAAAATAAATAAATACACTTAAAAAAATATTTTGGAAAAAAATAAGCTGCAAATGAAAAATCTTCTTAACATGGAAGAATAAGGATAAGACACAACACTAGCTGCCAAAGTTGGTACAAGGGGTAGAAAAATTAAATAGAAAAATAACTATTAAAAACATGAAATTGTCAGCAGCCTCCCACCTCCCTAAATCTCCAAGCCTAAATGTGGATTTTCTCACACTTCAAAGAACAAAGTCATACAAATGGATTGTTCCCAAAACTAGAAAAAGGAGGGAGGTAGGGAGTTCCCAGATTTTTAGATAAAGTTAAAATTACACTGACACATAAGTCAGATAATTAAATTCAAAGAGATTTTTTTAAAAAGTGGACTCATTTTTCTTTTGAGCAGAGATGCAAAAATATTAAATAATTTATTAAGGCTATTCAATCCAAGAGTATATTAAGCAAAACGTAATTTTATATTTGTGTAGGTTGTCTCAGGAATGTAAAACCACGGAAATAATTACATGACTATCTTTTTATCTCACCAAATTAACAGACTTGAGAGAAACACCAAATCACAATTAGAGGGTAAAAAAGCATTTGGTAAAGTTAATACATAATCGCAAACTTAAACTATCTATAGATAAGTAGAAAAAGAGGAGAATTTCTTTAATCTGACAAATCATATTTATAGAAACCTATGGTAAACATACTTAATACAGAAACTGAAGAAACATTTCATTTAAAATAATACAAAAAGGTGGGGCGCCTGGGTGGCGCAGTCGGTTAAGCGTCCGACTTCAGCCAGGTCACGCTCTCGCGGTCCGTGAGTTCGAGCCCCGCGTCAGGCTCTGTGCTGACGGCTCGGAGCCTGGGGGCCTGTTTCCGATTCTGTGTCTCCCTCTCTCTGCCCCTCCCCCGTTCATGCTCTGTCTCTCTCTGTCCCAAAAATAAATTTAAAAAAAAACGTTGAAAAAAATAAAAATAAAATAAAATAATACAAAAAGGATGCCTACAATAAGAGAAAATAATTATTAAAATTGGGGAAAAAAAGATAAAGCTACTGTATGTGCAGATGATATAATGACTTCCAAGAAAGCAAAAGTGATAAAATATTAAAGCTAATTTTAAAAAATCAACCATGCTATAACAAAACATCGGAAGTATTTCTCAACTCCTATAAGAAAACAAAAGAAAAATCGGGAAAGAGTAACAGAATACCATATACAATACCAGCAATAAAATTAACAATACAGTATTTAGAAATTAACCTAACAACAAGAAAAAAAGAGGATATGATTATATAAATTATTTTTTAAAGTTTATTTTTGAAAGAGGTAGAACCCTAGCAGAGGTAATGCAGAGAGAGGGAGACACAAAATCCCAAGCGGGCTTCAGGCTCTCAGCTCTCAGCACAGAGCCCGATGCGGGGCTAGAATCCACAAACTGCAATATCATAACCTGAGCCAAAGTCGATGTTTGACTGAGCCACCCAGGTGCCCCTATAAATAATTTTTGTTTATAATTTTACTAAACAAAATTATTTATTAAATAATAAATATTAAAATTATATTTTAATAGTTAATGTATATAATTTATATATATTTATATAAATTATAAAATATATAATATATAAATTTATGTAATTTATATATAAATAATTGTTAATATATAATAATTATTACATTAATTAACATACAATTATATAATATAATTAATTATATATGATTAAAATATAATTTAATATTATAATTATTAAAACAAAAATTATTTATTAAAATAAATTTAATGCTTTTTCAATAAAAAATTTTAGTGGGATATACTGTAGATTTGAAAAATGTAATTTTGAAATATATATGTAATAATTGAACACACAAAAATAAAAAAGCAATATCTTTAGACTGGGTCTACCAAATAATCAGACATATTTTAGACCATAATTTAAACAATATATTTTGGCACACATACACACAAAAAGACAAAAGTAGCCAACCTGAAACAGATACATATGTTTGTATGAAAGCTTTATAAGTGTTGTATCAAAAATTAGTGAGGAAGACAGCTGCTTCTGTGTACTATGTATCAGGTAGATGAAAGCTATTATTTTTAGTGAAACAAAAACAAAACATAAAGTTCAGAAATATAAATTCATCTGTGTCAATAATAATATCACAAATGGAAGGATTAACTATTCCAATCAAAAGGTACATTGGGCAGAGGTGAGTTAAAAAACGATCCAGCAATATACCGTCTACAGGAGACACACTTTAGACGCAAATCTTACAAATAGATTGAAAGTCAAAGGATGGCAAAAATATGTCATGAAAATAGGAAACACGACCTCCCCCCATCTTGCTTTCTGTGATTTCAGTTACCTGTGATAAACTGTGGTCAGGAATGATACGATCCTTCTTCTGACATGCCATCAGAAAATCAGTAGTAAGTTAACACTGCATCCCAACACGTAGGTCATTCACCTTCCCTTATCTCATCACGTAGGCATTTTATCATCTCATATCATCACAGGAAGAAGGGAGAGGACAGTGCAAGAGATTTTGAGAGAAAGAGAGAGACCACATTCACATAACTTTTATTACAGTATATTGTTATCATTGTTCTATTGTATTATTATTGCTGTCAATCTCTCACTGTGCCTAATTTAGAAATTAAACTTTATCACAGGCATATATTTATAGGAGAAAACATAGTATATATAGGGTTCAGTACTATTCATGGTTTCAGGTTTCCACAGGGGATCTTAGAACATATCTACCATGGGTAAGAGGGAAATACCGTACAATAAAGCTGGGGTAACTATAATGATTTCAGACAAATTAGATTTTAAGACAAAAAAATATGTTGCCAGAGATAAAGGGACATTTCATGGTGATAAAGGGCCAGTTTACCAAGGAGATATAACAATTATAAACACATACGCACCTAACAAGAGACCCCTGATATACATAATGAAAAAACTGAGAGAAATAAGTAATACATAGACAATTCAAAGGTAGTTGTACAGACTTTAAACCACATCTTCAGTAATGAAAAGTACAACTAAACAGTATATCAAAGATAAAATAGAGAAACAGAATAACACTGTAAACCAACTCCACTTTCATGGAAACTTCCAACCAATGATAACAAAATATACATCCTGCTTAAGTGCACAAGGTGCATTGTCCAGGGCAGACCATACGTTAGCCCATAAAACAAACCTCAATGCATTTAAAAGGATAAAGTTGAAACAAAACATGTTTTCTTACTACAGTGGAATAAAATAAGAAATCAATAATGGAAGGAAATTTGAGAAACTAAAAAGCATGTATAAATTAAATGCTACACTCCAAATGAGCAATGAGGCAAAGAATAACTTCAATGGAAAAATGGAAAACACTCTGAGATAAATGATAATAAAATCACAACACATACGCATCAAATTTATGTGATGCAGCCAAAGCAGTCTGACTGGTAAATTGACAGTTCAAAATATTTATGTTAAAAAATAAGAAAGAATATAAGCAATAATATAACTTTACATTTTAAGACAGAGAAAAAGAGAAAAGCCTAAAACAAACCAAAAAAAAAGAGAAAAAAGTTAATATAAATTAACAAAATAGATAATAGAAAAACAAAAGAAGAGTTAATAGTAGTTATAATAAAAAAGTAATGGTTCTTTGAAAAATATCAACAAAATTGACAAAACTTTAGCTAAGTTGACCAAGAAAAAAGTACAAAGACTCAAGTCACTAGAATCAGAAATTAAAGAGGGGATATTATGAACAACTTTGCAAAAATAAAAAGGATTATAAAGGAATGCTATGTTCAGTTTTATCCTTAAGAATTGAATAACTTAGATAAAATTTATAAATTCCTAGACTGAGATAAACTACTGAAAGTGAACCAAGAAGAAAGAGCCAATGGGAAGAGACAATTAAAAAAAAAACTGAATTAGTAATCAAAAGGATACCCCCAAAAAAGCCTAGGTACAGGCCGGGTTACTGGTAATTTCTACTTAATGCTTAAAGAATAATTAACAACAAGTTCTTCACCAGTGCTCACAAAAAAGTAGTAGAGAAGGTAAATACTTCTCATATCATTCTACAAGGGCAGTACAGTCCTGATGCCAAAACTACACAAAGACATCATGAAAAAAGAAAACTACAAACCAGTATCTCTGATGAAATATGGACCACAGAAATCTTTAGCAAGACACCAGCATACCAAATCTGGCAATATAAAAAAGGATTATATGTTATGTTATTACTAAGTACAATTTATCCCAGGGACGATGCAAGCATGGTTTCACATCCAGAAATCATATCAATAGAATAAAAATCAAAAAGCATATAATCATCTCAATAAATGCAGAAAGCACATTGGCAAAATACACTGAAAAAAAAAACACTAAACAAACTAGGAATAGAAGGGAACATTCTCAGGGCGCCTGGGTGGCTCAGTCGGTTGAGTGTCGGGGTTCGGCTCAGGTCATGACCTCACAGCTTGTGAGTTTGAGTCCCACATCAGGCTCTGTGCTGACAGCTCAGAGCCTGGAGCCTGTTTCCGATTCTGTGTCTCCCTATCTCTCTCTGCTCCTCCCCCACTCGTGCTCTGTCTCTCTCTCTCTCAAAAATAAAAACATTAAAAAAAATTTAAGAAGGGAACATTCTCAATCTGATAAAGGTCATCTATGAAAAATCTAGCTAAGGTCCTACTTTAAGGTGAGAGTCTTGATGCTTTTCCCATAAGATCAGGAGCAAGGCAAAAAAGTCTTATTGCCACCTGGGTTCAACCTTGTACTGGAGGCTCTCATTCAGGCAAGTAGTTCAGAAAAAGAATTAAAAGGCATCCAGATTGAAAAAGAAGATGCAACACTATCTCCATTCACAGATCACATGATGATGTTCGCAGAAAATTCTAAGGAATCCACTAAAAAAAATTAGAACTAAAGTGAGTTCATCAAGTTTACAAGATACAAGATCAATGTGTACAAATCAACAGGATTTCACTAACTTGCAATGAACAACCTAAAAATTATAGTAAGACAGTAATTCTATTTCCAATATAATCTAAAACCAAATACTTAGGAATAAAATTTTTAAAAATGCAAGATCTGTAACTATAAACTACAAATGTTGCTGTAAGGAATTTTAAAAAGATCTAAACAAGCAGGAAAATATCTCATGTTCTTGGATGAAAAAATTTATAATAAGATGGCAATACTCCACAAATTTATCTACAGGTTTGATGCAATCCCTATCAGAATCCTGGGTGTCTTTTTTGTAGAAATTGCCAAGTTGATTCTAAAATTCATATAAAATTTCAAGGGATTCACAATTGCCAAAACAGCCTTGAAAAAGAAGTAAAATATGTCATAAAGGCAAAATACATCAGGGAAGGGAAAATAGAAATATTTATTGAATATCTATGGAGATACTTGATGGTTTAGGAAGTAGAAAAGATACTAACCGAAGAGAGACTTTAGTCAAGGATGTGTAATACAATCTTTACAGTGAATATATGAATTATATGCTGGAATTATAAGATTAGCTAGAATTATAAAGCTAATTGCAGTGATAACATAAACTAATAAAAAAGTGGTTGAGCCATTTGACAAAAGTATAAATGAAGGCACAAAATATATATAGGACAAGTAAAGGACAATTAGTAAAATAGAAGACTTAACCCCAAATATATACGTAATTACACCAAATATTAATGGATTAAACCTTGCAAATGAAAGGACAAGATTTCCAGGCTGGAATAGTGAAAAAGTACCCAATTCTAGTTTGTTTACAAGAGACCCATGTTAAATATAAAGACAGAAGTGTGTTCAAAGTAAAAGGAAAGGATAGAAAACAAATACTGTGAAAATCCTAAGTGTACACGGCTGAGAAGAATGTGAAATGGTACAACCACTTAGGAAAACAGCTTAGCACTTTCTTTTAAGTTTAACTTGCACCTACTATATTAACAAACCATTTCACTGCTAGGTATTACCCAAGAAAACTAAAAGCTTATGTCAATATCAATCTTATACAAATGTTTACAGCAGATTTTTGGTAAGAGTCAAAACTTGGAAACAGCACAGATACGTAATCAGATGAATTGATACACAAATTGTGGTATATCCATACCATGGAATGTTGTTCCTCAATGCAAAGGAATAAATTATTGATACAGGCAATGACATGAATAAATTGCAAAGTAATGCAACCAAGTGAAAAAAGACACAAAAATCACACATACTGTATGATTCCACACATACTCTATGATTCCATTTATGTAAGTTTATATACTCTTCTAAAAAATGTAAAAAAAAAATCTATAGGAGCAGAAATCAAATCAGTGGTTGCCTGGACGTGGGATGCAGGCATAGGGGACGGAGAGATCCTGCAAGGAAAGATTACAAAAAGGCTTGGGAAAACTTTGGGGAGTGAGGGATATATTAATAATCTTGATCACGGTGATAATTTCATGAGTGCATATATCCACCCCCTTCAGTGAGACAACATTCATCAGATTGCATAATTTAATTATGTATGGTTTACTGATGTTAATCATACTTCAGTGCTACTGATAAAAAGGAAATGTTAAAAAAGGAAAAGTATTGCCAAATGTAAACACAGTTAAAGGAGAGATAAAAAGACAGTATTTACCATGTTTCCTACCGACAAATGAAAATAGGTGTCAGGTAGGAGCCTATATGTGTATGTATGCCTTATAAATTATTTAGGAAGAAAAAAGAAGTCAACCATATTTTTAAATTTGGGGGCAAAGAAGATAAATAGGCAATTCAATAGTGTTGAAACCCAAAAGGCTACCAACAGTATCAAAAAAAAAAAAAAAAGTTCCACCTCACTAATTAAGAGAAAAAAATCCATTATCCATTTAAAAGGAATAATAAGTAATCAATGTGCAAGTAATCGGATTGGTAAAAAAAAAAAATTACAAGTAAGATAATTTCAAATGCTTATGATATGGGACACCTTCATCGATTGCTAATGGGAGTGAAACTGGCCATTTGGCAGGGAAATTTGGAAGTATTTGTATTTGTTTAAATTATAAACATTGTCTTACAGCACTTCCACTCCTGGATATAGACCATTGTAAAACCTCCCATATGGTACATAGAGAAATATTTATGTAGAAATTTATCATGACCTGGTTTGTTATGACAATGAATGAAAAACAGCTTAAATGGGAATGAGGGAATAACATTTTTAAATTATCTTATTCAATGGTGAGATGTAGTACAATCTAAGTAAATAACTGGATGTAAATATATATTAAGAGGGATAGATCTCAGAAACATTGCAGGTGAACAAAATCAGAATTACAACACTCTTTAAGTAGATTAGCAAAAGAAATGCTGTATATAGTTTATATACAGAGAAGTCATTATATGGAAAATGGAATGGAAGGAAGGACATAGAGTGAATACGAACACTTGATGCCAATGCAGAAGAATATAAGAGGAGGAGTATAGAACTGGGAATAAAGAGCAGAGAGAACCAAATTTTTAAAAGAAAATAAAAGTAAATAAAATAGAAGAGAGTGTAAACTTGGACCAATGATGGTGATGAATCATAAGGTGAGACCAAAAAAATCAATCTGCTGTGAGCCTGAGATCCGAAATGAGTAAGTTAACTTGCCCAAAACACTATGCTATATTATATATTTTCTTCCTTCTTTCCTTCCCTCCTCCCTCCCTTCCTTCCTTCTTTCCTTCCTTCTTTTCTTCTTCCTTCCTTCTTTCCTTCCTTCCTCCCTTCCTTCCTTCCTTTCTCCCTCCCTCCTTCCCTCCCTTCCTTCCTTCCCTCTCCTCTTCCTTCCTTCCCTCTCTTCCTTCTTCCTTCCTTCTTTTCTTTCTTCCTTCCTTCCTTCCTCCCTTCTTTTCTTTCTTCCTTCCTTTCTTTCTTTTCTCCTCCTTTCCTCCCTTCCTCCCTTCTTCCCTTCTTCTCTTCCCCTCTTCCCCTCTTCCTCTCTTTCTTTCTCTCTTTCTTCTTTCTTCACCCAGAATGACGTGTGCGTTCTCTCACGGTGTTACTATGTCAAAGATACAGTATGTATAAAGATGGCAGATAGATCAACAGGCAATGTAACAAGGCAATTAAAAGACTCCACTTTACTTAAGTAACTTCTTTTAATGTTCTTTTTTAAAGAGAACTTTTTAAAAATGTTCATTTATTGTTGAGAGAGAGACAAGGCACAAGCGAGGGAGGTGCAGAGAAAGAAGGAGATAGAGAATCCAAAGCAGGCTCTGCACTGACAGCTGAGAGCCCCATTTGGGGCTTGACCTCACAAACCATGAGATCATGACCTGAGCCGAAATCAGATGCTCAAATGACTGAGCTTCCCAGGCACCCCAAAACATTTTTAATAAGTAGCTCTCAAATTTATTTAGGTGACAGACCACCAATAAGCCAAACCGCTTGTTGAAATATTATGAAATATTAAATTATTGAATTTCATCATGAAATTTAGAAAGTGTTTCTAGAAGAAAATAAGAAAACTGACCTAGAAAGAGCTACTGGGATATTTGATTAGTATTTTCTAAGTTTTTTTATTACTATTTTGTATTAGATGCTAATTTGCTTATAAGCTGAACTGGATATCAACATATTATAAGAAAGTTAAAATTTAGAAAATATCCCTTCATTTTGTTATTTTCTCTAAGTGTGGACAATAATCTCTGTATTCCATGTGGGCAGATGCATTCATCTATCTGGCTCTTGACCACCTGTGATTTATGGATACACAATTGTGTGTTTTCTAGTGTATTACAGTCCTTGAAATAATTGCCAAGTTTCTGGTCCAAATTCAAATTCATGAATCACAGTACATTTCTCAAAGAAGATCTATTTGAATCAGGTTTTGTAAAACCTTTGGAAAGGAGTAGGTTATTAAGTTCACACCCATTTTCTACAGGTTCAAGTCCTAGGAGGAACTTAAATTTTATTTTGGATGAAATTTGAAATTCACCTACTTCTTACACATCATGAGGTATTGTTCCTATTTTTTATTTTTTTTCCCAATCATCTAAAATTTTTAAACTAGGAGCACCTGGGTGGCTCAGTCAGTTAAGAGTCTGACTCTTGATTGCAGCTCAGGCCGTGAACCTAAGGTCTTGGGATTGAGCCCCACGTGGGGCTCTGAGCTGAGCGTGGAACTTGCTTGAGATTCTCTCTCTCCCTCTGCCCCTCTCCCTGTCTGTCACTCTTGCTCTCTCTTTCTCTCAAAAATAAAAATTAAAAAAAAGTATTAAAACTCTTCATAGCCACTGGGACGTACAAAAACCAATTATGAGTCAGAGTGACCCATGGGCCAGAGCTTGCTGACCTCTGCATGGGACCATAGTGCTATCCTATGGCTATTGCCTTTCACAGTGACTATGCATTCTATCTCTCTTCAACTTGTTTCCTTCCTGCTATGGCAAAATCTCTTTGGTCTTTCAGATTCTAATCCCTCCACAGTCATATTTGTGTCCCTTCCCTCCCCTGTTAGCACTAAAACTTTGGCGTTCCACATCAGCACTCTCTTTATCTCCCTTCTCTCTCTCTCTCTCTCTCTCTCTCTCTCTCTCTCTCTCTCTCTGAATCTCTGTCATTGTCTTCTCAGGTCTTTCTTACATCTTTGCTTCTGTGAGCGCATTTCACAGATCCCCAGCAACTCCTTCTTACCCCATACCTCAATGGTTTCCTGTTAGGCAAAAGTGTTGTCTGCTCACATGATACTCGCTTGTGTTGGTCCTGCTCGGTAAGCTGCTCTTTTCACTTATTAAGATAACTTTCCTTTGTGCATACCTAGTTCCAGAGTTCAAAGGAGGGGTAAATATGTAATTATACCATGTCTGTCCCATCTCAGCAAGTCTTCTGATCTCCCGAGTTCATTTGTCGTGTCGCCGGCTGGAGGGAAAGGTGTGCCTCCAGTACAGAGGCTTTGATAGATCTCAGCAGAAGAGTATATTCCTGGAGGCTCTGTTTCATCTCAAGTGTATGACTGAACTAATCCCCAGGTTATACCACAACTCTCCCTTTGACACTTGGGTATAAATATTACAAGACATACATTAAAAATAACTTTCCCTTTAGGCGAGGATATTTCTGACATCTGACTCAGATCTGCTTTCGTGCAGAAGGAACTGAATTTTAGGGAAGCCTTTTGTTCGAAACTTAAGGGCTGCATGTGTGCCTCTATCTTCTGGGCTCTTGCCCTGAATTGGATCTTGCTCTCTGAATAAACGCTTAATTATCTTTCTACGGAGCTGCAAGCTCATTAATAATCCACTCGTTTATGCAACCACTTAATTCCCTAAGGCTTTGGTTTCTTGAAAATGCACACCGAATACCTTAGTATAATGTCTATAAAGTAGATCATGTCAGGATATGAAAAAGCCATGGAATCAACTTTAATCCATCCGCGTAAAGACCTTGGAAATGTATCGTATTTCGGATGAACAAGTGCACTGTGGAGTTCTGAAAGCTCAAATCATTTTTTTAATAATTTTATTTCTATCTCACCTACAAATTTTGAGGAACTGCTGTTCTCCACACATTAAAGACTGATGGAGAAAATATGCAAAAAGAAATGTGGGTGTAACTGGGTGAACACAAGAGACTAAACAATGAGCACTGGTTTGTTCATAAATCCCATGTGACCATTGTACAATCTGTGGAACTGTTGCCTGTTTTTACGTCAACATCTGAAAACTTTTATCATAAGGCTAATAATTACCAAAGATGTGTTTTCTAGTGTATCACATGCCTTACAAAGCTGTCAATGTATTGTGATCAAATCAAACCAGATTTAGTTTATTCAATTTCCGAAAAATTCTAGTCCTCGCTGTCAGACCAATCAGCCAAAGGAGCTTCATTTCTGACAGAAAATTTCTAACTTAATTTTTTAAATTTAAAAAAAAAGTGTTCATACGCACCCCCTCTATGAACTTCTCACTGCTGGGTTTTAATTCTGAGAAGTTAACTAGCTGGCTGTGGGATATTGCGTTCTCTGGGTGCTTCCTAGCTGAAACAAAGCCCTCCCCCTCTGAGGGAAACAGTCTTGGGTGGTCTTTTTGTTGGGTGCCCAAGAGGTGTTTGCACCTCTGGTCACAGCACTTGAGTAAGTTATGGAGAGCTGAGAGAGATGCTTGCCTTCCTGGCACCCGACCCCCTGCCAGGAAAGTGGAAAACTCAGAAAAAGAAAGTGGAGAAAGAACCGGCAGGTGGAATCTCAGGCAAATTAATCCTAGAGAAGAGTACAGGTGGAAGGTGAAAATCTAGAACTTCATGCTGTTATAGCTATCCATACTCCCTGAAAAACATTCCTTGCCTGCAAGGATATGTGTGTCCAGTTTAAAGGTCAGCAGTCATAAATCTCTAAAGAAGACAGGAGAAGTAACAAAACAGCGAGACGCAAGACAAGATGGCAGCCACCAGAGAAAATCACCAAGTTCCTTAGCCCCCTAGATGCATCAGAGAGCTTCGGGGATGTGCAGGTTCCTGTATTTACTAGGCCTGGCAGACAGAATTGGCAGTGGGGTGGAAAGTTTCTCTCTAAGAAGGAGCAAAGATGCCTCCCCAAGTAACCAAGAGAACGAGGGTGCAACCAGCAGGGAGCAAGCCCCTTGGGGGTAGAAGTGAGAGCATGTTCCCGGGTTGTTCCCTGGAGCGGCATTTCCAGCAGGCCCCAGAAAACCTAGGAATCTAAACCAAATAGAGAAAGTACCCTCAAACATGAACATGATTGAGATGATCTGTTTTGCCCAGAAATTCTCTCTCTTTATGTTTACTAACTGCGGTTTGAAACATGTTTTAGGGTGTTTTGCCAAAGGCATATTGTGGGATTTCTCATGTTTCAGATATGCTTAGGAGTTCAGAGGAAGTTGAACAGGCCACCTGGCAACGTTTCATGGCACTAATCAGTGAGGGGAAATACTGGAAAGACACTTGCATGGCAGTGTTGCAGCGACAAACTATGTGGCGGTCCTTTGGCTGTGAGGACTCCTTTCCTCTTCTGAACTCGCACACAACCCTGCGTACGTCTAAGGGCAGTCTCCAAATACTGTGCCTATTGGAGTTAACTGTGCGCTGTCTACTAACCCACCTAGACTCTGAGCATCTTGGGAAGACAGAATGCGTTGTTCTTTTCTCTGTATCCTCCGTGAAAACCACTAGAAGAAGTAAGCAAGAACTTAGGCTTGCGTGGTTCCAGAAAAGAAAACAAAGCAGCCCTGCTGACCCTTCTAACCTCCATCTATATCATCTGTCTGGTGGCCGCTAGGTTGAAGTCACTGGGACTTTTGTTCAGACCCTTGAGCCCTGTTCAGACACACGTCTGTCAGAGAGCTTTTGCGATTGTGGTCCCCTCTGCCTGCAATGCTGGATGCTTGCTCTTCAGGAGTCCAAATCTCTTCCTTCCTTCAAATCTAAGCTCAGATGTTACTTCCCAAATAACCATCCCCAACCACACTCGCCAGTGGAGTCTCGGCCCCCCATCCTGTCACTCTGTATATCTCCCACGTCGCTTCTCTTGTTTACTTACTGCCCCCCCCTTCTGCATACACACGTACCCTAGCATGTGAGCTCAGAGAGGAGGCCCCTGCTTGTCTGTTGTCCCTGGAACAAAGTAGGTGGTCAATAAATATTGTCAAGTGAATAAATAAGTCATCAAAAGCTGGGCAATCCAAGAATGATGTTTAGAATAAAAATATGAGCAAATAAAATTGTGTCCCAATTTCATCCCTTGTTCCAAAAAACCAAAAGCGTTTTTTGAAGAAGAAATTCTTTCCCTGGTTATCCACACTGTAGGTTATCAATGTAAAACCCAAAATCACCAGGTGGTGGGAACCTTTGGGGAAATGGAAGCTTCTCAGAAAATGAGCTTTAGACAAAATTTAATCTAAAATGGCATTAAAAACAAAGGTCACATTAAATTACTTTGGAACGCAGTATAACACATTATTCAGTAAAACTCCAGAACCTGCTTAACAAAACATCAATGAATTGGAAACATAACCAGGCGTCATTTTGTAAGACTCATATGTGCTACTTACGAACTGAGCATGATCTTCCTTTGCCTTAAGAAGGTCACGTCCGTGAACAGACATTTGCAAAGCTCCAGCTGTGTGCCAGGCCCCAGACAAGGCATCAGTGGTACAAATACGACGAAGAGACAATGCACAGTCAGGAAAGGGAGGGATGGCTAAGTATGGGGAATGGGGCTGTTGGGGGGACTTCACAGAGGAGATGATCCATATGTGTATGATGATCGACACTGGTAAAGATAAACAGGGGGACAGAAGGTAGACAGCACACAAGGCATGGGGAACAGGACTGCAAAGGAAGACTAATGAGGTCAGATTGCACTGGTACGAAAATACATTTATAGCAACATGCAAAGAGAACTAAACATCTGAATGAATGAATGAATGAATGAAACAATATCTAAGGCATTTGACTCTCACTTATAAAACAGTCAGATATAGTTAGCAGGTAAGAACAAAATCCCTACTGTTTAAGAGTTTCCAAAGCAAACATTGAAGGAAAGAAAGTGTTTGAGTTCAGCCCAACTGGTTGGATATTTAGCCTAAGCTCCTACTCTTCAAAATAAAATTATCTCATCAACTTGTTATTTTGGAATAATCTTAGGTTTACAGAAAATTTATAAAGACAGTACAGAGAGCTTGCTATATCCTTCACCCAGCGTGAACTAGTGTTAACCTCTTACGTTGGCACGGTACAGTTGTCGAAACTAAGAAACCAGCATTGGTACATTATTATAAAGGAAACTGTAGACTTTACTTTGGTTTCACCACTTTTGCCACTATGGCCCTTTATGCATTCCCGAATCATATCCAGGATAGCACACTGCAAGTGGCCAACATTGCATTTTAAATTATAAGCATGCTGTTAATAATGATAAGATTAATTACAGTTATAAATAAAAATTCTGAAAAAATGGATGACATAGTACAATGAGTAATAATCACCTGCTATATTTAGTTTTTCATTAAAAATGGGACATACTATACAAAACCCATTTCCCAGTAAAACATGACTGGAAAATTATATTTTGCTTATTAAATTGTGTTGTTGACTTTCTCTATAATTTCAGGGTATTTTATCCTCCTTACTGAATGATCTTCAATAGACAGTGGTTCTTAACACTTAGCTTTAATTTCCCTCTTGTCATGCCCCTGAGCAGTTAATGTTCTATAAACATAACCTTACGTACATTCAGATGCTGATGTGGCCTCCACCTTTGGACTATTTTCTTAACCTATCACCGTCAGAAATTAGACAGCTGTTTATAAGGTTTTCTAAGAATGTGTTCTCAGAGGAGATATGTTGATATTATTTTTCATGCTTGATGGAATCTTCTCACCCTGTAAGATAAGCTCATTTTCCATGACTTGGGTGAGTTACTGAACCTCTTCACAGCTCATCCCAGAGAAAGAGAGAAGAGGGAACTCCCTGAAATAGTTCAACCATGTCATGGTGGCCACAGAGCAAAGGAGATGCAGAAGAAATGAAACAAACACGTAATATGAATATAATATCCTACTTAAATATATTTACCAAGTATAATAACTTCGATAACTTCACTCTCTTTATTGTCCTCTCTTTTTTTTAAATAGAAGAAACGGGATGTAGTACATTCAAATCAAGTGCCTGTCATTGTCCTCCAGTGCCCTCTCTCCCACCGTCTGCACCCCCAGGACAGCTATTTGGATCTTTGCTTTTGGTATTATTATAGTCCTGAATTTTGATATTTTTATGTAATGCATGATGAAGGCAACTTAAGGCACCACACACACACACACACACACACACTTTTCAGTTGGCTCAAGTGGCAGAGTTAACCCAAATGAAAGAGCATGTGCATGGAGGCTGCAGATGAGGTTTGTGTCTTTGCTCAATGACCTTGTTTGAAGCCCACTCGCATGACCCTCAAACTTTCACCTTCATGAAGATGACAAGGAAAATAATGCACATCTAGCAAAAAGTTGGTGCTAAGTAGAGACTGGCTTCAATTACCCAACTGTCCTCTTCAAATTTCCTGCAAGAACACCCCGCCCACCAGCCAGGATGGTAATCTCACTTTGATCTATATTCCACAGAAAAGCTCGGTTTGCTCTCCATCCTGGGTCGAGATCCCTGCCTCAGGTGCTAGTAGAGGCTGAGGAGGAGGAAAGAATTTTCTCAACACAGGAAAAAGAATAAATAAACCTGTCAGGAGAAAAGAGGACAATCTATTAAAGGCTTTGATCGTCCTATTTGTCATAGAGAAATAACAGATACATTAGTGCACACAGCACTTATAATTCAGAGATCATCGTTACACCAAATGACAAATGATGTTACTATCATTTACCATTTGTCTTTTTTCACATAGTTAAAAAACCATAATTACAAGAAATTGTGACAACTTGCCAATTAAACAGACTCATTCACCCACAGATGAAGCCTGCATCTTTGCATTTTGCAAATTAAGTTGGGGTATGTGACGAGGATGAGAACCAAAGTTGTATTTACAGTGATTCACGAGCCTGAACAGGTATACACTGAAAGTTAGACAGCGTCCACCTCTATTCCAGAGCATCTAAGCCACTTGGAAAATATTTCCAGTTATAAAAAAACAGAAACAAAAAACAATAGTCTTTCAGTTTCCTCCTTGAAGGTTTTCAGACTTCACTACAATCTCACTTGTAAGGTTAATCCAATCTCATCTTTCTTTCGTCCACTTTTATTGTGCTGTGGACAGCAATCTAATATAAGTAGAAAGAATGGAATAATCTTACACTACAGGAAGAAAAACATGGACTGTAAGTGGATATAAAACCGGTAGGCACACCATTTTGGAAATACGGAAAGGGATAAGCATCTCCGGTATAAAACCAGTAGGCACACCATTTTGGAAATACGGAAAGGGATAAGCATCCCTATGGAAAGGGATAAGGGAAAAATGGACAGAGGAGAAAGAGAGGGAGCAAAAGTTTCAGGATATGGCAACACATAACCAATTTGGGGCCAGAAGGGAATCTGGAGGAGGGCTGGTCAGCGGACACCCAGCCCTGATCCAGAGAATAAACGTAACAGCACGCTCTATGGTGACTCCGGTCCAAGTGACTTTGGGATCCAAGAGAATGAGGGGAGCCCGCCTGGCAGGTGGAGCTCAACTTTGCTCGTGTGTTCACAAGGACTTTTGGAGCTTGTAATATACGTCATTACTGAAAGTCGAATCTTCCATTTGGCTGTAGACAGACTCCCCTGACTTGGAAGAAATGACCCCTCTAGTCACATAGTGTGAAATGGGGAGCCATTTCTTTTCCTGTCTCTTAAGAAAAAAAAAAATTGTCAAGTAATCCGAATGCAGATATTTTCAATTTGTTTAGTAAACTAAATTCTGGTGGGCATTCATTCTGGGCCATAGCAGAGAGTGTGGTTAAGCACACAGGTCGTAGAAAGAGCAGGTAGAGAGCCCATCCCACTTGCCCACATCCTCGTCGCTGTCATTGGGAAATGCACCTCGACTCTCTCTGCTTCCACTCTCTCACCTTAAAATCAGGCTAATAATAGTTCTCACTCATAGGGTAGGCTCTTGTGAAGATCCGTGAGTTTAGGCGAGTAAATGCTTAGCACAGTCCCCGCCCACAGTAGATGTTCAGTAAGTGTTAGAGGCTCTGTTGCTGAGTTGGAAGGGATATTTCTTTCCCTTCCCTGTGTTTAGACAGAAAAATTCTCAAGTTGGTGCTGGGCCCTTTGGAGATGGATCTGATTGGCAGAAATCATTGCAATGTGGGAAGGAAATATAAATGTAGCTTTGCTGTCTGTTGGAGTGTGAGATATGCCAGCTACAAGTACGAAAAGGGATAATTCACTTTAAAGTGGATAAAGCCCAAAAAGGAGAGTCTTCGTGTGCAAACAGAACAGTGTGACAGCCAAAGCATTGATAAAGTCCAAAAACTTCATATTTTGCGAAGATAGGATCATCATCATCGACAGCACGAGTTTCAACTTCTTTGACACTGATGAAACTGGAAATGATAATTTAAGCAGAAAGCACCAGCATATGGGGCTGTAGAATTCCCATTTGTACTAGCTACACTTCTCTGTGTAGAGCTGCTTCGATTTCCCTTGAGAAAAGATACAATGTGGTTTCACTTTGGAAAGGGCTCCTGGGTCAACACATGCACATTTGTTTCCTTTCAGTTTGCTCAAAAGTATCATCAACACACCCAGAATCCCTATGCAGTTGGTATTGGATTCGCTAATTAGCAAGCATAAACAAATAAGTGAAAGAAAATAAATTTGCTGTTTAGAATGCATTTTGCCGTTTTTTGGCAAATATTCAGAAACGGCTTGTTCATTTCTGAACAGGAGAAGGTGATATATGACTGGCTGGACATATGGTCCTAATCTACCATATTTCATGAGTCTCAGTTAATGGAGTAAGGGGAAGGAAATACTATCTTGATAGAACCTTAATAGTGTCCCGTAAGGAGAGACTTGGGAGGATATTTATAGAGGTTTGGGGTCTGGGCTCAAGTGGTAGAAGGCAGATCTTTCAAAGCAAGGAATCGATTGTTATTGGGTCTGGCTCATGAGCTAATCGCTTAGGACTGGTAGCACAAGGAGGTAAGGTCTTGAAGGGAGTTTGATGAATAAACTGTGTTGGATAAGCACGCTAATGAGCAAAACATTGGCTTGGACAAATTGGTTTGCAGAGATTTCCTGAAGCAACAGCAAAGTTATTGATTGGTTTACACCCTCATCCTTTTGAGAAGGATTTTCTGGAACAAATAGTGAAGTGATGTGGACACAGGTGGCCTCAGTCTTCTTTTGGGATAGTAAAGCTTTGTGGACACCGGCTATCTTCCTTCACCAGGTCAAGTACTCTTCCCCTTGAGCCAGACTCTGCCTTCTTCAACATGCCCAAGGCTATAACTGGTTTTACTACGGTTTACAAAATCCCTTCCCTCCCCTCCCCTCTCCTTTTCCCATCCTCTATCTCTTTTGCAAGTACATAACAGTACAAGAAGTTTAAATCTGTGAGTCTCGAACATCCGTCTGTAGGTTGGTTTCAATCTGCTCATGTTGTAACTCCCGGGCGAGGTTTCGCTTCCTTCCTGGAACCCTCTGTTTCTGACATACCTTTCCCGGGGAAGGCACGGCCAGGGTTGTGAATCCCTGAACCAAGGAACGGAGATGACTAATCATTCAATGTTTCTCAAGCTGATTACGGTCACAGAGGTCCTAAACAACTTCGCTATTCTTTCCATGACACCATACGGAGTGTCAGAATTCAAATACTCACATTTGAAATAATGATGGAGGAATTCGGGACTACATTTTACTAACAGGGAGCAGTAGCAAGTGAAAAGGGATTGAAATACAACTTAGGGAAGATAGTTCTTTAGTTCAGAAAATTATTCCCCATTAACTTTTCCACATTGAAAGTTCAAGGGGGCAAAAATAGCTGTCCGTGTCTGACTGTAGCATTGGACCACTGCGCTTACCCAAAAAGCAGAGAGAACCACTGAGCTAGAAAGAAACACAACTGGCAAGCTGAGTCTGGGTGGCTGCCTAATTAGCAGCTGTAGGGGATTATATTTGCATTCTAACAGGAAGTGTGTTGTCATAACTTAAAGGAGATAAGGAAGTGGGAATTCCTCTGTGACCACAGGGTAAGGGAATCTTTTTTTTATTGAGGGGGCTTCTGAGACCCCCTTGTCCTCATGGGTAGGTAAATAACCTTTGGCCCGTCAGTATACTGGACTCTATTATAACTGGTGCTTGTGTTATACTTCCAGTTCTGGCAGGATGGGCCAGTTGCTATGTCAGTAACGAACAGCCCCGAAATCTTTGTGGCCTAATACAACAAACATACATTTTCCCCCTCACACGAATGCCCCGAACACATCAGCCAGTGGCTTTGTTCGTCCTTCTCATTCGCGCAGAGACTGATGAAGTTGCACCTTAACACGTGCTTGTATGATTGTGGTAGAAGAATCGCAGAGAATCGTGCACCGGCTCCAAAATTTCCATCTAGAAGTAACACGGTCCCCGTGCATTCAAATGTCATTGGCCAGAGTCAGTCACATGGCAGATAGAACATCAAAAGAGGAAGAAAACTCCATTCTGCCTTGTGTGCAGAAAGAAGAGAAGAGCGCAGTATGGAACAATAAGTCTAATGCTTACCATGATCTCCAAACACGAACCTCGGTTTGGAAAGTAGACATTCAAACGCTCACATCTAATGTCTGCAGCCTGAGAAGTACTGAGACAGATAATGTGCCCCTAGAAAAGCTGTTTGTGGTATCCCTCGGATGGTTTGTGCCTGTGGGTTGGGTTAATTTAAAAGGGCCAAAACAGGGAAGACATCTGCATACCAGTCTGTCCCTCCTTTAAACAATGCTCAATGCTTTCCTCCTCTGTGCGATGTCTATGACCATTTCCAGCTGTATCACTTACTGATAGCTCATTCTGCTGCCGCATCACCAGTGCTTAGCACACGGTTAGTCTTTGATAACTACATGTTAAATGGATGAGTACTTGTTAAATCCAAATGCCAGAGTTCATCGTTTTAATTCCCTGTTTGGTTAATAAATGTAGTGTTTGTTTTACCAATCAGACTGTAAATTTCTCCGAAGCATGAAATATTTCTTATCTCTGGAACCCCACAAAGTATCCAGGCCAGGGATGGGCACACAGTAGAAAATTAAAAAAGAGAGAGAGAGAAGAAAGAAACTGATGGATGTGAGCTGAGTTCCTCTTGGTCCATTAAAGAATAGATGCCATCAAGACCACATTGCTTACTCCATCCGCTCAACCTTGCCACACAGAGTGAGTTGGAAGACGGCAGAATAGAAATGACACTTGGCTGGGCCCATTTGAGGACAGTCATTAATATTGCGAACAGGTCCATGTGTTAGACTTGGCCCATCAAGGGCACCAGATGCATCCTCCCAGGCAAGCTGAGGGCCCTTCTGAGGGCTCCTCCAGGCCAGGCACGCTGCATCTGGTTTCATTCAGACAGCCTGGCTACTTGGCTCAAGACAGAGCATCCATGGCAAGAACTAACACTCTCCCAGCGCAGCTCCACTTCATGAAAAATGAACATAGCTAGGGGGTTGAGTCCTGCCGCCAATCTGGCCAACAGATGGTGCGTTCCTGATGACAGGGGACAGCCAATTGAAAGATAATCTTGACCTGCTTCGGCAGTCCCGGCTGAGTTAACTAAATTCAAAAAAGAATCCATACGTAGCTGTGTACCAATCTTGTGTCTAGCCCTGTGGTCAGAAAAATGGGAGATCAGAGATCCAGAAAAAGAAGTAAGGCACCCTTTGGCAAAGACGTGTTAATACAGTTGGACAGCATTGTAACCAAAGCAGGAAATACATTCCCGGGAGGTCCAGAGTTAAGCATTTTTTAAACTTTCTGCTAAGGGATTCACAGACATCATTCCTCTTAATTCTTGCAACCATCCCATGAGCAGATACCAATGGCTCCATTTTCCAGATGACAGAGCCAAAGCTGACAGGTTACCTGGCTTCCCCAAGGTCAGACAGTTGAACGGGTCAAGATTTAAACCTAAGAATGTGTTGTTAGAGTTTACATGAGTTGTGGAGAGTTACTGAGTTCAGAAAAGGCATGCTCAGAGTATGACTAACAGTAAAAAACATTTACATCATACTAATGGGGAACCTGGTGCCCTTCTAAGGCCTTTCCTATTAAGAGCTCATACAACCGTTATAGCACCTCCATAAATTAGTGTACAAAGAGTTTAAGCATATAGCACAAAGTCACACAACTTAGTAGATGAGGGATTTGAACCCAAAAGATGATGGTCCTCCTAGCCCACTACATTACATTAAATACTACTGGTAATGTTTATTCCTCCTTCCCCCCAAAATGTGGCCAGGCCTTGGAGTGGATTATTGATTGCTTTATCTGTCTTGGCTCAAAAGCAGTTTTCAAACTTCTGAAAACCCTTCTTGGCTTTTGTTTTCAAAACCTAGAAAGCCATATTTACAGTTGATCCCCTCAGACTTGAGGACCCTGGTGTGCATACTGCTGTTCTAGGAAACATCGGGGTCCCCAGGAAAGGGTAGAGACACTAACTTTCCCCTACTGGGATACCAGAGTTTTAAAGCTCAGTGCAATCAAAGGTTATGGATGATAAATAGATGATGGACGGATGTGTGGATAATGTATTAACTTCTCTTTTTATTTTTTTAGTGTTTATTTATATTTAAAGGAGACGGAGAGAGAGGGAGAGAATGAGCAGGCAAGGGGCTCAGAGAGAAGGAGACACAGAATCTGAATCAGACTTCAGGCTCTGAGCTGTCAGCACAGAGCCCGATGTGGGGTTCAAACTCATGAACCACAAGACCATGACCTGAGCCAAAGTTGGACACTTATCCGACTGAGCCACCCAGGGACACCATAATGTTTTAACTTCTGATCAAACCAGGAAGCCAGGGTAAAGGTGAAAAGGTGAAAATCCCCCGGGTGAATGAGTCAGTTGCCCTGTTCCTAATTCAGGACTAAAGAAAGTTGGTAGGACTTTTGATACCAAGATGGCATGGTAGAAAGCATGGGCATGATAATCATTCATAATCTCCTTGTACACTAAAGTAACAATGCTGTCAACTTCAAGAGATCGTGTAAATATGGACAATGAATCTATTCTTGCTGACCATTGTGTACAGAAGACCAGAAGACCTGAACCAAATGTTCTGGAATGTGATAGCCCCTAGCACTTCTAAAATGATTCTCAAGGGAGTAGGAATTCTCCAAAACGAAAAGACATTGTATGTCTTACCTACTTTGACCAAAAAGGAGCTCGGAGTCAGATTTACTTTTATTTGGATCAAATAAAGTAATAAAAGTTTCTTGGACCTAAGTAAATTAAAACCCTTTCAGTGTATATATATCAACTTGAAATTCTGAGGCTTAAATATTTGGTACAATATTAACTTGAGTATCTGGAAAATGTTTCCCTTCTCTTTTCTCCAATCCGACACAAAGAAAGAAAGAAAGAAAGAAAGAAAGAAAGAAAGAAAGATGAGAAAGAAAGAAAGATAAGAAAGAAAGAAAGATGAGAAAGAAAGAAAGATGAGAAAGAAAGAAAGAAAGAAAGAAAGAGGAGGGAGGGAGGGAGGAGGGAAGAGGGAAGAAAGGGAGGGGAAAAAATAGAACAGAAGAAAAATAGCAAGCCTCAAGAGATTTTTGATGGCAGATATAAAAATGAATACCAACTGGCCTCTTCCAAGTAATGGAATCAGATGTGTAGTTTAGCAGGAGTTGGTTGTGTATCTAATTTTTCTATTAAGATTTTTCATAGACAGAGACCCGATAATCACTTTTGCAGGGAATACTGACGAGGTGTACTTGCTTGGTTGAAGGGGAGGAAAATGAATGTGTGCATTTAAAATTTTTATGATCACATTTTTAGTGAAGGGAGGAGGATTACTATAGTTTCATGACTGCTTTAATGCAATTGGTTCCACACGAAGGAGACGACATGTTGAAATGTGATGAGTAAAGATGTGCAGAATGCTTCCCCAGTAATTGGATTCAAGCAACAATAACACTGGGCATTGTCAAATCCTTTGCAGCTTTTTTCAAAAGGTCTCCTTCTTTCTTACTGGGGGAAAAAAATGCACATAATATAGAACATCATGACCTTACAACAGTAAGAAGGGAAATTAAAAATTATTTCACCTAAGTGCATCTGTATTTGAATCAAGCACACGCTAAAGTTTAGGCAACTTCTAACTGCACGATTTCTCCTCACTTCTTCCTGTTCTAACAGCACAGGATTATAGAGCTGAATGGTGCATTTTAAGAGTCATTTTAGTGTAACATTCTCATTTTAGAGATGAAGAGATAAAGGCCTAGAGAAGCAAGGCAACTTACCTGTGGATGTACAGTAAAATAATGGCACAAACGAGACCAAGCTTGGAACCCCCGATTCTGCTTCTTGTATAGTCAAGGAGGAAAGGGCCTGAGAAGTAGGGAGTAGATAATAGAGGTCAAGGAAAGAAAGGATGCTATTGTCTAAATGTTCGTGTCCCTGCTCAGCTTTGTATGTTGAAATCCTAACCCCCAAAAGTATTTGAATGTGGGGTTTCTGGGAGGTGAATTAGGTCATGAGAGGGAAGCCCTCATGAATGAGACCAGTGCTCTTATTATAAAAAGAGGTCCCACACAGCTCTCTAGCCTTTTCCATCCTATTAGGATAAAGGAAATATCTGTGACCCACAAGAAAGCCCTTACCCAACTATGCTGATACCCTGATCTCGGACTCCCATCCTCCACAACAGTAAGCAAGACATTTCTGTTGTTTGTAAGCTAGCCAGTCTGTGGTATTTTGTGATAGCAACCCAAAGAGAGGAAGACAGAGGGCTTCCGGGAACAGGGGCCAATCATCCTGGGGAATTACCAAAAAAAGCTGAAGGGAAACAATAGTTGACGGAAGGTCATTGGCCATGGTGAGCAGATCGTTGATGATCTTTTTAGTCAAGACTCTTTCAGTCCCAGTGGGCAGAAAACCATCTAAATAATGTTGAGCTAAAAGAAAACTGTACATGCTCGTGTACTCAAGAGGCTTGAATTCAGACATGATTTCAAATACGCCTGGATTCATATGTCCAAATGACAGTCAGGGCTTTCCCTGAGCTCTGTTTCCTAGCTCTCTGTGCTGGTCTCATCCTCTCCTATATGAGGTCTTTTTTCCCTGTGGTGAGGAAAAGGATCACCTGAAATCCTATATTCATACCTTCTCAGTGTAGCAACCTGTCTTGAAAAAGAAAACCTGTCTTCAAGTGTTCAAACATCAATCACAGGGCAGAGTATTCATCTGTCCTGCCTGGGTTGTACCCCAACCCCAGATTCAAGAAATTAGTCAGTATGATTGACCTGATTTACGTCACATTTCAATCTTATAGCTGGTGTGGTACAGAGGTTTTATGATTCATTGACCAACTGGGAACATGGTATAATAGTATCTTCAAAGGAAGGGTATATGTAACTGGAAGAAACAGGGAGGAGACAAGCTAAAACATAAAAGTAATAGCTTGAGTTTTCCTTTACTGACCAGCAGGCACATGCATCCTTTGCAAACATTCAATTTCACCTAACAAGTTACTAATATCTACATACAATTAAAATTATATTCAGCACGTCCCAAAGACTTATAGCTGTAAGTGACTTCTAGATGTTACAGACTCTTGTCATGTCATAAATCCATGGGACTTGCAATCCCAAGGGGTATTCGTTCTGCCTCTATGTCTATTGAAATCCTGTTTTAAAATTCTGTGGTCTGTGAATAGAATAAATGATCGATTTAATCATCTAAAACATGCCAATTTAAAAATGATAGGAAAATAAGATAACAATCCAAAATATTCTCATTTAGAAAGCAGATAAAAGGTATTTTTTTAACGTTTACTGATTTTTAAAATTTTTTTTCAACGTTTATTTTTTTTGGGGGGGACAGAGAGAGACAGAGCATGAACGGGGGAGGGGCAGAGAGAGAGGGAGACACAGAATCGGAAACAGGCTCCAGGCTCTGAGCCATCAGCCCAGAGCCTGACGCGGGGCTCGAACTCACAGACTGTGAGATCGTGACCTGGCTGAAGTCGGACGCTTAACCGACTGCGCCACCCAGGTGCCCCATAACGTTTACTGATTTTTGAGAGAGAAAGAGTCAGAGTGCAAGTGGGGAAGTGGCAGAGAGAGTTGTTTCTCTAACAATGCAACTACTTAAAAAACACAGTCAACTGTAAGGCTATTGCACATCTACAAACTCCGGTTACTAAACCAACAGTGAGACATTTTTTTTTAATTTTTTTTTCAACGTTTATTTATTTTTGGGACAGAGAGAGACAGAGCATGAACGGGGGAGGGGCAGAGAGAGAGGGAGACACAGAATCGGAAACAGGCTCCAGGCTCTGAGCCATCAGCCCAGAGCCCGTCGCGGGGCTCGAACTCACGGACTGCAAGATCGTGACCTGGCTGAAGTCGGACGCTTAACCGACTGCGCCACCCAGGCGCCCCAACAGTGAGACATTTTTAAAGAAATGATCTATGAATGTGGATTGCAGCCAGGTAGATTGTTTCTGAGAGCAATAGCCCTTGATGCTAGGTTGTACTGGATGGATGCCATGGGACGTCTCCAGAAACTTTGTCTGGGACTGAAACCATCATTGCCCTACTGCTGGAAGCTTTAGCAGCTAATGGCTTTCCATCAAGTCCATCTCTGGAACTTTCCCTCAGCTAAAGAGAGCCACCTTGCACAAGATATGCCCCTTTCCTGGGTTTAGCCTACATCCAGTAACTGGTCCACATAGAGGTACACATACCCAGACCCCTTGTCTCACACAGCTCTAAAAGGCCAATCCAGCTTCATAACTCCAGATGGGATTGACTGAAGATTTTATTTTCACTGTTTCACTCTTCCCAATGTTCACTATTCCTGATCCTGCTTCCTTTATTCCACCAAAAGTATTGATTCTGAAAGCACTCTCCACAATACACCTCCTCCTTGAAAATCCCCATCTCAGAGTCTGTCTCCCAGGGAAAACAACCTATGATAGGTGGCACCAGGAGTGGCCCAAGAGAAGAATCTAAAGTGAGATTTTGGAGATCAGCTACACCATCTACAATCTGGCAGGTAATGAGGACCCCCAAATTCTGGTTGGTGGAGCATGGATGGTCCATGGCATGTTGGAATAGCATAATTATTAAAATGTTTCCCGGCAATGGACTGGGATGGTGTACCAGAGAAAAGGAAAGCATTGACACGTGCAGTGGATCAGATGATTGAGAAGTGTTTGCAAATCAGTAATAATGAGCATGGAACTGGATGGATATTGTTGTAGGCAGTGAATACTTTGAACACAGAAATGAAATGAAAGGCTGAGGTGATTAATCTCCAACCATAGATTAAGGGCAGGGGTTTCCTGCCCTTTATAAAAAGACCTCCATCTCCTATAATGGGAGAAAAGAAAAAGCTGAAGGGGGGGCCTAAGATTTAATTATAATAGTAGCAGAGGTTGAGTTTTCAACCTTAACCTATCTGCTATGACAAGGTCAGGATTCTCATTAGAAAGAAATGGACTCTGAGAGAACCAAAAGCTGCCATGTTTTGGTAGGGCCTTCTACCAGTCAGGATTTCACCAGAAAAGCAGACCAGCAGAATATACATACGTATATCACTATGGTGGGGTGTGTATACATATACAGACTGATACATACATATATACAGACATATGTATATGCATCTGTGTGTGTGCACACATATGTATATATGTGAGATTTATTGCAAGGAATTGGCTTACACAGTTGGATGCAGGCTAAGCAATTCTGAAATCCATCCCTTGGGCAAGCCATCATGAGAGACGGACTGGAAGTTCTCAGGCAGGACCATAAGACGCAGTTCACAGGTGGAATTTCTTCCTCTTAAGAGAAGTCTCAGCTTTGCTCTGAAGGCCTTTCAACTGATTATCTAGGATAATCTCCTTAAACACAACTGCTTGTAGATGTTAGTCACATCTACAAAATAGTCTTATAGCAACACCTAGATTCGTGTTTGATTAAATAACGAGACTGTAGCCTGGTGGAAGTGATATATAAAACTGATCCTCATAGGCCTGCAGAAGAAAAGAACTTTATAGCAGCTGTTCATCGTCTTACATTCATCATACTTACCATCTTACAATTTCTATGGAGAAATTAAGGCAAAGTTTACATGGAACCTTTGTTTACTGTTGTGCAAGTTTCCAGTCAGTTATATACAGTGGGAAAAGATGCCATGTGGAATTTATGGTAGGGCCCAATAGAAGAATCACATTATAGATTATGTCCTTAGGCCATTATATACTTTTCAAAAACAGCTCCTGACATGCTCTTAGACTCTATTAGAGATGGAACCCCTAGCCATGAGATTACTCACTCTGTGTAAGGTAGCAGCTTATATAAATAAAGTCGGGAGAACCCAGCAGATTCAATCTTAAGATAGAAGTGGTATAGCATCATTTGTTGAAGAGACTGGCTTTTCCCTAGATTATAGTCTTGCCTTCTTTGTCATAGAGTAATGGACCATATATTGTGGGTTTATTTCTGGGCTCTCTATTCTGTTCTATTGATCCATATGTCTATTTTTGTGCAAGTACCATGCTGTTTCGATTACTACAGTTTTGTAATATATCTTGAAATCTGGGATGTGATACCTCCAGCTTTGCTCTTCTTTCTCAAGATTGCTTTGGCTCTTTGGGTTCTTTTTAGGCTCCAGACAAATTTTAAGATTATTTGTCTTTAGATTGCTTTAGGTAGTTCGGACATTAACACTATTGGTTCTTCCAATCCATGATCATGGAATAGTTTTCGACATGTCTATATCATCTTCAATGTCTTTCATCAGTGTTTTGTAATTTTCAGGGTATAGGTCTTTCACCTTCTTGGTTAAATTTGTTCTTAGGTATTTTATTATTTTTTTTTGCAACTGTAAATAGGATTGTTTTCTTAATTTCTCTGCCTGCTGCTTCATTATTAGTGTATAGAAATGCACCAAATTTCCACATATCAATTTTGTATCAGTGACTTTACTGAATTCATTTATCAGTTCTAGACAGTCTCTTCAACAAATGGTGCTGGGAAAACTGGACAGATACATGCAAAAGAATGAAACTGGACAACTTTCCTATGCTATACACAAAAATAATTTCTAAATGGATTAAAGAACTAACTGTGAGATCTGAAGCCACTTATCTCCTAGAAGAAAATATAGGCAGCAATTTCTCTGACATCAGCTGTAGAAAGCTGTTTCTAGAGATGTCTCCTTGGGCAAGGGAAACAAAAGCAAAATTAAACTCTTTGGACTACATCAAATTAAAAAACTCTTGCACAGTGAGGGAAAACAATCAACAAAACAAAAAGGCAACCTGGGGAATGGGAGAAGATATTTGCAAATCATATATTCAATAGGAGGTTAATATTCCAAATATATGAAGAATTTATACAATGCAACACCAAAAAAAAATAAATAATCCAATTACAAAATGAATAGAGAACCTGAATAGACATTTTTCCAAAGAAGACATATAGATGGCCAGCAGACACATAAAAGGATGCTTGATATTCCTAAAATCATCAGGGAAATATAAATCAAAACTACAATGAGATATCACCTCAACCTGCCTGAATGGCTAAAATCAAAAACACAAGAAACAACAAATATTGAGGAGGATGAGCAGAAAAAGGGAGCCTCGTTCACTGTTGGTGGGAATGCAAACTGATGCAGCCACTGTGGCAAACAGCATGGAGTTTCCTCAAAAAATGAGAAGTAAAATTACCATATGACCCACTAACTCCAATCCTGCGTATTTACCCAAAGAAAGCAAAAACACTAATTTGAAAAGATAGATGCACACCTAGTTTATTGCAGTATTATTTACAATAGCCAACATTCGGAAACAACCTGAGTATCCATTCATAGATAAATGGATGAAGAAGATGTGGTATATATATATATATATATATATATGTGTGTGTGTGTGTGTGTGTGTGTGTGTGTAGATATATATATACTATGGAATATTATTCAAACATAAAAAAGAATGAAATCTTGCCATTTGCAATGACATGGGTGGAGCTAGAGAGTATAATGCTAAGCAAGATAAGTCAGCCAAAGAAAGACGAATACCACGTGATTTCAGTCATATGTGGAATTTAAGAAACAAAACAAACAAATAAACAAAGAAAATATGGCAAACAAAAAACATTCTTAACTGTTAAGAACAAACTGGTGGTTACCAGAGGGTACGTGAGTGGGAAATGGATGAAATAGATAAAAGGAATTAAGAGTACACTTATCTTGATGAGCACTGAGAAATGCCTAGAATTGAAATGTCTAGAAATGTGAATCATTATATTGTATACCTGAAACTAATACAACATGGTATGTTAATTATACTTCAACTTAAAAAAATAAAACATAGGGGCGCCTGGTGGATCAGTCAGTTAAGCAACCTACTTCAGCTCAGGTCATGATCTTGCATCCATGGGTTCAAGCCCCGTGATGGGCTCTGTACTGACATAGGAGCCTGGAGCCTGCTTTGGATTCTATGTCTCCCTCTCTCTCTGCCCATCCCCCACTCACGCTCTGTATCTCTCTCTCTCTCTCTCTCTCTCTCTCTCTCTCTCTCTCTCTCACAAAAGTAAATAAGCATTAAAAAATTTGTTTCAAATAAATCAACAGTGAAAGAAGTGGTACATTCAGGGTCAAGCATAAACAGGACCAAAGAGTACAAGTAAGCTTTATGAATACGTGTCCTAGACTTCCATGTTATCCATCAGTATTCAATTAGCACTTCTCTCCCTCTACTCACATTTATGGTCACATTGGCGGGATTGGGAGAGATATTTTTTGATTAAAAAAATTGTTAACGTTTCTTCATTTTTGAGAGACAGAGAGAGAGAGTGCAACCAGGGGAGGAGCAGAGAGAGAGGGAGACACAGAATCAAAAGCAGGCTCCAGGCTCTGAGCCATCAGCATAGAGCCCCAGATAGGGCTCAAAATGATGAACCTTGAGATCATGACCTGAGCCGAAGCCGAACACCCAGCCAACTGAGCCACCCAGGTGCCCCGGGAGAGATTTTTAATACTAGCTATAGAGAAGAAAAATGGTAGAGCTTGATTCATGAATGGGGGCCTCTTAGTATATGGATAGAAGTCTAAATGAACTGTGTCTAAACTACAGACTCTCTCAGGAGTGTACCCAAAAGGCAGAGGTGAAGGGAAATCCTCAAAAATCTGTCATAGTCTTCTATTGCTGTATAACAATATTGCTACAATCTTAGTTTCTTTACACAAGGCAGATTTATTATTGCACAGCTTCTGTGGAAGGATGAGGGCATGGCTTACCAAAACCCTATGCTTATGTTCTCACCATGTTGTGAGCAAGGTGTTGGCTCTAGCTGCAGTCTCCTTGGAGTCTCAGTCAGGGAGGAATTTATTTCTAAGCTTACATGGTGTTGTTATCATTCAGTTCTTTATAGACTCTGGGACTGAGGGCCTCATTTCTTGATGGGTGGTGGCCATGGGTTACCTTCAGCGCTGTGCACACGGCCTTTTCCGTAGAAAGCCTACACCACAGAAGCTTGTTGCTTCAAAGTTAGTAAAAGGGAGAGTTCTAGTAAAATGATCATTACAATCTTATATAACATAACCCTATGCATTACATCAAATACATCTCATCACTTTTGTAGTATTCTATTGGTTAGAAGCACGTATAGCGTGAAGTTCTTTACAGACTTGTATGATACCCACCCCAACATTCATGTCTTCCCCAGAATCTCAGAGCGAGACCATTTCAGAAATAGGGTCTTTGCAGATGTCATTAGCTAGGCTGAGATAAGGTCATACTAGAGCAGCAGAAGGCCTTATTCCAACAAACTAAGATCTTTCTAAAAAGAGAAGTACAGAGACACAGACTCTTAGGGATAATGTGTGACACAGAGCCGGAGATTAGAGTGATGCATCTATAAGCCAAGGAACCCCAAAGATTGCAGGAAATGCCAGAAACTCAACAAGGGCATGGAAAAGATTCTCCCCTAGAGTATCTAGAGAGAACATGACCTTGCTGATACCTTGATTTCACGCTGTTAGCCTCCAGAACTGTGGGAGAATAAATTTCTATTGTTTTAAGCCACATAGTTTGTGGTCATACGTTATGGAAGCCTTGGGAAACTAATACTATCCCACACTTCATGGGAGTGGATTATGCAATGGCATGAATTCTAGGATTGAGGACCATGACAGACTGTCTACTAGAGTCCACGCTCTTTCCTCAGCGATGCACACCCCCCCACGGGCAAAATAAATTCACTTTGTGCTGAGGTCCCCTAGAGTCTTTCTCCATTAGGGCGTCCCCTCAAATCCCAGAATTTCATCATCCATATTAGACATGCGGATGCAACTCCTTCAGTGTAGTTACTCTTAATTTGTCTTTCTGTGAAACTAATTAGATGAATTATCTGCTCCTGCTCCACCCACACACCCCTGAAATGTATGGAAAATGGACAGTACAAAGGCATCATTGATTCCCAGAAATTGTGAAATCCACTGAGACATGTTGAGAGTTCATGTATTAGGTTTCAAGACCTGAGAATCATTCTCTTTGGCCCTTGGCTCTACCCTCTGGGTCCTTTCTCTCTCTCAGTCATCCTTTTTTTTGTTTGTTTTAAGGATAGATAACGTGTGCTGCTGGGTAGTTTTTATCAATCTGCTTCCTACTGGTACCATTTGGGGAACAATAGTCCCCTCTTATTCTGTACCCTTTCTGTCCTTTTCAGTCTTAACTGACAGGTTATTTTTGTAACTGGAATAATTTTCCCAAATACGGTGTGGATCTTCTGTGAATTTTCTTGTACTCCAGTCCATTAGACAAAAGTTATACACACAAACCTTTTACAGATAACTCCCTCTCTTCCTTGTGCTTCTGCTAAAAGGATGAGGTCCAAAAGTTTTAAAATACCCTGAAGCTTACTAGAGGGCTAAGATTTTATTGAAAGATACATATGTATAAGGCACACCCTTAATCTCTTAAAAAGGACCTTTCTGTAAATGTATATTACAACAGCCCTCCAATATACCTACAATTTTAACAAAAGGTTGTATAGTAACACCCTTGGTTTCTTTATCTATACCAGGACTTATCTCTTACGGACTCTGCCCAGATGCCATTTTTGATATTAGCAACTTTTACCACCTGTAGAGGTTGAAAAGTGGCCCAATGTTAGAAAACATTCAGAGTACCATGGACAGTGATAAACAACATGGTCGATTAGTCAGGGACTTGAAGGAGAAAGATTGGATGATCAAAAACAAGGAGGTCTGAGGTACAGTCACGTGGATGGACACACAAAGCAGGGACAGCACTGATGGTGTTAGTGCTACAGGTAACACCCGCCAGAGAGCATCTACCATGGAGGAGACACTAAACCCATGAGGTACATCTGAATGACTCTCCAGTTGACCCCAGCCAGCCACTGTTACCTACTACCCCACTGCTAACCCAAATACAGCATGAATGATAAAACCCTGATGGGAAGGATCAAGCTGTGCATGCATACAACAGCATAGGCCTCCATTCAAGTGATGTACCTACAGTTCTTACCAAATTTACAAGATGCCACCAATAAAAACCAGCACTGAGCCCCTCATACAGAATCATCTCTCCAAGAAGCTCATCAGTAACTTGGCAAGTTGACTACATTGGACCCCTTCTACTTTGAAAGAGACAGTAATAGGGGGGCCTGGGTGGCTCAGTCGGTTGAGCGTCCGACTTTGACTCAGGTCATGATCTCGCAGTTTGTGAGTTCGAGCCCCACGTCGGGCTCTGTGCTGACAGCTTGGAGGCTGCTTCAGATTCTGTGCCCCCCTCTCTCTCCGCCCCACCCCTGCTTGTGCTCGGTCTCTCTCTGTCTTTCAAAAATGAACAAACATTTTTTAAAAATTTTGAAAGAGACAGTAATTATCTTGGCTAGACTTCACACATATTCTGAATATGGGTTTGCCTTACCTAATCACAGTACTTCAGCTGGCACTCCTGTGTAAGGACTTATACAATTATCGTATCCACAACACAGAACCTCACCTAACATTGCATCAGAAGAGATCACACGTTTTACTGTAGAAAGTACGGCAGTGGGCATATGACCTTGGGATCCGCTGATTCTTCCGCAAACTATCTTACCCAAAAGGTGCAAGCTTGATAGAGCAACTGAAAGGCCTGTTAAAAGTGTGGCTGATGTGCCAGGTAGAGAGGTATGTCATCTGGGAAGGGGCACTACACACAGGGTATATATCCTAAAGCAGTAACTGTTATAGAGTGCCATGTTGCCGTTGGATAAAGCACATGGGTCTTCAAACCAAGGAGTGGAAGCAAGAGGGACTACACTTGTCATCATTCCCAGTTGTCTGCTTGTGAACCTGTGCCTTCTACAACCACAACTCTGGGCTCCATGGTTTAGAGATTCTTGTTCCTAGATGGGGAAAAATTCTACCAGAAGACCATAGAGAGTTTTGTTGAACCTCAAGTCACAGCTGCTTCTTAGTCACTTCTGACTCTTTTTGCCAAGAGATCAGAAGACAAGGAAAGGAGTCAACATCTTGAGAGGATAAATAACTCTGATTATCAGAAGGTTGTTAACATAATGAAGGCAAGGGATTCCTCAGGTGATCCTGTTGATATCTCTTGGTATCCCCTTGTCCAATTTTAATGATAAATAGAAAAGCAGCAGAGATCCAAGAAAGCCATGATGGTCGTGGGCTTAGAAATGTAGTTCTGGTCTCTTCACTAGGTGAAAGCACTTAGATCAACATAGGTGATGAGCAAGGGAAGGAGAAACTCTAAGGAGTGGTGTGGGAGAGAAATAAATATTATTTATACCTCTGAGACTGGTGGTAATACCAGTGGTTCATCCCAATAACCCCCTTCTCACAATGGAAGGTGTGGGTAATACAATATGATTTCAACTGAATCTCCATCACTCATATCATAAATTTCAGTGGGAGTTCCTTGAGGATTTGTGGGGCCCCTTTTCCTGAGGGAAACAAATCCTTTTTTTTAGAGAACTGAGGAGACTCTGGCTATGGATCTACAACAGTTGTCTACAAATTCCATCTGATTTAGCCCCTCATAATCTTACAATCACAAATTCACAAAATTACTGTGGTTGCTAACGTCTTCCCCTACTTTGGGCAATACGATACTCTGCTTCAGTTGGAAACCTCCTCCTGAACTTCACTTGGTTTGTCTTAGCTATCAGTCCTTGTTATCTGAACCTACCTCTGTCCCCACCTCATTCTATCATCAGGGACTCCATCCCCCAGGCCTGACCGATCATACTATCACTTTCCCTTGGATCATATATGTTCATCTGGGTGCTGTGTGATCCAAGCAAAGTCAGTCAATGACTTTGATTGGGACTTATATGCAAATACTGAAAAATAATCCCTCTTTTCCTAGCATTGTTCAACATGGAGTAGGTGCCAGTAGCCATTATTATACATATATTCTATATGTACTATATGTAGATTTTCTCTCTCTCATTCCCTTGCTCTCTTACTCTTGCTCTGTCTCTCCGCACCCTGTCTTCGTATTATTCTTGGATCCAACTTTTGAAACCACCCCCTTGACTTCCTGTAAAATAAATTATTTTGTGTTTATTAAATTAGCTTACCTGACTTCTTGCAGGTTATGAAGGCAGAGAGGAAATGAATCAACAATTTGAAGATAAAATTGGCACATAGAGAATCCAGAGATACAACAGTTAGAGAGAATACCAGATTCTTCCCATATCCATTTTCCTCCATTTCTTCCCTGATGTGCAATAATTAAAGAGCCATGTGAAACAGATAGGGGGTACAAGTCGAATTAGTTTTGCCTTACCCATCCAGCTGTTTCTTTCAAAATACCCCATGTCACAAACCACAATGAAAGTCTTTAAACTGAATTCTAGGGCTCTAGGTCTATTTCACAAGCTGAGTTTCCAAGGAAATAGCCTTTGAAGAGATTTGTGTGTAAGGAATTTATTGAAGACAACTTTCATGTTCAACAGCTGTTGAAGTAAAGGGAGCAGATTAATCAGAGGGGAAAATCGAAATACGATATAGTCATAGCAGAGATTTCAACCAATTTTTTAGGGAACTCTTGGGCTTGGATCATTCTTGATCCCAATTCTGGGATCCAGAATTGTCCCAAATTAAGCAAGGGATCCATGTGTTTATACTCCACATCAGCCAACTGGGTATCTCAAGGAACTAAAAAAAGAACAAACTAAGCTTGACATGTAGGAGTTGCTCAGGTAGTTTCTGTATTTCTTGCAGAGGGAATGCTATATATTTGGTCTGTCCATGGGAAGAGGTGAGTGCAGAAGCTTCCAATGTCGCCATCTTCGATCAGAAATTCAGGAATTTCAAACCTCATCGCCATAGATGCTTAATTTGGTGTCTCTATTCCTACAACACTGGGTCTTCCTAGGTGTCAGCTACGAAGATATTTATCAGAAGGTTCCCATGCAGTGATTTTGTAGCTAGAAGTGGGAATGGAAAAGAATTTGGTACCAGAAATGCAGTGGTGTTATAACTAAAACGTAAAACGTGGTGTGTTGGCTTGAGGATTGGGTAGTGAGCAAAAACTAGAAAGGCCTTGACAAGACTTTTGGTAGAAACATAACGAGAGTCAAGGAGATTGTTGGCTAAGACTTAAGAGAGACTGGTGTTAGAAGCTGAGGAGTCTCTTATTGCTGTACTACTATGCTGGAGAGGCTCCGGGATGGATATCTGTTGAACTCCAAGACCACAGACAGCATCACCTTTAAATACGTGTGTGAGCCATCACGGAATGTTCAAGAATGCTGCCTGATGCAACTATAAAAGGAAAGTTTTTCAATTCAAACTTTTATTTTGGTAACCACCCATTTTTTTCTGTTTAGATTTATTATCTTGGATTTTCATGCTAGAAAGTCAACATTGGGAAAAAATGATGAATTTTCTAATGTGTATGTATTTCATTTTTCTTGCTGTATTGATTAGGGCAGCTAAAATAGTAGTTAAGTAAAAGTGTGCATAGCAGATGTTCTTGTCTAGTTCTTCCATTAATAACAACATGAAGAAGCTTTATTAACAATAACTGCCATCATTGATTATTATTATGTGTTATTATGTGCACAATAATGGTATACCATTGTGTTTGAGAGCAAAGATTCAGAGGCCAGCTGTATGGACTTTTTATGTACAATATTTTATTAGTTTCAAGTGTACAGTATAGTGATTCAACATTTTTATACATTATGAAGTGACCAACTGTGATAAATCTAGTTATCATCTCTCACCATACAAAGTTGCTACAAGAGCACCTGGGTGGCTCAGTCGGTTAAGCGTCTGACTTCAGCTCAGCTCATGATCTCATGGTCCGTGAGTGTGAGCCCCACGTCGGGCTCTGTGCTGACAGCTCACAGCCTGGAGCCTCCTTCGGGTTTTGCGTCTCCCTCTCTGTCTGCCCCTCCCCAGCTCGTGCTCTGTCTGTCCCTCTCTCTCTCTCTAAAAAATAAACACTAAAAAAATTTTTTTAAGTTTCTACGATATTATTAACTATATTCCCTATGCTGTGCGTTGCTTCCACATGTCTTACTTATTTTATCACTGGAAGTTTGTACCTTTTAATCTCCTCCTTTATTTGGCCCATCACCTCACCCGACTCCCTTCTGGCAACCACCAGTTTGTTCTCTGCATTTATTAGTTTCTTTCTGCCTTGTTTGTTCATTTGTTTTGTCTTTTAGATTCCACATATAAATGAAATCATACAATATTTGTCTTTGTCTAACATATTTTACTTAGTATTATATTAAGTCCATCTATGTTGTTGCAAATGGCAAGATTTCATTCCTTTTTTAAGGCTGTGTGTGTGTGTGTGTGCGCGCATATATATGGTATATCTATACACACACCACATATTTTTTATTCATTTATTTATCTATGGACACCTTAGGTTGCTTCTATATCCTGAGTGTTGTAAATAATACTACAATGAACTTAGGGTGTATATATACGTATATCTATATATAGATACATAGATATACATATATATGTATGTATATATGTATATACATGTATGTATATATATGTATATATACACATGTATGTATACACATATATACATATGTATATATCTTGTGTATATATACACATGTATGTATACACATATACATATGTATATATACACATGTATGTATACACATATACATATGTATGTATATGTATGTATACACATATACATATGTATGTATATGTATGTATACATATATACATATGTATATATCTTCAAATTAGTGGGTTTGTTTTGAGATAAATAGCCAGAAGTGGAATTGCTGCGTTATGTATTTCTATTTCTATTTTTTTTTAAGAACCTCCATACTGGGGGCGCCTGGGTGGCGCAGTCAGTTGAGCGTCCGACTTCAGCCAGGTCACGATCTCGTGGTCCGTGAGTTCGAGCCCCGCGTCGGGCTCTGGGCTGATGGCTCAGAGCCTGGAGCCTGTTTCCGATTCTGTGTCTCCCTCTCTCTCTGCCCCTCCCCCGTTCATGCTCTGTCTCTCTCTGTCCCAAAAATAAATAAATGTTGAAAAAAAAATTAAAAAAAAAAAAAAAAAAGAACCTCCATACTGTTTTCCATACTGGCTGCAACAATTTACATTCCCACCAGCACCATATAAGCGTTCCCTTTTTCTCCACATCCTCACCAACACTTGTTGTTTCTTGTGTTTTTGATAATAGCCATTCTAACATGCTTGAGATGACATCTTATTGTGGTTTTGATTTGAATTTCCCTGATGATGAGTGATGTTGAGCAATTCTTCATGTGTCTATTGGCCATCTGTATGTCTTCCTTAGAGAAATATCTATTCACATCATCTGTGCATTTTTTTCAGATTATTCATTTGGATTTGATATTGAGATGGGTGAACTCTTTATATATTTTGGATACTGTCCCGTGATCAGTGATACAATTTGCAAATCTCATCTCTCATTTAGTAGGTTGCCTTGTCATTTTCTTAATAAAAAATATTGCTAAGACCAACATCCAAGAGATTACTGTACATGTTTTCTTCTAGCAGTTTTATGGCTTTCAATCTTACATTTAAGTCTTTAATGCATTTCAAGATCATTTTATTTTATTTTTTTTCCAACGTTTATTTATTTTTGGGACAGAGAGAGACAGAGCATGAACGGGGGAGGGGCAGAGAGAGAGGGAGACACAGAATCGGAAACAGGCTCCAGGCTCTGAGCCATCAGCCCAGAGCCCGATGCGGGGCTCGAACTCACGGACCGCGAGATCGTGACCTGGCTGAAGTCGGACGCTTAACTGACTGCGCCACCCAGGCGCCCCTCAAGATCATTTTAATATACGGTTTAAGGAAGTGGTCCAGTTTTATTCTTTCTCATGTGGCCGTCCAGCTTTCCCAACACCATTTATTGTAGAGACTGTATTTTCCCTATTATATATTCTTGCCTCCTTTGTTGAACATTACTTATCCCAACAAGCACGGGTTTGCTTCTGGACTCTGCTTTCTGTTCTATTGATCTGTGTGTCTGTTTTTGTGCCAGTATCATACTGTTTTGATTAAGACAGCTTTGTAGTACAGTTTGAAACCATAAAGCTTCATATCTCCAGCTTTGTTCTTCTTTATCAACATTGCTTTGGCTATTCATGGTCATCCATGGTTCCTTGCAATTATTAGGATTATTCATTCTATTTCTGTGAAAAATGCGATTAGGATGTTGATAGGGATTGCACTGACTACAAATTGCTTTGGGTTGAACGGACATTTTAACAAAGCTGGCTGGATTTTCATCATATCTCTGCTGTTATTGGCCATTTCCCCTTGCGCAAGTGATTTTGCCCATCTTCAGTTTCCTCATCTCTAAGATGGGGATAACAAGAGACTAGCTCATTGAGTCGCTCCAGGAATTAAATTACCGAGTAAAGTTAGAATCACTTGGTGCATTCCTTGACCCTTAGTAAATATGATATAAAGTCTATCATTACTGTTTATCAAGTGCATGCCATGTCCAGATACTGCTACATACAATGTCTACAGTATCTGTGACGTGTGCACCGTTTTCCCGGTGTTTCAGAGGGGGAATCTGCCACACCAAAAGATGAAGCCACTTCCCTTGCTGCTCAAATGTAAATGGGAGAGCAATTTCTGGTTCACGTCCTCCTCCAATGATAGGAGTGGTATGCATTCGGTCCCATGCCAAGTTCTTTACAAAAGCAGAGAGAAGTATCCATTGCTCCTGCCCTCATAGGTCTTCAAACTCCAGAAGTCCTTCAGAGCTGCCAGCAAAGTACGAGGTTTGCAGGATCACTAGAGAGGAGCGAGAGGAGCGGCCACAAGTTACTGGGCTCAGTCCAAAGTGGTAAATTTTGAACATTAAGGAAAGCAGCTGCCTTGGATTTCCCTGAAGAGCTGTGAGCTGTCAGGTGCCAAGATTGCATCAGACGAAGGGCCCAGGTTATCTCCCTGCAGGGATCTGATATTTGACCTCAGTTTGCTTTTATTCTGAGGCGGTAATGAAAGGCTCCAATGAGGATAGCCAAAGAAATGTCTGGCATGGAAGGCCTGTTCTGCTGAATAAATTGCAGTGATTAAGGAACGAATTCTTTTGGAGACCTCTAAAATAACTTTTCCATTTTAATGGTACTTTATTTCAAACAGGATTTCTCTTCAAACTTGACCTTCTTTCTGACATTCAATTTCACATTTTCAACTGTTTCCTTGCTGGCCTCATGGGTGAGAACAATAATATCTTCTGAAACTGAAATTCAAGTTAAATTAAAGTCATTGTCCAAGTTTACCTTCCCATCTAGACCTTAGTGTCACTGATGCTATCATTCATTTTACTATGCGTGCTTAACACTTTGAAATCATTCCTGATCGGCTCCTTTCAAGATAATCACTAGGTTCGATTGATTTGATTTTTTTTTCTCATTTCTTCTTCCTCTTTTTGTTTGAACTACAGCTTACTGCCTAGTTCACACCCATATAAACACACACTAAGATTACGACCATTTTTTAGTGAAACTCTCTCCTTTCAACCCCCCTCCTATCCAGTATGCAAAAATAGGTCATTCAAAAATACTAAGAGTATTCAGAAAAGGGAAATATAGTAATATCACCAGATATGTCATGGGGACACAAAAAACGACCCCATCATATAATGTGATTGGAAGGGCCTTCCCCCAAGTCTAATCATGAGAAAAAAGTATCAGACCAGACTGGGAGAAATTCTCCAGGATACTTGGCCAGTGCTCCTTCACGCTGCCAAAGTCATAAAAAGCAAGTAAAATTTGAGAAACAATCACAGGCCAGAGGGAACTCAGGAGGTATGATAATCAAATACACTGTGGTGCTTTGGGCTTGCTCCTGGAAGGGCAAGAAGACATTAGCGGAAAAAATCAGGGAAGTCGAAATAAAGTGTAGTGGGTAGTAATGGGACCAATGTTGATTACTTAGTTCTCACAAATGTACTGTGCAATCAAACACGATGATGGGGAGGACGAGGTGAGAGGCGTATGAAAACTCTCTGCATTCCCTTTATAACTTTTTTGTAAATTTAAAGTCATTTGCACAGGACCTTTCAACAGGGTTCCATTGTTGATGAAGTCCATGTGTATGATCCTGCTGTCCATGGCCCACAATTGCCTAAAGTTAAGTGTGTGGTGATTTGTTACAGCAGCGATAGAAAGCCAGCCCATGCTTCTACTCTGGTACAGCAGATTTCTGCTCACTCCGAATATGCCAAACATGTCAAACATACTACACAAAGATGCCTGGTAGCAGTATTTTGTCTATTCGAATTCCATTTCTCTGTCTTGAACTATCTCTTTACAAACTCAAATAATGAAGTACATACTTTCTTTTTGATCTAAAACATTTTTTTAATGCTTTATTTATTCTTGATAGATAGAGACCGAGTCGGGGAGGGGCAGGGAGACCCAGAGTCCAAAGCAGGGTCCCGGCTCTGAGTGGTCAGCACAGAGCCTGACGTGGAGCTCGAACCGTGAGATCTTGACCTGAGCTGAAGTGAGACGCTCAACCGACTGAGCCACCCAGGTGCCCGACTTCTTTTTGATCTAATGCAAGCTTTTCCATCTTGTTTTTACTCTCTGTCACTCATTTGGTACGTGGACTAAGTTGCCTCGTATTTTTTGGTTCCATGTAACTATGTAATTTCTCCAACTAGGTTATAATTCCTGTAAGGGCTATGGTCTTGCCCTGTTACATATACATAGGATGAAGGATGTATAGATCTCCAGTCCTTTTCTGTGATATTTGAGACTCTCCATGATCTTGACTGCCCAACTCCTTTCTAGACTTCTCACCCATCATTCCCAGATATACAGCCTAAGTTTCAATTTATGCTTAGTAAACGTTTGTTGAAGACCAGTGTCCTTAGCATAGTAGTTAAATAGCGTGATGATAATGATGGTGGAGGTGGTGGTGGTAATTATGATGGAGAAGGAGAAGGAGGAAGAGGAGGGGAAAGATTAGATTCAATTCTGAGATGAAAGAAAACAAGAAAAATATTTTAGAGTAGGGCAAGCATTCTTCTAAAAAAAAAAAAACCACGATTTTCAGCTTGGTCAACGTGCCCCACCCCCAGGGGATAGTTGGTCCCTGTTTGGAAACCTTTTAATTGCCATGGGAAGATAGGAGGAATTACAACTGACATCTAGGGAATAGATGCCAGAGATGCTGTTAAACATCCTACGAAGTACAAGACAGCTAGAGCTAGAACTTGTACAATTGACCGATCCACAAGCTCAGTCCTTAGGAAAGCTATAATCACATATGAATAGCAGCCTTTATCCTACACCGATGTTGATGCTTCTGGGGTGTCTAGATATGTTATCTCTCAGTGTCTGAAATTGAAATTTTTCCTGAGCAATAGATTAGCATAAGATTTTTTTTTTCTTAAACCAGCTAACCCTAAAGATGAGATTATGTCCACAAACGCTAAGGAAAAAATGAGTTCTCAGCACAGATATTATCTAATTAACAGCTAACACCGACGTCAACTTAGCGGTCCTCTGCACCATCCTTAAAGGTCATCTCTGATTTGCACAAATGTTCACATGCGGTCCTGATAATACTTATCTTGTCAAGCTATGAAAATTTCTGAAAAGTTATTTTGCATACCTTTGGGCATTTGAGCCTCGGAGAAAACATTCAAGCCCAGCGAAGGACCCGTTTTCCAGATACCACGTCACGAGAGGGAAGGTGGAGTTTGCCAAACACTGTGTGTCTCTCAAATTTTCTAAATACATAATTTCTCTGGAAGCTTCTCAGCCTTTAAGGTACCGCTTTTCAAGCTGCTCGAAAGCGAAGACATCTAAACAAGAGAATTTAGTTAGGGGGAAAAAATGTAGCTTTCAGGATCAGAAGCTGGTAAACTACTTTCGCATCAGAAGTTCAATTTAATCTGAAAGGAAAACAAATCCATCAATGTCTATTCAACTTGCTCATAAACCTGAGGGACATTCCGTTTCCTCCTAGTTGAATCTGTGTGCTAAATGTTATTTGGGTCTTTCTGTTCCTGAAACACTTACTTTAAGGGGTAACATGTAATCGAATTTTGCATCCTTTTTCCTCGTCTGCATATGTCTACATTTTTCAGATGCTCCTTAAATTTTTAACGGCAGCTAAAATGTCTTTAAAAGGGGAGAGTGTCTTTTTTTTTTTTTTTTCCTTTCATACAATGACATTCAGTAACATCAAGGAATCAGGCCAATGTTCTCAACTGGATTCTAATGAGTTTATCTGCTTTCGATTCAGTGACCCTCCCTTTCCATTCTGGGCTGCTGGAAACTCTGCCACGGTGGAGTCCCTCTTCAATGCCCAGCCACGCTCAGGGGACAACAGTCGGCTGGAAACACATTTCAGGGAGAAGCAATTTTAGTGATGCTTCACACAAAGACCAACTTTAACAGCCAAGCCAACTTGAATTTAACTGTTTCCATTAAAGACACAAGGCTATTTAGGAGCACAGCTTGGAAGCTTCCATTTCATGAAGGAATCTAGGCCAACCCTCAGGTGAGCGCCAAATATGTGACTTTACTCCAGAGAAGCAACCACCATTTGTCAAACACCCGCACCTCCCTGGTACCCCAGACAGAGGGCACTTTTCACTCCATTTTACAGGCAAAGGAGCTGAGTTTCCGAGAGCTTTCGTAACTTCACCAACATCATAGAGTTAGGAGGAGGCGTTAAGATTTGTTCCAAAAGCCCTTGATTTATTTCCCTCCACATGGTGAATAGTGACCACCAGGAGGGCCAGCCACAACCCTCACCGGCAACAGCACTGACACCAGTATCAAGAAAGGTATAGAAACACGAACCTGATTTCTGAATGCAGGCAATCCAAGGGGGTGAGGTGTTTTGTTTTTGTTTGCTTGTTTGCCTGTTGCTTTGGTGACTAGGCTCCTCAGTGGGAATATGGATGTGCCACGGGGAGGGGCTCTGTGGTCAGCCACACCAGCACCAAGCCTTGGTTCTTGCCCCACTTGTGGCCAGAGTGGCCTGGAGTGGGTGGCCGAACCTCCCCAAAACTCATTCTCATCATTCACCACCCAACAGTAATTATTCTGGTTACGTACGGTGTTTGAAAGTGTCAAATGCGATAACGCCCTGAGTGCTCTTTGAACATGACCAGGAATATAGGAGGTGCTCCTAAATGTCATCTCAAGATTGTACTCAGAACCACATCCCTTCCTTCTCCATATAAGCTAAGACTGAAAGCTTAGGCAGACCATTCAAAACCCAGAAACCCAGAAGAATCATGACCAGGAATATAGAAAGTGCTCCTAAATGTCATCTCAAGATTGTACTCAGAGCCACATCCCCTCCTTCTCCATATAAGCTAAGACTGAAAACTTAGGCAGACCATTCAGAACCCAGAAACCCAGAAGAATCAGTTACCATGGCTGGAAAAGCCTGCTTAAGAAGCCCCGGCAAGCTCACCCAATTCTCCTTTTTGTTTTATCTTTTAATTTTTAATGTTTATTTGAGAGAGACAGACAGACAGACAGAATGTGAGCAGGGGAGGGACAGAGAGAGAGAGAGGGAAACACAGAATCCGAAGCAGGCTCCAGACTCCGAGCTGTCAGCACAGAACCGGATGCGGGGCCCGAACCCACAAACCATGAGATCATAACCTGAGCCGAAGTCGGATGCTTAACTGACTGAGCTACCCAGGCACCCCTCACCAAATTCTCCTTTTAACTCTATGTCTCCTTGCCCTTTCAGGAACTGAGAGGAGCTTAAAAACACAAACACAAAATTATGACAAACAAATGCACTTCGGAGACTATGGTGAATGTTAGCAAGGGAGCCAAAGTGGGAGGAGATATCCTTCTGTGTTAGGGAAGAGCTGTGGTTCACGTTTCCCTCTATTAAAAGCCAGACCCTGCGGCTTTCCTGCAGGATTAATAGAACTTCAGTGCATCTCTGACGGATCTGACTTCCAGAATACTCCAGCAGGGTCGGCACCTCAGACACACTGTGCTCATCTTCAAGCGTCCCTGCTGACATGTTTATTTCAGACAGCCGCCAAGTGCATGGAGGGCCTGGCTAAGAATATCTGGGATTCCACCTCCTCAGCCCTACTCCCGTGAGTTGTCACAGACATCCAGAACACTTGTCGAAATTGCTCCTTACTTTCGGGCCAGTAAATTGCACGAGTCTTCTAAGTAAAGTGGGTCCGCATTGTGCTAAGCAGCCTTTTTGTGGCTCCAGTGATCCCCACCTCCCGGAGTTCATTCCCTCACCTGCTCCCCTTCTTTTGATTGTGAGAGGGACTCCCTGACTTGCTTCTAATTAACAAAACGTGGCAGAGGTTATAGGCTGTCAGAGCTGAGATTAGGTTACAGAATGACCATGGCTTTGTCCAGGGGCACCCTCTCCCCCTCTCTCTCTCTGGCTCTGACTGAAGCCACTACCCTGTGTGAGCTGCCCTATGGAGTGGCCTACTTGGGAAGGAACTCAGGCCCTCAGGCCAGCTGCAGACAAGGGACTGGATCCTTCCACAACCACAGGAGTAATCTTGGAGGTGGCTCTCCCCAACTCAGGATCTCAGATGAAACCACAGTGCCATTCTGTCAGAGTTAACAAACCAGGAGATAAACATTGACAAAACTGTGACAGAAGTGTATTATTTCCAGCCATTAACAAACCAGGAAACAACAGATGTTGGCGAGGATGCAGAGAAAGGGGGGCACTTTTGCACTGTTGGTGGGGATGCAAACTGGTGCAGCCACTCTGGAAATATGGAGGTTCCTCAAAAATTTAAACAAAGAACTACCCTATGGCCCATCAATTGTGCTACCAGGTATTTATCCAAGGGATACAAAAAGGCTTCTTTGAAGAGGCACATGCACCCCAATGTTTATAGCAGCACTATCAAGAATAGTGAAATTATGAGAAAAAAACCAAATGTTCATGGACTTATAATGGATAAAGAAGATGTGATATATATATATATATATATATATATATATATATGCGTGTGTGTGTGTGTGTATGTGTGTGTGTGTGTGTATGTATATATATATATATATATATATATATATATATATATATATACCGAGCAATGCCATTGCTCGGCAATCAAAAAGAATGAAATCTTGCCATTTGCAACAACATGGATGGAACCAAAATATATCATGCTGAGTGAAATAAGTCAGTCAGAGAAACACAAATATGTGATTTCACTCATATGTGGAATTTAAGAAACAAAACAGGTGAACACAGGGGAAGGGAAGGACAAACAAGATAAAAACAGAGAGGGAGGCAAACCATAAGAAGCTCTTAAACACAGAGCACAAACTGAGGGTTAAAGGAGGGCGGTTGGGTGAGGGGATGGGCTAAATGGCTGATGGGCATTAAGGAGGGCACTTGTTGGGGTGAACACTGGGTGTTATATGTAAGTGGTGAATCACTAAATTGTACTCCTGAAACCATTACTACACTATACATTAACTGGCTTGGATTAGAATAGAATAGAATAAAATAGAATAGAATAGAATGAATAGAATAGAATAGAATAGAATAGAATAGAATAGAATAGAATAAATAGAATAGAATAGAATAAATAGAATATAATGGAATGGAATGGAATGGAATAAATAGAATAGAATAGAATAGAATAGAATAGAATAGAATAGAATAGAATAGAAAGAATGGAATGGAATAGAATAGAATGAATAGAATGGAATAGAATAGAATAGAATAGAATAGAATAGAATAGAATAGAATATAGTGGAGTGGAATGGAATGGAATGGAATGGAATGGAATGGAATGGAATGAATAGAATAGAATAGAATAGAGAAAAGAGAAGAGAAGAGAAAGAATAGAATAGAATAGAGAGAAGAGAAGAGAAGAGAAGAGAAGAGAAGAGAAGAGAAGAGAAGAGAAAGAATAGACTAGAATAGAAATTAAAATAAAAACAAATATAAAAGGAGGGGGGGAGAAACCACAGTGCCATTGACACCTTGATTACAACCTTGTGAGGGACCTCTGGTCTCAGGCACCTAGGGTCAGCCACGCCCAGCTTTCTGACCCAGAGAAACTGTGACAGAAATGTATTATTTCCAGCCATTAAGCTTCCCAAGTCTAGCAAATACCTAGAGGCAGCGAAGAACTACCCTGGGAGCAGGCTTTTCATATACAAACCAACCAATCCAGATGCAACCCTAAGTCAGCCACTTCCTTTCCTGAGTTCTCACACTCTGGGCCACTAGCTAGCTAATCACTCCAAGGCCCAGTACCAGAAACTAGGGACAGCCCCTAAGCCCCAGAGCCCCCTGAAATCACCCAAACTAACCAGTTCTAATCTTGCTTATCCTGCCTTGTCTGGTCCATCCTGTGGAAGGCACACGAAAGTCTCCTGCCCACATTTTCCTCCTGTTCCCTCTGCCGTTCGGGACCCACCTTGGTCTTTCCCCTCACGGCCCTGTCTGGCACACACGCTGTGTCCCTCCCCCTGGGAACTGTGAGCAGCTAACCATCTTTCCAGGGGCAAAGATTGTTGGCCTTGCCACAGCTGAATAATAATAAGGTCATTATTAACACATCCTAAAGCATGCCTGAATGGCAAAGTAGCTGAGAATCCTGTCCTAGCAGTGAGGTTAAAATCACTCCAGAGAAAGAGACCATACCTCACATGCACACCTAACCCTATCCTGGAAACAGAGTTTATCTGGGGATGCCTAGGAGGCTCATGGTTAGGGACACAGGGAGGCAAAAAGTGACCAGGGGTGGGAAAGGAGTGTGGTAGGCATGAAAAGCAAGTGCATCCCTTACAAAGTCATGGGCCAGAAAGAAAGGGAAAGGAGATCACACTTACCAGGCACCTGGTGCCTGTTGCCATAAATCGTCCTAGAAGTTTTCAGTTATGTTAATTAATCCCCCTAAACATCCTGAGAAGCAGATACTGTGTTATCTTTAGTCTCATGTTGCAGACACTACAACCAGGACTCTAAGAATTTAGATACCTTGCTCACATCTATAAAGATAGGCAGAGGATCCTAGTGAGCTGTCTGTTTTCAAAATCTATGCTTTTCCTTTCACCGAACTGAGGTCTAAGGGCTGGGGCTGGGCAAGACGTTAACAACTATTATCAGGGTTAATCTAAGTTTTGCTCTCTTCTGATTTTCTTTGTTCCTTACAATAACCTCTTATTCATTCTTTTACCTCGGAGTTTACCGGGGCTCTCTTATCCTCAAGAAATCAAAAACTTGTCTCTGCATCTCATTCTGATGAAACACCTTATCGGTACTTTTCTCTTCATGAATGTACCTAAGCTCCTATACCACAGCGTTTAATAAATAGCCCCAGTTAGGCAGGGAACTGTCTTAAAAGGAAGTTTCTCTTGACGTATTACATTTGAGTGATTGATAGGCATCTTCATTGGAGATGCCTTCACCACCCTCCTTCCTGACTTAGATAAAACTAAGCAGTTCAATGTAAAACCACTTCTTGTGGTCAGTCTCCTGAGCAGCAGCCCACAAAACTACTTTCACTTGAAGGCATCACCCTGTCCTGTTTCGCAAGGGGATGGGCTTTCTAGAATCAGGCAAATTGATGGGGACCTGAATATAATAAGGCTTGAAGTACAAAAAAACTGACAGGATTTTGACTTCTAGGATATAAAACAATCTAACAATCTCCATGTGTTAGTCATTTGACCAATCTGGTTTTGTGGTCTAGGTAAAGCGGCATCTTAGTGGGGATATAATCACAGGCAAGGTTAGCATGTTTAGCCCCACTTTCCTCCTAGGGGTTATGATGATAAATATCTCAGTCTTCACGTTCGGAGTCCACCGGTCCCTAACTATGTGTCTTGGGGCAAGTTTCTTAACCATTCTGTGTTTTCTCGACTTCAACCTCCTCGTAAGTAAAATGGGGAGAAATATAGTAATAGTCTTGTTACTATGATGAAAAGAGTTAATGCATGTGAAGAACTTGGTTATATAGCGTATCTACGGTTATATAACATATGGCACGTAACCGGTTATATAACATATAACATGTAACATAATATATCATATATTGCATTTTTAAAATTGGGATATGATTCACAGAACATAAAAGTGGCTTAAAGAGTACAGTGCAGAAGTTTTTTAATATACTCTCAAAGTTGTGCGACTCTCACCATGATCTGTTTCCAAAATATTTCCATCACCTCTAAAAGAAACCCTGTACCTTACTAGTCGCTGCCGGGTCTCCTTGCCCTTCACTCTCTGGTGACCAATCATCTAATTTCTGTGTCTACGGATTTACCTAATCAGACATTTCATATCAATGAAGTAATACAAAAAGTGACTTTGGTGTCCAGCTTTTTTTTTTTTTCAGCTTCTTTTACTTAAGCATAAAGTTTTCAAGGTCCATCTATGTTGTAGCATGGATGAGTATTTCATTTCTTTTTTCTGACTAGCATTCTACTGTACGTGTGTACCTCATTGTTTACCAATTCATCGGTTAATAGACACTAGTCTGCTACCATTTTTTTTTTTTTGGCTATTCTTTCCCTCTTTTTTTTTTTTCAAAAAAATTTTTAGTGTTTATTTTTGAGAGAGACAGAGACAGAGCATGAGTGGGGGAGGGGAAGAGAGAGAGGGAGACACAGAATCCGAAACAGGCTCCAGGCTCTGAGCTGTCAGCACAGAGCCCAACACCATGGACTGTGAGATCATGACCTGAGCCGAAGTCGGACGCCCAACGGACTGAGCCAGCCAAGTGCCCCGGCTGTTCTTTCCCTCTTAAATAGCCTTGACACTATTATTGAAAACTTAATTGACCATAGACATATGGGTTTAGTTCTGGACTCAGTTCTATTCCATTGATCACCAGCACCACATTCTTTTAATTACTATAGCTCTGCAGTAAGTTTTAAAGTCAGAACTGTAAGTTCTCCAACTTTGTTCTTCTTCTTCAAAATTATGTCTAGTCAGAGTCCCTTGCATTTGCATATAGATGTTAGAATCATCCTGTCCACTTCTGCAAACACAACAGTAAGAATTCTAAATGGAACAATATCTCTGCATCTACTTGGGGAATATTATCACCCTAGTAACAGTAAGTGTTCCATGAATACAGGATGTCTTTCTATTTATTAAATGTTTAAGTTCCTTCACGGTGTTTTGTAGTGTTCAATGTACAAGTTTCACACGTATTTTTTTTTTAATTTATTCCTAAATAACGTATGTCTTTCGATGCTATTGTAAATGGAATTCTCTTATTTTGTTTGCAGGTTATTCATTGCTAGTGTAGAGGACTACAACTGATTTGGGGGGTTGTTTTTACGTTCATTTCAAAATTTTATTTAAATTCTAGTTAGTTAAACTATAGTGTAATTTTGGTTTCAGGAGTAGAATTTAGTGATTCATCACTTACATATAACACCCAATGCCCATCACAACAAGTGGCCTCCTTAAGCCCATTTAGCCCCCTACAACTGATTTTTGAATATTGATCTGGTATCCTGTGACTTTGTTGAACTCATTATTAGCTCTGTATTTTTGTGCATGTGTCTGCGTGTGTGTATTCTTAAGGGCTTTCTATGTATAAAATCATGTCATCTGAAAAAAAGAGATAGTTTTAATTCTTCCTTTCCAACATGGGTGTATTTCTTTTCTATTTCTTGACTAATTGCCATGGTTAAAACCTCTAGAATAACGTTAAAAAGAAGTGTGAGAGTAGAAATCCTTGTCTTATTCCTGATCTTATAGGGAAAGATTTCAGTCTTTGACTGTTGTGTCTGATGTTGGCTGTGGGTTTTTCATAGGTGCCCTTTGCCAGATTGAAGGATTCCCTATAGTTCCATCTGCTGAGTGTTTAAGTCATTAAGTGGCACTGGATTTTGCCACATTTTTTTTTCTGCTTCAACTGAAATGATTACCTAATTTTTGTCCTTTATTAGTATGTTGCATTATGTTGATTGATTTGTGTATGCTGAACAAACTTTGTGTTCCGGGAGAAAAGAACCATTTGTTTCTACCATTTGTTGAGGATTCTTGCACGGTATTCATAAGGGATATTCGTCTGTACTTCACATTTTTTGTGATGTCTTTGTCTGGCTTTAATATGAGGATAACATTGATCTCATAGAATGAATTGGGAAATACTACATTTCGAAAGAGTTTGAAAAGTGTTGGCATTGGTCTTTCTCTAAACATTTGGTAGAATTTACCAGTGAAGCCATTTGTGTCCTGGCTATCTCTGTTGGAAGTTTTCTGATTAAAAACTCAGTCTCTTTATTTGCCATAGCTCTGTTTGGGTTCTCTATTTTTTCTTAAGTCACTTTGGTAGTTTGTGTGTTTCTAGGAATTTGTCTATTTCCTCTACATTATTTAATTTGTTGGCATACATACACTTGTGTACAGTGTTTCCTATCATCCCTTGTATTTCTGTAAAGCTGTTACAGATGACGTCGGTTTCACCCCCAGATCATACTCATCTGATGTGGGGAATAAGCTCAGAATTCCCTGGGCTTGCATCCATGGGTTAATAAGGCATAAAGAAATAGGAAGCCTCAGGATGATTAGATTAGATTAGATTAGATTAGATTAGATTAGTTAGATTAGATTAGTTAGATTAGATTATCAAGATTAAGTATTCAGAGAGGAAGCGCCCCCCAATTTAGTATAATAGCAGAAAGCTGCTTTCACAGGAGGGAAGGACCCAAATAGGTGAACAGGGCTATAGACCACACAGCAGGACACAGTTGCCAGAATGGAGCTAATTAGCAAAAGAAAGGTGTCTTGTTGACCCTCAAGTAGCATGCTCTATTTGACTTACCATTAGGCAAGCTAAAATAGACAGATGAGGTGCTTCACGCCTGCCCTAAACAACCATCTGCCTGTCCTACTGCCAGGACTTTGTTTTGTATTGACCCAAACTTTTTTTTTTTATGTTTATTTATTTTTGAGAGACAGAGAGAGACAGAGCACGAGTGGAGAAGGAGCAGAGAGAGAGGGAGACACAGAATCCAAAGCAGGCTCCAGGTTCCGAGCTGTCAGCACAGAGCCTGATGCGGGGCTCGAACTCACGAACCACGAGATCATGACTTGAGACGAAGTCGGCACTTAACCCACGGAGCCACCCAGGTGCCCCTTTTTTCAATTTTTTTTTAATGTTGATTTATTTTTGAGAGACAGAGAGAGACAGATCATGAGTGGTGTGTTGACCCAAACTCTTAACACGACATATCTTCAAAACCTCCTTTCCCTTACACACATGAATTAATGTTCATGGTTTCATTGTCTCTTTGTGCAAGCCTATCACACTTGTAAGCCTTCTGATCTCAATAAAAACAGAGGAAGGACTGGACATTAGCCTCTCTAGCATTTTAATCCTGCGTCCACCCTCTTGCTGGACAAGAGAGAACTCCAGACCCAGAGCCTACAACAGTCTGAGTTTTACCCTCTCTTTTCTTGTTCAGACTAGTTAAATTCGTCACTCTGATTTCTCTTCTTAAAGAATCAACTTTCAATTTTGTTGATTTTTGAAATTTTCTAGTCATTTATATCCACTGTAATTTATTTTTTATTTTTATTTTTTTTAATTTGAGAAAGAGGGAGAGCACAAGCCAGGGAAAGGGGTAAAGGGAGAGAGAGAATCTGAAGGTCAGCAGAGAATGCTCAGCATGGAGCCTGATGTGAGGCTCAATCCCACAACCCTGGGATCATGACCTGAGCCAAAACAAAGAGTCAAAAGTTCAACCGACTAAGCCACCCAGGTGCCCCCACTGTAATTTTAAATAGTACCTTTCTTCTCCTTGCTGTGGATTCAGTTGTCTCTTCTTTTTCCATCTCCTTAAGATGAAGGGTTAGAATCTTCATCTGAGATTTTTCTTCTTTTGATTTGTAGGCATTTACAGCTATAAATTTCCCTCTGAGCACAGATTTCACTTCATTCCATGAGGTATGGCATATTGCGTTTTGTTATATTCATTAAAAACTATTTTGTAATTTCTATTTTAGCTCATTGGTTATTTAGGATTGTATTGTTTAATTTCCATATATTGTGAATGTTTCAAATCTCCTTCTGTTACTGATTTCTAATTTCATTTTATCATATTCAAAGAACATACTTTGTAGGATGTCGATCATTTTAAATTTATTAAGACGTAAGCCTAACATATGGTCTATTTTGTACAATGTTTCACATTCACTTGAGAAGGATGTGAATTCAGCTGTTGGAAGGTACAGTGTTGTGTAGATGTCTGTTATGTCTGCTTGGTTTATAATGTTGTTCACATCTACTCTCTTTTGCTGACCACCTACCTAATTGCCCTGCCCATTCTTGGAAGTAGGGTACCAAAGTCAAGTATTATTACTGAATTGTCTATTTCTTCTTTGAATTCTGTCAGTTTTCTTCATGTATGCTGGAGCTCGGTTAAGTGTATGTGTGTTGTAATTGTTACGTCTTGACGTATTAACCTTTTTCTTAATATGCAATGTATTTCTTTGGGTCTAGTAACAATTTTTGTCTTGCAGTCTAGTTTGCTTGCCCCAGTTTTCTCCCAGTCACTAATTGCATAGCACTTTTCCTCATCCTTTAGGTTCAACCAGCTTTGTTATTGAAACTAAAGTGAGTCTCCTCAAGATAGCATATAGTTGGATCATGTTTTTATCCATTTGTTCAGTCGCTACCTTTCATTGTAGTGTTTAGCTCATTTACATTAACGTAATCACTACTTAGGATGTACTAACTTCTGCCCTTTTGCTATTTTTTCTATTTTCTCCTATAGGTTTTATGTCTTTATTTTGTTCTTCAATTCCTCCGTTAATGCCTTCTCTTGTGTTAATTTTTTTTTAATTTTTAAAGTTTTTTTTAACTCATCTCTACACCCAAACTGGAGCTCAAACTCACAACCCTGATATCAAGAGTCACATGCTACTCCACCAGGCCCTTGGTGCCCCTTGTGCTAAATTTCAAATTTAAATTTATTAGTATATCATTGTAATTCTCTTATCATTTCGTTTGCTATATAGCTTCAGTTATTTTCTTGGTGGTTGTCCCAGGGATTGCAACTAACATCATTTTCTTGGTGGTTGTCCCAGGGATTACAACTAACATCTCAATTTATAGTAATCTATTTCAGATTAATACCAATTTAATTTCAACAATGTATTTATTTATTAGAATTCTCCATTTGGCAGATACTGTTTTTACATATTTCTTTATTTTTTAAAATATAGTTCCCTTTAATTCCTTGCAGCTATTTTAAAAATAGGTGATTTTGGGGCGCCTGGGTGTCGCAGTCGGTTAAGCGTCCGACTTCAGCCAGGTCATGATCTCGCGGTCCGTGAGTTCGAGCCCCGCGTCAGGCTCTGGGCTGATGGCTCAGAGCCTGGAGCCTGTTTCCGATTCTATGTCTTCCTCTCTCTCTGCCCCTCCCCCGTTCATGCTCTGTCTCTCTCTGTCCCAAAAATAAATAAACGTTGAAAAAAAAAATTTTTTTTTTTTAAATAAAAATAGGTGATTTTAAAATAGCTGATTTTGTCCGGGGCACCTGGGTGGCTCAGTGGGTTAAGCAACCGACTCTTGACTTCAGCTCAGGTCATTATCTCACAATTTGTGAGTTCAAGCCCCACATCAGGCTCTGTGCTGTCAGCACAGAGCCTGCTTGGGATTCTCTCTCTTTCTTTTTCTCTCTGCCTCTCCCCTGTTCATTCTCTCTCTCTCTCTCTCTCTCTCTCTCTCTCTCTCTCTCAAAAAATAAATAAACTTTTAAGAAATAAAAGATAAAAATTAATAAAAATTAAAAGTCTTTGTCTAGAAAGTACCATGTTTGGGGTTCCCCAGGGACAGTTTCTATACATTGCTTTGGTTTTTTGGTTTTATTTCTTTGTTTTTCCTGTGTATGGTCCATACGTTCTTGTTTATTTGCACATCTCATAATTTTTTGTTGAAAACTATGGGCATTTTGAAAATTATACTGTGGAAACTCTGGAGATTAGATTCCATGCCCCGTTTCACTGCTGGTTTGTTGGTGTTCATTTCTTGTAGTTTGGTTTTTTTAGTACCTTTTCTGAATTAATTCTATAAAGTCTGTATTCCTTTTAAAGTGTGCCACTGAAATCTCTGTTCCATTAGGGATTCATGAGTCTCTGACCTCAGTGGTCAACCAGTGACTGAGCTGAGATTTCCTTAAATACCTGAAACAAACCAAAATCAAAACCAAAAAAGTTTCAGTCTTTCTCAGCAGGGTTCTGTATACATTTGGGGACACTTCTTTTTTTTTTAAGTTTTTATATTTATTTTTGAGAGAGACAGAGGGAGTGAGGGAAGGGCAGAGTGTGTGTGTGTGTGTGTGTGTGTGTGTGTGAGAGAGAGAGAGAGAGAGAGAATCCTAAGCAGGCACTGCACTGTCAGCCTGGAGCCCAACGTGGGGTTTGAACCCACAAACTGTGAGATCATGACCTAAGCCAAAATCAAGAGTCAGTATGCTTAACCGACTGAGCCACCCAGGCACCCCAGGGGGGGGACACTTGTTTAACACTCAGCGAGGGAGTGACACCCAGGACCCACAGCTCAGCCGGCACTTCCTGTCCACAGAGATCCAGGATCATCAGGAGGGAGAATACAGGCCTCTCCCGGCACGTTCCTGAGCATGTACACAACCCTCCACACACAGGGGCCTTCTAGACTTCCCGGAATATGTTGAAGTTTTTAGCATCCTTGTGGCTATCTCATTCCCTAGTTTTTCCCCACTAGCTTTTTGGTTAGTCTATTGTTTGTGCCAACTTTTATCTATTGCTTTTATCTATTTTGTCTATTTTGGGTCTCATGTACGTGGGCTCACACAATATTGGTTCTTTTCTGTCTGGCTTATTTTGTACAAAACGGTGTTTGGGAATTCCATCCGTGCTTTTGCAAGGAGTTATGGCTTCTTGGTAGAATAATTGTATAGTATTCCTTTGTTTAGAAATGCCACATTTAGGGGTGCCTGGTGGCTCGGTCCGTTGAATGCCAGACTTCGGCTCAGATCATGATCTCACAACTCATGAGTTCAAGCCCCACATCAGGCTCTGCGCTGACATCTCAGAGCCTGGAGGCTGCTTCGGATTCTGTGTCTCCCTCTCTCTCTGCCCCTCCCCTACTCACACTCTGAGTATCTCTCTCTCTCAAAAAATAAAATAAACATTTTTTAATGCCACATTTATTTTTTGTTTTTTCTCATTTGTATATATTTCTGTTGACAAACAGACGCATTATTTTACCTTGGCTACGTATTTAGGAGTGGAACAGCTTGGTCTGAAGGATGTACATGTTTTCACACTTTTTCAAAGTGATTTGTTTCACTGTCATTTTCCCACGAGCATTATATATGAAAATTCCAGTTGTCCTAACACAGAGTATCATCAGACATTGTCTTGTTCTATTGTTATCTTAACCTGCATCTCTTTGATTCCCAGTGAGGACGAGCATCTTTTCATACACTTAACTGATCATTTGAATGTCCTCATTTCTAAAGAGTCATCTCAAGATTTTTCCCAGTTTTACATTTGATTTTCTATTACTTTCTGGTTGATGTGTAAGAAATTTTCATATAATTTGAAAGGGGGTCCTTTGTTGGTTATATGTATTACTAATACTTTTCTCACTGTAAAGTTTGCTTTTCTTACTGTTTTAATACTATCTCTGATGCAAAGAAGCTCTTAACCTTAATATAGTGAATTTCTAAATGTATTCCTTTATTTTTAGCATATTAGCATTCTATTTAAGAAAGATTTGCCTGCTTAATCATAAAGATGGCTTTTAGAAGTTTTATTATCTAATCTTTTAAATGTAGATTTACAATCAGTCCGTTGCTTTTGTGAAAGATGTGAGAAAGGTAGGAGTGAATGTTCATTTTTTTTACACAATACAGGTATCCAACAGATCCAACACCACTTATTGAAAATTCTGTCATTTTTCCTCTATTCTCCATTGTCACCTTGATCATAAAAAATCAGCATGAGTGTATGTGTGGGTTTGTTTCTGTTCAGTTGATCTGCTCTCTACCCTTTCACAAATACCACAATGTTTTAATTATTATACATATATTTTTATTAAGATATTTGATGGTAACTTTGTTCTTTTCAGGATTCTCTTGGATATGTTTGGTTAGGTGTAGTCCAATATAAATTTTGTAATTGGCTTGTCAATTTTTACCAAAAACAAACCCCAGCTGGGGTTTTGATTTGGATTATTTAAAATTTTTAGAGCAAATGAGAGGGAATTAATATCTTTATTTAATCTTGCAATCCATAAACATGGTATACCCCACCATTTATTTAAATATTTTCAATTTCCTCGGGGCGCCTGGATGGCTCAGTCGGTTGAGCATCCGACTTCAGCTCAGGTCATGATCTTGCAGTCTGTGAGTCCAAGCCCCATGTTGGGCCCTGTGCTGACAGCTCAGAGCCTGGAGCCTGTTTTGGATTCTGTGTCTCCCTCTCTCTCTCCCGCTCATGCTCTGTCTCTCTCACTCTCAAAAATGAATAAATGTTAAAAAATTTTTTTAATATTTTCAAGTTCCTCAATAATATCTTGTAGCTTGCTGTTATATAAATTTCGAACATTTTTTGTTAGATATATTCCTACAAAGTAGATGTTTGCAGAAATTATAAACGTCATTAGTTGGTTGGGTTTTTTTTCATCTCTCTCTCTGTTTATTAGTGATATATAAAATATAAAAAGATTTAAGAAGTATTTCCAGTTTTCAGTTCTCTGGAGGGGTTTATATTTGATTGCTGTTATTTTATTTAAAATTTTGGAAAAATTTCACTTGTGGTCATCTGGGCTGAAAATTATATTAAATTATTTATGGGTTTTGAAACTTTCAGGATCTGTATTTGTTCTTGTTTCAGTTTTTATACATAGTGCTTTTAAGGAATTTGTCAAATTCAACTAAATTTTTAATATATTGGCATTTATTTCTAGTGTTCTTTAATTATGTATGTGGGATATTGTGAATTTGTGCCATCTCAATTTTCTTCTTGAATAGTCCTACCATCATTGTGTCAGTTGCATTAATCTTCACAATATCATTGTCAGTTTTTGTTTATTCTATTGTATGCTTGTTTCCTTTTTTAATTAATTTCTCATCTCTAAAACTTCTTTCCTTCTACTTTCTTTGGTTTTAGCGTTGTTATTTAAAAATATATCGATGTATATTTCAATCATGAATTTTCAGACTTTTAGTTTCTGTAATACTTGATTTAAGTCCATATATATATTCTTCTCCAAGCACAACTTTTGCTACATGCTTGCCACATTTTAGAATTCATTTCACTTTCCATTGTGATTTATTCTCTGATCTATGACTTACTTAAAAGTTTTTTTTTTTACTTAGGGGCACTTGGGTGGCTCAGCTGGTTGAGCATCCAACCTCAGCTCGGTCATGATCTCACGGTGCACACTGTCAGTGCAAAGCTTGTTTCAGATTCTCTGTCTCTGTCTCTGTCTCTCTCTCTGTCCCTCCCCCACTTGCACTCTCTCTCTCTCTGTGTCACTCCCTCTCTCTCTCAAAATTAACATTGAAAATTTTGTTTACGTTTTTTCACTTAATTTGCATAACTTCATGAATATTTTAGATTTCTTTTTGTTACTATTATTTCTACTTTAGCTTCACTGTTGTCAGATAACATACTCTGTAAGTTTTCAATCCTTTGAAATTGGTTGAAATTTCTTTGTGGCCCAACATATGTTCAATTTTGGATGACGTTCTCTGGACATATGAACACAACATGTGTTCTACAGTTGTTCAATTGTCTATATATTCAAACGGTCGACTTGCTCTGCCGACTAATGAGAAGGATTGTGTTACAATGTTTCACTATGATTATGAATTTGTCCATTTCTTTTTTGAAGTCTATTTCTGATTTGTATACTCTGAGACTTTTGGTTAACCAGGGGCATTCAAATTAGAATTTTTATACATATTCCTGGTAAACTGACAGTTTCGTCATTATGGAATGTCTTTTTTAATCCCTAGTGATACTTTATTTCATGAAGTCTACTTTTTTCTGACATTGATATACTAACTTTCTTTTGGTTAGTGCTCGCTGGATTTATCTCTTCTTTATCCTTTTACTTTCAAGCTTTCAATATCCTTATATTTAAGTTGGGTCTCTTTCAAGCAGAATAGAGTGGATTTTATTGTTTAAATTCATCCAAACAATCTGTGTCTTTGAGTGTCTAGATGAAATCACAGTTCCTCAAAGAGGATCTATTTATGCCTGAGGGGGGCTGTTGGTTAGGGAATGATCTTAATCCAGTTAAGTATTGAGATGATTTAGACCAGACTTTGGTGTTTGTTCAAGTTGGTCTATTTGGTTGCTGTTGTTTATTTTTCCTCTGGGTTATAGCCCTTCCAAGATACCAGCGTAAAGCCTCTTCCCACAGAAGGTCCTGAATTCCAATTTCTGACATTCTGGACCTACGATTTGCTAAACGTTCTGCTCATTTCTCACTCTATTAGCCTTTCATGGCTGTGCCATGGCAGTCAAGGCAAAGGGAACAGCATGAGCAACATCATTCTGGCAATAGAGGCACAGAGCATTGTGTGTGGCAGGAATACAAGGGAAGGAGCAGAAGGTAAAGAAAGAAATTTAGACAGATTGTGTTCCAAATGGATTTCAATGCCTCAATACGCAGTCGGGATTTTATATGATAGGATAAAAGCCAAGGCTATTTAGCGAAATGAATCCCTCTGATCCTGTTTACCACTCTTCCCAGGGACTGGTCCTCTAATACTAAGGCCATTTCTCCTCCCCTGCTTATAAAGGACTCAGTGGGTTCAATACGAAGTGGAACATGAACTCCTAGGGCTAGTTCTTTTGGGGTTTAGTCAAGATGGAGGACACATCCCTATGTCAGGAGACTTTGCACATGCACTCCTGGAAGGTATGTGAGTGACACGCAAAGGGACAGATGAAGAATCAGAACTGCTTGTTACAGGTTGAGATTTGAAATCAATGAGTCCTTTCTGTAATTCCACTTTTGCCTGTGATAGTTGAGCTTTCAAGTACATCTACTTGCAAAAGGCAATCGTTAACAGTAATAGTGAAATGAAGAGAAGTTACCACACCATCTTCTGAACAGCAGGACTTTTCTTTTTTTTTTTTTTTTTACAACTTAATTATTTTGCCCTCAGTATTTCCCCAGGACTGGAAGTTGTCATTTTATCCTAAAGACATTTAAAAGTTGGTTTTTTAGGGGCGCCTGGGTGGCGCAGTCGGTTAAGCCTCCGACTTCAGCCAGGTCACGATCTCGCGGTCCGTGAGTTCGAGCCCCGCGTCGGGCTCTGGGCTGATGGCTCGGAGCCTGGAGCCTGTTTCCGATTCTGTGTCTCCCTCTCTCTCTGCCCCTCCCCCGTTCATGCTCTGTCTCTCTCTGTCCCAAAAATAAATAAAGAATGTTGAAAAAAAAATTAAAAAAAAATAAAAGTTGGTTTTTTATACTGATGGGGTTAAAGTCCCCAAAAGTCATTTCGGCCCCCTGCCAATTTTTTTAATGTAGACAGGTATAAATGAATTGTAATTGTTTCTGAAAACATTCATTTGAGTAAAAGAAATGTTTTTAAATTAGTCAAATACAGACGTGAGGTGAGATGTTTCTTTCACTGAAATAAATTACTTTTTCCCTACCAAATTACAAACATAATTTCGCACTCTCCCTTAAAGTGGTTTTTAAAAGACTCTTTCCTGGGTGATATAAAAGAATTAGGACTGATAAGTGACATGCTATCCCCTCCACCCCCCTGGGGAGGAAACTAGTAGAATTGTGTCCTTTAACCTTTGGTTTATAGCTTCTGGTGACAAGGATTCTGAAATCCAACAAGATCCCTCCACCTATGGGCCTCTTCAAGATTGAGACAAGAGTTTCCATAAATGCTAATCTTCTCTATGCCTACCTTTTTTTTATTATCATAAAGTCAGCAAATTATCTCTAAGAATGATTCATCCAGGGACTATAAGCAGAGTGACAAGGGTCAGGAAGACCAGGGACAAAGGACAAGTCTGTTGTGACATAGGTTTGATACAGGCCATGTCGAAGGATATGGATTAGAGCAAATGGAATGAATCGAAGGCATTCTGAGGAAAGGGAGACAGAGCTCACGACAGTTTCTCCCCCAACAACTTATGACGAGTACTTAGATATACAGATACACTCAGATGCATAAGCTTCTGGGTTAGACAGACGTAGCATGAGCTCTGATTGCTTATCTCTGGGTCCTCAGTGACTCACACACACCTATCCCAGAGTAGGATTCTCGGTAAATATTTGAATCATTAAATTTATAAATCATTTAAAGGGATGAGCAATCCCACCATCACAGTCCTCTAATGAGCAATTTCTGGTTTTAAATTTAAATAAAAATATTTACACAAGATGCTAAAACTCTTTCATTTACAGAAGTTATCCAAAAGAATTCGTCATTTCTTTCAGAAGCTAACAGAGAAAATCTTGAAGGGAAAGGTCTTGCATGATCATCAAAGAAGCATCTCGGGATTCCCCAAGACACTTTCTCAGTATCCAGAAATTCCACAGTTCAGGGACGTCTCCTCTTCTGATAACGCCAAAAGCCCTCCCTGACTAGGTCCTTGTCGCAAGAGAAATGAGTTAGCAATGAAGTAGCTGCTTGAGTCTAAAAATTCTTTCCACAACTTTTAGGACAAATTCAAGTTACTAGTCAGTATTTCCGAGAAACATGGCTTGTTCCATGATGATGGAATGAGAGGGGGAAAAAATGGGCTCCGGAGACAGAGAGTTTTGGAAATCCTGAGTTAAGCAATCATAAAGTCATATCTTTTCTCCACCCATCTCAAAGACACATCCCACATCTTAATGTGCAGTGGGAACTCTAGCATTGCCCCCCACCCCTTTACTTTCATAGGAGCATTCTACTGGACAACACGTCACAGAGCATCCTTGGGGAAAGCCTTCTCTAAGGATTTCACACACAATTATCTCTCAGAGCTTAAAAAATCTTGACGAATAAACACTTTATATCCCCCCAATAACATGTGAGCTCTTCAAAGACAAGCTAGAGTCATTCACTTGGTTAATAGTAGTTAATTGCTGACCGAACAGTTTATTTACCTACTCACCCACCGACTGACCAGGCGATAACAAGTCAAGCTGCTGTACCTGAGGGACGCCAGCAGTGAGGTAAGTGAGCAGCTGAAATTTCTAAGGCACCTGAGGCAATTTTCTCAGCCTAAGTGACATAGTCACTGCCGTAAGCCTGCCTTGCTTCCTCTTTCAGCACTGAACTGTGGTGTCAAAAATCCCTTTTTTGTGTTCTGGACTATTCCCTGAAGCTAGTGGAAAATTCCACTTAAAGGAAAATTGCAAGAGGAAGGTTCATCTGTGTCCAGCTCCTCCCGCCTTGCCCCTGGAATGCTGAAGAAGCACACACACACCTGAGGGGGTGTCTACCCTCACCTGCTCAGGGAAACTACTCTTCTGTGGGTGGAAACTTCCTTGCAGCAAGGGGGATCCAAAGGTGACAGAGAGACTACCCCACAGCAACACTCAGGACCACAAGACTCTCCTCTGTGCCTTCTCCCCCCAGACCCCTTTCATAGCCATTCAACGTAATCCCAAAGCTGTGGAAGGGGGCTGCAAAGAGAGAGCCTTGGGGCACCTGGGTGGCTCAGTCGGTTGGGCATCCAACTCTCAATCTCAGGTCTTGATCTTGGGTCTTGATCTTAGGTCTTCATCTCAGGGTTGTGAGTTCAAGTCCCTCATTGGGCTCTGTGCTGAGCATGAAGCTTAGTTGGAAGGAAAGAAGGAAGGAAGGGGGGGAGGGATTAAGGAAAGGAGGGAGGGAGGAAAGGGGGAAGGGGGAAGCGAGGAAGAAGGAAAGAGAAAAGGAAGGAAGGAAAGAAGGAAGGAAGGAAGGAAGGAAGGAAGGAAGGAAGGAAGGAAAGAAGGAAAGAAGGAAAGAAGAGGAAGGGAAGCCTCACACAAAATAACTCAATTTCACCCATTTTGTTCTTCCCACTGAGATCCCCCTGTGTCCATGCCAGTTTTTCTTCATTTTACATGGAAAGTTCTGATTCCTGGAGGCAAGATATTGGGGAAAGAAGGAAAAAGAATGAAGATGGGAGAGGCTAGTGCTGAGGCAAGCTTCTCTACTTATCTTGCCACGAACCTCGAGGTCGAATGCTGTTGTTCCTTGTTGGAACGCTGGAAATCCTAACTGCCTCTCCTTCTCCTTCCTCTTGATATTTTTGTTTCAGTGAAAAAGCAATGGAGTATTCTTTGCACGGCTTAACTTTTTCAATCCAACATATTCAATAATAAACACAAGTCCAACATTCTGATGACAGAGCCATAGACTTTCACTGTTGATGCTAACCTTCCAGTGCCTTTCTGAGACAGAGTCACTGAATACTCATGCTAGAAAAGGTTTGGGTACCCTCTAATAACTTCCTTGGCTTGGATTAGCTAAGAGGAAATGCCCCAGGGACATCCAGTAGTTTTTCTCCACAGAACTCAACCATCATTCCATAGGTTCGGGTGACTTAACTCCACCCAGGATACCTGCTGCTGGAGTGCTCTAGAAAATGATAGCATATTCCTCTTCCTGTACTCACATAACAGTAGCAACTAACAATCACGTGTATGGAGTTCTGTGTTAAAGGCTTTACATGTGCAGTATGATGTCCTACAATCACACTCTAAGAAAGTGTAGACAAAGACTGAGGATTTACACATCTTCACCAACACTAACACATTTGTATTCTTCAGTGTTTCTCTTGTCCAAAGCTCGGTTGTAAAGCACCTATATCTGCTCTTGCCCTTCCTTGGACTCAAATTTTTCCATTCCTGACCTCAAATTGACTCTTTTTCTAATTCTGAAAACACATAGCATTTTGGAATTACACTTATACAATTATAAAATATTTCAGCTGGGACACCTGGGGGGCTCACTCAGTTGAGCGTCTGACTTCAGCTCAGGTTATGACCTCATAGTTCCTGAGTTCAAGCCCCATGTCGGGCTCTGTGCTGATAGCTCAGAGCCTGGAGTCTGCTTTGGATTCTGTGTCTCCCTCTCTCTCTGGCCCTACCCTGCTCGCTGGCTCTCTCTCAAAAATAAACATTAAAAAATTTTTTTTAAATAACAAATAAATATTTAAGCTGACATGTACCTTAGCAGTCACCATTCAAGCAAAAATTAGTCATTTTCACATGAGGATGTCATGTCCATAAATATAAAGGTCTTCACCCCAAATCATGACAAGTTGTCCTATTTTCATACTTTCACATGGAGTTCTTTATTCTGCTGTACTTGGCCATGATCCCTTTTCATTATGTAACCTCTAAACCATTATTTTAAGAGGTATCTCCTTGCTGTTGGCCTCCTCCAACAGTAGCAAGGGCTGCTAATGCTTTAAAATTCGAGTCAATAACTACAGAGTGCCCTGTGCTCTTTGCCTAGGCTTCAGGAACAGAGAGAAACTCGGTCTGCATGCATCCCCGAATTAAGTCAATATTTCATTCCATTACCTTCAATGGGATTCTCATCACCCTTCCTAGAATAATTTAATTTCTCCCACTTCTCAAATTAAATGATACCTAAGAGGCTTAAGCGTCTTCCTTCAGGAACATGGGGCATACATCTTGTGCTACCAGTGAAAACCATTAGCTTCAACAGAATGCCCTCTTTCTGATATCTACTAAGAGACTAACTTTCTCGGCCCCGTCATGCAACTCATTTCCATGGCTCTGGATAAAAAAGAACAGGATATGTGCAATATTTTTTGACCAGGCATTTAAAGAAAGTGCATTGATGAAAGACGGAAGAGCATTAGAGACTCTTAGCACTGGTTCATTTAGAAAAAGGTTTTTTTTTTTTTTTATTCTTGTTGGCCTACATTGTAGTTCAGTATTACATTCAGGGTGCCAATGAGACAATCCACATTTTATATATGAAAAAAAATCGAAAGGCTATACCTCATTAGAAATTCAAATAAAAATGATACCAACGTTCATGATAATATTAGCTAACATTTATTGAGTGTTAGGGATTATTCTAAGTACTCTGCTGGCCTTACCTAATTTAATCTTAATGAGGTGAGTAACTTGCCCAACATCACATCGCTGTAGTAAGAGAGCTGGATTCAAGCCCAGAGAACACAAGGCCCGTGCTCTGAACCTATACCACATGGCCCAGTGGAGCCAAACTCAAGCCTGAGCACCACACCACACATTCTATCACATTCCCCCCGCCAAGGCAGACGAGCAGGACAAGCTGTGCATGGAGAGTTAATACAGACAATTGAAGATGTGTGGAATGCATCCCTGTCTTCTCTGGGACTACAGAAACACACACAAACACAGATCCGTTGCCATATCAGGAAATTGTAAGCAGGATCAGTGGCGTCTTCTGGTTTCAGATAATCAACCACCGAATCAGTCCAAAAATACTGGCGGACTACTTCCTAATTGCTGTTAGGGCACCAGGCCTCCCAAGGGATCCTGCTTCTTACCTTTCAACGTGAATCGTTGAGTGTATCACATTGCATATGGGATAGGGGATCGAGATATGTGGGCAACACAGCACAGCCGCTTCAGTGATGTGCGTGTTGGTAGGTTATTGATGATGGAGGTTGCAGGTCCCAACCTTCGGAACCATCTTCGGAAGCATCTGATTAACCAAAGACAGAAAAGACAACCCATTGGATCTAAGTTCAGCACAAGCTGGCATAGAGGATTGACTGATGTCCCATCACTCCCAGTGCACGGGGTTCTCTGATAAAGTTGGGCTGGAAAAGGGGGTTGGGATCTGAAGCCAAAAAGAGGTTTTCAGCTACCATGGCCCCGAATCCAGTCTTTGGTCACCATCTTCGGGAAAAGCTCTCTCCACAAAACAAATTAGTGAATGCACTGCTTCACGGGGCCTCTGTCACCCAAGGGACCCGCAGAATACAGAGCCAAAGGGAAGAGGCAGAGCCTCCCAATCCGCTGTAGGTGACGGGCCCTGGCCCCTGCATGCTTTTCTGCCTTGTGAGCTACATTTTCTCACCAAACTGAGATACGGGCAGCAAAAGGGGGTGTGGCGTGCTTCTTGCTTTTAAGACGGTTTCTTAGGCAGCAGTGGATCATCAGATCAGTCTCTCACAGCCTTCTTCAGACAGAGAAGGAAATCCCTCTAACTGGGGATTACTCCTCTCTAACTGGGGACAGAGGATTCGAGAAAGCCCTCTAATCTTGAGACACAGACCGCTGGGGAGGGAAAGTGGCCCATCAATACTGCAATTGCCATGCAGTGTCAGAGGGCTGCACTGGGCAAGGCAAGTGCACCCCAGACACGACCAGCTCTCGCAGGGTGGAGGCTCAAGGTGACGTGACCCCAACAGAGAAATACACTGTTTTTGGCGGGAGGCGGGGGCTATTTTTTTAGTGTTTACTTATTTTTGAGAGAGACAGAGACACAGAGTGCTAGCAGGGGAGGGGCAGAGAGAAAAGGACACACAGAATCCAAAGCAGGCTCCAGGCTCCGAGCTGTCAGCACAGAGCCGGATGCAGGGCTCAAACTCATGAGCTGTGAGATCATGACCTGAGCTGAAGTCGGACGCTCAACCTACTGAGCCACCCAGGCGTCCCAGAGAGAAATACACAGTTGAGTGGAATCTTGGAGATCTTGTAAGATAAGAAGACATTCACTGACCGTGCAGATGAAGCAGGAAAAACTATCTTAGAAAGATGGCAAGGATGGGAAGCTTGCCAGACAGGGGTGTCTAAGCTACAGCCAATGTTCACGATGGTTCGTACCAGGGATGAGGGTGGGGAGGGGAGGTGCAGAATGGCAGGTGAAAGAAGCTGACTGGAACCAGGAACATCGGCAAGGAACCTGCACCCCATCCTGCGGGGCCATGGCCTCCCCTCTGAGGCCCAGAAGGTGAGGGTTTCCTGGGAAGTCCCTCAGGACCACCGCTGCTAAGGATCCAGGACCTAAGAAGCAGACAGTGATGGGATCCCTGCCTGCGTTCAGCTAGAGCAGCTCCTTTTTAGTGGAATTTAAAATAAATAGGTTCTCGGGCACCCGGGTGGCTCAATCGGTTGAGAGTCTGACTTCAGCTCACAGGTCATGACTCAAGTCTGGTGAGATCTAGCCCTGCATCAGGCTCTCTGCTTTCAGCGGGAACCCACTTCAGATCCTCTGTGCCCCTGTCTCTCGCTGCACCTCCCAGCTCACACATTGTCTCTCTCTCAGAAATAAACATTAAAACAAATAAATAAGTAGATTTTCATAGAAACAAAGTGTTCTGAAGGAAAGAAAAAAAAAAAACTGGAAATCACTACAACAGGGACCAAGGATCCAGAACTTTGTGTAGAGTTACTGATTTCACTGGCATGGTTTGTGGTCCTACATAGAGTGTCTCCTCCTTACAAGCAGGGATGCGTGTATGCTTTTTGATAGGAAGGACTTGGCTCTGTTCACCATACATAATGTTTATTAAAACAGTTCCTTGGGGAGCCTGGGTGGCGCAGTCGGTTAAGCGTCCGACTTCAGCCAGGTCACGCGTCCGACTTCAGCCAGGTCACGATCTCGCGGTCCGGGAGTTCGAGCCCCGCATCAGGCTCTGGGCTGATGGCTTGGAGCTTGTTTCAGATTCTGTGTCTCCCTCTCTTTCTGCCCCTCCTCTTTTCACACTCTGTCTCTGTCTCAAAAATAAATAAACGTTAAAAAAAATTTTTTTTAATAAAAAATAAAAAGTTCCTTTCCAGGGGCGCCTGGGTGGCTCAGTCAGTTAAGCGTCCCACTTTGGCTCAGGTCATGATCTCACGGTTCATGGGTTTGAGCCCCGCATCCGGCTCTGTGCTGACAGCTCAGATTCTGTGTCTCCCTCTCTCTCTGCCCACCCACCCCCCTCGCTCATGCTCTGTCTCTCTCTCTCTCTCCAAAATAAATAAACATTAAAAAATTTAAAAACTAAAATAAAATAAATAAACATTAAAAAATAAATAAAAATAAATAATTAAAACAGTTCCTTTCCAACATTATGCTGCCCTTCCCACACCATGCAAGTGGCAATTCTCCTCTCAACAACCCCCTCAGTCCTCGCTCCTTTTTCCTTCTCTGGTTTCGGCTCCTGTTCTCGCATAAAAATTCCTTTGCCCCAGTCATTTCCCTCCTGCAAAAAGTGGAACCCCAGGACACCTATGTCCCCAGCCCCCCCCCCCAGGACTCCAAACAAATGTCTGTGCTGCTCTGACAAGGTGAGAGCTGGGCAGCTAAGGGGAGAGGAGAGGCTGGGCTGTTCTGTCCTCTGAAAATCAAGACCAAGGAAAAACAGCTGGGAATGGAGTGAGAAAGCCCATAAAATAAAACCATAATACTGTTGCAAGTGAGATAAAGGTCAATGGATTTCAAAATGTCAAATGACAAAAGGATCGTTTCCCTGCCAGTTTTCGGTTGGTACAGTTTAGTTGCTGCCGAGTTCTAAACGTTTCCGACTTCATGAGCATTTTTACTCTCGTATTAACGGTTTATTATCAATTTATTCAAGAGGATATTAATACCCTCATAAATGTCCATCAGCACCTTAAGTGATGTGAAATTTTTTTGTAGACGGATTATATCTTGCGCATAATGATCATGCACTGGCTCAGTTATGGAAATGCCCAGAGCTCTCTTGAGGGGCAGTATGGAGGTGGGGTTGCTCAGAGGTGAAGGTGGGGGGGTGGGCAATACTAAATTCTTCAATAGTCCCTGCTCATTGATGGTGATACTCTGGATGCTTAGCAAACTTCTACCGAGTACATGGTAAGCTTTGTGCCATATATATATATATATATACCCATATATGGGTGTGTGTGTATATATATATATATATAGAGAGAGAGAGAGAGAGAGGGAGGAAGAGACTAACTCTCTTTAGAAACCCTTTAGGAAAAACAGATTACCAAAAGACATTATGGGTGCTTAATAAAATTTATATTAACTTTATATTACTCTAACCACTAATAATAATAATAAATGACAGTGTTCATGTATCAGGCACTTAGCATGCATTATTTTAATTTAGAGCTAGTTATTACTATTCTTAATTTACAGATGAGAACACTGAGGTTCAAATAAGTTAGAGAATGCTTCTGAGGCCACACGGCAGGTTAGGGGGAAAAACCACATTTTAACCTAATACTATTTGACTCTAGAACTCAGGCCCTTCCTACTGCATATTGACGCCTGCTGAATATCAATAATGTTCAATTATCACATTTTCAAGATGGACTGGACTGGTAAAGGAGTCTGTATAAGCAAAGGAGCAAGATCATAATATATAGTTTCTCAAATATCGTCTCATTTTCTTGTCAATGTCTAAGCCATGCATCATTCTCAAGTTCTTTAAAGAACAAGGTCCGAACGATATACTTGCCTGATTTCTTAATTATCTCATTTTCCTTTGTTCTCACTTTTTCTCTTCTTTATTTAACACCTAGTATAAGACCAGATGCACTGGTAGCTCTGAGAAGCTAAGGATTCTTTTTTTTTTTAAGTTTATTTATTTATTTTGCGAGAGAGAGAGAGAAAGAGAGAGAGCACAAGCAGGGTCAGAGAGAGAAGGAGAGAGAGAGAGAATCCCAATCGGACTCCATGCCATCAGTGCAGAGCCTGACATGGGACTCGAACTCACTAACTGCGAGATCGTGACCTTAGCTGAAATCAAGAGTCGGCCACCTAACGACTGAGCCACCCAGACACCCCCAGGAGCTAAGGATTCTTAAAGCATTTGCTGCATTGACTGTAATCCCTTTTCTCTTTGATCCAAGTTCATATGCCACGTTTGCAGGGCATGGTATTGTGGGTGAAGAAGGCACGGTCCCTGCCCTAGAGATGCTTAAGGACCAGAAAGTTCTGGAGGAGGGAAAATGACATGCAAACAGCCTGCTTTGTCCTATCAGTAATGTGGGAGAAGTGCCAGTGATGGTGAAGAGACCCAGGAGACTGAGACATTGGTCTCTACGGGAGAGCTGAAGAAACTTCAGAAAACGTAGCGGTTACACAACGGGGTGGGGGTGGGGGAGTTCCGGGGCATGGTCTTATTTATTGCAAGTTGAAAAACCACTACACAAAGGCACTCAGTGCGAGTGTGTGTGATGTATTTGGAACAAGTAAGTCGTTCCCTTTCATTAGGATCAAAGGAGGCGCCTGGGTAGTTCAGTTGGTTAAACATCTAACTCTGGCTCAGGTCAGGGTCTCATAGTTCATGAGTTCAACCCCCATGTGGGGCTCTGCATTGGCAGTGTGAAACCTGCTTTGGATTCTCTGTCTCCTTCTCTCTCTCTCTGCCCCCACTCTGTTCACTCTCTCTCAAAAATGAATAAATAAACATTTTTTAAAAAGTAGAACACAGGGAAATTTTTTAATAAGAAATGCAATACGGTCAAATGCTGGCTTTAGGAAAATAACTGGCCAAAGAATGAACAGGGGAGGTAAGCGTAGAAGCACTGAGACCAAATTTTAGCTGCAACCCATGGTTAGAGATGGTTCTGTTTGGATGGGCAGGGCAGGGGCACGTTGAGGGTCTCCTGTTTCCTCTCTGTGAGTGCCATGAATGTAAACAGAAGTCGCCATCCCTGTGATGGAAGAAGATGAATCCATGTCATGATCTTCTCCAGTGCCAGGAAGTCTCCCTTCATCGCTTCTCCCCTTCTTGCCTTGAGTAGGATTCTGTGTTTTCTGAGAAGACAGTCAGTGGGCTGGAATGAACACAGCCCTTGGTACTTCCTCTAAAATGTGGGAGGCACCCCTCTCTGGGACAAAATGGAAGAGTCTCCCGAGTGCTTTGAGAGACTTCAAATATGGCCTCAGACCCTAGGGAGATGTTCGGGAACTGAGGACGCACAAAACAACTTCTACTACCCTCTCGCGTTGTAACCATCTAGCGCTATTCATGGATACTGGATTCTTCAATACTCCGCGCTCATGGATTCTTTGTGGGTAATAAAAATGTCCAAAACACAAATGATGGTAATATTTTGGATATTTAACAAATTTTGTTGAGTGCATATGTAGGTATCGAGTTTATGTATGGGCATTGTAAATATATATGAGAGAGGAAAAAACCATTTTTGTGTTTTTTGAACAATGAGACATACACAGTTTAGTTACAGATTATTTAATAATCTGTAAAAAGCCCTACTCTGGCAGAGTGACGCATTGCCTGTGTCAGTACATTCATATATGTGTATATATATCTTATAGTATTATTGAAATTTGAATTTAGAATATTATGGATTGTGTATATTAACATTATGTATTACATATAATTCCGCATGAGGGCACAAAGCCTCACGTACAAAGGTTTGCAAGCATTAGTGAAAATATGCAATATATTAAAACAACTTCAGAGCCAGTCCTTCAAATAGCAATGTTTTCAAAAATCAAGCTTTGTGAAATTCAGTCTTTCCTTTCCCTAGAAAGGTGGTTTAGCTATTCGGCTGCTTACATAATGCTTCTAACCATTCATATGTGGAAAAGTCTGTGACGAATTATTAGAATTATAATGGAGTTCAACCTAAGCTTGAGAGGAAAAAAAAATTCTGGCTTAGACGGAACTTCCCTCAGGAAATGAAAAACAAAATCTACAGCAATGTTTCAAGTCAGATTAACGGGATTAATAATAACAAAAACATCATCAACAACTATTATAACCAATTAACCAATTTGGGACACAGGAGTATAAAACATAGAGGTTTTACGTGTCCTCGGCCCTGTAGGATGCAGGAAAGGGATGAAGTATAAACAATGATAAATATACGAACATTTTTACTGTGCATCTGAGCTAAATTAATTCTTCTCATATGTTATCCTGTTCAATGCTCGCATAAGTCTTGTGAGATATTGCGGAGTTTATCTGCCAGGTCCCCTGGGAAATGTCTCTGAATTGCCCAGAAATTAGTTAGATGGAACCAGAAACACTGCCCTTGTTCAAGAAGAGGCTGCATTTTCCTACGGGTGTTCCCTGGTCCCCAAGTACTGAGCAGGTGGCATTTCCCATCACTCTCCCGAACAGGTGTTTTTACATTGTAATTACGCACAACACCAAGTGAACTCACGGAGAAGCGTGTCACCCACCGTTAAGGTCATTCTCATGTTCATCCCCTGAGAGGGAGAGCAACAGACCACAGAGTCCCTTCCCGGGAATACAGCCACAGTGGGTCCGGCAAGCCCCAGCCTCATCATGCACCTCTGCAGGAAGCCAGGAGATCCGGGTAACTCTGTGCCTCTTCCTGCGGACCCTTCCCTTGTAAATTTCCCTAGCATGACCTGGTGCGTGTAACTATACTGTGTGTCATGAGGGGCTTAGGTTGAAATTAAGTCACATTAAAAATCATGGAGAGCTGTGAAAGCTACTTTATACATTTTGGTGTACCTGATGTCACAGTGATTCTGGTTAGTAAGATTAGCATATCCAAAGTCCTACTTTCATTAAGTTGTGGGGCTAGAAACTCCACCTGGTTTGTCAATTCACAAGCTAGTGGTTGTCATCACAGCATAATCTATCTCAAAGGGTAAAAATCAAGACCACCTGCACCACAAGGACCGTGGTGCTTAGGACTGTGTCAATTTCAGGCGGCTTAAACCTAGTTTTATGGCATTGTTACCTCTGGTGGCGGGGATCCCAAACTTGCGATTCTTACACCCCGAGTAATCCCAAGGCACTCAAAAGTTTACGGTGCATTGCTTTATAGACATTGTCCTGAACTTGCCACATGAACCCACGTGTGTATGGGGCACAGGCCAGACCACCCATCTTCTCTCTGAGTTCAGGAGGTCACACGGAACAGAGTTATCTGCCAAGAGGGAGTCCTTTGTGAAGGCTTACCTCCTGGCATCAGTAGTGGAAAAAAAGAGAAACAGAAAGCTTTTATGATATCATAGGGCTTTTTAGACCTTATGAGAATCCACCCGAAACTCTTAAAATAAGTGATATCTGATACACAAATTCAAGGAACATCCTTGACTTTGGTAAGAGAATTCCAAGAAAGTGTATATACCCTCCTAGAAGGTTGACAAAAATACTGTGGGCTAGTAGTCTGAGCCACACTGAGGCGGGAAGGGAAGAGCCCCAGTAAAAGCTTTAAGGGAAAGAACCATAGTTTTCTTCTTCCTTCCCTGCGAAAGTAAACAAAGTTTTTCACCTGCTCCTCCAATCCAGGGAGAGCCAGTGATGAACTGACAAAAACGTGGGCCAGAACAGGGTAGCTGTGCCACGGTCATGATGTGGGTAGGAGCTTGACTAGTCTGAGGACAGTACTTCTGCTCACCTCATATTTTATTCACCCTTCTCCTTCCTTTCCAGTCTCATAAGAGAAGTCAGGCTTCAGTTCAAAAGAAGCTTGGGAAGAGGCTTGCAATTGAGAAATATTTCACCTAATTCATCAGTGTTAAGCATGTCAAAAACCAAACCTTCCCACGCTCGGTTATAAATCACTCTGCCTAGAACAATAGGAAATATGCTCTTCAAATGCAATACCAATCGCGGTGAATTCCAAATGACCAAGCAAAAGTCAAATGCAAGCCTTGGAGGGAGATATAATTCCACAGTACTTTTTGAGGACCTATAAATGTTGAAAAAGTAAGCGGGGCATATCTAACAGGGCAGAAAACCAAATAAAAGATGATTAGCCACTAGAAAGGGATCAAATAAGAAATACATTTCGTTCATTCTGTACAGCACCTGACACACACAAGATGTTTGGTAATTTTTCTAAGGGATCCATGAATAAATTCCAAGTCTCCTGGAGTTATTACTGCAGATCCTCAATATAGATAGCCCCCACCTTAGACAAGAAAATATAAGATCAATGAAGGCTCATAGGGTTATCTGCCTTTATCACGGGGCTGGCCAAAAGCTCTCACATATACTAGCGAAACATATTCCGTCTCTGATAATTTGCCAATTTACTCCCATATTCTTTAGTTGTGTTTTTTAACCTATTGCTTAAAAAGAAGAATATGACATTTTCTCCCTGATGACTGGCTAATTTAGAGAATAAAACTGGGGGTGGCTGTGTCTGTCTTTGGGGTAATGAAATTCCAGTAAATAGATTAGTGAGGTTTCTCCTAGGATACTATCAATAGCCATGCAATATTTAGGTCAAGAACTACATACACTCTAAATAGGGAGCTTGTAGAAGCTTAAATGAGGTCTTAGCATCAGTAAGGAATTTTGTGTTCCACTATAATTATGTTATCAAAGTGAAAGATGGCTTAGTAAAAAAATGGCCATAAAAATGAATTGCTGGAATCATGTATTTACGGAGGAGGATACATATGGATTTCTTTGTTTACTGACAGAAGGGAAAATATTGAATTTCTATTTTGCAATCTTTAAAGTCTTTCAATCACAAAGGATCTTTCTCCAAATAACATTGTTGCCAAACGTTATCAGAAGATTTCATGAGTGTTTCCTTGACCAGCTCATTGCACACCTCTGCTTTTATTTCAGGTTTCAGTTTATTAACTCGTTGAAAACAAGATTGTGTGATTAAATCCTTTGTGGTTCCTTTTCCTTACTTAACCTCTTTTTAGGGATGGCGATTCATATTCACCTGCCAGGACCTGGCCGATGTTTGTTAACATGTACATGCATATACACATCTGGTTATTTTCTAAACAATGCTAATATTGTCATATCTGGTGATAAACAAATACATAAATAAGTATCCAAGTTTTTAAGATAATTTAGTAACATCATGGGAGGAAAATTCTCTCTTGGTTCTGGTATATAACCTGGCTCCAGAATTCTGGCCTTTCCCATCTTTTCCTATTAACATTCAAAATGTGTTTCCTGGGGTGCCTGGGTGGCTTAATCCGTTAAGCATCTGACTTCAGCTCAGGTCATGATCTCGAAGTCCCTGGGTTCCAGCCCCACATCAGGCTCTGTGCTGACAACTCAGAGCCTGAAACCTGCTTCAGATTCTGTCTCCTTCTCTCTCTGCCCCTCCCCCACTCTCACACTGTCTTTCTCTCTTTCTCTCTCTCAAAAGTAAATAAACATTAAAAATTTTTTTTAATAAAAAAATGTGTTTCCTTATATTTTTTTATGAAAAAAATGAGTAGTTCTCCAATTCTCCCATCAAAACCACAAACTATTACTTGGTTAATATTTGAAAACTTCTACATTAGAGACATGCATGCATGTTTACATATGTGTATGCATATAATATATACATGTATATATATCCATGTATACATGGATGTACATATATGTGTGTACATATGTGTATATGTGTGTGCATATATACATGTATACATACATACATACATGTATATATGTACACACATACATACACACATACACATAAAGAGAGAGTATCTTCAAATCTATCTTTCACACAGCAATCAGAATGATCTTCTAAATAAGGACACCTGGGTGGCTCAGTTAAGTGACTGACTCTTGATTCAGGCTCAGGTCATGATCTCACAGTTCGTGGGATCAAGCCCCATGCCTGGCTCCATGCAAGGCGTGGAGCTTACTTGGGATTCTCTCTCTCCCTCTCTCTCTGCCCCTCCCCCTTCTTATCTATCAAAATAAAATAAACTTAAAAAAAAAGAATGATCTTCTAAGACAACCAGGTCCTTCACTGCCCTGCATGGCTTTCTGCCACATCCAAATATCTTGTCATGGCCCTCGGTGTCACCACACTCCCTCCTGATGAGTAGGGTCATCTGACCATCATGGGTTCCTTTCTGGTCCTCAAACATAAGAAACTTTTACCTGCTCTGGGTCTCTGACTTGAATTTTCTTCCCCCAGATCACTGCCTCACTAGCTTATTCTGAAACCTGAGGTTTCAACTCCATTGCTATAGCCTCAGAACCACTCTGAAACTACAGATTCTCTCTTCTACCCCCCTACGGTGGCCCCCCAAACTTTCTATCACATTACTCTGAATATTTCCTTCACAACAATATAATTACCTTATTTATTGTTTTAATACGGTTTCCCCACAACATGAAGTTAGGGACATTGTCAGCATCACTTATAATTTATTATCACCTGTCCTGGCACATAGTAGATGCTCAATAAATGTTTGATGAGTGAATAAATGAATAAAAAATTCGTTCATAACTCACATTATCATGGAATAACTTGCTTTTTCCCATGAAAAATGAATCACGGGAACAGTCCTATGTCAGCGCAGAAGAAGCTCGCTTATTTCTCGCTGATGAATTGGAGTCAGAATATGGATGCTTATCATTAAATTAAATATATTCCTATTGATAGATGTGCAGGCTCTTTTTAATTTCCTACTGTCAGACACTGCCCTGAAATATACAACTTTGTATTTGTGTTTGAATATACTTACACAACCACTTTTCTGCACAATAGCCTTCTAAGTGTGAAACCACAACATCAGAAGATTTTAAATATTCATACATTTTAAACATTCAAATTTCCCCCAACAAATGCTTTCAGAACTGTGATGAGCTTGAGATTTTACCCTACTAACAGGTCAGCCCACCACAGTTTCACAGATGCTGGCAGGAGACATGAGATTCCTGGGTCAGAGACAAAGGACTTTGCTGTTCCCATTACACAGGCCACACTTTTTGTGTTCATCTTGGTTCCCCTTGCCCCTCCCCTTAAAGCCCACAGTGGGACAGAGTGGCCCAAGTGAATTCTACACATGTAATGGAACCCCTGAGTTTAGGATATTCCAGTCTTTTAAAGGGACCTCAGCCAACCGCTCAGCTTTTGAGCCAGAAGGAAACATTATTTTTATTATCCTGGGGAGTAAACAAGTCCACCCCGTTCTCCAGGGGGAGACTCGACATTTTCCAAGGCAGTTTGCTTTACAGACCTCCTTGAAAAAATTGTCTGAAACAGAACCTATCAGTGCCTCTGTTCACAAAACCTGTAGAAATCCAAGAGGCCCATGGAGAATTGTCTCCCCCAATTTACAGCAGAATCCAATCTGGAAGTAAGGAGGATTAAACTCAAGTGCGAGAGGAACTGACCAGCACTTCTGACTATCTATGAAGGCAAATCAAGAGGAAATTTAGAATTTTGAGTGGTGGATTTGGTAAAGGTATGCAATCAATTTGGCTACTTCCCCAGCAAATGGGGTATGAAAAATTGCCTGTAAGAGTTTTATGGCATAGAAATGGAATACTTCATATCCTCCAATATCCCATTCATCAAAATTCAGTCACCGGGCTCTCCCTAACTGCAGGGGAGGCTAAGAAATGCAGCCTAATCATGTTTCCGAGAGTAACAAGAAACAGAATTTGCTACACACATGGCTATCCCAGCCACATAGAGTCTGTGAGAATAAGCCCCGTAAGATTTTTTTCCACATACTCTTTCCCTACCAGGTTTTGCATATAAGGGCAAATTTCTCTTCTTCACCACCAAAAGCTCTCCTCTTCAAAAGCCCATCAGTAAGCGGTGAAGATGTGTGTGCCACCAATAGAGGAATAATAAGAATAAAGAGATGTCCAAGGGAGGAAGTAAGGAATGCCCAGTGACCTCATTCAAAACTGCATTTTCCCACTCCACCTATCAAGTTTCCCAAGCTTGAGAATATTGATTGGAAATTACTTTTAATACTAAAGAGAAATAGAAGATACTGCTGGCTAGGTCATTGTCAACCAGACACTTTATGCTAAGCCCTTCCCGCTAAAGGAAATAGAAGTGAGGCTCTCTAGCTCAGTGGGGGTTTTTTTTTTTAATTTATTTTTTTTCTAGTTTTACTGAGAAATAATTGGCATAGAGAACTGGGTAAGTTTAAGGCATCAAGCATGATGGCTTGATGTACATATACTGTGAAACGATTAAGGCAAGAGGTTCAGCCAACATCCATTTCTTCATATAGATACAATAAAAATAAAAGAAAGAAAATAAAGGAAAAAATTCTCTCCTTGTGATGAGAACTCCTAAGATTTGCTCTCTTACATGTTTACGTATTATATAGCAACTTCAGCTGTGGTCATCATGTTGTGCATTACATCCCTAGTACTTATTTATCTTATAACTGGACACTTGTACCTTTTGCCCACGTTCTTCCAATTTTACTGCCCCTCCCACTTCTGGTAATCACAAGTCTGATCTCTTTTCCTACGAGATTGTGTTTGCTTGTATGTTTCTTTAGATTTCACATATATATGTGCTCACACAAGTATTTGTCTTTCTCTGACTTCTTTCACTTAGTCTAATGCCCTCAAGGTCTATCCTACGTTGTTGGCAAATGGTAGGATGTAGGATTTCCTTGTTCTTTTATGGCTGAATAAGATCCCAGTGTGGTGTAGATATACCACAACCTCTTTATACTCCATTGTGGTGTAGATATACCACAGGTTCTTTATCCATCCATCCATCCATCCACCTATCCAAGGACACTTATGTTGTTTCCATGTCTTGACTATTGTGAATGATGCTGCTATGAACATGGAGGTGCAGATAATGGTTTTGGTTCCTTTGGATATATTCCCAGAAGTATAATTGCTTGATCTATGTAGTTCTATTTTTTGACTTTTTTTGAGACTCCTCTGTGCTGTTTTCCAATTTGATGTACAATCCCACCAACAGGACACAAGGGTTTCCTTTTCTCTACATCCACCAGCATTCATTATCTCTTGTCTTTTTTATACTAGCCATTCCAACAGGTCTGAAGTGATACCTCATGGTGGCTTTAATTTGCATTTCCCCAATGACTAGTGATGTTGAGCATCTTTCCATGTACCTGCTGGCCTTTCGTATACCTTCTTTGGAAAAATGTCTATTCAGGTCCTTTGCCCATTTTTTAATTGTGGTATCTGTTTTTATGCTATTGAGTTGTATGAGTTTTTTATAGATTTTGAATATTAGCTCCATATCAGATATGGTGTGCAAAAAAATTTTTCCCATTTCCGTAGGTTGTTTTGGCACTTTGTTCTTGGTTTCTCTGACTGTGCAGAAGCTTTTTAGTTTGGTGTTGTTCCACTTATTTACTTTCAGTTCTGTTGCTTGTGTTTTTGGTGTCATATCCAAAAAATCATTACCAATACCCATGTCAGAAAGCTTTATTCCTATGTTTTCTTCCAGGCGTTCCATGATTTCAGGTCTTATATTTCAGTGTTTACTTCATTTTGAGTTATTTTTGTGAGTGGTGTGAGAAATGGGTCCATTTCATGTTTTTACATGTGAATATCCAATTATTCAGCACCATTTATTGACAAGACGGTTTTCTCAGCATCGAGTATTCTTGGCTCCCTTGTTGAATATTAGCTGACCATATATGCTAAGGTTTATTTCCGGGCCCTCAATTCTGTTTTGTTGGTCTATTTGCTTGTTTTTCTGCCAGAACCGTACTGTTTTAATGACTATGGCTTTCTGATGCAGCTTGAAATCAGGAAGTATGATGTCTCCTGCTTGGTACTTATTTCTTGAAATTTCTTTGGGTTTTGGGAGTCTTTTGTGGTTCCATATAAATTTTAGAAGTGTTTTTCCTTCTCCTGTAAAAAATGCCATTAGAATTTTGACAGAGATTGCATGGAACCTGGCTTTTGGTGGTATTGGCATTTTAACAGTACTTATTCTTCCAATGAATGGCATGTGATACCTTTCTATTTATTTGTGTCTTTGATTTCTTTCATCGATATTTTATAGTTTCTGTAGTATAGATCTTTCACTTCCTTAGGTACATCTATCCCTATGTATTTTATCATTTTCGATGCTATTGTAAAAGGATAGATTTTTTTATTTCTTTTTCAGAAATTTTGTTGTTAGTCTACAGATATGCTACTGATTCATGTCTCTTACTTTTGTACCCTGCAACTTTACTGAATTTGTTAATTGGATCAGATAGTTTTTTTGACAGTCTTTAGGATTCTTTCTTTATAAAAATATATAGAAATATATAATCTGCAAATAGAGACAATTTCATGTCCTTCTTTCCAATTCTGATACCTTTTATTTCTCTGACTCTCTTGATTGCTCTGACTAGGGTTTCCAACGTTGAGTAGGAGTGATGAGAGTGGTCACAGTTGTCTTGTCCCTGACCTTAGAGGAAAAGCTTTCAGTTTTGCACCATTGGGTATGATGTTGGCTGTGGTCTTGTCATACATGGTCTTTATTTTGTCGAGGTATGTTCTTTTTATACCTAATTTGTTAAGAGATTTCAACATGAATGGATGTTGGATTTTGTCAAATGCTTTTTCTCCATCTATTGAGATGACCATATGTTTTTTTTTCTGGCATTCACATCAATTAATTGATTTGTGAATATTTAATCTTCCTTGCATCCCAAGGATAAGTTGCACTTGATTACGATGAATGGTCCTTTTAACATGCTGCTGAGGGGCGCCTGGGTGGCGCAGTCGGTTAAGCGTCCGACTTCAGCCAGGTCACGATCTTGCGGTCCGTGAGTTCGAGCCCCGCGTCGGGCTCTGGGCTGATGGCTCAGAGCCTGGAGCCTGTTTCCGATTCTGTGTCTCCCTCTCTCTCTGCCCCTCCCCCGTTCATGCTCTGTCTCTCTCTGTCCCAAAAATAAATAAACGTTGAAAAAAAAAATTTAAAAAAAAAAACATGCTGCTGAATTCAGTCTTCTGTTATTTCACTGGGAAGTTTTGCATCTGTATTCATCAGGGATATTGACCTGTCATTTTTTGTCTGTGTTTGTTTCTAGAAGTGTCTTTTTCTGGAATTGGTATCAGGGTAATGCTGGCCTTATAAAATTAGTTTGGGTCTTCCCTCCTCTGATTTCTTGGAAGAGTTTGAAAAGGACTGGTGTTAATTATTCTTAAAATGTTTGGTAAAATTCAACAGTGAAGCCATCCAGTCCTGAGCTATTCTTCATGATGAGATTTTTTTTTTTATTACTGATCCAATCTCTTTACCGGTAGTTGGTCTATTCAGTTTTCCTATTTCTTTCTGACTCATTCTTGGGAAGTGGTATGCTCCTGCAAATTTTCCATTTCTTCTAGGTCATTCGGTTTGTTAGAATACAGTTGCTCACAGTATCCTCTTACGATCTGTGAATTTCCGCGGTATCATGTGTAATGTTTTCTTTTTCATTTTTAGTTTTGCTGATTTGGGTCTTTTCCCATTTTTCTTTGGCTGGTCTAAGGGACTTGTCAATTTGGGGTTTTCTGGTCAGGCTTACTAGATAGTAAGGACTTGGTACTATTTTCAGAAATAGATAGGGCTAGGAATTCGCTTCCTTTCCCTGGCAGGATAGCAGAAAAGGATCCAGTGCCTGGATAGCTCAGTATTTGGGGACCAAAATCAGGCCAGAGTGCACACTAAGTGCACCTGGTCAGGTGAGCCCACCAGTTTTGCTCTGTTGATGGGGGAAGCCATGGTCTAGGCTCTGTTCAAGTGTCACTGTAGCTAGGGCTATTGAATGGGCTATGCAGCTGCCTGTATGCTCGGGGTAGGGTTCCTGTTAAGACAGATGGAAGACTTTTTTTTTTTAATGTTTATTTATATCTGAGACAGAGACAGAGCATGAGTCGAGGAGGGGCAGAGAGAGAGGGAGACACAGAATCCGAAGCAGGCTCCAGGCTCTGAGCTGTCAGCACAGAGCCCCACGTGGGGCTCGAACTCACAGACCGTGAGATCGTGACCTGAGCCGAAGTCGGACGCTCAACCGACTGAGCCACCCAGGTGCCCCAAGGCTGTTTTAAGCGATGGGCAGAATTATGAATTAGATTCTCTGTCCAGCTGCAGTGGAAAAGGCGGCTTTAAAACTGATTCATGAAGCTCTTTGTGTTGTCTTAACTGAAGCTGACCCGCACCCCAATTTTCCTGACTGAACAGAGCCCTTGGCTTTGTTCTACAGGCTAACTGGCTCTGCCTGCTCACCTCTCCTCTCAAGTGCTGCTGGGCTGCACAGCTCCCAAGAGTTGTCTCCAGCTCCTCTAGTCAGATGGAGCCAGAAAACACTCTTCACAGTAGGTAGGTCATGTTTCAGTTACTTCGCATGGGTGGGAGGAAGAGAAGTTGATCCAGGCTGCTCACAATTTCCCAAACAGTTAGGAAGGACTGGGGCTATCTTTAGCCTTGGCTATGAATTAATCCCCCTGCCTGTGTATGGTACTGGAATACTCCGTGTCTGGTATTGGCTTTCCTGTGGGGGTGATCAGCTCTGCCCACCCACCTCTCAGCTCAAGTACCACGAGGCAGCAAAGCTTCCAGAAATTATCACCAGCCCTTCTGGTCAAATGGGACTAGAAGACACTCTCCACAGCAGGTGGGGCTGTGATTCAGTTCCTTCCCTGGGCACAGGCAACCATGTTGGCAACCCTTCTTGGTTGAGGATCCGAATCAGACAGGCCACCAAGGTCCCTGAATGCACTATTGGCTTGGTTCTGTAGACAAGCAAAGCAGCTGGTTGGGCTTACAGCTTGGGCACTTGCCCACTGCTTGGGCACTCCAAAGTCCCGCACTCATAATACCATTGCACTGGGAGTTAGGGCTTCAACATATGGATTTGGGGAGACACAGATATTCAGTACATAATACATATTAATGCTTATCTATTACAGGCTGGTGACATGAATAGGGCATATGAGCTGACATGACAAACACTGATCATTTGTCAAATCGTCTCCTGTATGCAGTCTGAGATGGTTCCTTCACTCCTCTCTCTCTATGTGTCACAGATCCTGGGGATGTGTGTATAGCAAGGGAGGATTCTGACCCACGTAGGCAGCAATTACCTGTGATCACCAAGTCTAGTACCCTGGGAGAGTCAGATCCTCATGCATAGCACCTGTGACCTCCCCTACGTGATAAAGGAAATGTTACATAGAGTTCTATTATGAGCCAGCTCTCAGGCCAAAGAATCCAAGATAACTGATCTGAACTCGGTTCCACCAAACCTCTGGGGAGCAGCCGTGTCGCTCCGGATAACTTTCATAACTTCTCTTGTTGTGTTTTTTTCTCCCCTCTGAAAATAAACTGATTGGTTTGAATAAACCCTAAGGTCCCTTCATACTAAGATCCAGGGATGCAATAAATAGGATCCAGGTTTTTGTTGTCAACAAATATTTTTGTAGAAGCAAAATCACCCATCAGGCCACTAGAAAGAGGAAAAGTAAGTCTAAAGCATACAAAGGAATTCCTAGATAATCTTTTTCTTCAATTTGTACTTGATCTAGATACTGTTCTCAAAAGGATGCGCTCTTCACTGCAATCATCTTGCGCATCCACCAGCCGTGTCTGGTCCCGTAAGAAAGAAAGGGGTAGAGAGCCTTACCAAAGCATCCCGCAGAGCTCTCCCCTCTCTGGGTGTTGGGGTTTGGTAGAACTGGGGTCGAGATAACCCCTCAGTTAGCCCAAGCCAAATATTTAATCTTTCTAAAAGATTTATATTCATATTTTGGGATTTATAGAATCTAGCGGGGCAAGTCAGCATCAGTGAGATAGCCATGCTAACGATTGTAGAATTATAGCTGTGATAAATGCTAAGGACCCTTTTAACAATGACCCTTGACTTAGATCGGTAAAATAGGGAAAGCTTCGGAAGTAACTTTGAAACTGAGATAGGAGGGTGAGGAAGAGTGGATAAGGAAAAATCTGCTCCAAGGCCCATTTAAGGGCATGACATGCTCCAGGAGAACATGAAAAATCTCAGCAGATGGAAGGAAGCAAGGTAAAAGATGAGGTCGAAGAGGTGGATTTGGTTAAAATTATTTAAGCCGTGATGCAAGTGAACATAATGAGGACAATATTAATAATTATGCCGGGACAACAGGCATGAACCAGAACTATCCTTGGCAAACAAGAGAATTGGAGAAAGGGAAGGCTATTGGAAAATTTTTTTCAGAAACTAGGTGAAATACAAAATGTCTGAGGAGATGAATGTATTAAAACTGAATGCCAGAAGGTTTTTTTTTTTTCTGGTGGCGGAGAGGGGGTGGGTTGGAGAATAGATAAAAGTAAGATTCTCTTCCTCTTGGGCAGGAAACCTGCCCAGTCTTCTGGTAGGAGCAGATGAGTCATCTCTGTGGTCCAGCCTAATTAACATGTGAGCTCTTTCACTAAAGTAAAATAAACATTAAGCATCAACATTGGTGTGCAGTGAAGGCTTCAAATCAATATGTCTGTAAGCGTCGATTCCACTCTACGAAATATTTGTGCAAGAAATGTAATGAACAGGCTCCCCCACAGGCTTCAGATGTTCATAATATCCCTCGAATTTTCAAGAAATCACAGCTTCCTTTAAGATAGGAATCGACAGGGGCACCTGGGTGGCTCAGTTGGTTAAGCATCCGACTTCGGCTCAGGTCATGATCTCCCGGTTTGTGGGTTTGAGTCTTGCATCAGGCTCCGTGCTGACAGCTTGGATAGAGCCTGGGGCCTGTTTCATATTCTGTGTCTCCCTTTCTCTCTGCCCCTCCCCTGTTCGTGCTCTGTCTCTCAAAAATAAAAAAATGTTAAAAAAAATTTTTTAAAGATAGGAATCAATAGTCATTCACACCCAGAGTTGATGTCAATTTCAAAGGCAGAAACAGATTTGAGGTTAATGTATCCTATCTGTTTTGCTCATCTGTTTCTTCCTAAGTCTTAGGTACAATGGGAAAACTGAAAAAGAAAAGACAATAAGGCATAGAGAGGGGGAAGGAGAGAAAAAAGAAGGAAAGAAGGAAGGATTCATCCACATACATCAGTATACTTATCCTGACGCCTCTGTAAGAAAAGGTAAGCAACAAACATAACCAAAGTGAACTCAGAGTGAGCCCCTTATGCTTGGCTTCTAGAAGGAAATCAGAAGGCTCCCATGGGATTGAGTTTCATGAAGTTGGACTGACATATTTTCTGGAGTCAGAACCCAAATTGTGAAAAGGAAATTTTAAATAGGCTTCAGAAAACTAAATAGGCATGTTCTTAAGACTAGACATTTTTGGTAAGTGAAAATGGCACCTAGGGATGCACTTCTTTCAGAACTATTTTTATGATGAAATATTGAGCTTCTGTTGTTAATGTCACAATCTTTCCTTCTCTCCCTCCCTCTAACTCCACTCTCCATGTATCCTTTGCACACTTCTCATCGCTGCCCTTGGTGGGTCCCAATCATGTCTGAAGCCACGGGGCCAACTTGGAATCCAGTGATTCCTTCCCTGTATCATCAGAGTGGTCACTTCTTTAATAGCCCAGCACCATTCACCAAGAGAGAAACTCACTGAGAAAATATATCCTACTAAGGTATGAATAACTAAGTCATGTATTACTCTACTCGATCCACTGTCTATTAGAGGGACATACAGTTTGCTAAATCCATGCAAAAAGGCAAAGGAAAGAGATACATCTCAAACCTCAAATGTGGAGTATTAAACACTGTGAAACTGAGGCGAAATTTCATATACGTATGTGTATTTATGCACCTATAGTATACAATACACAGAAAGAGAGCACAGATTCCTTCACCTAATACGATATAGAAAACACTGCATTGATATTCATAGAATAGAAGAGAATACTTCAAAGAAATAATTCATTGAGTGTTTACCACTCTGAGACCGATCTGGACGAGCCACCAGGTGAATAGTAGTGGCCAAAACAGATGTGCTTTCCACCCTGCGGAGTGTAGTTTCTCAAAAGTAAGGCTTAGTATGAAGGCAAGTCAACAGGCACTTTTTACAGGTGAAAAGAGCAGAATATTTTCTTCTGCACAATAAGAACAAGGAACTTACATTGGGAAGAATGGTAAGGAATGGCTTCTCTGAGGAAAGAGTATGGTGAGACCCATGGATGAGCAGGCACCACAGCAAGTCTGCAGAAGGTCATCCCAGTATTCGTGTGCTGACGTACCTCCTTTCAATCATTTATCCGCGCACATGCGCGCGCGCGCGCGTGTGTGTGTGTTAGAGTCAAGAGCATCTTTGCATAGCCTGATTTTTGTCTCTCCACTAAGCATATCAAGGGCAGTTTCTCACGTATTTTTTTCATAAATATTTTTTTTTTAGTGGTGGTTTGGTATTTCCTTACAGAGCTCTCCTTCCTTACTTTACCAAACCATTGAGGACATCTGTTTACATTGCCCCACTATTATGAATAACACTTTGGAGAATAGCCTCGTACATAAATATTTGTATTCCAGATTATTCTCTCAGATAGATTCCTACAGCTGGAATTACCAGATAAAGAGTATGAATATACAGTGTCTGTTACATGTTGTTGTGAGTGTAGGTAAGAGGTTATCTTATGGTAATCTCACTAAAATTGTTATGATCATTAATGTTTTACTTTTTAAAAGTTAACATGAAAGTCTGCATTTTGATTTGCATTGGTTTGATGTCTTTGAGAATTAACAAACCCTTGACTCCAACTGGAATACCTGGGAGGCAGATGTTCTCAAGAGGAATATGGACAGCAGTGATATTTAGTGGCTGTGATTCACCTCTTGGGTTGTTAGATCCTTAGAAGTCCAGCCCTCCCAATCCTGTTCCACTGGCTCCCAGAACCAAACAAAGGCTGCCCTCCAGAGGGAGATTCTGGACTCCCCAAATCTCTCCTGCCATATCTGGAGAAATTCAGAAAGCTTGATTATCCCTGTGCCTTTGAGAGACATTTCCAGGACTTCAGAGGGAGCAGGGACAGGGCACAATATGGATGGTCATGAGTGGGGACTCATGTGTGTATCTTCAGCCTTCACAAGGTCATGGGCTCTTACTGTCTCCCCGCTCAGGGAAAGAACCTTCCACACTTGGTCCCCAACTGAAAAGGGCATTAAAGTTATTACCAATCATAAGTACAGGATTTACCCATGGCATCCTTTTAGAAGAGTAATTATCAGTTCCCCATCTCCAGACCTAGGGAATCAAAATGTTTTAAGATCTGGAATCTTGAAGTCTGTGTTTCAAAATACTCCCCAGCAGAGGCGGATGTGTGCACTTACTCAAGAACCATTGATATAACAGTATCTAGTTTATTCCTTAAGGCTTGGGGATGTTCACCCCAAGGTCAGCTCTAAGCATCAAGTCTACTGTTCTTCCTTACAGCTCTTGAACTCCTATGTAAGCAGACTTCCAGCGGACCAACCATCATCATTCCACACAGCGGTCAACTGGCTAACGGACCCAGTTCAGAATCTCAGGAAATCCCTCTTTCCAGGTGCAAACAAAGGAACGTGGGGGGGTTAGCAATCACCCCAGGGAAAACCAGGCGGTTGAGATCAAAACTCTTTTTATCCCAAATATCTGAATAATTAATTTGAAATCAAACGAGGACATGATTTTATTGTCTTAAATTAAAATGGTATGTTATCAAAGTTAGTCCCAATGTATCCCCAAAAGATGTGATGGATGCCACTAAATTAACTTTCATGTGCTCCCATCAATAGCTTTTTCTTTGACTCAATATCTCCTTCAAAGAAAAAAGGTTTATTAGAGAGCACATAACACATTCCCTTTTATAGAGTGGTCAGGCTATTGGCGATTGTGTGCCCAATTGTATAAAGTTCACAAAAACATTTAGGCATTACCTTTGATCGATGCTGCGTATCAGCAGGGAATTTCATATTGACTCTAAGGTTGTCTTTGTTGCCTTATTAACATGCTAAGGAGCCATTTTTAAATCTTGCTGAAAAACACACTATGAAAAACACAGATGATGAAGGGCATTATTTGAGACACCAAGTAAATAGAAAAATCAACATTTGAGCCCTAAACAAAAAGGAAGCTCATGGTACACTTAATACAGAAGATGTTTTAAAAAAAAAAAAAGTTATTTTGTTTCCAGCTGTCCAGTTAATGCCTATTATGAAATCAGACATATAACTTTGCTCTATTTTGAGCAGCGTTATATGCTCAAAAGGAAAACGTCACTGTTGAGTGGCCAGTAACTCAGTCTTGCAAATGGATGTGAGCTCTCGTGGTCAGACATTCAGGACAAAGTCCAGAGACCTCGCACAGCACTTCTCAGTCCTTGTCTGGCCCCGCGTTATACCAGGATCCTTGTTTTCCGCCTTTCCCACACAAATGCTTGGTGTCTCCCATATGAAACTTTATGAATTTTGTTTAAGAACTTGTGTGTTTTCCTCTCCATCCTTTGCACCTTTTTCTATCAAGGATTTGAAGCAAGCCAGGATATAGACTAAACTCATGAGGTCCACCCTACCCACTCAGCTAGAAGCTGTTCTCCCCTCCACTAAAACTGTTTATCACTTACTATACATGTCCTGGCTTACTCTGTATCCTACATTATGTCACATCATTAAAAAGACTTTCAAAAATCTAAGCCTTAAATTCTTCATCTTGATTATTAATTCTTTATTTGTGCATTGAATCTTTACAGGGTTTATTCACCTCTTCCAGACTCCGAGCAAATAAATTTTGTGTGTAGAGTAGGTGTAAATATATGAAAGGGTAATAAAAACCACCATATAATAATAATGAGATAATAGTAATTACCATTTTAGTGAGCACCTATGAAGTGCCAGGATTTTTCTACCTGCCCATGTACCCTGCACATGTCATTTCATTTCATTCAGTGACCACAAAATGCTCTTTAAATGTTAATTCCAGGGGCGCTGGGTGACTCAGTCAGTTAAGCACCTAACTCTTGATTTCAGCTCAGGTCATGATCTTATGGTTTGTGAGATCGAGCCCCATGTCTGGCTCTGCACTGATAATGTGGAGTCTGCTTGGGATTCTCTCTCTCTCTCTCTCTCTCTCTCTCAGAATAAATAAATAAATATTAAAAAAATAAATGTTGGGGCACCTGAGTGGCTCAGTCGATTAAGCATCCGACTTCAGCTCAGGTCATGATCTCATGGTCCGTGAGTTCGCGCCCCGTGTCGGGCTCTGTGCTGACAGCTCAGAGCCTGGAGCCTGTTTCAGATTCTGTGTCTCCCTCTTTCTCTCTCCTCCCCTGCTCATGCTCTCTCTCTTCTCAAAAATAAATAAATGTTAAAAAAATTACAAATACAAAATAAAAAAATAAATAAATGTTAACTCCACATTCTATGAGTGGGGAGCACCTGTAAATAACAGCTTTTACCCACAGCAGCTGCACTCAGTTGCAGAGGAGCAGGGGTGGGGGGTGGGCAGCTATGCTCTGGAAACTTGCTGGAACCAAACAGACTGACAAAGTACAGGTGCCCATATTCCCCACTTTTTTTCCCCTACCTACCATTTCCTGCCCAGAGACCCATCCCTTCTTCTCTCTCTCCACGTTTGTAAATGTATAAATTCATAGCCCATTGAAATTTACTCTGTGCCAGGATCTGCGATCAAATAAATGAAGAAGACACAAAGGTGTGATTAACTCCCTCGAGGAGCCCACACTTAGGTGTACGAGTTTCTTCTCAGACATGTAATCACAATAAAATGCAGTGCGGGAATATAAAGAGCTGATATCTGCCCCTCCCTAGTTCATAAGTTGTGGGTAAGTGTCACAGGAGGAAATCAGCACGAAACGTGAAGCAAACACTGAATGAATACAAGGCTGTGCTGAGCCCCCCTGACATGGATCTTTTGGTATAAGCAAGAAAAAAAATAAAGCTGACTTTCATGTGAAGGGCCTTCCTTAGCAGCCTCTTCTTCCAGCCTCTCTGCCCCGGTTAGGACAGTCCCCTGGTCCTTAAGGGGACCTGAAGACACACTTGGTTTTGCATAACCTCTGACTCCACTTCCCTCCACACCGCCCTGCTTGGCAAAATATCACTTGTAACCTTCCAGCTCGGTTCCTCCAGGGAACTTCTCTGCCCTTCATCCCTACTCCAAGTTGGCTGTCCCTATCCTATTCTCTGTCACAGCTCGGGCATTCTGTAGAGCGACTGTCTCCCCATCTACTTCCCTCACTTGACCTGGAAATCCTCGAGGGAAGGTTTTGCCACTTATTGGACATGGAGCCCCCATCGCAATGGCTAGGCGCTATCAGTCATGCAGGAAATGTTTGTTGAATGAATGAGTGAATGAATGAATGTTTTAAGTAGTTCTTTTTATTCAGATGTTTCGGCCTCTAGAGCTTTACTGACCCCAAAGAGACTGCCCCTCCTAGGACTAGCCAATTCATACAGATAGGAAACAACTAACCTGTGAGGGTGCCTTTCATATGCAAACCAACCATTCCAGAGCCCAGACTACCACCCCCCTCCCACCCCCCACTCCCACCCCCCCCCCCCCCGGTCTTTATGAAGTTCTCACGCTCTGGGCCACTATCTGCTCCCCTGTCCTTACCACCAAAGATGAGAAGACAGCTAGAGAGAGCCCTACACCCCCGAGGCTGCTGAAATTATTCAAACTAGCCATTCTAAACCTGCTCACTCGATCTCTTCCTTTCCTTCTTGCAGGAACCACAGTAAAGGCTCTTGCCCATGTTTTCCCCTCGTTCCTTCTGCCTCCTGACCAATTCTGATGTTTCTCTGTGTGGCCCTGCACGGAATGGCGTGTCCCCTCCCCTTGGGAACCGTGGGTAACAACCTATCTTGTCAATCCAATCATGTCCTCATCTGTTGGCCTCACCATACCTGAGTAACACCAATAACAACAACAACAACAACAGCAAAACCCAAAAACGAACAAAAACCCCTGCATAATAAAACCATCAACAAGTAAATGAATGAATGCTGAGGACTATGGGGCTTATGGACTTACCTGAACGCAGGTGGTTGTGTCTTCTTGGTTCAAACGAGTTCTGCAACAGTTTCTTGAACAAGACATTGTGCTTGACACAAGGGATCCAGAGATGAATTAAACCTGATCCTGGTTCTCAAGTGGCTGACAGTGCATGGGAGGCGTTCACACATCAGCGCAAGCATACTGATACAGGCTAACGTGGGTTCATAAACCGGCCCCCATACCTAAGGGCCAAGAGAGACCAAGGAAATAGGCAGACCATTCTAGATTGGTAGGTGACCGTTTTAATAAGCCAGGGTGCTTATTAAATAAAGGTGTTTACGAGGCTGGCCTTGGGTGCTCACAAGATAGGTATATCTCTGCACCCACCCACCAGAATTAAAGTCTATGCAGAGCCCTTAACTGGGTTCGGTCACGTATTCAGTCCAGATGGTCTCAACACCTAAGTCTCTTTAAGGCTGTATGCTTGAAACAGCTTCTACCTCGGGAACAGTGGGCAGACCGTACATCCCAAGGACAGGGATGAGGTGAGGGGCTTCTGAGTGCCTGGGTCAAGCCAGCAAGTCAACTTGCAGTCACATCCTCTTGATTACCTCCTCCAGCAGTCAACCACCCTGGACTCAAAATTCTCCACTGAGTTACAAAGTCTTCGAGCCCCTCAAAGAGGAAAACCATCCGAGCACTCACTCACGTCTGCATGTAGGCCCAGCATTTCAGGGCACGAGGGGAGGAACAGAAATAGAAAAGAAGGCAGGTTCTTCCGTTGAGAGCTAGTCTCTGGGTTAGCTCTATAAGTCTTTCTACCTTTGCCATGCTCCTTATTTGAGTGCTGGGAAAAAAATAAATCTCCACCGAGCAATTGAATTCCGTGAAGTTTTCTCTTCTAGTAGAATCGAATTTCATTTGTTATTCATTTATTTATTCACTTGGTTCATGTCAACCAAGCTCCTACTATTCCCATGGCTTACTATAAAGCTATATACCATGATTCTGCTCTTCCTACGGAAACACATGAAAAAAAAGTGAAATTTGGTAAAAGTGATGTGTGCAAGGACCAGACGAAGAGAAAGGAAAGAGCGAATCAACCTAGATAAAGACAAGGAAGGCTTCCAAGAGACGGAGCCTAGGATGGTTCTCGAAGGACAGTACAAGTTTTCCAGGTAAAGTTTGCAGAGAAAGCATTTTCCAGAGAAGAACTTGCATGGCCAGATGCGGCAGGTATGCTGGCTGGCACCAGTGGGATTCAGGGGAAGACTCGTTTCCAGGCATTTTCATCATTTCTCCTCCTAAGACAGGGTGCTTTCTCTCGCTTTGTTTGGATAAGTGCTATTAAAAGTGTTGTAGGGCAAACATTCATATTTATGCTGTATTTAACTTTTCATTAATAATAAATTCAGGTGAAGTAGCATTGTTATTAATATTGATCAACGTTCCAATGGAAAGCACAGATGTCAGGGATTTTTTTTTAAATGGGTTCAGTTATATTTAATAGTGCTGTTGATGAGAGAAAACCTAATGAAAACCAACAGATGGTCTATTTAATATCGCTCTCGGCTTTGAAACATGTGCCAAATGTGATACACACAAGGACTTGACAGGGCTGTTACTGGAAGCCTTTAATTACAACTATTTGCACTCCTGGGCCTGCGGAAATTGCTAAAATAACACAGCAACTCTAACACTGGCCAAGGCAGAATTTAAATAATACCCATTTTGTGATATTGTCTGTGGCAGTGTATTTCTAAATGACCTCTATAGACAGTCTTTCTGACAGGTGTTTTGGGGTGTGTTTTCTTTTTTGTTTTGTTCTGTTTTTCGTCAAGGAACCGGAGCCAACAGCCAGGATGAGCTCAGGTGGCCCGCCTTCTACACATCACCACGTTTAGTCTAGAATATTGAACAGCATCTCCAAGGTCAAGAAGAAGTATGGATCCCTTTATCATTAGGGTTAACTTAATTATAGCCGCGGCTCAACTGAGGTAAACTGCCAGAGCAATGACTAAGTAATTAATAATACAGGCATACCTCGGAGATATTGCCGGATCGGTTCCAGCCACCGCAATAACACAAAGATCACAGTAAAGCTTGTCAAATCAGCTTTTTGGTTTCCCAGTGCATATAAAAGTGATGCTTACACTATACTGCAGATTATTAAGTGTGCAATACCAGCACGTCGAAAAAACAAAGTACATACCTTAATTAAAAAAAAATACTTTATTTCTAAAAATGCTAACCGCTATCTGAGCTTTCAGCTCGGTAATCACTGCCCACAGATCACTGTAGGAACTATAACAGCGATGAAAAACTTGGAAAGATTGCAAGAATTGCCAAAATGTGACACAGAGGCAGGAGGTGAGCAAATGTCGTTTGGTGGGAAAATGGCACCAACAGACACGTTCAGTGCAGGGTGGCCACTAACCTTCAATATTAAAAAGAAAGAAAGAAAGAAAAAGAAAGAAAGAAAAGGAAAACAAACAAAAAACCTCTGTGCTTTCTCTGAAGCACACAATAAAGCCAAGTGCAAGAAAATGAAGTATACCTGTAATAGTAATAATAGTGGCGACCACCCCTGCTATGAACCTGGCTAGACACTTGTCAAATAGTACTACCACTTGGGCGTCTGGGTGGCTCGGTTGGTTAAGCGTCCGACTTCAGCTCAGGTCATGATCTCACGGCTGGTGAGTTCGAGCCCCGCGTCGGGCTCTGTGCTGACGGCTCGGAGCCCGGAGCCTGCTTCGGATTCTGTGGCTCCCTCGCTCTCTGCCCCTCCCCCACTCACCCTCTCTCTCACTCTCAAAAATAAAATAAACATCACAAAAAATTACCACTACTTCACACAACAACCAGAGAAGTGGAGATGAGGCCAGTGAAGCCAGACGGTTCAACATCAGGCTCAATGTCACACGGCTTAGAAGCGGTAACCCAAGCAGATGAGTTTCCCAGAGTAAGAGCGAGATGGACTGACTAGTCAGTTAAGGCAGAATAGCATGTCACAAGAAGAAGGAAGAAAAGAAGGAAGAGAAGAGGGAAAGAGCAGGGAGGGGAGGGAGGAGAGAAGAAGGAGGGAGGGGGAGGGGGAGTAGATGATAGCCAACTGGAATATACACACAAAAAAAGAAAAACCCCTATTTAAATGGCTTTAGAAACAAGAGAACAGGGAACGCACAGCTATCTGATCCCTTCATCCGCCCTCCCCATCGGGCTGCCTCCATCCTATGGCTGTCTGCTAAGGTCTGGGGAAGACTGTGCTTCTTCTCACGTCACCTCAGTGGAGACAGATGGCAAAGAAAGAGGCTAGAACAGTACAGACATACGGGTGTCTTAAATAGTGGGTTACCTTTCCAATGAAGATGTCTCAGCTACCCGGAAGGTCAGCTGGTCAACCACGGGCTCATGGGGAGCTCTGCGGAGGGACACCTGCAGACAACATCAATAGCAATGAGACAATTACATTAGTGGGCTTAGAGCATATGGAATCAAACAAGCCACTCTCCGTGAGCCTCATGAGAAACAGTGAGGGTTGCAAATCTGACTGGCTCCAGAGCACGCTAGCAAACAGTCCTCCTTCTCTGGCTTCCTCATCTGAAAGGAGCGACAAATCAAAATTAATTGGAAGGCTAGAGAATAGTCTATTTTTTGTTAAGTCTATAAAGTATCTTAAAAAAAAAAAACAAGTTATAAAAAACAAGAGTAGTAGATGCCAGAAAGAAATAAAGGCTGCGTTCTTTACTAATAAAACCGGAAATCATCAACAAAAATAGGACCAAAAGAAATTTACCACTCGGACATTAAGAAATATCTTTCTAAAACACTCAGGCTCAAAACAGAAATTTAAAGGGAAATAATAGATTTGTTCATTCATTTATGCATGGCTCAAAACAGTACGCAAGACACTGGGCAAGACAGCAGTGACGATGTATGAAAAAGATATTGCTTTATATCCCAACATATGGGATAAATAGTAGCCACAAGACCATCTGTACTCCTAAAAACAGTTACAAGTAGAAGGAGCGCTATTAATAAAGAGAAAGAGGAGGAGAAACAAAAATAGAATAGAATAATATAATCTAAAAATGAAATTGATGGAGATAAACTTGACATTTATGAAATAAGCTACTTAAAAGGTTTTTATAAAATCTACCCTTTTTAAGAGAGAAAAGACACCTATAGCTTCCTGTCAGTGCCAATCGAAACAGAAAGAAAGACAATTAAAATGCACTACCAAGAACGAAAAAGCCCATCAGTGTAAAAAAGCAATAGCCATAGGAGAGTATATGCTCAACTTAATAGAAAGTTTTCATTTTTATGAAAATAGAAATTTCTATGGGGCGCCTGGGTGGCTCAGTCCGTTGAGCGTCTGACTTCAGCTCAGGTCATGATCTCATACTCTGTGAGTTTGAGCCCCGCGTGGGGCTCTGTGCTGACAGCTCAGAGCCTGGAGCCTGCTTCAGATTCTATGTCTCCCTCTCTCTCTGCCCCTCCCCTGTTCATTCTCTGTCTCTCTCTCTGTCTCAAAAATAAATAAAAACATTAAGAAAAAGAAAATAGAAATTTCTAAGATTAATCCACTTTAATCAAACATTAACGGGTTACAAGGATCCACCACTTAGAAAAGCACAAACTATAAGAGGTTTTATAGCTGAGTTCTGTCTACTTTCTCATCATCACCATCACCATCACCTTCATTACCATCACCATCAACATTTTCCTTTACTTATTTTAACTATCACAGGATATAGACACAGACAGTACAGAAAACTAGAGTAAATATGTATTATAAAGATAGATGTAGAAATTCCTAATAAATTATAATCATACTAAATGCAGCACCATATTTTAAAACGTCACATTTTAACTAAAAACAATTTTCCATCACTGCCAATTCGACATTGAGCAAATTAATCAATATAATTATTATGACACCAAATTAAACAGAAACAAATACGTGATTATGTCGCCATCTTGAAAACTATTTAATAAAATTTGGAAGCCAATCATGATGAAAACTCTTAGCAAAATATGAAAAGAAAGAAATGCTCCACATTGGAGTCCAATTAACAACATCTAACAAGAAGCATAGCAATAATGATGAAGTGTAAAAATCAGTATGATTAAAAAGAGAAGAGGAGTTATTCCAAAAGTCACTAAACAAAAAGTCTTTATTTGATGGTTTGATGAGAAAACACAATGGATGACTAATAACTTATTTGAGGGAGGGGGTGGGCTGAATGGATGACAGGCATTAAGGAGGGCACTTGTAATGAGCACTGGGGGTTGTATGTAAGTGATGGATCACTAAATTCTACTCCTATAACCAATACTACACTATATGTTAACCAACTTGAATTTAAATAAAATCTTGGAAAGAAAATAAATAAATAAATAAATAAATAAATAAATAAATAAAATAAGAGTAAATAAAAACATATTTGAAACCTCAAAAAATTAAAACTAGAACTACCTTACAACCCAGCAATTGCACTACTAGGCATTTATCCACGGGATACAGGTGTGCTGTTTCGAAGGGGCACATGCACCCCCATGTTTTTTGTGTTTTTTTGTTTTTTTTTAATATATGAAATTTATTGACAAATTGGTTTCCATACAACACCCAGTGCTCATCCCAAAATGCACCCCCATGTTTATAGCAGCACTATCAACAACAGCCAAAGCATGGAAAGAGCCCAAATGTCCGTCGGTGGATGAATGGATAAAGAAGATGTGGCATATACATACACAATGGGGAATTACTCAGCAATCAAAAAGAATGAAATCTTGCCATTTGCAATGACGTGGATGGAACTAGAGGGTATTACGCTAAGCAAAATTAGTCAGAGAAAGACAAATATCCTCTGACTTCACTCTTATGAGTACTTTAAGATACAAACCAGATGAATATAAGGGAAAGGAAGCAAAAATAATATTAAAACAGGGAGGGGACAAAACATAAGAGACTATTAAATATGGAGAACAAGCAGAAGGTTACCGGAGGAGCTGTGGGAGGGGGGATGGGCTAAATGGGTAAGGGGCATTAAGGAATCTACTCCTGAAATCATTGTTGTACTATATGCTAACTAATTTGGATGTAAATTTTAAAAAGAAAATCAAAAAAAAGAAAAAGGAAAACAGTTTGGTAAGGTGGTCAAGTACAAATTCAATAGCTATATTTTCATGCTAATAATTTCATATTACAAATACATATGTAAAGTGGAACATCTCATTAATGAAATTATAAAAACAACAAAATATAGATTAAATTTAACTTAAAGTTATGAAGTCTATATAAAAAGACCTTTAAAATTTTATAAAAGGACATAAATGAAAACATCAGTAAATAGAAAGATATAGCATGATCCTGGGTCGGGAGACCTTTAATATCATAAAAATGGCAATTCTACCCAAATCAACACGTTATCTTACTAGAACTGCAATCAGGTTCCCAATTTTTGAAGTGTATTTATTAATTTTGAGAGAGAGTGTGTGAGCATGTGTGTGGGGGGGGGGGAGGGCAGGGAGAAAGAATCCCAAGCAGGCTCTGCACTGCCAGCATGGAACCCAATGCAGGGCTCGATCTCACGAACCATGAAATCATGACCTGAGCTGAAATCAAGAGTTGGACACCCTACTGCCTGAGCCACCCAGGCGCCCCAGGATCCCAATGTTTTAACCGGAAAATTTTGTTTGAAGTTTGTATCGAAAAATAACTGTGTGAGAATTTCCTAGAAATATTTGAAAGCTAAGAATGACAGATAATTTGCTTTTCACGGTTTTAAGTCCACATAAATGTATTATAATACCATTATTGATGCAAGGATAGATGTTCAGTGAACAAAACAAATAACACTTGTTCAAAATAAAATATGTAATTGGAAATTAATATATAGTAAATATTATATTGCAATAAAAAAGGAAATTGTGATTTTTCAAATGTACCATTGAAATAACCCACTTTTCCATCAGCTAAAGCAAACTTGGTTTTTGTAAGTAGCCACATAGTAAATATTTTCAGCTTTACAGTCCATTCAGTGTCTTTCACAAGTACTTTGCCATTTTAGGAAGAAAAGAACCAAAGGCACCATATAAACAAATAGGACTGGCTGTGTTCCAATAAAACTTTATTTAGAAAAATGGACAGTGGGCCAGATTTGGCTTGTGGGCTATAGTTTGCCAACCCCTGAGATAGAATCAAGCTAAGCAAATTTCATGTCTCACAATAAACTGAATATGGCTTCAAAATCTAAGGCAAAAACTAAAAACAAAAATAGTGATATTGCTATATCAAAAAGAAGAGAAGTTCCATCATCTTAGAGTGAAGAAATTACCTTCAATAGGATAGGAAACCCAGATAATAGAAAGCAGTGATGTATGGCATAATTGCATAAAAGTAGAGTATAGGAAGCCATAAATAAAGTCAAAAGATAAACTATAGCTTGAAGGTATTTGCAAAAGCATATGGCAGACAAATGGTAAATATATCTAATATATAAAGAATTGTTGCAGGGGCACCTGAGTGGCTCAGTCTGTTAAATGTCTGACTCTTGATCTTGGCTCAGGTCATGATCTCATGGTTTGTGGGCTCAAGCCCCTTGTCAGGCTCTGTGCTGAAAATCAAAAAATAAGAATTCTTGCACATTGACAAGTAATATTTAAATGATCCAATTGATACACCTGGAAAGGATATAAGCAGGCAGTTCTCAAAAGAAGAAATTCAAAATACAGTTAAACTTTAGGAAGCATGTTCTTCTTTTTTAAGTTTATCCCCTTATTTTGAGAGAGACAAAGAGCAGAGGAAGGACAGAGAGAGGAGAGAGAGAATCCCAAGCAAGCTCCACACTGTGAGCACAAACCAGACGCAGGGCTTGAACCCACAAATTGTGAGATCATGACCTGAGCTGAAATTAAGAACCAGATGCTTAACTAACTGAGCCACCCAGGCGCCCCAGGAAGTGTGCTCTATATATGTAAGGTCAGTTCATTCCTCTGCTCAAAACCTGGCAATGGCTCCCTATTCACTCAGTGTGGAAAAGACATTATAACCAGCGTGCTCCCTTACCTCTAAAAATTTTTCCTTACTAATCTATGTCTTACTCATGCTTCTCCAACCACAGTGCCTGTTTTGCTCTTCTTTCCAAACACAGGTGTCCCTTAAATAAGGCTTGTGCACTGATGTTGTCTTCTTGAATGCTTTCTCCTCAAGGTTTCTGTATTCTCTCACTTCCTTCCCAAGTCCTCAATGTCTTCTTCTCCAGAGGCCCACAAACACACACACACACACACACACACACACACACTCACACACATCCCTATTCCCTCACTCTTCTTTTGTTGTTTTTTTTTTTTGGTACATATTATCTTCAACCTAATGTATAATTTATTTATTTGCCGAATCACTGTCCCTTCCCCAAGAATGTAAATTCTAACAACAGGAAGTTTTGTTGGATCACTGATGCGTTCGAAAGCCCTAGAACAGAGCCTGCGATATATGATGGTATATTAGCAAATACTTAACAAGAGGCTGGGGTAGATAGCACTTGTTAATTACAAGGTGTAAAGTCTCCCAGCATGGTAGATTTCAAACAACTAATTTAAGATGGTCTTGAAAAAAGTTGTCATTGAAAGATGACTAAAAGATGGTCATCATTGAAGATGGTCTTGAAAAAAGTTATGCCCAATCAGCTGTGATGAGCAATACAGTCCTGTTCCAGCACATCATTGGATACATGGTAGGTGTTTATTAAATATTTGTTGAATGACCGAATGCTCAACCTCCCTAGTAATTATGGAAATGCTAATTAAAACAAGATACAATTTTTACCAATCAAGTTGGCCTGAAGTGCCAGAGACTTCGTGGCTGATAACTCCAGCCGTGTCGCTTTTAGAAACAAATTTTATAGAAAGAAAAATATCAAGACAATAAATAAAACCATCAGTGCCTAGAGAGATATGGAATCAAATATGTTTACTGTGGCGCTGTTTGCAATGGCAAAAAAAAAAAACAAAACCTGGGAATTAATCTAAATATACCACGAATAGAAAAATTGGGAATAAGTTACGGTATGTCCACACTATTAAATGTTTTGCAGCCACTGAAACAATGAGTGATATCTTTAAATATTAACCTGAAAAGCTATTCATGGTATGTGTTAAGTGCAAATGGAAGGTGCAGAGCAATGGGCATAAGAAGATAGAATTTGGTTGAAAAATATTAACAGAATAATTGTAAATGTTTATTTTATTGTCAACATCACAAAAATATTTAAAACACTGGGTTTAAAATTACATTTGAAGAAAATTGCATGGATCATCATATTCTTTTTTTTTCTTTGCCCTAAAAAGTTCAGAAAAGCTTTTATGATAGAGTCTTCTACAATACTCCTAATAGAGCGGTTTTGTATCTATTGAAAATTTTATCTGTTAAGTCTCTTTTTTAGCAAAAAAGATCTTGTTGGATTACCTTCTAATTATGCCTTTAACATCCCATTTCTTATGCTGTTACTGTGTCACCTGCATAGCTCAAATCTTCTAGGCTTAAGATTACAATACCAAAAAACTAGCCTCCAAAATGGACCGCGGTTGAGAAAAACAGGGCCAATTACCCCTCATTACCCACAAATATGATTCTAAACAATGTTTCCAAATGGAATTGGGAATAAGATATACACAGTAATTAATAATGCAGTTACCATTTTTGAGACCCCAAATTAAGGGGTAAACAAGTCAATACAAAGGCCAAAACTTCATGATTTTGATGAGTGTACAAACCAGGAGATTAGGTGAGTGAGGATTGAGTGATAAAAGAAAAAGGGAGAAATCCGATACATGTGCCACATTAGGAAGAATGAATTCTATTCAGGGGCAATGGAAAGCCACAGACAGGATTTATACATTCAACGGGGTAAGATTTAAGAAGGAAAATGCTATGATTTATGCCTTTAAAAGATCATTTTGGTGGCTGTGTGGAGAGTCAGTTTCAAGGGAACAAAATGGTGGCGAGGAGCCCCATTAGGAATGGGTTGCAGCTGTGCACCAGGAGGTGATGTTGGTCTGGATTGTGGGGAGGTAGACAGAGATCAGACTTACCATGGAGAATCTAGAGTACTTTGTGATGGATCTAATGTGGTGATAAAGAAAAGAATCTGGGAGGACTCCTACACTTGAACACACCATCCCCAATGCCCTTAAATATTCTGATATTTAGTGGGCTAGCACAGAAAGAGAAGCCAGCAGCAGAAACTGAGAGGTCATTCCACCTTCAATAAGCAACCAGTGGAGAAAATCCAGAATGCTATAAAGAAAACTAGAAGAGCTTAGTGTTTCGAAAAATGGGTGGCATAAAGCTTTCATCCAGCTTCCATTATATTAAAAACTTCTGAGCGGTCATAGAAGATAAGGACAAAAAATGAACACTAGACTAGGCCAGCAGGAGTTAGGGTACTCTTGACCCAGAAGTTAGAGCAAGTGACTTAAAGAAGGGATGTTGTGAGGGTAGACAGCAGAGTTGGGTGTAGCAGCTCCTTTGGGAAGGTTTGTTGAGTAGTAAAACAGTGAAATGAGCCAATAGATAAAGGAAGGTCAAATTGGATCGCCGAAAGGTTTATTTACAATTAGAGCACCCTGGTACTTATTTTTACATTAATGGTAATGACCCCTAGAGCATGGAAATGGAAGATGCAGGGGAGAGAAGAATCTGTGGGAGCCAAGTCCCCGAGTGGGGAGGAAGAACTGAGCCAGGCCACAGGTGGAGGTGTTGGCCTCTCGGTCCAGGTCACAACAGGAGAAGGTGCATAGGGTATAAGAACAGGTGCAAAAGACTGAGATGGAACAGAGATGAGGGCTTCCCCACTGGGACTCTTTTCCCATTGAAGTGTGAGGCAAGATCTCAAGTTGAGAGTGGAGTAGGAGAGCAAAGTAAGTGTTGAGGAACCATTCCGGAAAGAAGATTGGATTTCTTAGAGCAGGAGAGTGTACCTATCTGAGATAGAAGCAGCTGGATAGTAGCGATCCTTAATGGAAGCCCAATTAGCCCACACTCTTATTTTTTTTTTAAGTTTTATTTGTTTATTTTGAGAGAGACAGCATAAGCAGGAGAGGGGCAGGGAGAGGAGAGGGAGAGAGTGCAGGGCTCGAACCCATGAACTGTGAGATGGTGACCTGAGTCAAAATCAAGAGTTGGGCGTTCAACGCACTGAGCCACCCAGGCACCTCAACACACTCTCAACGTTTTGCAGCTACATATGGCCATCTAGGCACTGGATGAAGGAGGTATTATCTCCACTTTCCAGATGAGGGATACATCTGTGAGGGTCGCAGATACTGAGTAACTTTTAGTAAAAAAAAAAAAAAAAATCTCTGAGATAAAAACAGTAACAGTGACTGCCACCCTTCTTCCCCCAAAGTATTATTTAGAAAAGAAAATGGATGATAAAGGAGAGGGTTTTAAAAATAATTCCAAGGTCATAACAAACATGCTTCAACAGAAATGAGGTGCGAAGGTATGAAAGTAATCCCTTGATACTTTTGAAAAGCAATTATCCCAGTGCATATTGATAATTCTGAAATCTTTGTTCAAAGCTTAATTTTTAATAGACTTTCTGATCTTAATTGCTTAGCAGAAACCATATAAGATGATAATCTGCAAAATGACCTGAAAGAAAAACACATACTATAATAAGCCTGGCAATATTTATTCAAAATAAGTTCCTGTGCATCAACCAATTAATAAAACCAGCAATGATCACGGCCTTGGGTAACAAAAATGCTATGTTTCTAGCAGCAAAACAGTGTCAGAGAAAACAAATGTCCTGTGAGAAATGTCTTTAAAAGCTCATCACCTTATAAATCAACCTGAGCAATTCAAATATGGCAATTAACAAACAAAAAGTCTAGATGCGGTTCCTGGAAAAAGAATGTAAAAACATAGCAGACTTGCTTTTCCTTCTTGAAAAATGCAAAGGAAAGCAGAAATAGGGGGTTGTTGTGATCCATTGAGGCCAACCAAAGCTGACCGCTCTCCAGATAAGATTGTAGGGTAAGTAGACAGAACAAGGGCAGAGAATGTGTACATCTGTGTGTGATTGTGTGTGTGCACATTTTTACACATGACTGCATGCAATCCTATGTGCATTCACAGTTGAAATATGATGTATAATTAATAAAGCTCACAAAAGATTTTATTAAAGTCAATTTCATAGGCACATAGATTAATTTAAACATGTCTACAAGACAGCTAACATAGGACACTGTAACTCAGGGGAAAACCTCAGAGATACTTAACTTGGTCCATATAATGTGACATTTCTACTAATAACCTAGAAACTTGGGGTTAAACACTCTGTTTTTGACTGGTGATATGAAATAGGGGTTTCCTTAGGAGTGAAACTTAACACTCAAAGGATTTGGGTTTGACAAGTCATATTCAGGAGAGACAAACCTAAAAAAAAATAATAGGTGTATAAATGTGTGAACTTATAAATGTGTTGATGATTCCAGGCTTCTTGTTATATAAATCATCTTGGATATAATGTTTCTACACCATTTAAACATATATAAATAATAATAATAATAACAGCTATCATTTCTCAAGTTCCTACACTGTGTTGCAGGCTATCAGGTTCTTTATAATGCTCTAACTCCTATAATGAAAAGAACTGAATTGACCCCATTTAACAGATAGGGAAACGGGCTCAGAGAACTTGAGCTTAAGCTCTTGGCTGGCCTCAGAGATCTAGAAAGTGCTGAGATGAGATGAAACCTCCCCCAAACTCTTGGTGATCTCCACTGTCCCTCTCTGGCACCCCTGGGCCCATCAGGCCAAAAGGCAGACGGAAAGGAAGCAGATTCAGTTATCCCTGGTTACCACTGCCATTGCCCTAGTGTCCCAGGTCTGGGCTCTTGCCTTGTCTTGGTCAGTCCCACCATCCCTGACACAAAGCCATCATGCTCTCCGTCCCCCTACATCGGAGTTTATGACTGGTTAAGACTGAAAACTTCCAGAACACTTCCCAGCCCACCTCACCTGCCCCGTGCTCTGGCCACACAGCTCACTTACCAAGGATCTGACCTCCGTACTCACTTGGATCCAGCCTCCTAGTGTCCTGCAGATTCCATTTTAATCTAGGCTATATCAGCGCGCATGTGCATGTGTGTGCATATGCATGTGTGTATTATGTGTGCACTTGAGTCTGTACGTGTGCATATGTCTACGTGTGCATGTGTGTTTGCATGCGTCTGTGTGTGTACATGTGCAAAGGTGCTGGGGTGTGGCATGGGGCCGCAGAGACGGTGCTGATCACTTGGAAAGCTGGAGCCTTGCACATTTGGAAGGGCCTAGGTCTGAATCTTAGCTCCATTGCTTACTCTTATCCTCCTGGACTGCTTCTGGGTCCTTTGCTCTTTGGTATTCCTCAACTGAAGACAATTTTGACCTGAGGGGGTATTTGGCAATGTCTAAAGACCACTTTGGCTGTCACGACCAGGAGGAGTTCTACTCACATTCTGTGGATAGAGAGGCCAGCTGCTAACCATCCCAGAACACACAGAACAGCACCCACAGAGAAGCATCTCCCCAGGAAGTCGGTAGTGCCCTGGACCCCATAAAATGGAGGTGTTCTGCAAGGGTCTTCGCCCTTACTGCACTGTCTGGGAACCATGCCTTCTAGTCTCAGGGCTGCAACTGCTCTTCTCAGGTTTAGTTCCGTGAAACACAGCTTTAGCCAAATCATTTTCATTCTGAAAATCTTTTGCGAGATCTAAACCCTTCAGCCTGACATTCAAGGTCTCCATGGTTTCTCTGCAGTAGACTTCTCCAATGCTATGTCCTATTACGTCTCTTCCTACACACTATGCCCAGAAAATGGAAAAAAACTCACTATTCCCCTCATCCAACCCCCTTTCTGACCTCTAGGCTTTTGCTCCTACGCGACTCCCAAGAATCTTCTTCTTTCCTAAATGGCAAAATCTTCACATTCTCCCGAGTTCAGTAAAAATGTCGCCCCTCACCTGGGTGGCTCAGTCGGTTGGGCGTCCGACTTCAGCTCAGGTCATGATCTCGAGGTCTGTGAGTTCGAGCCCCGCCTCGGGCTCTGTGATGACAGCTCGGAGCCTGGAGCCTATTTCAGATTCTGTGTCTCCCTCTCTCTCTCTGACCTTCCCCCATTCATGCTCTGTCTCTCTCTCTCTCTCAAAAATGAATAAACGTTAAAAAAAAATAATAAATAAATAAATAAATAAAAATGTCGCCCCCTCCACACATCCTAACCCGATCCCCTCATTTAGAAGCAATGCTTCTATCACCAGCACCCCATGACACTTCACCTGAGACTGTTCTAGAATTCTCCTGCACATGCCCCACCAGGCTGATGGTTCTTGATTGAAAGATCCAAGAATGCTCTCCTCTTAAATTATTGTTGAACAAAAGAATGAAGTGTTGAATTAGTGTAAAATAATTTTTAGAATCGAACAGAAAGGGGTATCAATATATATTTTTAAGTTCTCAACACAAAGAAAGTGCACAAATAGTCATTTCTGTGTAAACTGATCAATTAAATGAATTGACTGATTGCTAAGAACCCACTACAACTTATTTGGTGATTTGGCTAAGGCATGATGTATACCAACTTCACTTCAGGTAATTCCATAGTAATTCTTTAAGTTAATGAGTCTAAAATGATTGGTGTTCTATGTGTTGGGAAAGACTAATGCTATGTGATACCTGCTTGTGCCATGAGAAACCAGCCCTTAGGAAGCACATTTTCTATACTGTTAAATTTCTTTGAATTTACAGGTGAACGTGGCCCATATAATTCTTAGAAGACCCAAAAGGAAAGCCTGTATTGTGAAAGAAATGAACATCCATTTGCTCAGATTCACTTGAGAGATGACTTTCAACCCAGAGGCAGATCAGGTTAAGGTCTTGCTTTACAGCTGCTGTGGCTGAATGTTCAGGACCCTGGAAAGAGCCCACTGCCTCCCCACCTCTCTAGCCTGTAACTCTCTACCCTAAGCTTCCAGCGGGGTGCCTTCTGAGGACGGCAGTGAAATTCTAAGTGGTAATAAAAATCATCCTAGCAGGTCATTTCCACCAAGCAGGATCAAATCTGGGGAACAATGCCGAGTGAGTTACATTTTGCCGGACTTTGACCCCTTCGTATCTTTTGAGGTACATTTCTCGAGGAAAACCTTCATCTTATCCTCTACTGTTCAACCTCTCTAATGACTCAGGCTCCAAAATGATCCTACCCAAGTCGTCACAAAGCTAAGACTCAAAATCTCACCAAGCCACAGTTTCTTTTGAAGTTGGGAGAGCAGAAGGATGTGGCCTGTTTACGCTAAGATCTGAATGACTGATAGTCTTGAAATCCATCCCAGATGTTGCTTTGTTTAAAGAAAACTCTACCAAAAAATTTACTTTTGTTTGAATCTCAGCAAAAAAATTCAGGTGGCCATAAAAAATACATTTGGGGAAGGGGGGCTCCCAGCATTCCATCACACCCTGGTGCTAGAACCTACCACACTAATTTCATGAACCTTAAAATGATTTCCTTAATCAGTATGTTAATGATTCCATCCCATGTTTTCTTCCTATTCCTACCAAAGGGAATCTCCTAAAATGTAGATCTGTGTTATTCTACCGTTTAAAATACATCAATAATTCATTCTTGCCTATGCAATAAAAGGTCAAGGTCTTCAGCATAGAGTGGAAGGTTTTTCTCAATGTTCCCCCACTTCTGGACCCCCTCAACCCATTCTGACATCTAGCTTCTACATATCAAGAAGATTCTCACTTGTAGGACTTTACAGAAGTTGTGGGCTCTGCTTGCCCTGGGTGCCACTCAGCCTCTTCTGAACCAGCACCTGTCACTTACCTTCAGGTCTCAGGCCAGACATCACTTCCCCTGTGTCAGAGCTGACAGTCCTTCCTCTGGAGTCTACCCTTCCTCTTCCAAATATCCCATCCCACCCAGGCTACAGGTTCCTTGAGTTCCAAGTGAGTTTTACAGTGCCTCTCCAAATTTGCCTAGCAAAACTGTCCATTGCATGAATAAATATTTGTTTAGTGAGTGAATGCATACACCAACCAATCTATCAGTTAATAAGCAAGGATTTTTAAAAATAAGTAAACCACCTCAGACAGGTATTGGATCCAATTTCTAAAATCAGAAACTTAGGGAGGAAAAAAGCAAATAGCATATCATGTATCTAAAAAGAACCCAAAGGGGCACCTGAGAGGCTCATTGGGTTGAGTGTCTGACTCTTGTTTTGGTCATGATCTCACAGTTCATGGGATTTAGCCCCACATCGGACTCCACACTGAGTGTGGAGCCTGCTTAAGATTCGCTCTCTCTTTGTCTCTCCCTCTCTTTCTCCTTCTCTCTCTTCTTCTCTTCTACCACACTCATGTTCTCCCTCTCTCTCCAACATAAAAAATTAAAATAAAAAAAAATAAAAAGAACTTGCATATGGTTCAACCTCCTGGTTTGTGTATAAATGAAACAGGTTTCCTGTATGATACAGCCTAGTAGTCGATGCCCATGAAATTGGAAATACCTTGGTTCTGAATTTATATAAGCTGCTTAAGACAATGAAGCATCTATTTTACATATTTTAAAGAATCATAGACCTGCTGCAGGGGGTGAGTTTGGGGTGTAGGGCATGGGGGAGGTGGGGGAGAGGAAAGGGCTGGGGGAAATAGAGACAGAAAAGCGAATTGCAGAGGAAAACACATGCTATGACCATGCTATGATTGTAGGCGGCTGCAACTCCTGAATGCACTTGTAATATCATTAAATTCTAATTAATACTGGATTAGGCTTGCCACAGTGTGATAAACTCCAAAGTGTTTCTTCTCAGATCAGAAATAGCCAGTCCCCTCCTGCTGGTCTCACAGATGCTTGTCAGCTACGTCTTGGGTTTTGCTGGAGAGGTGAACTTGCAAAGCTTCCAAGTCCTTGGCAACAAGTGTTGCAAACTCATTACCTGAATGCTGCCTCAGAAATAAACAAGGTGGCTAGATCCTCTGATGGGTCTGGCATTCAAGGGGTGGGTCAATGGTTCTCCACTCTCTCTGTGAAGACAAATGCTGGGATGAAGAGTTGTGTCAACAGCCGGACCATGGGCCTCCTGCTTCTCTGCTTGGGAATATTCTAGGAACATTTTCAAGCCAAATGCTAATTGTTTTCCAAGTGAAAGTTTACCGAGCACTTTTTTTTTCCCACAAGCGATCCTATTTCGTCCTTACAATGACTTGGAAAGTTACATGCTGTAACAATCTTAAAGATGAGGTTCAGGAAAGTTCAGGAAAGTTGATGCAGAGCTGTGGCTCAAGCCTAGGTATGATTCTAAGAGATGGGCTTTATTTGTTCCAACACAAGCCTACCTCCCGTGGAGCAAAGCAGGGAGAGCAGAACTGGCTCTTCCTTTGCCCCACCTCCGCCCTTGACCAAAGAACCAAGCAAGCCAATTATATGTCTTTAACGTTCCTCATTATCCAATGCCCAACCACACATCAATCTCCTTCCGTGATTGTTGGAATGGCTCTGCAGTTCATGCTAGCCTTTCCCTCTTGCAGAGACCATCCGCTCTCTAGCCCACCTTCCTCATTCTGTCCACTTCCAGACACACTGTAAGTCCAGTCACTATTCTCCAGGCCCCTTCTAGACCCTTTCACTGGACTTTGTGAGGTCCTGGCTCTTTTGTGAATGCCCTGTTCATTATTCCCAGCTTCACCTTACACCATGCATTTTTTTCCCAGTCCCTAACCCTCCATGTGGGACTTGTTTCTACGACACACAAAAATGAGTCCTTATCAAACCTTATCGTCGTTTCTTGTTTTCCACTCTTCCTCCAGCTCTAGACTCAAATCCTTGAGAAAACTGTTTTCTGTGCTCTGTTAAACAACAACACTTGGGAAAAAATGCTTTGCACAAAGCAAATATCCAATAGCATCATCTGTTGAATGAATGAATGAGCCTCACTAGGAAATTCTACACTGATAAATGGAGTAATCCTCATTGTTCAATCTACGTTTCCAGTATTACAGAAGAAGGTCACACACCACATCTATCCGAGCCTTTCGTAAAATTGCACTATCTGGAATGTGGGGGGGTTCATTTTGACTTCCTGTCTCCTGTGTCCCTCTGAGTTGGCAAATCTTTTCCACTTCCCCTGTCCATTGCACACTTCCACCGTCCTACTCGGCCTCCAGAAATGACTGAATCTTCTGCTTTACCAATGCAGAGGGTGCCCACGTGAGCTTTCTTCTCTCTATCTTAACTTCTCTTGGAATCTTTGTGTTTGTAATATTTATTTATTTTGCCGAGAGAGAGAGACCACATGCAAGTGCATGAGCAGGGGAGGGGCAGAGAGAAAGAGAGGAAGCAGACGGTCCCAAGCAGGCTCTGCACTGATAGCAGAGAGCCTGATGCGGGGCTCAGACTCACAAACTGTGAGATCACAAGCTGAACCAAAGTCAGAGGCTTAACCAACTGAGCCACCCAGGCACCCCTCTCTCTTGGAATCCTGACCCTTGTTCACTCTCTCGGAAAGTCCCAACTGTATTGATAAAGTTGTCCTTTTCCAGCCCTCACCCCCGTCCCAGCTCCACCCGCCCACGTCACTGTTCTGTCAGTGTCCCTCCTCCGTCTCACAGGGTACCTGTAATTTTCCTATCTCTTCCTCCGTGCCCTCCCCGCTGTTTTAGTCAAAGAGACACCTCTTTTCCAGCCCGTGGCTAACCCTTCTGCTCCAGACCATCCCCATGTCCTCCACCACCTTCCCCATCATGGTTCCGTGTTTTCCTTTGGGTCCCCGTAGTTTCCTTCCCATCCGTCACAGTGCTTCTTCAAGCCCTTCTTTCCCCTTAATGTCACTTTCCCCAGTTCTTTCATTACTGTTTCCTCTCTTTGAGTGGTCTAACCTCTGTTGAGAAAGGTGTCTTCTTTCCTCCTAGCCCCTAATTCCCATCCCCGTCCACCTCATGAGGACATTGCTCTGGCAGGTTCTCTGCTCTCTACCTCCCTTCAGCTTCCAACTTCTCCAGGCACTGCCAAGGGTACCTTAGAACCTTCTACACCTTCCAAATCGCATTCACTCCTCAACAATTTCTCCTCTTCTCTTCTCCCCATCCCCCAGTGCACTGAAACTTCCTCCCAAGATGCATCATAAAAGGCAGATGTACAAGTCCAAGACCCTGGGGGCTTCTCATGAGCCCTACCAGGGCTCCAACCTGAACCTCATCCTTGACTCCACCGCCGGCTCAGTCTTTCTCACGCACATTCCCTGGTGCGGTATCATCTGTTTACGAACCATGATCACTTCCCGGAGCCCGCCAAGTTAACGTTCTCCTAATGGGAATCTCAGGACCCCCCCAAACTACCCTTCCTGATGAGAAAAAAAAAATGTATTCGTTTCATGTGAAGAACCAACCTCATTGATACGTAAGTGTTGAGTTTTGCAAAGCATAGTCAACGTGGATTCTCAGCTTCATGTCAAGGGCCTCTCATAACATGTGCAATGACAATTTCCCACAAAGACTGATGCTAAAACATGCTGCGAGAGAGTCTCCAGGGCCGGTGCAGATGTGGGATATATTTAGATGTGCACAAACCCACTCACACCAGAAATGCCCACCTTTGTTAGCATATCTTTTTCATCTCTAAGTGGTACAAGTGTCTCTCGGTGGGAGATGCCATCTTGCTGCCATTACTTATAGCAGGCTCTCCCTCCTGTGGAGAAAGGAGTTGGAGAACAAAGTTCAACACCTGGATGCAGAAAAAAAAAGAGGAAGAAGAAGCTAATTATTTTGAGCATCTCTTCTCTACATTATCTTTCCTTGATTAATTCTGGAAGTTTGTCTTTGTTGGTTTGCTAATCTCTGGCTTAACTGTGATCACAAATAGGAAGGTCTAATTCCACATCAACCAGGGTTACTCAAAATTTCAAGTATGTTGACATTGTACTCCACTTATTCAATTACAAAAAGAAAAATAGGGCATTTTGAAGTATAGTGACGTGGTCTGAGAAAGTGCTGCTTTTAAATAAGAAGATACCAAAAGTTTTGAACAAAATGGATGTCTGTCATTCCCCCCAGAGAAGACTGTGTATACTACGCAATGGTGTCCAACATCAATAAAGGATAACCTGAATACAAAATTATAGTGTATTTTTCAACCATCACTATAATCGTGTTAATGCACAATGTCCAATAATTTTTTAAACAGGATGGTTAGCGTTCCTTGCCTCTCCTTTCCCCTGCTGACAACAAAGCTGATGGAATGACCAGAGCTCACACACTAGAAACACCTCGAGGAAGTCTTTAGGGTGCCGAAGATCATTTCGAATGATTCTCAAGGTATTGAGCACCTAAAAAATCATGAATAATCAATCTGTTCATTAATTTAACATCATCTGGATGCTCAGTGCTATACTGGACAAATCAAAGACAATGGGGACACGGTCTTTCCAGGGGGAGCCCTTGCAGAAACCAGAAATGACCCTACCTTGCTGGCAGGACCAAGCACGTGATCCAAACTCTACTTCCCAGAAGAAAACCAATTGACCACAATCTCCTTTATGTTGTGCCCTTTTTACATGGGTGGATATTTTCTCCACTCACATAGATTTTTAAGCCGTAAACATCACATGGCGTCATCTCATGTTCTTTAGAGAATATTTAAAATGATTTCTGGGTCCCCAGGTACCAAAACAATTTCACACAGGAAAATAAGTTGCCATGTTCCCAGGCTAGCCCACCGAGGCAAAGAAGCTAAGATATTCTGCATTCATAAGAAAGGCAGCCTGGCCTTGAAAGGAGGATGGTTTCTTCCAGTGAATGAGGACAAGGGCAGGCAGGGGGCAGCCGGAAATTCCCACTTGTAGTCCCCTCATCCCAAACTGAACGTTCACGCCCATGTTAGGACAGAGACGAAGTAATCTCGTTAACTAGGAAATATGAGTGTGAAGGTTTGGATATCTACTTCTAAGATTACTAGTTTTTCATCGCAAGAACACACTCTAATACTTTTGCCTCTCTTTTGTCCTCATTCCCTCCTTTTTCATATTTCCTACATGTACAAAAGGCTAACGAAACATGCAGTCACGTCCAAACATGATACTTCATAATATAAATACACATATGACTTTGGGAGTCAGAGGAAAAAGTTAAGATTTTTAAACTCACAAGTATTGCTAGCAGAGTCTTATAGTTGCTAGTATATTCCAGGTGATGTTTAAGTTATTTTTCTATAAACATGGTTGTGAGAGTCTGTGGATGGAAATAAATGCACTGCAGTGTCCTGTCTTGCTTGTACACTCAGGGAATGGAAGCTGGAGAAAGAAAATCAGGAAGCAGAAATGCAGGAAGGTGACATGATTGGAGCCAGGGATACAACTGTCTGTCCCAGTTCTGGCAACCTCCCGTTTCCAGCACTCAGTATCTTCATTCATAAAATAAAAGGACTGGATTAAATCATAAAGTCGCCAGAATGAACTGATTTGTGTCCCTCTCCCCTTATGTTGAAGCTTCAACCTCCAATGTGATTATATTTAGACAAAGGGCCTTTATTTTTTTTAAGAGAGAGAGAGAGAGAGAGAGAGAGAACAAACAGAAGAGGGGCAGAAAGAGGCAGTCAGCGGATCAGAAGCAGGCTCCGTGCTGACAGCAGAGAGCCCGATGCAGGGCTCGAACTCACGAACCATGAGATCATGAGCTGAACTGAAGCCGGACACTCAACCAACTGAGCCACCCAGGCACCCTGGACAAAGGGCCTTTAAAGAAGGAATTAAGGATGCATGAGGTCACGAGGGTGGGGCCCTGATACAGTAGACTCTCCTTATAAAGAAAGGAAGGGAGGAGAGTTGCAGCAAGATGGCGGCTTAGGAGGACGCCGGGCTCACCGCACGTCCTGCTGATCCCTTAGATTCCATCTACACCTGCCTAAATAACCCAGAAAACCGCCAGAGGATTAGCAGAACAGAGTCGCCGGAGCCAAACGCAGACGAGAGGCCCACGGAAGAGGGTAGGAAGGGCCGCGAGGCGGTGCGCGCCCCACGGACTGGCGGGAGGGAGCCGGGGCGGAGGGGCGGCTCGCCGGCCAAGCAGAGCCCCCGAGTCTGGCTTGCAAAAGCGGAGGGGCCAGGCGGACTGTGTTCCGACAGCAAGCGCGACTTAGCGTCTGGGAGGTCATAAATTAACAGCTCTGCTCGGAAAGCGGGAAGGCTGGAGGACAAAGGGAGGGAGAGCTGCTGAGCCCCCTGACAACAGAGCTCAGTTTGGTGGGGAACAAAGGCGCTCAACAGCGCCATTTCCCCCGCCCATCCCCCAGCCGAAATCCCAAAGGGAACCGGTTCCTGCCAGGGAACTTGCTCGCTCCGCGCAAACACCCAACTCTGCGCTTCGGCGGAGCCAAACCTCCGGCAGCGGATCTGACTCCCTCCCGCTGCCACAGGGCCCCTCCTGAAGTGGATCACCTAAGGAGAAGCGATCTAAGCCTGCCCCTCCTGCCCCCGAGCACCTTGCCTACCCACCCCAGCTAATACGCCAGATCCCCAGCATCACAAGCCTGGCAGGGTGCAAGTAGCCCAGACGAGCCACACCACCCCACAGTGAATCCCGCCCCTAGGAGAGGGGAAGAGAAGGCACACACCAGTCTGACTGTGGCCCCAGCGGTGGGCTGGGGGCAGACATCAGGTCTGACTGCGGCCCCGCCCACCAACTCCAGGTATACACCACAGCACAGGGGAAGTGCCCTGCAGGTCCTCACCACGCCAGGGACTATCCAAAATGACCAAGCGGAAGAATTCCCCTCAGAAGAATCTCCAGGAAATAACAACAGCTAATGAGCTGATCAAAAAGGACTTAAATAACATAACAGAAAGTGAATTTAGAATAATAGTCATAAAATTAATCGCTGGGCTTGAAAACAGTATACAGGACAGCAGAGAATCTCTTGCTACAGAGATCAAGGGACTAAGGAACAGTCACGAGGAGCTGAAAAACGCTTTAAACGAAATGCATAACAAAATGGAAACCACCACAGCTCGGCTTGAAGAGGCAGAGGAGAGAATAGGTGAACTAGAAGATAAAGTTATGGAAAAAGAGGAAGCTGAGAAAAAGAGAGATAAAAAAATCCAGGAGTATGAGGGGAAAATTAGAGAATTAAGTGATACACTAAAAAGAAATAATATACGCATAATTGGTATCCCAGAGGAGGAAGAGAGAGGGAAAGGTGCTGAAGGGGTACTTGAAGAAATAATAGCTGAGAACTTCCCTGAACTGGGGAAGGAAAAAGGCATTGAAATCCAAGAGGCACAGAGAACTCCCTTCAGACGTAACTTGAATCGATCTTCTGCACGACATATCATAGTGAAACTGGCAAAATACAAGGATAAAGAGAAAATTCTGAAAGCAGCAAGGGGTAAACGTGCCCTCACATATAAAGGGAGACCTATAAGACTCGTGACTGATCTCTCTTTTGAAACTTGGCAGGCCAGAAAGAATTGGCACGAGATTTTCAGGGTGCTAGACAGAAAAAATATGCAGCCAAGAATCCTTTATCCAGCAAGTCTGTCATTTAGAATAGAAGGAGAGATAAAGGTCTTCCCAAACAAACAAAAACTGAAGGAATTTGTCACCACTAAACCAGCCCTACAAGAGATCCTAAGGGGGACCCTGTGAGACAAAGTCCCAGAGACATCACTATAAGCATAAAACATACAGACATCACAATGACTCTAAACCCGTATCTTTCTATAATAACACTGAATGTAAATGGATTAAATGCGCCAACCAAAAGACATAGGGTATCAGAATGGATAAAAAAACAAGACCCATCTATTTGCTGTCTACAAGAGACTCATTTTAGACCTGAGGACACCTTTAGATTGAGAGTGAGGGGATGGAGAACTATTTATCATGCGACTGGAAGCCAAAAGAAAGCTGGAGTAGCCATACTTATATCAGACAAACTAGACTTTAAATTAAAGGCTGTAACAAGAGATGAAGAAGGACATTATATAATAGTTACAGGGTCTATCCATCAGGAAGAGCTAACAATTATAAATGTCTATGCACCGAATACCGGAGCCCCCAAATATATAAAACAATTACTCATAAACATAAGCAACCTTATTGATAAGAATGTGGTAATTGCAGGGGACTTTAATACACCACTTACAGAAATGGATAGATCATCTAGACACACGGTCAATAAAGAAACAAGGGCCCTGAATGAGACATTGGATCAGATGGACTTGACAGATATATTTAGAACTCTGCATCCCAAAGCAACAGAATATACTTTCTTCTCGAGTGCACATGGAACATTCTCCAAGATAGATCATATACTGGGTCACAAAACAGCCCTTCATAAGTTTACAAGAATTGAAATTATACCATGCTTACTTTCAGACCACAATGCTATGAAGCTTGAAATCAACCACAGAAAAAAGTCTGGAAAACCTCCAAAAGCATGGAGGTTAAAGAACACCCTACTAACGAATGAGTGGGTCAACCAGGCAATTAGAGAAGAAATTAAAAAATATATGGAAACAAACGAAAATGAAAATACAACAATCCAAACGCTTTGGGACGCAGCAAAGGCAGTCCTGAGAGGAAAATACATTGCAATCCAGGCCTATCTCAAGAAACAAGAAAAATCCCAAATACAAAATCTAACAGCACACCTAAAGGAACTAGAAGCAGAACAGCAAAGGCAGCCTAAGCCCAGCAGAAGAAGAGAAATAATAAAGATCAGAGCAGAAATAAACAATATAGAAACTAAAAAAACTGTAGAGCAGATCAACGAAACCAAGAGTTGGTTTTTTGAAAAAATAAACAAAATTGACAAACCTCTAGCCAGGCTTCTCAAAAAGAAAAGGGAGATGACCCAAATAGATAAAATCATGAATGAAAATGGAATTATTACAACCAATCCCTCAGAGATACAAACAATTATCAGGGAATACTATGAAAACTTATATGCCAACAAATTGGACAACCTGGAAGAAATGGACAAATTCCTGAACACCCACACGCTTCCAAAACTCAATCAGGAGGAAATAGAAAGCTTGAACAGACCCATAACCAGCGAAGAAATTGAATCGGTTATCAAAAATCTCCCAACAAATAAGAGTCCAGGACCAGATGGCTTCCCAGGGGAGTTCTACCAGACGTTTAAAGCAGAGATAATACCTATCCTTCTCAAGCTATTCCAAGAAATAGAAAGGGAAGGAAAACTTCCAGACTCATTCTATGAAGCCAGTATTACTTTGATTCCTAAACCAGACAGAGACCCAGTAAAAAAAGAGAACTACAGGCCAATATCCCTGATGAATATGGATGCAAAAATTCTCAATAAGATACTAGCAAATCGAATTCAACGGCATATAAAAAGAATTATTCACCATGATCAAGTGGGATTCATTCCTGGGATGCAGGGCTGGTTCAACATTCGCAAATCAATCAACGTGATACATCACATTAACAAAAAAAGAGAGAAGAACCATATGATCCTGTCAATCGATGCAGAAAAGGCCTTCGACAAAATCCAGCACCCTTTCTTAATAAAAACCCTTGAGAAAGTCGGGATAGAAGGAACATACTTAAAGATCATAAAAGCCATTTATGAAAAGCCCACAGCTAACATCATCCTCAACGGGGAAAAACTGAAAGCTTTTTCCCTGAGATCAGGAACACGACAAGGATGCCCACTCTCACCGCTGCTGTTTAACATAGTGCTGGAAGTTCTAGCATCAGCAATCAGACAACAAAAGGAAATCAAAGGCATCAAAATTGGCAAAGATGAAGTCAAGCTTTCGCTTTTTGCAGATGACATGATATTATACATGGAAAATCCGATAGACTCCACCAAAAGTCTGCTAGAACTGATACAGGAATTCAGCAAAGTTGCAGGATACAAAATCAATGTACAGAAATCAGTTGCATTCTTATACACTAACAATGAAGCAACAGAAAGACAAATAAAGAAACTGATCCCATTCACAATTGCACCAAGAAGCATAAAATACCTAGGAATAAATCTAACCAAAGATGTAAAGGATCTGTATGCTGAAAACTATAGAAAGCTTATGAAGGAAATTGAAGAAGATTTAAAGAAATGGAAAGACATTCCCTGCTCATGGATTGGAAAAATAAATATTGTCAAAATGTCAATACTACCCAAAGCTATCTACACATTCAATGCAATCCCAATCAAAATTGCACCAGCATTCTTCTCGAAACTAGAACAAGCAATCCTAAAATTCATATGGAACCACAAAAGGCCCCGAATAGCCAAAGGAATTTTGAAGAAGAAGACCAAAGCAGGAGGCATCACAATCCCAGACTTTAGCCTCTACTACAAAGCTGTCATCATCAAGACAGCATGGTATTGGCACCAAAACAGACACATAGACCAATGGAATAGAATAGAAACCCCAGAACTAGACCCACAAACGTATGGCCAACTCATCTTTGACAAAGCAGGAAAGAACATCCAATGGAAAAAAGACAGCCTCTTTAACAAATGGTGCTGGGAGAACTGGACAGCAACATGCAGAAGGTTGAAACTAGACCACTTTCTCACACCATTCACAAAAATAAACTCAAAATGGATAAAGGACCTAAATGTGAGACAGGAAACCATCAAAACCTTAGAGGAGAAAGCAGGAAAAGACCTCTCTGACCTCAGCCGTAGCAATCTCTTACTCGACACATCCCCAAAGGCAAGGGAATTAAAAGCAAAAGTGAATTACTGGGACCTTATGAAGATAAAAAGCTTCTGCACAGCAAAGGAAACAACCAACAAAACTAAAAGGCAACCAACGGAATGGGAAAAGATATTCGCAAATGACATATCGGACAAAGGGCTAGTATCCAAAATCTATAAAGAGCTCACCAAACTCCACACCCGAAAAACAAATAACCCAGTGAAGAAATGGGCAGAAAACATGAATAGACACTTCTCTAAAGAAGACATCCGGATGGCCAACAGGCACATGAAAAGATGTTCAGCGTCGCTCCTTATCAGGGAAATACAAATCAAAACCACACTCAGGTATCACCTCACGCCAGTCAGAGTGGCCAAAATGAACAAATCAGGAGACTATAGATGCTGGAGAGGATGTGGAGAAACGGGAACCCTCTTGCACTGTTGGTGGGAATGCAAATTGGTGCAGCCACTCTGGAAAGCAGTGTGGAGGTTCCTCAGAAAATTAAAAATAGACCTACCCTATGACCCAGCAATAGCACTGCTAGGAATTTATCCAAGGGATACAGGAGCACTGATGCATAGGGCCACTTGTACCCCAATGTTCATAGCAGCACTCTCAACAATAGCCAAATTATGGAAAGAGCCTAAATGTCCATCAACTGATGAATGGATAAAGAAATTGTGGTTTATATACACAATGGAATATTACGTGGCAATGAGAAAAAATGAAATATGGCCTTTTGTAGCAACGTGGATGGAACTGGAGAGTGTGATGCTAAGTGAAATAAGCCATACAGAGAAAGACAGATACCATATGGTTTCACTCTTATGTGGATCCTGAGAAACTTAACAGGAACCCATGGGGGAGGGGAAGGAAAAAAAAAAAAGAGGTTAGAATGGGAGAGAGCCAAAGCATAAGAGACTGTTAAAAACTGAGAACAAACTGAGGGTTGATGGGGGGTGGGAGGGAGGAGAGGGTGGGTGATGGGTATTGAGGAGGACACCTTTTGGGATGAGCACTGGGTGTTGTATGGAAACCAATTTGTCAATAAATTTCAGAAAAAAAAAAAAAAAAAAAGAAAGGAAGGGACACCAGAGAGGGGCGCACAGAGAAAAGTCTACGTGAGGACATAGCAAGAAGGCATCTCCATGCAAGCCAAGGAGAAGGGCCTCCCAGAAATCCAAGACTGCCAGTACCTGGATCGTGGGTGTCCAGCCTCCAGATCTGTGAGAAAATACATTTCTCTTGTTTAAGCCGCTCAGTCTGTGGTATTTGTGGTATTTGTGATGCTTTTAACTCTAACATTGTTTTATTATGAACACAGAATGTTTTCTTGGGCAAAATATATTAATGTGAATTTAGAAAGAATATCGTACAAGTAATAAAGATATTTAAAGGCATCTACAAGGCAAATGTGAGCTCCTAAAATTTTACTTGTATAAAAGCAACTACTTCTAAAGGGCCTTAGTAGTTTATAAAGTGGTTTCACATAAATCATTTTGTTACCCCAACTAAAATAGTAGAAAGTCTTGTAGGTCACAACATTAACCCCAGGTTCGATATCTTCTACCTATGCACATAGATCTCCTCCCTTTCTTTCATAAAAGAACAATAACAACAACAACAAAAAGCTTCCAAGTAAGTTATATTGAAAATGGGAGTATATTCCATTGTATATATAAACCACATCTTCTTTATCCATTCATCAGTTGATGGACATTTAGGCTCTTTCCACAATTTGGCTATTGTTGAGAGTGCTGCTATAAACATTGGGGTACAAGTGCCCCTATGCATCAGCACTCCTGTATCCCTTGGGTCAATTCCCAGCAGTGTTATTGCTGGGTCATAGGGTAGATCTATTTTTAATTTTTGGAGGCAAGAATGAAATATGGCCTTTTGTAGCAATGTGGATGGAACTTCTTATGTGCATCCTGAGAAACTTAACAGAAGACCATGGGGGAGGGGAAGGGGAAAAAAAAGTTACAGAGAGGGAAGGAGGCAAACCATAAGAGACTCTTAAAAACTGAGAATAAACTGAGGGTTGATGGGGGGTGGGAGGAAGGGAAAAGTGGGTGATGGGCATTGAGGAGGGCACCTGTTGGGACGAGCACTGGGTACTGTATGGAAACCAATGGCACCTGGGTGGCTCAGTCAGTTAAGCATCTGACTCTTGATTTTGACTTAGGTCATGACCTCACAGTTCTTGAAATCAAACCCCACATCTAGGTCTGGGATGATGATGGTGAAGAGTCTGCTTAGAATTCTCTCTCCCCCCCTCTATTTCTGCCCTTCCCACACTCATTCTCTCTCTCTCACTCTCTCTCTCTTTTCAAGATACACAAATAAACACTTTAAAAAAAGATGGCGCCAGAGAAGTGAGAGTCAGCCATTCAAAACAAAAAAAAAAGGTATCTAAGGAAACAAGAAGACATTTGTCAAAGTTGGGGCCATTGCTCACTAGTTCTTGTTTCTGATACACGACCCATATTTGGTTCTGGAGCCAACTTTACTTTCAATCTAAGAATCTGAATGTTTTTTTTCAACATTTGACCAACAATTTGGTTCCTGACTTGGCTTCATCCAACAACTGTGATTTCTGCCTCCTCAGCTGAGCATGCATTAACTGACCCCCCCCCCCCCCCCCCCCACTGCGGACAAGCAAGGCTGCATTTCTAGCTTTGGACAAAGCAATTCACAAATTCTCTACTCCTATTTTCAGTCCTATGGTGTTCAAATCACACTTGTGCTAACTGTTGTCAGGTATAATATAGATCGATTATTTGTGTTGACTTGTGCTGCTAAACCAACACACAACTCTATATCCAGCAAAAAAAAAACCTTGGCACCAGTAAAACATCATCTCTAAAGGCAGTTCAATGGAAGAGGAGGTATTAGAACTTATGCTTCCTCAAGTCCTTGTGCTTCCCCAGGCTGGCTTCCAGAATGTATGCTAACCGTCATGGCCGAGATAAAGTAATTCATTTATTGAAGCAACAAAGCTGAGGATTAGGTTATAATAAGTAACTGCTTAAAAATAATTATTTCATGTTAGTTCACATTTATCAGTCACCAGGGAGTAGTTGACTCCTGATTGACGTCTCAAAGTATTGCTTGGAAGGAGTTTCTAAACCTCATGGAATAGAATCCACTTGTTTCCTAGTTTTATCAAAATTCCATTTAGTGGATGCATTTAAGAAGGTCTCATAATCAATGACATTTTCACAAATACGGTACACACGACTTCATTCTTCAGTGACCATTTCTTCATCTAGATAGAGAAACTATCATAATAACCTCGTTAGTGATAATATGTGACTGATACGGAAAGAAGGAAAATTACTATGATGGGAACTTACTGGGACTCGAGAGGTTTGGCTGCATAGCGGTACAGGTGTCTTCTAAGTTTGATGATTGGCAGTGACAGGATGCTATTCCTTTAAGACTGCAAAAATGTTTCAAAATAAATTTTAATGATTGACGTGTTTGGGGGTTTGCAAAGTTTCTCAATTCTTCGTATCTCTTTCCACTTCTGCAAGCTTATGTTTCTTTCTATTTTCAGTCTCTTTCATACCATTTTTTTTTTAACGTTTATTTATTCTTGAGACAGAGAGAGACGGAGCATGAACGGGGGAGGGGCAGAGAGAGAGGGAGACACAGAATCGGAAGCAGGCTCCAGGCTCTGACCCATCAGCCCAGAGCCTGACACGGGGCTCGAACTCACAGACCGCGAGATCGTGACCTGGCTGAAGTCGGACGCTCAACCGACTGAGCCACCCAGGCGCCCCTCTTTCATACCATTTAAATACTTTTTTTCTCTCTCCCAAAATAAGATTTAAAATATTTCCAAGTGACACAAAATTATCTGTGTATTCATAGTCATGTAAAACTAGAAAAACAAAACTGCTTAGGAGAAAAAATAACTAAAAACCATAAATGTTTAGGATGGGTTATGAGTGGGGATTTAGCCTTCTGATTTTTTTTTCAGATTATTTACAATTAGTATCACTTTTTCATAATAATAATACTAATGTGATGATATAGATGATAAATCCAATAACATAATTGAAAGAATTTGAGCTCAAGAATTAAAAAAAAACTAATTTAAATTCTTGCCATGAGACTGTGGACACATCTCATCACCTCTGTAAGGCACTGTTACCTTTCATCAAATTCTTTATAGAATACCCTGCTCCCAGAGCCACTGTGAGAATTAAATATAACCTCTGTAAATTGCCTCATGTGATACATGTTACTTTCATATATAGTAAAACCTTTATTGGGATGGAAGAAGAAGCCTCCCTGAAAACTAAAACAAGATGCCTTTCTGAATCAAGATCGCCATGTCTCATCGCTTCTTATGCGTGCAGTCAGAAAGTTGCACGCCAAATCAGAAATGGATGTCCATTGATTGCATCAGTCCCCAGGAACCAGTAGCAACAATCACAAAGCTTGTGACTGGTGAGGCTGGTGGCTGATACATGTGCATCTTCTTGGTTTTGAGTCATGAGCAAAATTTCAGCTTTTTCTCCCTGAACCCAGGACGATCGTTAGATTCCTCAATGGCCTTTTAAATTATCGAGTGAAAATAAAATGCCGACAGACTAGCCAAGGATATGTTTGTTGTAGATAGCAGTCATAAAATGAATTAACTAATTAATTAAAACTAATTAACTGAAGAGTCCAAAATTCTGCTGCTGTCAGAAGTGCTGTGATCTGGCTTGGGAAAGAAATAGTCTTCCTGATTCTGTAAAGGGAGGATGGGGAGCTTTCTTTGATGCTTTCCATTAGTGATAATGATTCCTCTTAGGATATCTGGGATAATTAGGCCAAAGTCATCTTTGTTCTCTTGAGAGAGGTCAGTAACCATGACTGTAAGAGATTTAGCCATGTAAGGAAATATTTAAGCTCCATTATGAACTTCAAGGATATGATTTCTGGTGAATACAGTAGTTTGTATAAGAACTTGCAAAAAAAAAAAACCCTCAGAAATTAGTTGATTTAACAAGCATGTTCTGAGCTCCTACTATATGCCAAGATTTGGAGAAACGATTCAAAATGAATGCTCCACATAATAGCCAATCCCCAACAAATCCTATTTCGCATGAACAGCACTCTCTTGTTTTTCATCCCTGCCGCCATATTGTTGGTCTAAATCTTCATCTTCTCTCATTTGGATGGATGAGAGCTGCTTTATTTCTAGTTTTTTTACAACTATTTCCCAGTGACTGTCATCAGGATTATGGTGAAAATTAAATTAATAAAACCATATATGTCTTGCACGTATTAAGAGTTCAGTAAATGTTAACCATAACTACCCTTGCAACGTCTTCCTCTCTAGTCCCCTCATCTCTAATTACAAACATGCCATCAAATCTTTCCCCAACATGGTCTCCTTTCTAACATATGATCCTGACTGACCATGTTTCAATCCTACCTCTGAATCTTTTCCCACAGCTTACACAATGAAGTTTAAATTCTTTAATAGGACATTAGAGACTCCCAACATCGATCCTTCTCTGACCAAGCCGGGTTTCTACCAGTAGTTCCTGAAGGGACCAGGCTTTGCCAGAGCTCCACCTTTGTGTCCTGGCTCAGCTTTTAAGTAGCTTTCAAGATTCTTAAAGAAATAATGGATGAATCAGATGAATCAAATCAGTTAAAATACCAAAATTCATTTCCTCTTTATTCCACTCGCTCCTTTTGGAAATATAACAAGATAAATCGTCAGTTGATGTCAACATCAGGTCTGGCCCTACGTAAAGTAGAGGATATGCCAATCTGAAACACTGACAACTTGATTCGCTGCCTTCCATATACAAGGGCCCAGACTTTATCTTCCAAGGTCTCTTCTCCTCAGCCCCACAGTGCTACACAGAGGCTAAAGTATAGACAACTGGACCCACTAGATATTTTGCCTGGACTGATCTTTCCACATTGTATAAGTGTAAAAAAAAAAAAAACCACAGGAACAAGAAACAACCCCCAAATCCCTAAGCCAACTGGATTTTTAAGCCCCATTTGTCTATTTGATTAAGTATCTTGCAGACATTACAGACATGTAGCTGGGTCTGTTCACCTTCCATCTAACCTCAACACTCTGCATTGCAACTGCTCATCGAAGTTTGACAAATTAGTTCACTGATGGTACCAATTTTAGGGATGTAGTCAAAGCCTGTGCTTTAATAATTTACTCTACTTTCCAAATACATAGCCATTATGTCTTAAAAGCATGTTATACTGCATTGTAATTTTCCATAGAATTGCAAATGATCGTAAGCCATGACACTAATTCTGGTCCGAGCCAATGTGAAAGTCTGGATGGAGCCAGGGAGTGCTTCAAACACGTAACCCTAAACCAGGGAGGAAATACTTGGCTTAATTGGCTGTCGTCACTTATGTTCCAATGCTGAGCTGCTTCTAATAGCGTGTGTGCAATGGAATTTTTCATTCTCATTACAATATTATATTATTATTTGTTTTAGATAAGACCGTAACTGATATCATTGGTACACAAATTTACTCTCTAATGTGCTTTGGGCCTCTTAGAGTACTTACCAAAATGACCTTTACAATAAAACCCTTTGCTAGCAATGACTCTTAATGTGATCTCATTAACATTGATTTTCTGGGCGGGGAGAAAAACTTGAAAGAAATACAAAAATTCACAGGTCCCTTTCTAAATAAATCATTAAGTTGATTATGCGGATTGCCATCCACATTTCATATGCAACAAAAAGCTAACTCTGAATCCTGAAAACAACATAGAAACTCTGGCAGAGGTTTATGGAGTGCAATGATTCTGATGGCTTCATTGGGTTTATAGCAGTGCTAAGGAAGCATATTTCCCTCATTAAAATTGTGGATGTCCTTTGCGGTTGTGAAATACTTCTAGATATGAGGATTTCTATCACAGACATTTCTTGGTTGGTTGGTTGGTTTGTTGGTTGGTTAGTTTGGGTCCTATAATATAATCCACATGAAAATACAATGACTGACCAAGCCCTGAACCCCACTGCAATGTTTTGCATTCAGTCTGGGCCACTTGATTCAGCCCCAGACTCTGAGAAGGATGCTGCCCTTTCTTCAGGAAGAACTTACTATATCTGTGTTCCTTAATTCAGGTCACTCAGAATCAAGGCAACCTAGAGGTTGATTTTGCTTTAATATTGTACACTATTTCTCTTTCTTTTCTGGCTTTACTGAGGTATAACTGGCATACAACACTGTATAATTTAAAGCATACAACATGTTGATTTGATATACTTGCAAATGGCGAAATGATGACCACCATAATGAATAGCCAATATCTTCATCATGTCACATAAATCACCATGTCCTTTTTTGTGGTGAGAACATTTAAGATCTACTCTCTTCCCAACTTTCAAGTTACAGTATCAACCACAATCACCATGCTGTACGTTCGATCCCCAGAACTTATTCATAGTATTACTGAAAGTTTGAACCTTTTTGACCAACATCTCCCCATTTCCGCCACCTGGCCCCTAGCCCCTGGTAACCGCCATTCTACTCTCTGTTCCTGAGTTTGGCTTTTTAGATTCTACCTATAAGTGATAGATAGCATTCATGATCTATCTTTCTCTCTCAAACATATGTCACTTAGTGTAATGCCTTCAAGGTCCATCCATATTGTCACAGATAGTAGGATTTCCTTCTTTTTTGTATTGAATAATATTCCATCATATATATAATGTCGTATATAAATAATCACATTGTCTTTAACCATTCGTCTGTTGACAGACACTTAAGGTTGTTTCCCTATCTTGGCTGCTGTGAGTAGTGCTGCAGTGAACATGAGGGTGCAAATATCTCCTTGAGATTCTGTTTTCATTTCCTTAGGATATATACCCAAAAGTGGCATTGATGAATTATATGACAGTTCAATTTTTGATTTTGGGGGGACTCTGGATACTGCTTTCCATAATGGTTGCACCAGTTTACATCCTCATCAACAGTGCCCAAGGGTTCTCCTTTATACGCATCCTTGCCAACATTTGTTATTTCATTGTGCTTTAGATTTGCATTGCCCTGATAATTAGTGATGTCGAGCCAAACACATTTTCATATACCTGTTGATCTTTGTATATCTTCTTTGGGAAAATGTTTAGTTAGTTCCTCTGCCCTTTTTTAAATAAGATTGTTTGGGTTTTTTGCTCTTAAGTTGCATGAGTTATTTATATATTTTGGATATTAACCACTGATAAGTATATGATTTGCAAACATTTTTCCCCATCCCATATGTTGCCTGTTAATTTTTTTATTGTTTCTTTTGCTGTGCCGAAGCTTTTTAGTTTAATGTCGACCCACGTATTAATTTTCGCTTTTGTTGCTTGTGCTTTTGGTTTCATATCCAAAAACTCTTTGCCAATACCAACAGTAAGGAATTTTTTCCTGTTTCCTTTTAGGAGTTTTATGGTTTCAGTTATGTTTATGTCTTTAATCACATGGGATAGCTTTCCATATGCTTGTGTCTTCTTTGATTTCTGTCATCAAAGTCTGATAATTTTCAGTGTATAAATCTTTAATCTTGGTTAAATTTATTCCTAAGTATCTTATTGTTTTTGTTTCTAGACAAAAAATACTTATCATACGTTTCATTATTTTCTTTGTTTCTTTTTCAAATGCTTTGTTAGTGTGTAGAAATGCAACTGATTTCTATATATTGATTTTATCATGTCCTGCAGCTTAACTGAATTCAACATATTTTTGGTGGAGTCTTTAGGGTTTTCTGTATGTAAGTTCATATCATCTGCAAACAGAAACAATTCTACTTATTTCATTTTGATTTGGATGCCTTTTATTTCATTTTCTTACCTTATTCCTCTGGCCAGGACTTCTGGCACTGTGTTGAAAAGGAGTAGTGAGAGTGAACATTCTTGTCTTGTTCCTGGTCTTATAGGAAAAGCTTTAAACCTTTCACCATTGAGTAAATGTTAGCTGTGGGTTTGTCATATATAGCCTATATTATGTTGAAACATGTTTGTTCACCATCCCATTTGGGGAGCATTTTAATTATTAAAGGATGCTGTATTTTTCAAATGCTTTCTCTGTTCCATTGAGACAATCATATTACTTTAATCTTTCATGTTATCAACGTGTTGTATCACATATATTGATTTGTGTATGTTTAAACATCCTTTCATCCCAAGGATAAATACCACTTGGTCATGATGTATGATCCTTTTAATGTGCTATTGAATTATATTTGCTAATATTTTGTTGAGGATTATTACATCTATATCCATCATAGATGTTGGCCTGTGATTTTCTTTTCTTGAAGGGTCCTTATAAAGTTTTATAAGCAGAGTAATACTGGTCTTGTCAAATGAGTTTAGGAATGATTCCTCATCTTCAAGTTTTTGGAAGAACTTCAGGATTCATTTTTTTTTTAACTGTTTGGTAGAATGTGCCAGTGAATCCTTCTGGTACCAGCCTTTTCTTCATTAGAAAATTTCAATTGCTGATTCAATCTCCTTATTCATTATTTATCTGTTCATATTCTATATTTTTTATGATTCAGTTATAATAGGTTATACGTTTCTAGAAACTTAACCCATTTAATATAAGCCCATAATTGTTCACAATAGTCTCTTATGATGCTTTGTATTTTTGTGGTATCAGTTATCATGTCTCCTCTTTCATTTCTGACTTTATTGATATGAGTCTTCTCTTTTTTCTCAATCTAGCTAATAGTATGTCAGTTTTGTTTATCTTTTCAAAAACCCAGCTCTTGGTTTCATTGATCTTTTCTATTGATTTTTTTCTCGTCTCTATTTTATTTACTTCTGCCCTAATATTTGTTATTTTCTTCCTTCTGCTAACTTTGGGCTTGGTTTGTTCTTCTTTCTATAGTTATTTGAGGTGTAAAGTTAGGTTGTTTACTTAAGATCTTTCTTTTTCTTGATGTAGGCATTTATCACTATAAACTTCCCTCTTAGAACTGTTTCTGCAACACCCCATAGGTTTTGATATGTTGTGTTTCCATTTCCATTTATTTCGAGATATTTTTTATGTCTCTTTTGATTCCTTTTTTGACACAGTGGTTGTTTGTGTATCGTTTCTTAAAATCAGACTTTTGCCACAAGAGAATGCAGGCAAGAGAATGCACCTCACAAACCTCTAACTACAGGGCACGTAATAGAGCAGCTACTGCATTGAGAAATCTTTCACCACATCTATGCCAAGACTATGACCCCCATGGGCTGCTGCATGATTAGCCCATACACAAGGGTGGATATCATTATCCCCAGTCCATGGATGAGAAAATGGAGACTGAGAGAGTTTAAATAATCCCCCAAAGGAATTTCCCCAAAGGAAATGAAGAAACTGAAAAGGCTGTTAATATGCCCTGATAGAATTTTTTTAAAGCGGCATTATTCCCCCCTCAACTGTGAGGTGTGTAACTCCAAAGACGCTGTCTGATCCACCATCCTGCAAGGACTACCTTCCCAGGACCTTGGTACCTCTAGGAAGGATAACTCACTTTATCTTGTCTAGTTGCACCCTAAGACTAAGAGTGGTTCTGGAACTCCAGTGAAAACCTCATCATTTAAAATGCAATGTGAATAGCCAACACTGAAATTATTCAATGGGGTGGGCCTGTTATTTGCCATCAGCCCTTACTTGATTTGCCTGAGTGTATGTGTTGCCTGGTCTATGTCCACAAGCCTGTGGGGACTCTCTACCCAACCCAGCGGTTACCCATCATCTGTTTCCATAATCTCCAAATGTTGGGCTCTGTGGCTTCAGTTATATCTTAATCCAACACCGGAAGCTGGGTCCTGTCCTGGATTAGAAGACCCAACAAAAGACATGGGGCACCTGGGTGGCTTAGCTGATTAAGCCTCCAACTCTTGATTTCCGTTCAGGTCATGATCTCATGATTTGTGAGGTTGAGCCCCACATCAGGCTGTGTGCTGAGAGCACAGAGCCTGCTTGGGATTCTCTCTCTCCCTTTTCTCTCTCTCTCCCTCTCTCTCTCCCTTTCCCCTGCTCTCTCTCAAAATAAATAAAAACACTTAAAAAAGAAAAGAAGACCCAACAGGAGACAGACCCCACTCAAGCAGAGTAATAGTTCCTGTACTTAAATGATGTGAATTAGGTTAGAGAAAGCCAACAAAGAATGGTGGAATACTCCAAGGCCAGAAAGAGCAGACAACCCTTCCACCACTTAAGGTGAGAAGGCAAGAAGAGAGAACAGATTCTAGATCCTCGTGAGAGTGATAGCTATACTGTAACAGTAGCTGTAGCTGTAGGAGAGGATCACAGACGAGAAGCTCTGATCCACTGGAGAACAACACAGCCTCCACCACCTTAACTCACAAGGGAAGGAAGGAGCAAAGGGATTAAACACCCCAATCTCCCTCTATTTCCACCTTGCCCTCATTGGATTGTGGAAGTCATAAGGAAAGGGAGCTCGGCTGAGCCAGACCACAGAATTCATTTGCCTGGAACACAAAACAGGGTAGAGAGAAGGGAGGAGACATGATCCGGAGGGGGGAAAGGAAGTGTCTGTCACACCTGCCCACATACCTACTCTTTCCCTCAGGATATGTCTACTTTACACTGTAGGTTTCTCCCCTCTTAACTGGTCTATTCCATAGCTTCCCAGATTCCTTTCAAATAGGCTGACCACAGGTAGAGGATATTTGCTATTTTTGCTCTTTTTACATCACCGTCTTCTTCTTTTGGTAATAGCACTCTCAAAATTCTTTTGGGGAGTCACTGCATCCAAATTCTTGTTTCATGTGATGTGGGGCTAGTTTAAACACCCCTCATGGCAGACACTGAGTCCATTTTTAGGTATCAGAATCAGACTAACCCCAAAGGAAATATTTCATTGGCAGCCAAGTCACATAAGTGAAAAACAGAGATGAGCTGACACATGAACTTCTGGCCAGTTTTGAACTTCATCTCTCATGAGCTAAGTCTTCTACTGTTTCTCAATCATAAATCTAACACAGTTATCCCACTGGGTTCCAGAATTTTATGTCTGTTTCCCTTCTAACAGCCTGAGCACTCTGAGGGCAGAGAATGCCTTGTTCTTCTTTATATATTTAATATGTAGCACAATCTCTGACACCGGTGGAACAAACAGGATTGAATGAAGACATTAGAGGATCTAGACGATTAGAAGACATTAGTATCTTGATAAAGGTCCATTTAGACTATGAGTGATCCTTACAGAGATTTTGTTGTTAATCTTGATGTCTGGCCAGTGTTAAGAACCAGAGGAAGAGTAATGGAGGAAAGAATAAAGAAGAGATGATCATAGAGATGGATTGTCTAGGAGATGAGTTTGAGCCTTTGTACGAATATAGAAAGGACGAAAAACCAGATTATCTTGGTAAAAGGGAAATTGTCCCCACATTTTAATCACTGTACTGAAACTACAAAATTGGCAATAGTGTATGCACAAGATGAAGCGACTAAAAAAGGTAAAAAATAAAGGGTCATATTTCTGCTGAAAGAATAAGAAGACCCACCAAAAGCTGAACCACTTCCATTGTTTTCTAAGATATATCCCTGAGTCAACGCAGGTAGCCATTTCTGTATTCCCTCCATTCTAATCTTTGTTTTCAAAACCCTGAATGTCCCCCCCCTTTTTTTTGTATCACATCCTTCAATGCCAAGTTCCAATTACAGTCCCTCCGAGAAATTCCTTCTTACCTACTCTGACTCATGCTAATTTATTGCTCAACAGAGAAAAAGAGGAAGTTTCTAAGAACAGTTGTCTAAGAGATCACCATGGTGGTACCAACAAGAAAAGATGGTGTACTTCGATTACTCTAAAGCACATTCACTTTTATCTATTTGTTTGGGCCTCAATGACTCAATATTTCCCTGCTATGTTACATTAATATTTCAACTGCATAACATTTCTCACCCTCAAAACCATAAAGATTATATTTTTTTGGAAAACAGAAACAATGATTTAGAATTCTTTATTCTTCCACTCCTAGCTCTCATAATGGCATCTAGCAAGCCCAGTGTTAGGCATATAATAGGTATGTGATAGTTTTGCTCAATCAAAATGACACTGTATGAAAAGCTATCATTTTGTATCATGAAGTCTCCTTCAAGTCTCCGAAAGTGCAGTTACTTATCACACAAGTTAACTGTCCCTTATGCTACATGTCTTCAGTGGGTTGGTCGGAGTCCCGCTACACATAGTTACTTAAGGACCCAGGCTGAAGGCAGCCCCTGTATGTTTTAGAACGTCATCTGTGACATGCACCCTCCTAAGTTGCTCTAACAGGGAGAGAGAGATAAATCACAATAGATTTTGCTTTGCCTCAGCCTGGAAGAAAAACACAGCACTTCCCAAGAGCTCATTGACTCGAAGTAACCCCATGGCCCCCTCAAAGGTAACTGATAAATATAGCGGAGTAAATGAAATAGTTTCTGAATATTACTGTCTTTGCCACTTATTGTAAAAATCTCTCTTTAGAATTTTCTAGATGATTCTGTGTGGCTTAATTTCAGGAACATGGTAGACCATAACCTATAAGAAGCTACTAGAGCAAGAAAAACCAAAGAGAAGAGAATTGCTAACAAGGGACCTTCTTTAATTATATATATATTATAATTATATATTATATTATATTAATATATATGATATATTATATATGATATATGATATATGATATTTATTATAATTATAACTTATAAATATAATTTATATTATATTATATATTATATAACATTTATTATAATTATAACTTATATCATAAATATAATTTATATTATATTATATTTATTATAATTATAATTTATATTATATTATAAATATAATTTATATTATATTTTATAAATATTATATTTATTCTAATTATAATTATATATATATATTTTTTTTTACCTAAAGTATTTCCTTTCACTCAGTTTCCTTTCCTGTTTTATCTAGTACCCCTCCTCATTCTTAAAGACAAAGATATTGGAGTTTAACTTTTTCCTTACAATCAAAGAATCATTCCCATCTAAGTATGGGAATACCTTTTTGGATAAAGATTCTTTTTATTATTTTTTTTTAATTACACCCAAGTTGGTGAAAATGTAGTGTAATAATGATTTTAGGAATAAAATTTAGTGATTCATCACTTACATATAACACCCAGTGCTCATCCCAACAAGTGTCCTCCTTAATACCCATCACCCATTTAGCCCATCCCCCCCACCTAAAACCCCTCCAGCAACCCTCAGTTTGTTCTCTGTATTTAAGAGGCTCTCATGGTTTGTCTCCCTCCCTGCTTTTATATTATTTTTGCTTTCCTTCCTTTGTGTTCATCTGTTTTGTATCTTAAATTCCACATATGAGTGAAATCATAGGATATTTGTCTTTCTCTGACTTATTTCACTTAGAATAATACACTCTAGCTCCATCCATGTTGTTGCAAATGGCAAGATTTCATTCTTTTAAACTGCTGAGTAATATTCCATTATATATATATATATATATATATATATATATATATATACCACATATTCTTTATACATTTATCAGTCAATGGGTATTTGGGCTCTTTCCATACTTGGACTGTTGTCGATAGTGTTATAAATATTGGGGTGCATGTGCCCTTTCAAAATAGCACTCTTGGGGTGCCTGGGTGACTCAGTCGGTTAAGCAACTGACTTTGGCTCAGGTCATGATTTCGTAGTTCGTGGGTTCGAGCCCCACATTGGGCTCTATGCTCACAGGTCAAAGCCAGGAGCCTGCTTTGGATTCTGGGTCTCCTTCTCTCTCTGCCCCTCCCCTGCTTTTGATCTCTCTCTCTTTCTCTCTCTCTCTGTCTCCCTCCCCCTCTCTCTCTCTCTCTCTCTGTCTCCCTCCCTCTCTCTCTCTCTCTCTCTCTCTCTCAAAAGCAAACATTAAAAAAAAGAATTTAACAAAAAGCCCTCCTGTATCCTTCAGATAAATACCTACAAGTGCAACTGCTGGGTCGTAGGGTACTTCTATTTTTAATTTTTTGAGGAACTTCCATACTGTTTTCCAGAGTGGCTGCACCAGTTTGCATTCCCACCAGCAGTGCAAAAGTGTTCCCCTTTCTCTGCATCCTCACCAACATCCGTTGTTGCCTGGGTTGTTCATTTCAGCCATTTATAGGCATGGGGTGGTATCTCATTGCAGTTTTAGTTTGTGATTTTGATTTCCCTGATGATGAGTAATATTGAGCATTTTTTTCATATGTCTGTTAGCCATATGAATGTCTTCTTTGGAAAAGTGTCTATTCATGTCCTTTGCCAATTTCTTCACTGGATTGTTTGTTCTTTGGGTGTTGAGTTTGATAAGTTCTTTATAGATTTTGGAGACTAAACCTTTATCTGACATGTCATTTGCAAATATCTTCTTCCATTCCGTTGGTTGCCTTTTAGTTTGGTGATTATTTCCTTTGCTGTGCAGAAGATTTTATCTTGATGAGGTCCCAATAGTTCATTTTTGCTTTTGTTTCCTTTGCATCCAGCGACATGTCTAGTAAGAATTTGTTGTGGCCGTGGTCAAAAAGCTTGTTGACTGTTTTCTCTTCTAAGATTTGGATAGCTTCCTATCTTACATTTAGGTGTTGGATAAAGATTCTTTAAAGGTCAAGTGGATAGAACATAAACAAAATATTTCCAAAACGCTTCTAGATGCATTCATCCAGCCAGTCAATCAAAACCTATTATGGAGCACCTCCCACATAACAAATAATGTGCTAGACTGTGTTTCTGGATGCACAAGGTCAGGTAAAACCTGGTCCCTGGCCAAAAGAGAAGCAACTGATAGACATGTGAAGTCAAATGCCCAGGACAATATTAAAGAACCTTTGAGTTTAGTGATGAAAGAAAAAGTCCAGTTCTGCAGTTGGGTTTAGAAGGACATCACAATGCAAGTGAACTGACAAAACTTGAACGATCCAGTGTGGGTATAATTCCAAGCATGAGGAAAGTGTGTTGTTATTTTTTCCATCTTTCCCCACCACAATCGGCTTCTTTTGTAATTTAACTTCCTATTGACTTGCTTGAGAGATGTGACAGGAACCCATAGGGATGCCACCTTTTCTCGCTTCCAAATCATTCAGTTTTGCCTTTTCCAGCTGTTGTGCTGAATTTAAGTCCGCAAAGCCAACCTGGAGGCACAGGAAGCTGAGGCAGTGAAAGCTTGTTCATTTCACTGCTCCTTTCCCACGTGACGGTTGAGTCAGCTTTTAAAATAATACTTCCCTTATTTGTTATTCTCCTTCTTTAGCCCCACTGCCAGCTGTATTTTGCACTTCACATGAATTTTGGTCTATTCCAATTTTCCACTTCTCTGACTCTAATCCCACGGTTACAAATGGAATCCCAGGCTACCCTAATATCTCTTACTTGCTGGCACTGAAGAGATCAATATTTCAAAATACCATATGTTTTATAGATCAGCTGCTGCATGCATACAAGCAAGTAATATTTGAACCATTACAGCATTTGTAAGTTACATAAACCAGTGGCCAAAAATAGACAAGCTCTCCCTCCTGGTTAAATTTCCAAAGGTCGTCTTGATAGCTGACCACTGAGCCAAATGTTTACATGCTTTTTGCCATGAATGACAGTCTGAGAAATAGCAGAGACTGTAGAAGAAAAGGATCACCAAAAATGCCTTTAGCATGATAGGCAACAACGTTGAACATATTCATGGGCAAGCAGACATCCCCAAGGTCCACCATGAGGCTCTACCCACTGGCAGCACTCATTTCCTGGTTTTTCTCTGTACCCATGCTTTTACTCGTCCATTCCACAAATACTCACTGATCACCATGTCTTATGGCCTGAACTATCCTGCAAGGATAAAACGACAAACAAATCACTTCCCAAGAGGCTCTTGGTCCACCAAAGGGGGGAGATATATGTACATAAGCAAAAAAGTATAATTAGAACCATAACAGAAACACATAGTGCCTTGAGAGTGGAGGGAAACCCCAACCGGAAGGAGCCCAAGGGACTTTCAGGAGGAAGTGATGCCCGAGCTGGGTTTTGAAGGGTGAACAGGAGTTGGTTAGGTCAAAAAAATTCAAAATGCATTTCTTAGAAAGTATGGCACATGTACGTGACAGCAAGTAGTTCGATATGTCCAGAGCAACTCTTCACAATGAGTATGTGATGGATATAAACAAAAAATAAATGATCCATGGCTTGAAAATATTAAACTTCCTTGGGACAATTGTGGACAGTAAAACTATGACTTGTGGATATCCCAATTATATGCATATATGCATTTGATGCTTTCACATGTTTCATTTAATTTTGGCCCTACCATAGTCTTTAAAGGACATTTAAGTCCGTCCCTTTTTTGGGAGGACAAGCTAGGACACAGAGATGTTTAATATTTTGCCTTGGATTTTGCATAGTAAATTATAAAATTAGGTTATAAAGCATGGACTCCAAAGTTTACAAAGTAGACCAAAATTCGAGTTGAATGATGTATGGAACTGGACCAAGGGGCGTAAATTCTGAGATACAGAACTTTGAAGGAAGCTCACAGAGTGAATGCATGTCTTATGTGAAAGGTAAAACATGAACCTGAAATACAGGACAGAAATTCACCAGGGAGGGAAGGAACACATCTTTACAGGGAGAAAATAAATAGTTGCTTAAGAAATTAAAGTCATTAATTTATGGTTTGAGTTAGTTCTCTTGGTGTGCATTGCCCTTGTCAAAGGACACTGGAGGGTTGGCCAAATATTTATTGAGTGCCTATGAGGTATTAAACCTTATGCCTCGTACTTTACAAGCTTTCTCTAATTTAACCCCCACAACAAACCAATAAGCCTCGCTCTTTTTTCATCCATGAAATGAGGGTGAATCCAGATTAAAAGATAAAACATGTCAGTTGCATACATAGCACAGTGCTTGGCATAGAGTGTTGGCTCACATCACCTTGATTTTACAGGCAAAGAAATTGACCTTGAGGGAGACTGAATACCTTGCCTTCAGTTACACAGCTGGAGGAAATGGAAAGGGGATTTTACCCCAGGAATGTCTGTTCCTTGCCCTAACAGTCTTTCAGTGAAGCCGTGCAGATTCCTTTGGCTAGGGTTAAACTGAGGCAGAACAGTTCAATAGACAGTGTATGTACTTAGTGAGTCAAGAATATTCTGTCCATAACTAAAACTGTTTGGTTTGATAATCTCCCCTCTCCCTACCCAGAATATATCTTCATTTCAGAAACATGGAGATTCTTGAAGTTCCAATTCCAGCTGCTTAAAAATAGATAGATAGATAGATAGATAGATAGATAGATAGATTATAGATAAATAGATAATAGATAGACATTTCTACTTTAGCATTATTTTACTTTCATGCCTGACCTCTTCTAGATTCTTTGCATTTTAATTTTTGTCTATAATTTGTTCAATTGAAAAGTATACACTTTTAGGTAATTTGAGCAACCACCAAGCAGGTGAGGTGTCAGATGTTCGCCAAAGTCATCACAAGCAGCCTGTATCCTTTGATTTCACAAAAAAAAAAACCAAACCATACGCAAGTATCAAAAGAATGTAAAATCGCCAGGCTCCGCAGAGACTCCAAAGTAATAAAATGAGCCAGTTTCGAGGCAAGAAGAATGACCCCCATTAAAAAGAGTTTTAAAAATTAGGTATGGTAATACGGCTTCAGTCCAGAGAAGCAGGAGTCAAATGAAAATATATTTAAAGAGTGGTTCTGGCCCCTGTGGTATGTGTACCCTGGGACAGCCATCATCTCTTTAATAACTTTGCTGTATTTCTTCACCACATTATTGAAAATTGTTTAATGAGCAGTTTCCCTCAGAGAAGATCTCAGAGTCTCAGAAGCAGTTGCCAGGAGAGATACTCTTTAAAGCCAGATGAAATTATGTTTATTCTTCTGCGTGTCTTCCTGGAGTGGTCAAAATGGTGGTGTTTTCATTTTTTTTCCCTTTTAGAGCTGTGTTTTCTCCTTATAAAAATTATACGTGTTGAAGGCAGAAAAGTTGAAAATTAAAAAGTCTGAGGAACAGTGGAGATCAACGTGGGATTCATTCATCCATTCATTCTGTCCGAACGCAGAGGGTAACCAAATAACCTGGATTTTATTACTCTCTACACTTGAATTCTAGCGTTATTTTTATAGAAGTAAGATCAAATAAATGCACATTAGTTACAACCTTATATTACTTCAATTTTGTATCCCACTTTTTTTTCAGTTACCAATATTCCAGGTTAATCATAACCTGGTAAGGGAGACAACAGCTGCCTGGATATTTCTGGGTATTTAGACACCCGCCGGTATGCGAGTATCATCATTCCCATTGACATCTAACACTTGCCTCCATTCATCACTCTGGAGTCTTCAGGCAACGACTCTTTTTTTTGTCCTGTTTTGTGTCATACTCACATCACCTGTCTTCCTTCGACATAACCCGTGATCACACATGACCCTAAAGTCAGAGAGCCAAGGATCAGCTGGCTCTTTCACAGTTACTAGCTGCGTGATTTGGACTACGTCCCTTACGCTCCCTAAGCCTCTGTGCTCTTCCATCCATGACGTGAAAATGAATCCAGAGTAAAAGGTGAAACACTTGGAGTGTGCAGCACGGTGCTTGGCATAGGGTAGACCATTGGTTTGCATCAGCTTATAATATTAGTGGACGTTGAAAAGAAAACATAGGGGGCGCCTGGGTGGCTCAGTTGGTTAAGCATCCGACTTCAGCCAGGTCACGATCTCGCGGTCCGCGAGTTCGAGCCCCGCGTCGGGCTCTGGGCTGATGGCTCAGAACCTGGAGCCTGCTTCTGATTCTGTGCCTCCCTCTCTCTCTGCCCCTCACTCGCTTGTGCGCTTTCTCTATCTCTCAAAAATAAGTGTTAAGAAAATTTTTTTAAGGAAAAGTAGGAGATATTACAAACTCCAAACGCTACTGACACAAGATTCATGAATGTAATGCACTTAATTGAAGTTTTGAAGATAGGGGAGAATTAGAACAGCACAAGTCAAAAAGAAAATTAGAAGGTAATGTCAGGCATCACCCTTCCTCAATTAAAAAAAAATAATAAATGCTTCCCCAAGAGATTTCTTACTGGCTAACTTTTCAAATAACAACACACTTTTGCTTTAATAACTTCATAAATTTCTTCTGAAGTTTTCCTTCATAAAAGGCCACTATCCCATCTTTATTGTCCATTTTCTTTTGAATTTTTTTTCAACGTTTTTTACTTATTTTTGGGACAGAGAGAGACAGAGCATGAACGGGGGAGGGGCAGAGAGAGAGGGAGACACAGAATCGGAAACAGGCTCCAGGCTCCGAGCCATCAGCCCAGAGCCTGACGCGGGGCTCCAACTCGCGGACCGCGAGATCGTGACCTGGCTGAAGTCGGACGCTTAACCGACTGCGCCACCCAGGCGCCCTGTCCATTTTCTTTTGTTATGGATTATTTCTCTATGCTTCTTGGTCCATTCATTTGTTGGGGTTTTAGTGTATTTCCTACTGATTTACAGTGTACTTTTATGTCATATTATATATCGCATGTTTTGTTATATTCTTTTCAGTTAACCAAATATTTTCAGAGTTCCATTTTTAGTCACCTATTGGTATCTTAGCCAAAATCTTTTTTCATTATGTTTTACTGGTTTCACTAAGAATTACAATGTACCTCTTAAAATAAGACAATCTACAAGGACTTAGTGTTTTACTCCTTCACGCAAAAAATACAGAAATCTTCTAATATCACAGTCCAATTTACCACCATCACTCTTTGTGCTATAATTATCATACATGTAAACATTATAACATACATACAAGCATTATAGAACCCATACCGCAGTGATAATAATTATTGCTTTCAATGGCCATATGGGGTTTTTTTTTGGAAAATGAAGGAAAGAAAGAAAAAAAAAAAACTCCTAGTTGTTTATATTTACGTAGACACTTATCGTTGCCAGCAATTTTTTTCCTTGTGTAGATTCGAGTTACCGTCCTGTACATGCTTTCTTCACCCTGAAGAAAAGAACTACCTTTTTGGCATTTCTTACACAATACATCTGCTGACAACAAGTTTCTTGTTTGGGTTTGTCTGCGAATGTCTTATTTCATCTTTGTTTTTGAAGAATGGTTTTGCTGAATGCAGAACTCTGTCCTGATGGCATGTGTCGTACATTGATAACTTTCACCTAATTTGAAAAGCTTCCAACTTAAGAAATGTTTTTTTGTGTCTCTTCTCTTTCTGGGATTCAATACACGTAAATTAAATTGCCTGATAATCCCGCGGGGCTCTGAGGCCCTGCTCACGTTTCCTCACTTTCTATTTTTCTTTTCGTATTTTACATTATATAATTTCTTTTGCTCTGCCTTCAAGTTCACTAGTTTCTTCTGCTGTTAAATGCTTCCAGGAAATTTTTCATTTCAGTTACTGCATTTTTCAGCTTTAGAATTTCCATTTGGTAGTTTTGCTTTGTAGTTTCTAGTTCTCTGCCAAGATTAACCATCCATTTATTATATGAATAAGTATCTTAAGTTCTTGAACATAATAATAATAGCAACTTCAATAATCGTTTTCTGATCATTCCAATGTCTAGATCATCTCAGGACCAGTTTCTATTTTCTTGAGTATTGATAACATTTTCCTGGTTCTTAGCATAACAAGTGATTCTTGATTGAATCTGAAGATTATTAATGATACATTTGTAAAGACCCTGGATTATTTTATATTCCTCCAAATAATGATATTTGGTTAGAAGATAGTTTAAGGGCACCTGGGTGGCTCAGTTGGTTGAACGTCCGACTTTGGCTCAGTTCATGATCTCACGGTTCATGGGTTCGAGCCCCCCGTGGGGCTCTATGCTGACAGCTCAGAGCCTGGAGCCTGCTTCGGATTCTGTGTCTCCCTCTCTCTCTGTTCCTCCTCTGCTCTCACTCTGTCTCTCTCTCGCTCTCTCAAAAATAAAAAAAGATTTTAAAAAATAATTTAAAAAAAGATAGTTTAATTGCGCTGAACTTAAAATCCAAACTCTGGTTCCCCTGTGGTGGAATGTCCACTTAGCTCTTTAAATTTCTAGATGCTCTGGTTTTTTTTTCTTTTTTTCATAGGACCTCCTTTCCCTCCCTCCCCAGTCTGTCCTTTATGGACTAAGCACCTGGACAAGGATTTGGGTGCATTTTATGTGTAGACCAGGGCATTCTCGCTCTCTGTGTGGCTCCCTCCATTCCAAGAACTCTCCGATGACTTGTGATTGTTCTGCTAGTCTGAACGCTATCCTTTCACATCTCAGGCTAACCAGGGAGGACTTTCTGCAGCCGAAGCTGCCTGCTAATCAAGTGTGGGGCAATGGAAGCTTCCGTCAAGCCTTATGCTGCCAACTGCTAAGTCTCCTTCTTCTTTGTCCAGTGCCTTCAAATGCTTGTATTAGTCAAACATTTGTCTGCATTTCACACTTGTTATCTATGGGAGGGTTAGTCTAATCAAGCTATTCTGTCATTATCCATAACTCAGATTTCTCATGTGACTTTTGAGGGTTTTTTTTTTTCTTTTTTTCTACCCCCATATGCTTCTTTACTATGGTAGAACTGTTCTTTTTCAATGTTTATTTATTTTGAGAGAAAGAGAGAGAGAATGAGTAGGGATAGGGCAGATAGAGAGAGGGAGAAAGAAAATCCCAAGCAGGCCCTGCCCAGCCAGCATGGAGCACCACACGGGGCTCAAACTCACAAACCATGAGATCATGACCCGAGCAGAAGTGGGATGCTCAACCAACTGAGCCACCCAGGTGCCCCAATAATATTTAAATTTTTAAGTGGCCTCTGGCCCATCGTAGGTGTTCAATAATTATTTATCAAAATCATGATCATTTAAGTTAGTAAATGATAAATGATACTTAGTAAATCATTTATTTAAGTTAGTAAATGACAGCTAATATTAAGTTAGTAAATGATAAGTTTGACTTTGCTCAAACTACCTGTTCGCAATTCATTTTAAAGATGGCTTGTTAGCATAAAAGACTCTTAAAAACTGAGAACAAACTGAGGGTTGACGGGGGGTGGGAGGGATGGGAGGGTGGGTGATGGGCATTGAAGAGGGCATCTTTTGGGATGAGTACTGGGTGTTGTATGGAAACCAATTTGACAATAAATTTCATATAATAAAAAAATAAATTAAAAAAAAAGATGGTTTTGTTTAGCTTGTCTGAAAAGAAAGACTAAACGTTGGCATCATGATTGCGCCCAACTCTGGGAAAAAAAAAATTCTGCAATTTTGTGTTTCTAGGTTAAAATGGCCCTGGCAAAACCTTCCAGGCATACCATAATAAGTCTTTGTGCATACCTACCACAACATTTCATACTGTTTTGTAATCATTTATAAAGTTGTCACCTCCATCTGATGATGGGTACCTAGAGGATGAGAGCTATGCTGTCCTCATCTCAGAAGGACCCCGGCAGTAATGATTGCCTGCCACACACAAATGACACTCAGGAAATGATAAATGGGTACATGTGGGATTTTTGTTCCTAAATGGACGGTTTGCTTAATATGTAAATTACCAGTAAGAGTGTTTTAATGACATATTGATACGCCAAATTAGAGTTCTATTGAGTATATACAGTTTCAGCATTAATTTATTGGCTGCCTCCTAAGGACTTAGAATGGAGAAGGGCCAACAGATGCAAAACCGAAAGCACTTACGGAGGAATAATGGGCTCTGTGGCCTATTTGCACATTAAGCAAAACATCACAGGAAATGAACTTCCATAAATTGGAATCTAGTTATGATCTCTTTTAGGTTAGCACAACAGTTACAAACACTTGAACCAAAAAAAGTCTCACGTCTACTTAAAACAAAACAATGATGGGTAAGCCCCATCACTAGATAATGCCCTCTGGCTTGGACTTTCTAAGAAAGACTATTTTCTGTATCTCCCTACAATCCACTAGCCAACAGAATATCAGGAGTTGTGGAAGACTACATTCTGCCATATTCAATTAGGCCGGGCAGGTTTCCAAAATAGACGTTGGGTTTTTTTAACGTTTTTAATTAAATTCCAGGTAGTTAAAACATAAAAGTGTAATATGAGTTTCAGGTGTAGAATTTAGTGATTCGTCACTTACATAAATAACCTTGGGCTCATCACAACAAGTCCCCTCCTTAATCCCCATCACCTGTTTCACCCATCCCCCCACCCACCCCCCCTCTGGTAACCATTGGTTTGTTCTTTATAGTTAAGAGTCTGTTTCTTGATTTGCTTCTCTCTCATTTTTCCCCACTTCTTCTTTTGTTTTGTTTCTTAAATTCCACACAGCAGTGAAGTCATATGGTATTTGTCTTTCTCCGATGGACTTATTTCACTTAACATAATATTCTCTAGCTTCATCCACATCTTTGCAAATGGCAAGATCTCATTTTTAATGGCTGAATAATATTCTATATATATACATATATATATGTATATATGTGTGTGTATATATACATATATATATATATATATATACATATATATATATATATATATATGCCATGTCTTCTTTATCCATTTATCAGTCATTGGACACCTGGGCTGTTTCCATAAGTTTGCTATTGTAGATAATGTTGCTATAAACATTAGGATGCATATATCCCTTTGAATAAGTATTTTTGTATCCTTTAAGTAAATACCTAGCAGTGCAATTGCTGGGTCCTCGGGTAGTTCTATTTTTAGTTTCTTGAGGAACCTCTGTACTGTTCTCCAGAGTGGATGCACCAGTCTGCATTCCCACCAGCAGGGCAAGAGGGTTCCCCTTTCTCCACATCTTCGCCAACGCCTGTCGTTTCTTGTGTTGTTGCTTTTAGCCATTCTGCTAATACAAAACTATATTAGTTTTGATTTGTATTTCCCTGATGATGAGTGATGTTGGGCATCTTTTTGTGTGTCTGCTGGTCACCTGTATATCTTCTTTGGAAAAATGTCTATGTCTTCTGCCCATTTGTTAATTGGATTATCTGGTTTTGGGGTGTTGAGTTTTATAAGCTCTTTATAGATTTTGGATACTAACCCTTTATCAGATAGGTCACTTGCAAATATCTTCTCCCATTCCTTAGGTTGCCTTTTAATTTTGTTGGCTGTTGCAAACTGGAAGAAATGGATACATTCCTAGAAATACATAAACCCCCAAGATAAAAGTTGTAACATCTCAATTTTACCATAACATGAGCCAGAGTGCGTAAAGTACATGTAGTTGCCACTGAGGAAAGAATCTGATGACTCCTCTCATTTCTGAAATTCAGTAAAAGAAAAATAGATTTGTACTATGAACAACGACTGCCCATGAGAACTTTCAGATTACTGAATTGCATCAAGAAATGGCAGTTGATAAGCCCTTCTTCTTTAGAAAGGAGAAGAGGTAGCCCCAATTCAGTAAACTCAAGGAAATAGACAATGTGCTCCACATCGTGACACCTAACCAATGAAGTAAGAAGCAAATGTTAGAATTGGAAACTCTGGAAAAGGGAAAATTGGGCTATCTGGTTATTGTCTAGAGTCAAAGACAACAGTAAAATGCAAAATAACACAGTAATATCTGTCACATCAGTGCCATTGCCCTGTTTCTTCTACCCTAGGTCTAGGTCTCTTGTCTCATCTGGACAATTTTAATAACCTCTTAGCTCTGTTCCTTGTCAACAATCTCATATTCCTCTTGTATGTCTCCAAAGGTCCACCAGCGTGAGAGGATCACACTGTTTTCATGCTCAAATTCTTCCAACAATTCCCTCAGAGAACAACGTCCAAAACCAGCCCGGTATGTAAGTCTCCTTATGCCTTTTGTGAGCTCTTTAAAAATAGCATTAATAATAAGAGTACCAACAACTATATTCTGTGCATACTGTTGGGACATTTTAATGGCCACATTTAAAAGTCTGTATCTCCTACTTCACTCTGCCTCCAGCCCTCGCAGCACAGATGTGTTTTTCCTATCAACTATATAAACAATATCACACAAAATGTCTAGCAGTCACTGGATTAATTAGGGGCCACCAAGTTCCAAGGCAATTTAAGTGAGAATCTTAGCACTGCTGTGAAATCCAAGGCACTTGTTCACATTTAACAAGCTGTGCAGTGAAGGAAATGCAATAAAATTTGGCACCACAAGGGATGCTTTTTTTCACCCAAATGATCACTAGATGCAGTAAAACCAGAAAACTCTTTTACTTTTTTTTTTTTCGAGACAAACTAATGGGAGATTTGTTGTATTTCAGCCTAATGTTAATTTTCTGACCCAAAATGACCAAATCACTTTTCAGGGCTCCGGTTGTTCCGTTGAATTTCATTATGCTGGGAAATGAAATTATGATGTCCAAAAATAAAATTTACTTTCCGCAAACATAAGGGGATTAATCTAAAGTGTAAGGGTTATATCTACATGATATTTTTGAAAAGATAAAATGACAGCAATTCAAAACATTTGTCAAATGCAGCGATAGAATTACGCTGATCATTTTTTTCTTTTAAAAAATGTGTTTCCACCTATATTTGGATCATCTATCCACAGGTGTATTTTTTTTTTGCATTTACTTATACATCCCAAATGGAAAGAGCCTACATTCATTCTTTCACTAACCCTATGAGCTAGCCCCAAGCATTCAAACACCATACCCCCATCTCCTATAAAAAGCAGCAAAAAACACCTGCTTGTGTTCAAACCAATTTCTCAGAAACTTCTTACTTGCCTGTAAGCCTGTTTGAACTAAGATTCGGTTTCCACCTGCTCTCAAATCTGGGACTAATGGGCTCAATCTTAACCTGACCACTCTAGATATGGTTTGGCCCCTTTTTCTCCTAATATTTAACCATCCGCTTTTTTCTAATCGGCTTTGCCACCACCTTCTTTGACTTTTAACTTCTCCTGTTGCTTCAGGAAGAAAGTATTCTCAACAAGGTCTTCCTTGAGCCCATGTTGCTGAAATAAATGCAACTGGAGACACCTCATCCTCAGTTCAGGTCTGATAGAGTCGATCACCTCCTCCTCTTCAACAGTCTTTGCTTATTCAATTCACAGAATATCATCCTCTCAGAAAGGTCCTCCTAGCACACTGGCCATTACCTCTGCATCTCTTCTTCTGGACCCATCTCATTTCCCTGATTCAGTCTTGAGTATCTTCTCTCTTCTGAATATGATCACTTCCATCATGACCTCACCACTCTTACGCCATTAAAACCCGTCTACGGGCTAAGGTTTCCCCATTGATGACTCTCCTCCCCAGAACTTTCACCTGAGCTCCTGTCCCCATCTGTCTGCTTAACATCCTGACCCTGATATCCAGTGAACATCTCAAACTTATTGTATCTCAACCTAGATTTTCTCAGTCTTCTCCATCCCAGTGTTGGCAACCCCATCATCGTTCCTGCTGCTCTAGTCCAGCTGCTTTTGACTTTTCTCTCCTTTCTACTCAACATTCAATCTATGGACATGTCCAAGCTGCCATAAACATAGATCCACAGTCAAAGACTCTGCACCACCTCCACTGCTACCAACAAGCCAGTAGCATCCCTAGCGAGAGTATTGAAATACCAACATTTGCCTTCTTGCTTCTGTGCTTGTCATCTCTATTGTGCCTACATTCATTCTTTTTGATCTATTCTTGACCCTGCAATCAGACTAGTCCTGTCAAAATACAAGCTCTATCATCTTATTCTTTCTTAAACCACTGCCGTAGCTTCCTACCTCATTTCAAGGGAAAGCCAAAATTATTACAGTGACCTGAACAGTCCTCCACATTTCACCCCCACCCCAATTACATCATAAATCTTCCCACCTCAAACCTTCCATTGATCCATACTATCTATCTTGCTATTCTTTGAGCCTGTGTGTCCCACTTCTGCCTCAGAACCCTTATGCTCGGTGTTTTCTCTCCGAAACCGCTTGTCCCGGCTGATTTCCTCTCCACATTGCCCACTGTCTCGCTTCCTCCATACCTTACTCAAATATTACCTTCTGCACCAGTCCTTCTTCGACAACCCTTCCAGAAGTGCAATCCTTCCAGGAATCCCTCATCTTGGACCTCATTTAGTTCTGCCCATAACATGTTTCACTTATTAAATATCTTCACTTTTTAGATTCTTGATTCTCTGCCTCTTTCTATCATAATGTAAACTCCATGGAACCGAGTTTCCATCTGTGTTTTCACTGTTGGATTCTCCACAAACAAAAATAGTTCCTTGGTTATAGGGGTATCTGGGTGGCTCAGTTGGTTAAACATCCACCTCTTGATTTGGGGGCAGGTCATGATCTCATAGTTTGTGGGACTGAGCCCCAAGTCAGGCTCTACACTGACAGTGCAGAGCCTGCTTAGGATTCTCTCCTCTGTGTCTCTCTCTCTACCCCTATCTCGCTTGTGAGTGTGTGCAAATGCTCTCTTTCTCAAAATAAATTTTAAAATTAAAAAAAAATGTGTAAAGAATAGTTTCTTGGTGCTTGTTAAATATTGCTTTGATTGGAGGGAAAAACGGAACCACCCTACCTGTGGCCTCACATGTATAAGCTTGTTATCCCTTAATCAGCCAGAAACTAGTCAATCCAAGTTAATTTATAAACACCAACTATGCTTGAGTGAGTGAAACTAAAACCTTCCACTAAAGAAAATGATACGTAATCAACTATATAACTGCTAATAAGAATAATAACAAGAATAGAAGTTTCCATATATCGATTATCTAATATGCATTAGGAATTGTGCCGGGTTATTTACATATGTTTTATTTGCATCTAATAACTCAATTGCAGTATCACAGGCATCACAGGAGACAAAAAAGGGCCTCGGGACGCTGTGAGGAATAAGTTTAGGAATTCCCTGAGTTTGCACCAGTGGGTTAACAAGGCTTAAGATGAAAGCGTCCGCAATAGGCAAACAGGGTGAAAGCATCCCCCACATAGAACAAAAGCATAGAAGCAGAAAGCTGCTTCCACAGGACAAAAGGATCCAGAATAGGTAAACAGGTAAACAAGGTGATAGACCACCACAGCAGGGTAAAATTACCTGGAGCTAATTAGCAAAAGAAAGGTGCCTTGTTGGCCCGGAGGTAGCATTCTCTATCTGTCTTATCCCCCAGACAAGTTAAGATAAACAGACACAGCAGCCGGTGCCTACTGTAAACAGCCATCTGCTCAGTGCAAGGATTTTATTTTGTATTGACCCAAACCCCTTACACCACATATCTTTGAAACCCCCTTTCTCTCATACATTTGAGTTAATGATCACTGTTTCATTGTCTCTTTCTACACATCCATCATATATGTAAGCCTTCTGATCCTAATAAGTACAGAGCAAGAACGCTTACTCAGAGCTCTCGTCTCCTCCCAAACATTAGCCTCTCCTGTATTTGATTCTGCATCCACTCTCTTGCTGGACGAGAGAGAACTCCAGGCACAAAGTCTGCTACAGGACCTGGCAGTGTGCATGCCTGTATCTATACAGCATGATGTGAGGAGAATGGGAATGACTATTGAGTAAAACACAAATCAAAACATGGATTTACTCTTCTGGAACAGCAATCAGAATTGGGGCTTCTGCACAGCAAAGGAAACCATCAATAAAATGAAAGCAGTCTATAGAATGGGAGAAAATATTTGCAAATCATATATCTGATAAGGGGTTAATATCCAATATATATAAAGAACTCATACAACTCAATAACAAAAAAAGTGAATTAAAAAATTTTTAAACCCACCAAGAATCTGATCTGAAAAGTGTACAAGAGGATCTGAATAAATGTTTTTCCAAAGAAGACATAGAAATGGTCTACAGGTACATGAAAATGTGTTCAGCATCACTAATCATCAGAGTAATACCAACCAAAATCACAATGAGATGTCACTTCACACCTGCCAAAGTGGCTAAAATCAAAAACACAAGAAATAACAAGTGTTGGTGAGGATGTGGAGAGAAACAAACACTGTGCACTTTTGGTAGGAATGCAAACTGGTGCAGCCACTATAGAAAACAGTATGGAGTTTCCTCAAAAAATTAAAAATAGAAATACCATATGATCCAGCAATTCCGTTCAGGAGCCAAAGACAATTAAAACACTAACTTTAGATATCTACACTCCTCTGGTTATTGCAACATTATTTACAATAGCTAAGATATGGAATAAACTTAAGGGTCCATTGATGGATGAATGGATAAAGTAAATGGGATCTATACATACACACACACACACACACACACACACACACAGAGGAATATAATTCAGCCATAAAAACGAAGGAAATCTTATCATTTGCAACAACATGGACAGATCTTGGAGGCATTATGCTAAGTCAGAAAGACAAATACTGTCTTATGTCTCTTACATGTGGAATAAAAAAACCTCACAGATACAGAAGATAGATTGGTAATTGACAAAGGTGGGGGCTGGAGAGGTGGTCAAAATGGGTGAAGGTGGTCAAAACGTACAAATTTTGGGGCGCCTGGGTGGCGCAGTCGGTTAAGCGTCCGACTTCAGCCAGGTCACGATCTCGCGGTCCGGGAGTTCGAGCCCCGGGAGTTCGAGCCCCGCGTCGGGCTCTGGGCTGATGGCTCAGAGCCTGGAGCCTGTTTCCGATTCTGTGTCTCCCTCTCTCTCTGCCCCTCCCCCGTTCATGCTCTGTCTCTCTGTCCCAAAAATAAATAAACGTTGAAAAAAAAAATTAAAAAAAAAAAAAAGTACAAATTTTCAGTTATAAGGTACATAAGTCCTGGGAATAAGAGGCACAGCATAGTGACTGTAATTATCAATACTGTATTGCATATTTGAAAGTTGCTAAGAGAGTCAGTCTTAAGAGCTCTCGTCACAGAGAAAAAAATTATAACTATTTGTGGTGATAGAACTTAACTAGACATGGGGCACCTGGGTGGCTCAGTCGGTTGTGCGTCCAACTTCTGCTCAGGTCATGATCTTGCAGTTTGTGGGTTCGAGCCCCGCGTCGGACTCTGTGCTGACAGCTCAGATCCTGGAGCCTGCTTCAGATTCTGTCTCTCCCTCTCTCTCTCTTCCCCTCCCCTGCTCATGCTCTGCCTGTCTCTGTCTCTCAACAATAAACGTTAAAAACAAATTTAATTAAAAAAAAACAAGTTAACTAGACATATTGTGGCAATCGTTTTGCAATATATACAAATGTTGAATTACTGTTGCACACCTGAAACTAATACAACGTTGTACGTCCATTGTGTATCAACTTTGTAAAGTAAAAATAAAAATACATAAAGAAATTGGTGCCCGAATGTGTCCATGATGACAGAGAGGCACCACAGCAGAGCAAATTAGTGTGCAGGCTCCAAGGGTAGGCCATTTGCATTCTGGTTCTTCCTTTGCCACTAGCTTGGTAAACTTGGGCAAGTCTCTTAACCTCTATGGGCTTTCATTTTCTCATTTGTAACAGAGAGATAATAGTACTCACTACCTGTTTGGGGGAAGCATAATTGAATAAGTTAATATATAAAAAATGCGTAAGTACCCCCTCCCATACAGTGAGCCCTTTGTTACTATCAACTATTACTCCTTATAAGAAGCTTTTCTTCAACTGAAATGTTATTAACCTCTGCCTGTTTTCTATGGTATTCCATAAAGCGCTTCGTGTATTCCTTCACCGAACGTTTATGAAACACCTACTACTTGGGGAGCCTGCGTGGCCCAATCGGTTAAGCCTCTGACTCTTGATTTCAGCTCAGGTCATGATCTCATGGTTCGTGAGATCGAGCCCCACGTTGGGTTCTGTGCTGACGGCATGGAGCCTGCTTGGGATTCATTCTTACTCTTTCTCTCTCTCTCTCTCTCTCTGCCCCTTTCCTGCTTATGCTCTCTCTCTTTCTCTCTAAATAAATAAATAAATAAACTTAAAAAACAAAACACCCACTACTTGCCATACAAAGCAGGTCCTGCCCTCAAAGAGCTGACCGTTTAGGGAGAGAGGTAGACAGGTATCAGATGATCTCAGGGCAGCATGACATGTGTTAGCCACAAGGCGCATGGTCTCAAGCTATCAGCAAGGCTTCCAGGAGGAGGTGCCTGAAGTGCGTCCTGAAGTAAGTGTAAGTATGCTGCCAGGGGGTGGGGATGACAGAGGGTAACATTTTTCCAGGGAGAAGGAGCAGAGTAAACAAAAACAAATGAGGGAAGAGCCTGAGTTGGATAATGTAAAGCAATGTATGCAACAAGCGTATGCAATAAATCATTAACATATGAATGACAACATACCTGTTAAGCCTAGGGAACATTGAGTTAAACCTGGGAAACTAATGCCTTGGGAGAAAGGTGGGGGGCGGGGGGGGGGGGAGAGAATACAGAGCTTAGGGGCCAGAAGGTCCCCCAGGGCTTTACTTCTGAGCTTCCTGACCACCAAAATGAAAATGGTAACAGAATCATCGGATTGTACATGCCCATGAAGAGAAATCATGACAGCTCCTGAGAGGAAGCACAATGTTACCTAAGATTAGTTATGAAAGCAATTTCTTGCATAGAACTTCTTAGAAGGAACCCAAGCAATGTCGTAGGTGGCAATAATAACCATCATCTCAATATGATATGCTAACGTGAGCCTCCACAGAGTTTTCCTGGTGCCTCAGTGAAGGTTTAGGGTACAATGCCAGCATCCAACTGAGTGAAAGTCATTTCACTGATGGGGGGGGGCGGGGGCGGGGAGTGTCTTTTTTGCAACATATCTTTCCCAATCTCCCTAGACTGCCAGCTGAAAGTTCACTCCAGATAATACACAGGGATGGGTGTTAGAACTCCCCAAAGCCTACCCTTCCCACTGTACCTTTTCCACGGCTGCCCCATTCTCTCAGTCCCCTTAGGTGACCCCTCATTAGTTTCCTTAGTTAAGTTCATTAACCAACAGACGCTGACGAGTCTGTGTTTATAAAGCTTGTTTGCAACTGGCAAAACTTCTGATATTTGCTTTTGTTTAGCTTATCAGGTTTTGAAAATCAGAGACCTAATCTAAGTTACCAGAGAATGTGCATGTGATGATGGTAAAGCCATCTGGGCTGGGCAAGAACCAGGGTGCCCGGGGGTGAGGCACTGCTCCTCCCCTCTAGGACTTTCTCCTTTACCAAATCGCAGCTTCTCTGCATTTCTTGTCCTTACCGATTTCCTCGCCCAATATTCAATATCGTGTCTATTTCGTCAACCTGCATATGGAGTTACTTTGCTGACCAGGGCCCCCAGCACAGCTCCCTGACAACCTGCTAGTGGGCAAGGTCTCAGCGTATCTTGATTCAAAGCAGCAAGAAAATCTAAGGGACCCAATTTACCCATTTGTATCCTACTTTTGCCCACTTTTGGTCCAACCGTGACCTTGGGGCTGAGAAGCAGGGAGATGTGCTGCAAAGCCTATCTCTCCATCAACAAGGTGAGGCTTAAATAAATGATGGAGAAGAGGCATTGATCCACATCATAAAGCCTTCTCCCAAAACAGGAGCCAGGGCAAGAATCTGTGACCTAGAAACTGGGAGAGGGTGAATCTTAGGACAGAAGGACCTTTCACGGCCAATCAAAACTTACTGTGAATTAGGTTGCTCCCAATTTTGTCTATGCTCAGGGCATATTCTGTAAGGAAAATAATTGAGCTCAGCCTATCAACACCCATTTGAATCTTTTTGGTAATAAAATATTTCTTTTGTTTTTAAGTTTACTGATTTATTTGAGAGAGAGGGAGAGACAATGCGGGGGGGGGGGGAGGGCAGAGAGAGAGGGAGAGAGAGAGAGAGAGAGAGAGAGAGAGAATCCCAAGCAAGCTCCACATGGTCAGCACAGAGCCTGATGTGGGGTTTGAATTCATGAACTGTGAGATCATGACCTGAGCCCAAACCAAGAGTCTGTCGCTGAACCGACTGAGCCACCCAGGCGCCCCGGTCATAAAATATTTCTTAATCCACACTGTCGTATCTTAGAACTATCGAGCTGATATGGAGAAATAGACCATATGTGAATAACTGCATGGCTCTCTCATTTGACTCTTTTCTCAAACTAATTTTCTTGTTGTTTACAGATCATTATAAATCACGGCAGAAAGATTTCATAAAAACATAATATGAGAAGAAACCAGTTTTAATTTGTAAAAAAAAAAAATAATGCACTAAATACATTTATCTCCATTATATCTACTATCAGTGGGTGGTTGTCACCGTAAATCTTTCTGTGCTCAACTCAGTTTGGAAAAAACGGAAAAAGAAATTGATGGCTTAGGAAAGAGAGCTTCCCAGACCAAAACTATGGAGAAAATCAATTTTAGTTTTGATCACAAAAGAGGTCGAAGAACTCACGCCACGGCAGTTCCATTCAACTTCTGCAACCGCTTCCCTCTGCCTCTCAAAGTCATTCTTCGAGAATTTTTTAACCAAAAAGTATCCTATGAAATCCACTGCAGAAGGCAGCAAAAGCAAGCATTCTGTTCAAGTATGGACATCTGAGGCTGTCAAATAAATATTACTGGCTTCAAACCACCTGCAAGACTAAAGACCTCGCTTGGAAACTACTAGTAGGAAAAAAAAAAAAAAGAAAAGAAAAGAAAAAATGGAGCCAGATGGTCACCCAGTAATAACACAATCCTATTCTTAAACTGCGTTCAGAGAATTTCCTTTCGATACAAAGTGCCATTTGATGGAGGAATAAAACCTCAAAACTCTGAAGAAAGAAAACTAGAATTTTTAGCCTGAGCCAAATACAGATGGCCCTCATGAACAGGGCCAGCGATTCCATAACGCGTTCGCCCTTTGTTCTCAAAACACGTCCAGCCACCCTTTTGTTTCTGCAACTGGTTCCTTCCTCCGCTTCTCTCTCGTCAGACTTATCCCCTGTGGTTTCAGGTGAAGGCGTCGTCTCAAACATCTATATCTTGATCAGGCTTCGTTTTAATCAATGAGCTCTCTTCATGAGAGATTTTCCTTCTAAGTCTTATACTTCACTGCATAAAGTAAGATATCATTAGCGTTCCAGGAAATTTCCACCTTTAGCATCGCATATGAGTGGGGGGGAAAATGTGATGGGCACCTAAAAATTACATGATATGATGATGTCATTTATTAGGACTGGTGCTTTGTGGGGCACTCCCAACAGAAGATCTCTGAAATCCCGCAACACCGCAACTTGGATCCTCCAACGTTCCTCCACACAGTGGGGGAATCTGAGGCTTAGAAAAGATTTAAATAACATTTCGGGAGTCAAATCCAGGAGGAGGAGATCCAGGATTTGAACCTTGCTTCATCCTATTCCGTAAGCCGTGCTATTCCATTTGTTTCTAGGTGCTCTCCTCCTGTTTTTGGTCCATGACTCCATCTTCCACACTATCATATGAAAATGCTCTTTCATATTTAATGATTTGAGGCTTCATTTCTTAACATTCACCAGTGATTCCCGACCGTTTTGCGGGCTTCTTCAGATGGCAGCCAGAGCCATGCCTAAGTTAGCTCCCTTCAGTTCCATTACATCACTTCCTGCCCGGTAGAACACACCAGACTTTTACTCTCTTACAGTTGTGGCCCCTCAGTACTAAGATCATCAAATTAAAATAGATCCCTACTGCTTAGAATCATTTTTTAAGTTTAGTTATTTTGAGAGAGAGGGAATGGGGGAGGAGTAGTGGGGGAAAAAGAGAGAGAGAGAGAGAGAGAGAGAGAGAGAATCCCAAGCAGGCCCTGCACTGTCAGTGTGGTGCGGAGCCTGACTCGGGATCTCAAACCCATGAACCACAAGGTCATGGCCTGCACTGAAGTCAAGAGTCAGATGCTTAACCAATTGAGGCACCCAGGCGCCCCTTCTTAGCAGGATTTTGAGAGATGTTGTTGACCATATGGCCTCTCACATGCCATAAGACTGGAGTAATCATCCCAGCCAAGCCTGATTATATGCTTCAACATGAACAAATCTTCACAAAATCTTAAACTCATTTCACATTAACAAACTTTCACAAGTTCTCCTCTCTTGCTAATTCCAAAATGCTTTCCAATCAAGTAGCGTAAACACCTCCACCGCTATGCCATGGGGAGAATGAGTGCTCTGTCAGGAGAGACTCCAGCCCTTTGTGCTAAAGCATTGCTTAGCCCGTCTTTCCCACTGGCATCTCAGTCCTAAATATTCCAAAAGGAAACAACTGTACTCCAAGAAATTCCATGTCCAACCTGAAAAATCCTAAATACAATGCTCCAGAGATGAGGAAGGATATCTTCTTCACCGTCCCCACAGACAGACACATTTAGGTCTGGGATTAGGTTTGTGAAAAGCTTGATGTAATAAACCAAGCAGAAAAGGCGCAACAAAAAGCTATGATGTAGATGTCTGGCCATTTAAAGCCTTCCCCCTGCCTATAGATATTCCCCTAGAGAGAATAGTGGAGGGGGCAAAATGTTCTACCTCCTCAACTTCCACTATTTTTTAAATTTTTGTAATGTTTACTCATTTTTTGAGAGAAAGAGACAGAGTATGAGCGGGGGAGGGGCAGAGAGAGAGGGAGACACAGAATCCCAAGATGGCTCCAGGCTTTGAGCCATCAGCACAGAGCCCGACGTAGGGCTCGAACCCAGAAACGGTGAGATCATGACCTGAGCCAAAGTGGGACACTTAACCTACCGAGCCACCCAGGTGCCCCTCCTCAACTTCCATTATAACGAGTAGGCTTCTATATGAATATTCGCGTTATTTTCTGAAAACCTCCTTCAAGTTGTTTGTACTTGTTGATCTTGAACTATGGAACTCCTCACAAGCTGCACCGTTCCTACATGCCTTTTGTGTATCTGTACCTTTTCTCTCTCAGGAATCCTCTTCTTTCTTCTCCTTGAAGCCTTGTATCCCAGCATCATCTTAAATTTTTTTTTTCAACGTTTATTTATTTTTGGGACAGAGAGAGACAGAGCATGAACGGGCAAGGGGCAGAGAGAGAGGGAGACACAGAATCGGAAACAGGCTCCAGGCTCTGAGCCATCAGCCCAGAGCCCGATGCGGGGCTCGAACTCACGGACCGCGAGATCGTGACCTGGCTGAAGTTGGACGCTTAACCGACTGCGCCACCCAGGCGCCCCCCCCAGCATCATCTTAAAGAAGCTCTTTCTGAACTCAGAATAAGTCCATGATTAATTCTATGTATTCCTGTCTAGGTCTTAACAATGTTATTTTGCTGAAATAATCTGTTCATGTGTCCCTCTCTCTCACAGATGACAAGCTTGGCTGTTAAAGAGTTAACTACTTGGGGGCACCTGGGTGGCTCAGTTGGTTAAGCAACTGAGTCTTGATTCTGGCTCAGGTCATGGTCTCACCGTTCTTGGGCTTAAGCCCCGCATTGGGCTCCATGCTGACAATGTGGAGACTGCTTGGGATTCTCTCTCTCCCTCTCTCCCTCTCTCTCTGCCACTCCCGTGTGCGCTTTCTCTCTCTCTCTCTCTCTCTCAAAGTAAATAAATAAACTTAAAAAAAAAAGGAGAAATACTTGGGTGGGGTTATAGAGTTAGACAATCAGGGTAGAATCTTAGCTCTACTGCTTGTTAGATTGTGACATTTAACTCTGTGTGCCTTAGACACTTTGTCTGTAAATGGGAATAATCATTTTACGTACTAAATAATCATTTTACCTACTATTCTCTAAGGAGAATGCTGTGGAGCTCTGCAAAAATAATGTAAGTAAAACTCGAGAACAGCACCTAGAACATAATAATCTATGCCGAAAACATGTTAGGGAGAGGCAAGGGGAAATTAAAATTCTTTGCAATTTTTGCATGAAATACCATTGGCATGTAATAGTATATTAGTTTCAGATGTACAACAGAGTGACTCGACAATTCTGTACATGATGAGATGCTCACCATGGCAAGTGCAGTCCCCGTCTGTCCCCGTCCAAAGTTATGACAATATTGTTAACTATATTGCCTTTGCTGTACTTTTCATTGTTGTGCCTTATTTATTCTGTGCCTGGAAGTTTGTGCCCTTTAATCGTCTTCACTTATTTCAGTGACTTATCTCCCTACCTTCCTCTCCTCTAGCAACCACTGGGTTGTTCTCTCCAAGTGATCTGTTCTGTCCCTGCTCAGCGATAGCGCTGTGCAATCTGACACCGATCATGTGCTCGGTATTTGTTCATAGAAATAACAGGACTAACAGAGCACGATAGACATCTTAGCACAACCTGGCAGGCACTCAAGGAGGGGCAAGGTTGGTCGTCCACCAGCAACCTCAGTCAGCTGACTGAAAACAGACCCGTCGAAATTACTCGATCGGTCTTTGCTAAACGCTGGCACCAAAAAAGACAGCATTTTTCTGCATCAGTCGGAAAACCCAAGTTGAATGAAGTGTGTGTTTCAGAAAGCTAAGTTCATTCAAAGAGCCATCCTTTGTTCCAAGATTATTTCCTTATTATATTTTATTATTGAAATGTTCTTTCTTTTATGAACTCATGGTGACGGGGGGACATCAGTTCTATTTGTGACCTGCTTTGTTTTGTGTGATTGAAATGTAACAATCTTGGGGCGCCTGGGTGGCTCAGTCGGTTGAGTGACCGACTTCAGCTCAGGTCATGATCTCCCGGTTCGTGAGTTCGAGCCCCATGTCGGGCTCTGCGCTGACAGCTCGGAGCCTGGAGCCTGCTTCGGAGTCTGTGTCTCCCTCTCTCTCTGTCCCTCCCCCCATTCATGCTCTGTCTCCCCCTGTCTCAGAAATAAATAAACATCAGGGCGCCTGGGTGGCGCAGTCGGTTAAGCGTCTGACTTCAGCCAGGTCACGATCTCGCGGTCCATGAGTTCAAGCCCCGCGTCAGGCTCTGGGCTGATGGCTCAGAGCCTGGAGCCTGTTTCCAATTCTGTGTCTCCCTCTCTCTCTGCCCCTCCCCCGTTCATGCTCTGTCTCTCTCTGTCCCAAAAATAAACGTTGAAAAAAAAATTTTTTTTAAAAGAAATAAACATTAAAAAAATTTAAAAAAAAGAAATGTAACAATCTTACTTGGTAACACGTTAGCAATCCTTCTTTGTTTGTTCCAACTCCCTTTATTCTCTGAAATTATTCTGTTTCACAAAATCCCATAGGATTCAGACAGAACAGATTGCCCCCGGGGAAAGTTTTACTGGGGTCCAGGTCTTCCTCTTCATCATATAAACTAAAGAACTGGATTTGTCATCACAGACAGTCCCGTTAACCACGTCTCAGGGATGAGGATATAGCAGTCATAATAACAACAGCTAGACTTGCACTGAGTGCTTCATATGTATAAGTCACTGTGCTCGACATGTCCCATGCAACCCTACATTTTGTCCTCACTATCATCCTATGAGGCAGTTTGCCCATAGTTACATAGCTAATTAGTCATGGAACCATAATTCATGCTTACTCTATGTTCCTCTGAAATCTATGCTTTAACCACCTTACATCGCCTAAGTGTACATTTCCAAGGATGTCATTCTTAGTGACTTCAGGGAGAAATGTGACTCTCCTGCAGGCCAGTTTCCTTAGGCGTATGTCCTCTCCACATTTTCTATTTGGAGGAACGTTAGCATCACAGGTTCTGTCGTGAGCACGGAATTTGATATTCTATGTCTAGTATTTGGATACTGCGGGGGACAGAGTATTCAAAGGGCTAAAGTAACTTGAAGTATTCTTATCTTATATATGGGTAGCAGGGCCAGAGGACTGAAATACTCAGAATTCTTAGCCTAAGTGTTTGCTGTCTGAGGACTTAACAGGAGGAACAGCCAATATCTGTTTTCTAGTCAATGTTTTCCTTCCCCTGTGTTAATACCATAAACTATTTTAGGTCCCTGAAAAATATCTTTTTGGTCTACAAGTTAGTATTTTTTAAGTTTATTTATTTATTTATTTATTTTGAGAGAGACAGAGAGAGTGAGGGGGAGGGGGAGGGGAAGGCGGCAGAGGGAGAGAGAGAATCCCAGGCATGTTCCATGCTGCTAGTGCAGAGCCCCACTCGGGGCTCAAACTCATGAACCATGAGATCATGACCTGAGCTGAAACCAACAGTCAGACACTTAACCGACTGGGCCACCCAAGCGCCCCTACAAGTCAGTATTTTTTTTTAATGTTTTTATTTATTTTTGAGACAGAGAGAGACAGATCATGAGTAGGGGAGGGGCAGAGAGAGAGGGAGACAGAATCTGAAGCAGGCTCCAGGCTCTGAGCTGTCAGCAAAGAGCCCGACGCGGGGCTCGAACTCACGGACTGTGAGATCATGTCCTGAGCTGAAGTAGGACGCTTAACCAACTGAGCCACCCAGGCGCCCCTACAAGTCAGTATTTTTAACATGACTTTTACTGGGTCATTCTAATCTATCACAGGACGAGGAGGAACGACAGTAGAGTGGTGCCCACCCAGAAAGCAGCCGGTTCTACCCCTGCTCTGCGACCATGGGCAAGTTTCTTGGTCTCTCCAAACCATAAATTACATGTTTGAAAATAAGCACAAGATTACCTACCTTGTAAGCTTGTTAGAAAAATCAAATGAAACGTGTATACAATATTGTCTGAAACAGGAAGAGCACTCAATAAATGACACCTCTTGATGTCGCTGCTGTTGCTGTCACTGTATATACACACACACACACACACACACACACACACACACACTATACAATATGTATTACATTCTAACTCTCAAAAGAGAATCATACACCCTTTCCTGCTGCCATTGTTTGAGAGCCACTATTGTCTCTCTGGGCTCATGGTTCCACCCTCGGAGGTATCTTTCCTTTTTCACGGAGGGTAGAACACGTTTGCAGCTCAACTGTTTGTCTGCCTCCTGCCTACAGAATTTGGGGGGTCTGTCCGCCTTCTTTTATTTCGTCCTCTCTCCGTCTCTTTGTTCCTAAACGCACAGTGTTTCTGCTGGTATCATAGTCTCAAGAAACCTGTGGACTCCAGTGTCTGTCTTGGGGTTCAATCCCATAAACCAGAGGTGCCTCCACCATGGAGAATCCATCTCCATCCCTGGTTTCTCCCCAGATGGCTGGATCACACACCCAATCTTTTCGAAGGGTCTTCTGTGGGATTTGACTACTCTGATCTCTTGATCCTTTCCACGTACTACAGAAGAATGTCTTGTCACACCCTCAGCTAAATCTCCAAATTGTACTGTTGCTTGCAACATGGATGGGCTGAGAATTTCCCAAATCACCGGGTCTTTGGTCCTCTTTTGTTTAATAATTTCTACCGATTTATCTCTCTCCTCTCCTCTGTATCTCCTCTCATAAGCCACAAGAAGAAACCAGGCCACACCTTCCACGCTTGGCTTGGAAATCTCAGTGAAACATCGAGTCCATCACTTACAAATTCTGACTTGTACGTAACTGTAAGATAAAACTCTGCTGGGGGCGCCTGGGTGGCTCAGTCGGTTGGGCGGCCGACTTCGGCTCAGGTCATGATCTCGCGGTCCGTGAGTCCCAGCCCCACGTCAGGCTCTGTGCTGACAGCTCAGAGCCTGGAGCTTGTTTCGGATTCTGTGTCTCCCTCTCTCTGACCCTCCCCCATTCATGCTCTGTCTCTCTCTATCTCAAAAATAAATAAACGTTAAAAAAAATTAAAAAAAAAAAAACTCTGCTGGGTTTTTCATCACTATACAACAAGGATCCCCTGTCTCCCATTCTCCCATAAAATGTTTCTCATTTCCTTCCGAGACCCATCCACAGCACTCAGCATCCAGATTTCTACCAACTGTCTGTCCATGCTTCTGCAGATCAGAAGTTCAAAATGGGTGTTACCGGGCTAAACTCAAGACGTCGACAGAGCAGTATTCTTCCTGAAGGTGTGAAGGAAGAATTCATCCTTGGCCTCTTTCTGCTTCTCAGAGCTGCTCCTATTCTGTAGCCCATGACTGCTTCATGCCGACCTCTGCTTTCATTGTCATACCTTCTCTGGCTCTGACCTTCCTGCTTTCCTCTTACAAAGACCCTGGTGACTACACTGAGCCCATCGAGATAATGAACAACAACCTCACTTCAAGGTCCTTAGCTTAATCACATTGCAAAGCACCATTTGCCGCATAAGGTAACACAGTCCCGCTTTCCAGGGATTAGAACATAAACATCTTTAGGTGACCACCAGTCTGCTTACCACAAGTTGTAGGAGTTCTTTATAAATTCTGGACACTAGGACCTGACCCCATGTATGATTTGTAGACATTTTCTCACATTCTGTTGGTTGTCTTTTAACTTTTTAGTGCCCATTTATGTACAACTTTTTAAATTTTTATCATGTCCAATGTATCTACTTTCCTTCAGTTTCTGTGTTGTTGGTGTTATATCTATGAGAGCTTTATAAGACGTAATACCATCAAAAAGTTAGGCCACATACATATATATGATATATGAAGAAGTTAGGTCTTTGATCTATCTTGAGTTCATGTGTGTATATCACATGAGGCAGCTGTCCACTGTTATTCCAGTGTCCCACCTCACTTGCAAAAAAAAAAAAAGACTATTTTCACCACTGAATTTTTTTAGCACCCTTGTCAAAAATCAATTGACTATAGGGGTGCCTGGGTGGCGCAGTCGGTTAAGCGTCCGACTTCAGCCAGGTCACGATCTCGCGGTCCGTGAGTTCGAGCCCCGCGTCAGGCTCTGGGCTGATGGCTCAGAGCCTGGAGCCTGTTTCCGATTCTGTGTCTCCCTCTCTCTCTGCCCCTCCCCCGTTCATGCTCTGTCTCTCTCTGTCCCAAAAATAAATAAACGTTGAAAAAAAAATTTTTTTTTAAAAATCAATTGACTATAATAACATTCCCACTGTCTCTGCTTGTCTACCTCTGTCTCCTCATTCAGTGCCAGATTTAACGCTGACCCTGAGAAATGCCTTTCCTTACTACCTCGTCTGAATTAACCACTCCTTCCCACACACCAGATACTATTAGCCACACTTCTGTGTTCTATTTTCTTCATAGAGCATCCTATTTGTATTGCATTCATGGTACTTAATCACCGTCTGAAATCATCTGCCCATGTGCTTGGTTTAATGCATTTTTTTCTCCCCCTCCCCCGAGCCCCAATTATTGCAAGCTTCATGAGACTATAGATTTTCTCTTTTGCTCGACGTGCGTCCCCAAGGCCAAAACCAGCACATAGTAGGTGCTAGAATGGTATTTGTTATATAAATGGATGAATAAATTAGGTAGCATGAATCAGTGGGTTATTCACTGGGGCAGGTAATATCAGGATAAATGTATCCCACCCTTATTCTGTCTGTGTTTCTTTGCACCGAGTTCCAGAAAGTGTGGGTCATATACCTACCCCTGGAGCTAAGGCTGGAGTCCTGCCAGCAGAACCACAAGGACTGAGAACAGAAGAGAAGTGTATTGACAGGACAGGTGCAGGTTGCTGTACCAGATAAGAAGCAGACGAGAGCAACAGACATTCACCGTGAACACAAAACAAGATTACAGTCACATGGTGAGTAAAGTTTACAAAGATGAAGTATAAATGTGCAGCAACCAGAATTCATGAAAATAAAATCATGAGGTTTGGGCATAATGGAATAAAGAACAATAAGGAACACGGAACAAGAATGAATTTGTCCTGTGAAGTAGAATAAAGAACAATAAAACTTTTTAAACGTTAATGCAATTTTATGTGTTGTTTTCTTAGGTTTATTTATTTATTGGGAGATTGAGAGACAGAAGCGGGAAGGGGCAGAGAGAGGTGGGGGAGAGAGAGAGAGAATCCCAAGCAGGCTCTCTGCTCTCCCCGCAGAGCCCGACACGAGGCTTGAACTCACAAGCCGTGAGATCATGACTTGAGCCGAAATCAAGAGTCAGACGCCTAACCGAATGAGCCACCCAGGCACCCACGTTAATGCAATTTTAGTAATGATTTCACAATTTAAAATAATACAACAAGAACTAAAAACTAAAAGAGAAAAGCTAACAAAGGAAGCACATAAAAAAATGATAGGTATTAACATATTGGAAAGTGCAAAGGAATGTTGTAACCACGTCTGATACATTTTCAACTTCTCTGAAGACACTGCAGCTATTAAAAGATCCAGGGTTATGATGTATTATTACATTAAGTATATACATCTTGTAAGCCCACAGGCCCTGAGAAAATAACGGCAAAGGGCTAAAGGAATTTAGAGTAAAAATCACAAGAACATTGCCAAATGCAATTGAGCAAAACTCCTTGACTTCCAGACTTCCTTCATGCATATCATTCAATAAGCACACCCTTGAAAGAAGGACATTAGGCACAAATGAAAGACACGATCCTTACACTCAAGCGCTTCCCAGGTAAACGAAGAATGAAAATAGCATAACGGGTACAATAATAAAGGTACAAATCTGAGAGCCACGGGAGTATAGGCCAAAAAGCCTTGCTCATTAAGGAGTTGACAGCACTCAGGGAAGTCTTTCTTGGAAAAGTCAAGGTCTGTGCTGAATCTTGAAGGATGAGTAGGAATGGCTAAGACAATAAGACATTTCTCTAGAGTTTAGAGAAATGCACTATTTCCATGCCTTGAGTAGGAAGGCTTCCCGAAAGAGACAGAAATTTCATTTGAATTGAAGAATGAGTAGGATGTGCAGAGACAGACATATTTGTTTCCTAAGCCTGCGGTAGGAAATAACCATGACCGGGTGGCTTAAAATGAAAATGCACTCTGTCACAGTTCTGGAGGCTAAGTCCAAAGTCATATGGTCAGCAGGGCCAACCTCCCACCCAAAGCTCTAGTGAAGATGCCTTCCTTGCCTGCAGCCTTCTGGTCATTACCATCAGTCCTTAGCATTCCTTGGTTAGTGATGGCATGACTACAGCCTTCTCCTCTCTGAGTGTCTCTGTGTCTGAATCCTTCTTCTAAAGACCCCAGTCATTGGCTTTAGGCCCCACCCTAATCCAGTGTGACATCATCTTAACCAATTGCATCTGCAAATACCCCATTTTCTTGCATTCCGAGGTCCCAAGTGACGTAAATTTAAGGAGGACACAATTTCAATGAATACATCGATTATATGACTGTAACTCTCAATGTGTAAACCTACCAGAGAGCTACGTTTGTGAGATTTGGCCCTCACAGGCATATATCCAAAATATTTAACCAGTGGTACACTAATAATATTAATACGGAAATCTATATATTTATGTATGAAAATGTTACATTGAGTTTTCTTTCCCAAACAAGCCAAACTACAAAACTAATGATCAATTTTTCCAAGTTATAGCCAAAATCATTCATCAAATCGTTCTAACACTGTCCAGATGATTGCTGGAGTGACCTTTCGTGACATGACTGATGCCAGTTTTCTGAACTGTATTTTGACACAGGAAACCACATCAAACTATCCTGATGACTTTTCCACTGGATCAATAGTTATTAGGCCCCTTTTAGTCGTAAGAAGTCAAAATTTCTTCCTAAAATTGACGATGATCATGACAGTGCTGATCCTCTCCGTTTCTGCTGAACCAATAGTAATTGGGCTACAGCTATAGGCCCAAAAGTTTCAAATTTAAAATAAAAAGTGTCAGATATTTTACATCTCCAATACCTTTACTGTTTTAAAATAAAAAGTGTTTTAGATGTTTTACATTTTCAATATCTTTACTATGGACTGCCATAAAAGTCATGTACTGCAATGCCTGAGATAATGAGGTCAAATCTTGTCTTCCTGACCAGAAAGTGGTACAGTTGTTTGGTAATTAAGAGCATAGATTCTACGGTCAGCTGCCTGGGCTCCAATTCTGATTCTATGATTCAGTAACTTCTCTTTACCTCAGTTTCTTCACCTGTAAAGGGGATAATGACGATGATTATAATACCTACTCTACTGAGTTGATTGTACATTTAGAAAGGATAATGCCTTGGGGCACCTGGGTGCCTCAGTCAGTTAAGCGTTCGACTCCGGCTCAGGTCGTGATCTCACAGTTGGTGAGTTCAAGTCCCACATCGGGCTCTGCGCTGACAGCTCAGAGCCTGGAGCCTGCTTTGGATTCTGTGTCTCCCTCTTTCTCTGCCCCTCCCCCACTTGCACTCCCCCCTCTCCCCACTCCCTGTCTTCCAAAATAAATAAACATGTTTTTGAAAGAAAGTATAAAGTCTGGCACAGGGCAACTTCTTTGTAGGTATTAACTCATTTTATTAATAAACCTGATGTTTTCAAGGTTTATTAATAAATTTAATATAAATTAATAAATTAACAAATAATAATGTAGTAATATAAATATAAAATAAATGATTAACGGTTAATAATTAATTTATTTATATTATATATAAATTATATATAAAATAATTTATATTTTATTTATAATTACTGATTGTTATTAATTATCAATTATTAATAAAATATGTCAAATAATAAAAATTAATTAATTGATAACATCAAGGTTTTCAAAAATATGGTAAGTCAGCATTTATGAGTTTTAATGAATTGGAGGGGAACTTCAATAGAATTGCTTAAAATGGGGGCCCAAAGCCTTAGCACCCCCTTATCCCAAACTCCCCCCATAGGCATAGCCATTCTTTATGTCCCCTCCATGCTGGTAGATTACATGACACACAGCTGGTGTCTGCAGTGGCCTCCATGACTGCCCCATGACTTGCTTTTTGGTCCAACGTTGGCTTTCTCAGAGATGAAGTCTTTGTCTTAGCGCTAAGGTCTTTCATCAAAAAATGGCCATGTGGAGGGAACTTTGGGAGAACACTCGACAATGGGGAGTATCCACAGATACAGGTAGCCATATAAACAGCAGGCACACAGCACTGGGGTGTCAGCGACGCTACCGAGGGTGTCTCCTCAATCACCAGAAAAGAGGCTACTCTAGTCAGGGGCCTCTGGATACTAGAACTATTCCTTTGTGGTGCCCCCCGGTGGCCACATTAATCTGGACAGCCATGGGGTCAGGGTTTGAGGCCACACATCAAGATGCCCGGGAAGTGGGGAATTTCTGGAAGCTCAATGACATTGTCAATGAACAAACAGAACAGACACCAGTTTTAGTGAAGGAGAAGGGTCCTGGTGGCCCGATGCTATGCTGTCATAGTTTTAGTCTCCATAGCATGGGTATGACTGAGAAGTCCAAAGGAGGAGCGGGGGTGGCTCTGGGCAGGGTTCGAGAGGTCTCATGTCCTTTGATATGTCAAAGTCCATTTTGAATATGGGCTATGGTCCGCGGTGTTTTAAATGTATGCGACCTCAGAGTTTTCCCTTTTCTAAAACATCTCTTGGAAATTTACTTCGTTAAACTAGTATAGTGAAAAGATCACAGGTTTGGGAGACGTTTGGACTTGGATTTCACTCTCAATCCCATCATATATTGGTTATATATAAGCCCTCAGACACATCACTTATCCTCTCTAACGCTCAGGTTCATTCCACTTTTTACAAGTCATGATTACAGCGTAAGACCTGGAGAGAAAGGAAACTTTCGGAAACTGTGGCAAAGGAAGGCTTGTTGCCCAGGTTGTTCACCTGCCCTCCTGCGTCTATATTCCCAGGCTCCCTTGCACTTGTGTGAGGTCACATCACTAGTTCTCAGTAACGGAAGGTGGTGGCCAGGGAACAAACTCCACTTCCAATCCAACTCTGGTCCATAAAACCCTCCTGTGAACCACACAGTCTCTCTCCTCTCTCTCTCTCTCTCTCTCTCTCCCCCTCACTTTCTCTCTCCACTTACTGAATTAAGTGAATTCAGTAAGTTCGACAAGGCAGAACTCTAAGGAAGAAGGAAATTGTTTGGTTCCTGATTCACTTGTTGAAAGGTAACCTCCAAGGAGAGCCCGCCCTCCAGCCAGGAGTGCCCATTCTGGGCAATGAATGACCAAGAAACATGGGTTGAGCCACTGATATTCTGAGAGGCTTTGTGATATCCCTATGGAATGGGTGAAAGTCCAGAGCACAAAGCCTGGTAAATATGTAATAGATCGTAGACGCTGGAGGTACTATTATGAAATGATGATGATGATGATTAATGTTGCAGAAATATATTCACAGAGGAACAGTTCTTATGATTCAGCTACAGTATCAAGGAAGTAAAATTCCCAAGAGTACCGATTTCTCCTGGTGTTTGTTTCCGCCCTGTGTTTTGTGGGACTATTAAGTATTGATTCACTGGAGTAGTCTGCTTCGGTTGCCATAACAAAGTACCACCAACTGGGGGGCGGAGCTTACACAACAGAAATTTATTTTCTCACAGTTCTGGAGGCTAGAAATCCAAGATCAAGGTTGTTGGCACGGTTGATTCCTTCTGAGGCCTTTCTCCTTGGCTTGTTGATGGCTGGCTTCTCACAGGGACTTCCCTCTGCAAATCTCCTCTTCATCTTTTTAAAAAAAAAAAAAATTTTAATGCTTACTTATTTTTGAGAGGGAGGGAGATGGAGACACCGAATCCAAAGCAGGCTCCAGGCTCTGAGCTGTCAGCACACAGCCCAAAGCGGAGCTCAAACCCGCAACCCACAAGATCATTGACCTGAGCTGAAGTTGGACACCCAGCTGACTGAGCCCCTCAGCACCCCAAAATCTCTTCGTCTTATAAGGACACCAGTCATACTCGATTATGGCCCACCCTAATGATTTTACTTTGATTACCTCTTGAAAGGTCCTCTTTTCAAACACAGTCACATGTTGAGGTGTGGATTAGGGCTCCCACATGTGAAATCTGGGCAACTCATTCCACAACAATCACCAACCTATGACTGTCTTCTAATGGGTTGAAGTGAAGAAAACTTGTCCAGATAACAGCCTTACACTCTTGCTAGAGTGTTGATCACACAACAAAAGCTACCACCTCTACTTAAACTTCATCTACAAATGTCGATTTTACTCTCTCCACGTGGAGATAATGCTTTATTGTGGGACAAGGAGGAAAAAATAGCTATAGCAGACGTAATTGGTTTTCCTCTGCTATTCAACTACGCTGCAGCTGATGTGTTTATTTAAACATGAAAGGAAGTGAGTTTCAGACAGAACTCCGCTTACGCGGAAATCGAGCTAACCCTAATTATGACAAAGGTATCTTTTAACTACTGTGTTACATCACACTTGGATGTATGGTAGGCACTTGATCCAAGGAGGAACAGTGTCTCCAGGGTTGTCTGTCTCACACAGCCTTTTTTTCAGAAGCATATCTGGGAAGGGATTTTTTAAAATTCTATTTTTCAGGTCCCAAAATGTTAGAAAGCCAGAACACAGAACGGAAAGAACAACCAAATATTGCACTGCTTTTAGGAATGTCTGCATTCTAGAAAGATTATCAGGTAAATTTTTCTATTTTTTTTTTAATTTTTTTTTCAACGTTTATTTATTTTTGGGACAGAGAGAGACAGAGCATGAACGGGGGACGGGCAGAGAGAGAGGGAGACACAGAATTGGAAACAGGTTCCAGGCTCTGAGCCATCAGCCCAGAGCCTGACGCGGGGCTCGAACTCACGGACCACAAGATCGTGACCTGGCTGAAGTTGGACGCTTAACCGACTGCGCCACCCAGGCGCCCCTAAATTTTTCTATTAATACAACTTATGTTGAAGGCATGGAGAGGAGTCGTCACTGAATGTAAACCTACCGCGTATATCGTTACAACGCGCACATTCAGCTGTGAGTTAGTCTCCCGATTATTCAAGCAGAGAAAGCTTCACTTGTCTAACCAGTAGAGCTGACTCATCACCAAGCAAAACTTTGAACTCGTGGCTACCAGTTCACTAGAAAAATCTCTGTTGGAAGGAAGACACAGGTCTTGTGGGCCTTGCGGTCTTTGTTCCTATCCTCTAGATACTCTTAAAGTAATCCTCGGATTTTGTCAGACAGGCAAAACCCTTCCTCACCTGGACCATATTCTCGCTCTCCCACCCCGTAAAGCCCAAGAGAAGTTATGGCCTCACACTGAAGCATCAAAAAAGAGACTAGGTAGGCCTGGAGCAGACCCTGAGGAAAAGATCCACCATTTGGACCAATGACAATGTTTTTATTACATTTATTGAGATCATATTATTTGCTCAGCACAGTTCTGACTTCATAGAATACAGGATTATACATTTTAGGAGGGCAGTTTCTAGGTGTCTTGCCCCCTGCTGTTTCTCTAGGGCCATATCAGTGGACTTCAGTAAATATCTCATTCACTCTTCAAAACAACCCTCTGAGATTATTATCTTTATTTTAGAGAAGAGGAAAGTAAGGCCCAGAGAGGTTGAAACTTGCTTGGCTTTCATATTTAGTAAGAAGCAGACTTGGGACCAAGCCCAATCCCATAACACTCTTAGTCCCAAGCAAGAAATTGGGCTTCTGGCCTAGACCTGGCTCCACAGGGACTTTATGCTTTGTGTTGCCACCTTCCTCAAGAGTCTCGAAGTCTTCTATTGTTCCTGGGGCTGGCTGGGGTGGGTAGTGCTATCTGGAGGTCTCCCTGGCCTAGCCTGGCACCCACATGAGCCCTGGTCCCATCTCTCCTGTATGGGGGTGCTCCTGACACTCTGCTGCCTACATGGGATCAGCCAGATGCCATGGGGATCCCCGAAACTCATGAAAATGGGGCTGCTGCACGAAATCCATGGACCACTCATGCTTAAACCCAAGTGAATGCCTTACCCTTCACGAACCTCCCTCCAGCCCACCTTTGGTTTGCATCTGGCTTGTAACAGAGCCTTTCTTGTGATGGTTCTGCTTTAGGAATCTTTGGTGCCTTCACATATTGTCACCTATATCTGCCTGTTGTCCCAGATTACAGCTTGTGGACAGGAATGCTGTAGTATTTTTATCGATTCTCCACATTACTTAGCTCAATGCTGTCTAACAAGTCTTCAGTGAACAGTTGGAAGATGACCACAGAAAGGAGAAGACTTGGGGCACCTGGGTGGCTCAGGTGCTTAAGCATCCGACTCTTAGCTCAGCTCAGGTCTTGATCTCAGCTCAGGTCTTGATCTCAGGGTCATGAGCTCAAGCCCCACATTGGGCTCTGCGCTGAGTGTGAAGCCTACTTAAAGAGAGAGAGAGAGAGACAGCAAGAAGTAAGCAGTCTTATTTTATCATTAAGAAAACTACATTCAAGTCACCTAAGGTTATTTTTTCAAAAAGATGAATCCTGAATAAGTTTTTATTATACTACATTGACTTCCTCCTGGAATGTTTTCATTTTGCGGAATTCAGGGTTAAAATGTTATCTACATTTTCACAAAGAAGAGTGATTTTCATTCATTTATTCATTCATTAAATAGGTATGGATTAAGAATTTACCATGAATTAGATGTTCCAATCAGCACAAGTGGGATAAAGATAGAAGGTGGGCCTTGTACTCAAAATGCTTACGTTCTACTTGGAGGAGGAAGAATCAGAAAACCAAACAGATAGTACAGAAACAGCAAAGTGAGGGAAGGAGAGAGAGGAAAGAAAGAAGGAAAGAAATGACTGGTATTCACCAGACTTTTTATTGTTTGGTGTTAAAACACAATTTATCCAATTTTGTTGTTTTTCACCCTGTGTTGTGGCCACATTCCCTGAAATTCATGAAGGCACAGGACACGTTGCTTCTCTCTCTCTTTTTATCTTTTTAATAATTATCCATTCACACATAGAATAAGAAAATTGGATGGGATTAAAGGTAAATTAATTGTACCTGGAAATTTTATACATATCCTTTTCGCTTTCATCTGGAACACTTTATAAGGTCATCCCTCTCATAATGAAATATTCAACAAATTAAACACAAACAGCTCATCGAAATTAGATAATTAGTTATAATCTTCTTTGATTATAATTACTCTTTGGGCCAAGCCTGCAGGCAAGGCTCTTGGTATTATTAGGTACCCAGCAGTGACAAGAGGCAGGGGTCAGTCCCCACTGGTCTACTTGTCATAGGTACAAGCTCATTAAACTTTTTTTTTTTTAAATCAGAGTCTCAGGTGAGCTGTGGCTGTGGGTCAGAGAGTCATATCTAGTCTGGAGTCAGCAATGAGGTCGCAGTTCAAGAACCAAGGCATTTTCTTTTGTTAAAATGCAAAAACCCTTGGAGGTTGAACCTTTGAAACTTCATCTGCCATTGGCACCTTGGAGGACACTTGTGCACGTATGTTCTCTGATGTGGAGAGAAAGCAAGGCGAATAGTGATGAAAAGGGAGAGTAGGGATATAAAAGGAAGACACATGTTGGAAGAGGAGGGGTTCCAAAGGCCAACCCCTTCTGCTTTGCCATTTGCCTTCAGAACCTGACTCTGGATCAGAAGACAAGAGGAGATTGACTCCCCCCACCCTCCATAAAAAGCAACTTTTCAAAGACTTGGCCTTTTCACCCCAAACCGCAATTGAAAGTGATGTGATTGATGTATTTTATTTATGTCTTTAGCACAGACCATCAAGACAACATAATTGCAGTTTCTTTCTTTTTTTTTTTTAGAGATTTTGAGAACGCTTTGAGTGATGTGATTAACTCTTTACTGAATCTTAATCAAGTGTCCTCCAAAGTGAAAGGAAGGTCAGATAAAAAGCTATTCTTAATTAAAAAGAATGGATAGAATTGATTTCTTAAAATTATATTGTTGGCTAATGACCGTGGGAGATTGTGTTCTGGGCAGAAAACTGACATTTTGCCTTAATCAATGCACATTTTATTAAAATCAATGTGGTCTATTATGTAAGGCCTATTGAAAGGAACTTTAATAAAGTTCAATCTATAAAAAGTAACCAACTATAATGCAACTGAAATTTAATCTGGTGGTAGCGACCATGTTCATTCAACACATGTTTACTGAGTGCTTGCTATGTACTAGGCGCTTGGGAAGTATTTCTCAAAAGTCACTTTTCCTTCCCTATAGGTATGCAGTATAGAGTAACTATCTTAAAATGTTGCATGAGATTCAAATGCCCCTAAATGTATAGCATTTCACTAGCACTTTAAAGAACTAGTTCTGTCACATTTTTTATAAAACTTTACCTTGAGAAAAACTTTTTGAATGCTAATGGCCTTCCCGATGCTAATAAATGACTCAAGTTGTTGATGGAAAGGGAAATGGTCTCAATTTCAAGCCCAAAGGGAATTTTTGGAATGAAAAAAAGATGGCTACTTCACAATGTCCACTGCTTTGTTTCTCCTGGGTTTTCCTCTTTTGCAACAAAAAAACTTAGGTTTTTAGCCATGCCTACTTTCCAGCTTCGCTTCTAGGAAGCTAAGATACTCAACTCTGGGAGCCAGGGGGTGTGGGGTGTTATAGCTTGCTATTATTGTCTTGTGTCTTCATCTTGACTGCCCATTAAAATTTCTACTTCCCTGATCCTGCTTCTGGATTCTTACTGATATTGAGTTTCATCCTGTTGCTTCTGCATTTAATGTAAGATGCTTCAAAACCACTAAGAACAAAATGACTAAATGAAGTAAAATACAACTTTTTTAAAAGTTGACTTTTAGGGGCGCCTGGGTGGCTCGGTCGGTTGAGCGTCCGACTTCGGCTCAAGTCATGATCTCACAGTTCGTGGGTTCGAGCCCCACATCGGGCTCTGTGCTGACAGCTTAGAGCCTGGAGCCTGCTTCAAATTCTATGTCTCCCTCTCTCTCTGCTCCTCCCCCACTCATGCTCTGTCTCTCTCTCCTTCAAAAGTAAATAAAAACATAGAAAAAAAAATTTTTTTTAAAAAGTCGATTTTTAGCTATTTGAAGACGAAAACACTACCTTAGTCATTATTTTCCTATAGTACTTTTCTCAATTCTTGCCACATAGCAGTTACTCACTAAATTCTTCTGATCTTAAATTCAGTAGACGATTTCATATACTAATTTAACAAGTATGCACTGATTTCCTACTAGGTTCCAGAAACCCTGCCAAATACTGCGGTTATAGACAGAGGTTAGATAGGAGTTTTCAGAGTAGCCAATTGCTTAAGAAACAAACCCCAAATCTCAGAAGCTCGAAATAACCAGAGCTCATTGCTCACCCAGAGAGCTGGGATGGGGGCTCTCTGTCTCATTACAGAGGTTTCACTATTGTCTATGTGTAACCCCCCGAGTGGCCCTGGATATCAAAATCCAGTTGGAAGATGGGGAAGAGAGAAATCGTGGAGGCTTCTGTAAGAAGGGGCTGCAGGGTCATCCTTGAATGACCAATCACTTCCACCCACATTCCAAGGGCCAGAATTCCATCCCAAAGTTCCATCTAACTTCAGCAAGTATAGATTTGTTGAAAGAGCATGGAAAATACTTTCTGGATGACCAGGAGGAAGAGAAAAATAGGTGTGGATCAAGCATCAGATCCCTCATGGTCCACCCTACCAGTTGCCATGGAGCACATTCACCCCTCCCCCAGGAGACAACACAGAGACCCATGTGGCTGCTCATGGTCCAATGACAGCCCTCTACCCACCACTCGCATAGGCACACTCGATAAGAAATGGGGAGCCAGGGCCAGGAAAACGATAGTAAAAATCCCCAGCCTGCCCATGAAAGAATGGGGGACACACAAAAGTCACTGGCCCAGTTGGGA